>NC_067247.2:262874710-264124710 GCF_019359855.2 Lolium perenne
ACATACTTGTGATTATACCCCTTGCAAGCATCCGCAACTACAAGAAAGTAATTAAGATAAATATAACCACAACCTTAAGCTCTGAGATCCTGCTATCCCTCCTGCATCGATATACCAACGGGGGCTCAGGTTTCTGTCACTCCGGCAACCCCACAATTGGCAAACGAGTACAAGATGAATTCCCCTAGGCCCATAAAGGTGAAGTGTCGTGTAGTCAACGTTCACACGACACCACTAGAAGAATAACACCACAACTTAAATATCATAACATTGAATATTACTCAACCATACTTCACTACTAACATTTAGACTTCACCCATGTCCTCAAGAACTAAACGAACTACTCACGAGACATCATATGGAACATGATCAGAGGTGATATGATGATGAATAACAATCTGAACATAAACCTTGGTTCAATGGTTTCACTCAATAGCATCAATAACAAGTAGAAATCAACACCGGGACAGTTTCCCCTATCAAACAATCAAGATCAAACCCAAATTATTACAGCGGTGACGGCGTGCAGCGGTGGAGACAGCGGTGATGATGATGAAGATGATGATGATGGTGATGGAGATGATGTCCAGCTCGATGACGGTGACGATGGCGTCGATTTCCCCCTCCAGGAGGGAATTTCCCCGGCGGATCTCAGCCTACCGGAGAGTTCTTTTCTCTCTGGTGTTCTCCGCCCCGCAGAGGCGGCTGTGGCTCTTCGCGATGTACCCCTGGAGCTTAGGTTTTCGGGACGAAGGCGTACGCGAAGAAAAGGAGGCGAGAGGGGGCTGTGGGCCCCCTCCTCATAGGGTGGCGCGGCCAGGCCTTGGGCCACGCCGGCCTATGGGGTGGGCCCACCTCGGGTCCCCTCGGCTCCCCCTTCTGGCTCCCTTCGTCTTCTGGAAAAATAGGATTTTTCATATAATTTCCATCAACTGTTGATCTTCCGAAATATTGCATTCTGACGGCGCTTTTTCCAGCAGAATCCTGACTCCGGTGCGCGATCCTCCAATAATCATGAAACATGCAAAATAGATGAAATAACATAAGTATTATCTCCAAATATGAAATATATCAATGAATAACAGCAAATTATGATATAAAATAGTGATGCAAATTGGACGTATCAACGAGCGAGTTTATATTGGTATGCTTGCAGCGCCTCCGGTGTAGCTGTGGTAGTCATCGGCTCTGTGCCATTCATGGCTATCTGAGCTCTATCCCAAGCTGCTTGCGGCAACTGTATTTTCTCTCGCAGTGTGGACCTGATGTATTTGTTTCCTGTTTCGTGCATGAGATCCGCGGGATCGATGTATGGATTGCCCAAATCATCGAAAGTCTCCGATGCTTCATCCTCTTGTCGGCTTGATTCCCCGATTGCGCAGACTTGATGATATATTGTAGTTCTATTTTCATCAACTTCAGGGTCGGTGACACCGTCGTATAGATCGGCGAAGACCTCCCGAATAGAAGTAGATCTGTCGATGAAGTCGAGGTTGTCGATGCTTTCCGATTCGCTGCTCAGATCGGATCTCGTGAACGACCCGAAAGACATATCGCCGAACAGATCGACGAGTTCTCCGCTGACGGCGGGCTTGATGAAGCTTGGTGGCGAAACCTCCTCGTCGCCTGACTCGATCTATGATGATGATGATCCCAAAAAATCGGAATCGGCCGCTAACGGTCCCGAAAAAATTGGTGCCGTGAGACGATGCGATCCTTCTTTCCCGACGCGGAAGTGGAAACTTCCGAACGTCATCTCCATCGACTCCTCCAGATCGGCATATGCATGTAAACGAGCGGGAGGGTGAGGAACAAAATCGTCGAGATCAGGTTGGATCCGTTTACCTCGGTCCATCGCATTGCTTGCCGTTGATGATGTTGACGATGCCATCGAGATCGTCTCCTTGCAGCGTCCACTACCCACAGACGGCGTCAATTGACAAGGGATTAACTTGTCAATGCGTATGGATTGTAGACTTAGGGTTTCGTAGGAAGTAGAGGGAAAGTAGATCTCGAAGGTTCAGCCGAAAAGATGCTCGACTAAGAAAACTAGGGTTATGTTGATAATAGATTCGATGATTTCTCCTCCCCCCGGCTCCCCTTTATATAGGAGGGAGAGCCAGGGGATTTCGTGCTTTACAAGTTACAAGCTCTGGGAGACTGTCCGAGTCTTTCCCGTATGATTACATGACACGTGATTCCTAATATAACTCTAGATTCCTTATCAATGTTCGCCGGGCTCCTAGGTCATGTGCCTCTAGATGTCCACGGGTACTTTATTCGGCAGGCCCATTTGGGATGCCTATGTCAATAGCCTTGATTTTTTCTAGGTTTACTTCACTGCCTCTGTGAGATACAATAAAGCCAAGGAGTTTTCCGGCTGGCACGCCAAAGACGCATTTCAGCGGATTCAACATCATCTTGTACCGTCGGAGATTTTCAAAGGTTTCCGTGAGATTGCTGATCAAGTCGGAGCCTTTCCGGGTCATGACCGCGATGTTGTCGAAGTAAGCGTGCACGTTCCGGCCAATTTGGTCCTTCAAGCATCGCTACATCGTACGTTGGTAAGTGACACCTGCATTTTTCAAACCAAAAGGCATGGTGACATAGAAGTAAGTGCCAAAGGGTGTGATGAACAAGGTCGCCTTTTGGTCGGACTTCTTCATCCGGATCTGGTGATACCCGGAATATGCATCAAGAAAACACAGAAGTTCCGCCCCTCCCATCGAATCAATGACTTGGTCAATGTGCGGCAAGGGGAACGGATCCTTCGAACAATGTTTATTCAAGCCGGAGTAATCGATGCACATTCCTAGTATTTCAAAATTCTTTTTGGGTACAAGGATGGGGTTTGCGACCCAATCAGTATGGATAACTTGTACTACAAATCCTGCCTCTAGTAACTTTGCTAATTCCATCCCTATGGCATGGCGCTTCTCGTCTCCAAAGCGTCGCATAGCCTGCTTCACCGGTTTTGCACCCGGATTTATGTTGAGGTAGTGCTCGGCGAGTTCCCCTGGTACTCCGGACATGTCAGAAGGTTGCCATGCGAAGATATCCATGTTAGCTCGCAGGAACTCGACGAGCACGTCTTGCTATTTGGGGTCCAGGCCAGCTCCGACAGACACTTGCTTGGAACTATTGCCTACCTTGAGGTCGACCTTCTTGGTGTCTACCGCGGCCTTGAACGAGGTCTTCTGTTCGGAGATCTGCTTCTTGGTGGTACGCATCTCATTCGGATCCACCGCAGGCCTGTAGCCTTGCAGCTCCTCTCCAGATAGTACCGATTCTGCAAAGGCGGCTTCGCCCTCCTCGCAGTCTCGAGCTTTCTTGTTGTCTCCGGATACGGTAATCATACCATTAGGACTCGGAATCTTGAGCTTATTGTAGATGTAACACGCTCTTGCGTGAAAATTGTGGTAGGTGGGCCGGACGAAAATGACATGGTAGGAGCTCTTGAAGGGCACAACCTCAAACGTGATCATCTGTTCGCGGAAATTGTTAACATCACCGAAGGCCACAGGAAGTTTGATGCTGCCCAGAGAGTTTTCGTTTTTACCCGAAACCACACCATGGAACTCCGTGGTGCTGTGCTTGAACTGCTCCTTGGTAAGGTTCATCTTCTCCAGAGTCTCCAGGTACATGATGTTCAGGCTGGCTCCGCCGTCCATGAGGCACTTGGAGAAGTCATACCCATAAATGCGGGGGCTCACAACCAAAGCGTAGCACTCTTTTGGGATAACAGTCGGAGGATCTGCCCTATCGAAGGTGCGAGGGTTTTCCGACCACTTGACGTATTGTGTCACGACCGGAAGCGTGACGTTCAAGATCCGGAGGGCTGAATTTTTGGCCCGGACCGTCGGGGTTCCGTGGAAGGTGTGGTATGCACCCGCACTCTTTTTGACGAAAGGATTGGACTTGTTAGCTGCGGAACCCTCTTTGGGATCCGGCGAAGCTTGACCCTCTTCCATCGCGTCGGAACTATCCTCGTCCTTCTCCTTGTTCTTGCCTTTGCCTCCTCTGCTGCGTGGGCGGTGCTTCCGAGCGCGCTTGTATCCTGCTTCTGGGTCGGTCTTGAGATCGTTGACCCACTTGCTGTTGCGATTGGTGTGAGAGGACTTGCCAGTAGCCGGATCAATATGGGCCATGCACAGTATGTCTCTGTATTCTTCGTAGGTTTGGGGAGCGCGGAACCCAGCGACGGTGACTGTCAGCGCACTGCTGGCCCCTGCCAGCTCCGCCACCATGATCACAGCCTCCTCCACCTCCTTGACCTCCGCGTTGGAACGTCATGGATACCATCTCGGATCCGCCGCACTTTTGGTCGTTAGAGGGGTTCTTCCGCTTGTTGTTGTTGCTGCTACCATCACGGTTCTTCTTTTGCTGATGCAGGGGTATGGCTGTGGCCGAGAGTTCTCCACCTGCGTCGTCATCAGCTGCGGTGTGAGTACTGGCGATGTTGATTATGTCATCCAACGTCAGTTTATTCTCATTGATAAGGCAAGTTAGCTTGTGCCGGAGCAGCCCCCCCTCTTTGCAAGCCACCTATGAAGGCTAGCATTGCTGTGCGGTTATCCACATTCTCGCACTCATTTATTGTTGCTAACCACCGGGTAAGAAAAGCTCGAGAGGTTTCGTTCTTCTTCTGGATACATGCCTGTAGGTCGCTAGTTGTGGCGGGTCTTTTGTAGGTGCCCCTGAAGTGTTTCTCGAAGGTGATCTTCAGGTCAAACCAGCAAAAGATGGTGTTTTTCTCAAGGTCGCTGAGCCAAGTATGGGCTGGACCAACAAGGTACAACTGGAGCATGCGGCAGGCCACATTGGGGGTCCCTCCGGCAAAGCTGACTGCGTTGAAGTAGTCATCAATCAAGGTATCGGGCCTTTCACTGCCATCATAATGCTTCAGATTTCCGGGTAGCTTGAGGTTCAAGCCTTTTGGCTTTGGCTCCTCTCTGATCATCCTGCCAAAGCACTTTGGACCTACGTATTCATCTCTGTACTCATTGAGACGTTCCTCTGCGTCACGCGAACCGTTGCGGGCGGGAGATTTTGAGCGGGAACGGGATATCCGGCCTCCGCCTCGCCTCCACCTCCTCCACTGGGTGGTGGGGAGGGAGACATGCGATATAAAGTCCAGGAGAGGGCCTGCCGGGGTCATTGAAATCATCTTACACTATCCCACATACACCAAACCCTAGAAACCTTGCCTTCCGGCAAATTCGCCACAACGCAGCCTATCGGCTGCTCAATTGTAACCCTCTTCATCAATAAATCAAGATCAGACAAGTAGGAGTAAGGGTTTTACCTTATCGAGGGCCCTGAACCTGGGTAAAATCTCGCCTTCTGTTCGTTCGGTATCTGATGTCTCGTGCGAACTTGCAGGATTCCGTCAACCCTAAGCCCTTCATGGTGAGCACTGCCGAGGAGCCCCCTCGTCAGCGGTGGTGCGGCAGCACTCAAGACGGCGGCCGCCAGGGTGTCGGGAGGTGGCCCACACCGCCTAGCGTGTCGCGGGAGCGCATCATTTTCGCGCGAGCTTGTTGTTCAATATAGTCTACCCACGCAAATTTTATTCCATATAGTTAATCAACCATTTCTGTGGTAACTTGTAGAAATTAGACATACATCACACAAGACCTACCGGAATCAACCAAACGTTTTTTTAGTTTCTGAAGCGGAGGCAAAAGACTTTGCTATTTTCAAGAAGTAAAGAGTTGGCAAGTGGAAACTGGCCGAACAACGACACCCTCTCTAACGGCAATGGAACACGACCGTCGCGAGAACCCACCCAGTCACCATGTCTACCCACAAAACCTGCACACACATCACCGAAGCAAGGTCATCGTCGAGGTTGCCCACCATCATCAACGTCATCACTCTTTAGCGACTCCAACTTCCTCGAAGAAACGACCAAAAAGAAAGACCTCGCCGTGCCGGCCGTGAAGCTCTAGCCGACCTATGCTGCGCCGCGCGTGAGGTCCGAGCCTCCTCCATCGGAGCCTACAACGAGAGGAAGCCGTTGGCCGGGCTTCGCTCGGTGGCCTCCTCCGGCGGTGTTGAGGGAGGACAAGTGGGAGAAAGAGGGGCCCGAGCGGCACGATCTAGGCATCGCCTGGAGAGACGACTCGAGGGTCGTTTTCAACTTTTGGTCCTACTATAATCAATCGAAGTGCAGCCTAGGAGCTACCGCATATAGTAGCGGGAAGACAATGAAAGCATCAAGCAACAATCATCTATAGAAGATTGGAAACGAACTACGAAGCTAAGCTACCCTGGCAAGCCAGACGAGTCAGTGGATGGGAGTGGGACCGTGTGATCGATGTGGAAATTATAGTAAAAAGATTGAGGGGAAACCTAATCAGCTAATCCTAGCCATTGGTTGCATGTTGGATTTTCGGATCAGGACATAGTAATAGGTAAACTTATTTGCACGATTTACCGGTGTTTCGCACGTTACATCATTTCCACAACCGACAACAGCTTATTTGAATATCGTGGTTTCCCGCCTCGCACTCATGTGCCTCATGTGTCAGCGACTCAAAGGTATGGCTCCATTGGGATCTCATCCAGATCAATATATGCAGGTGCCCATAAGAATACTCCATGGTCTGAAATAGGCAGGAACAAAAGTCGTCCATGTACAATTTTGTAAAAATGGAAGGAATATATATTTAGCAGCACATGTCATTTATTATATTATAACCAGGTTCAGAAAGAAGGGGAAAATTGAGAAAGAGTAGCACTTCAGCCATCGTTTCTCGCAATTCCGGCAGAAAATACTTGCTCACCGCCGATCCTACCATGCCATAGCACTACTCCGTTTCCACGGGCAGACGGTGGCGACAGAGCGGGCAGGCACGGCTGACCCGGAGCCAGTCGAAGATGCAGCGCTCATGGAACGAGTGGGAGCACGGCAGCCTCCTGAGCCTGTCCCCCCCCTCCCTCGAAATCCTGCATGCACACCGTGCAAGCTCGCTCCCTCGCCTCGCCGGCGCTCGTCTCCTGCAGGCCCGCGATCGCGTCGCCCGACGCCGGAACGGCGGGCCCCGGCGCCGAACCCGCCGTTCCTGTACGCGTCGTCGACGACGTACGCTGCTGCTTGGGTGGCATCGTTCACCGCGACGGTGCCCGGCGCGTCGCCGGCTCGCGCTTGTGCGGGCATCCGATTGAGGAGCTCCCTCAGCAGCGCGAAAGGGTTGCCGTCGCCGTCGTCGTCCTGGCGCGGCGCGATGAACGGCTCGTGCCGGCGTGCCATGAGGTCCCAGGCTAGCTGGCTGCCTGCCACCCATGGGGCGACGTCGTCCGCGCCGCGCAAGTGTTCCGGCCGGGGCGTGTCCATTGTGTACTCTCTCTCTCTCTCTCTCTCTCTCTCTGTGTCTCTCTCTCTCTCTGATCTCAGGGCGGATTCGTGGAGAGGACAGCGCATATTGTTGGTGATATATGGCCAGACGCAAGCTAAAGTTGGAATCTGTTTCGGTTTCCAGTGCATTACTGCGTGGGACTGGCACTCGGACTGCTGTCGTCTTCTACTCCTGGTTCTTACTCGTGGTTCCCTCGTGACATGAACGGGAAAAAACAAAAGCCGAAACAAACTCTCGGCCTGAGTGACAGGGCCTCCACGGTATGGCCCAGAGTATGAGCGAGGGGGAGAAAATGCCCATATAAGGAAGGAGGCCTAAAATGTTAGGCTACCCACCAAAATGTCTCGCTTGAGCATAGCCCGTGCTTGCTATTCGGCCCAGTAGTCTGGTGTCGACATGTGGGTTCGGTGGAAAAACTGTTGGTGCATAATCCGTTTGTGCGCGGGGCTACCAGTATCTAAAAACCGATCTTTTTTTTAATCAAAGCTCGTAGGTACGGTCCGTCCCAAGGGTGACGGTTGGTATTCCGTAGTTTCCGGAGGCATTTGTTTAGGCGACTAGGCGGTGATCAGATCTGGCCGCCGGTCTTCGTCCCCGTCTCCGTTGAGTCCACGCCAGAGAGTCCTTTTCCCAGTCCTCTGTCCTCCCCTGCGGGACGGAGAAGTCGAGTGCCGCCATTCAATTTGTAACTGCCCACCCACCATAGACTTTTCGCATATGCTAGGGCTTGCGATCGTAAAACACCAAACCTAGAGTTGATCTGTTCTGCTGCGAAGGAAGAGGAGGAGGAAGGGATGGATCGCGTGGAGGGCATGATGAGGGGCCTGAAGCTGTCGGAGGCGGAACGCAGAGGAGTGAAGGTCGAACAGGGCTCAAGGTCCGTGGGTAGTAAGAAGAATGAGCAGGCTGTGGGGAAGCTGTTGGCTGGGAAATTAGCGATCCCAGAAGCAGTTGAATTAAAGTGCATTAGGGCCTATCTGGTGCCCTATGCGGGGCATTGAATGTAAGGAAATTGGGGAGAATGTGTTCCTTTTCACTTTCTTTCAGGCGGGAGGGAGGAAAAAAGCAGTGGAGGAGGGTCCCTGGATGTTTGAAAAGAGGCTGATCGTACTTGAAGATTTTGATCCGGCAAAAACTGCTGAGGACTATCTGTTTGAGACCATCTCGATCTGGATTAGAGTATACAAGATGCCTCTGGGCATGATGAGTAGACAGAATGGCGAGTTAATTGGAGATCGTGTGACGGAGTTCATGGAGATGGAGGGAGTGGAAGATGGATGGCTGTGGGGAAGTGCCTCAGGATCAAAGTTAAGCTCAAAATTACTGAACCTCTCATGAGGGGCACTTTGATGGAGGTGGAGAAGGGGAGAACTATCTGGTGTCCATTCCAATATGAATTTCTTCCTGATTTCTGCTATGTGTGTGGTGTTGTGGGGCACGTGGACAAAGAATGTACGCAGAAGGTTAGCAGAGGAGAAGAGGCTCAATTCGGAAGCTGGATGAAGTGGACGCCGTCAAAGGGGATAGGAAGAGAGGGGAGGAGAGGATGGAATGAGGGTGGGGGTAGGAGGAGTTTCGGTGGGCACGGCTGGGGGAATAGCAGAAGTAGGCTGGACATCGATGGCCCTTCTTGGAGGAAGAATGAAAAGGGGCTACTACCGTCTAATAACAGTGGAGGTGGTGGAGGGATAGAAACCATAAGGCCTCCGAAGGAAAAAGTGGTAGGAGTATACATGTGCATTTCTCGGGCCGGGCCTCGGGCCGGGCCGACCAAGGCCCGACGGGAAAAATCTCGGCCCAGGCCCGGCCCAGGTCGACCGTCGGGCCGAAAATATTGGCCCAGGCCCGACCCATCGCAGTGAAAGCCCGTCGGGCCTCGGGCCGGGCCGCTTCAGTAAATTGCATATAATCACGGCTCAGGCCCGGCCCATCCTAACCATCGGGCAAAAAAATCAGGCCCAGGCCCGACCCAGAGACATGGTCGGGTCGGGCTTGGCCCGGGAATTTCGGGCCGGGCCGGGCCAGGCCGACCGGGCCGGGCTGCCCATGGCCAGGTATGGGTAGGAGTGATGAAAGCGGCTGAGAAGGTGGGCGGTGGTGCGGACAACAATACACAAATGGGAAATGTGGGGGAAGAAGGGGCGAGAGGAATACATGGTGGTGCGGGTGAGGCAAAGGATTCTTTGGTTACACAGGGTGCGTTGGTGGTGCTAGGTGGCACTGGTGTTGGCGGGGGAGAGGGGAAAGGTTTGAAAGGTGGAGGTGGGTGATAACCCACAAGTATAGGGGATCACGGCAGTCTTCGTGGGTAGTAAAACCCAAATTTATTGATTCGACACAAGGGGAGGTAAAGAATACTTATAAGCCTTAACAACTGAGTTGTCAATTCAGCTGCACCTGGAAAAGCACTAGTAACAGGGGTGATGTGAAAGCAGCAGTAATATGGGAGCAATAATAAAAGTAACACAGCAGCAGTAGCAGTAATATGAGAGCAATGGCACCAGAAAATAGTTGATACTACTTCCAATGACATGTAGAACGAGTATATGATGATGAGAGATGGACCGGGGTTCCCAGCTATCTACACTAGTGGTAACTCTCCAATAACAAGTAACAAGTGTTGGGTGAACAAATTACAGTTGGGCAATTGATAGGATTCAAAGCATTAAGTTAGAACATCCAGCTTATTAATCATGTAGGCATGTTTTCCATATATAGTCGTACGTGCTCGCAATGAGAAACTTGCACAACATCTTTTGTCCTACCAGCCGGTGGCAGCCGGGCCTCAAGGGAATCTACTGGATATTAAGGTACTCCTTTTAATAGAGTACCGGAGCAAAGCATTAACACTTGGTGAAAACATGTGATCCTCACATCACCGCCATCCCCTCCGGTTGTCCCGATTTCTGTCACTTCGGGGCCTTTGGTTCCGGACAGTGACATGTGCATACAACTTGTAGATACAATCTAAGCAATAATTATAGAGCTTAAATCTAAGATCATGCCACTCGGGCCCTAGTGACAAGCATTAAGCATAACAAGATTGCAGCAACAATAACTTCACAAACTTTATAGATAGACTAATCATAATGTATCATCCATCGGATCCCAACAAACACAACACCGATTACATCAGATGGATCTCAATCATGTAAGGCAGCTCATGAGATCATTGTATTGAAGTACATGGGATAGAGAGTACCAACTAGCTACTGCTAGAACCCGTAGTCCATGGGGGAACTACTCACGGAGCATGATGGAGGCGATGGCGTTGATGGAGATGGCTTCCGGGGGCACTTCCCCGTCCCGGCAGGGTGCCGGAACAGAGACTTCTGTCCCCCGAATTGGAGTTTCGCGATGGTGGCGGCGCCCCTGGAGTCTTTCTGGAGTTTCGTCAATTGGTATCGAGTTTTTAGGTCGAAAGGGCTTATATAGGCGAAGAGGCGGCGCAGGAGGGACACCAGGGCGCCCTCCCCATAGGCCGGCGCGGCCAGGGGCTGGCCCGCGCGGCCCTATGGTGTGGGGGCCCCAGGCCTCCCCTCTGACTCCCCTTCGGTGTCCTGGTCCGTCTCGGTGAATTATGATCTTTGGTCTTCGTTTCGTCGAATTCTGAGAATATTGCCCGAACAGCTTTTCTGGAACCAAAAACAACAGAAAACAGGAACTGGCACTGTGGCATCTTGTTAATAGGTTAGTTCCGGAAAACGCATAAAAACATTATAAAGTGCAAGCAAAACATGTAAGTATTGTCATAAAACAAGCATGGATCATCAGAAATTATGGATACGTTGGAGACGTATCAGTGGGGAGGAGAGCGCTCCCAGGAAGGAGGGAAAGGAGCGAGGAGGTAAATTCAAAAGGATCCCACGGGGGGAGAGAAAAGACGAAACACAAAAAGAACAAGAAATGGCTGATGGGCAAGGGAGGAAGCGTTCTGCTGATGCAATGGATGTGGATGAGGATGAGAAACAGAAGAAGGACCAGAAGAAGTGCAGGTCAGAGAAATCAAACAAAAATTGTGAAGCGGGACTGTCGGAACAGCCTCGCGAGTCCAAATGAAGTGTGTGTGCTGGAATTGCCGGGGGTTGGGGAACGACCCGGCAATTCGTGGTCTTCTGGATCTCCAGAAGAAGGTGGACCCCGACGTGCTTTTCTTGTCGGAAACAAAGATGTGTAGGGAGAAATTGGAGGGTTTGCGGTGGAAGCTTGGAATGCCAAATATGATCGTAAAAAACTGTGATGGAAAGGGAGGAGGGTTGGTTCTGTTCTGGAAGAATGAAGTAAATCTGAAGTTAGTGGGTTTTGTCTCGAAAATGCACATTGATGTGGAGATAACGGAGGTGAATGGCTTTGTTTGGCGCTTCACAGGAATGTATGGTGAACCAAAGGCTGATGAGAAAGACAAAACTTGGAAGTTTCTCTAGAACCTGAAACATCAAAATAATAAACCATGGTTATGTTGCGGTGATTTTAATGAGATCCTGCACTCATGGGAGAAGGAGGGAGGGGCGGCTCGGCCCCAGGGGTGTATGGATAAATTTAAAGAAGCGCTGGAGTTTTGTGAGATGGATGACTTGGGTTTTGTCGGGGACCCCTGCACGTGGAGGAACCATAGTCACTCAACTAGTAAGTATATCAGAGAGAGGCTCGACCGAGCAGTGGCAACTCGACAGTGGAGAGAGCGGTTCCCGGCTTTTAAAGTCTCAAACGATGACCCGCGGCATTCTGATCATCGGCCAGTGATTGTTGACACGCAGGGTTCAGAAGCTATAAGGCGCCGTCCGACATAGGGCACAAGACCGAAATTTTAAGCTCGGTGGATGGAAGAGGAGGCCTGTGCAGGCATAGTTAAAAATGCGTAGGATATAGAAGTGGAGGTAAAGAGGGGCGGGGTGGCTGATGGGGTGAGGGGTGTGTTGGGACATTTGGCGGACTGGAGCAAGAATGTCTTAGGGGACCTGGAGAAACGGATTAGTAAATTGAAAAAGGAGCTGGAGAGGTGGAGGCGAGGGGACATTGGTCCACAACAAGTAAGGCGGGAGGCTGTGCTTCGGTTCAAACTGAGCCGGCTGGAGGAACAACGGGACACGTATTGGAAACAAAGGGCTCATGTGAACTGTATGAAGGGAGGTGACCGAAACACCAAGTATTTTCACTTAGTCGCCAGAGAAAGGAGGAAATCAAATCGTATCAAAAAATTAAGGAGGGAGGATGGAGGCGTGGTGGAGGAGGAGGAGGCCATGAAAGAGGTGGTTTCTAACTATTTTTTAAATTTGTTCCAATCCTCTCTAGGTACTCGTATGGAGGAATTACTGCAACATGTGCAACCTCGGGTTACATCTGAAATGAATGACTCTCTCTGTAAGCCTTTCTCAAACCAGGAGGTGATGGAGGCACTGGATGGAATTGGTGATCTTAAAGCTCCAGGGCCTGATGGGATGCATTCCATTTTCTATAAAAGGTTCTGGGATGTAGTAGGAGAGAAAGTCACTGAGGAGGTGCTTAATGTGCTGAATGGTGGACCTATGCTGGCTGCTTGGAATGACACATGTATTGTACTGATCCCTAAAGTTAATAACCCAGAATGTATGAAAGATCTCCGACCCATCAGCCTTTGCAATGTGGTGTATAAGATTGTTTCCAAAATTCTGGCAAATAGACTGAAGTTGATTTTGGATGAGATAATTTCTCCAAATCAAAGTGCTTTTGTCCCAGGACGCTTGATTACGGACAATATTATGTTGGCTTATGAATGTACTCACTATATGAAGACCAGGAGAAGGGGGAAAGATGGATACGCTGCAGTCAAATTAGACATGAGTAAATCCTATGACAGAGTTGAATGGGCTTTTGTGGAGAGGATGATGCGGAGGCTGGGTTTTGCGGAGAAGTGGATAGACTTGATCATGTTGTGTGTGAGTACTGTTAAATATCAAATTCAGATCAATGGCGTCCTCACAGATGAGATTACTCCTCAAAGGGGACTCAGGCAGGGGGATCCCCTCTCGCCTTACCTCTTTCTTATATGTGCTGAAGGCTTTTCTCACTAATGAACAAAGCAGATGAACATGGAAGTCTGGAAGGAATCCGTATATGCAATGCTGCCCCAAGTTTCAGTCACCTACTTTTCGCAGACAATTCTCTGGTACTAATTAAAGCTTCTAGCGAAAGTGCCAGGACGCTGCAAAATGTGCTACAACTATATGAGATGTGCTCGGGTCAGACCATTAATTTTGATAAATCGTCGCTCATGTTTAGTGAGAATACAAGTAATGCAAGGAGGAGTCAGGTTCTCCAGGAATTGCATATTAGATCAGAAGCGATGACGGAGAAGTACTTGGGCCTACCGGTGTATGTGGGGAGATCCAGATCACAAGTTTTTGCATATCTAAAAGATCGGGTATGGAAGAAGATTCAAGGTTGGAAGGAGAGGATGCTTTCAAAAGCAGGAAAGGATATTCTGATCAAGGCATGTGCAAAAGCTATTCCCACTTTTGCAATCTCCTGTTTTGATCTGACGAAAACGCTATACGAGGATATCAGTAGGATGATCTGTCGTTACTGGTGGGCACAATAGGAAAATGAGAACAAAGTTCACTGGCTGAGTTGGGAGGTACTGACAAAACCAAAGAGTGATGGAGGATTGGGGTTCCGTGACCTCTATGGCTTTAATATGGCTATGCTTGCAAAACAAGCGTGGAGACTATTGGATAATCCTAACTCTTTATGTGGAAGAGTTCTTAAAGCTAGGTACTTTCCTGATTCCTCCATCCTGGAGGCTACGGCTACACCGGGAATATCCTACACATGGCGAAGTTTGCTAAAGGGGGTGGAATTGCTGAAGGAGGGACTGATATGGAGAATTGGTGACGGAACACAAATTAATCTATTGTCTGACCCTTGGCTCCCACGAAATGGATCAAGGTTGCCCATTACACCTCGGCGACAAAACTTACTCACAAAGGTCCACGAGCTTATAGACCCAGCCACTGGAGTTTGGGATGAGGGGCTGGTTCGTGACACCCTCTGGGAGGTTGATGCAAATGTTGTGTTAAAGATTCCAATCAAGGAAGATTTTAATGACTTTGTTGCATGGCACTATGATAACAAGGGTATTTTTACAGTCAAGTCAGGTTACCACTTATATATGACTGTTAACTACCCTAATACCCCGGGTGTTTCAGGAGATGGAGAGGCATTAGTACAATGGAAGATTATCTGGGATTTGCCAGTAGTCCCAAAAATCAAGCAGTTTATGTGGCGGCTAGCCCATAATAGTTTACCTCTGAAGCTAAACATAAAAAAGGGGGATAGAGTGTAATACCCTGTGTGTATGCTGCAAAAGGCTTGATGAAGACGGAGCCCAGTTATTCCTAAAATGCAAAGAAGTGAAGAAAGTCTGGAACTTGATTGGGATGGATAATATCCGCGATCGCATGTGTGCTTACAGTAGTGCAGCGGCTGTAGTTCAAGAGATCCTCAGTCTAAAAGAAACTAGCAAGATTCTGGCTTGTTGTACCTCTCTAGCGGTGGTGGTGTAGCAGGAACAAGGTAAACTCAGAGGGCCAGGTTTTGTCGGTATAGGGAACTGTTAAGCAGGCAAGGTTCTGGGCATCAGAATCTCAACAGTATTGTATGAGGAATCGGGAGGGTGACCGAACAGATAGCAATGCGACTGATAGGCTGCAATGGTGTCCCCCGGTGGTGTCTTCGAAGCGGAGTCAGGATCCGGAGGTTGGGGTTTCGTCATCCGGGATCAACACGGGGTGGTCAGAGCATCGGGTGCGGGTTATCTAAGGCATGTTGGCAGTGCAGCCTTGGCTGAAGCCCAAGCGTGCCAGGAAGCTCTGGCAGCGGCAAGCATGTGGGGAATGGGACATATTCATGTGGAGTCAGATGCTCAAAATCTGATTAAGGCCATCCAGGGAACATCCTTTGACCGCACCAGCGAAGGAGTTGTCTACCGAGACTTACGTGCTTTTATGCGGTTGAATTTCTCCTCTGTATCTTTTTCTTTCTGCCCAAGGGCATGTAATAAGCTGGCACATGATTTGGCCGCGGTTGGTGTTCGTAGGAGGGAGGTCCGGTCGCTGTGGCTGGATTCCTTACCTGCTGATGTAAGTGTTGGGGTGACCAGCGATTCTGCTGTGTCTGTCAGGTAATGGAATCATGTGTTCCATCTCAAAAAAAAAAAAAAAACGATCTTTAAGAGATACCGGGTAAAGTGAATTTTTTAATGTGGAGAGCCTTACATGGTATTCTTCCTTTGAAAAGCATCCTAGCAAATCAACACATAGGTACAAGTGGGGAATGCCCAAATTGTCACCAAAGCGTGGAGGATATTCTACACTTGATTTTCCAGTGTCATGTGGCGAAGGAATTGTGGTCTGAGCTAGGCCTTGAGAATATCATCTCAGATGCTAATGTGGTGGACAAATCAGGATCGACTGTCCAGGAGCATCTTCTTTGTCTACCTGACAATTCGATCCCGGGCTTTGAACGAATAACTCTAAAAGAGACTATCTCGGTGACAGCCTGGTACTTATGGTGGATCCTCCGTCGACGTACTCATGGCGAGGATGTTCCACCCTTATTCAAGTGTAAACTATCCATACTTGCTATATAACAGCTAATGCTATTAGTGCTGAAAAACAGGTGCCATTGCAAGCAGAGAAAAGATGGACCAAACCGAACCCAAGGTACTTGAAGCTAAATGTGGATGCAGCCTGAAGCTGAGAATACAGGAGCCATCGGAGCTATACTACGGGATTATGAAGGCATGTTTATTGTTGCTAAAAGCACCTTGTTACCGCATGTGGACTCCGGTGGCACTAGCAGGGGCATGGAAAATGAAAGAAGGACCGAAGATGACTGAGAATTTTGGAGCTAATAGGGTGGTAGCCGAGTCGGATTCGATGGAGACGATCCAAGCATGTACGGGAGAGCATCGTTGGTGGAGCGAAGCCGCCGCTATCTTTGCAGACCGTGTGGATTACTCGTCTCAGATCGGTGAAGTGTTTTTTCAGCACTGCCCAAGAGAAGCCAATCAAGTTGCACATGAAATTGCCAAGTTTAGTTTCTCTAGTAATAGCTCTTGTAATTGGGTTGATGATCCTCCTAGAATTATTCTTAGCAAACTCATGGATGATGTAACTGTGACATGAACTCGAGCAGCAAGTTTCTTACGCACTATTTTCCTTATCACCAAATGTAAGCTCTCCTCCATTTCTCGATTTGGTGAAGCACCTCAGTCAGGATGCATCCCTAATTATCTGATAAACGGCAATGGTTGTAAGCAACACTGTGACTCTGACCTGCCTTGCTGCCGCCTTGAAAAGTTATTTTCCCAAGCTTCTAGCTCTTCTACAATCTCCTCGTCAAACCAAGAATTGCAAGCTGGGGTTATCATCATGGGCACCTGCTCATCAAACCAAGTATAAAACATGAAGGAACCTAAGGCATCTGAGAGAGAAAACACCACGTAAACCACCATTCGCCACCAGATCCAATCTCCACCAAAGTCATGTCACCGCTGCTGTCGACTCCACCGCATCGCTTATCATCAGCATCTCCATCCCCTCCCTTATCTACTTTGTAATATTAATTCCATCGCGATTGACAACATTGCAAGAATATTTGTTATTCGTCTATTTGGGATTCCCAATGTAATGTTTATGATTGTTGATTTAATCATGTGTAAATAGTCCTCACGGACTGAGGGCTGAGGCATAGTCTGACAGCATCAAGTGCATCTGTTTTACTGGGATCTTGTGTTGCATGTTAATCAAGATACATATTTTTTTATCTGTAGTATTTTTCGATGGTAAGGAAATCTGTAATCGTTAACTGCTCGGTCGGCTTGGGAGTAGCGATTAATTGGAATTCGGACAATTAACTGATTTAATCGGCCGGCTATTAATCGGTGTAACCTACACAAATTAGCACGTAAAAAATAGTTTATATAAGAAAAATAATAGTATATGAGCCTCTATATGCGTGGCCCTACTTCTCTAGAGCCTAAAATCCCAGAAAAATATGTATGCTTCTCCTCCGTGACCTAATCTTCAAGGTCACGAGCGAATCAGGATCCACTAGTCGAAGCCGCGTTTCTTCCTTCCACTTTTTATCCTCTCACCTCTGAAGTTTATCTTCTCCCACCACCTATCTAGGGTACGAACCCTATTACACCTCAACCACCTAACCTATCGAATGCGTGCTTGAGCTCCTGCACGAGCTACTCAAGGTGGTCGAGCTCCTGTATCTAGGCAACTGAGAGTAACTGGTCTGGAAGGGCAAGGAACTAGTTGGTGACAGCGGAATTCGAGCTGTTGGAAGCTGCAATCAAGCGGGAGCTTTGCAAAACCTACTTTATTGGGGAGGGGTAGCGCATGTACTAGCTATATGCATTGAAAAGTTTATAACATTTTTGACCAAGTGCAGTAGTTAATCGGGGACATACCTAGTAACCGGACTTTCGGTACGATTAATCGGGCTCAAGGATTAACACAAGAGATTAATGGTTATCGACACCGTCAGGCCCCTAGTAGCAATTAATCGGCCTAGTAATCGCTGAATCGGCCTAGTTTTTGAACAGTGGTATTTTTGCCACAATCCTAACATTTGATAGGTATTCAAATCCGCAAAGATTGATAAAGATTTTAAACTGAGAATAGGGTAATTTCATGATCCGGCACTTGTATCTTAGTGAGAGTGAAAATATGTTGGCAGTGTGATTACATCTAGTGAATCACGGTGATGGCATTGATTTTAACACTATTATTCGTTTATCTCAATACTATGACTCTTTACAGACTTGCAGTGGCGAACCTAGCTAGGTATAAATTGGAGGGTGAGCACCCTAAGAAAATCAGACTAGCCCATGTGTGATGCAAATTTCTATGGCCAAAAAATGATTCTGCCGTGCACCATTTTCATGACTAGAAAGTACACGTGTACTTAGTCATGGATTTTCTTCCTGTAATCTCGACGAATGAAAGATCATAACGAGGTATCCATAATGCCAAAGACGAATTCACCATCAGGTAACGAGGTATCCATAATGCCAAACATGAATTCACCATCAGGTTTGGCCCTTTTACCCACACACATTAGTGTCAAAATCGAGAAGAACCAAATTGTAGAATCATCCGAGTACAGTATACTCGACCGTCAAAATTACCCGTAAGCCGTAGACTTTTCACTGTCGCTCTACCATTTAAGGTGGGTCGCGATTGCAAACAGCCATCAGGGCGTTAATCAGAGTTAAGTGCATACACCACTATATCGTCAACTATTCTTCTACAGACCATGAAGTTTCTTCTGTCATGAGAGTCCACCTCCGTCTTCTTCATCAATCGGTTTTCCCTCTTCCGGTGAGCCTCATCGGTGTCAGGTCATAAATCGATTTTCCATCTTCCGGTGAGCCTCTTTGGTCTCGGGAGAGGTGAGGAACCTGATCTATGTGTGGAATCCATTTTTTTTTATAATGTCGCTTCATTACTTAGAGTTTAAGCATTATACCCGACCTCTACATAACTGTGATACACACAGCCGTTCAAATCCACAAGATCCAACCATAAAAAGTGTGATCCTAAATCAAAACATAATAGACAAGAAGAAAAAGACTAAGGCTAAGGAGATCCAATCCGCATATCACAGAACCATTTATGTTGGAAAAAATATCCCTCGATGTATTCTCCAACCGTGTAGGCACTTCCATAAAAAGATCGCGATGCTCCACACGTTGTAAAGGTGACCACAAATGGAGCGTAGCTGTGCATCGGTAGATGACCTGCATAAGACAATTATTTTTATTGTTAAAAACCTTATCATTTTTACATAATAACGACAATCTCTCACCCCAATAATTATTTTAAACCTAGGATCCACACCAATTAAGCCAGTTGCCGAGAATATTCATAATACTACGTGTTGGGTATAAGGTAGAACATATCTGGATGGCTGGCCATATAGATCTAGCACATTTGCACTCGAAGAAAAGGTGTTTTATAGTCTCGTCATGATAACAAAAGACACGTTTTACTTTCATGCCAATTGCACTTAACAAGGTTAACTTTGATTAAGATTACCCCTCGACAAAGATGCCACGCAAACACCTTTGTTTTAAGCGGGATCTCCATCTTCCGATTTTTCTATTGTTATCAACTAGAATATCAGGTTGGATTTGAGCATTATACATAGAAGCTAACGCAACAGTGCTATTTTCAGTAAGATTCTGCCTCAATACATCCTATCCCTACGTCAATTGGACCAAATCAAGACGTTGTAACAAGGCATTCCACGGGGCTTATCTAGGACCAATGAGACTTCTTCTGAACGACACATTTGGTGCTGAAGACTCCAACACCTTAGCGAGCATGTCGCTCTTATGTCGTACAATATTGTACAATGCAGGATATTGTTCACTGAGAGTGGTGTTACTAAGCAATTTATCCCCCCAGAATGTAATCTGCGATCCATTCCTAATATTGAAAGATCCATATGGGAAGAAGAACTTCTTCGTCGCCATAATACCAACCCAAAATGAGAGTCTCCAGATTTCCAGTAAACCTGAGATAACACATTTGAGCCAATGTACTTTCTTCTAAGCAAGGTATGCTGAATCCAATCCCCGGTAAGCAGCTTGAACAACCATTACTAAGAAGGGCCCTATTTTTGATCTGAAGATCTTGGATTCCAAAACCTCTCTGATCTTTCGGTTGGCAGACGACACTCCGTCTAGCCAGTCGATATTTTGTTTTCTCAATATCCCCTTGCCAAAAAAATCTTGATCAGAAACAATCCAATCTTTTTAGGACTCTTTTTGGTAGTTGGAAGAAAGATACCAATCTTCCACGATAATAACTTGCCTTTCAAACTACTTAATCTAATTTGGAATCGTTCCTCCACCATTTTTCAGCTGGCTTTCGTAAATCCTCGATAATGAATCAAAATACCCAGGTACCTAATAGGAAATTGGCCTTGCTTGCAACCAAATAATTATCATACAATCCATCATCAACCCCTCCCTCACCAAAACAAAACATCTCAATTTTATGGAAGTTAGTCTTCAAATCCGATAATTGCTCAAACGCTGAAAGTATTAACTTTAGGTTTCTTGTTTTTTGATTTCATTTTCCATAAAAGAATTGTATCATCGGTATATTGAAGAATAGATAATCCACCATCAACCAGACGAGGAATCACACCTTCAATTTGAATATCAGATTTTGCGCGTTCAATCATAACAACGAGCATATCCGCCACTATATTAAATAACATTTGCGATAATGGATCCCCTGTCTAAGCCATTTCTTAGTCTGGAAGTATCTACTAGTGTCATCATTGACATTAATTGCTACACTTCCCGAGATAAAGCTTTGGATTGAAGCATGCCACTCATCAGAAAAACCTTTCATTTTGAGTGTGTGCTAAAGGAAAGACCATCTAACTTTATCATAGCCTTTCTCAAAATCAATTTTTAAGATGACCCCATTTAACTTTTCCTATGTAGTCTGTGAACTGTCTCATGAAGGATTATGACACCATCGAGGATGTTACATCCTTGCATAAACGCAGTCTGAGAAGGACGAACCACATGATCAGCCACAGAGTACAGTCTTATCGTCGCTACTTTGGTGAGTATTTTGAAACAAACGTTAAGAAGACATATGTACCGGTATTGTTGAATCTGTTCTGCCTCTTTAACCTTAGGAAGTAAAATGATTTCACCAAAATTCAAGCGAAACAATTCCAGTTGTCCGCTATGAAGGAACCTGAACAAATCCAGAAGATCAGACTTGATAATATCCTAGAAATTTTGATAGAACTCAACTGGGAAACCATCAGGGCTAGGGGCTTTATTATGTTCCATTTGGAAAATTGCTTTTCTTACTTCCTCCTCGGAATAAGGTGCCGTAAGAAAGCTATTTTCCTCCTCTGAAACCTGGGAACCTGTGGGATATCACTTGTTCTAGACAAATCCAATAAGAAGTTGTCTTCCTTAGATTCGCCAAGCAAGCCTTTGTAATAATTAGTAATTTAAGACTTGAGTTCCTCATGGCCCTCAATCGTGCTTTCATCCTAAAGTAGGGATCAAATACACGTCTTCCTACGTCTGCCATTGGCATTACTATGAAAGTACCTTGTATTCGAGTCCCCTTCAAGGATAAATTGGGTCTTAGACCTTTGATACCATCTGAGATCCTCATCTCGCAAAAGTTTTGCTATTTACGCATTTGATTGGCTTTTCAGCTCAATTTCTTGCGTGGAAAGCATACGAACTTCTGCTAAATCCTCAAGATCATCTATGATAGACGCAAGTCGTTTTTTCTCCTTTTAAAGTAAACCTGTTGTACGAGGAGTCCAATCAGTCAGGTTTTTGCGTGTCAGACGCAATTTATTATTCCACCTTTAAATTGGAGAATTCCAAGAAACAGGTCTTTCCCATACCCTTTTGATCATATCCTAGAACCCTTCTCGGTGTAGTCATCCAAGTTCAAACTTGAATCGATGCATACACGGAGGTCTAGGCAAGCCGGTAGCTAGATAAAAGGATGGGAGCATGGTCAGACAAACCCAAAGTACGTGCTAGAGCTTGTACCAATACTATAAGAAATTTAGATTCCCATTATGTATCCATCAGTACCCGATCTAGTTCCTCATATGTAGGCTGTGGAAGGTTTTTTGCCCAAGTAAACTGCCTTCCCACCATTGGTACCTCTCTCAAGTCCAAGCTCCCAATGATTGCATTGAACAAAAAAAGGCCAATGATTGTCAAACCTACCTCTACTATTCTCGAATGGAAACCTTAACAAATTTAAATCCCCCTATAAGAATAGGGCGTGGGTTATCTTTTTGGGATTTATATTTTTGTGCCCCTGGTTCGTTAGTTGTGCTCATTTTTCCCCAGCCTCTTAACTTTTCCTCAGTTTTCCCCTCCCTCTACGCTCGGACGGGAGGGTTGCCGTCAGGTCAGAGGCCTTACCGTTACCGTCAATCTGACGGGTGGGGTTGCACAGAGGGCAGTTGCTCTCTGACCGTCTCGTGCTGACGGGTAGCCATCCATCTGTCGCTGACGCGTGGGCCATTTTATTTCCTGATTGTATATGCGGTGCTGCCAATGACAAATGGGGCCGCTCTATAGGGCTGCCGCAGCCAATGACCAGTGGGGTCATCTATTTTTCAGGAAAAGACATATATTACCGCTCTGTGGGGCTGCCGCAGCCAATGACCAGTGGGGTCATCTATTTTTCAGGAAAAGACATATATTGCCGCTCTGTGGGGCTGCCGCAGCCAATGACCAGTGGGTCATCTATTTATTTAGAGAAAATCATATATTCCCGCTCTGTGGGGCCTCCGCAGCCAATGACCGCTGGGGTCGTCTATTTATTTAGAGAATATCATATAGAGCCGCTCTGTGGGGCCGCCTCAGCCAATGGCAGGTGACTATTTTCGCAGCTTAATCTAAAATGAATCTTATGCTAAACATGGTGCTTCCCGATGGTGACCTAGCAGTGGCAGCGAGCATAGCCGTTCTGACCATGCCGATAACGGCATCGTTTGGAGGCTGTGGTGCTCGAATCATGGTGGAAATTGCGATATAATTTTTTAAATGCATAATATATAGGAAAATATCTAGATCTCTAAATCGATGCATATGAAGCTACATATATATTCTTGGTCATAATCCCCTTATCTAAAGGGGATGGATGCATGGCTTCACGTCGTCGTCGCTTTCATCGTCAGTATCTTCGTCGTCCGAGTAGTAGTACTTCCTGAACATTGTTCCGTCGAACACCTTCACTGTGAGCACATCATCGCCTTCATATTTGAAGTGTACGAAGCAGCCGAAATCCACACCGTGCGCGATGGCGAAATTCTCCCAAGCCTTGTCGAGGTACATCCGGCCTTGACCGTCAAATAGGACCTCCACGGTCCAGAGACGAGGACCACAGTCAACTGCTCACAGATACACCTTAGCTGGCTCCTGGCCATCAAGATAGTCCGCAAACTTTTTTGGGAGTGTCTGCAAAGAGATCGAGCGTCGATCGTTTGAAATTAAAGGTTTTTTAGAACATGCCCATAATTAATCACATGCATCATATATGTGGGAACGCGTACGTACCTTCTTGACCAAAGGGTCTTCATAGACGATGATGAAGAACTCCTCTATGATCAATGGCAGTGTTGACGGTGGTGGTGGCAATGATGATGATCCACCACCCCGGCCGCCCCTTCCCCTTCCCCTTCCGGTCCGCGTCCGAGACGTGGAAGCCATGGCAATGGATCAAGTGTATGTGAACGAAGAAGAGAGAGGCAGAACCTATTAATACAAGGGATGGCCGTTGTGGGTGTTTATAAGGGAGAGATGACCATTGTAGGGGTTTACACAATAAATTAAGGAGGAGGTGACCGTTGTGGGGGTTTACACAATAAATTAAGGAGGAGATGACCGTTGTGGGGGTATATATCTCAACAAAAAAGTAATGCAGACTATCTTGACGGAAATGGAACTTCGTGATATAGTTTATCATTTTACCGTGAAAATTAATGCCTAAAAGAAATGGTAATTCGTGATAGTTTATCATTTTACCGTAATGGCTACAAGAAATCGGTGATTGTTCATTATTTTTAGCGTGGCAAGTAATGGCTAAAAGAAATGGGTGATGGTGTATCATTTTTTGCGTGAAAGATAATGGCTACAAGAAATCGGTGATGGTTTATCATTTTTTGCGTGGAAAGTAATGGCTACAACAAATTGGTGATGGTGTATCATTTTTTGCGTGCAAAGTAATGGCTACAACAAATGGGTGATGGTGTATCATTATTTGCGTGAAAAGTAATGGCTATAACAAATCGGTGATGGTTTATCATTTTTTGCGTGAAAAATAATGCCTAAAAGAGTTTATAATTTAGCTCGTGAAAAATAATGCAGAAAACCAAACTTTAGCATACTGGGTAACCGCCCTTTAGCATACATAGAGGGTGGAAGCCAACCGCCGACAGAGAGAGAGAGAGGGTGGTGGCCCCGACCAGAGAGAGATAGGGGTTATTCTGCCCGTTAAATCATACGATCAACGGTCGGCGGGCACGATCCGCGTGACATGGGCTAGACCAATCAGGGCAATGTTGGGCATCTGTGAGAATTTGTGAAGGAAGAGGGCAAAACTGAGTAGTATCAAGAAACCAAGGGAAAGTGAGTAGTAAACAGACTAAGGGATTCAAATATGAGATTTAAAAAATGAAAAATGCGTGTTTTGTACAATGAAACCCATCTTGGCCTACCTCAAACTATTTGCAATACAAATATACATGAGTGTGAAAATTATGGCCTCATTCAGACAAAGTATGTTTTGGGGAAAGTTGTTTTCGGTAGGGCTTATTGTGGAAAACCATGCACCTTCATAGCTACTAGGTGATTTGAGAAGTGGCAATTTGTGGTAAAACTTGATTTATCTATGATTTGAGAAGTGGCAATTTGTGGTAAAGACTCCATGAGTAAGTGCCACTCTTTTTCGGAATTTTTCGCACATTAAATAACTCATTTAACTACTTAATCCCATTTGTTGACTCTCTGTTGACCAGCCACTTGAGGGTAAAACTGAGTATATTGCACTAGCCAGTATTAGCACTCAAGGGGAAAACTGAGCACACAAAAAATGCTAGTATATGACTCGAGGGTATACCTGAGTATATCTAAATTTTCAGGGTTAGACTCGAGGACGCGTGTTGCGGTGCAGTAGTGGAAGACGTGCCATTGTTGATGCGTGTCGCGGTGCAAACGTGCAATAGTGGACGCGTAGGACACGGGTCGCATTTAGGACACGTAAGCCCTCTCTCCCTCCCTCTGCACATAGTACGTCTCATTCTCGCTGACGCACGAAACCACGCCTCTCACATCCCATCAACTTCTCCAAATCGAAGGAAAAACCCCAACCGCCGTACGAGCCCTGCCGGCGATGGAGAAGAAGAATGCGTGATACGTCTCCGACGTATCGATAATTTCTTGTGTTCCATGCCACATTATTGATGATATCTACATGTTTTATGCACACTTTATGTCATATTCGTGCATTTTCTGGAACTAACCTATTAACAAGATGCCGAAGTGCCAGTTGCTGTTTTCTGCTGTTTTTGGTTTCAGAAATCCTAGTAACGAAATATTCTCGGAATTGGACGAAATCAACGCCCAGGGTCCTATTTTGCCACGAAGCTTCCAGAAGACCGAAGGAGAGACGAAGTGGGGCCACGAGGTGGCCACACCCTAGGGCGGCGCGGCCTGGCCCTTGGCCGCGCCGACCTGTGGTGTGGGGCCCTCGTGTGGCCCCCTGACCTGCCCTTCCGCCTACTTAAAGCCTCCGTCGCGAAACCCCCAGTACCGAGAGCCACGATACGGAAAACCTTCCAGAGACGCCGCCGCCGCCAATCCCATCTCGGGGGATTCAGGAGATCACCTCCGGCACCCTGCCGGAGAGGGGAATCATCTCCCGGAGGACTCTACGCCGCCATGGTCGCCTCCGGAGTGATGAGTGAGTAGTCTACCCCTGGACTATGGGTCCATAGCAGTAGCTAGATGGTTGTCTTCTCCCCATTGTGCTTAATTGTCGGGTCTTGTGAGCTGCCTAACATGATCAAGATCATCTATCTGTAATTCTATATGTTGCGTTTGTTGGGATCCGATGAATAGAGAATACTATGTTATGTTGATTATCAAAGTTATGTCTATGTGTTGTTTATGATCTTGCATGCTCTTCGTTACTAGTAGATGCTCTGGCCAAGTAGATGCTTGTAACTCCAAGAGGGAGTATTTATGCTCGATAGTGGGTTCATGTCTCCGTGAATCTGGGGGAGTGACAGAAACCTCTAAGATTATGGATGTGCTGTTGCCACTAGGGATAAAACATTGGTGCTATGTTCGAGGATGTAGTCACTGATTACATTACACGCAATACTTAATGCAATTGTCTGTTGTTAGCAACTTAATACTGGAGGGGGTTCGGATGATAACCTGAAGGTGGACTTTTTAGGCATAGATGCATGCTGGATAGCGGTCTATGTACTTTCTCGTAATGCCCAATTAAATCTCACAATACTCATCATAATATGTATGTGCATGGTCATGCCCTCTTTATTTGTCAATTGCCCAACTGTAATTTGTTCACCCAACATGCTGTTTATCTTATGGGAGAGACACCTCTAGTGAACTGTGGACCCCGGTCCAATTCTCTATACTGAAATACAATCTACTGCAATACTGTTCTACTGTTTTCTGCAAACAATCATCTTCCACACAATACGGTTAATCATTTGTTACAGCAAGCTGGTGAGATTGACAACCTCACTATTTCGTTGGGGCAAAGTACTTTGGTTGTGTTGTGCAGGTTCCACGTTGGCGCCGGAATCTCTGGTGTTGCGCCGCACTACATCCCGCCGCCATCAACCTTCAACGTGCTTCTTGACTCCTACTGGTTCGATTAAACCTTGGTTTCTTACTGAGGGAAACTTGCCGCTGTGCGCATCACACCTTCCTCTTGGGGTTCCCAACGGACGTGTCAACTGCACGCATCAAGCAAATTTCTGGCGCCGTCGCCGGGGAGATCAAGACACGCTGCAAGGGGAGTCTCCACATCCCAATCTCTTTACTTTGTTTTTGTCTTGCTTAGTTTTATTTACTACTTTGTTTGCTGCACTAAATCAAAATACAAAAAAATTAGTTGCTAGTTTTACTTTATTTGCTATCTTGTTTGCTATATCAAAAACACAAAAAAATTAGTTACTTGCATTTACTTTATCTAGTTTGCTTTATTTGCTACTGCTAAAATGGCCACCCCTGAAAACACTAAGTTGTGTGACTTCACAACCACAAATAATAATGATTTCTTATGCACACCTATTGCTCCACCTGCTACTACAGCGGAATTCTTTGAAATTAAACCTGCTTTACTGAATCTTGTTATGCGAGAGCAATTTTCTGGTGTTAGTTCTGATGATGCTGCTACCCATCTTAATAATTTTGTTGAATTATGTGAAATGCAAAAATATAAAGATGTAGATGGTGACATTATAAAATTAAAATTGTTCCCTTTCTCATTAAGAGGAAGAGCTAAAGATTGGTTGCTATCTCTGCCTAAGAATAGTATTGATTCATGGACTAAATGCAAGGATGCTTTTATTGGTAGATATTATCCCCTTGCTAAAATTATATCTTTGAGGAGTAGCATAATGAATTTTAAACAATTAGATACTGAGCATGTTGCACAAGCATGGGAAAGAATGAAATCTTTGGTTAAAAATTGCCCAACCCATGGACTGACTACTTGGATGATCATCCAAACCTTCTATGCAGGACTAAATTTTTCTTCGCGGAATTTATTGGATTCAGCTGCTGGAGGTACCTTTATGTCCATCACTCTTGGTGAAGCAACAAAGCTTCTTGATAATATGATGATTAATTACTCTGAATGGCACACGGAAAGAGCTCCACAAGGTAAGAAGGTAAATTCTGTCGAAGAAACCTCTTCCTTGAGTGATAAGATTGATGCTATTATGTCTATGCTTGTGAATGATAGGACTAATATTGATCCTAATAATGTTCCATTAGCTTCATTGGTTGCACAAGAAGAACATGTTGATGTAAACTTCATTAAAAATAATAATTTCAACAACAATGCTTATCGGAACAATTCTAGTAATAACTATAGGCCATATCCTTATAATAATGGTAACGGTTATGCTAATTCTTATGGGAATTCTTACAATAATAATAGAAACACACCCCCTGGACTTGAAGCTATGCTTAAAGAATTTATTAGTACACAAACTGCCTTTAACAAATCTGTTGAGGAAAAACTCAATAAAATTGATATACTTGCTTCTAAAGTTGATAGTCTTGCCTCTGATGTTGATCTTTTGAAATCGAAAGTTATGCCTAATAGGGATATTGAAAATAAAATTGTTACTACAGCAAATGCCATCCAAGTTAGAATTAATGAGAATATAAGATTAATGGCTGAATTATGCTAG
Organism: Lolium perenne; assembly: GCF_019359855.2. Lineage (NCBI taxonomy): Eukaryota > Viridiplantae > Streptophyta > Magnoliopsida > Poales > Poaceae > Lolium > Lolium perenne. Next base: position 262,903,096 of record NC_067247.2, read on the forward strand.
GTGGGATAGAGAAGAAAATGAAAAACTAGCTAAAGAGAAGAATGTAGCTAAAGTTTGGACTATTACCACCACAAGTAATGTTGATTCTTCACATGTTGCTGCACCTCCTACTATTAATGGTAAAATAATTGGTGTTGGCAATGTTTCTACTCCTAGTGCAAAGCGTACAAAACTGCCTGAAACTGCTAAAACTGCTGAAACTGCCTGTGATAAAACTGCTGAAATTTTTTCCAACATTGGGGATGATGATCCCATTGCTTTAGATTATAATGGTTTGAATTTTGATGATTGCCACATCTCTGAAGTTATAAAGTTCTTGCAAAAACTTGCTAAAAGTCCTAATGCTAGTACTATAAATTTGGCTTTCACGCAACATATTACAAATGCTCTCATAAAAGCTAGAGAAGAGAAACTAGAGCGCGAAGCCTCTATTCCTAGAAAGCTAGAGGATGGTTGGGATCCCATCATTAAGATGAAGGTTAAAGATTTTGATTGTAATGCTTTATGTGATCTTGGTGCAAGTATTTCTGTTATGCCTAAGAAAATTTATAATATGCTTGACTTGCCACCGCTGAAAAATTGTTATTTGGATGTTAATCTTGCTGATCATTCTACAAAGAAACCTTTGGGGAAAGTTGATAATGTTCGCATTACCGTTAACAATAACCTTGTCCCCGTTGATTTTGTTGTCTTGGATATCGAATGCAATGCATCTTGTCCCATTATATTGGGAAGACCTTTTCTTCGAACTGTTGGTGCTATCATTGATATGAAGGAAGGTAATATTAAATATCAATTTCCTCTCAAGAAAGGTATGGAACACTTCCCTAGAAAGAGAATGAAGTTAACTTTTGATTCTATTATTAGAACAAATTATGATGTTGACACTTCATCTCTTGATAATACTTGATACACACTTTCTGCGCCTAGCTGAAAGGCGTTAAAGAAAAGCGCTTATGGGAGACAGCCCATGTTATTTTGCTACAGTACTTTGTTTTTATTTTGTGTCCTGGAAGTTGTTTACTACTGTAGCAACCTCTCCTTATCTTAGTTTAGTGTTTTGTTGTGCCAAGTAAAGTCGTTGATAGTAAAGTTCATACTAGATTTGGATTACTGCGCAGAAACAGATTTCTTTGCTGTCACGAATCTGGGCTGTTTTCTCTGTAGGTAACTCAGAAAATTATGCCAATTTACGTGAGTGATCCTCAGATATGTACGCAACTTTCATTCAATTTGAGCATTTTCATTTGAGCAAGTCTGGTGCCTCGATAAAATTCGTCAATATGAACTGTTCTGTTTTGACAGATTCTGCCTTTTATTTCGCATTGCCAGTTTTGTTATGTTCGATGGATATTTTGATTCCATTGACTTTCAGTAGCTTTGTGCAATGTCCAGAAGTGTTAAGAATGATTATGTCACCTCTGAACATGTATATTTTGATTGTGCACTAACCCTCTAATGAGTTGTTCTAAGTTTGGTGTGGAGGAAGTTTTCAAGGATCAAGAGAGGGAGATGATACAACATGATCAAGGAGAGTGAAAGCTCTAAGCTTGGGGATGCCCCGGTGGTTCACCCCTGCATATTCTAAGAAGACTCAAGCGTCTAAGCTTGGGGATGCCCAAGGCATCCCCTTCTTCATCAACAACATTATCAGGTTCCTCCCCTGAAACTATATTTTTATTCCATCACATCTTATGTGCTTTGCTTGGAGCGTCGGTTTGTTTTTGTTTTTGTTTTGTTTGAATAAAATGGATCCTAGCATTCACTTTGTGGGAGAGAGACACGCTCCGCTGTAGCATATGGACAAGTATGTCCTTAGGCTTTACTCATAGTATTCATGGCGAAGTTTCTTCTTCGTTAAATTATTATATGGTTGGAATTGGAAAATGATACATGTAGTAAATTGCTAAAATGTCTTGGATAATGTGATACTTGGCAATTGTTGTGCTCATGTTTAAGCTCTTGCATCATATACTTTGCACCCATTAATGAAGAAATACATAGAGCATGCTAAAATTTGGTTTGCATATTTGGTTTCTCTAAGGTCTAGATAATATCTAGTATTGAGTTTTGAACAACAAGGAAGACGGTGTAGATTCTTATAATGTTTACAATATGTCTTTTTATGTGAGTTTTGCTGCACCGGTTCATCCCTGTGTTTGTTTCAAATAAGCCTTGCTAGCCTAAACCTTGTATCGAGAGGGAATACCTCTCATGCATCCAAAATACTTGAGCCAACCACTATGCCACTTGTGTCCACCATACCTACCTACTACATGGTATTTCTCCGCCATTCCAAAGTAAATTGCTTGAGTGCTACCTTTAAAATTCCATCATTCACCTTTGCAATATATAGCTCATGGGACAAATAGCTTAAAAACTATTGTGGTATTGAATATGTACTTATGCACTTTATCTCTTATTAAGTTGCTTGTTGTGCGATAACCATGTTTCTGGGGACGCCATCAACTATTCTTGGTTGAATATCATGTGAGTTGCTATGCATGTTCGTCTTGTCTGAAGTAAGGGAGATCTACCACCTTATGGTTAAGCATGAATATTGTTAGAGAAGAACATTGGGCCGCTAACTAAAGCCATGATCCATGGTGGAAGTTTCAGTTTTGGACAAATATCCTCAATCTCATATGAGAATAATAATTGTTGTTACATGCTTATGCATAAAAGAGGAGTCCATTATCTGTTGTCTATGTTGTCCCGGTATGGATGTCTAAGTTGAGAATAATCAATAGCGAGAAATCCAATGCGAGCTTTCTCCTTAGACCTTTGTACAGGCGGCATAGAGGTACCCCATTGTGACACTTGGTTAAAACATGTGTATTGCGATGATCCGGTAGTCCAAGCTAATTAGGACAAGGTGCGGGCACTATTAGTATACTATGCATGAGGCTTGCAACTTGTAAGATATAATTTACATGATACATATGCTTTATTACTACCGTTGACAAAATTGTTTCATGTTTTCAAAATAAAAGCTCTAGCACAAATATAGCAATCGATGCTTTTCCTCTATGGAGGACCATTCTTTTACTTTTATGTTGAGTCAGTTCACCTATTTCTCTCCACCTCAAGAAGCAAACACTTGTGTGAACTGTGCATTGATTCCTACATACTTGCATATTGCACTTATTATATTACTCTATGTTGACAATTATCCATGAGATATACATGTTATAAGTTGAAAGCAACCGCTGAAACTTAATCTTCCTTTGTGTTGCTTCAATACCTTTACTTTGATCTATTGCTTTATGAGTTAACTCTTATGCAAGACTTATTGATGCTTGTCTTGAAGTACTATTCATGAAAAGTCTTTGCTATATGATTCACTTGTTTACTCATGTCATTTACATTGTTTTGATCGCTGCATTCACTACACATGCTTTACAAATAGTACGATCAAGTTTATGATGGCATGTCACTCCAGAAATTATCTTTGTTATCGTTTTACCTGCTCGGGACGAGCAGAACTAAGCTTGGGGATGCTGATACGTCTCCGACGTATCGATAATTTCTTGTGTTCCATGCCACATTATTGATGATATCTACATGTTTTATGCACACTTTATGTCATATTCGTGCATTTTCTGGAACTAACCTATTAACAAGATGCCGAAGTGCCAGTTGCTGTTTTCTGCTGTTTTTGGTTTCAGAAATCCTAGTAACGAAATATTCTCGGAATTGGACGAAATCAACGCCCAGGGTCCTATTTTGCCACGAAGCTTCCAGAAGACCGAAGGAGAGACGAAGTGGGGCCACGAGGTGGCCACACCCTAGGGCGGCGCGGCCTGGCCCTTGGCCGCGCCGACCTGTGGTGTGGGGCCCTCGTGTGGCCCCCTGACCTGCCCTTCCGCCTACTTAAAGCCTCCGTCGCGAAACCCCCAGTACCGAGAGCCACGATACGGAAAACCTTCCAGAGACGCCGCCGCCGCCAATCCCATCTCGGGGGATTCAGGAGATCGCCTCCGGCACCCTGCCGGAGAGGGGAATCATCTCCCGGAGGACTCTACGCCGCCATGGTCGTCTCCGGAGTGATGAGTGAGTAGTCTACCCCTGGACTATGGGTCCATAGCAGTAGCTAGATGGTTGTCTTCTCCCCATTGTGCTTAATTGTCGGGTCTTGTGAGCTGCCTAACATGATCAAGATCATCTATCTGTAATTCTATATGTTGCGTTTGTTGGGATCCGATGAATAGAGAATACTATGTTATGTTGATTATCAAAGTTATGTCTATGTGTTGTTTATGATCTTGCATGCTCTCCGTTACTAGTAGATGCTCTGGCCAAGTAGATGCTTGTAACTCCAAGAGGGAGTATTTATGCTCGATAGTGGGTTCATGTCTCCGTGAATCTGGGGGAGTGACAGAAACCTCTAAGATTATGGATGTGCTGTTGCCACTAGGGATAAAACATTGGTGCTATGTTCGAGGATGTAGTCACTGATTACATTACGCGCAATACTTAATGCAATTGTCTGTTGTTAGCAACTTAATACTGGAGGGGGTTCGGATGATAACCTGAAGGTGGACTTTTTAGGCATAGATGCATGCTGGATAGCGGTCTATGTACTTTGTCGTAATGCCCAATTAAATCTCACAATACTCATCATAATATGTATGTGCATGGTCATGCCCTCTTTATTTGTCAATTGCCCAACTGTAATTTGTTCACCCAACATGTTGTTTATCTTATGGGAGAGACACCTCTAGTGAACTGTGGACCCCGGTCCAATTCTCTATACTGTAATACAATCTACTGCAATACTGTTCTACTGTTTTCTGCAAACAATCATCTTCCACACAATACGGTTAATCCTTTGTTACAGCAAGCCGGTGAGATTGACAACCTCACTGTTTCGTTGGGGCAAAGTACTTTGGTTGTGTTGTGCAGGTTCCACGTTGGCGCCGGAATCTCTGGTGTTGCGCCGCACTACATCCCGCCGCCATCAACCTTCAACGTGCTTCTTGACTCCTACTGGTTCGATTAAACCTTGGTTTCTTACTGAGGGAAACTTGCCGCTGTGCGCATCACACCTTCCTCTTGGGGTTCCCAACGGACGTGTCAACTGCACGCATCAATGCGCTGGCGGCTATCGCCCCCGAGCCCATCGCCTCCGAGCCCGTCGCATCCGAGCCCGTCGCCGCCGAGCCTGTCGCCGCCGAGCCCGCCGCCTCCGAGGGTGGCGCATCCAAGCGAGGCACCTCCGTGAGCTGGGCCTCTCTCATGGCTGAAGGACCACTTCACAAGATCGTCGAATGCTTACTGGCGAATGAGGAGTACGTGGACACCTACTATGCTATGAGGCAAGTCTGTAGAAATTGGCGCTCAGGTTTACCTGAGCCCGACGTGCACCTGCACGAATGGATCATGGTAGACTGCGCCGCTGAGTTCACCTTCCTCCAACTCGGGACATCCCGCTACGTCACCATAGATCTATCGGAAGTTCGTGCAAGGTTCAAATTCCTCCATATCTATAGGGTTAATCTATTCTTATTTTCAATCTTAGTGCTGAATGTTATCTTCATCAATATATTTTAGATACTACTTCGTCGGCTTTTGCCGTGGCGTCATCGTGCTTGCCCAGAAGAACCCGCCACACAAGATACGGCTTCTGAACCCACTCACAAAGACATCGAACACTATGTTTGAGGCGCAGATGCCATCTGTTTTTCTGGATTCAGTCGATGTAATCAAATCCCCGACTATGGTCTTCGTTTGCTCACATTACCCGAACGACATTAGTTGGGTCGATGAGAGCACTCCAACTAAGGCTATATATGAAGATTGGGGAGAAGGAAGATTTTCGATCGAGAACCATGGTCTGCGTTGCATTACCCCGTTCAATGGTGAACTGTATGCAATAGCTGTGGAAAATTTTGAGTCCGGAAGATTAGTGTGCACCAATGTACAGTTGCAGCAGCGCGCGAGCACTGTCAAGATGGAGACACTAATTTCATTTCCACAACTTGGAAATGGCAAGTTCTATCTTCTGAAGTCGGATGGTGATCTGCTGCTTGTGTTGTTGGACAACATGCTTTTGGAGGACCAACCATTGGTGTACCGTGTGGACACTCAAAGCCGCTCTCTCCATCCGGTCAGTAACATTGGCAGTCATGCCTTCTTCGTGCATTATATCCGGTGTATCTCCGTCGACACCAGAGTGCACCCGACACTTCGACCTGGCTGCATCTACTACGCGGATTTGGGTTATATCAGAGAGTACTTTCATGATACAAAGGCCTGGGATGAGTGGCCACGATATGTGGATAGAATGGGAAACTACGGTATGAGAAATGAACACAGGCCATACCGTTTGGAGGATGTATTGGCCGCACACTGCAGACGGAAGGAGTTCAATGAATATTTCCTTGGGATAATGCACGAATGGAGCGACGAAGAAATATATGAGGAATGAGGAATCTTCTTGTTGGCCATACATTGCGTGCGTCTTGTATTTTTTTCAGCTTAGTTTGTCGTGAACATTAACAACGTTATTGGCTGCTTTTCGCTACTGTATGCAGTTTATGTATTATACTTAGTTTTCTGATTATGCTGCTGTGAATTTATCATATACTAGCTTCTAGATTTGCTGCCATATTGGGCAAAAAAACGAGGGCCAAAAGGCATAAATAATTGAAGAAAGACAAAAATAGAAGCTTCTCTAGATTTGATACTAATTTGGTGAAAAAGACAGAGAGAGAAAGAGGGGAAAAGGTGCTCTTAAAAATGCCAATTCGGACCGAGAGAGACAAAACCCAGCTCTCACGTACAACCAAACACGGTCTCGTCCTGTCCGACGCGGTCCCTTCCTACCAGCCCCACACGACGCGGCCCCACAAACGACGCGGCCCCACACGTCAACACGGAACGTTCAACTAAACGGATTCCTTCCGTCCGAGCTCCTTCTGCGGGTTTCAGACAAAGGCTTGGGGAAAACTGAGAAAAAACTAAGGGGCTGGGGAAAACTGAGTACAACTAAGGACCTGAGGGCACGAAAATAGAAATCCCTATCTTTTTTAGGTTAACCATTTCTCGAAGGAAAGCGGCCTTGGAATCTTCCTGGGCGGGACCATAAATGGCAACAAGATTCCATGTGAAATTGTCAACTTTGTTACGGATATGGAGTTTTATATGGAACTCCCCATACGAAGAAGCCAAAACATCCATAGAATCTTTGCATGATATATGGTCTAATATTTTTTTCTACAGCATTACACTACAATATTCCTGTAGGATATGTTCCTATGAGTCAAACAACTTGTGTACGGAATTTTCTTGTGGGATCTAAATCCTACACAATTTCTATGAATGAAAGGGACCCATCGCTATGGAAGTTCGCCGACCCTTCAGTTTCACGGCAACGCCGAGCCGGGGCACGTCCCCAGGGTGCTCGGGCGGTAAATCTTCCCCTGACTCCTTGTGATACATAGAAACTCGTAGTGGATAATATATCCATAGGTTTTCTTCTTGCCTCCTATAGTGTTGTTTGGATGCAACGCCCACATTACTTGCGCATATTTAGTATCGCATATTCACACATGTGGACTTTATTTATCTTTGGATCCCATTTACTAATGCATAATGAAACCTTAAGCCCTGGCTTATCTCTAAACATTGATACACAACCAAACGAAGAAAACCATTGGTCTAGAAAAAGCAGCAACTAAATGACGACTTAAGATATTGTTCGAGTGATCTTTCATAAAAATCATTCTTCTTGAGGATTCCATAAACCTAGGTCTTTAGGGAAAATATTCAAATACTACAATCAGATAATCCAGATCAAAGGTATTACCTACCATGCTTTTATGAAAGTTCCATTGAGACCATGACACAATCGAAGTTGCGGAGGATGGAGCTAAGTATTCGGATATATTTCTTGATAAGCATGACAAAACAGTCGTGTCGTTCACATAAAGTGAGGCAAAATGGTGAGAGCACCAAACTGATAACCTATCCAGTCAGCCATGAGAAAACTGGTAGAAAAAGGGGCTTTAGTCCCGGTTCGCAACTGCCATTAGTCGCGGTTGCGCAACCGGGACCAATTAAGCGCGACTAAATGCCCCCCTTTAGTCGCGGTTGCTTACGAACCGCGACTAAAGGCCCGTCCACGTGGGCTCCAGGCGACCGTCGGGGCGGAGGACCTTTAGTCGCGGTTCGCCTGGCCAACCGCGACTAAAGGACTCCGCAGGTTTAGGGTTTTAGCCCCCCCTAAATCTGGTTTCTTTTTAATTTGTATTGTTTTATTTCTTTTATATTTTATTTTGTGTTTTATTTTTATTTTAAAGGAGTTTCAGTACACATAATCTACGCTACTATATACATGCATATGAATGTACAATTTCAAACAAGTTTGAAATTAGAAACAAGAAGAATTCAAGAGGAATATACAATATATATATTCAATCTCGGATGACCATATACAACTTCGAACAAGTTTCCATACACAAGTTACGGGATCAGAAGTTCTTCGTCCTCGTAATAGTGTTCTCCTTTAGGATGGAGGACTTCCCTCATCAAAAATCCTGCTAGTTCCTCTTGAATTGGTCGGAAGCGAGCTTCTGGACTAAGCGCCTTCCGCAAGTTATTCCTCCTCACATTGTCATCCGACGCCTTCCGCTCAGAGGAGCATCTCCGGATGAACTCACAAACATAGTATCCACATAGATTGGTCCCCGGTGGCTGAATATCCACATTAACTAACTTTCTAAAGTCTAGCTCCTTTTTGAATTCACCGACCATTTCATCTGAGAACTGTCTCCAAACCGTACAGGGCAAAGAAAATTAAATGAACAAGGGAGTTATTAGTTACTTGATATTAGGAAATGAACGAAAGAGGCTGATCGATATAGAGCGCAAATGATTGAAAATAATTACTTTTGCAGCATATTTCTCATGTTGACCCAAAGCTTTGGATCCATATTCAGAGAGTCCATGATGAGAACTCTGGAGGTGTGAAATTCAATTATGAGCAGAATCCAGTGGAACCTGCGGACACGATACATGCACAACTCATCGATTAGACATACCATGCATGGAGTAAACAAAAGAGAATGTGCTCAAGACAGAAACACTCACCCAAAATGGTAAGGAAATAGAATTTGACTTTTGAGTTGCTGCTTTGTAAGAAACTCCCACAGGTCCTGCTCCACGTCGCGGGGGTGTCTTTCTAACACATATCCATTAACAATATGTGGGTCAATGAAACCAACCCAACATAATGGATGTTCCTTTTTTGGCATTCCCCAATCTTCATTCTGCATAATAGCGTACATAACAATATAGTTAGGACAATATATATAGTGCAGGCAATGAACGAGATGAGGTAGAAATAAATGACTTACAGAACGTAGCAACTGATGATAGATTTGTCGAGCTCGTGCAGATTGAAGAGCTGGAACAATTCACTCATATGAACTGTTACATAGTATTGTTTGAAGTGATGCTCATGTCTAACTTCCGCATAAATATATTCTTTGCCGGCCTTATTTTTTATGAAACCCTTGTACCAACGTAGCAGTTTCGCATTTGTGCTGGTAGATCCTCTTCTTGCGCAGGCTCGACGAGAGGCCCATTCGGCACATATGTAAATGCTACCTCACTCATTGGCCCATCCTCAAGGCCTAACACTGCACGAAGAGTCATACCGAACTCGCCCGCTTTTTCTTTGGCACCCGTTACAGTCATTCCCTGTTCTGCCGCAGCTGCTATGATAGCGGGGTCCATTAGTTCAAAGTCCTTATCCATATCGGCTCTGAAGGACAATGTCATAGCATCCGGGCCGGCGGCTTTCACTATGAGCGGGGGGATCGATTGTTTATTCTGTTCCCCGAGCTGGGCAACTTTTTCGCCTTTTTTACTTTCTTCTTTCTTCTCCTCCAAGGCTTTCTTCTCCGCCAAGGCTTTCTTCTCCTTCAATATTTCTGCTTGCCTACGAAGTTCACGTCCATAGTCGTCAGGCATATTCTTCTCGGCTTGGGACGGTGTCGTCAAAAATAACTTAGCCCACTTCTTTTCCTTCTCAGTAAATACTGGCTTGGGCTTAGGCTCTTTTTTCGCCTTCATATCCGCCTTCCATTTCTCATACTGACCAGCTGCAGCCAAGTTGGTTTGCTCTTCACTAAGTTCCCAAGGCCTTGGGAGGAGAGGCTTCAGTGATGGCTCCGGTACCTTTGTGGTCTTAGGTACATAAGGGTCCGAGTTAATAGTCCAGGAGGAGGTTGCCTTGCTGTCCGCCTGCTTCCGCTTCTTCGATGGAGGTGGATTGGGGGGCGGCATACCCGCCAGAGGAGGACTAGGGGCGGCGGCTGCTTACCCGCCAGAGGTTGTGGATTGGGGGGCGGCGTCGGCTGACGTGAAGGAGGTGTAGGTGAACCACCGCCACCAGCACCACCGCCACCACCACCACCACCACCTGAGGGGGTGGACTTGTTAGCCTTGGCGCCTCGCCTGGAAACACTATGTACTTCTTTTTCCATAGAATGAACTGGCGCTTGACATCTCCAAGTCTTCTCTCCCCTTCGGGTGTAGCAGTGTCAATCTCCAAGTCCTCAAACCCTTGGACTATTTCTTCCACCGTGACACGAGCATAGCCATCTTCAATGGGGTTGTTGTGGTGAAGTGCTCCAGGTGTACAGGGTAAAGCACTGCCGCTAGCTACCTTTGTGGAACATATGCCCCCCACTGGAAAATGCAGATCACATTCTTTCATCTCCTTTACATCATCCACGGGGTAGTGAGGCTCCGGTGCATGAATCTCGATCGTCGGTGCACTAGCACCAGCCGGGGCCAGCAAGGGTGCATTAGCACCAGGCGGGGCTTCCGTGGAAGCCACGCTACTTCTCCGCTGCTGGCTTCCGAGATCTTCATGCGGCCCTACAGCAGCCGATCTTTCTTTTACTAGTTCATACACCATCTGCTTCACCTGATGGAGTTCCGATGCCAAGTGCCCCACAAAATCTGCATCCCGGTCCGTCTTTCTCTTACGGCTTCTGTAACCGTACGGGTCATCGTCCTGGGAGAACCCTACTTTCCACGGAATGGCGCCTTTGCCTCGTACACGTCCCGGGTGTTCAGGATTCCCGAGGGAAAATGTCAGCGCGTCGTTCTCTCTGTTGAACTTGATCTTCCCCTCTTGAGCTTGGGTCATTGCGTCAATAAGGGCTTGGGTGGGTTTAAACGCTTTCTTCCGGTGAACACACACCCCTGTCTCCGGGTCTAGCGATCCCCCATGCCCGTACCACCAGCTTTTGGCCCTTGGGTCCCATCCATCTGTACCTAGAGGGATTCCTCGCGCCCTCAGGTCGTTCTCCATCTTCTCCCACTTAGGCTCCGAAAGGCGATACCCTCCTGGCCCCATAATATGATTGTACCCTTTCTTAGCCGCATTTTCCTTATTTTTTCGATATTTCAATGAAATGCTCCGATTTCTTTTGCCTCACAAATTCTGGCCAATCATCTTTCTGTTTCTCATATTGTCCTTTGAAATCCGGAGTCTTGTTCTCGTTGACAAGGTCATGGGATAAATTTTTCTTGAAGTTCCGGAATGCTTGGTAATCTTCTTAAGAGCGAACTCTTTGACTAGCCTCCTCCTCTCACGTCCACACGGAATCTCGTTACCCTGTTCATCGCGTTTTTGTTGAATTCCGGAGGTAGAATGAAATGTTCCATAAGCTTTCTCCAGCAATCTTTTTTTGTTCTCTTGTCGACAAAACTGAAACCAAGACGTGCCTTCTTTGGCTCATTCCATTCCTGGACGGTGATCGAGACGTTGTCTCTAACAACGGCTCCGCATTGGTTGATAAACTTTGTGGAGTGCTTTTGGGGCTCCAGCGGCTTGCCGGTTGCACTGACAACCTCGATGGTATATGTTTCTCCTTGTTTCATCGTCTTGGTTTTGCCACGCTTTGTCGTACTCGATTTTTTCGACAATCCGGCCGAGGGCTAAAAAAAGAAAGAGAGTCGCGCGCGTTAATACATATTTATTCAAATCAGTAAGTTTGTATCACCAGAGGCTCAATGTATATATACCTCGCCGAAGGTGGTTGCTACTTGCAATTCAAGATCGTCGTTTATCGACGGTTGACCTCCATCGACAATGTTCGTTCCTTCGTCATCATCTCGTTGACGAGCTTCATCTTCACCGTCACGGTTCAGATAAGAAGAGACATCCTCTTCTTCATCTTGTTCGGTCGGCACAAAAGGAACATCGCCGTTTATGATGCCCATTATATGTTCTTCAGCATCCGGATCATAGTTGGCCATAATCGGGTCAGCTCTATCGTCCGCCATATGTCAGTCCTGAAAACATGTAGTAAAAACTAATTAATTAAGTGAAGAAGGGGGGCGGTGTCGGTGGCGAAAGGGGGGCGGCGGTGAAAGGGCGGTGGTGAAAGGGGGGCGGCGGTGGCGGTGCCGAGGAAAACACACATAGGGGCCTCCGTCGCCGCCCCCTCGATCCCAAAAAAAAACACCGCGCGTATACAGATGGGGCGACGAGGGGGCGCGGCGCACAAAGTTGTGCGCCGCCCCCTCGCCAACCCGCCGTATACGCGCGGTGGTTACGTTCTCCGGTTGTGCGGGGTCGCGGTGTTTTTTTTGGTTAAAAATTTGTTAAGGTAAAATTTTGGTTAAGTTAATTTTTTGGTTAAGTTAAACTTATTGTTTTAAGTTAAAATTATAGTTAAATTAATTAAAAAATTTGTTAACTTAAAAAAAACAAAACAAAAAGAATGTGAGAGAGGGGCGCCGTGTGTACTGTGGCGCCCCTCTCCCGTACGTGTGTGCGGTGGACGGCGGCGGTGGCCCCGGTCCCGGCCCCTCCTTGTAACTGCCGCGGCGGCCCCGTCCCCTCCTCTCTCTCTCCCGTGTGGCGGCGGCGGCGCGCGCAGTGTGAGTGGCGGCGGCGCCCGCGCGCGCGGCTGTCGGCGAGCACGGCGTACGGGGGCGCGGCGACGATGCTTACGTGGCGGCTTCCGACGAGACGACGAGCGGGCGGCGACGGCGAGCGCGGCGACGACGAGGGCGGAAATACCCTTTAGTCGCGGTTGGCCTGGCCAACCGCGACTAAAGGTGTTTTTCAAAATATTTTTAATTTCAAAATGTTAAAAATACAAATAATATTTCAAAAAATCCAGAAAAATAAAACTAATTTATTTCAAAATGTTAAAAATATAAATAATATATCAGAAAATTCAGAAAAATAAAACTAATTCATTTCAAAATGTTAAAAATACAAATAATATATCAGAAAATCCAGAAAAATAAAACTAATTCATTTCAAAATGTTAAAAATACAAATAATATATCAAAAAATTCAGAAAAATAAAAATAATTCATTTCAAAATGTTAAAAATACAAATAATATATCAAAAAATCCAGGAAAATAAACTAATTCATTTCAAACTCTTGAAAATACAAATAATATATCAAAAATTCAGAAAATAGAACTAATTCATTTCAAAATCTTAAAAATACAAATAATACACTATTAGGAAAAGGCCTAGCCGTAAGATTGACATCAGTGGCGCACCACGAAGGTCGTGCGCCACTACTACTTAGCAGTGGCGCACCACAAAACGGTGGGCCACTGTTACAAATGTAGTAGTGGCGCACCTTGTTTATGGTGCGCCATTACTAAATCCTGGCAGGAGGCCAGCTCCTACCCCAACCTAATAGTGGCGCACGTCGGCGAGGTGCGCCACTGCTACTTTGCTTACCTATGGCACATGGCATAGTGGTGCGCCATTGCTAGGAGGTGGCCAGGACCCCTTTAGAGATGAGAGCCTTAGCAATGGCGCACTGCCGCGGTGCGCCACTACTAGCTATGGCCCACCACCAACAAGGTGCGCCACTGCTAAGTTGGGCAGGGGCGTGGGTTGCAGGTACTAGGTGAGCAGTGGCGCACCACTAAGCAGTGTGCCATTGCTATGTCACCCTAGCAGTGGCGCACGGCTAGGTGGTGCGTCACTGCTAACCCGGGACCATTTCCTGCTTTTCCCCCTCCACCCATGTGCCACCCACTTTCTGCAAACACTCTTCCACCACCACCTCCCACCAAATCTGGATCTGGTCGTGTTGCCCCTCCTCCCTACCTCATTTTCACCTCTTCATTCACCCAAATTAAGTGGTAAACTTAATTTTCTTGGTAGGTAAGTAAGGGTGAAAATTTCTATAGCTCAATACCTACTCAATCTCAACTTTTTTCCTCATCCAACACTCTCGGTCTCGCCGTATCGGTAACTTTGTTGGTTTTATGCTTTGTGTGTGACCGGTTACGATCGTCTTGCACACGTGTGTGTGCATATATGTTATGCGAAGCTCCGCGTGTGTTGTGCATGCGTGAAGCGTCACGTGCATATGTGTGTTGTATGCGAAGCCTCCACATGTGTTGTATATGCGAAGCCTCCACACATGTGTTGCATGTTTTTGTTTGCAGGGATTAGAAATGCGATGGAGTTGCCAATATTTTGCCGAAACGTTGATTCATTTCCGTTTCGGTGAATAATGGGCATACTACGCATATAAATATGTCCTATTTTTAGGGAAGGTCATGCCAAAATTTTCTTTTGGTATACTAAGATATCCATTTTCTCTATACCCGCAAGCGACCATGGTCCGCATGATGAGCGAAGGCATTGTGGCTAGGTTTTTGAAAGCCGCGACGGCCGAGATGATTAAAAATAACCAAAAGGAGATAAGATGTCTGTGTCGAAGATGCAAGTTGACGAGCCTTATAGACCCTAAAGCCGATATGGTGCGGGACCACCTTCTCATGCATGGTTTCATGGATGGCTATCGGTGGGAAGGCGATGAAGATGATTATGAATTTGTCAATGGGATTTCAAGAAATAAGGAAGGAGGTGAGCACCATGTAGAAGATCCCGGACATGATCAGGATGTAGAAGGTCCCAGACATGATCAGGATGTAGAAGATCCCGGAGATGATCATGATCACAATGTAGGAGATCCTAGACCTGATGATGAGGAAGATCAAGATGGAGGTCATCATGACGATCATGGAGATGAAGACGATGGACCATCGTCGATGGACTGGGTGCAGGACCCTTATCTTCAAGAGCTGCTTCGCAAGCAGACGAGTAACGCAAGAGCTGCTGCCCGAGAGAAAGCCAAGATGGATCAAGTGGAGGTAGACGCGGTTACTCCATTGTATGAAGGATGCAGGCCGGAGGATACCCGCCTGAAAGTAACGCTCATGGCTCTGGAGATGAAGGTAAAGCACAAAATGACCGACACATCCTTCAACGACAACATGTCATTCTGGCACGAACGTCTTCCCAAAGGTAACACGTGTCCGGCTAGTATCGAGGAGGCCAAGAAAATCGTGTGTCCTCTGGATTTACCGCACGTGAAATACCATGTGTGCTTGAACGATTGCATCATTTATCGGAACGAGCACGCGGAGTCTACCATATGTCCGGAGTGCGGCGTCAGTCGGTACAAGAAGGGGAAGAAAGCTCCTCGGAAGGTGGTGTGGTACTTTTCGATCACTCCTCGTCTGCAGCGGTATTTCGCGGACCCTAAGCAAGCAAAGCTAATGCGCTGGCACGCGGAGATGAGGAAGGGAGAAGATGACGCAGATGATCCAGACAAAAAGAAAAAGGACAGGATGTTGAGACACCCTTCGGATGCTAGCCAGTGGAATGCGTTGAACCTCGAGTACCCAGAATTTGGGGACGATCCTAGGAACATAAGGCTGGGCACGAGCACCGATGGAGTCAATCCGTTTGGCAGCCAGAGCAGCTGTTGCGGTCAGAAACCCACCGGCGGGCAGCGACGGGCAACACAGTAGAGCCGGGAACAACATAGGGCTGCGGCTGGCCCTGGTCCCTCCGAGCGACGGCCCGCAAAGCCTGCGGCACGCACGTCCGATGCTGGTGCAAGGGCGTGCCACCTGACCTATACCTGGTCAGGAAGGTGATGGAGATGCCTCGCTTAGTTTCCTGCACGGCATACACGTAAACATTAAATACGAGCCTCGATCGGCTCTCAGGTTATCCTGTGAATCGGCTCAAGGAGCCGATCCACCCATGATTCGCACGAGGTGTACGAATATATGGTGGTCCCGCTTGATCAAGATAAAGCTAAAGCGATCTACGATGATTTAGGGTTTTCACCGCATAATCGGATCATCCTACTCACGATTGGGCCTCGCGGCCACGCACGGTGATCGTAAGCCGATCCTAGATAGGGCCTAAAAACCAACACGAGGTTGATCCCCGGAACATCCTGTCTAGGACTAGCAAACGACACCCTACGCGCCGCTGGATCCTCCAACCCTTTGTAAGGCCTAACTATTGCAGATATTAAACTAATCCTTGAAGAACAAGGAGCAACCGTAACGGATCGGATCTACTAAATAATGATCAAGCGGGGTGCCGCCCCTACACCTAAGATAGGTGTAAGGGCGGCTAGATGTATAAGGGTTGCACTACGACATCATATGATACGAAGAACAATGCTAACCCTAACACATCTAAGATAACTACGTTGCTCGCCATCAAAAAGGCTTCAGTACGAGCAACGCATGAACAACGTAATAAGCTTGTGCTGCCTAGATCGCAATGCGATCTAGGCAGCATGATGCTTACCGGAAGAAACCCTCAAGACGAAGGAGTTGGCGATGCGCCGAGATTGATTTGTAGTGAACGTTGGTTGTTTATTTCATAAACCCTAGATACATATTTATAGTCCAGGGGACTTTCTAACGTGGGAATAATCCCAACCGTGTACGAGACAAACTCTAACTAACCGACACGTATCCTACTATGTTACAGATACAAGGGCAAAACTAGCCCAAACTTTGCATATAAGGCCGATTCACGTATACCCTTCCATGCATACTCTTCAAGTCCATCTTGATCGTGGCCCACCTCTGACTCGGTCAAATTCTGGTGATAACACATGCCCCCCTGGTTTTGGAATTGATAATTCCAAAATCACTCTGCTTTTCCTTCGTCGGGTCATGTCGTGGCAGAGCAGAACCGTCGCAGTATTCTTCATCATGATGTCCTGCCTTCTCAACTATTCCGCGTGATTTGACCGTTGTCTTTGGGCACCGCCTCCTCGGAAACTGCTGTGGCATTGAATCTCTACTATATCCCCTTTATTTAACCGCTCTGAGCAGTTTGCCACTTCATCCCTTTGCTCTGTTCCGGCCATCGGCACCCAAAAAACCCCCACTCTCCCGTAGCCATGTCCTCCTCTTCTTCCTCCTCGCCCCAACAACGTGGGACAAGGAGGAACACGATTCCTCCGTCTGGTCCGAGGATGACAAATCCTTGACCGATGGAGAGGGCGACCTTCAATTCCTCGTCGAAGGGGAAGAGGAGGCGGAGAGCGAGGACGACCGCTTCTCCTGGGACGATTTCACCTCCTCCGAGGAAGAGGCGGAGGAGGACGACGACGACTCCCTCGAAGGTTACCCACCAGCGAAGCGCCTCCGCACCTGGTGGGACGACGACAGCGATGACGACGATGAGGAAGATGAGGCTCCCGTAGAAGGCTACGGGAGTTCCGATGAGGAGCCTATCAGCAGCTGCGCCGGCGGCAGCGACGACGAGGGCAGCAACGGCCCTTAGATTAAGGACTAGTAGCAGTAGTCGGCTTTTGTCCTCTTCTTCTCTGAGCAATCGGCTCTTTCTTTGTAAGAAATCCATCTATTAATTGAAGAAAATATTCCTCAATTAATTTCGCTTCCTCGTCAACTTTGCCGATCGTCGACCAAAGTCGTCATATAGAGAGCCGATAGCAGGACATCGGCTCGCAGTATAAACGCGATCTGAGGCCAAGCCTGCTAATTTGAGCTTATTCCTCTAGAGTCGATAGCAATGTATCGGCTTTATTATTCTGAAGTCGATGCCCGTGCATCGGCTGTACTCGCATACTGCTGTCTCCGCATGTTTTCTCAAGTCAATGTCTGCGCATCGACTGTATATTGTGATGCTGATTTTTTTTTACTGGCCGATTTTTCCTATCGGCCCCCAATATTTCGCTGCACACATGTTCAGCTGCACATGTTCATCTGATTAGTTGCCCCCCGAGCCGAATCTGCCAGGTGACTGCAGATATCGGCTTTGTGGTTAGCCAAGGCACTGTATTTGCACGTCGGTCACCGTTAGGATTCGTGTTGACTCTCATCCGCCGACGTGGCCGTTGCCCAATAGATCGTTGTCGAACACAAGCAGAACATGTGGTGAAGATAATTCTGGCCGATTGCTGGAATCGGCCTCCATATTGATCGAAGCGCTTCAATGAAGGTTTTGTAATGTTCCTTCATAGATCTTTGGGGCCGATCCCAAGGATCGGCCTCGCCACGTTTGATCATCGGTTTGTTCTTGCTACACGGTCAGGCCGGTGGATAAGACCAGCCTAACCCCGTTCTTCGTCAGGACGATGCGCTCGCAGTCGTCCAAATGGATGCCTGAGAGTGGTTCTTGGCCTGCTGTTTCCCAAACATTCATGTCAGCCGTTGAAATTTCGGCTGAGTCATCGGCCTGGACGACCTCTACCTCATCACCATCCCGCTGTATTACGCATTGGTGCATCGTGGAGGGAATGCAACAGTTGGCGTGGATCCAATCTCTTCCTAGCAGAACAACATAGGTGCTCTTGCTATCGACGATGAAGAACGTCGCAGGGATGGTTTTCCTTCCTACGGTCAGATCCACATTCAGAACACCTTGTGCGTCAGACGCTTGGCCGTTGAAATCACTCAATGTCACGTTGGTCTTGATCAGATCCGAGCTAGAGCGTCCCAACCGACGTAGCATAGAGTATGGCATAATGTTGACTGCCGCTCCGGTGTCTACCAGCATCTTGTTGACAGGCCTCCCATCGATATAACCTCGCAAGTACAGGGCCTTCAGATGTCTGTAGCTTCTTTCTCGTGGCTTCTCAAAGATAACTGGCCGTGGGCCGCAGTCAAGTTGTGCCACAGGTGCCTCGTCTAATCCTGGAGCACTGAACTCCGTAGGAAGGATGAACACCATGTTTGTGCCAGCCGATGTCTCATCATCGGCTTTCCTTTGCTTGGGGCGCCACACCATTTTTTGTGGTCGACCCTCTTCATCCAGGGTTCGCTGGATTTTCGTGGCCAGATCAGGCCGCGCCTTCCTTAGCGTGTGCAGGTACAACCTTTCGGCTTCTTCCAAGCCGCGCAGCCGCTGAACCCTACGCTTTTGGGAACGGCTGAGTCCATCAGGGCACCACCTTGGCCGGTGGTACCTGTCTTCTTCTTCTTCATCGTCTTCCAAATCCTCGAGAGCTTCTACTCGAGGGGACTCAGCGTGCTTGTTCCGAGGCGGGAGAGGCCCTAGGCGTTGGAACACGGACACGTTAGCTGCCTCCTTCTTCTTCTGGTTACATTCTGGGCAATTGCCGATTGTAGGCAATCGGCTCATTCCTGAATCCCAGCAGTGTCTGAAGAAGGGACAGTCCCAGTGCCTATCCTCGTCGTCTCGCTCCCTTGACTTTTCCTTGTCACGGCGCTCGTACTCCTCCTCATCTAGGGGTGGACTAACGAGCTGCTCGGATCGTTAAGACTCAGCTCGTTAAGCTCGTGATCGTTAAGGCTCGAATCGTTAAGCTCGTTAAGAATAACGAGCTGAAATCATTGTTCGGCTCGACTCGTTATGTTCTTACGAGCGCTCGCGAGCAGCTCGTTAAGGATCGTTAAGGATGCAATGCAAAGAAAACATGTGTGCATTGCCTGGTGCGGAAGAGCGGAAGCATAGGTTTTTAGATCCTACTATAGGAGTTTCAAGCATGGTAAAGACCACTATTTTGCTTGGCCCCTTCCTGCCAAATATTTGAGATAACTAAAGTGACTCACAGTCAAAACTAGTGAAGCCTAGCTTGTTACCGATCTTAACGAGTAGCTCACGAACATAGTCGGCTCGATTGTTTAGCTCGTTAACCTTAACGAGCAAAAACTAATGCTCAGCTCGGCTCGTTAACAAAACGAGCCGAGTTCAAACGAGTCGAGCAAACGAGCACTCATTTAACTCGCCGAGTTTCGAGCTTTTTGTCCAGCCCTATCCTCATCGCGATCATGCCGACGATGTCTTCTGGCTTCTCTATCCAGACGATCTCTTTCATCGTCATCGTCGCTGGATCGCCGGCGTTGGCTATACTGACTCACATACTTGTTGAGGAGGTGATCAGAGAGAGGTCGCTGATATCTTATATTCTTCACCTCTCCCTCTGTGACGTAGCGTTTGCCATCGTGACGGAGCTGATCGCGTGGAGCGGCCTCCTCTGTGTCCTTGCTACGAGAGCAGCTGCCCTCGTCTCCATCCTTGCCAGAGTGGTGTCCAGGTCCTACCATGTTGATGCTGAACGAGGATCCTGGCTGGCAACCTTCAGGGTAAGTGCATTCCACCATGTTAACGGCGGGGAAGGGGTGGGTGTCGACTTTCATGGCGTACTGGTTAAAAATTAGATGTCCTTGTTCTATCGCCATTTGGATCTGCTGACGCCACACCCTGCAGTCATTGGTGGCATGGGAGAGCGAGTTATGCCATTTGCAGTATGGCTTTCCGTTCAGCTCCTGTACCGTGGGGATTTTGAGGCCTTCGGGTATCTTCAACTGTTTCTCTTTGAGTAAGAGGTCGAAGATTTGCTCGGTTTTAGTCACGTCAAAATCAAACCCCCTAGGCGGACCTGGTGGCTTCACCCATTTGCAGGACACGGGGGTTGCCCCCCGAGTCCATTCAGCCACTGCTACCTCTTGATCTCCCGCAGAACCTTCGTCTTCATCTGCCTCGACCAGGACTACTGCACGCTTGAATTTGTCCTGGTACAAGTCCGGGTGGCGCTGTTCATATGCCGACAGTTTCTGAACCATGTGCGCCAGTGAAGGGTAGTCTGCTTGGGAGGCCATGTCCTTGAGTGGCGATGCAAGGCCCACCACTGCCAACTCGACTGCTTCCTTTTCAGTTACACGAGCCGAATAACATCGGTTCCTTAGATTTCTGAAGCGCTGGACGTATTCCGCCACAGTTTCTCCACGCTTCTGACGTATTTGTGCCAGATCGGCAATGCCGGCCTCGGAAGCTTCTGAGTGAAACTGCATGTGGAACTGTTCTTCCAACTGCTTCCAAGTCCGGATCGAGTCCGGTGGCAACGAAGTGTACCACCCGAAAGCCGATCCCGTGAGGGACTGTGCGAAGAACCTCACGCGTAGTGGATCCGACGCTGAGGTCATTCCTAGCTGTGCCAAATATCGGCTCACATGCTCGATGGAGCTGGAACCATCTGATCCACTGAATTTAGAGAAGTCAGGGAGCCGATATTTGGGTGGTAGCGGGACCAATTCGTACTCGTCAGGGTATGGCTTGGAATAGCCGATTGTCCTCCTTTTCGGCACCATGCCGAACTGGTCTCTCAGGATCGTGCTTATTTGATCCGCGGTGCTGGCTGCAGGAGTCGAACTCTGAAGATTCGCCGGGGTGGCGTACTTAGCCAGCCATGCTTGCTTTTCCAGCTCTGAGCCAACTGCAGGAGCTGAGCTCTGGAGGTTCGTCGGGGTGGCATATTTAGCTAGCCACGTCTGCTTCTCAAGATCTGTCGCTGACGTTCCTCCTACTTTCCCAGAAGTCCCTGCTGTCGCGGCCTGGTTTGTGAGTGCCCAGTTACCGCAGTCTGGCACGTATGTGCACATGTACCCGTGAGGGATCTCCTTAGGTGCCTCATGCAAGAACTGGCAGTCACTAGGGTCACCACCGATCTTGTAGACGACGAATGCCGGTGAATTCGGCACTTCTGGTGCTGCCAACGCAAATGGCAGCGGTGGACGGGACTGGAGTGGTATCTCTCCTTGGTGTGTCCCGAGAGCTGGTCCTGACGGAGAGTACTGGTGCCTCATGATCTCCTGGATCACCCGAAGAGCGACGCGCTCCAAAGTGTTCACCAGGTTCTCAGAGTGGCGGTGTAGCGAGTGAGCCACCAGGTAGTTAATCTCCTGACGCAGGGACCTGGTGCGTTCTTCTGACGGGGCAGACAGGTCTATCCCATCGAGCGCACCATCAGGCGAGAACCCTTTCCACCTGATGCCATGTGAACGGGTTCTGTGAAAAGAGCCGATGAGGTCGGCCTCGAGGATAGCTTTGACCTCGTCATACTTCTTCTTGAGCTCGTCGGTCAGATCCTCGTACGTGACTGGAGTGCCGTCCGCCATCTCAGATGTAGATGGCGATGTGGTTGATGTCGAAGATTGTCCCACCGGGCGTGCCAGAATGTGTTGCGGTCAGAAACCCACCGGCGGGCAGCGACGGGCAACACAGTAGAGCCGGGAACAACTTAGGGCTGCGGCTGGCCCTGGTCCCTCCAAGCGACGGCCCGCAAAGCCTGCGGCACGCACGTCCGATGCTGGTGCAAGGGCGTGCCACCTGACCTATACCTGGTCAGGAAGGTGATGGAGATGCCTCGCTTAGTTT
Organism: Lolium perenne; assembly: GCF_019359855.2. Taxonomy (NCBI): domain Eukaryota; kingdom Viridiplantae; phylum Streptophyta; class Magnoliopsida; order Poales; family Poaceae; genus Lolium; species Lolium perenne. The sequence goes on from NC_067247.2 coordinate 262,925,568, forward strand.
CCTGCATGGCATACACGTAAACATTAAATACGAGCCTCGATCGGCTCTCAGGTTATCCTGTGAATCGGCTCAAGGAGGCGATCCACCCATGATTCGCACGAGGTGTACGAATATATGGTGGTCCCGCTTGATCAAGATAAAGCTAAAGCGATCTACGACGATTTAGGGTTTTCACCGCATAATCGGATCATCCTACTCACGATTGGGCCTCGCGGCCACGCACGGTGATCGTAAGCCGATCCTAGATAGGGCCTAAAAACCAACACGAGGTTGATCCCCGGAACATCCTGTCTAGGACTAGCAAACGACACCCTACGCGCCGCTGGATCCTCCAACCCTTTGTAAGGCCTAACTATTGCAGATATTAAACTAATCCTTGAAGAACAAGGAGCAACCGTAACGGATCGGATCTACTAAATAATGATCAAGCGGGGTGCCGCCCCTACACCTAAGATAGGTGTAAGGGCGGCTAGATGTATAAGGGTTGCACTACGACAGCATATGATACGAAGAACAATGCTAACCCTAACACATCTAAGATAACTACGTTGCTCGCCATCAAAAAGGCTTCAGTACGAGCAACGCATGAACAACGTAATAAGCTTGTGCTGCCTAGATCGCAAGGCAGCATGATGCTTACCGGAAGAAACCCTCAAGACGAAGGAGTTGGCGATGCGCCGAGATTGATTTGTAGTGAACGTTGGTTGTTTATTTCATAAACCCTAGAAACATATTTATAGTCCAGGGGACTTTCTAACGTGGGAATAATCCCAACCGTGTACGAGACAAACTCTAACTAACCGACACGTATCCTACTATGTTACAGATACAAGGGCAAAACTAGCCCAAACTTTGCATATAAGGCCGATTCACGTATATCCTTCCATGCATACTCTTCAAGTCCATCTTGATCGCGGCCCACCTCTGACTCGGTCAAATTCTGGTGATAACAGCAGCACGCGTAGCACCTGGCCCGTGTTTGTGTGGATGTACAACCTCCCCCTGGTTGTGCATGAAGAGGAAGTACATTCAAATGAGTATGCTAATTGAAGGGCCGAAACAACCAGGGAACGACATCAATCTGTATATGGGGCTTCTGAAAGAGGAGCTAGCCACGCTATGGGACACGCATGCCAATACGTGGGACGCCACCGCGGAAGAATATTTCCCTATGAGAGCCGCACTACTCACGACGGTGCACGACTTTCTCGGTTACGGATATGTCGCGGGGCAGGTGGTCCACGGATTCAATGCATGCGTCAGGTGCATGGACGACACAACGTACCGCCAGCTAGATAGAGATCCCGGGTCCTCGAAAACGGTGTTCATGGGACATCGAAGGTGGCTTCGCGAGGACGACCCATGGAGGAAATGCAAGGATCTGTTCGATGGTCAAGACGAACCCCGAAGACGGCCACGTACGAGAAGCAGCGAGCAAATAGACGAGCTATTGAAAAATTTGAAAGAGTGCCCATCGCCGGGAAAGAAGCGAAAGGCGCCGGAGCCGCTGCTTAAGGTATGGAAGACGAGGTCTGTTTTCGGGGACTTGCCGTACTGGAAGAACGTGTGCGAGATTCTGCTTGGTACCCTCCTCAACATGCCAGAGAAGACCAAAGATGAGCCGAAAGCAAGGTACGACTTGCAATCAATTGGGATCAGGGAGGAGCTTCACGCGGGACGCCCTAATGATGATGATGATGATGACGATGACGATGATGAGGCGGAGGACACGCAAAGTCATCGCAAGGGCAAAAAGGCCAAGAAGATCAAATATTACTGCCCCGCGTGCTTCACTCTAAGTCAGAAGGAGATCGAGCAGTTTTTCGACTATCTCCTAGGAGTAAAACTTCCTTACGGTTACGCGGGGAAGATAAGCAGGTACCTAGACAAAGCGAATGATGTCTACGCACGCTTCTATTCCTGTAGACAGTGTTGGGCCTCCAAGAGCAGAGGTTTGTAGAACAGCAATAAGTTTCCCTTAAGTGAATCACCCAAGGTTTATCGAACTCAGGGAGGTAGAGGTCAAAGATATCCCTCTCAAGCAACCCTGCAATTACGATACAAGAAGTCTCTTGTGTCCCCAACACACCCAATACACTTGTCAGATGTATAGGTGCACTAGTTCGGCGAAGAGATAGTGAAATACAAGTAATATGGATGAATATGAGTGGTAATAGCAATCTGAAATAAAGATGGCAGCAAGTAAACATGCAACAGAACAGTAAATAAACGGAGTTTCGATGCTTAGAAACAAGGCCTAGAGATCATACTTTCACTAGTGGACACTCTCAACATTGCAATCATAATTGAATATAAATAAGCACTTCACTATGCTATTCTGAATTACTCTCTGGCAAGATAACGAACACTAATTCATCATGTAGGCAAACCTTAAAGATGTAATCCCAAGTACTAATAAACACCCCACGCTGTCACTGTGAGCATTCATAGGAGGTACTAACACACCACAATTTCATAGAGACATCCAACTCAAATCATAACTCAGTGAATAACTATTATGTGAAATCTGGCCTAAGAGACCCACACGGTGCACACACTGTCACCTTTACACACGTGGGACAAGGAGTCTCCGGAGATCACATAAGTAAAATCCACTTGAATAGCATAACGACATCTAGATTACAAAGCTCATCATATGGATCTCAATCATGCAAAGCAACTCATGAGATCATTGTATTGAAGTACATGGGAGAGAGATTAACCACATAGCTACCGGTACAGCCCTTAGCCTCGGGGGAGAACTACTCCCTCCTCATCATAGGAGACAGCAACGTTGATGAAGATGGCGGTGGTGTCGATGGAGATGCCTTCCGGGGGCACTTCCCCGTCCCTGCGGCGTGCCGGAACAGAGACTTCCGTCCCTCGAATCTTGGCTTCGCGATGGCGGCGGCTCTGGAACTTTTCTCGTATCGTGGCTTATTGGTGTCGAGGTTTTAGGTCACCAGGGCTTAAATAGGCGAAGAGACGGAGTCGGAAGGGTTCTAGGGGGCCCACACAGTAGGAGGGCGCCCCCCCTCTGGCCGCGCCGCCATGGCGTGTGGGGGCCCTGGGCCTCCCCTCTGGTCCCTCTTCGGTGTTCTGGAAGCTTCGTGGAAATATAAGATCGTGGGCCTTGATTTCGTCCAATTCCGAGAATATTTCCTTACTAGGATTTCTAAAACCAAAAACAGCAGAAAACAGGAACTGGCACTTCGGCATCTCGTTAATAGGTTAGTGCCGGAAAATGCATCAAAACGATATAAAGTATGAATAAAACATGTTGGTATTGTCATAAAACTATCATGGAACATAAGAAATTATAGATACGTTGGAGACGTATCAAGCATCCCCAAGCTTAGTTCCTACTCGCCCTCGAGTAGGTAAACGATAACAAGGATAATTTCTTAAGTGACATGCTACCAACATGATCTTGATCAATACTATTGTAAAGCATATGAGATGAATGAAGTGATTCAAAGCAATGGTAAAGACAATGACTAAACAACTGAATCATATAGCAAATACTTTTCATGAATAGTACTTTCAAGACAAGCATCAATAAGACTTGCATAAGAGTCAACTCATAAAGCAATAAATTCTTAGTAGAAAGCTTTGAAGCAGCACAAAGGAAGATATAAGTTTCAGCAGTTGCTTTCAACTTCAACATGTTTATCTCATTGATAATTGTCAACACAAAGTAATATAACAAGTGCAATAGGTAAACATGTAAGAATCAATGCACACAGTTGATACAAGTGTTTGCATCTAAGATAGAAAGAAGTAGGTAAACTGACTCAACAATAAAGTAGAAGATAGGCCCTTCGTAGAGGGAAGCATGGATTACTATTTTTGTGCTAGAGCTTTTCATTTTGAAAACATAGAATTTTTTTATCAACGGTAGTAATAAATCATATGTGTTATGTATAAGACATCTTATAAGTTGCAAGCCTCATGCATAGATTGCCAATAGTGCTCGCACCTTGTCCTAATTAGCTTGGATTAACATGGATTATCATTGCATAACATATGTTTCAACCAAGTGTCACAAAGGGGTACCTCTATGCCGCCTGTACAAAGGTCCAAGGAGATAGATCGCATTTGATTTCTCGTTTTTGATAGATCTCAACTTAGACATCCATACCGGGACAACATAGACAACAGATAATGGGCTCCTCTTTAATGCATAAGCATTCAACAACAGATAATATTCTCATAAGAGATTGAGGATTGATGTCCAAACTGAAACTTCCACCATGATTCATGGCTTTAGTTAGCGGCCCAATGTTCTTCTCTAACAATATGCATACTCAAACCATTTGATCATGAAAATCACCCTTACTTTAGACAAGACGAACATGCATAGCAACTCACATGATATTCAACAAAGGTGTAAAAGTTGATGGCGTCCTCAGAAACATGGTTACCGCTCAATAAGCAACTTATAAGAAATAAGATACATAACTACATATTCTTCACCACAATAGTTTTTAAGGCTATTTTTCCCATGAGATATATATTGCAAAGACAAAGAGTAGAATTTTAAAGGTAGCACTCAAGTAATGTACTTTGGAATGGCAGAGAAATACCATGTATTAGGTAGGTATGGTGGACACAAATGGCATAGTTTTTGCCTCAAGGATTTGGATGCACGAGAAGAAATCCCTCTCAATACAAGGCTAGGCTAGCAAGGTTGTTTGAAGCAAACTCAAGTATAAAACGGTACAGCAAAACTTACATAAGAACATATTTTAAGCATTATAAGACTCTACGCTGTCTCCTTGTTGTTCAAACACCTTAACCAGAAAATATCTAGACTCTAGAGAGACCAATCATGCAAACCAAATTTTAACAAGCTCTATGTAGTTCTTCATTAATAGGTGCAAAGTACATGATGCAAGAGCTTAAACATGATCTATTTGAGCAAAAAAATTGCCAAGTATCAAATTATTCAAGATAATATACCAATTACCACATGAAGCATTTTCTGTTTCCAACCAAATAACAATGAACGAAGCAGTTTTCAACCTTCGCCATGAACATTAAAAGTAAAGCTAAGAACACCAGTGTTCATATGAACGAGTGGAGCGTGTCTCTCTCCCACATAAGCATGAATTTATTCAGAGAATGAAAATAACAAAACGAAAATAAAAGCACACAGACGCTCCAAATAAAGTACATAAGATGTGACGGAATAAAAATATAGTTTCACTAGAGGTGACCTGATAAGTTGTCGATGAAGAAAGGGATGCCTTGGCATCCCCAAGCTTAGATGCTTGAGTTTTCTTGAAATATGCAGGGATGAACCACGGGGGCATCCCCAAGCTTAGACTTTTCACTCTTCTTGATCATATTGTATCATCCTCCTCTCTTGACCCTTGAAAACTTCCTCCACACCAAACTCAAAACAAACTCATTAGAGGGTTAGCGCATAATTGAAAATTCATATATTCATAGGTGACATAATCATTCTTAACACTTCTGGACATTGCACAGAGCTACTGAAAGTTAATGGAACAAAGAAATCCATCAAACATAGCAAAACAGGCAATGCGAAATAAAAGGCAGAATCTGTCAAAACAGAACAGTCCGTAAATACGAATTTTTCTGGGGCACTTAACTTGCTCAGATGAAAATGCTCAAATTGAATGAAAGTTGCGTACATATCTGAGGATCAAGCACGTAAATTGGCAGATTTTTCTGAGTTACCTACAGAGAATCCTACTCAAATTCGTGACAGCAAGAAATCTGTTTCTGCGCAGTAATCCAAATCTTGTATCAACCTTACAATCAAAGACTTTACTTGGCACAACAATGCAATAAAATAAAGAAAAGGAGAGGTTGCTACAGTAGTAACAACTTCCAAGACTCAACAAAATAGTAGCAAAATAAAACATGGGTTATCTCCCAAGAAGTGCTTTCTTTATAGCCATTAAGATGGGCTCAACAATTTTAATGATGCTCACCTAAGGATGAGAGTTGAAGCAAAGAGAGCATCAAAAAGCAAGTATGAAACAAATTTAAGCCTAACCCACTTCCTATGGGAAGGAATCTTTTACACAAATAAATTCATGAGGAGCAAAGTGACAAGCATAGGAAGATAAAACACGAGTAACTTCAAGATTCTCAACATAGAGAGGGGAAACTTAATATTATTAAGATGCATGTAACCATGTTTCCCTCTCTCATAATAACTTTCAGTGGCATCATGAACAAACTCAACAATGTAACTATCACATAAAGCATTCTTATTCACATGCATAAAAGTATCATTACTCTCCACATAAGCATAGTCATTCTTATTAATTGTAGTGGGAGCAAATTCAACAAGGTAGCTATCATTATCACCATAATCATCAAATATAGGAGGCATAGTATAATCATAATTAATTTTCTCCTCAATAGTAGGTGGATGATAGTCATCATTGTAATCATCATATATAGGAGGTAAAGTATCATCAAAGTAAATTTTCTCCTCCATGCTCGGGGGACTAAAAATATCATGCTCATCAAAACCAGCTTCCCCAAGCTTAGAATTTTCCATAGCATTAGCAACAATGCTGTTCGAAGCGTTCATACTAATATCATTGCTACTAGCATGCAAATAAGGTTCCATAGTTTTTTAAATTTTTGCATCAAACAATCCATGTCTTAACTCAGGAAATAGAATAAAAAGCTCATTGTTATTTTCCATTATGCCTAACTAGTGAACAAGAAACAAAAAGATGCAATTGCAGGATCTAAAGGAAATAGCTTCGAGCACTCACACACCGGCAACAATGCTAGGAAATAGCTTAGTAGTCGGAGGATGTGAATACCTTTTACCTTACCTCCCCGGCAACGGCGCCAGAAAATAGCTTGCTGTCCACAACTGGCGCGTGGTTGACGTGGGAGGTAGAAATCTCTGTGGTGTAGCTTTTCTTTGTTCCCTGGCAACGGCGCCAGAAAATAGCTTGATGTCTACGCACGCTTCTATTCCTATAGACAGTGTTGGGCCTCCAAGAGCAGAGGTTTGTAGAACAGCAGCAAGTTTCCCTTAAGTGAATCACCCAAGGTTTATCGAACTCAGGGAGGTAGAGGTCAAAGATATCCCTCTCAAGCAACCCTGCAATTACGATACAAGAAGTCTCTTGTGTCCCCAACACACCCAATACACTTGTCAGATGTATAGGTGCACTAGTTCGGCGAAGAGATAGTGAAATACAAGTAATATGGATGAATATGAGTGGTAATAGCAATCTGAAATAAAGATGGCAGCAAGTAAACATGCAACAGAACAGTAAATAAACGGAGTTTCGATGCTTAGAAACAAGGCCTAGGGATCATACTTTCACTAGTGGACACTCTCAACATTGCAATCATAATTGAATATAAATAAGCACTTCACTATGCTATTCTGAATTACTCTCTGGCAAGATAACGAACACTAATTCATCATGTAGGCAAACCTTAAAGATGTATTCCCAAGTACTAATAAACACCCCACGCTGTCACTGTGAGCATTCATAGGAGGTACTAACACACCACAATTTCATAGAGACATCCAATTCAAATCATAACTCAGTGAATATGTATTCTGTGAAATATAGCCTAAGAGACCCACACGGTGCACACACTGTCACCTTTACACACGTGGGACAAGGAGTCTCCGGAGATCACATAAGTAAAATCCACTTGAATAGCATAATGACATCTAGATTACAAAGCTCATCATATGGATCTCAATCATGCAAAGCAACTCATGAGATCATTGTATTGAAGTACATGGGAGAGAGATTAACCACATAGCTACTGGTACAGCCCTTAGCCTCGGTGGAGAACTACTCCCTCCTCATCATAGGAGACAGCAGCGTTGATGAAGATGGCGGTGGTGTCGATGGAGATGCCTTCCGGGGGCACTTCCCCGTCCCGGCGATGTGCCGGAACAGAGACTTCTGACCCCCGAATCTTAGCTTCGCGATGGCTGCGGCTCTGGAACTTTTCTCGTATCGTGGCTTATTGGTGTCGAGGTTTTAGGTCACCAGGGCTTAAATAGGCGAAGAGACGGAGTCGGAAGGGTTCTGGGGGGCCCACACAGTAGGGGGGCGCGCCCCCCTCTGGCCGCGCCGCCATGGCGTGTGGGGGCCCTGGGCCTCCCCTCTTGTCCCTCTTCGGTGTTCTGGAAGCTTCGTGGAAATATAAGATCGTGGGCCTTGATTTCATCCAATTCCGAGAATATTTCCTTACTAGGATTTCTGAAACCAAAAACAGCAGAAAATAGGAACTGGCACTTCGGCATCTCGTTAATAGGTTAGTGCCGGAAAATGCATCAAAACGATATAAAGTATGAATAAAACATGTAGGTATTGTCAGAAAACTAGCATGGAACATAAGAAATTATAGATACGTTGGAGACGTATCAGCGAAGTAGAGGTTCAGGGGGATGAAGTCTCACGACTGTCACGTGCTGATGATGCAGATACTTCCGGTTGCAATCCGTGGGATCATGGACGCGCACGTCCGTGAAACGCTTTTTGGCCTATGCAACTTTTTCGACGTCATCTCTCGGAAGTCTGTTGGCGTGAGGCAACTTAGAGGGCTACAGGAAGAGATCGTGGTGATATTGTGCGAGCTTGAGATGTACTTCCCGCCCGCATTCTTCGATGTTATGGTGCATCTGCTGGTACATATCGTGGAGGATATCATCCAACTGGGGCCAACGTTCCTGCACAACATGATGCCGTTCGAAAGGATGAATGGTGTCATCAAAGGGTACGTTCGCAACAGGGCACGTCCAGACGGAAGCATAGCCAAGGGCTTTCTGACCGAAGAGTGCATCTCCTTCTGCACGAGTTATCTAGAAATCGAGAATCCCATCGGTCTGCCCGTAAACAGGCACCTCGGGAAGCTCGCTGGATGGGGTCACCGCGAGGGTAGCCGCGAAATGCATGTCGACTTCAAGGGTCGAATTGCCGACTTTGAAAGAGCAAACCTAGTCGCGCTACAACACATAGACGTGGTCGATCCTTGGGTGGTAGAGCACAAAACCTTCATCGCCACGACGTACAATGATCAGGGCCAACAGAGGACGGATGGAGATATAATCAAAGAGCACAACTCAACCTTCACGCGGTGGTTCAAGGACAAGATGCTGACGTACCCTATAGACGAGTATTCTTCTGCGGAAGAAAAACTCATATTTGCCTTGTCACAGGGCGCCGAACACAACCTGATGACATTTCAGGCGTACGATATCAACGGATACACATTTTACACCGAGGAAAAGGACATGAAGAGCGATTATCAGAACTCCGGGGTAACGATGGAATCCTACACCGGTGACATCAAGCAGAGATACTACGGAAAGATCGAGGAGATCTGGGAGCTGAGTTACGCCGGAGAGAATGTGCCGATGTTCCGTGTCAGGTGGGCCAAGAACGTCGTAAAAGAAGACCGACATTTCACCACCATGGTTATACCCGAAGCCAAATCCAAGACAGCGGGCACGAAGGTCACCGCGAAATATGAGCCATGGGTACTAGCTTCCCAACTGGACCAATGCTTCTTCATTACCGACCCGCAAAAGCCCAGCCGTGTTGTCGTGAGGAGAGGCAAAAGGAGCATCATCGGAATGGATGGAGCCACCAACGAGCTAGACTTCGACCAGTACGGCGATCCGAAGATGGAAGATGACGACGATGATGATGAAGAACCATACACAACAAGAAGAAGCAGGACCACCCAACCTAAAGGCCGTCCATTAAAGAGAAGAAATCTAGGAGTTCCGGGGATAAATTATTCAACCGCGAGAAAGAAGGGCAAGAAGATTGTGAAAAGAAAATTATGTATCATTTTCTTGTATGAATAATGGATGTCATATTGTTAATCTACACATTGTACCGATCAAAATAGACATATAATTTATATTTTTGGATATTTTCTAGATTCTATAGTATTTTAAATATTCTACATAATTATAATTATTTATGCCTTTTATTTTGGTGTATTATGCTATTTATTATAGTGTTAAATCAATTTTAAAAAAAGGGAAAAAAATTGGGGCCGCCAGGGTTCGAACCTGGCCGGCAGGGTTAGGCACAAACCAACCAGGGACAGAGCCAGTGCGGTACTAATCGGGATATCACTACAAGAAAAGTTGCCATGGCCGACGAAGTTGAAGTCGCGCCGTGGTTGCTTGTGCACCATGGCCGACGATTTTTGGTCTCTCCGTTGTGCATGTCAAAATGTTTTTTTCTCGTTTTTGAGGCCACCTAGCCCAACGAAAACGGCCAAAACGTCGCGTATGGTGGCCCGGGACGTGGTGCATCTCGAAATCTCGGGTTCGCCGGCCGAGTCAACGCAAATCCGCACCGCCCAGGGATGTAGGGCCCAGATGGCAGCCTCTCTGGCATTGTTTTTTTTCTCGATCGCGCCATCTGGTTCAACGCTCTCCGATCGAGCCGTTTACGATGCAGGATCATGGGTCCCGCATGTCATCCTCTATGAACCAAAATTCTTTCTATTCTTGGATTTTTTTTGACCCCCTGATTTCTGGCTACTTCCTTTTTCTTTTGATCCCTTGCCGCCTTGGAAACGTTGAGACCGCTGCTGCTAATTGGGACCCGCATGTCATCCTCTATGAGCAATCAACTTTCTTTTCTTGGAGTTTTTTTTGGCACCTCAAATTTGGTTACTTGCCTTTTTCTTTCGATCCCCTGCCGCCTCTCAAACGGTGATACCGCTGCTGCTAAATGGGACCCGCATGTCATCCTCTATGTACTATAAAACTTTCTTTTCTTGGTTTTTTTTGGCACCTCATATTTGGTCACTTACCTTTTTCTTTCGATCCCCTGCCGCCTCTCAAACGATGAGACCGCTGCTTCTAAATGGGACCCGCATGTCATCCTCTATGTACTATAAAACTTTCTTTTCTTGAATTATTTTTGGCTCCTGATATTTGGTCACTTGCTTTTTTCTTTCGATCCCGTGCAGCCTCTCAAACGGTGATACCGCTGCTGCTAAATGGGATCCGCATGTCATCCTCTATTTACTATAAAACTTTCATTTCTTGAATTATTTTTGGCTCCTCATATTTGGTCACTTGCCTTTTTCTTTCGATCTCATGCCACGTTTGAAACGTTGAGGAACCTGCAGGCTCATGGGACCCGCATGTCATCCTCTATGTACTATAAAACTTTCTTTTCTTGGATTTTTTTGGCACCTCATATTTGGTTACTTGCCTTTTTCTTTCGATCCCCTGCCGCTTCTCAAACGGTGATACCGCTGCTGCTAATTGGGACACGCATGTCATCCTCTATGTACAATCAAGTTTCTTTTCTTGAATTATTTTTGGCTCCTGATATTTGGTCACTTGCCTTTTTCTTTCGATCTCATGCCACGTTTGAAACGTTGAGGACCCTGCTGGCTCATGGGACCCGCATGTCATCCTCTATGTGCAATAAAAGTTTATTTTCTTGGGTTTTTTTCACCCTCTAATTTTTGGCTATTTCCTTTTTCTTTTGATCCCCTGCCGCCTTGGAAACGTTGAGTAAGCTGCTGACTCATGGGACCCGCATGTCATCCTCTATGTACAATCAACTTTCTTTTTCTTTTGATCTCAAGCCGCATTTGAAACGTTGAGACCGCTGCTGCTAATTGGGACGCGCATGTCATCCTCTATGTACAATAAAGTTTTTTTCTTGGATTATCTTTGGCTCCTGATATTTTGTCACTTGCCTTTTTCTTTCGATCTCATGCCGCCTTTGAAACGTTGAGTAAGCTGCTGGCTCATGGGTCCTGCATGTCATCCTCTACGAACAATAAAAGTTTCCTTTCTTGGAGTTATTTTTTACCCCTAATTTTTGGCTATTTGCCTTTTTCTTTTGATCTCCTGCCTCCTTTGAAACGATGAGGACGCTGTTGGCAGGTCGGTCCCACATGTCATCCTCTGTGAACAATAAAAGTTTCCTTTGATGGATTTATTTTGAACTCCTAATTAATTTATGGATATTTCCTTTTTTTTTCCTTTGATCCCCTGCCGCCTTGGAATCGTTGAGGATGCTGCTGCCTCATGGGTCCCGCATGTCATCCTCTCAGAACAGTAAATGTTTCTTTTCTTGGATTTTGTTTACCAAATGATTTTTGGCTTATTTTTTTCTTTCAATCTCCTGCCGCCTTTAAAACGTTGAGGACGCTGCTGGCTCACGGGTCCCACATGTCAGCCTCTATGAACAATAAACGCTGAGGATGCTGCTGCCTTATGGGTCCCGCATGTCATCCTCTTAGAACGAAAATGTTTCTTTTCTTGTATTTTGTACCAACATATTTTTGGTTTATTTTTTCTTTCCATCCCATGCCGCCTTTAAAACGTTGACGACGCTGCTGGCCCATGGGTCCCCGATTGCAGCCTCCCCGTACAAGAAACATGTGATATCTTGATTATTTTGCAGACAATAAACAGTGTATTGCGCTCTGAGCTATTGTAAACAGATAAATTAAATCTTTATTTTTACATAAACAAACTTATATGTTGAATCTCCTTGTTTTTCTGTTTTTGCGAAGCATAGGACTTTCCTGTTTTTTCTAGAAAATTCCGAACTTTCCTATTTTGAAGTGGGCTGAAATTGTACGAGTCAAAAGGCCAAGCAGGATAGTTCGAAGGCCCAGATGTCCAGATGCAGCCCAATTGAAATCTTTCTTCTTGGATTTTTTTCACCCCCTGATTTCTGGCTACTTCATTTTTCTTTTGGTCCTATGCCACCTTGGAAACGTTGAGACTGTTGCTGCTAAATGGGACCCGCATGTCATCCTCTATGTACAATCAAGTTTCTTTTCTTGAATTATTGTTGGCTCCTGATATTTGGTCACTTGTCTTTTTCTTTCGATCTCATGCCACGTTTGAAACGTTGAGGAACCTGCAGGATCATGGGACCCGCATGTCATCCTCTATGTACTATAAAACTTTCTTTTCTTGAATTAATTTTTGGCTCTTCATATTTGGTCACTTGCCTTTTTCTTTCGATCTCATGCCACGTTTGAAACGTTGAGGAACCTGCTGGCTCATGGGACCCGCATGTCATCCTCTATGTGCTATAAAAGTTAATTTTCTTGTATTTTTTTTCACCCTCTGATTTTTGGCTATTTCCTTTATCTTTTGATCCCCTGCCGCCTTGGAAACGTTGGGTAAGCTGCTGACTCATGGGACCCGCATGTCATCCTCTATGTACAATCAACTTTCCTTTTCTTTTGATCTCAAGCCGCATTTGAAACGTTGAGACCGCTGCTGCTAATTGGGACCCGCATGTCATCCTCTATGTAAAATAAAGTTTCTTTTCTTGGATTATTTTCTGCTCCTGATATTTGGTCACTTGCCTTTTTCTTTCGTTCTCATGCCGCCTTTGAAACGTTGAGGAAGCTGCTGGCTCATGGGTCCCGCATGTCATCCTCTATGAATAATAAAAGTTTCCTTTCTTGGAGTTATTTTTTACCCCTAATTTCTAGCCACTTCCTTTTTCTTTTGATCCCCTGCCGCCTTTGAAACGTTGAGGACTTTGCTGGCTCATGGGACCCACATGTCAGCCTCTATGAACAATAAACATTTCCTTTCTTGGAGTTATTTTTTACCCCTAATTTCTGGCTATTTGCCTTTTTTTTCTTTCGATCCCCAGTCGCCTTCAAAACGTAGAGGACGCTGCTGGCTCATGGGTCCCAGATGTCCGCCTCTATGAACAATTAACCTTTCCTTTGTTGGATTTACTTTTCACCCTCTGATTTTTGGCTATTTCCTTTTTTCTTTTGATGCACTGCCACCTTAGAAACGTTGAGTAAGCTGCTGACACATGGGGCCCGCATGTCATCCTCTTTGTACAATCAACTTGCAAGATCTTGGAGCGAAAGACCTTGTATTAGTGGGACCCATATGTCATCCTCTACGTACAATAAAATTTTCTTTTCTTGGATTATTTTTTGCTCCTGATATTTGGTCACTTTCCTTTTTCTTTCGATCTCATGCCGCCTCTGAAACGTTAAGGAAGCTGCTGGCTCATGGGTCCCGCATGTCATCCTCTATAAACAATAAAAGTTTCCTTTGTTGGAGTTATTTTTTACCCCTAATTTCTGGCTACTTCCTTTTTCTTTTGATCCCCTGCCGCCTTTGAACGTTGAGGACTCTGCTGGCTAATGGGTCCCACATGTCAGCCTCTATGAATGATAAACCTTTCTTTTCTTGGAGTTATTTTGACCCCTAATTTCTGGCTATTTTGCCTTTTTTTGGATCTCATGCCACCTTGGAAACGTTGAGGATGCTGCTGCCACATGGGTCCCGCATGTCATCCTCTCAGAACGATAAATGTTTCTTTTCTTCGACTTTTTTACCAACTGATTTTTGATTTATTTTTTCTTTCGATCCCCTGCCACCTTTAAAACTTTGTCGACGCTGCTGGCTCATGGGTCCCGATGTCAGCCTCCCCGTACAAGAAACATGTGATATCTTGATTATTTTGCAGACAATAAACAGTGTATTTCGCTCTGAGCTATTGCAAACGGAAAAAATAAATCTTTATTTTTAAATAAACAAACTTATATGTTGAATCTCCTTGTTTTTTGTTTTTGCGAAGCATAGGACTTTCCTGTTTTGGAGTGGGCTGAAATTGTACGAGTCCAAAGGCGTCCAGCAGGATAGTTCGAAGGCCCAGACGGCCTGATCCAGCCCAATTGAAATCTTTCTTTTCTTGGATTTTTTTGACCCCATGATTTCTGGCTACTTCCTTTTTTTTGGTCCTGTGCCACCTTGGAAACGTTGAGAACGCTGCTGCTAAATGGGACCCGCATATCATCCTCTATGTACAATAATTTCTTTTCTTGGATTATTTTTGGCTCCTGATATTTGTCACCTTTTTCTTTCCATCTCATGCCGACTTCAAAACGCTGAGACCACTGCTGCAAAATGGGACCCGCATGTCATCCTCTATGTACAATAAAAATTACTTTTCTTCGATTACTATTTTGGCTCCTGATATTTGGTCACTTGCCTTTTTCTTTCGATCTCATGCCAAGTTTGAAACGTTGAGGAACCTGCTGGCTCATGTGACCCGCATGTCATCCTCTATGTACTATAAAAGTTTCTTTTCTTGGATTTTTTTCACCCTCTGATTTTTGGCTATTTCCTTTTTCTTTTGATCCCCTGCTGCCTTGGAAACGTTGAGTAAGCTGCGGACTCATAGGACCCGCATGTCATACTCTATGTACAATCAACTTTTGTTTCTTGGAGTTCTTTTTGACCCCCAAATTTCTGGCTACTTTCTTTTGTTTTGATCTCAAGCCGCATTTGAAACGTTGGGACCGCTGCTGCAAAATGGAACCCGCATGTCATCCTCTATGTACTATAAAAGTTTATTTTTGGCGATTTCCATTTTTTCTTTTGATCCCCTGCAGCCTTGGAAAAGTTGAGTAAGCTGCTGACTCATGGGACCCGCATGTCATCCTCTATGTACAATCAACTTTCTTTTTTTGGGGTTTATTTTTGACCCCCTAATTTCTGGCTACTTCCTTTTTCTTTTGACCCCCTGCGGCCTTTGAAACGTTGAGGATGATGTTGCCTCATGGTCCCGCATGTCAGCCTCTCAGAACGATAAATGTTTCTTTTCATGTATTTTTTTGACCCCATGATTTCTGCCTACTTCCTTTTTCTTTTGGTCCTATGCCGCCTTGGCAACGTCGAGACCGCTGCTGCATAATGGGACCCGCATGTCATCCTCTATGCACAATAAAAGTTTCTTTCGTGGATTATTTTTGGCTCCTGATATTTGTCACTTGCATTTTTCTTTCGATCTCATGCCAACTTTGAAACGTTGAGAACGCTGCTGCAAAATGGGACCCGCATGTCATCCTCTATGTACAATAAACGTTTTTTCTTGGATTATTTTTGGGACCTGATATTTGTCACTTGCCTTTTTCTTTCGGTATCATGCCGCCTCTGAAACGTTGAGGAAGCTGCTGGCTCGTGGGTCCCGCAAGTCATCCTCTATGTAGAATAAAATTTTCCTTTCTTGGAATTATTTTTACCCCTGATTTCTAGCTACTTCCTTTTTCTTTTGATCCCGTGCCGCCTTGGAAACGTTGAGACCGCTACTGCAAAATGGGACCCGCATGTCATCCTCTATGTACAATAAAGTTTCTTTTCTTGGATTATTTTTGGCTACTGATGTTTTGGCACTTGCCTTTTTCTTTCGATCTCATGCCGCCTTTGAAACGTTGAGACCGCTGCTGCAAAATGGGACCCATATGTCATCCTCCATGTACAATAAAAGTTTCTTTTCTTGGATTATTTTTTGTTCCTGATATTTGGTCACTTTCCTTTTTCTTTCGATCTCATGCCGCCTCTGTAACGTTGAGTATGTAACTGGCTCATGGGACCCGCATGGCATCCTCTATGTACAATAAAGTTTCTTTTCTTGGATTTTTTTTACCCCCTGATTTTTGGTCACTTGACTTTTTTCTTTCGATCCTATGCCGCCTTTGAAATTGAGGAGGCTGCTGGCTCATGGGTCCCACATGTCAGCCTCTATGAACAATAAACCTTTCCTTTGTTGGATTTATTTTTTACCCCTAATTTCTCGCTATTTGCCCTTTTCTTTTGATCCCCTGCGGCCTTTGAAACGATGAGGACGACGCTGGCAGGTCGGTCCCACATGTCATCTTCTATGAATAATAAAAGTTTCCTTTGTTGGATTTACTTTTGACCCCTAATCTCTGGCTGTCGGCCTTTTTTTCTTTTGATCCTCTGCCGACTTTGAAATGATGAGGATGCTGCTGGCAGATCTGTCCCACATGTCAGCCTCTCTGAACTATAAATGTTTCCTTTCTATGATTTATTTTTTACCCCTATTTTCGGGATACTTGCTTTTTTTTGGATATCCTACCGCATTTGAAATTTTGAGGACGCTGCTGGCTCATGGGTCCCACATGGCATCCTCTTTGGACGATAAACCTTCATTTCTTTAATAATGACAGGTTTATCTGTATTATTTTTGCAGACTAATAGAAGCTCTTTCGCTCCAAGATATTGCAAGTTAATAGAATAAATCATGGAATTATTAGGATATGTTTTAAATTTCAAATCCACTTTATGAATTTTTGAAAATACCGTGATCCATGTGGGTATGGAGCGATCAAGGATTTTCATATTGGCCATGAGCAGTTTCAAAAATTGCAACCCAATAATTCAAAATAAATACAAACAACTTTTATGTAGAATCTCCATGTTTTTGTTTTTTGCCAATCATAGGATCTGTGGTTCTTTAGAAAAGGGCCAACATTGCATGAGCAGAAAGGCCCATTTGTAGTTATTGGGCTTCGACAGCCGGAGCAAGTAGGCCAATAGCAAATACCTTGTAGATGGCCGTTGGAACCCAAAAGTATTTGTTGCCTAGACTTAGATGCCAAACTCAGCCTTATTGACATGAACCTTGCTATGCACACGACAATTTCAGTCCGATCCGTGTACAAAACACAAGATCCAACCCTTCGTGTGAGGAAGCAAGTGGCAGCACACCTCCAGATGCTCAATCGTACATACCCATATCATATAGGAGTTGTCATATGTACATCAGTTCCGTATTGACATGTTTTTTTCTTTGGTTCACATGTGGGGTCCGCACAGTCACCTAGGTCGCACATCTACTTCCTTGCTCATAGTTGATGCATGTTTAGTGGCCTGCAGCAAGAATCACTGCCCCCAGGGATGTACTTTTCCCTTTAGCGGCGAAAAAAATAGGAATTGTCCTCTCATGAGTATGACCAACAAGAGGTGGCTATATTATAAAGGACGTACACACATTGTAATTATAGTGCTGAAATAAAGTCAATCCTAAAACAGCCATGCATGGGTTATAATATGAAGGCAACACGAAATACAAAAGCGGGACAGTGTTCAAATAAACTGATTCAAACTAGTACATACTAAAAACAGTGTACTACTTCTCAACACTTCAAGCATAATAAAAAAGTGTGTCAGTGTTTTTTTAAAGGTAACACCGAACGGGCAGTGTTTAAAGCAGGCTTAAACCACATAGCCGCTTGTCGGACATTATCCCAACCATCTCTGGGAAGGCTGATAACTCCCACAGTCTCAGCTTCATCTGGCTGGAGGTTGCATCGCAAAATTTTAGGGTATTGATTATGAAGAATCTTCCGGTATGCTGTGTAGACGCAGTTTTTCCTCATGAATGGAACCAATGTGCCATCAGGAGCTTTGGATTCACGCTTCTTCAGGTTGGCAATGATCGGGTAATTGAGTCCGAGGAACAGAGAGTGGTCGCCGAGGCTGTTAACCTGCCTCCAAAGAAAGTCCCCTGCACGTGCAGTAGATAAGGGATCCTGCTCAAAGACGTAGGTGGCAACAAGAGGATACTGCCGTAGCTGAAGCCCATTAGCAGCATAGGGAATGTCAGGAGGTACTTCAGCATTGGCAATCCCAATGTTGTTTACTGTAAGGATGATCATCAATCACTTGCCATCAGCAGATGGAGCGATGAACCACGCGTACTGCTGATCATCCACCACCGGTGGCGGGATTACAAACTGGAGCATCAGATTTTCTGCAATATTAGAAATGGAGACGAATAGGGTGTTACTGGCAACCATATTCAAACAACAGCATTATTCATCGTTCATGCTCACAGTATAAATATGACTATGTAAGCTAAGGACATTGGCCATTCATGTGTTCAAATCGAGTATCCAATATATCAGTTATACTGCATCCATCCCACGAAACTAGTCTTAACTTCGCCAAAACTAGACACTAGTTAGTGTATACACAGTTATATACTACCACTGTCCCACCGAAAGTGTCTGAGATTTGTCCAAATTCAGATGTATCTAGACAGTGAAAGCATATAGATACATTCAAATTTTGGCAAATATATATCATCTTAAGTTTAAGTCCTGTGCTGTAGTTAATTCCCTTTGTCTTAAGTGATCTATTAGAGAGCTTCCCTGTGACCACCCGAAGGGTAAGAAATGTTTAACTGTATAAGTGGATTGCCTAGACCTTTCCATCAGTTCGGACTTTTGGTTGCGTTGGCTATTCCATGAAGCTTGGCATGGTGTCAGAGCCAGGGTCTCGAGTTCGAGTCCTGGCTTTCGCAATTTTTCCTAAAATTGTTGTTTCCCCCTCGGAGTCCACGTATATGCCTCTTGAGCTATACCTCTGAGTCTTTCCACGTGTTGACTTGTCTCCCATCACACGTGAGGGGGGGTGTTGAATTGTATAAGTGGATTGCCGCCCTTGCGATCAGTTCGGACTTTTGGTTGTGTTGGTAGTGCATGAAGCTTGACAAGAAATAAATGCTCTTTGTAGCTAACCCCAAGTCTGGTAACATTTGCAAAATAGGTATCAGATGCAGCTATCCATTCAGTAGAAGAATTTGCATTTTAGAGTTGAAGGTTCATAATCTCTTCTCTACTATTGATAGTAAAGGGTACACATGGTATTTGTTTACCTCGTTTTCGCGTTCTAAAAAAGGTACGTTATATGGTTGTGCTAAGTTAAACTGATTTAAGTCTGTTCAAGTTTATCGAAAATTATACTACCAACATCTAAAACATCAATATAGGTTCATATATTACAAAAGATATTTAGATTTTCTTTTCTCGAACACATGCCTAGTCGTGCATCATTATATATTAGAGCATACAGGGTTGTAGCAAGGCTACGAAAAACTGAGAAAGCAAAAAGAAAGAACTATACAGGGGACTACAGGCAGCTAACTTTGTTAGGCCTGCAGGTGCTAAATCTTATATATATATGAGGTTGTAGATATTAGTCGTAAACTTACTCAAACTTCAATAACATTGAATTAGGAAAAAGATAACCTGAGTTATTTTGAATGAGGGGAAGTCACAATCACTAATCAAAGATAATTGTGGGAAACTGAAATCTATTCAAGAAAATGGGAGAAATAATGTATCAAAAACAAAATTAATTATACCATTTGGCAGATTGTTCATCGATATAAACAAAGAACTGTTTGATCTGCATGTAGGTACATCCAATCAAGGCTTTTTCCCCGATCTCTAGAAAATATAAGCTACGCATGTAATTACAAACGATTTTCTTCTATTTTTATGTTTCTGCGTTAACATTTGAGATACTTGTTAATTACATCCATATTCTGCAGTTGCATAGAGTTACTAATTCAGGAATGCATTGACATACGGAGTATACTATGTTTGCTGATGACTGACTAGTACTAATTCATTGCAAGCAACAGTTCATTCATATTCAGATAAAGGATGTGATCGTTAAGTCATCTACTTATAAAAGTCCTTATGCATCTCTCTGATGCAGATGGTGGGGGTCTCTCGTCCTCCTTTTGGAGGCAAAATCAATTAGTTATATATGAAACAATGGGTGTAAAAGGTTATCAAAAAAGGTGCTTTCATAGTGCTACGTTATCTTTTGAGATACTGGTTAATTACATCCATATTCTGCAGTGGCGTAGAGTTAGTAATTCAGGAATGCAATCACATACTGAGCATACTATGTTTGTTGGTGACTAATTCGTACTAATTCATTGCAAGCAACAGTTCATTCATATTCAGCAAAAGGGGTGTGATCATTAAATCATTTATGAAAGGTAAAATATAAACAAGGTAGTTCATGAATAACTTCATTGATTAGGGCAGTGTATCATGCAATGCAACATAAGGACTGAAAAAATACCATTTGCGGTGTCCCAGAAGTACGTGGAGCCATCAGTTTCGTCCATCGCAAAAACGTGGCCACCGAGTTCAATGGCATCACAGTACTTTGGATAATCAGATGCAGGTGTAAGGGCCTCCAGCATTCTCCAGTCGCCACCCCCTTCAAGGTAGAAAATCCTTTTGTTGAACAAGGCGATGAGCTTGTAATCTGCGTACCTCCCACCTTTTGTGGGCACTTGGCAGATTACAATCTTCAACAAATTAATTACTGGACCCCAGGAAACATCGTATGCAACAGCAGATTGATACGAAACATTAGTATGACCAATCTTCGAAGCAGGTAGGGATGGAAGGGGGATATGTCGCTCGGTGTAGACGTTCACGAGGCACCACCCATGATAACCGGCGGCGGCGATCCAGTCGCCGTTCGCGCCAAGCCATTTTCTGTCGTGCATGAACGGCAGGGCGACAGAACGGCAAGGATGGTCGAGGGGCACCAGGTCATACACGGTATCATGCAGACGAGATGCTGTCGCCACGTCCCAGTGTTCATCAAACCAATAAGCAGGCAGAGGAATCAGCAGGCAGGGTTCATCCCAATGGTGCATCTCACCTTCATCCTTGCTGATATGGTCGTAGATCTCCCTGGAACATGCGGCAAGTCGGACGGTGTAGGTAACGTCCAGATGCGCAGCGATGAGGTCGATGTTTTCACCGGTGAGAGCCTCCAAGTGGCCGTCCCCGCCGCCCCGACAAAGCCTAGAATAATCCATCACGTGAAGATGGATTTAGGTGGATGGCGGATGCAACTGCGCTTGGGGTTTTCGGAGGAGAGGGCGAGCGCTATGGAAGGAACGATGCGGCGCGCGGATGGCTGGGGTAAGGAGAGAAAGGTATAGTACTAGTGATGCGGCGTGGTGGGGATCGAGATCATGCGCGTGCGCGTGATTCTGGGAGGGTGAAGAAGAAGATGGTAGACATGCAAGGGGCAAAAACTAGGTAGTACTCTAGGCTGCTGCTGCGACTAGGCGCCGATTTGACTGTTGGTAGACTAGCACGCCACCCATCTATAAATTTGCGACGACGTTTGGTGCAGTGATGTCTCGTCACATCAGGTTGACCAGAGAGGGTTTTTTTACAGTTTCCATTTCCATATATTTTTCGCCAATAATCGTAGTTTTCTACATGCCAGAGACACGTACCTTAACACGTGGGCAGCATGCAACCGCGCGAGCACCAAAATGGAATGATTCAATGTCTTTCCTAGCTTGGTTTGGAAACCGGACAGAGCTTCAGTGACTTGATGCTTCCAAGATACATTGTGACTATGTGCCACCATCTACCATCCATTTGAGATCCATCGTTCCAAACTATCTCTTATTTCTAAGCTAAAAAAGAAAAACTATTCAGAAAATTTTGAAAAAAACCAGTAATATGTAGATGCCTTGTTTTAAAATCTATGAATATTTCATCCCATTCGGACGACTAGCTTGTGATTAAATAGCTTCTTACGTACTCGAGCACTAGTTTAAACTAAATATATATTTGCTCACAAACCTATGATTCAAATCGAAAGAAACTTCACCAAAATATAAATTGAAATATGCATGATTTACTAAAAGTATGAGGCTAGATGTCCACTTATTTGAGGACGGAGGGAGTATGTATGATACTAGTCTATGATACTATGTGTTTCAAATTTACTGAAAATATAATACGTCTTTCAAATTTGAACCAAATTTGAATAAGTTTGAAATATTTGAAATGGGGCTTTTGGCTTAAACGTTTGAAACCCAAAACGACCTCTCTTCATGCTAGACTTCATAAGACCGAGTTTAGGGTTAGGGGGTAGATACATGATTTGTCTGGTTTGAATATGTCTAAACCTTGTTTCTCAACTTGAATGCTTACTATATGACATTAGAAGACTATGTGCTTTTGTTTTTCATTTTTCTATTTTTTTAGAATTTATGCCCATTAGATTCTTGGCAAATCCTAGGTTTTCCCAAGATTTAAACAAGTTTTAAACATGAAAATGAAAACGTAAGCCAGGATCATTCTTAGTAAATCTAAAATGAAGCTTTTGGGACGTTCTTGAAATTTCCTTGTTTGAAACCCAAAACAACTTCTCTTCATGATTGACTCATAAGACAGAGTTTAAGGTTAGGGGTAGATATACACATGATTTTTCTGGTCTGAATATGTCTAGACCTTGTTTATCAACTTGAATGTTTACTATATGACATAATTAAGAAGGCTATATATGTGCTTTGGTTTTTCATTCTTTAGATTTTTTGTCTCAATTTTTGTGCCCATTTGAATCTTGGTCAAATCCTAGGTTTGACCAAGATTTAAATAAGTTTAAAACATGAAAATGAAAAAGGTAATCATCAATCCTTCTTAGTCGCTCTAAAATGAAGCTTTTGGGAGGTTTTTGAAATTTCCATGTTTGAAACCCAAAACCACTTCTCTTCATGCTTCATTTTAGAGTGACAAAAAAGGATCCAGGCTTACCTTTTCATTTTCATGTTTTAAACTTGTTCAAATCTTGGTCAAACTTAGGATTTGACCAAAATTCAAATGGGCATAAAATTACTTAGAAAAATCATGTATGTATCTACCCCTAACCCTAAACTCTGTCTTATGAAGTCAAGCACGAAGAGAAGTGGTTTTGTGTTTCAAACATGGAAATTTCAAAAACCTCACCTCCTAAAGCTTCATTTTAGAGTGACTAAGCAGGATCCAGGCTTACCTTTTATTTTCATGTTTTAAACTTGTTCAAATCTTGGTCAAACCTTGGATTTTACCAAGATTCAAATGGGCATAAAAATACTTAGAAAAATCATGTACGTATCTAGCCCTAACCCTAAACTCTATCTTACGAAGTCAAGCATGAAGAGAAGTGGTTTTGGGTTTCAAACATGGAAATTTCAAAAACCTCCCAAAAGCTTCATTTTAGAGTGACTAAGCAGGATCCATGCTTACATTTTATTTTGATGTTTTAAACATGTTCAAATCTTGGTCAAACTGTACCTAGGATTTGACCAAGAATCAAATGGGCATAAAAATTCAAAAAAAAATGAAAAACCAATGCACATAGCCTTCTTATGTCATATAGTAAGCACTCAAGTTGATAAACAAGGTCTATACATATTCAAACCAGAAAAATCATGTATCTACCCCTAACCCTAAACTTTGTCTGATGAAGTCAAGCACGACGAGAAATCGTTTTGGGTTTCAAACATGGAAATTTCAAAAACCTTCCCAAAAGCCTCATTTTGGAGTGACTAAGAAGGATGCAGGCTTACCTTTTCATATTTTCATGTTTTAAACTTGTTTAAATCTTGGTTAAACCTAGGATTTGACCAAGATCAAATGGGCATAAAAATTCAGAACAAATAAAAAAATGAAAACCAAAGCACATAGTATTGTTATGTCATATAGTAAGCATTCAAGTTGATAAACAAGGTCTAAACATATTCAAACCAGACAAATCATGTATCTACCCACTAACCCTAAACTCTGTCTTATGTAGTCGATCAAGCATGAAGAGAAGTGGTTTTGGGTTTCAAACATGGAAATTTCAAAAACCTCCCAAATGATTCATTTTAGAGTGACTAAGAAGGATCCAGGCTTACCTTTTCATTTTCATGTTTTAAACTTGTTCAAATCTTGGTCAACATAGGATTTGACCAGGATTCAAAAGGGTATAAAAATACTTAGAAAAATCATGTACGTATCTACCCCTAACCCTAAACTCTGTCTTATGAAGTCAAGCATGAAGAGAAGTGGTTTTGGGTTTCAAACATGGAAATTTCAAAAACCTCCCAAAAGCTTCATTTTAGAGTGACTAAGAAGGATCTAGGCTTAAATTTTCATTTTCATGTTTTAAACTTGTTCAAATCTTTGTCAAACTTAGGATTTGACCAAGATTCAAATGGGCATAAAAATACTTAGAAAAATCATGTACGTATCTACCCCTAACCCTAAACTCTATCTTACGAAGTGAAGCATGAAGAGAAGTGGTTTTTGGGTTTCAAACATGGAAATTTCAAAAACCTCCCAAAAGCTTCATTTTAGAGTGACTAAGAAGGATCCGGGCTGGGCTTACTGATACGTCCAATTTGCATCACTATTTTATATCATAATTTGCTGTTATTCATTGATATATTTCATATTTGGAGATAATACTTATGTTATTTCATCTATTTTGCATGTTTCATGATTATTGGAGGATCGCGCACCGGAGTCAGGATTCTGCTGGAAAAAGCGCCGTCAGAATGCAATATTTCGGAAGATCAACAGTTGACGGAAATTATATGAAAAATCCTATTTTTCCAGAAGACGAAGGGAGCCAGAAGGGGGAGCCGAGGGGACCCGAGGTGGGCCCACCCCATAGGCCGGCACGGCCCAAGGCCTGGCCGCGCCGCCCTGTGAGGAGGGGGCCCACAGCCCCCTCTCGCCTCCTTTTCTTCGCGTACGCCTTCGCCCCGAAAACCTAAGCTCCAGGGGTACATCGCGAAGTGCCACAGCCGCCTCTGCGGGGCGGAGAACACAAGATTGAAAAGAACTCTCCGGCAGGCTGAGATCCGCCGGGGAAATTCCCTCCCGGAGGGGGAAATCGACGCCATCGTCACCGTCATCGAGCTGGACATCATCTCCATCACCATCATCATCTTCATCATCATCACCGCTGTCTCCACCGCTGCACGCCGTCACCGCTGTAACAATTTGGGTTTGATCTTGATTGTTTGATAGGGGAAACTCTCCCGGTGTTGATTTATACTTGTTATTGATGCTATTGAGTGAAACCATTGAACCAAGGTTTATGTTCAGATTGTTATTCATCATCATATCACCTCTGATCATGTTCCATATGATGTCTCGTGAGTAGTTCGTTTAGTTCTTGAGGACATGGGTGAAGTCTAAATGTTAGTAGTGAAGTATGGTTGAGTAATATTCAATGTTATGATATTTAAGTTGTGGTGTTATTCTTCTAGTGGTGTCGTGTGAACGTCGACTACACGACACTTCACCTTTATGGGCCTAGGGGAATGCATCTTGTACTCGTTTGCCACTTGCGGGGTTGCCGGAGTGACAGAAACCTGAGCCCCCGTTGGTATATCGATGCAGGAGGGATAGCAGGATCTCAGAGTTAAAGTTGTGGTTAGATTTATCTTAATTACTTTCTTGTAGTTGCGGATGCTTGCAAGGAGTATAATCACAAGTATGTATTATTCCTAGGAAGGGCGATACATTAGCATAGGTTCACCCACACAACACTTATCAAAACAATGAAGATTAATTAGCCGTATGTAGCGAAAGCACTAGACTAAAATCCCGTGTGTCCTCGAGAACATTTGGTTATTATAAGTAAACAAACCGGCTTGTCCTTTGTGCTAAAAAGGATTGGGCCACTCGCTGCAATTATTACTCTCGCACTTTACTTATTCGTACTTTATTCATCTGTTACATCAAAACCCCCTGAATACTTGTCTGTAAGCATTTACAGTGAATCCTTCATCGAAACTGCTTGTCAGCACCTTCTGCTCCTCATTGGGATCGACATTCTTACTTATCGAAGATACTACGATACACCCCCTATACTTGTGGGTCATCAAGACTATTTTCTGGCGCCGTTGCCGGGGAGTGAAGCGCTATTGGTAAGTGGAATTGGTAAGGGAAATTTCTACTGTTTGTGCTGATTTTATTTCTGCCTGCTGCTATAATTCATTATGGAGAGATCTTCTCTTGAGTGTTTATTTGGGAAATCTACTACTACTGCAAAGGTAGTGGATGAGGCGCCAGGTAAGGAAGAAATACCATACAAAATACCTATGAAAATTATTGAACGTGTAGTGGGTAACCGTTATACAGGGGATGGAACTGTCCACCCTGGAGATCATTTACTGTTCTTACATGAATTATGCGGTTTATTCAAGTGTGCAGGTATTGCTATGGATGAAGTGAGGAAGAAACTATTCTCTATATCGTTGTCTGGTAAAGCGGCGCATTGGTATAAATTACTGGATAATGGGGATTCTCTTGAATGGAATGATATTGTGCCCCGGTTTTATTCTAAGTTCTATCCTCCAAGTGAGATTCAAAAAGATCGGAATCGCATATATAATTTTTGGCCTCATGAAGGAGAGAGTATTGCCCAAGCGTGGGGGAGATTGAAGTCTTTAATGCTCAAATGCCCCATTCATGAGCTTCCTGGTAATATTATTATTGATAATTTCTATGCAAGACTTTCTTTTCAAGACAAGACCTTGCTGGATACTTCTTGTTCTGGATCATTTACATACAACAAGGAAGAGTTTAAAAGGGACCTTCTTAATCGGATCCAAGAAAATACTGAAGGATGGGAGAACGACAAGGATAGAGAATCAGGTATAAATTATGATTATAAATGCATTGAAGCTTTTATGGATACTGATAAATTTCGTAATATGAGTGCTACTTATGGTCTTGATTCTCAAGTTGCTGCAAATCTTTATAAAGCTTTTGCTTCTCATTATGAATTGCCTAAGAAGAACTTTGATAAGTATCATGGACCGTATCTATACCTAATAATAAAGGAAGGATTGTTTCCTTGGTTCGTCATTTTTTCTTCCGATTTTACCCCTGGACCGTTGACCTGATACTGGAAATGTTACGGGTCTGCCACCGCTAAGTGAAAATGGTTCGATGTTTTCTGGATCGCCGAACGCTCACGCGAAA
Organism: Lolium perenne; assembly: GCF_019359855.2. NCBI lineage: Eukaryota > Viridiplantae > Streptophyta > Magnoliopsida > Poales > Poaceae > Lolium > Lolium perenne. The sequence goes on from NC_067247.2 coordinate 262,952,973, forward strand.
AGTACGAGCGGCCCAGAGAGGCCTGGAACCGAGATCCGGGCGCAACCCGCTGCCGGCCAGGCGCTCTTCATGGCGCTTGATCTCGATGCCCCTGGTTTCCACGCTGCCCATTGGATTCGGGAGGAGCTCGTCCATGGCGCCCGAGAGCTCCTCCACGCGCCTCGCAGCTGTCCAAGGTGGCCGTTGTGTGGCCATTCATCGGCTCGTTGCGCTGTTCAAGCGAGCCTGGGCATGCGCTGGTGATGTCTAGGGATGGAGTAGGGGGCAGCGGGGCAAGGTGAGAGGCTAAGAGCAGGTCTAACAGAGCCCGTAAAAGGGGCAAACCCGTATAATAACCGCCGATTTGAGGGTTTCGGCTCTACCCGGCCGTCTAGCACGCCCCGTAAAAACGGCCCCTGAATTGTTTTTTGCTGTTTTCGAGTACGGGGCGGGTCGTCGCCCCCTACTTGTGCGGGGTGGGAGCGGGGATAGTGGGCGAAACCACTATCGCCCACTCCACTGCGCGGGAAGCATTTCGCTGAAGCCAACTGCCGCCGCCGCCGCCCGATCTCCTCCCCCGCGCCCTTCCCGGCCGGATCCGGCCGCCATAGACCGTCCGCAAGAGCCGCCTACCGCCGGCGGTACACCTCCTTCGGGCGCGGTGGTTGATGTCCCCGTCGGAGGTCCGCCGGCCGCCGGCGTCGTGTCGGCCATGATCGCCTCCACCATCCCGTCGAAGAGGAAGAGGATCCCGAAGCAATTCTTCGAAGCACCTGCGGCGGCCGCCGATTCACCGGGCGAAGCGCCGCCGGCTGCCAAGAAGACGGGCCTGGTGAAGACCAAGGCGGCCGGGCCGAGGGGCGTGGCGCCAGCCAAGGTGCGGACAAAGGCAATCAGCCGCATCGGCCTCGCGCCTCCACGGCCCTCCAAGGTCACGACCCCTCCTCCGTCCGTTCCGGCCGTTGCGCCGCCCGCGCAGCCCGCGCTGCCGCCAACCACCATCGACGTAGACAAGGTGTTCGATGTTGAGTCCACAACATCCTACTTGGACATGCTCAACGATTCCGCGGTGAATTTGGACGCCGGTATCGGTGCATTCGATGGGGAGTGCAATGTTGAAGACTTTGATGACGAGGAGGAGGATGAGGGTGACGAGGAGGTGGTTGAGGTTGATCCGGCTGCCGCCGGTTCTTCGTCGACGCCGAAGCCACGCACGGCGAACTACAGCGAGATCGAGGACGCCATCTTGGTCCGTGCTTGGAGCAAGGTGGGGATGGATGCGTGCACCGGAGTGGACCAAGGCGGCAAGCGCTATTGGCAGCGCATTGAGGATCAGTACCACCAGCTGAAGCCTCGCACGAAGAGCATGGCGGACAGATCCTACCGCTCCCTTGAAGGCCGATGGAACATCATCAAGCCGGCTTGTTCTCGTTGGAGTGCTGCCATGTATCAAGTGGCCGACAACCCTCCTAGTGGATGCGTGCCGGAGGACTATGTAAGTTTTCCTTATGTTGATGATGTGCAAACATCACAAGCTATCCATATTGTGTTGATGATGTGGAAACATCTCCTCATACTATTGTTGTGCAGCCCAAGTATGCTCAACAACGGTACAAGGACATGGCCGGCTCAAAGAACAAGGAATTTCAATTTCAACATTGCTTTTCCATCCTTCAACATCTTCCTAAATGGAAGTTGCGGGACAACGAGCCAAAGTGCAAAAAGGAGGCACTTCTCACCATGGATGATGAAGCGGAGGACATGAGTGGGAGAAACACCGGCAAGCCCGAGGGCAACAAGAAGGCCAAGGAGAGGGTCAAGGTAGAACTTGAAGCAGCTAGCTTCCGGGAGAAGTTGGATCAACTCATGAAGTCCAAGGAGGCATTGACGATGAAGACGTTGGAGACCAAGCTCCTCATCACCGACAAGAAGAGTGAGTTGAAGCTTGCCAAGGTGCAAGCAAGGAGGGAAGATGCCAAGTTGAAGGCCGAGCTTGACATGAAGTTGATCAAAGCCAAAGAAGCCAAGGCCATGAAGGAGCTCTTGGCCGAGGAGAGGGAAATCATGATGATGTGCACCGACGGCATGGACGAGGATCAGCTGGCGTGGTGGAACGAGACCAAGGCGGACATCATTGCGTGGAAGAAGGCTGCGCGTCAAGCTCGTGCTCAAGGTGAGTCTCCGGCGAGCGGTGGCGCCGGTGGAGATGGATCCCTTGATGGTTGATCACATTTGGGAACTTCCGTGGCTTGAGCATTGCCTATGATCACGTTGTGATGTTAAAACTATGAATTATGCATCATATATTTTGGATGTGCTATGTTTGATGTGAAATTATTGTGCAAATTGCTGTCTAAAACCCTATTTTGAGGGGCCGAAAACTCGGACGAGCTAGCAGAACCCGTATTACGGGGTGGGGATACGGGTTCTGCTAGCTCGTCCGAGTTTTCGGCCGGTGAAATCCGGATACAGGGCCCTCTACTCGGGTCACGTCTCTGGCCTGGCCCCGTCGAGGGTAACGAGGGAGCGTAGGGGAGGAAGCAGAGGGGGCGGGGCGCGATAGGTGTGCACAGCGGCGCTGCTGCTGGGATAGAGAAGGGGATGAGACGAAACCAGCTTGAAGACAGAGATGATGGCTATCTGCTGCTTGGGGGAGATAGAAAGCGAGAGAGAGATTTGCTGCGGTTGTTGCCTTGCTGATTTCTGCCGTTATTTTTTTACTAGGATTTCTGCCGGTTTTGTTATTCACATCGATATCTGCATCTTCTTTAGTGAGACTGACAGAGAAATTGAGAGATGGAAAGATTGTTTGCTGTTCCTCATATTTTTTTCATAGAATCTTGCCACATGCTACGATGGACTATGATTGTGCTTTCACAGAATTAATTAACAATGAAAATTAATCAATTTGCTATCCCTATTGTTGTATGTGTATTGTTATGTTCCATCCAGATTATGGTGTATCAAATATTCGAGTTTGAGAGAGACAAATTTAGTACGGAGTACTACCTCTAATCCAAATTAATTATTGCAAGTTTAAAGAACCTATAAAATATACAAAACATTTAGCCTAAATCTGCGATAATTAATTTGGATCGCTAACAGAAAATTAACATAATGTATATTAGTGGGATATGGAGTGAGATTTTCTGCTTACATAGTCTTCGACGATAAAATAAGCGGCATGTATGTTTGAACTATTGGATAGCCAATTTCGATCTTAGGCTTAAAATGTCTTTTTTCTGCCTTTAATTTTAGATTTTATTTTCATTGAAAATGAAGATAAATGTTTCATTTATTTTACTTTTAAGAAACTCTTTTTTTCATTTGTCGATCCGTTGCAACGCACGGGTATTGTGCTAGTAAAGATAAAATTGATTCATCTATAAATAAATGTGTTGTAGTGGAAACTGTTGATCATGTTATTCCTGAAGCTTATATTGAAAAAACTCCTTTCCCTGCTAAAATGAAGGAGTACTCTGTTATAAATAGTGCGGTTCATAAAAGTGAAAAGAAACCTATAGAACCTGAAGAACAAATAAAAGTTGAACCTGCTGTTGCAATTATTAAAGATCTTGTGACTGAAAATGTGGAGGACGGTCATATTATTTTCTGTGAAGATGCCTCTAATATTGTTTTACATCCTAATAAGTCCAAGCAAGCTAGTGTTCCTATGCTATCTGTTAGAATTGGTGATCATTGTTATTATGGTTTATGTGATATTGGTGCAAGTATTAGTGCTATTCCTTATGAGCTTTACACGGAGATTATGCACGAAATTGGTTCTTGTGAACTTGAAGATATTGATGTGGTTATTCGGCTGGCTAATAGAGAAACTATCTCTCCAATTGGTATTGTTCAAGATGTGGAAGTTCTATGTGGTAAGATTAAATATCCTGCTGACTTTTTGGTACTTGGTTCTGCTGCTAGTAAATATTATCCTATCATTTTTGGTAGACCTTTTCTAAATACTTGTGGAGCTATTATAGATTGCAAGAAAGAGAAAATTTTGACTAAATTTGCTGGTGAATCTTATGAGTTTAATTTCTCTAAATTTGCCAAAACTCCTTATAAAGCTGATTTGCCTAATAATGATTTTAGAGTTGAACAGTGTGCGTCTATTGCTCTTGCTCCTAATAATCCATTGCAGCAACATTTGGAGAATAGTGAGAGTGAAGTCTTTAGGGAAGAAAGAAATGAGCTTGATGAAATTTTCCTTCGTCAACCTATTCTGAAACATGACTTACCGGTTGAAGATTTAGGTACAACACCACCACCAAAGGAAGATCCTGTCTTTGATTTAAAACCATTGCCTGATAATCTTAAATATGCTCATATTGATGATAAGAAACTATATCCTGTTATTATTAGTTCTAAGCTTTCAGAGTTTGAAGAAGAAAGGTTATTGGAAATACTGAAGAAACACCGAGGTGCTATTGGCTACACTCTTGATGACTTGAAGGGGATTTCTCCCTCTATTTGCCAACACGCCATTAATATGGAAGATGATGCGAAGCCTGTTGTTGAACCTCAGCGTCGTCTAATTCCTAAGATGAAGGATGTGGTAAGAAATGAGGTATTAAGACTCCTTGAAGCTGGTATTATATATCCTATTGCTGATAGTAGATGGGTTAGTCCTGTGCATTGTGTTCCTAAGAAAGGAGGAATGACTGTTGTGCCTAATGATAATGATGAGCTCATACCTCAAAGAGTAGTTGTAGGGTATAGAATGTGCATTGATTATCGAAAAGTTAATAAGGTTACTAAGAAAGATCATTACCCTTTGCCTTTTATTGATCAAATGTTAGAAAGGTTATCTAAAAATACTCATTTTTGTTTTCTTGATGGTTATTCTGGGTTTTCACAAATTGCTGTTAAAACTAAAGATCAAGAGAAAACCACTTTCACTTGTCCCTATGGAAATTATGCTTATAGGCGTATGCCTTTTGGTTTATGTAATGCTCCTGCTACTTTTCAAAGATGCATGTCTGCTATTTTTCATGGCTTTTGTGAGAGTATTGTAGAGGTATTCATGGACGATTTTTCCGTCTATGGAAATTCTTTTGATAATTGCTCGGGGAACCTTGATAAAGTTTTGCAGAGATGTGAAGAAACTAACCTTGTTCTTAATTGGGAGAAATGCCACTTTATGGTTAATGAAGGAATTGTATTGGGACATAAAATTTCCGAGAGAGGTATTGAAGTTGATAGAGCTAAAGTTGAAGCCATTGAGAAGATGCCCTATCCTAGGGATGTTAAAGGTATTCGTAGTGTTCTTGGTCATGCTGGGTTTTATAGGAGGTTTATTAAAGACTTCTCCAAGATTTCAAAGCCTCTTACTAATCTTCTTCAAAAAGATGTACCTTTTGTTTTTGATGATGATTGTAAGGAAGCTTTTGAAACTCTAAAGAAAGCCTTAACAACTGCCCCTATAGTTGAACCTCCTGATTGGAACTTACCATTTGAAATTATGTGTGATGCTAGTGATTTTGCTGTAGGTGCTGTTCTTGGACAGCGAGTAGATAAAAAACTGAATGTTATTCATTATGCTAGTAAAACTCTTGATGCTGCTCAAAGAAATTATGCTACTACTGAAAAAGAATTGTTAGCTGTAGTCTTTGCTTGTGATAAGTTTAGATCTTATATCGTTGATTCAAAAGTTACTATTCATACTGATCATGCTGCAATCAGATACCTTATGCAAAAGAAAGATGCTAAGCCAAGGCTTATTAGATGGGTACTTCTGTTGCAAGAATTTGATTTACATATTGTTGATAGGAAAGGTGCTGATAATCCTGTTGCTGATAATTTGTCTAGATTGGAAAATATTGCTTATGATCCTGTTCCTGTTAATGATAGTTTTCCAAATGAATAATTGGCTGTAATAAAGGTGAGCTCGCGAGACAGTCCTTGGTATGCTGATTATGCTAACTTTATTGTTTCCAAGTACTTGCCTCCAACCTTTTCAGCTCAGCAAAGGAGGAAATTCTTTTATGATTTGAGGCATTATTTTTGGGATGACCCACACTTATATAAAGAAGAAATGGATGGTATTCTGCGAAGATGTGTTCCCGAATATGAGCAACAAGAGATATTGAGTAAATGTCATGGTAGTGCTTATGGAGGACATCACACCGGAGATAGAACCGCGCAAAAGGTTCTACAATCAGGTTTTTATTGGGCAACTCTCTTCAAAGATGCAAGGAAGTTTATTTTATCTTGTGATGAATGTCAAAGGGTTGGTAATATCTCCAGACGCAATGAAATACCTATGAATTATACTCTTGTTATTGAACCGTTTGATTGTTGGGGATTTGACTTCATGGGACCTTTTCCCTCTTCAGAAGGTAACACTCATATACTTGTTGCTGTTGATTATGTTACTAAATGGGTGGAAGCCATACCTACAAAAAGTGCTGATGGTGAGACCTCTTTAAGAATGCTTTTAGACATTATTTTTCCTAGATTTGGAGTTCCTAGATATATTATGACAGATGGAGGTTCTCATTTTATTCATGGTGGTTTTAGAAAAACTCTTGCTAAATATGGTATTAATCATAGAATTGCTTCCGCTTATCATCCTCAAACTAGCGGGCAAGTAGAACTATCAAATAGAGAAATTAAATCTATCTTGCAAAAGACTGTTAATAAAACTAGAAAGAATTGGGCTAGTAAATTGAAGGAAGCACTATGGGCTTATAGAACTGCTTATAAAAACCCCATGGGAATGTCACCTTATAAAATGGTTTATGGAAAAGCTTGTCATTTACCTTTAGAACTAGAGCACAAATCTTATTGGGCTGTTAGAGAATTAAACAAAGATCCTAAACTAGCCGGTAATAAGAGGTTGCTGCAATTAAGTTCTCTAGATGAATGGAGAAGTGAAGCTTATGAAAATGCTAAACTCTTTAAAGAGAAAGTTAAGAAATGGCATGATAGAAGGATTATCAAAAGAGAGTTAAATATTGGGGATAAAGTCCTATTGTATCGGTCTCGTCTTAGATTCTTTGCAGGGAAATTACTCTCAAAATGGGAAGGACCATATGTTGTTGAGGAGGTGTATCATTCATGAGCAATTAAAATTAGTTCTCTCCAAGGCAATGCCACACAAGTGGTGAATGGACAAAGACTCAAGCATTATATCTCAGGTGATTCTTATAATGTAGATGTTGATGTTATTCGAGTGGAAACACCAGAGGCTTTCATCAAAGGTCAAATTGACAGTCCGCCAGAACTTGACTTTGAATAGGTAATAAAGAGTGTAATAAAAAGTTCGCGATTTACTTTCCGAACAATGTTTTTGCTGTTTTTGGAAAATATGAAAAATTACGAGATCGAAACGGAGTGGAGGAGACGCACGAGGGCGTGCCCCCATAGGCCGGCGCGGCCAGGCCTTGGCCCGCGCCGCCCTATGAGCTGGCCACCTCGTCGCCCCTTTCCGACTCCGGTTCGACCTGGTAGTTTCCTTATGACATAAAAATTCCTGCTATATAATCCCCCGGACCCCTGGAGGTCCGTATATCGTTTTCTCGACGTGTTTTGTTTCGAGCTGGTTCTGTCAGTATCTATTTTCAATCTAGGAGCACCATGGCCTCCAACAACAAGGGCAAAGGGCCTTCGAAGGAAGAAGTGAAAAGGGTGTCGTCAAAACAAGAGCAACAAGCTGTTGGGAGTAAGCAAATCTTGGTGGGATCTGTTGACACTCGACGTTCTTTCTCTCATAACTTGCAGGGACCCTTACCACCTGCTCTTGGCCTCGACTCTTTCCCTGTGCTGGAAGAAGCTCTACGGACTACCGATGAGTTTTGTGGTCAATACCGGGCTCTAAGAAGAGAAGTGGAGATACTCCAGGAGGAGAATTACCGACTCCGTAGAATGCTGGAATATTACTCGATACCCATCACAAGGTCGCCACCGCCAACTTCAGATAACAATGAATCTCTTCGAGCCTTAGTGCAGAATTGCCAAGCTGAGAAACTGAAACTGAAGGAGATCTGTAAGAAGCGCGGGAGGAATTCATCACCACCATCGCCAAAGGAGTAATTCATCATCGGTATTGGCATCCCCTTGGTTTGTTCCAAGCTTGGGGGAGTGCCGCGGTATCACATCATCACTACCTTTTACTTTTTACTATCAAGTAGTGTCATATCATGAGTAGGGAAGTTATCATATAAGATGGGTTGCAGTGTGGAAGTATCTCTCTTTTAGTCGGTTGTCTATGTATCCCTTGGTGTGAGTTATCGTTATGAAATATTAATGAGAAGTCTTATCATTTACATATTGCACACCTTATTTTAGTTTGCAATTTCTATTATATGATTGATCTTGATTTTAGTATTGGTACCACTTTGGGAGCATTGAGTAAATCTATTTGGTTTTGGCAAACTTAGCATTGGTCAATAGCAACAACACCTTGAGGTTTAAGTAGAAAAGAGAAATATATATAGTTGTTTCATTGTCTTCCTTTCTTGTTAGCTCATAGCTTATTATTCTGAAGTTAAAATTGTTTGTGCTTACAAGAAAGATGCATGATTGTTTCTATCACATGTATATTCGTTTGTTTCCCTCAACTATTGTGCTTGCTAATTAACCTTGCTAGCCAAAGACCTGTACTGAGAGGGAATGCTTCTCGTGCATCCAAACCTCAACCCAAACCTATGCCATTTGTGTCCACCATATCTACCTACTTCATGGTATTTCCTGCCATCCCAAGTAAATACTTCGTGTGCTACCTTTAAACAATTCAAAATTTATCATTTCTTATTTGTGTCAAAGTTTTATGGCTCATGAGGAAGTATGTGGTGTTTTATCTTTCAATCTTGTTGGGCAACTTTCACCAATGGACTAGTGGCTTCATCCACTTATCCAATAATTTTGCAAAAAGAGCTGGCAATGGGGTTCCCAGCCCCGATTAATTAACTTTCATGATACTACAAATAGACACTCCCCCATGGTATGTGATTGTTGGACGGCACCCGAGGATTCGGTTAGCCATGGCTTGAGAAAGCAAAGGTTGGGAGGACTGTCATCTAAATAAAACTAAAATAAAAAGGCACTCCTTCATGGTATGAGATTGTTGGCAGGCACCCGAGGATTCGGTTAGCCATGGTTTGTGAAAGTAAGGTTGGAAGGGGTGCCACCCAAAATGAAAATGTCTTAATGGGAGCCGCTCTTCGAGAGTTTGTCTGGCAAGGGGGTTAGAGTACCCGCTACCAGTCGTTGACAACAACAAACACCTCTCAAAATATTACTTTTATTCTCTTTATATGATTTCAAAACTGAAAAAGCTCTAGCACATGATTTAATCCCTGCTTCCCTCTGCGAAGGGCCTATCTTTTACTTTATGTTGAGTCAGTAAACCTATTTCCCTCCATCTCAAGCAAGCATTTGAGCTGTTGTGATCAAACCATTATATTGTGATTTGCTTCATCATGTCTTTTACTCTTCCTTGATTAGTACAAGTTTTATCTGAATGAATATAGCTTTGAAAGTTATCAATGATCATTATGATTGAGTATGCAAGATGAGCCATATAAACTTTAACATGAGAGCGCTGCTCGATAGATAAGAATAACCTGTTAATTGTTCTCTGACCCAGAACGAAGTTTGCCATCACCAACTATGATTCCTTATGCACCTTTATTTGTGATTACCTTATACTTGTTTCAAGTTGAGTTATATGAGGAAGTTGTTCACTAGAATGTCTTGTGTGAATGAATATGATGCTTCTTGTCCGTATTTGATTTATCGACTCTTCACTCCATAAACATGTGGTCCTGTTTACCGAGTTCAGTTTCGCTTGGGGACAAGCGAAGTCTAAGCTTGGGGGGAGTTGATACGTCCAATTTGCATCACTATTTTATATCATAATTTGCTGTTATTCATTGATATATTTCATATTTGGAGATAATACTTATGTTATTTCATCTATTTTGCATATTTCATGATTATTGGAGGATCGCGCACCGGAGTCAGGATTCTGCTAGAAAAAGCGCCGTCAGAATGCAATATTTCGGAAGATCAACAGTTGACGGAAATTATATGAAAAATCCTATTTTTCCAGAATACGAAGGGAGCCAGAAGGGGGAGCCGAGGGGACCCGAGGTGGGCCCACCCCATAGGCCGGCGCGGTCCAAGGCCTGGCCGCGCCGCCCTGTGAGGAGGGGGCCCACAGCCCCCTCTCGCCTCCTTTTCTTCGCGTACGCCTTCGCCCCGAAAACCTAAGCTCCAGGGGTACATCGTGAAGTGCCACAGCCGCCTCTGCGGGGCGGAGAACACCAGAGAGAAAAGAACTCTCCGGCAGGCTGAGATCCGCCGGGGAAATTCCCTCCCGGAGGGGGAAATCGACGCCATCATCACCGTCATCGAGCTGGACATCATCTCCATCACCATCATCATCATCTTCATCATCATCACCGCCGTCTCCACCGCTGCACGCCGTCACCGCTGTAACAATTTGGGTTTGATCTTGATTGTTTGATAGGGGAAACTCTCCCGGTGTTGATTTCTACTTGTTATTGATGCTATTGAGTGAAACCATTGAACCAAGGTTTATGTTCAGATTGTTATTCATCATCATATCACCTCTGATCATGTTCCATATGATGTCTCGTGAGTAGTTCGTTTAGTTCTTGAGGACATGGGTGAAGTCTAAATGTTAGTAGTGAAGTATGGTTGAGTAATATTCAATGTTATGATATTTAAGTTGTGGTGTTATTCTTCTAGTGGTGTCGTGTGAATGTCGACTACACGACACTTCACCTTTATGGGCCTAGGGGAATGCATCTTGTACTCGTTTGCCAATTGCGGGGTTGCCGGAGTGACAGAAACCTGAGCCCCCGTTGGTATATCGATGCAGGAGGGATAGCAGGATCTCAGAGTTTAAGGCTGTGGTTAGATTTATCTTAATTACTTTCTTGTAGTTGCGGATGCTTGCAAGGAGTATAATCACAAGTATGTATTAGTCCTAGGAAGGGCGGTACATTAGCATAGGTTCACCCACACAACACTTATCAAAACAATGAAGATTAATTAGCCGTATGTAGCGAAAGCACTAGACTAAAATCCCGTGTGTCCTCGAGAACGTTTGGTTATTATAAGTAAACAAACCGGCTTGTCCTTTGTGCTCAAAAGGATTGGGCCACTCGCTGCAATTATTAATCTCGCACTTTACTTATTCGTACTTTATTCATCTGTTACATCAAAACCCCCTGAATACTTGTCTGTGAGCATTTACAGTGAATCCTTCATCGAAACTGCTTGTCAGCACCTTCTGCTCCTCATTGGGATCGACATTCTTACTTATCGAAGATACTACGATACACCCCCTATACTTGTGGGTCATCAAGACTATTTTCTGGCGCCGTTGCCGTGGAGTGAAGCGCTATTGGTAAGTGGAATTGGTAAGGGAAATTTCTAATGTTTGTGCTGATTTTATTTCTGCCTGCTGCTATAATTCATTATGGAGAGATCTTCTCTTGAGTGTTTATTTGGGAAATCTACTACTACTGCAAAGGTAGTGGATGAGGCGCCAGGTAAGGAAGAAATACCATACAAAATACCTATGAAAATTATTGAACGTGTAGTGGGTAACCGTTATACAGGGGATGGAACTGTCCACCCTGGAGATCATTTAATGTTCTTACATGAATTATGCGGTTTATTCAAGTGTGCAGGTATTGCTATGGATGAAGTGAGGAAGAAACTATTCTCTATATCGCTGTTTGGTAAAGCGGCGCATTGGTATAAATTACTGGATAATGGGGATTCTCTTGAATGGAATGATATTGTGCCCCGGTTTTATTCTAAGTTCTATCCTCCAAGTGAGATTCACAAAGATCGGAATCGCATATATAATTTTTGGCCCGATGAAGGAGAGAGTATTGCCCAAGCGTGGGGGAGATTGAAGTCTTTAATGCTCAAATGCCCCATTCATGAGATTCCTGGTAATATTATTATTGATAATTTCTATGCAAGACTTTCTTTTCAAGACAAGACCTTGCTGGATACTTCTTGTTCTGGATCATTTACACGCAACAAGGAAGAGTTTAAAAGGGACCTTCTTAATCGGATCCAAGAAAACACTGAAGGATGGGAGAACGACAAGGATAGAGAATCAGGTATAAATTATGATTATAAATGCATTGAAGCTTTTATGGGTACTGATAAATTTCGTAATATGAGTGCTACTTATGGTCTTGATTCTCAAGTTGTTGCAAATCTTTATAAAGCTTTTGCTTCTCATTATGAATTGCCTAAGAAGAACTTTGATAAGTATCATGGACCGTATAAAGATAAAATTGATTCATCTATAAATAAATGTGTTGTAGTGGAAACTGTTGATCATGTTATTCCTGAAGCTTATATTGAAAAAACTCCTTTCCCTGCTAAAATGAAGGAGTACTCTGTTATAAATAGTGTGGTTCATAAAAGTGAAAAGAAACCTATAGAACCTGAAGAACAAATAAAAGTTGAACCTGCTGTTGCAATTATTAAAGATCTTGTGACTGAAAATGTGGAGGATGGTCATATTATTTTCTGTGAAGATGCCTCTAATATTGTTTCACATCCTAATAAGTCCAAGCAAGCTAGTGTTCCTATGCTATCTGTTAGAATTGGTGATCATTGTTATTATGGTTTATGTGATATTGGTGCAAGTATTAGTGCTATTCCTTATGAGCTTTACACGGAGATTATGCACGAAATTGGTTCTTGTGAACTTGAAGATATTGATGTGGTTATTCGGCACGGTACATTAGCGTAGGTTCACCCACACGACACTTATCAAAACAATGAAGATTAATTATCCGTATGTAGCGAAAGCACTAGACTAAAATCCCGTGTGTCCTCGAGAACGTTTGGTTATTATAAGTAAACAAACCGGCTTGTCCTTTGTGCTAAAAAGGATTGGGCCACTCGCTGCAATTATTACTCGCGCACTTTACTTATTCGTACTTTATTCATCTGTTACATCAAAACCCCCTGAATACTTGTCTGTGAGCATTTACAGTGAATCCTTCATCGAAACTGCTTGTCAGCACCTTCTGCTCCTCATTGGGATCGACATTCTTACTTATCGAAGATACTACGATACACCCCCTATACTTGTGGGTCATCACTTACCTTTTATTTTAATGTTTTAAACTTGTTTAAATCTTGCTTAAACCTAGGATTTGACCAAGATCAAATGGGCATAAAAATTAAGAAAAAATCCAAACATGAAAACCAAAGCATATAGTATTATTATGTCATATTGTAAGCATTCAAGTTGATAAACAAGGTCTAAACATATTCAAACGAGACAAATAATGTATCTACCCCTAACCCAGCCTAATAAACTCTATATATCTTACGAAGTCAAGCATCAAGAGAAGTGGTTTTGGGTTTCAAACATGGAAATTTCAAAAACCTCCTAAAGGCTTCATTTTAGAGTGACTAATTAAGAAGGATCCATGCTTACCTTTTATTTTCATGTTTTAAACATGTTCAAATCTTGGTCAAATCGTACCTAGGATTTGACCAAGACTCAAATGGGCATAAAAATTCAAAAAAAATGAAAAACCAAAGCACATAGCCTTATTATGTCATATAGTAAGCACTCAAGTTGATAAACAAGGTCTAGACATATTCAAACCAGAAAAATCATATATCTACCCCTAACAACCCTAAACTTTGTCTTCTGAAGTCAAGCACGAAGAGAAGTCATTTTGGGTTTGAAACATGGAAATTTCAAAAACCTTCCCAAAAGCTTCACTTGGGAGTGACTAAGAAGGATGCATGCTTACCTTTTCATTTTCATGTAATTTTAAACTTGTTTAATTAAATCTTGGTTAAACCTAGGATTTGACCAAAAGATCAAATGGGCATAAAAATTTAGTAAAAATGGAAAAAATGAAAACCAAAGCACGTAGTATTCTTATGTCATATAGTAAGCATTCAAGTTGATAAACAAAGGTCTAAACATTTTCAAACCAGACAAATCATGTATCTATCCCTAAACCTAAACTCTGTCTTATGAAGTCGATCAAGCATGAAGAGAAGTGGTTTTGAGTTTCAAACATGGAAATTTCAGAATCCTCCCAAAAGCTTCATTTTAGAGTGACTAAGAAGGATCCAGGCTTACCTTTTCATTTTCATGTTTTAAACTTGTTCAAATCTTTGTCAAACTTAGGATTTGACCAAGATTCAAATGGGCATAAAAATACTTAGAAAAATCATGTACGTATCTACCCCTAACCCTAAACTCTATCTTACGAAGTCAATCATGAAGAGAAGTGGTTTTGGGTTTCAAACATGGAAATTTGAAGAACCCCCAAAAGCTTCATTTTAGATTGACTAAAGGATCCAGGTCGGGATTACCTTTTATTTACATGTTTTAAACTTGTTCAAATCTTGGTCAAACCGTACGTAGGATTTGACCAAGATTCAAATGGGCATAAAAATTCAAAAAAAAAAATGAAAAACCAAAGCACATAACCTTCTTATGTCATATAGTAAGCACTCAAGTTGATAAACAAGGTCTAGACATGTTCAAACCAGAAAAATCATATATCTACCCCTAACCCTAAACTTTATCTTATGAAGTCAAGCATGAAGAGAAATGGTTATCTTTTCATGTTTTAAACTTGTTCAAATCTTTGTCAAACTTATGATTTGACCAAGATTCAAATGGGCATAAAAATTGGGAGGAATGGTACATGAATTACAATTCAAGAAAACACAAGGTAACTAATTAAATACTTGGATGCCCAAAAGATGCGTGGAAGCCCAAAACAATGGAAAAACATGTGCGCACGCAGCATCCAATTCAAGTAGAACACATACCAGGCACCAATAGTTTGACCTAAATTTGAAATCAAAGAGAAGGTGGTTACAAAAAATCGAAATTGGCAAAGCAAAGCATGAAATCATGAATTTGTGATGCACTATACCTATGAAAAGTATAAAACAATGCATACCAAAATGACTTTTTTAGAGGAATACTAGTTCAACTTATTTAATTTTATATTAGTAGCCCAAAATTGAACCAGTAGTTGGATATTTTTGAACTTGATCTGTAGCTGTAGTAGTGGGCAAAACCCTAGTTTAACCTCCCTCCGATTGACTTCAATATGGATGTATGTATTTAATCATATATTCGTAGGTCGATTTTTCTACGGAGTACTTTTTTATTATTACTATGCAACACATGTGTGTTTGCCCGTCGAGTGAAACTCGGAGGAAGAGGGATCCGCGCCAAAAACTTGAGTTCCTTTTGGATTTCCTTTTTGATCAATTATAGATCACTCGGAAGGAGAGAAGAAGGGAGAGAATTATGGTGTCTTCCCTTTTTCGGGTGATGATGTTGACTGTTGTGCAGGTTTTGTCAGTGAGCAGGAGGAGCGAGCGAGTGAGCGAGCGAGTCGAGCGAGGCCGAGAATGAGAGAGATTTTTTTGTGTGAGAGGGACAACCGAAGGATCCAGAAGGACCCACAGACTCCCAATACGCATCCTGATGCGTCTTCTCTTGACAAAGAAAATGGCTGGGAGTTTGCGTACCTATTGCACGTGACTTGTGCTCACTGAAGTGTGGGACCTCACGCATGAGCACCACACGTAAGTGACAGACCTGTTGGTGTAAAAACTCGGTTGATTATTATAGTGCATTAGAACAAAGTTTCCTATGGATTCAAGGGTAGGAAATCCAAGTTAAATCATTTACATGATATTATTTTTTCCATGAAGCAAAGTTAACACACCTATCAATTGGAACATTTTGGAGTGACTAAGAAGGATCCAGGCTTACTTATTCGTTTTCACGTGTAAAACTTGTCTAAATCTTGGTCAAACCAAATTGGCAGAAAATAAAAAAAAAACAGAAAAATGAAAAACCAAAGCACATAGTCTTATATGTCATATAGTAAGTATTAAAGTTGATAAACAAGGTCTAGAAATATTCAAACCATACAAATCATGTATCTACCCCCTAACCCCTAAACTATGTCTTATGAAGTCATGCATGTAGTACTGGGCGAAACCCTAGTTTAACCTATTTAATTATAGATTCGTAGGTTGATTTTTCTACCTTTTATTATTACTATGCAGCACATGTGTGTTTGCCCGTAGAGTGAAACTCGGAGGAAGAGGGATCACTCGGAAGGAGAGAAGAAGGGAGAGAATTATGGTGTCTTCCCTTTTTCGGGTGATGATGTTGACTGTTGAGCAGGAGGTGCGAGGGAGCGAGCGAGTCGAGCGAGGCCGAGAATGAGAGAGATTTGTTCTTTTTGTGAGAGGGACAACCGAAGGATCCTGAAGGACCCAGAGACTTCCAATACGCATCCTGATGCATCTTCTCTTGGCAAAGAAGATGGCTTCGAGTTTGCGTACCTACTGCACTTGACTTGTGCTCACTGAAGAGTGGGACCTCACGCATGGGCACCACACGAATCGATGCACTGTTGGTGTAAAAACTCGGTTGATTATTATACTACATTAGTACAAAGTTTCATATGGATTCAAGGGTACGAAAGCCAAGTTAACTCATTTACATGACATTATTTTTTTCCATGAAGCCAAGTTAACTCATATATCAATTGGTACATTCTGGTTATATTCGAAATTTTACTTGAAACTTGTTGTTCATGCCATTTTACTACTCGCCTAACACTTTTTCCACGCGTGAAGGGAGGGGGGTGGGCATGATGCTACCCTGAATTTTTGTGACCCCCAAAAACTAGCAAATACGAGAGAGGCATCCAAATAAACACACTCGTCCCCTACCCCCCCCCCCCCCCAATTTGAAATCCAGCCAAAGGTGGATCAAAAAAGGCAATCGAAAAGCATGGATTGTTCATCTTTTTCTATATAGTTAGGGTTAGAGTTTATGGTTTATAGAGATGCACATATTTTCATTTCATATTTGTGATGTACAATAATACATAGGTAAGATTCCAAGCATGACCTTTGTTAGAATAACCTTTAACGTGTTCTCTCACCTTTAGATTCAAATGGGCATAAAAATTCAGAAAAAATCAAAAAAAATGAAAAACCAAAGCACATAGTCTTCTTATGTCATATAGTAAGAATTGAAGTTGATAAACAAGGTCTAGACATATTCAAACAAAAAAATCATGTATCTACACCTAACCCTAAACTTTATCTTATGAAGTCAAGCATGAAGAGAAATGGTTTTGGGTTTCAAACATGGAAATTTAAAACCTCCCAAAAGCTTCATTTTAGAGTGACCAAGAAGGATACAGGCTTACCTTTTCATTTTCATGTTTTAAACTTGTTTAAATCCTGGTCAAAACTAGGATTTGACCAAGATTCAAATGGGTATAAAAAAATAAAAAACACACATAGCCTTTTTATGTCATATTATAATGCATGAGCATTCAAGTTGATAAACATGGTCTAGACATATTCAAACTAGAAAAATCATGTATCTACCCTGGCCCTAACCTTAAACTCTGTATTATGGAGCATGAAAAGAAGTGGTTTTGGGTTTCAAACATGGAAATTTCAAATTGATGAACAAGGTCTAGGCATATTCAAAACAGAAAAAGCATGTATCTACCCTCTAACCATAAAGTCGGTCGATCTTATGAAGTCGATCTAGCATGAAGAGAAGTCCTATTGGTTTCAAACATGGAAATTTCAAGAACCTACCAAAAGCTTCATTTTAGAGTGACTAAAAAAGATCCATGCATGCATGCTTGCCTTTTCATTTTCATGTTTTAAAATTGTTTAAATCTTGGTCAAACCTGGCTAGTATTTGACCAAGATTCAAATGGGCATAAAATTCAAAGAAACCAGAAAAAATGAAAAACCAAAGCACATAGCCTTCTTATGTCATATATAGTAAACATTCAAGTTTATCAACAAGGTCTAGACATATTCAAAACATAAAAAAGCATGTATCTACCCCTAACCCTTAACTCTGTCTTATGAAGTCAAGCATGAAGAGAAGTGGTTTTGGGTTTCAAACATTGAGATTTCAAGAACCCCCCAAAAGCTTCATTTTAGAATGACTAAGAAGGATCCAGGCTTGCCTTTTCATTTTCATGTGTTTAAACTAGCTTAATTCTTGGTCAAACCTAGGACTTGACCAAGATTCAAATGGGCATAAACATTCAGAAAAAAATCAAAAAATGAAAACCAAAGCACATAGCCTTCATATGTCATATATATATATATAGTAAGCATTCAAGTTGATGAACAAGGTCTAGACATATTCAAAACAGAAAAAGCATGTATCTACCCCCTAACCCTTAACTATGTCTCATGAAGTCAAGCATGAAGAGAAGTGGTTTTGGGTTTCAAACATTGAAATTTCAAAAACTTCCCAAAAGCTTAATTTAAGAGTGAATAAGAAGGATACAAGCTTACCTTTTCATTTTCAGGATTTATGCTTGTTTAAATCTTGGTCAAACATAGGATTTGACCAACACACACATAGTCTTCTTATGTCATATAGTAAGCATTCAAGTTGATAAACAAGCATGTGTAGACATATTCAAAACCGACAAATAATGTATCTACCCCTAACCCTAAACTCTGTCTTACGAAGTCAACCATGCATGAAGAGAAGTGGTTTTGGGTTTCAAACATTGAGATTTCAAGAACCCCCCAAAAGTTTCATTTTAGAATGACTAAGAAGGATCCATGCTTGCCTTTTCATTTTCATGTGTTTTAAACTTGCTTAAATTGTGGTCAAATCTAGGATTTGACCAAGATTCAAATGGGCATAAACATTCAGAAAAAAATCAAAAAATGAAAACCAAAGCACATAGCCTAGCTTCTTATATGTCATATATATATAGTAAGCATTCAAGTTGATGAAAAAGGTCTAGACATATTCAAAACAGAAAAGCATGTTGTCGAGGGTACTCCTCGGCAATGCCCTCCATTGGGGCTTAGGGTTGACGGAATCCTGCAAGCTGACACGAGACATCGGTTCACAGACAAGCGGGGAGAGCGATTTACCCAGGTTCGGGGCCCTCGATGAGGTAAAACCCTTACGTCCTGCCTGTCTGTTCTTGATTATGAAGATATTGGGTTACAATGGGGTGCCGAATAGTTCGGCTGAGATCTCGTAGAGAGGCTAAGTGCTGCGGCAACCTAGCTCTAGACTTTTTGGTGGCTAAGGCTGTTAAGATTGATTGTGCCTCGGCAGCCCCTCTCCTGGCCTTTATATAGGAGGCCAGGTCTCAAGAGGTCTAATCGTACGACTAGGTTTACAACAGTTTTAAATCTAATCTTCCCTTGTTCGGCTGCTTCCTTGCCTTGCCCATCAAGGAATCTTCTAGTGTGCCATCCAAGCGGCCCGTCTTGCCTCCAAGTTCCTTCATGGGCCTCCAACTAGACAATACAGGATAGGGTAATGTTGGTTACCCGAAGGGTAATGCCCACGTCAGTAGCCCCCGAGTGTCCAGCCGAACATAGTTCGGGTGGGGACTGAAGCATGTCTCCTCCTGATGTTCTTGTCCTTGATTGCCCTTGTTTATCTTGAATCAGCATCATCTTCTTCTGTCGAGTGCGCGTCAGCGTTCCTGATGAGAGTATCCCCCGAGTCTAGGTACGGATGCTTGCAATCCGTGCGTAGACTCAAGTTGTACCCCTCGAGCATTCTTCTCTGCCGAAGTTTTCTGCAGGTCTTCATAAGTCATCCGATACATTTTTTGCTTGCAAGCGATGATGAGTAACGTGCCCAACTTTTGTTGGTTAACTACCGATGGCAAAACAACATTACCCTACGCAGAATCAAGTCCCCGGGCATGATCCTGGAGTGCAAAAAAGTTTTGTCGGGTGCGCATCAGCGCTCCCGATGGGAGTAGCCCCCGAGTCTAGGTACGGATGCTTGTAATCCGTGCGTAGACTCAGGCCAAGCAACCACCTTTCTCTTCATTTTTTCTTCGAGTCCTTGATTTATCGGGTGCGCGTCAGCGCTCCCGATGGGAGTAGCCCCCGAGTCTAAGTGCAGATGCTTCACAATCTGTCCTTAGACTCCAGTTCACCATCCGATAACTTTTTATTCCTTCGAGTGCTTCAATCATTCTTCATGACATCATTGATGACGTTTTACGACATCTTGATTTTGACTGACAAGACGCGACCCGCCGGGCCCATTCTCTCCCTGTCTGATCCTATTTTCAATCAATTTCCGCCCTTTTCGCACAGTTACCAAGGCGTCTCCTCGATTCCCGCAACCATCAATCGGAAAAAAGGTCCTCTTGATAAACTGGCACAAACGACACGTGCCTACGCAGTTCTTCTCCTCTTAAGATCCTCAAGGGACGAAAAATCCCTAATCTTCTCCCACATCTGCCTTTGCCTTTCTTCTTCTTCCTTCCGTAACTGCTGCGGCGCCACCACCGCTTCTTCAATCTTCCCCAGATCTCACAATGGTGAAGAAGAAGAACCTTACTGCCGCCGGCAGCTCCAGGACCGGTGGCGCCGCTGCCAAATCTTCCTCCACTCTTCCAAAGAAGAGTCCTTCAGACGCTCCTCCCCAAGCTCCGGCGCCGCCAGCGCCGCCTGGCCCAATAGCCAAGCCAGGAGATTGGCTGGCGTCCTCTATCACAAAACGTGATGAGAAGAGGGCCCGAAGCCTTGGATTAGTCTCCCCCGACAAGGGGAACGTGATACTTCCAGGTGCGACTTCTCGGCCCAATCCCCCTGCTGGTTTTACAGTGGTGTTCCTATCATTCCTATATCGGGGTCTTTCGCTTCCTGCCCATGAGTTCCTTCTTCACCTTCTACGGACTTATGAAATCCAACTATGTCAACTTACTCCCAACTCGATCCTTCACGTTGCTGTGTTTATCACCCTCTGCGAGGCATTTTTGGGCATTGAGCCTCATTTCGGGTTGTGGAAGAAGATTTTCTATGTTAAGAGGTACAGCAGTAGCAACGGATCCTTCGTCATTGGAGGCGTGGGGTTTGTGGCTCGCTCGGAGGTTAACTATTTCAGTTTCCCAATGAGAGAATATGTGCAAGGATGGAGACTGAAATGGTTCTATGTCAAAGATTCTTTGACAACCGAATCCCAGCTTCCTTGCTTTGTCAACGTCCTTGAAGCTAAGCCGAAAGATTCCTGGAAGAACATTCTTTCACTTGACGAAAGGGCAGCAACCGACGAATTATTCGCTAAATTCCTTCGAATCAAAGAGACCGATGGTCAAACCATGATCGGTACAGAGGTAGCAGCGGTGTTCCTGAAACGTCGGGTCCAACCAGTCATGGCAAGAGTTCGTCCAATGTGGTTGTATACGGGTCCAAAAGATGAGACCAGGATCAATGTTGCTGAACTGTCGGAAAAGGAGCTGCTAGATGAAGTGCGTCACCTTACTTTTTTTAGTCAAGAGGACTCAATTCCATTGATATCTTCTTACGCTCCTCTCGATGCTGATCATCCACTGCCAGAGGCAATTTTTCCTCCTTATACTCTTACTACGCTGCTTTTTTTCAGTCGACATAATCTCCGTTGTTCTCATTTGCCTCTTCCTTCGACAGATCCCCATAGTTTCGGGCGACTTGCGTGATTCGCCAAATGATACTTCTGAGGGAAGAGGCTCCTCAATCCCTGTTGACTTTCACACTGTTGGTCCCACAAGCCCAGAGAGTGGACATAATGACCCGATAGATTCAGAAGCTGCTCACACCGATCTTCCTTCCTCAGCCGACAACACATGCGACACAGAGAGATCAATGCGCGATGATGACGCTGATCGTGATACCTTTGTGAATGCAGCTGTGGAGGAGACCAGGGCTTCGCCCGTGAAGAGATCGCCCGGCGGCTTTGCCGATGAAGACGATCTCTTCGATATGTAAGCACCTTGAAGTCATATTTTGCCTTTTTATTTCTTGCATTCCTTTCATAATTTTTGTCAATCATCTCCTTTCATAGTGATGAAGGTTTCGTCGAGCCGCCGGCTAAGAAAGCGAAATCCGGGGCTGCTCCGCCGGACGTCGCTACTTCCGAAGCGTCGGTTCCTAAAGCAGCCCCCGCAGCTCAAGTATCGACAGCTTCCTCCCTTTCTAAAGGGAAAGATGCTCCTTCAACTGCCGCCGCCAGGGCTCCCCCTTCTGTAAGTCTTTTTGATTACAACATGAACTTTTCTGATGCATATCTTGCTTAATGATTCTTCATCGAATATCCTTTTTTCCTTTAGGACCTGCGAGGAGTTATCTCCTCTTTGGAGGCCTTTGCTTCCCAATACACTTCTCTGGAGGCAGAGAAGGTTCGGCTGCAGAAGGAAGTTGAATCTTCCTCCTCGAAGTTGGATGGTGCAGTCAAGATAGCTGCCGAAGCCCGCCAGGAAGTCGACTCCCTGAAGGAAGAACTGGGCAAGCTGAAGGAGAGGCTGAGAGAGGAGGAGGCAACCAGGCTGGCTGCCGAAGCTCGGGCAGCTGAAAGGGATGAACTCCTTCGTCAGTCTTCTTTGGCTTTACTTGGTAATCTCCTTTGTATACCTCTGTTCGATTTTTGCACTTACAGACTCGATCCTTTGTCAACGACCTTTTTTATTTTCTTGCATAAGCTGCCAACATCCCCGCCAATGCCTTGGACAAAGTTCCAAACAATTATCCGGCAAATGGTGTGTCGATGACTCTCGCCTCCCACCAGCTTACGTGGGAGCTTCTTGAAAAGGGAAAAGGTGCCTTGGCGCGGATGCACTCGATGATCTTCCCCAAGATCAACCAAAACAGAACTCTGGGGCAGCTGATCGACGCCTTCACGGTTGACACCAAGGGGGTTATCGAGGTATTCAAACGCACCTCGCGTACCTACGGTGCCCTCCTTTCCTTCCAACTTATGATGGGTCACGGCTTTAAGGCTGACATTGAAGAAATGTCTAAGGAGCTGCCGAAAGAATAGGATGGGCAACTTGTTGATTTAAGCATCTTCAAGATATCGGCTCTTAAATGTGCACGCCAGCTCCTCGAGCTGGTGTCATCA
The DNA here is from genome assembly GCF_019359855.2 of Lolium perenne. Lineage (NCBI taxonomy): Eukaryota > Viridiplantae > Streptophyta > Magnoliopsida > Poales > Poaceae > Lolium > Lolium perenne. The sequence continues at coordinate 262,975,891 of NC_067247.2, forward strand.
AAGAAGACATCGGCCGGCCCTAGTTTATCGACTCAAACCCAAGCCATTTAATTTTTGTAGCAAGCTTTTCTTTGAACTGGTGTGAAACAATGTCCTGCCGGATAACTTCTGTTTGTAATAAACTTTTGTGCTAGCTATGTTGCTAGCACACTCTTTGTTATGATACTTCTGCTTGTATTCTCCCGATGGGAGTACCTTCCAACGTTGAGGCGAATCGATCTGTCATGCCTTTGATGTCTTTTCTTGCAGGTGTTCCCAGTGCCTTCATTTGTTGATGATTCCTCAGGTGCTCTTTCTAAAGATGATCGAGTGCAACGTATGAAGGATCGGATCACACAGTTGGAAAAGGACCTGCGCAGCACCTACGCCTTGGCTGCCATTATCAATAAAAAGGGGGAGATAGCAGCCGACATAGAGCGCTACGCTCTTACTGAACTGCATAAGGCCACCGAAAGTTTAAACTGTAAGTTCCCTGGTCTTCGATTACTCTTTTGTTGAAAACGCATTGCCCGATCTTCCCTTGATTTCTTCGCCAATCATAGCTTTGAACCGTGCGGAAGAGAACACGCGAATTCACGAGCGTGTGCACGCGTTGACCCAGCTGTCATCAGCCGAAGAAATTTTCTGGCGAGAGCACTCGAAAGCTTCGGCTGTCGCACAATTTCAGGATCGGGTCCAACAGGTCCACCATTTCTTCGACAAGTGCTACAATGCCCTAAGGGTAATTTGGAGGACTATGTTCCCATTGAACGCGGTCCCTCCTACGTTACTGACTTTGATGTTGGAGTTTGGAAATACCAAAATGATTCGGGACTTGGTGCGAGCTCGGGTCTTTGCGGGGGGCAGGTTTACACTTGCCCTTGTCCTTGCTCGTTATCCCTCAGCGAACTTGCTGTCTATCGCCAACGCAACTGGTGATTTGGAGACACTGTATCCGAAGGTTCTGTTACCCGCCAACATAATTGTTGACAAGCTTGAGGAGGACTCGAAGGTACCTGAGGAAAGAGAAACTCCACAAGGGTGATTCCAGGGGTTAAGGTTGTTTTGTAAATAGGTATTTTGGCTACTTCATCCAAGCGTTTGGATTTTGTAATTAAGCCCTTTTGTTCGGTAGATACATGTATATGTATTTTTACCGTGTTGATGCCGTTAGCAAGTTTGGAAGGAACAAATCTTAATTGCTCGTTTGGACGTATATGTATTCGTTGGTCAGCAAATCATTTGAGTGATCAGCTCGTGTTGCGGGTTTTGCTAAACCCGTTGTATGCGCAACTTTGCTTTCAACCGATGTATGCTTCGACAGTCACTCCCGAATATTTTGGGTGCAGTGAATCTGTCGATGAGCCCGTTGTTCTTTGATATTTCCATAAGTAAAATATCGAACGTGGGTTGTGTTTATGTGTATTTCCAAACTCTTGCTATTTTTGGTGCTCGTAGAGGCATCTATAGCAAAGAGAAAGATTGGTGTCCTTGTTTATTTTGCATCCTTTTAGCACTCGTAGAGGCTTTTTCGGAGCACAATTGTTTGCCGCATATTACATTACACCATTGCTCACCAAAGGGCGTAGGCAAGGTTTACGATGGTGCGGTTTAGATGCTCCGAATCGCTGCAATGCTTATCAAGGGATTAAATTCTCATTAATAAAGTAAACACGAGGCTAGAGGGCAAAAATGAGGGGCCCTGTTAAAAGTAAAGGGAAAGACTAAACGCTAGTAAATTGCTTAGACAATGAAGGGGTTCTTCTCATCTTCTGGCTTGTTCACCATGTTAGTGGTTGCCGAAGCGTTGTTGATTTCGCCAGGAGCCTGAACGATGGTTGCTAGTGTCTTGCCGTCTCCTAAGTCTTCTGTGCCATCAGCTGCCGAAGCTTTTGCTGCCGAAGCTTTATCTGCAGAAGTTTGTGCTGCCGAAGCTTCAAGGGCAAGGTCGGCTAGCTTCTTCTTTGCTCCTCTGACGCGTTCTTCCTCTTTAGTATCGCGTGACGATGACTTCAAAGGAAGGTCAGTAATCTCCTGCCGCAGTCCAAACTTTGCAGCAATCCTCTGAAAGTCTCGATCACAATTGTCCGAGCGTGAAAAACTTCCATAGACTGTAATGTTTGTCCCGTTGTTCCCAGGCATTTTCAGCTTGAGGTATGCGTAATGCGGTACAGCCATGAACTTAGCATAAGTTGGCCTGCCGAGTATAGCGTGATACTGCGACTCCCAGTTCACGACTTCGAACTCGATCTTTTCCTTCCTGAAGTTGTCGGATTTACCAAAGACGACGTTCAGGTAAACTTTGCCAAGAGAGTACGCTGGTGACGTAGGGAGAATCCCATGAAAGCGGGTGTCCGATTCTTCTAGCATTCTCATGGTGATCCCCATACTCTTGATCGTGTCGAGGAATATCAGGGTTAATCCGCTTCCACCATCCATAAAGACTTTGCTCATCTTGAATCCCCCGACCTGTGCTTCGACTACTAAGGCAGCGTGTCCTGGTTTCGATATGGTCATCGGGTGATCTGCTCGACTGAACGTAATGTTCTGAGAGGACCACTCGACATACTCGGGGATGTTCGCCATGATACTTTCTGCCAAGTTAATCTCTCGGGTGAGCTTCTTCATTTCTCTTCTCGAGACACCTGTCCTATGGATCATGCTCATCTGCCCACGTGGTGGTGGAAACGCCTCGTTGGGTTGATGAGGTTGAGCCTGCTGGATTTGATGTTGCGGTGGGGGTGGTGGTGGTGGTGGTGGCGTCTGCTGGCTTGCCTGCTGGATGAGTTTGTGCATGTCAATGAACTGCCGATAGTCCCTGAGCAAGTGGCTTGACTTTGTTTTGCCGTCCTTAGAATCGACATACGAGTGCAAGTAACAGGGAGCGTTGATCTGCTCGGCGTAGGGCAGTTCGGGAGTCCTTTGCTGTCGTGGTTTATAATTACCACGGTTCCCAGAGTTGTTCCGATTACCGTCCTGTCGATCATCTCTCCTATCGTCATATCGATCGTCATGCCGATCGGAGTATCCTGCGGCTACCAGGTTGTTATCGTCATAGCTGCGGTTCTTCCTTCTCTTGTGAGGATCCCTTCGACCACCCGAGTCGTGCTTCGGCTTGTCATCATCTTCGTCGTCACTGCGCTGTCGCGGCTTTCGCACGTTGTCTTCACCATCAGCCCAGATGTTGGCGATTTCCATTAACTTAGTTATGGTTTTTGGCTTTTTGCGCCCGAGTTCTTCTATGTAGCTTTCACGTCGGATGCCATCGCTGAAGGCGTCGATTGCTCTGTCGACAGATACATCTTCGGCGGCATTTAGGAGTTTGGTGAATCTCCCGATGTATGAGCGCATCGATTCCTTCTGCTTTTGCTGGCAATGCCGTAACTCTTCAATCCCGACGGGTCTTTTGTATGTTGCTTGGAAATTGGCAATGAAAGCATCTACTAGGTCGTCCCATGATTTGATAGAACCTTTCGGCAGACCCCTTAACCAGGCTCGTGCTGAATCCTTTAGGTAAAGCTGCAAGCACTGCATTGCTGCTATCTGGTTTCCCTTGTGCAGAATCACAGTCTGCAGATAGTCGTCTATCCAGGACCTTGGCTCCTGCTGCCCATTGTATTTGGTAGCGTCAGTAGGGGTAGGTTTGAACTTTCTGGGTGGCATCGCCTCACGGATTTTGTAGCTTAAACAATCGGCTCCCCTGAGCTCGCCGTCGTTCTCCTGACTCTCATCCGAAGAATCAATGTCATACTCCTCCCTGGCGGCGCGTCGTCGCCTTGCTTTGTCGATTCTGCTCTGAGTAATCTCGTCCTGAGCATCTCTCGCATGATGCTTTGAGCCACTAGGCTGCAACGTGGCCTTTTCCTTCCGCGGGACTAGATTATCTCCCAATATCGCGAGACTTTCTAGGGCGCCTCGATGGGCTTGAGCCATGGATCCTTCAGGACACTGATTGATGAGGTATGCAGCGAGGTTGGCGGTCGCTCCTGCGACGGTTTTTGGCCGTGGCATGCCCGCGGTGTCCGTGGTCATGAAGGACTTGGTCAGGTTCGATGTTATTTCTCTGGCATCATCTTTCGATAGCCTAGATAGTCTTGATCGATGCTTGCCTGCCCCTTGAGTACTTCGAGAGGCGCTTCCTTGCGAGCCTCTTCGTCGTTCGCTGGATCGGTCTGCCGCAGATAGGCGTCTCTCGAGGGTGGTTTGTTCCTTGAATAATCGTTCCCGGTTTTTCTCCAATATAGAACGGTAAGCATTGAGGGTGCCAACCGTGGTTCCTGCTGGGAGCGGCATGTTGTTAAGCACGGCTGCCTTGGCTGCTGCCCACTCCTCCTCTGCGATGGTGTGGTCGCTGTTGTTGTTGCTGGCGCTGTTCTCAAAACTGGCTCGCCTGCTGGAACGGGGGGTGCGATCTCCGTCTCCCCTGTTAGCAACGTAAACTTGGTGGTGCACCGCTCCTCGGGTGACACCTTGGACGATGCTGTCGACACTGTCCTCTCCCGATGAATACTGGGCATTGCAGATGAACGGTGTGTCGCTCGATCCCAGCCCGTGCCTGGTGTCGCAGTTCAAGCAGTAGTACGAGGTTAGCTCCGAGGATGCGGGATTGTTGGATCCAACCGACATGGACGACGCTGAACGGGGAGTCGAGGGCGCGGGCGAACTTGTCGAGCCTGTCAGACCAGCCGAAAGGTCGAGTGATGATGACGCGCTTGAACTCGTTGATCTGGAGATGGGCCACTCCAGTAGCTGAAGGATTCCTTCCGAGTTGACGTTGTAGTGGACGCTCCCGAAGGTCATCTCCATGTTGCCTTGTAGATCGGAGAAGGTCGAGCGAGACGAGTCGCTGTGTGGGGTGAATTCATAGGAGCCGAAGCGGATCGGGCTTCCCAATTTTGGTGACGATGGTGTTGACGAAGTTGCCGATGTCATAACGGGTTCTGCCGATGCCGGATCATGTGCCGACAGGTTTCCCACAGACGGCGCCAATTGTCGAGGGTACTCCTCAGCAATGCCCTCCGATTGGGGCTTAGGGTTGACGGAATCCTGCAACTGTGACACGAGACATCGGTTCACATACAAGCGGGGAGAGCGATTTACCTAGGTTCGGGGCCCTCGATGAGGTAAAACCCTTACGTCCTGCCTGTATGTTCTTGATTATGAAGATATTGGGTTACAATGGGGTGCCGAATAGTTCGGCTGAGATCTCGTCGAGAGGCTAAGTGCTGCGGCAACCTAGCTCTATACTTTTTGGTGGCTAAGGCTGTTAAGATTGATTGTCCCTCGGCAGCCCCTCTCCTGGCCTTTATATAGGAGGCCAGGTCTCAAGAGGTCTAACCGTGTACGACTAGGTTTACAACAGTTTTAAATCTAATCTTCCCTTGTTCAGCTGCTTCCTTGCCTTGCCCATCAAGGAATCTTCTAGTGCGCCATCCAAGCGGCCCGTCTTGCCTCCAAGTGCCTTCATGGGCCTCCACCTAGACAATACGGGATAGGGCAATGTCGGTTACACGAAGGGTAATGCCCACGTCACATGAATCTACCCCCTAACCCTTGACTATGTCTTATGAAGTCAAGCATATGAAGAGAAGTGGTTTTGGGTTTCAAACATGGAAATTTCAAAAACTTCCCAAAAGCTTAATTTTAGAGTGATCGAGTAAGAAGGATCCAAGCTTACCTTTTCATTTTCAGGATTTATGCTTGTTTAAATCTTGGTCAAACATAAGATTTGAACAAGATTCAAATGGGCATAAACATTCAGAAAAAATTAAAAAATAAAAACCAACGCACATATAGTCTTCTTATGTCATATAGTAAGCATTCAAGTTGATAAACAAGCATGTCTAGACATATTCAAACCCGACAAATCATGTATCTACCCCCTAAAACCCTAAACTAGCTTTGTCGATCTTATGAAGTCAAGCATGAAGAGAAATGGTTTTGGGTTTCAAACATGGAAATTTCAAGAACCCCCCCAAAGCTTCATTTTAGAGTGACTAAGAAGGATCCAGGCTTACCTTTTCATTTTCATGTTTAAACTTGTTTAAATCTTGGTCAAACCTAGGATTTGACCAAGACTCAAATGGGCATAAAAATTCAAAAAAAATCAAAAACCAAAGCACATAGCCTTCTTATGTCATATATAGTAAGCAACATTCAACTTGATGAACATGGCCGGTCTAGACATATAGTAATTAATATGTATCTAAAAATGATTTTTGGGGATTTATAGGACGAAGTTATAACACACCTACATTTCAAATTGGAATTACTTTCAATAAATCAGCATAAAGTCATTTAAATGTGTGAAACTAGCTAGAAAGCACTAAAAACGTAAAGAGTTGGGAATTTTCACTAATATGTGGCTAATTTATCATAAAAATGTAGAGGCGCCATTTTGAGCTGTATCTTATGTACCCCATTCACAAAATAAACCTATTTTGTCATCTAGAAAATGAAAAATGATTTTTTATATACCGAAAAGTTGAAAAGTCTAGTCAGCAACATTGTTGGGAATGGCAAGATGCACCACCATGCCCAATTTGGGCACATTATAACAAACTATGCCACAAATATGGCCATAACTATGCCATTTGTTGGCTTGAAACCCATGAATCTTCATACACGATAGTCCGTTTTGTGAAGACATTTTGTTTTTTACTACCCTATCACAGGTTTCTTATTTTCCCTGTCAACTAGTACACATATAAGCACTCAATGCGGAAGGGTTTCATTTTTGAGGTTTTCTTCATTTTCATTTTATTTATTTCAAAACCAGGTAAAAATGGTCGACATGATTATCCATGCAAAGGGGTCGAATATTTGTAGGCAGCACATGTGTTTGCCCGTCCAGTGAAACTCAGAGGAAGAGGGATCACACGGAAGGAGACGAAGGGAGAGAAGTGAGGGGGGCCCTCTTATTTATGGTGTCTGACCTTTTTCAGGGTTTGTCAGTGCGTAGGAGGTGCGAGCGAGCGAGGCCGATAATGAGAGAGATGTTTTTTTTCTTTTTTTGAGAGAGCGAGAGAGACAACCGAAGGATCCTGAAGGACTCAGACTGCCAATACGCACCAGAACACAGTTTACAACAAGACACATAATAAACAGGAAATTTCATCTAAATCCCTAACTTTTACATGGAAGATCCCACGCTGAAACCAAGAAATGCGATCGGGTCCTTAACAGCCACTGCCCAGATTGATCCTCGTCGCAGCCGGGGATGATACACTTAGCGCGACCAAATCGCTATGGCTACAGTGCGTGCACACCATGGCCTCCGAGCTGAGCTAGAAACGCAATGCCAAAACCGGCAGCCAGCGGAGGTGGATAACTGGAGAGAGAGAGAGAGGGGGAGTTTTGATGCGTCTTCTCTTGACAAAGAAGATGGGAGTTTGCCTACCGACCACACATGACTTGTGCTCACTGAAGTGTGGGACCTCACGCATGGGAACCACACGTAAGTGACAGACCTGTTGGTGTAATAACTCGGGTGATCATTATACTGTATTAGTACAAAGTTTCCTATGGATTCAAGGGTAGGAAAGCCAAGTTAACTCATTTACATGACATTATCAGCTTGAATGCTTACTATATGACATTTGGGTTTCAAACATGGAAATTTCAAGAACCCCCCCAAAGCTTCATTTTGGAGTGACTAAGAAGGATACAAGCTTACTGATATGTCACCGACGTATCGATAATTTCTTATGTTCCATGCCACATTATTGATGATATCTACATGTTTTATGCATACTTTATGTCATTATTATGCGTTTTCCGGAACTAACCTATTGACGAGATGCCGAAGTGCCAGTTCCTGTTTTATGCTGTTTTTGGTTTCAGAAATCCTAGTAAGGAAATATTCTCGGAATTGGACGAAATCAACACCCAGCATCTTAGAATCACACGAAGCTTCCAGAACACCCGAGAGCCACCAGAGGGGAGCCCTGGTGGGCCCAGATGATAGGGCGGCGCGGCCAGGGCCTGGGCCGCGCCCCCCTACTGTGTGGTGGCTCCGTACCCCCTCCGACTCCGCCTCTTCGCCTATTTAAAGGTCCCTGACCTAAATCTTCGATACGAAAAAGCCACGGTACGAGAAACCTTCCAGAGCCGCCGCCATCGCGAAGCCAAGATCTGGGGGACAGGAGTCTCTGTTCCGGCACGCCGCCGGGACGGGGAAGTGCCCCCGGAAGGCTTCTCCATCGACACCACCGCCATCTTCACCAACGCTGCTGTCTCCCATGAGGAGGGAGTAGTTCTCCATCGAGGCTCGGGGCTGTACCGGTAGCTATGTGGTTCATCTCTCTCCTATGTACTTCAATACAATAATCTCATGAGCTGCCTTACATGATTGAGATTCATATGATGATGCTTGTAATCTAGATGTCATTATGCTAGTCAAGTGGATTTTACTTATGTGATCTCCGGAGACTCCTTGTCCCACGTGTGTAAAGGTGACAGTGTGTGCACCGTGTGGGTCTCTTAGGCTATATTTCACAGAATACTTATTCACTGTTATGAATGGCATAGTGAAGTGCTTATTTATATCTCTTTATGATTGCAATGTGTTTTGTATCACAATTTATCTGTGTGCTACTCTAGTGATGTTATTAAAGTAGTTTATTCCTCCTGCACGGTGTAATGGTGACAGTGTGTGCATCGTGTAGTACTTGGCGTAGGCTATGATTGTGATCTCTTGTAGATTATGAAGTTAACTATTGCTATGATAGTATTGATGTGATCTATTCCTCCTTTCGTAGTGTGAAGGTGACAGTGTGCATGCTATGTTAGTACTTGGTTTGGTTATGTTGATCTGTTATGCACTCTAAGGTTATTTAAATATGAACATTGAATATTGTGGAGCTTGTTAACTCCGGCATTGAGGGTTCGTGTAATCCTACACAGTTAGTGGTGTTCATCATCGAACAAGAGGGTGTAGAGTCTAGCATCTATTTATTTATTTTGTTATGTGATCAATGTTGAGAGTGTCCACTAGTGAAAGTATGATCCCTAGGCCTTGTTCCTAAATACTGCTATCGCTGCTTGTTTACTGTTTTACTGCATCTTTACTTCCTGCAATATTACTACCATCAACTGCACGCCAGCAAGCACTTTTCTGGCGCCGTTACTACTGCTCATATTCATTCATACCACTTGTATTTCACTATCTCTTCGCCGAACTAGTGCACCTATTAGGTGTGTTGGGGACACAAGAGACTTCTTGCTTTGTGGTTGCAGGGTTGCATGAGAGGGATATCTTTGACCTCTTCCTCCCTGAGTTCGATAAACCTTGGGTGATCCACTTAAGGGAAACTTGCTGCTGTTCTACAAACATCTGCTCTTGGAGGCCCAACACTGTCTACAAGAATAGAAGCACCCGTAGACATCAAGCTATTTTCTGGCGCCGTTGCCGGGGAGGAAAGGTAAAAGGCTCTCATACTCCGGTCCCAGGTAAAGTACTTTTCTGTTGCCGTTGTGTGTGTGCTCGAAGCTATTTCCTTTAGATCCTACAATTGCATCTTTTTGTTTCTTGTTTACACTAGTTAGGCATAATGGACAACAATGTGCTTCTTATTCTATTTCCTGATTTAAGACATGGATGGTTTGATGCGAAAATTAAAAAACCTATGGAACATATTAGTATGAACGCTTTGAACACCATTGTTGCTAATGATATGGAAAATTCTAAGCTTGGGGAAGCTGGCTTTGATGAGCATGATATTTTTAGTCCCCCAAGCATTGAGGAGAAAATTTACTTTGATGATACTTTGCCTCCTATTTATGATGATTATAATGATATTGGTCTTTTAGTACCGCCTTTTATGGAGGATAAATTTGATTATGATTACAATATGCCTCCTATATTTGATGATGAGAATAATAATGATAGCTACTTTGTTAAATTTGCTCCCACTACAACTAATAAAATTGATTATGCTTATGTGGAGAGTAATAATTTTATGCATGAGACTCATGATAAGAATGCTTTATGTGATAGTTATATTGTTCAGTTTGCTCATGATGCCACTGGATATTATTATGAGAGAGGAAAATATGGTTGTAGAAGTTTTCATGTTACTAAAACACCTCTCTATATGCTGAAATTTTTGAAGCTACACTTGTTCTATCTTCCTATGCTTGTTACTTTGCTCTTCATGAATTCATTTGTGTACAAGATTCCTTTTCATAGGAAGCATGTTAGGCTTAAATTTGTTTTGAATTTGCCTCTTGATGCTCTCTTTTGCTTCAACTACTATTTCTTGCGAGTGCATCACTAAAACTGCTGAGCCCATCTTAATGGCTATAAAGAAAGAACTTCTTGGGAGATAACCCATGTGTTTATTTTGCTACAGTTCTTTTGTTTTATATTTGAGTCTTGGAAGTTGTTACTACTGTAGCAACCTCTCCTTATCTTAGTTTTGTGCATTGTTGTGCCAAGTAAAGTCTTTGATAGTAAGGTTCATACTAGATTTGGATTACTGCACAGTAACAGATTTCTTTGCTGTCACGAATTTCGACCTACCTCTCTGTAGGTAGCTCAGAAAAATATGCCAATTTACGTGCGTGATCCTCAGATATGTACGCAACTTTCATTCAATTTGGGCATTTTCATTTGAGCAAGTCTGGTGCCATTTTAAAATTCGTCATTACGAACTGTTCTGTTTTGACAGGTTCTGCCTTTTATTTCGCATTGCCTCTTTTGCTATGTTGGATGAATTTCTTTGATCCATTAATGTCCAGTAGCTTTATGCAATGTCCAGAAGTGTTAATAATGATTATGTCACCTCTGAACATATAAATTTTTATTGTGCACTAACCCTCTAATGAGTTGTTTCGAGTTTGGTGTGGAGGAAGTTTTCAAGGGTCAAGAGAGGAGGATGATATACTACGATCAAGAAGAGTGAAAAGTCTAAGCTTGGGGATGCCCCCATGGTTCATCCCTGCATATTTCAAGAAGAATCAACCATCTACGCTTGGGGATGCCCAAGGCATCCCCTTCTTCATCGACAAATTTATCAGGTTCCTCCCTTGAAACTATATTTTTATTCGGTCACATCGTATGTACTTTACTTGGAGCGTCTGTTTGTTTTTGTTTTTGTTTTTGTTTTTGTTTGAATAAATGCTTGTGTGGGAGAGAGACACGCTCCGCTGGTTCATATGAACACATGTGTTCTTAGCTTCTAATGTTCATGGCGAAGGTTGAAACTGCTTCGTTCATTGTTATATGGTTGGAAACGGGAAATGCTACATGTAGTAATTCTAAAATGTCTTGAATAATTTGATACTTGGCAATTGTTGTGCTCATGTTTAAGCTCTTGCATCATATACTTTGCACCCATTAATTAAGAAATACATAGAGCTTGCTAAAATTTGGTTTGCATAATTGGTCTCTCTAAAGTCTAGATAATTTCTAGTATTGAGTTTTGAACAACAAGGAAGACGGTGTAGAGTCTTATAATGTTTACAATATATCTTTTATGTAATTTTTGCTGCACTGGTTCATCCTTGTGTTTGTTTCAAATAAACCTTGCTAGCCTAAACCTTGTATCGAGAGGGAATACTTCTCATGCATCCAAAATCCTTGAGCCAACCACTATGCCATTTGTGTCCACCATACCTACCTACTACATGGTATTTCTCCGCCATTCCAAAGTAAATTGCTTGAGTGCTACCTTTAAATTTCCATCATTCGCCTTTGCAATATATAGCTCATGGGACAAATAGCTTAAAAACTATTGTGGTATTGAATATGTACTTATGCACTTTATCTCTTATTAAGTTGCTTGTTGTGCGATAACCATGTTCCTGGGGACGCCATCAACTACTCTTTGTTGAATATCATGTGAGTTGCTATGCATGTCCGTCTTGTCTGAAGTAAGGGAGATTTACCACTCATTTAATGGTTAGAGCATGCATAATGTTAGAGAAGAACATTGGGCCGCTAACTAAAGCCATGAATCATGGTGGAAGTTTCAGTTTTGGACATATATCCTCAATCTCATATGAGAACATTAATTGTTGCTAATTGCTTATGCATTAAAGAGAAGTCCATTATCTGTTGTCTATGTTGTCCCGGTATGGATGTCTAAGTTGAGAATAATCAAAAGCGAGAAATCCAAATGCGAGCTTTCTCCTTAGACCTTTGTACAGGCGGCATAGAGGTACCCCTTTGAGACACTTGGTTAAAACATGTGTATTGCAATGATAATCCTGGTAATCCGAGCTAATTAGGACAAGGTGCGGGCACTATTAGTATACTATGCATGAGGCTTGCAACTTGTAAGATATAATTTACATGATACATATGCTTTATTACTACCGTTGACAAAATTGTTTCATGTTTTCAAAATAAAAGCTCTAGCACAAATATAGCAATCGATGCTTTCCTCTTTGAAGGACCTTTCTTTTACTTTTATGTTGAGTCAGTTCACCTATCCCTCTCCACCTCAAGAAGCAAACACTTGTGTGAACTGTGCATTGATTGCTACATACTTGCATATTGCACTTGTTATATTACTTTGCATTGACAACTATCCATGAGATATACATGTTATAAGTTGAAAGCAACCGCTGAAACTTAATCTTCCTTTGTGTTGCTTCAATACCTTTACTTTGATTTATTGCTTTATGAGTTAACTCTTATGCAAGACTTATTGATGCTTGTTTTGAAAGTACTATTCATGAAAAGTCTTTGCTTTATGATTCAATTGTTTACTCATTGTCTTTACCACTGCTTTGATCGCTGCATTCATTACATATGCTTACAATAGTATGATCAAGGTTATGATGGCATGTCACTCCAGAAATTATCTTTGTTATCGTTTACCTGCTCGGGACGAGCAGGAACTAAGCTTGGGGATGCTGATACGTCTCCGACGTATCGATAATTTCTTATGTTCCATGCCACATTATTGATGATATCTACATGTTTTATGCATACTTTATGTCATTATTATGCGTTTTCCGGAACTAACCTATTGACGAGATGCCGAAGTGCCAGTTCCTGTTTTCTGCTGTTTTTGGTTTCAGAAATCCTAGTAAGGAAATATTCTCGGAATTGGACGAAATCAACGCCCAGCATCTTAGAATCGCACGAAGCTTCCAGAACACCCGAGAGCCACCAGAGGGGAGCCCTGGTGGGCCCAGATGATAGGGCGGCGCGGCCAGGGCCTGGGTCGCGCCCCCCTACTGTGTGGTGGCTCCGTACCCCCTCCGACTCCTCCTCTTCACCTATTTAAAGGTCCCTGGCCTAAATCTTCGATACGAAAAAGCCACGGTACGAGAAACCTTCCAGAGCCGCCGCCATCGCGAAGCCAAGATCTGGGGGACAGGAGTCTCTGTTCCGGCACGCCGCCGGGACGGGGAAGTGCCCCCGGAGGGCTTCTCCATCGACACCACCGCCATCTTCACCAACGCTGCTGTCTCCCATGAGGAGGGAGTAGTTCTCGATCGAGGCTCGGGGCTGTACCGGTAGCTATGTGGTTCATCTCTCTCCTATGTACTTCAATACAATAATCTCATGAGCTGCCTTACATGATTGAGATTCATATGATGATGCTTGTAATCTAGATGTCATGATGCTAGTCAAGTGGATTTTACTTATGTGATCTCCGGAGACTCCTTGTCCCACGTGTGTAAAGGTGACAGTGTGTGCACCGTGTGGGTCTCTTAGGCTATATTTCACAGAATACTTATTCACTGTTATGAATGGCATATTGAAGTGCTTATTTATATCTCTTTATGATTGCAATGTGTTTTGTATCACAATTTATCTGTGTGCTACTCTAGTGATGTTATTAAAGTAGTTTATTCCTCCTGCACGGTGTAATGGTGACAGTGTGTGCATCATGTAGTACTTGGCGTAGGCTATGATTGTGATCTCTTGTAGATTATGAAGTTAACTATTGCTATGATAGTATTGATGTGATCTATTCCTCCTTTCGTAGTGTGAAGGTGACAGTGTGCATGCTATGTTAGTACTTGGTTTGGTTATGTTGATCTGTTATGCACTCTAAGGTTATTTAAATATGAACATTGAATATTGTGGAGCTTGTTAACTCCGGCATTGAGGGTTCGTGTAATCCTACACAGTTAGTGGTGTTCATCATCCAACAAGAGGGTGTAGAGTCTAGCATCTATTTATTTATTTTGTTATGTGATCAATGTTGAGAGTGTCCACTAGTGAAAGTATGATCCCTAGGCCTTGTTCCTAAATACTGCTATCGCTGCTTGTTTACTGTTTTATGCATCTTTACTTCCTGCAATATTACTACCATCAACTGCACGCCAGCAAGCACTTTTCTGGCGCCGTTACTACTGCTCATATTCATTCATACCACTTGTATTTCACTATCTCTTCGCCGAACTAGTGCACCTATTAGGTGTGTTGGGGACACAAGAGACTTCTTGCTTTGTGGTTGCAGGGTTGCATGAGAGGGATATCTTTGACCTCTTCCTCCCTGAGTTCGATAAACCTTGGGTGATCCACTTAAGGGAAACTTGCTGCTGTTCTACAAACCTCTGCTCTTGGAGGCCCAACACTATCTACAAGAATAGAAGCACCCGTAGACATCACTTACCTTTTCATTTTCATGTGTTAAACTTGTTTAAATCTTGGTCGATCAAACCTAGCTAGGATTTGACCAAGAGATTCAAATGGGCATAAAAATTAAAAAAAATTAAAAAACAAAGCGCATGGTCTTGTTATGTCATATAGTAAGGCATTCAAGTTGATAAATAAGGTCTAGACATATTTAAACCAGACAAATCATGTATCTACCCCCTAACCATAAACTCTGTCTTGTAAAGTCAAGCATGAGAGAAGTGGTTTTGGGTTTCAAACATTGAAATTTCAAAAACCTCCCAAAAGCTTCATTTTAGAGTGACTAAGAAGGACCCAAGCTTACCCTTTTCATTTTCATGTTTCAAACTTGTTCAAACTTGGTCAAACTTAGGATTTGACCAAGAATCAAATGGGCGTAAAAATACTTAGAAAAATCATGTACGTATCTACCCCTAACCCTAAACTCTATCTTACGAAGCCAAGCATGAAGAGAAGTGGTTTTGGGTTTCAAACATGGAAATTTCAAAAACCTCCCAAAAGCTTCATTTTAGAGTGACAAAGAAGGATCCAGACCGGGCCTACATTTTATTTTCATATTTTAAACTTGTTCAAATCTTGGTCAAATCATACGTACCTAGGATTTGACAAAGATTCAAATGGGCATAAAAATTCAAAAAACATATGAAAAACCAAAGCACATAGCCTTCTTATATATGTCATATAGTAAGCACTCAAGTTGATAAACAAAGTCTAGACATATTCAAACCAGAAAAATCATCTATCTACCCCTAACCCTAAACTTTGTCTTAATTATGAGGTCAAGCACGAAGGAGAAGTCGTTTTGGGTTTCAAACATATGGACATTTCAAAAACCCTCCCAAAAGCTTCATTGTGGTGTGACGTACTAAGAAGGATACATGCTTACATTTTCAACAACCCCCCAAAAGCTTCATTATAGAGTGACTAAGAAGCATCCAGTCTGGCGGGCTTACCTTTTATTTTCATGTTTTAAACTTGTTCAAATCTCGGTCAAACCTAGGATTTTACCAAGATTCAAATGGGCATAAAAATACTTAAAAAATCATGTACGCGTATCTACCCCTAACCCTAAACTCTATATTACAAAGTCAAGCATGAAGAGAAGTGGTTTTGGGTTTCAAACATAGAAATTTCAAAAACCTCCCAAAAGCTTCATTTTAGAGTGACGAAGAAGGATCCATGCTTACCTTTTATTTTCATGTTTGAAACATGTTCAAATCTTGGTAAAAAAAATGAATACCAAAGCACATAGTATTCTTATGTCATATAGTAAGCATTCAAGTTGATAAACAAGCATGTGTAGACATATTCAAAACCGACAAATCATGTATCTATCCCTAACCCTCAACTCTATCTTATGAAGTCAACCATGCATGAAGAGAAGTGGTTTTGGGTTTCAAACATTGAGATTTCAAGAACCCCCCAAAAGCTTCATTTTAGAATGACTAAGAAGGATCCATGCTTGCCTTTTCATTTCATGTGTTTAAAACTTTCTTAAATCTTGGTCAAATCTAGGATTTGACCAAGATTCAAATGGGCATAAACATTCAGAAAAAAATCAAAAAATGAAAACCAAAGCACATAGCCTAGCTTCTTATATGTCATGTATATAGTAAGCATTCAAGTTGATGAACAAGGTCTAGACATATTCAAAATAGAAAAGCATGTATCTACCCCCTAACCCTTAACTATGTCTTATGAAGTCAAGCATATGAAGAGAAGTGGTTTTGGGTTTCAAACATGGAAATTTCAAAAACTTCCCAAAAGCTTAATTTTAGAGTGATCGAGTAAGAAGGATCCAAGCTTACCTTTTCATTTTCAGGATTTATGCTTGTTTAAATCTTGGTCAAACATAGGATTTGAACAAGATTCAAATGGGCATAAACATCCAGAAAAAATAAAAAAATAAAAAACCAACGGACGTATAGTCTTCTTATGTCATATAGTAAGCATTCAAGTTGATAAACAAGCATGTCTAGACATATTCAAAACCGACAAATCATGTATCTACCCCCTAAAACCCTAAACTAGCTTTGTCGATCTTATGAAGTCAAGCATGAAGAGAAATGGTTTTGGGTTTCAAACATGGAAATTTCAAGAACCCCCCAAAGCTTCATTTTAGAGTGACTAAGAAGGATCCAGGCTTACCTTTTCATTTTCATGTTTAAACTTGTTTAAATCTTGGTCAAACCTAGGATTTGACCAAGACTCAAATGGGCATAAAAATTCAAAAAAAATCAAAAACCAAATCACATAGCCTTCTTATGTCATATATAGTAAGCAACATTCAACTTGATGAACATGGCCGGTCTAGACATATAGTAATTAATATGTATCTAAAAATGATTTTTGGGGATTTATAGGACGAAGTTATAACACACCTACATTTCAAATTGGAATTACTTTCAATAAATCAGCATAAAGTCATTTAAATGTGTGAAACTAGCTAGAAAGCACTAAAAACGTAAAGAGTTGGGAATTTTCACTAATATGTGGCTAATTTATCATAAAAATGTAGAGGCGCCATTTTGAGCCGTATCTTATGTACCCCATTCACAAAATAAACCTATTTTGTCATCTAGAAAATGAAAAATGAGTTTTTATATACCGAAAAGTTGAAAAGTCTAGTCAGCAACATTGTTGGGAATGGCAAGATGCACCACCATGCCCAATTTGGGCACATTATAACAAACTATGCCACAAATATGGCCGTAACTATGCCATTTGTTGGCTTGAAACCCATGAATCTTCATACACGATAGTCCGTTTTGTGAAGACATTTTGTTTTTTACTACCCTATCACAGGTTTCTTATTTTCCCTGTCAACTAGTACACCTATAAGCACTCAATGCGGAAGGGTTTCATTTTTGAGGTTTTCTTCATTTTCATTTTATTTATTTCAAAACTAGGTAAAAATGGTCTACATGATTATCCATGCAAAGGGGTCGAATATTTGTAGGCAGCACATGTGTTTGCCCGTCCAGTGAAACTCAGAGGAAGAGGGATCACACGGAAGGAGACGAAGGGAGAGAAGTGAGGGGGGCCCTCTTATTTATGGTGTCTGACCTTTTTTAGGGTTTGTCAGTGCGCAGGAGGTGCGAGCGAGCGAGGCCGATAATGAGAGAGATGTTTTTTTTTCTTTTTTTTTGAGAGAGAGAGAGAGACAACCGAAGGATCCTGAAGGACTCAGACTGCCAATACGCACCAGAACACAGTTTACAACAAGACACATAATAAACAGGAAATTTCATCTAAATCCCTAACTTTTACATGGAAGACCCCACGCTGAAACCAAGAAATGCGATCGGGTCCTTAACAGCCACCGCCCAGATTGATCCTCGTCGCAGCCGGGGACGAACCACTTAGCGCGACCAAATCGCCATGGCTATAGTGCGTGCACACCATGGCCTCCGAGCTGAGCTAGAAACGCAATGCCAAAACCGGCAGCCAGCGGAGGTGGTTAACTGGAGAGAGAGAGAGGGGGAGTTTTGATGCGTCTTCTCTTGACAAAGAAGATGGGAGTTTGCCTACCGACCGCACATGACTTGTGCTCACTGAAGTGTGGGAGCTCACGCATGGGAACCACACGTAAGTGACAGACCTGTTGGTGTAATAACTCGGGTGATCATTATACTGTATTAGTACAAAGTTTCCTATGGATTCAAGGGTAGGAAAGCCAAGTTAACTCATTTACATGACATTATCAGCTTGAATGCTTACTATATGACATTTGGGTTTCAAACATGGAAATTTCAAGAACCCCCCCCCCCAAAGCTTCATTTTGGAGTGACTAAGAAGGATACAAGCTTACCTTTTCATTTTCATGTGTTAAACTTGTTTAAATCTTGGTCGATCAAACCTAGCTAGGATTTGACCAAGAGATTCAAATGGGCATAAAAATTAAAAAAAATTAAAAAACAAAGCGCATGGTCTTGTTATGGCATATAGTAAGGCATTCAAGTTGATAAATAAGGTCTAGACATATTTAAACCAGACAAATCATGTATCTACCCCCTAACCATAAACTCTGTCTTGTAAAGTCAAGCATGAGAG
The DNA here is from genome assembly GCF_019359855.2 of Lolium perenne. Taxonomy (NCBI): domain Eukaryota; kingdom Viridiplantae; phylum Streptophyta; class Magnoliopsida; order Poales; family Poaceae; genus Lolium; species Lolium perenne. The sequence continues at coordinate 262,994,525 of NC_067247.2, forward strand.
AAGTGGTTTTGGGTTTCAAACATTGAAATTTCAAAAACCTCCCAAAAGCTTCATTTTAGAGTGACTAAGAAGGACCCAAGCTTACCCTTTTCATTTTCATGTTTCAAACTTGTTCAAACTTGGTCAAACTTAGGATTTGACCAAGATTCAAATGGGCGTAAAAATACTTAGAAAAATCATGTACGTATCTACCCCTAACCCTAAACTCTATCTTACGAAGCCAAGCATGAAGAGAAGTGGTTTTGGGTTTCAAACATGGAAATTTCAAAAACCTCCCAAAAGCTTCATTTTAGAGTGACTAAGAAGGATCCAGACCGGGCTTACATTTTATTTTCATATTTTAAACTTGTTCAAATCTTGGTCAAATCGTACGTACCTAGGATTTGACCAAGATTCAAATGGGCATAAAAATTCAAAAAACATATGAAAAACCAAAGCACATAGCCTTCTTATATATGTCATATAGTAAGCACTCAAGTTGATAAACAAAGTCTAGACATATTCAAACCAGAAAAATCATCTATCTACCCCTAACCCTAAACTTTGTCTTAATTATGAAGTCAAGCACGAAGGAGAAGTCGTTTTGGGTTTCAAACATATGGACATTTCAAAAACCCTCCCAAAAGCTTCATTGTGGTGTGACGTACTAAGAAGGATACATGCTTACATTTTCAACAACCCCCCAAAAGCTTCATTATAGAGTGACCAAGAAGCATCCAGTCTGGCGGGCTTACCTTTTATTTTCATGTTTTAAACTTGTTCAAATCTCGGTCAAACCTAGGATTTTACCAAGATTCAAATGGGCATAAAAATACTTAAAAAATCATGTACGCGTATCTACCCCTAACCCTAAACTCTATATTACGAAGTCAAGCATGAAGAGAAGTGGTTTTGGGTTTCAAACATAGAAATTTCAAAAACCTCCCAAAAGCTTCATTTTAGAGTGACGAAGAAGGATCCATGCTTACCTTTTATTTTCATGTTTGAAACATGTTCAAATCTTGGTAAAAAAATGAATACCAAAGCACATAGTATTCTTATGTCATATAGTAAGCGTTCAAGTTGATAAACAAGCATGTGTAGACATATTCAAAACCGACAAATCATGTATCTATCCCTAACCCTCAACTCTATCTTATGAAGTCAACCAGGCATGAAGAGAAGTGGTTTTGGGTTTCAAACATTGAGATTTCAAGAACCCCCCAAAAGCTTCATTTTAGAATGACTAAGAAGGATCCATGCTTGCCTTTTCATTTCATGTGTTTAAAACTTGCTTAAATCTTGGTCAAATCTAGGATTTGACCAAGATTCAAATGGGCATAAACATTCAGAAAAAAATCAAAAAATGAAAACCAAAGCACATAGCCTAGCTTCTTATATGTCATATATATAGTAAGCATTCAAGTTGATGAACAAGGTCTAGACATATTCAAAACAGAAAAGCATGTATCTACCCCCTAACCCTTGACTATGTCTTATGAAGTCAAGCATATGAAGAGAAGTGGTTTTGGGTTTCAAACATGGAAATTTCAAAAACTTCCCAAAAGCTTAATTTTAGAGTGATCGAGTAAGAAGGATCCAAGCTTACCTTTTCATTTTCAGGATTTATGCTTGTTTAAATCTTGGTCAAACATAGGATTTAAACAAGATTCAAATGGGCATAAACATTCAGAAAAAATTAAAAAATAAAAAACCAACGCACATATAGTCTTCTTATGTCATATAGTAAGCATTCAAGTTGATAAACAAGCATGTCTAGACATATTCAAACCCGACAAATCATGTATCTACCCCTAAAACCCTAAACTAGCTTTGTCGATCTTATGAAGTCAAGCATGAAGAGAAATGGTTTTGGGTTTCAAACATGGAAATTTCAAGAACCCCCCAAAGCTTCATTTTAGAGTGACTAAGAAGGATCCAGGTTTACCTTTTCATTTTCATGTTTAAACTTGTTTAAATCTTGGTCAAACCTAGGATTTGACCAAGACTCAAATGGGCATAAAACTTCAAAAAAAATCAAAAAAAATCAAAAACCAAAGCACATAGCCTTCTTATGTCATATATAGTAAGAAACATTCAACTTGATGAACATGGTCGGTCTAGACATATAGTAATTAATATGTATCTAAAAATGATTTTTGGGGATTTATAGGATGAAGTTATAACACACCTACATTTCAAATTGGAATTACTTTCAATAAATCAGCATAAAGTCATTTAAATGTGTGAAACTAGCTACAAAGCACTAAAAACGTAAAGAGTTGGGAATTTTCACTAATATGTGGCTAATTTATCATAAAAATGTAGAGGCGCCATTTTGAGCCGTATCTTATGTACCCCATTCACAAAATAAACCTATTTTGTCATCTAGAAAATGAAAAATGAGTTTTTATATACCGAAAAGTTGAAAAGTCAAGTCAGCAACATTGTTGGGAATGGCAAGATGCACCACCATGCCCAATTTGGGTACATTATAACAAACTATGCCACAAATATGGCCATAACTATGCCATTTGTTGGCTTGAAACCCATGAATCTTCATACACGATAGTCCGTTTTGTGAAGACATTTTGTTTTTTACTACCCTATCACAGGTTTCTTATTTTCCCTGTCAACTAGTACACCTATAAGCACTCAATGCGGAAGGGTTTCATTTTTGAAGTTTTCTTCATTTTCATTTTATTTATTTCAAAACTAGGTAAAAATGGCCGACATGATTATCCATGCAAAGGGGTCGAATATTTGTAGGCAGCACATGTGTTTGCCTGTCCAGTGAAACTCAGAGGAAGAGGGATCACACGGAAGGAGACGAAGGGAGAGAAGTGAGGGGGGCCCTCTTATTTATGGTGTCTGACCTTTTTCAGGGTTTGTCAGTGCGCAGGAGGTGCGAGCGAGCGAGGCCGATAATGAGAGAGATGTTTTTTTTCTTTTTTTGAGAGAGAGAGAGAGAGAGACAACCGAAGGATCCTGAAGGACTCAGACTGCCAATACGCACCAGAACACAGTTTACAACAAGACACATAATAAACAGGAAATTTCATCTAAATCCCTAACTTTTACATGGAAGACCCCACGCTGAAACCAAGAAATGCGATCGGGTCCTTAACAGCCACCACCCAGATTGATCCTCGTCGTAGCCGGGGACGAACCACTTAGCGCGACCAAATCGCCATGGCTATAATGCGTGCACACCATGGCCTCCGAGCTGAGCTAGAAACGCAATGCCAAAACCGGCAGCCAGCGGAGGTGGATAACTGGAGAGAGAGAGGGGGAGTTTTGATGCGTCTTCTCTTGACAAAGAAGATGGGAGTTTGCCTACCGACTGCACATGACTTGTGCTCACTGAAGTGTGGGACCTCACGCATGGGAACCACACGTAAGTGACAGACCTGTTGGTGTAATAACTCGGGTGATCATTATACTGTATCAGTACAAAGTTTCCTATGGATTCAAGGGTAGGAAAGCCAAGTTAACTCATTTACATGACATTATCAGCTTGAATGCTTACTATATGACATTTGGGTTTCAAACATGGAAATTTCAAGAACCCCCCCAAAGCTTCATTTTGGAGTGACTAAGAAGGATACAAGCTTACCTTTTCATTTTCATGTGTTAAACTTGTTTAAATCTTGGTCGATCAAACCTAGCTAGGATTTGACCAAGAGATTCAAATGGGCATAAAAATTAAAAAAAATTAAAAAACAAAGCGCATGGTCTTGTTATGGCATATAGTAAGGCATTCAAGTTGATAAATAAGGTCTAGACATATTTAAACCAGACAAATCATGTATCTACCCCCTAACCATAAACTCTGTCTTGTAAAGTCAAGCATGAGAGAAGTGGTTTTGGGTTTCAAACATTGAAATTTCAAAAACCTCCCAAAAGCTTCATTTTAGAGTGACTAAGAAGGACCCAAGCTTACCCTTTTCATTTTCATGTTTCAAACTTGTTCAAACTTGGTCAAACTTAGGATTTGACCAAGATTCAAATGGGCGTAAAAATACTTAGAAAAATCATGTACGTATCTACCCCTAACCCTAAACTCTATCTTACGAAGCCAAGCATGAAGAGAAGTGGTTTTGGGTTTCAAACATGGAAATTTCAAAAACCTCCCAAAAGCTTCATTTTACAGTGACTAAGAAGGATCCAGACCGGGCTTACATTTTATTTTCATATTTTAAACTTGTTCAAATCTTGGTCAAATCGTACGTACCTAGGATTTGACCAAGATTCAAATGGGCATAAAAATTCAAAAAACATATGAAAAACCAAAGCACATAGCCTTCTTATATATGTCATATAGTAAGCACTCAAGTTGATAAACAAAGTCTAGACATATTCAAACCAGAAAAATCATCTATCTACCCCTAACCCTAAACTTTGTCTTAATTATGAAGTCAAGAACGAAGGAGAAGTCGTTTTGGGTTTCAAACATATGGACATTTCAAAACCCTCCCAAAAGCTTCATTGTGGTGTGACGTACTAAGAAGGATACATGCTTACATTTTCAACAACCCCCCAAAAGCTTCATTATAGAGTGACTAAGAAGCATCCAGTCTGGCGGGCTTACCTTTTATTTTCATGTTTTAAACTTGTTCAAATCTCGGTCAAACCTAGGATTTTACCAAGATTCAAATGGGCATAAAAATACTTAAAAAATCATGTACGCGTATCTACCCCTAACCCTAAACTCTATACATGAAGAGAAGTGGTTTTGGGTTTCAAACATAGAAATTTCAAAAACCTCCCAAAAGCTTCATTTTAGAGTGACGAAGAAGGATCCATGCTTACCTTTTATTTTCATGTTTGAAACATGTTCAAATCTTGGTAAAAAAAATGAATACCAAAGCACATAGTATTCTTATGTCATATAGTAAGCATTCAAGTTGATAAACAAGCATGTGTAGACATATTCAAAACCGACAAATCATGTATCTATCCCTAACCCTCAACTCTATCTTATGAAGTCAACCATGCATGAAGAGAAGTGGTTTTGGGTTTCAAACATTGAGATTTCAAGAACCCCCCAAAAGCTTCATTTTAGAATGACTAAGAAGGATCCATGCTTGCCTTTTCATTTCATGTGTTTAAAACTTGCTTAAATCTTGGTCAAATCTAGGATTTGACCAAGATTCAAATGGGCATAAACATTCAGAAAAAAATCAAAAAATGAAAACCAAAGCACATAGCCTAGCTTCTTATATGTCATATATATAGTAAGCATTCAAGTTGATGAACAAGGTCTAGACATATTCAAAACAGAAAAGCATGTATCTACCCCCTAACCCTTGACTATGTCTTATGAAGTCAAGCATATGAAGAGAAGTGGTTTTGGGTTTCAAACATGGAAATTTCAAAAACTTCCCAAAAGCTTAATTTTAGAGTGATCGAGTAAGAAGGATCCAAGCTTACCTTTTCATTTTCAGGATTTATGCTTGTTTAAATCTTGGTCAAACATAGGATTTGAACAAGATTCAAATGGGCATAAACATTCAGAAAAAATTAAAAAATAAAAAACCAACGCACATATAGTCTTCTTATGTCATATAGTAAGCATTCAAGTTGATAAACAAGCATGTCTAGACATATTCAAACCCGACAAATCATGTATCTACCCCTGATGGCGTGTAACACACACGTTCGTTGGGAACCCCAAGAGGAAGGTATGTTGCACACAGTAGCAAGTTTTCCCTCAGAAAGAAACCAAGGTTTATCGAACCAGGAGGAGCCAAGAAGCACGTTGAATGTTGATGGCAGCGAGATGTAGTGCGGCGCAACACCAGGGATTCCGGCGCCAACGTGGAACCTGCACAACACAACCAAAGTACTTTGCCCCAACGAAACAGTGAGGTTCTCAATCTCACCGGCTTGCTGTAACAAAGGATTAGATGTATAGTGTGGATGATGATTGTTTGCAGAAAACAGTAGAACAAGTATTGCAGCAGATTGTATTCGATGTAAAGAATGGACCGGGGTCCACAGTTCACTAGAGGTGTCTCTCCCATAAGATAAATAGCATGTTGGGTGAACAAATTACAGTCGGGCAATTGACAAATAGAGAGGGCATGACCATGCACATACATGATATGATGAGTATTGTGAGATTTAATTGGGCATTACGACAAAGTACATAGACCGCTATCCAGCATGCATCTATGCCTAAAAAGTCCACCTTCAGGTTATCATCCGAACCCCTTCCAGTATTAAGTTGTAAACAACAGACAATTGCATTAAGTATGGTGCGTAATGTAATCAATAACTACATCCTTGGACATAGCATCAATGTTTTATCCCTAGTGGCAACAGCACATCCACAACCTTAGAACTTTCATCACATCGTCCCAGATTTAATGGAGGCATGAACCCACTATCGAGCATAAATACTCCCTCTTGGAGTTAAGAGCAAAAACTTGGCCAGAGCCTCTACTAATAACGGAGAGCATGCAAGATCATAAACAACACATAGGTAATAGATTGATAATCAACATAACATAGTATTCTCTATCCATCGGATCCCGACAAACACAACATATAGAATTACAGATAGATGATCTTGATCATGTTAGGCAGCTCACAAGATCCGACAATGAAGCACATGAGGAGAAGACAACCATCTAGCTACTGCTATGGACCCATAGTCCAGGGGTGAACTACTCACACATCACTCCGGAGGCGACCATGGCGGTGAAGAGTCCTCCGGGAGATGATTCCCCTCTCCGGCAGGGTGCCGGAGGTGATCTCCAGAATCCCCCGAGATGGGATTGGCGGCGGCGGCGTCTCAGTAAGGTTTTCCGTATCGTGGCTCTCGGTACTGGGGGTTTTGCGACGAAGACTTTAAGTAGGCGGAAGGGCAACGCGGGGGGCCACACGAGGGCCCCACACACCAGGGCCGCGCAGCCAGGGTCCAGGCCGCGCCGCCCTGTTGTGTCGGCGCGTCGTGGCCCCACTTCCTTTCCCCCTCGGTCTTCTGGAAGCTTCGTGCAAAAATAGGACCCTGGGCGTTGATTTCGTCCAATTCCGAGAATATTTCCTTACTAGGATTTCTGAAACCAAAAACAGCAGAAAACAGCAACTGGCTCTTCGGCATCTCGTTAATAGGTTAGTGCCGGAAAATGCATAAATACGACATATAATGTGTATAAAACATGTAGATATCATCAATAATGTGGCATGGAACATAAGAAATTATCGATACGTCGGAGACGTATCAGCATCCCCAAGCTTAGTTCCTGCTCGTCCCGAGCAGGTAAACGATAACAAAGATAATTTCTGGAGTGACATGCCATCATAACCTTGATCATACTATTGTAAGCATATGTAATGAATGCAGCGATCAAAACAATGGTAATGACATGAGTAAACAAATGAATCATAAGGCAAAGACTTTTCATGAATAGTACTTTCAAGACAAGCATCAATAAGTCTTGCATAAGAGTTAACTCATAAAGCAATAAATCAAAATAAAGGTATTGAAGCAACACAAAAGAAGATTAAGTTTCAGCGGTTGCTTTCAACTTATAACATGTATATCTCATGGATATTGTCAATGTAAATAATATAACAAGTGCAATATGCAAGTATGTAGGAATCAATGCACAGTTCACACAAGTGTTTGCTTCTTGAGGTGGAGAGAAATAGGTGAACTGACTCAACATAAAAGTAAAAGAATGGTCCTTCAAAGAGGAAAGCATCGATTGCTATATTTGTGCTAGAGCTTTGGTTTTGAAAACATGAAACAATTTTGTCAACGGTAGTAATAAAGCATATGTATCATGTAAATTATATCTTACAAGTTGCAAGCCTCATGCATAGTATACTAATAGTGCCCGCACCTTGTCCTAATTAGCTCGGATCACCATGATTATCATCGCAATACACATGTTTTAACCAAGTGTCACAAAGGGGTACCTCTATGCCGCCTGTACAAAGGTCTAAGGAGAAAGCTCGCATTTGGATTTCTCGCTTTTGATTATTCTCAACTTAGACATCCATACCGGGACAACATAGACAACAGATAATGGACTCCTCTTTTATGCATAAGCATGTAGCAACAATTAATGTTCTCATATGATATTGAGGATATTTGTCCAAAACTGAAACTTCCACCATGATTCATGGCTTTAGTTAGCGGCCCAATGTTCTTCTCTAACAATATGCATGCTCTAACCATTAAAATGAGTGGTAAATCTCCCTTACTTCAGACAAGACGGACATGCATAATAACTCACATGATATTCAACAATGAGTTGATGGCGTCCCCAGAAACATGGTTATCGCACAACATGCAACTTAATAAGAGATAAAGTGCATAAGTACATATTCAATACCACAATAGTTTTTAAGGCTATTTTGTCCCATGAGCTATATATTGCAAAGGCGAATGATGGAAATTTTAAAGATAGCACTCAAGAAATTTACTTTGGAATGGTGGAGAAATACCATGTAGTAGGTAGGTATGGTGGACACAAATGGCATAGTGGTTGGCTCAAGGATTTTGGATGCATGAGAAGTATTCCCTCTCGATACAAGGTTTAGGCTAGCAAGGTTATTTGAAACAAACACAAGGATGAACCGGTGCAGCAAAACTCACATAAAAGACATATTGTAAACATTATAAGACTCTACACCGTCTTCCTTGTTGTTCAAAACTCAATACTAGAAATTATCTAGACTTTAGAGAGACCAAATATGCAAACCAAATTTTAGCAAGCTCTATGTGTTTCTTCATTAATAGGTGCAAAGTATATGATGCAAGAGCTTAAACATGAGCACAGCAATTGCCAAGTATCAAATTATTCAAGACATTTTAGAATTACTACATGTAGCATTTCCCGATTCCAACCATATAACAATTTAACGAAGAAGATTCAACCTTCACCATGAATACTATGAGTAAAGCCTAAGGACATATTTATCCATATGCAACAGCGGAGCGTGTCTCTCTCCCACACAATGAATGCTAGGATCCATTTTATTCAAACAAAAACAAAACAAAAACAAACCGACGCTCCAAGCAAAGCACATAAGATGTGATGGAATAAAAATATAGTTTCAGGGGAGGAACCTGATAATGTTGTCGATGAAGAAGGGGATGCCTTGGGCATCCCCAAGCTTAGACACTTGAGTCTTCTTAGAATATGCAGGGGTGAACCACCGGGGCATCCCCAAGCTTAGAGCTTTCACTCTCCTTGATCATATTGCATCATTTCCCTCTCTTGATCCTTGAAAAACTTCCCCCACACCAAACTCGAAACAACTCATTAGAGGGTTAGTGCACAATAAAAATTTATATGTTCAGAGGTGACATAATCATTCTTAACACTTCTGGACATTGCATAAAGCTACTGGACATTAATGGATCAAAGAAATTCATCCAACATAGCAAAAGAGGCAATGCGAAATAAAAGGCAGAATCTGTCAAAATAGAACAGTTCGTAAAGACGAATTTTAAAATGGCACCAGACTTGCTCAAATGAAAATGCCCAAATTGAATGAAAGTTGCGTACATATCTGAGGATCACGCACGTAAATTGGCATATTTTTCTGAGCTACCTACAGAGAGGCAGGTCGAAATTCGTGACAGCAAAGAAATCTGTTACTGCGCAGTAATCCAAATCTAGTATGAACCTTACTATCAAAGACTTTACTTGGCACAACAATGCACAAACTAAGATAAGAAGAGGTTGCTACAGTAGTAAACAACTTCCAAGACTCAAATATAAAATAAAAGTACTGTAGTAAAAACATGGGTTGTCTCCCATAAGCGCTTTTCTTTAACCCCTTTCAGCTAGGCGCAGAAAGTGTGTATCAAGTGTTATCAAGAGACGAAGTATCAACATCATAACTTGTTCTAATAATAGAATCAAAAGGTAACTTCATTCTCTTTCTAGGGAAGTGTTCCATACCCTTCTTGAGAGGAAATTGATATTTAATATTACCTTCCTTCATATCAATGATAGCACCAGCAGTTCGAAGAAAAGGTCTTCCCAATATAATGGGGCAAGATGCATTGCATTCAATATCCAGGACAACAAAATCAACGGGGACAAGGTTATTGTTAACGGTAATGCGAACATTATCAACTCTCCCCAAAGGTTTCTTTATAGCATTATCAACAAGATTATCATCCAAATAACAATTTTTCAATGGTGGCAAGTTAAGCATATTATAAATTTTCTTAGGCATAACAGAAATACTTGCACGAAGATCACATAAAGCATTACAATCAAAGTCATTGACCTTCATCTTAATGATGGGCTCCCAACCATCTTCTAGCTTCCTAGGAATAGAAGCTTCACGTTCTAGTTTCTCTTCTCTAGCTTTTATGAGAGCATTTGTAATATGTTTTGTGAAAGCCAAGTTTATAGCACTAGCATTAGGACTCTTAGCAAGTTTTTGCAAGAACTTTATAACTTCAGAGATATGGCAATCATCAAAATCCAAACCATTATAATCTAAAGCAATGGGATCATCATCCCCAATATTGGAAAAAATTTCAGCAGTTTTATCACAGGCAGTTTCAGCAGTTTTAGCAGTTTTTTGCAGTTTTGTAGGCTTTGCATTTGGAGTAGAAACATTGCCAACACCAATTATTTTACCATTGATAGTAGGAGGTGCAGCAACATGTGAATCATTAACATTACTAGTGGTGGTAATAGTCCAAACTTTAGCTACATTATTCTCTTTAGCTAGTTTTTCTTTTTCTTCTCTTTCCCACCTAGCATGCAATTCGGCCATTAATCTTATATTCTCATTAATTCTAACTTGGATGGCATTTGCTATAGTAACAATTTTATTTTCAATATCCTTATTAGGCATAACTTTCGATTTCAAAAGATCAACATCAGAGGCAAAACTATCAACCTTAGAAGCAAGAATATCAATTTTATTGAGCTTTTCCTCAACAGATTTGTTAAAAGCAGTTTGTGTACTAATAAATTCTTTAAGCATAGCTTCAAGACCAGGGGGTACACTCCTATTATTGTTGTAAGAATTCCCATAAGAATTACCATAACCGTTACCATTATTATAAGGATATGGCCTATAATTATTACTAGAATTGTTCCGATAAGCATTGTTGTTGAAATTATTATTTTTAATGTAGTTTACATCAACATGTTCTTCTTGGGCAACCAATGAAGCTAACGGAACATTATTAGGATCAACATTAGTCCTATCATTCACAAGCATAGACATAATAGCATCAATCTTATCACTCAAGGAAGAGGTTTCTTCGACAGAATTTACCTTCTTACCTTGTGGAGCTCTTTCCGCGTGCCATTCAGAGTAATTAATCATCATATTGTCAAGAAGCTTTGTTGCCGCCCCCAAAGTGATGGACATAAAGGTACCTCCAGCAGTTGAATCCAATAGGTTCCACGAAGAAAAGTTCAGTCCTGCATAAAAGGTTTGGATGATCATCCAAGTAGTCAGTCCATGGGTTGGGCAATTTTTAACCAAAGATTTCATTCTTTCCCAAGCTTGTGCAACATGCTCATTATCCAATTGTTTAAAATTCATTATGCTACTTCTCAAAGATATAATTTTAGCAGGGGGATAATATCTACCAATAAAAGCATCCTTGCATTTAGTCCATGAATCAATACTATTCTTAGGCATAGATAGCAACCAATCTTTAGCTCTTCCTCTTAATGAGAAAGGAAACAATTTTAATTTTATAATGTCACCATCTACATCTTTATACTTTTGCATTTCACACAATTCAACAAAATTATTGAGATGGGCAGCAGCATCATCAGAACTAACACCAGAAAATTGCTCTCTCATAACAAGATTCAGTAAAGCGAGTTTAATTTCAAAGAATTCTGCTGTAGTAGCAGGTGGAGCAATAGGTGTGCATAAGAAATCATTATTGTTTGTGGTTGTGAAGTCACACAACTTAGTATTTTCAGGAGTGGCCATTTTAGCAATAGTAAATAAAGCAAACTAGATAAAGTAAATGCAAGTAACTAATTTTTGTGTGTTTTTGATATAGAGTGTAAGACAGTAAATAAAGTAAAGCTAGCAACTAATTTTTTTGTGTTTTGATATAATGCAGCAAACAAAGTAGTAAATAAAATAAAGCAAGACAAAAACAAAGTAAAGAGATTGGATTGTGGAGACTCCCCTTGCAGCGTGTCTTGATCTCGCAAGAACGAGCGCCGGAAAAGAGCTTGATGGCGTGTAACACACACGTTCGTTGGGAACCCCAAGAGGAAGGTATGTTGCACAGTAGCAAGTTTTCCCTCAGAAAGAAACCAAGGTTTATCGAACCAGGAGGTGCCAAGAAGCACGTTGAAGGTTGATGGCGGCGAGATGTAGTGCGGCGCAACACCAGGGATTCCGGCGCCAACGTGGAACCTGCACAACACAACCAAAGTACTTTGCCCCAACGAAACAGTGAGGTTGTCAATCTCACCGGCTTGCTGTAACAAAGGATTAGATGTATAGTGTGGGTGATGATTGTTTGCAGAAAACAGTAGAACAAGTATTGCAGCAGATTGTATTCGATGTAAAGAATGGACCGGGGTCCACAGTTCACTAGAGGTGTCTCTCCCATAAGATAAATAGCATGTTGGGTGAACAAATTACAGTCGGGCAATTGACAAATAGAGAGGGCATGACCATGCACATACATGATATGATGAGTATTGTGAGATTTAATTGGGCATTACGACAAAGTACATAGACCGCTATCCAGCATGCATCTATGCCTAAAAAGTCCACCTTCAGGTTATCATCCGAACCCCTTCCAGTATTAAGTTGTAAACAACAGACAATTGCATTAAGTATGGTGCGTAATGTAATCAATAACTACATCCTCGAACATAGCATCAATGTTTTATCCCTAGTGGCAACAGCACATCCACAACCTTAGAACTTTCTGTCACTGTCCCAGATTTAATGGAGGCATGAACCCACTATCGAGCATAAATACTCCCTCTTGGAGTTAAGAGCAAAAACTTGGCCAGAGCCTCTACTAATAACGGAGAGCATGAAAGATCATGAACAACACATAGGTAATAGATTGATAATCAACATAACATAGTATTCTCTATCCATCGGATCCCGACAAACACAACATATAGAATTACAGATAGATGATCTTGATCATGTTAGGCAGCTCACAAGATCCGACAATGAAGCACATGAGGAGAAGACAACCATCTAGCTACTGCTATGTACCCATAGTCCAGGGGTGAACTACTCACACATCACTCCGGAGGCGACCATGGCGGTGAAGAGTCCTCCGGGAGATGATTCCCCTCTCCGGCAGGGTGCCGGAGGCGATCTCCAGAATCCCCCGAGATGGGATTGGCGGCGGTGGCGTCTCAGTAAGGTTTTCCGTATCGTGGCTCTCGGTACTGGGGGTTTTGCGACGAAGACTTTAAGTAGGCGGAAGGGCAACGCGGGGGGCCACACGAGGGCCCCACACACCAGGGCCGCGCGGCCAGGGTCCAGGCCGCGCCGCCCTGTTGTGTCGGCGCCTCGTGGCCCCACTTCCTTTCCCCCTCGGTCTTCTGGAAGCTTCGTGCAAAAATAGGACCCTGGGCGTTGATTTCGTCCAATTCCGAGAATATTTCCTTACTAGGATTTCTGAAACCAAAAACAGCAGAAAACAGCAACTGGCTCTTCGGCATCTCGTTAATAGGTTAGTGCCGAAAATGCATAAATACGACATATAATGTGTATAAAACATGTAGATATCATCAATAATGTGGCATGGAACATAAGAAATTATCGATACGTCGGAGACGTATCAACCCCCTAAAACCCTAAACTAGCTTTGTCGATCTTATGAAGTCAAGCATGAAGAGAAATGGTTTTGGGTTTCAAACATGGAAATTTCAAGAACCCCCCAAAGCTTCATTTTAGAGTGAATAAGAAGGATCCAGGCTTACCTTTTCATTTTTATGTTTAAACTTGTTTAAATCTTGGTCAAACCTAGGATTTGACCAAGACTCAAATGGGCATAAAAATTCAAAAAAAATAAAAAAAAAATCAAAAACCAAAGCACATAGCCTTCTTATGTCATATATAGTAAGCAACATTCAACTTGATGAACATGGCCGGTCTAGACATATAGTAATTAATATGTATCTAAAAATGATTTTTGGGGATTTATAGGACGAAGTTATAAAACACCTACATTTCAAATTGGAATTACTTTCAATAAATCAGAATAAAGTCATTTAAATGTGTGAAACTAGCTAGAAAGCACTAAAAACGTAAAGAGTTGGGAATTTTCACTAATATGTGGCTAATTTATCATAAAAATGTAGAGGCGCCATTTTGAGCCATAGCTTATGTACCCCATTGACAAAATAAACCTATTTTGTCATCTAGAAAATGAAAAATGAGTTTTTATATACCAAAAAGTTGAAAAGTCTAGTAAGCAACATTGTTGGGAATGGCAAGATGCACCACCATGCCCAATTTGGGCACATTATAACAAACTATGCCACAAATATGGCCTTAACTATGCCATTTGTTGGCTTGAAACCCATGAATCTTCATACACGATAGTCCGTTTTGTGAAGACATTTTGTTTTTTACTACCCTATCACAGGTTTCTTATTTTCCCTGTCAACTAGTACACCTATAAGCACTCAATGCGGAAGGGTTTCATTTTTGAGGTTTTCTTCATTTTCAATTTATTTATTTCAAAACTAGGTAAAAATGGTCGACATGATTATCCATGCAAAGGGGTCGAATATTTGTAGGCAGCACATGTGTTTGCCCGTCCAGTTAAACTCGGAGGAAGAGGGATCACACGGAAGGAGACGAAGGGAGAGAAGTGAGGGGGGCCCTCTTATTTATGGTGTCTGACCTTTTTCAGGGTTTGTCAGTGCGCAGGAGGTGCGAGCGAGCGAGCTAGGCCGATAATGAGAGAGATGTTTTTTTTCTTTTTTTGAGAGAGAGAGAGAGACAACCGAAGGATCCTGAAGGACTCAGACTTCCAATACGCACCATAACATAGTTTACAAGAAGACACAGAATAAACAGGAAATTTCATCTAAATCCCTAACTTTTACATGGAAGTCCCCACGCTGAAAGCAAGAAATGCGATCGGGTCCTTAACAGCCACCGCCCAGATTGATCCTCGTCGCAGCCGGGGACGAACCACTTAGCGCGACCAAATCGCCATGGCTATAGTGCGTGCACACCATGGCCTCCAAGCTGAGCTAGAAAAGCAATGCCAAAACCGGCAGCCAGCGGAGGTGGATAACTGGAGAGAGAGAGGGGGGGAGTTTTGATGCGTCTTCTCTTGACAAAGAAGATGGGAGTTTGCCTACCGACCGCACATGCCTTGTGCTCACTGAAGTGTGGGACCTCACGCATGGGAACCACACGTAAGTGACAGACCTGTTGGTGTAATAACTCGGGTGATCATTATACTGTATTAGTACAAAGTTTCCTATGGATTCAAGGGTAGGAAAGCCAAGTTAACTCATTTACATGACATTATCAGCTTGAATGCTTACTATATGACATTTGGGTTTCAAACATGGAAATTTCAAGAACCCCCCCAAAGCTTCATTTTGGAGTGACTAAGAAGGATACAAGCTTACCTTTTCATTTTCATGTGTTAAACTTGTTTAAATCTTGGTCGATCAAACCTAGATAGGATTTGACCAAGAGATTCAAATGGGCATAAAAATAAAAAAAAAATGAAAAAACAAAGCGCATGGTCTTGTTATGTCATATAGTAAGGCATTCAAGTTGATAAACAAGGTCTACACATATTTAAACCAGACAAATCATGTATCTACCCCTAACCATAAACTTTGTCTTGTAAAGTCAAGCATGAGAGAAGTGGTTTTGGGTTTCAAACATTGAAATTTCAAAAACCTCCCAAAAGCTTCATTTTAGAGTGACTAAGAAGGATCCAAGCTTACCCTTTTCATTTTCATGTTTCAAACTTGTTCAAACTTTTTCAAACTTAGGATTTGACCAAGATTCAAATGGGCGTAAAAATACTTAGCAAAATCATGTACGTATCTACCCCTAACCCTAAACTCTATCTTACGAAGCCAAGCATGAAGAGAAGTGGTTTTGGGTTTCAAACATGGAAATTTCAAAAACCTCCCAAAAGATTCATTTTAGAGTGACTAAGAAGGATCCAGACCGGGCTTACATTTTATTTTCATATTTTAAACTTGTTCAAATCTTGGTCAAATCGTACGTACCTAGGATTTGACCAAGATTCAAATGGGCATAAAAATTCAAAAAAATTATGAAAAACCAAAGCACATAGCCTTCTTATATATGTCATATAGTAAGCACTCAAGTTGATAAACAAAGTCTAGACATATTCAAACCAGAAAAATCATCTATCTACCCCTAACCCTAAACTTTGTCTTAATTATGAAGTCAAGCACGAAGGAGAAGTCGTTTTGGGTTTCAAACATATGGACATTTC
Organism: Lolium perenne; assembly: GCF_019359855.2. Classification (NCBI taxonomy): domain Eukaryota; kingdom Viridiplantae; phylum Streptophyta; class Magnoliopsida; order Poales; family Poaceae; genus Lolium; species Lolium perenne. The sequence continues at coordinate 263,010,948 of NC_067247.2, forward strand.
AAAAACCCTCCCAAAAGCTTCATTGTGGTGTGACGTACTAAGAAGGATACATGCTTACATTTTCAACAACCCCCCAAAAGCTTCATTATAGAGTGACTAAGAAGGATCCAGTCTGGCGGGCTTACCTTTTATTTTCATGTTTTAAACTTGTTCAAATCTCGGTCAAACCAAGGATTTTACCAAGATTCAAATGGGCATAAAAATACTTAAAAAATCATGTACGCGTATCTACCCCTAACCCTAAACTCTATATTACGAAGTCAAGCATGAAGAGAAGTGGTTTTGGGTTTCAAACATAGAAATTTCAAAAACCTCCCAAAAGCTTCATTTTAGAGTGACGAAGAAGGATCCATGCTTACCTTTTATTTTCATGTTTGAAACATGTTCAAATCTTGGTAAAAAAATGAATACCAAAGCACATAGTATTCTTATGTCATATAGTAAGCATTCAAGTTGATAAACAAGCATGTGTAGACATATTCAAAACCGAAAAGTCATGTATCTATCCCTAACCCTCAACTCTGTCTTATGAAGTCTACCATGCATGAAGAGAAGTGGTTTTGGGTTTCAAACATTGAGATTTCAAAAACACCCCAAAAGCTTCATTTTAGAATGACTAAGAAGGATCCATTCTTGCCTTTTAATTTTCATGTGTTTTAAACTTGCTTAAATCTTGGTCAAATCTAGGATTTGACCAAGATTCAAATGGGCATAAATATTCAGAAAAAAATCAAAAAATGAAAACCAAAGCATATAGCCTAGCTTCTTATATGTCATATATATATAGTAAGCATTCAAGTTGATGAACAAGGTCTAGACATATTCAAAACAGAAAAGCATGTATCTACCCCCTAACCCTTGACTATGTCTTATGAAGTCAAGCATATGAAGAGAAGTGGTTTTGGGTTTCAAACATGGAAATTTCAAAAACTTCCCAAAAGCTTAATTTTAGAGTGATCGAGTAAGAAGGATCCAAGCTTACCTTTTCATTTTCAGGATTTATGCTTGTTTAAATCTTGGTCAAACATAGGATTTGAACAAGATTCAAATGGGCATAAACATTCAGAAAAAATTAAAAAATAAAAAACCAACGCACATATAGTCTTATTATGTCATATAGTAAGCATTCAAGTTGATAAACAAGCATGTCTAGACATATTCAAACCCGACAAATCATGTATCTACCCCCTAAAACCCTAAACTAGCTTTGTCGATCTTATGAAGTCAAGCATGAAGAGAAATGGTTTTGGGTTTCAAACATGGAAATTTCAAGAACCCCCCCAAAGCTTCATTTTAGAGTGACTAAGAAGGATCCAGGCTTACCTTTTCATTTTCATGTTTAAACTTGTTTAAATCTTGGTCAAACCTAGGATTTGACCAAGACTCAAATGGGCATAAAACTTCAAAAAAAATCAAAAAAAATCAAAAACCAAAGCACATAGCCTTCTTATGTCATATATAGTAAGCAACATTCAACTTGATGAACATGGCCGGTCTAGACATATAGTAATTAATATGTATCTAAAAATGATTTTTGGGGATTTATAGGACGAAGTTATAACACACCTACATTTCAAATTGGAATTACTTTCAATAAATCAGCATAAAGTCATCTAAATGTGTGAAACTAGCTAGAAAGCACTAAAAATGTAAAGAGTTGGGAATTTTCACTAATATGTGGCTAATTAATCATAAAAATGTAGAGGCGCCATTTTGAGCCGTATCTTATGTACCCCATTCACAAAATAAACCTATTTTGTCATCTAGAAAATGAAAAATGAGTTTTTATATACCGAAAAGTTGAAAAGTCTAGTCAGCAACATTGTTGGGAATGGCAAGATGCACCACCATGCCCAATTTGGGCACATTATAACAAACTATGCCACAAATATGGCCATAACTATGCCATTTGTTGGCTTGAAACCCATGAATCTTCATACACGATAGTCCGTTTTGTGAAGACATTTTGTTTTTTACTACCCTATCACAGGTTTCTTATTTTCCCTATCAACTAGTACACCTATAAGCACTCAATGCGGAAGGGTTTCATTTTTGAGGTTTTCTTCATTTTCATTTTATTTATTTCAAAACCAGGTAAAAATGGTCGACATGATTATCCATGCAAAGGAGTCGAATATTTGTAGGCAGCACATGCGTTTGCCCGTCCAGTGAAACTCGGAGGAAGAGGGATCACACGGAAGGAGACGAAGGGAGAGAAGTGAGGGGGGCCCTCTTATTTATGGTGTCTGACCTTTTTCAGGGTTTGTCAGTGCGCAGGAGGTGCGAGCGAGCGAGCGAGGCCGATAATGAGAGAGATGTTTTTTTTCTTTTTTTTTGAGAGAGAGGGACAACCGAAGGATCCTGAAGGACTCAGACTTCCAATACGCACTAGAACACAGTTTACAACAAGACACAGAATAAATAGGAAATTTCATCTAAATCCCTAACTTTTACATGGAAGACCCCACGCTGAAAGCAAGAAATGCGATCGGGTCCTTAACAGCCACCGCCCAGATTGATCCTCGTCGCAGCCGGGGACGAACCACTTAGCGCGACCAAATCGCCATGGCTACAGTGCGTGCACACCATGGCCTCTGTAACACCCCAAATTTCAAAATAAAGAGGAAATGAATTTACTTTGTACAAAAATGAGAGCCAACAAAAACTTTTCTTATATGAGGTATTATGCTTAGTGCTCCTACCTACTACTGGTGTTTTTGCCTTGATGAGTGTAGTATACTTGTGTGATACACCCTCAAACCCTAGAGTGATCAAGTGAAGATCACAAACCAAATAAAGTTAAAAGAGAAAGAAATCAAATAAGAAAACTTTAAACCCTAACCTTCTCCAAAATCCCTTGGATATATTTGTGAGAAACCCCAAAAATAAAGGAAAAACCATATGTGGGCCTATAGCCCTAATATGTGAATCTTAAACCCTACCTCTTCTTTTGGCTCAATGGTGGTGAATCATTGCAAAACTTATTAAACCCTAAACCACACCCCTCTTGTCCTCAATCTTTGAGGAATAAAATAAAAAGGAAAAATCTTATTTAAAGAAAGAGGCATATATGCCTATGGTCATTTTCTTGGAAAACTTTACCTAGGCCTCTCTACTTTGTTGAGGAGTTTGGAAAACCCTTACAAACCTTATCTAGTACTTTTCCAACACAATCCAAAGTGGAACACAGGGTTTTCAAAAAGAGAGTAATAATGCCATAGAGGCATATGAGAGCAAAATATCAAATTTGTGAAATCAAGGATCTTGACCCTAGACTTGAAGATTGAATGGTTGGATCACTCTTATATACCTTTTCAACTATCAACAACATCAGTTGGGTCAAGTCTAGCCAAATTAAAAATCAAATGCCACATATGCATAGAGGCATATGTGACCCATAGCCATTTTCACCAATTCTTGTCCTATGCACTTCTACTGTTACCAAATGGTGTGAAACCATGTCTGAACCCCAGCTAACCCTAATTTGACCCTTCACCCTTGCTCAAGTAAAGCAAGGGGAGCACCTTACAAAAATAAGAACAATTGACATGTCCTCTCTCCTGCATTTTGGCCAATTTTACAGATCTTTGAGCTAAACCTTTTGGGATGGTTTCAATGGTTTGAAAATGTTTCTAAATTAATAAGTTTGACATTAGAGTCAAGACAAGTCCAGTCAAATGGAGAGAAATCCAATAGTGGGATAATTCCATTTTTCCCTCACATACCCATAGGGCCAATTTATCAAATCTTGACCTAGGCACCAACCTTGTCTCAAAATGATTGGAACCTTTCACCTCCCTCAATCTAACACCAAATAAACCTCACCCTTGTCAAAGTGAGGCCAAGAAAAAATAAAAGAATAAATAGTTAGAAATTCACAAAACCCTCACATAGGGCTTATGCCATTTTTCCAAATTGGGACCCTAGACCATTTTTGACCTTCCCCATTAGTTGTATAATGTTACTCAACATCTATTACAACTTTTGGACTCAAAGAAACACTTTTCAAATGGTTGTCAAATTCAAATTTGGCTCACATACAATAATGGTCCAATCTGCCATAATTATTCTGGTCCCTCCTTTGAGCCTCTCCATTTCAAGTTTTTCAAACTAAACTTTCCCAACTCCTTGCATGTCATCCAAGAGGACATCAAGATGAACACTTTTTGTAAAGACCACCTTGCCCCAATCCTTTTTGATCAATTGCTAGGCTCATCCAAAGTTGGCACTTTTAATTAAGTGGAACAATCTCCCACTTAGTGAAAATTGTCATTCTTTAAATTTCTAAATTCCACCACCACCTTTCTTTGCCTCTGGTCATTTAGAACCAAACCATTTACACCCTTTTCAAAATTGTCAACCTTTTGAGCCAATTCAAATTTGGGCAAAATTTGTTGAAACATAAATAGGGAACAACACACACTATTTGAAATAGTGTCCTACACTACCCATAATCTACCCCAACCTACACCATCTTGTCCCCTTGCCCCTCTCTGCCTCACACCACCACAGCAACCCTAGGGAAGGGCAAGACATGGCCTAGCCATGGCCATGCCATAGCATGCCGGCCATGCCGTGCTCCCCCTCTTCCCCTTGCTCTCCACTTCTGGCCCTGGTGCCCAAACCCGCCACCATGCATCTCTACACCACCCTAGCCCCTCCGATGTCGAGGAGAACGACGACGGCCGCCGGACGAGCGCGCCCAGAACGGCATCGGCATGCCGAGGACGTCGCGAGCATGCTCGCAGCCGACGTCACCGGGCACGCGTCGCCTCGCCGCAGCACGCCTCCCCTGGACCCCCTCTCTTCGCGTTGAGCATCGCCGTCGCCGCGCCAACCCGCCTGACACGGTCCCGTGTCCTCGCGCCGCCTGCCGCCGTCGACGCCGTCGACATTTTCCCGTGGACGCCGCCACGTACACGGACGCAATGCGTCGTCACCCGACCGTCCCCCACCTCGCTATCACGCGCGTTAGCCTCGCCTGGATGTCACCTACCTAGCGCCGCCCTCACCCATCCCCATTACTCGCCAGAAACGCCGCGGCCATGTCGACCCCGCCGCAGACCTCCGGCCACCTCGCGTCGCTATAAAAGGAAGCCCCCTCTCACCGATTTCTTCACACCATCATCATCGCCTCCCTCTCCTCGATCTCCTCATCCACTCCTCCTCCTCGATTGCTCGCCGGAGCCCTCCAATTTCGTCGCCGGAGCCGCGGAGGACCTGAGATCATCGCCACGAATTGGAGCACCATCGACGACGCCATCGGTACCAGCGCACTCGCCGTCGTCTACAACGTCGCCCTGCATCAACGCCGCCGCTCGCCGACGTCCCAGCTCGCCGTCGACCCCCGTGCCTCGCCGTGCCAGCGCCGTCCTCGCGTCGTCGACGACGACGAACCACAGCCGCCCGATCGCCATCTAATCCTACGGCCCGCACCACCCCGTACCGTTTCGGTGAGTTTCACTCACTGACGCGCGGGCCCCTTTGTCAGCTGGCCCGCAGCGCTAGTTGGGCTGCCCCCTGGCTTTTCAAATCTTTCGGCCCATTAATTTTCCCGCCGGCCCATTGTTCAAACCCTGTTAAATAAATTGGTTATAGATTTAAATACTGAACCCCACTTTGAAATTGAATAGTTTCAAATATGCTGAACCAAAATTTATGAATTTATTATATTTGGAAAGCTTAGGAAAATATCTATCCAATGCCACTGGCCTCATGGTCAATCTCTTTGTAGAATTAATCTGACAAAAATAACAAGTCAGGGACTTCTCTGCCTTAGAATAATTCTTAAAAATCAACCAATTTAGCTATTGAGTAAATTCCAACTCCTTTAGCTCACATTTGACTTACACTAATTGTTTATGAAATAAAATGGTGTGGTCACTTTGCATGATCATGCCCTAGTTTAAAGAAATGTGCAATATGGCTAGTTTAACTAGTTGTTATTGTCCAAAACTATTAAGTAATTCATATGAAGTCTTATGCTTCATTTAAATCTTGTCTCAAGGGAATTCATGTGATGTTTGGACCCCTGGCCAAACTCACCTATATGAATTACTAAGAGATTTAAATCATAGGTAGTGTTATTAAATGGAGTGAGGTATTTTACCTCATTTAATTCTATTTCTCAAATGATGATGATGAATGGTTGACTTGAGTCAACATGATTTCAGGCATGATTGTTTGAGAAATTTAATATGAAGAAGTTTCAATAAGAGAGAAGTATTTCTCAAACCTTAGATAGAAACTCTCATTTACATGTAATGGGAGGAAATTATTTTTTCCTCAAGCCACACAACCAATGCACCCTAAGTGTAGCATTGGTGTAAATACAAGTAATGAGAATAGTCAATGAATTGTTGAGGATGTGCAATCCCCTCAATGATAGTGGTTAACTTGGTTACCACTATGTGTTAAATCATATGAGAGGTTTCCTTCTCATTTAAATCTTGTTCTCAAGTATTTCAACATGAGGTATGGACCATGGTCTATATAATCTCATATTGAGTATTTGGTGACCTTAAATCATTACCCTTTTAGTATTAAATTGTATGAGGTATGAAACCTCATTTAAATCATTTTCTCAAATGAGGAGTATGAAGAGGTTGACTTTGGTCAACCTAGGTCATATTTTGTTCATAAGAGAAATTAAATCTTAATAAGATAATGGGAGGAAATATCTTTTGCTTGAATAAGAGGAACACATCCACCCACTTAATAGTAGTGTGGGATGCTAGTTTAAATTGTGTGAAGCTTGTGTGTGCTTAGTTAGTATGTAAGTTTGGTGGAATGATTGTGTATCCCGTATTCGTATTTTAGACGCTAGTACCGGAGACCATCAAGAAGGGGAGGACTTCTACAACAAGGAGAAAGGAGAAGAGAACTTAGACCCTCACTTCATACCAAGGCAAGCTATTGTCATTAAGATTTTTTGCAAGCCAATACCAATGCCAGTTAGTTATTGCAAGCTAGTATCATTGATCTGGTTTGCAAGCTATACTTTTGGTTGCAAGTTAATATTCTTGCAAAGTGCCAAGCCCCCTTGGAGCAAGGCACCATGATGCTTATATTTTCTGATGTGAACCCATCCCAAGTTTTGACTTTGCCAAATTCTTAATTGTTTTCTAAAACCAGTTACTTTTATAGTTAACTTTGGTCAGAGTACAAGTTGGTTACTAGAGTAGTAAAGTTAGCCAGCTTTTACCTATCCAAACTAGGCCTTTGCAAGTTGACACCAATGCAAGATGATAATCTTGCAACTTGCAAACCTCACTATGAGCAAGGCATTACCTTATCTACTTTATACCTATGCTCCTGATTTCCAGTAGTTTTGCTTTACAAGCTTTTATACTTGGGTTGCATCAAAATACTTTTTGATTCATGATTCACTTGGCTAGTATTGGACTAGTGCAAGAGTATCAAACTTAGCCTAGAAGCAAAGCGAAATACTTAGCACCCCTCGTACCTAGATGTTAGTGCTGATTGAAAGTGACTTCTCCATTTGGGAAACTGGAAACTGAAAAGATTTCGAAAACCTTGGAATGACGAGTCATTCTATTGAGAGATTTTGAAGGAGTTTTTGAAACCTTGGAATGAAGATGCATTCCATTGAATGATTTTGAAGGTGAATGTGATCTGTGAATGACTTGGTGAATTTTACAAAACACTGATGGTTGGGTTCGGATGCGATACCATTCCAATTTTACCGTACCCCCACAATACCTGAATCTGGGTAGGGCTTAACTGGAAGTTTGTGTGTCTTAGTATGGGTTCCCTCTAAACAAGCGTCATCGGGGTTATGCCGAAAGCTGCCTCTACCACAAAAGAAACGATACGATATGATGCGAAATGAGGTGAATGTCCGGCCCAAGCCTGTGCGGTTCCCGGGTTGTGAGTTGGTCTTCTTGGGAGGCCAAGCTCATGGGGAGAGGTGCTCATACTAGGGTGTGTAAATGAAAGGTTATGATTGGTAGTTCGCGTACTGCGTACGATAAATCAGGGCCAGTTACCCCTGACGAACTATTGCAATTGTTGTGGCACAAGTGTACAACCTCTGCAGAGTTAAACCTATTCGAATAGCCGTGTCCTCGGTTATGGACAGTTGGAAAGGCCATACTGTTCCGTCATCAGAATTTTTTTTTGAAAACTATGAATGGTGAAGGGTGACATATGAGTTTGAACTTAAATGGAGACTTTGACTTGGAATCACCCCAGAGTTGTGGGAATGACACTAATGTTCCCACTTGAGTTAGATAGCACAGAAAGAGTTGTTTACAAAAATGTTTGTGAACTAAAATTAGCTTTAAGCAAAATAACCTAGAGCTTAGCACCCCCTTACTAGAACTTTTAGCACTTACAGTAGTATTAGTTTGCGAGTACTTTAAAGTACTCACGGCTGTGTCCCTGGCTATTCAAATGGCCAGATTCTGAAGCAGAACATCAGTATGAAGAAGATGACCAGCAGGACGCCCACGACAACTAGGGAGCCTTCTGACGTCAGACGTTGGCCTGTGGACTAGAGAGTCCCTTCTATTTACGCTTCCGCTATGAAACTATGAACTTGGTGTATGTTGATCAATAGATCAACTATTTGTGTAATATGGATCATGTGATCTCTATTTGTAAGACGACTATGGTATGTAATGAATGATGACTTATGATATTCAACTGTTATGTCTCGCAACAACAATATTCCTGGGATTGCGATGTATGGCATAACAGGCATCTGGACTTAAAAATCCGGGTGTTGACAGCCTCCGAGCTGAGCTAGAAACGCAATTGCAAAACGGCAGCCAGCGGAGGTGGATAACTGGAGAGAGAGAGAGAGGGGGAGTTTTGATGCGTCTTCTCTTGACAAAGAAGATGGGAGTTTGCCTACCGACCGCACATGACTTGTGCTCACTGAAGTGTGGGACCTCACGCATGGGAACCACACGTAAGTGACAGACCTGTTGGTGTAATAACTCGGGTGATCATTATACTGTATTAGTACAAAGTTTCCTATGGATTCAAGGGTAGGAAAGCCAAGTTAACTCATTTACATGACATTATCAGCTTGAATGCTTACTATATGACATTTGGGTTTCAAACATGGAAATTTCAAACCCCCCCCCCCAAAGCTTCATTTTGGAGTGACTAAGAAGGATACAAGCTTACCTTTTCATTTTCATGTGTTAAACTTGTTTAAATCTTGGTCGATCAAACCTAGCTAGGATTTGACCAAGAGATTCAAATGGGCATAAAAATTAAGAAAAATGAAAAAACAAAGCGATGGTCTTCTTATGTCATATAGTAAGGCATTCAAGTTGATAAACAAGGTCTAGACATATTTAAACCAGACAAATCATGTATCTACCCCCTAACCATAAACTCTGTCTTGTAAAGTCAAGCATGAGAGAAGTGGTTTTGGGTTTCAAACATTGAAATTTCAAAAACCTCCCAAAAGCTTCATTTTAGAGTGACTAAGAAGGATCCAAGCTTACCCTTTTCATTTTCATGTTTCAAACTTGTTCAAACTTGGTCAAACTTAGGATTTGACCAAGATTCAAATGGGCGTAAAAATACTTAGAAAAATCATGTACGTATCTACCCCTAACACTAAACTCTATCTTATGAAGCCAAGCATGAAGAGAAGTGGGTTTGGGTTTCAAACATGGAAATTTCAAAAACCTCCCAAAAGCTTCATTTTAGAGTGACTAAGAAGGATCAAGACCGGGCTTACATTTTATTTTCATATTTTAAACTTGTTCAAATCTTGGTCAAATCGTACGTACCTTGGATTTGACCAAGATTCAAATGGGCATAAAAATTCAAAAAAAATATGAAAAACCAAAGCACATAGCCTTCTTATATATGTCATGTAGTAAGTACTCAAATTGATAAACAAAGTCTAGACATATTCAAACCAGAAAAATCATCTATCTACCCCTAACCCTAAACTTTGTCTTAATTATGAAGTCAAGCACGAAGGAGATGTCGTTTTGGGTTTCAAACATATGGACATTTCAAAAACCCTCCCAAAAGCTTCATTGTGGTGTGACGTACTAAGAAGGATACATGCTTACATTTTCAACAACCCCCCAAAAGCTTCATTATAGAGTGACTAAGAAGCATCTAGTCTGGCGGGCTTACCTTTTATTTTCATGTTTTAAACTTGTTCAAATCTCGGTCAAACCTAGGATTTTACCAAGATTCAAATGGGCATAAAAATACTTAAAAAATCATGTACGCGTATCTACCCCTAACCCTAAACTCTATACATGAAGAGAAGTGGTTTTGGGTTTCAAACATAGAAATTTCAAAAACCTCCCAAAAGCTTCATTTTAGAGTGACGAAGAAGGATCCATGCTTACCTTTTATTTTCATGTTTGAAACATGTTCAAATCTTGGTAAAAAAAATGAATACCAAAGCACATAGTATTCTTATGTCATATATATAGTAAGCATTCAAGTTGATAAACAAGGTCTAAATAAGGATACATGCTTCCCTTTTCATTTTCATGTTTTATACTTGTTTAAATCTTGGTCAAACCTAGGATTTGACCAAGATTCAAAATGTGCATCAAAATTTAAAAAAAATTAGAAAAATTAAAAACCAAATTAAAGCACATAGTTTTCTTATGTCATATAGTAAGCATTAAAGTTGATAAACAAGGTCTAGACACATATTCAAACAAGACAAATCATGTATCTATACCCCTAACCCCTAAACTCTATCTTATGAAGTCAAAAGCATGAAGAGAAGTGGTTTTGGGTTTCAAACATGGAAATTTCAAAAAGCTCCCAAAAGCTTCATTTTAGAGTGACTAATATATAAGAAGGATCCATGCGTACCAGCTTTTCATTTTCATATTTTAAATTTGTTTAAATCTGTGTCAAATTAAACCTAGGATTTGACCAAAAGATTCAAATGGGCATAAAATTCAGAAAAAAAATCAGAAAAATGAAAAACAAACGCATATAGTCTTCTTATGTCATATAGTAAGAATTAAAGTTGATAAACAAGATTTGAACATATTCAGACCTAGGCAAATCATGTATCTACCCCCTAGCCCCTAAACTCTATCTTATGAAGTCAAGCATGAAGAGAAGTGGTTTTGGGTTTCAAACATGAAAATTTCAAGAACATCCCAAAAACTTCATTATTGAGTGACTAAGAAGGATACATGCTTCCCCTTTTCATTTTCATGTTTTATACTTGTTTAAATCTTGGTCAAACCTAGGATTTGACAAAGATTCAAATGTGCATCAAAATTTTAAAAAAAATCAGAAAAATTAAAAACCAAAGCGCATAGTTTTCTTATGTCATATAGTAAGCATTAAAGTTGATAAACAAGGTCTAGATATATTCAAACAAGAAAAATCATGTATCTACCCCTAACCCTAAACTCTATCTTTTGTAGTCAAGCATGAAGAGAAGTGGTTTTGGGTTTCAAACTTGGAAATTTCAAGAACCTCCCAAAATATTCATTTTCGAGTGTGTAAGAAGGATCCATGCTTACCTTTTCATTTTCATGTTTTAAACTTGTTTACATCTTGGTCATAGCTAGTATTTGACCAAGATTCAAATGGGCATAAAATTAAAAAATGAAAAAAAATGAAAAACCAAAGTACATTGTCTTCTTATGTCATATAGTAAGCATTCAAGCTGATAAACAAGGTCTAGACATATTCAAACCAAACAAATCATGTATCTACCCCCTAACCCCTAAACTATATCTTATGAAGTCAAGCATGAAGAGAAGTGGTTCTGGGTTTCAAACATGGAAATATCAAAAACCTCCCAAAAGCTTCATTTTAGAGTGACTAAGAAGGATCCATGCTTACCTTTTCATTTTCATATTTTAAACTTGTTTAAATCATTGTAAAACCTAGGATTTGTCCAAGATACAAATATGGGCACAAAATAAAAAAAAGCAGAAAAATGAAAAACAAAAGCACATAGTCTTCTTATGTCATATCGTAAGCATTCAAGTTGATAAACAATGTCGAGATATATCCAAACCAGACAAATCATGTATCTACCCCATGTTGATTTTATGAAGTCTAGCATGAAGAGAAGTCGTTTTGGGTTTCAAACATGGAAATTTCAAGAACACCCGAAAAGCTTCATTCTATCTCTGAATTTGGCGCATCCGCTAAATCTCGCAAAGTATGATGATAAGAAAATTGCTGACACTGGTGCGCGCGAGGAGATTTATTTGTGTGTGTGCTGAGCTGTTAGGCCTAAGCCGAAATCCTCAGCTAAACGAGGCCTCAGCTTAACACATAAAAAAGTGTTCAATCTCGCCCACAATGTCCTCTTCTTTCCTCTTCCTTTATTGGAACTTGTTTTGCAGACAAGGAAAGTGGCACGTGTAATGTGAGTAATATAACCCTCTTAGCCAAAATCAACTACGAGCAAGATTTTCTGTATTGTAGATGCCCCAATTGACTCTCATCCCCAATGTAGTCTTTTTTTATGTCAGTATAGACTTCTTTACTGGATGTATACTATCGTACATGGCATGCATTTGCCTAATGAGCAGCATTGTATAGCCGTTCTAGCCAACCCGATCAATCTGTCAAGCTTCATGCACGAGATGCCATGTTTAATTTACTCCCTCGCTCCGATCCATATTTCTTGGTGCTAAAAAGAATGTGAATCAGAGGGAGTACTTTTCTTAGATAGTACTATATCAGTTAAAAAAAAGTACAGTACTACTACATCACAAATGCATCAAAAGAGTACTACTGTACATCACAAGACCACGACAGTTGTACTATAGTAGAGTTTAATGCTGAACTTCCAAAGGGGAATAAGATTACGCATATGAACTTTCAACAGGACCAGGAGCATCAGGGCCAGCAGCAGGGGCGTTGACCGGCAACAAACTAGGCAAGACGTAAGGAAGAGGCCATATGTTGCGTGCTTGGCCTTGATTGCAGGGTGGTGATGTTGGGACCCCGGACTAGCTGTCCGAAATACCCTGTTATGTATACAATTCACGATCCCATGATCAGTGCGTCATGAACACATAACCAAACAAGTATCAAATTACACCATCCATTACAAAGCGGAATAAGAAAAACTACAATAAGGTCTCATGACCAATATTTACATAATAGCCTCGAAGGGCCTAACTAAACATCAGAGTAGCATCATCACTTCAACAGCGCGGAGCCCAAGTCATCTGCCATAAACCCTATAGGCAACTGACTGGGAAGATGTTCCTAGCTCGCATAGACGTCGTCAACTCCTTCTTCATCCGTCTTGTTCCTCCAAGTCTGGCCAAGTAAATAGCCAGGGACAAAGCTGTGAGTACATTTGGAATTGTACTCGCAAACCATCACAAAGGTACTTTGCAAGAGTGCAAGATAACAAGTGCTAATCTAAGATGACAAGAGGGAAGAGCTAATTTCTCATGTGGAAAATAGCATGAGAAAGAAAAATAGTTTCTCTTGTGGATGTAGCATCCCAACATCACAGTTGAATGGGACACTAAGAAGATCCTATGACATCTCTATATCTTTGTTAAAGAAGATACTTCAAAAGATAGACTACGACATCTATATATCTTAATTGAAGAAGAGTCTTTCTACATGAAACACTAGGAAGGGTCACCCAATTTTTGTTTCATTTTCCTCGACCATCTCCATATGGTCGGCACCAGCCTTTTCGTACCCTTCCGGTACATCCAACACACACATTTCCTTTGGAAATCATTTTCTAAACCAAAACTCGACACAGCTCGGTAACGGCCATCCCAACCATCCATGACCGCGGACGCGGCTATTCGAATAGTTTTAACTCTGCAGAGTGTGCGCACTTTCACCACAAGAACCGACAAATCCGCCGGGATCATCCCCGGTTCGACATACAAAAGTATGCGAGGCTCGGATAATCAGTCATAGTCCTTCGCTTGTCTCCATTGACATGAGTCCTTCCCTGCGGGCTTACCCCTTCCCGGCACCCCGGCAGCATACCTCCTTGAGCGTATCTCCGGCGCCATGACAGAAGACCCTCAGTAATCGTCCGGCTATCAGTTAAGACAGTGTATTGCCTCCTCCAGAGCGCAACCTGGCGTCGGAGGTCATCGTGACACTCTCTAGAAAGTTGTGAAGGGTGCTCATGCCAATTTCAACAGACGTCGAACTAAGCCCGTACCCACTTTGGATAATGTGGTTGCGCTGTGTAATTGTTCCGGGCGAATACAAAGAAACGTGTGTCGTTTTTCTCAAAAATCCAACTCACACACACATTCCTTTATGCCAACAACCAACTATATTCCTCCAACATCCTTGTCCAAAAACTTTGTCTTTCTAAAACATACACTTGGGTAGAGTTAACTTACCCAAGGTTTTCACAAACATTTACAACAAGGTAAGCCTTGAGGGGTTCCCAACCTAAAGTTTCATGATGGAACTAAGACACCATATGGCTGTGATGATAGTCATCATGCCAAAAAGTAATGGATATGGTGGAATCAAAATAGTCATACTTGCTTAAGGTAAGCATGTATGTTGACAACAAAAGAGGGGAAAATATTTTCAGATTTGTGGAGCTAACCCAACCAACACTAATGTAAGTGATGGTGATCAACAATAATAGACGTACATAAGGTGGTTAGGCATACCCATCTCAATTTGAGAGTATACCTAGTTCATGAAGTGACTACCACTATACTAACAAAGGAGTATAGAGTGAGTTGTCAAGAGAGTTAGCATGCTTAGGATAAGCATGTATGCCGATAAAATAGGATAGCATGACCATGATACCATACACCCAACGAATTACCAAGACCTTGACAAGATAAAACTACTAGAGGTACCATGCTTGCATCCAAGCATAGATGACAACAATATGGAGATCATCACACATAGAACCAAGATGCTATTGATAGCACAAGATGGCATCCAAAGAGACATCATATAAGAGTTCAAAAGATGGCTTGCCTTGGTTGGCTTCTTTGTCCCTGGACTTCTTCAACTCCATCCAATAAGAATTCCAACAATATAAATAAAATCCTCGTCCGAACCACTTCTTCTTCTTCTCCGAATTGTTCGCATCTATCGCCGGAAAAATATAAAAGGAACATAATCAATCACATTGCACCAACAAGACAACATTTCAACAATCAACAACTAACCATGCAGCCAAGGAATAACATACTAAGGTCTTATTGATATTACAAAACAACTTTAAAAGTTTTTAATTTAGAAAACACAATTTATTCACCAAATAAAGGCATGAGAGCCTCTCAAATGAGAAATTGCTTCCTTGGTTATTACCAAGGCATAAATTGAATATCCTCTAGTAGATAACACCACAAAGAAGTTAAGTGCATTGGTTTGACATAAAAAAGACACTCATATTTTATTTTCAAATCTTTTAGGAAAAGTAGAAATCAGTTTTCCTAATTTAATATGCTCACGTAACATAAGCCAAAAAAGGAGGTAAACACTACACCACACTATTTGAAATCCTAACCAAAACAATAGAACTTGTCCTAAGTTGCAGAAGGTTTTGTTTTTCAAGAATAAAACATAAGTTGACCACTTTTAAATGAAAAGATGTGGTCAAAGATTTTAAATAAATAAAAGTTTTGATTCAACAATTCATGTGACACACACATAGTACTAACAGTAACAAAAATGCATGAACAGAGTCTAACAATATTTTTCCTAGATGGATAGTAACAAAACAAGGTCAACACAATTGGATTCATCCAAAAATATGAAACCTACAATTTTTAAAATTAGAAACACTAAACAGAATGCAGTGATCATGTTTAATGTACTAAAAATCGTATAAAAATCCTAAAAATAAGGGGTCAGTGGCAGTGGAAAGGTATGGAAATTTCTGATCTAATGCAATTGGTTTCACTCAATTTGGGTTTGTAGATCAGGAGTTAATTACAAAATAGTGATACTGGTTATAACACAAATTAACAGCAAATATGAATTTTTCAAACGAATTGATTTGGCGGGAAGGGCTCTGGGCCATGCGGGGGAGAAGATTGGGTCGGCCTAGGTGATTTGCCAAGTGGAGGGGGAAGAAAAAATAAAGGAAAAAGAGAAGAGGGGCCGGGCTGGGCCCCGCATGCATGGCCAACATGGCCCATGCAGCGCTTCGACGTGGACAGACGGCCTCCTGGGAGCGTCTTCGTCCTCCACGAAGCCACGCAGGGACGCGGGCGGAAGATGGACAGGGGCGACGGGGAAGAAAGGAGGGGCGGGCTAGGCTTACCGGCGGGAGGCGGGCTCGCCGGCGACGGCAGGGCGGGGCGGTGGCGTCGCGCGGTGGTGCAGGGACGGCTCGGAGGCACTTTCCTCGGCCGCAGCTGCTCCTCCCGACGTTCTTCTCCGCAGGTCCTCCCGGGATATGGTGGCGGCGCTGGTCTCCGGTGACCTGGGCGGCGGAAAGGGTAGGGTTAGGGCTGCGGAGAGGCGGCGGTTGTAGGAGAAATAGAGGGAGAGAGGGGAGTGCTGCGGCGCGTCCACTTTTTTTTACCGGCCACCCGAGGTGACCGAGGTTGTGTGGCCTCCCCGGCGAGCAGCAGGCAGAGAGGAGGTTGGCGTTCCCTGCGGAGGGTATCTGGGAAGGGAGAGGAGTGGTGTGTGGTGAAGGAAGTGGGTGGGGAGGCCCTTTTACAGGCAGGGAAGGGCACGGGAGGGGAAGCCGGCGGTAGCGTTGCCCAATGGTTGGCCGAGGCTGGCGTCATGGATGACCTAAGAGAGTGGGGGCGGGGTGACGTCATGCAGTGGACGTTAGCAGGAGGGGAGGGGCGAGCGGGGAGAGAGGGATCGAGCGGGAGGCTTCTAGAGATGTCGTTTTACGTGTGCTAGGGTTTTGGAGTAGCTTGGGCCAAGGCCTTATGGCTTGGGCTCGGTTTTGGGAGAGATGGGGAGGGATTTCAGAGTGGTTTGAGAGGGTTGGGGTCGGCCAAGGAGGTGCAGGGGATTGGGGTGGTGCATGGGCACCATGGCCCGGTCATTAAAAAAAAAGGAAAAAGAGAGGCTCCCTAGCTAGGGTTTAGTAAGAGAGAGAGGGAGGAAAAAGAGAGGGGTAAATGGAGAGAGGGCAGCTCAATTATTATGCAAAGACCAAATCGCAAGGTTTGGAAAGAAACTAAGAAAGAGAAGGAAGTGGTGGTGGTGGTGATGGTGATGGTGATGGTATGCCATTATGGTGGTCAAGATGATGATGGTCCAAGGCTTAGAGAGGTAGAGATGGGACCATCAATATTATATCAAGGTGACATAAATCATCTCTCCAAGAGGTGAAGGAGTTTATGCAGGAGTGGGATTGTGGTTGAAGAGTCTTAGTTGAAAATGTGAAATTTGAAATTAAAAAGAATGGGTCTTCAACACTAAGAGAGTTGATCAAATTTTGAATGGGGTTTTCAATGGTCTTGCTTTTTGAAGATCTTAAAAGATACCAGAATATATTTTAAAACAAAGTTGATCTACTTGCATAACAAAGCATAGTAGAGTTTTCTCTAAGTTATTTGATTTTAAAAGGTGCAAGGATGGCACATGTACCATAGCCATGCATTCAAAAGAAAGAATAAAATACATACTTTTGTTGAAAACATTTTTGGGTTGAAGGAAATGAGGTGATTCTAAATACCATCCACAATCCCTCTTATTTGAGAAAATAATTTGAAAAGCTTAGATAAACTAGAAGTGGTTTTGTAGTGAGAATCTAGAGAAGAAATTAAATAGGGTTTTGGAAATGTTCTTTCAAAGAAAGTAAGGATAAAATTTTGGGGAAAGATCTCAAGAGTAGATGTTTATCACATTATGTAACAATCATGTACACACTTGGTTTTTGAGGAGATTAAACTTGGATTAGAATAAAAACAAGGGGTAGAACATGATGAAGTGATCTAGTGCTGAAATAGTGGATAGGGTGCAAAATCAAGTGAAAATAAGAATTGTAAGGGTTGCATGTGACATGCACGACATGGAAGTTGTAGAGGGTGTTGCATAGATGAGATCCACGCATTGAGGTCACCAATAACAGTTGTGGGTGCTTAGAGATCAACTGCCAAAATTTGAACATTTAAAGCCTACCATTACAATTTGATGACTTGGCCTCAAAACAGACAAGGATAAATGAGTATAAGAGGGATTTGTTTCAAAACAAGGACATGGTTGGGAAGTGCTCAAGATATGGTAGGTTTAGGACCAAGTGCATTGCTTTATATGGCAAGGGGTAGCTTAATCCAAGGGTTCCAAAATGGATCCTGAAACGGATTTAGGACTTAGCCAAATTTATGACGCCTTAGGGTTTTTGACTAGGGCAAGAGAGAAGGATGTATTAAGGGAGTGGACGATTCCCAAGTTTGGAATCAAGGATGGTT
The DNA here is from genome assembly GCF_019359855.2 of Lolium perenne. Taxonomy (NCBI): domain Eukaryota; kingdom Viridiplantae; phylum Streptophyta; class Magnoliopsida; order Poales; family Poaceae; genus Lolium; species Lolium perenne. The sequence goes on from NC_067247.2 coordinate 263,029,295, forward strand.
TGAGCTAGATTATAACACAATGAGGAATTTTAATAGGCACACTCAAGTTGCCAAAAAGGAGAAGGGTTTGGTGTAGAAAGAAGGAACACAATTTTTCCTAAGCCACACATGTGTTTTATTAGGTGAGTTGTTTGTTTTATCACTAGGGGTGTTGTTCTTATGGGTAGCTCAAGACAAAACTCAACAAGCAATTCAAGACAAATCATCTACCAGGAGATCAAAGCAATTCATCACAACAAACAAATCAAGGCAATTCATCTACTAAACCTATAGAAAAAGTTTTTGTTCCTCCTAATTTTTGCACTAAGGACAATTAAACAGGGTTGCAAAAGTTGGGGTGTTACAGATCTTCCACCCTTAAAATAATCTCGTCCCGAGATTAGTAAGCGTGGAACTAGAGGGGCTGCAAAGTTTAACTAAAGTTAGACTCGATTCTTCTGTAGAGGTGCCGTTGTTGAGAGGGTTGCAACTTCAACTTCTGAGAGACATGGTAACTTCTGGCCGAGGGCAAGCTTCGTGAAGAGGTTGACTACTCCAATTAGGTGTTAGATCTGTAGCTTCTTCACTATCCTAGCGGAGGTTCAAGACTATGGGAGGGTTAGTGCACCCAACGGTGCTTTCGCAGGGTTGAAAACTTTTTAGAGTTAGCTTAAATTAGTGGAAGACGAAGTCTTCCACCCTTAGGATTGTTCAGCGGGGTTCCTGAAAACTTAGAGCTTCAGCCAGGGGTCTTGTCGGTGCTTTCGAAAGAGTCATTGATCTCTTGTCTTGAGTCGAACATCTTCAGGGGGCTAGGTGCAATCTACAGCTTCAAGGGGAGTTAATGCATCCTAACCAGTTTCCGGCGGTGTTTTAGAAAGGTGGAAAATGTTAGGGTTAGCTCCAATTTTTAGTGGAAGACGAAGTCTTCCACTCTTAAGATTTTTCGTCGGGGTTTTCAGAAAAACTCTGAGCTTCTGCCTTGTGGCTCTGCTTGGGATTCTGAAGAAGTCGTCGATCTTCCGTATTCAGTAGAAGGATCTTCAGGGGAGACGTGTAGACCACGGCTTCACGGTATTTACTAGGCCATAGTACGTGCGGTAAGTTAGTATGTTGATGAAACGCCTGGTTGGTATCCACATGAAGCAGCAACAAAGGTCGTCGAAGACAATCTTCAGCTTGCGGGTCGATGCTGACTTCTACTAGCTAAGAAGTTAGCGGGCAAACTACGCCTAAAGTCTTGAGTCTTGAAGTATCTCCAGGAGCTTCACTTGATGAGGAGCAGATAAACCATGTGATGCAGCTCGGCTTTGACGCTATTGTTTTCTCAGCTTGTTAGACGGTGTGTTAGAGGGTAGTTTTCAAGAAGATATCCTCGAGGTTAGCGTGATTATGCTCCAAGGTTAGTCCAAATTAGTATGTCTTCTCGCAGAGGTGCAGTCATTCTTGAAGGTATGGCTTCTTCTTTCTTGGTGTAGTAGAGATGCTCCAGCTGATCTTGAAGATAGTCAGCGTAGATAGGGGTTTGGGTTAGTTTTTACTGACGGTTGAAAAACAACTGTTAACGGGTTTAGAGTTTTTTGTTAACCTATCCAACTAACTAGCAGTTAGCAAAACATCGGCGAGGTAGGTGAGGGTGAAAACATCTTAGGGAGGCTTACTACGCTGGGTTTTCATACTAAGAGTGTTTTTCAGACCGAAATGGCAAGACAATCATACACACAACAAACAAATAAAAACACTCAAGGCAACACACTTAGGGAACTACAAGCAATCATCACACCAAACATGGTACTCTAAGTACCCACGGATGCCTAATACGTGGGGGTAGCTCAATCAAAGCGATTGAGTTTGTCCTATATCCATCCTATATGTTTGGGGCTGGTCACATATGTTGATGTCTTCATCTGGCTGACATCGACTTCAACAAGGACTCTCGAAGCAGTTGGTGGTGAAGCAGCCTGGTGTTGAGTCGTCGATGTTGAAGTGGAGGCGAAAACTGTGTAGATCCTCTGGTCTCAACATCCCAGGGATGCGAGGTCTTCGAAGGATTAATTGCTGAAGAGCTCCATAAACGACAACTTTTCATGACGAACCTAAAAATTACTAGTCAGGAAATTGAGGACTTGATCCTTGATGACTGCAAAAGTGCGAGTCCAAAGAGGAACAAGGTCAGCTCCCTGACAGACTGTGGTGATAACCGAAGGAATGATGTTATCATCCCTACAAGCGCACAGCTATGTCGGCATCCAATCTTCAATAGCTGCTGTTGGAGATATATGAGTCTTCCCGAGGGATTGATCCATCTTTGAGGTCGAGTCTCCGGTCTGAGTTGGGAACATCGTCCAACATGTAGGTTTGAAGTGGATGAGACAATAGAGTAAGAATTTTCAAACCTTTTTATAAAGCGGAGAGATAAGAATTTAGAAGCTTTGAATAAATAAGAGGAGTAGAAGCTATACTTCCAACTAAAGAAAGAATTTGTTTCCTAAATAAATTTTCCCAAGTACTCGTTTCCTAACTAACGTCCATGCTAACTAAGGTCTCCTACAGTCAGGATAGCTCTGATACCAGCTCTGTTGGGACCCCGGACTAGCTGTCCGAAATACCCTGTTATGTATACAATTCACGATCCCATGATCAGTGCGTCGTGAACACATAACCGAACTAATATCAAATTACACCATCCATTACAAAGAGGAATAAGAAAAATTACAATAAGGTCTCATGACCAATATTTACATAATAGCCTCGAAGGGCCTAACTAAACATCAGAGTAGCATCATCACTTCAACAGCGCGGAGCCCAAGTCATCTGCCATAAACCCTACAGGCAACTGACTGGGAAGACGTTCCTAGCTCGCATAGACATCGTCAACTCCTTCTTCATCCGTCTTGTTCCTCCAAGTCTGGCCAAGTAAATAGCCAGGGACAAAACCGTGAGTACATTTGGAATTATACTCGCAAACCATCATGAAGGTACTTTGCAAGAGTGCAAGATAACAAGTGCTAATCTAAGATGACAAGAGGGAAGAGCTAATTTCTCATGTGGAAAATAGCATGAGAAAGAAAAATAGTTTCTCTTGTGGATGTAGCATCCCAACATCACAGTTGAAGGGGACACTAAGAAGATCCTATGACATCTCTATATCTTTGTTAAAGAAGATACTTCAAAAGATAGACTACGACATCTATATATCTTAATTGAAGAAGAGTCTTTCTACATGAAACACTAGGAAGGGTCACCCAATTTTTGTTTCATTTTCCTCGACCATCTCCATATGGTCGGCACCAGCCTTTCCGTACCCTTCCGGTACATCCAACACACACATTTCCTTTGGAAATCATTTTCTAAACCAAAACTCGACACAGCTCGGTAACGGCCATCCCAACCGTCCATGACCGCGGACGCGGCTATTCGAATAGTTTTAACTCTACAGAGTGTGCGCACTTTCACCACAAGAACCGACAAATCCGCCGGGATCATCCCCGGTTCGACATACAAAAGTATGCGAGGCTCGGATAATCAGTCATAGTCCTTCGCTTGTCTCCATTGACATGAGTCCTTCCCTGCGGGCTTACCCCTTCCCGGCACCCCGGCAGCATACCTCCTTGAGCGTATCTCCGGCGCCATGACAGAAGACCCTCAGTAATCGTCCGGCTATCAGTTAAGACAGTGTATTGCCTCCTCCAGAGCGCAACCCGGCGTCGGAGGTCATCGTGACACTCTCTAGAAAGTTGTGAAGGGTGCTCATGCCAATTTCAACAGACGTCGAACTAAGCCCGTACCCACTTTGGATAATGTGGTTGCGCTGTGTAATTGTTCCGGGCGAATACAAAGAAACGTGTGTCGTTTTTCTCAAAAATCCAACTCACACACACATTCCTTTATGCCAACAACCAACTATATTCCTCCAACATCCTTGTCCAAAAACTTTGTCTTTCTAAAACATACACTTGGGTAGAGTTAACTTACCCAAGGTTTTCACAAACATTTACAACAAGGTAAGCCTTGAGGGGTTCCCAACCTAAAGTTTCATGATGGAACTAAGACACCATATGGCCGTGATGATAGTCATCATGCCAAAAAGTAATGGATATGGTGGAATCAAAATAGTCATACTTGCTTAAGGTAAGCATGTATGTTGACAACAAAAGAGGGGAAAATATTTTCAGATTTGTGGAGCTAACCCAACCAACACTAATGTAAGTGATGGTGATCAACAATAATAGACGTACATAAGGTGGTTAGGCATACCCATCTCAATTTGAGAGTATACCTAGTTCATGAAGTGACTACCACTATACTAACAAAGGAGTATAGCGTGAGTTGTCAAGAGAGTTAGCATGCTTAGGATAAGCATGTATGCCGATAAAATAGGATAGCATGACCATGATACCATACACCCAACGAATTACCAAGACCTTGACAAGATAAAACTACTAGAGGTACCATGCTTGCATCCAAGCATAGATGACAACAATATGGAGATCATCACACATAGAACCAAGATGCTATTGATAGCACAAGATGACATCCAAAGAGACATCATATAAGAGTTCAAAAGATGGCTTGCCTTGGTTGGCTTCTTTGTCCCTGGACTTCTTCAACTCCATCCAATAAGAATTCCAACAATATAAATAAAATCCTCGTCCGAACCACTTCTTCTTCTTCTCCGAATTGTTCGCATCTATAGCCGGAAAAATATAAAAGGAACATAATCAATCACATTGCACCAACAAGACAATATTTCAACAATCAACAACTAATCATGCAGCCAAGGAATAACATACTAAGGACTTATTGATATTACAAAACAACTTTAAAAGTTTTTAATTTAGAAAACCCAATTTATTCACCAAATAAAGGCATGAGAGCCTCTCAAATGAGAAATTGCTTCCTTGGTTATTACCAAGGCATAAATTGAATATCCTCTGGTAGATAACACCACAAAGAAGTTAAGTGCATTGGTTTGACATAAAAAAAACACTCATATTTTATTTTCAAATCTTTTAGGAAAAGTAGAAATCAGTTTTCCTAATTTAATATGCTCACGTAACATAAGCCAAAAAAGGAGGTAAACACTACACCACACTATTTGAAATCCTAACCAAAACAATAGAACTTGTCCTAAGTTGCAGAAGGTTTTGTTTTTCAAGAATAAAACATAAGTTGACCACTTTTAAATGAAAAGATGTGGTCAAAGATTTTAAATAAATAAAAGTTTTGATTCAACAATTCATGTGACACACACATATTACTAACAGTAACAAAAATGCATGAACAGAGTCTAACAATATTTTTCCTAGATGGATAGTAACAAAACAAGGTCAACACAATTGGATTCATCCAAAAATATGAAACCTACAATTTTTAAAATTACAAACACTAAACAGAATGCAGTGATCATGTTTAATGTACTAAAAATCGTATAAAAATCCTAAAAATAAGGGGTCAGTGGCAGTGGAAAGGTATGGAAATTTCTGATCTAATGCAATTGGTTTCACTCAATTTGGGTTTGTAGATCAGGAGTTAATTACAAAATAGTGCTACTTGTTATAATACAAATTAACAGCAAATATCAATTTTTCAAACGAATTGATTTGGCGGGAAGGGCTCTGGGCCATGCGGGAGAGAAGATTGGGCCGGCCTAGGTGATTTGCCAAGTGGAGGGGGAAGAAAAAATCTATCTATACCTAATAATAAAGAAAATAAGGTTTCCTTGGTTTGGTCCGTTTGGTTCGTCCGTTCGTGTGTTTTGGTCCGTCAATTTTGTTTGTCGTTCGGCTGGGTCTGACCACGTACGGGAGGAGGTCACCCGAGTACAAACAGAAAAGGAAAACGTAGAGTCCTTGACCTGTTTTTTCATGTAGGGGAGAAGGTCACGTATAGATTGAGGTCACCCGATCACCCGAGTCTAGACAGAGAAGGAAAACGTAGAGTCCTACGGATGTGTTTGCCGCCCGTGATCCATCTATAAATAACGAAAATTCTACCCATCATGATCTAGGTCTAAGAGCTGAAGCCAAAGAACTGCTGGGTTCGGATCGAGGGAATCGTCGGCTTGATCCCAAAAAAAACGATCGATGGATCGATCAGTGGCCACCCGGCAGGGCCACCCCGGCAGGGTGCTGATACTCCTGCCGCTGCAGCAGTAGACGACGTGCGCGTATAGATGACCCAGTAATGCAACTGCCGCTGGCGGCAGATTCCCGCGTGGCTGGATGGCGTCTCTGTTCTCCGCCACCGCGGAGCTTCGTCGAGATCTCGGCGCTTCACAGTTTCGCCAACTGAAGATGAAGACGCGATTGGAGCCGGACGGGGATGACGACAATCGAGTTATAGGTCGATTTCGCCATCTGAAGATGAAGGAGGCCACAGCGCCGCCGGCTGACCATGCCAAGCGACAAAGAGTTATAGCTTATAGCTAGGTCGAAGACGAAGACGAGAGTACGGTTTAGAGAGCCGGTCGACGAGGAGCCGCTCGTGAAGGCCACAAGCCCACAACGCCGGTGGGACCAAGGACGATGCTTTGCCGGGTTGCTCGGACGTGAAGACCCTGCGACGACGTTCCCTGCCAAGCTACAGCCGTGAGCCTCCATGGCGAGCATAGCTGCATGGGACAACAATTTTTCTCTGTCCTGCTTCGCGTTGTGTTGTTGTCCGATGCATGCCTCCGCGCTCTCTAAAGCTATTTGCATAGAGACAACCACACCTACAAACTGAAATACATCATACTTGAGTTATACGACAAAGTGAGTGTGGATTATTCAAATTTCAAACTATGGTGAATAATCGGGCGCTGATTCTTAGGTGCCATTATTAGGAACAAACTGAGTGCGTGGGTTTTCTTAAACTCGTGTCCAAGTGCAGAACTAGAAGAAGCAAGTGCAGTTCATGGAGCTTGGCGATTGCAGTTCTAGAGGGACTGGGCTCATATTCACTAAAAAAATGCCGATCATTGAATCTGATTATAACTCAGTTGTGAAGATTTTGTCCAAACATGATTTTGCATTCAGCCTCAATATAGCATGTTCCATTATTAAGTGATGTGCCAAATATAAGTGATAGACAATGTTCATATATTAGGAGAAGTGAAAATGTCTGATTTTATGAAATAATTCAGTACTGCCGGCAGTTCATATCACCAAACGAGCAATGTAAGTCCACTCCGTCCACCTTCTTAAGACAAGACAATGTGATACGGAAACTCAAAACAAATTATGGACCTTATTCATTAGTAGAAAGTAAACGACACAACTATGGCTTCGATGATTGGCTGCTGATTGACATGGACGTGATCGTGTCCGGTGAGGCCCTCCGGCAATGAGCGGGGAGCGATCCTTGGCATGGCGGTCTGCCTACACAACTATGACAAAAAATTGATGCAAGAAACAATCGATGCCGCGGTGGAAGGATGTCCAGCGACGACCAACAACAACATAGGAAGGAGTGCCCCTTTACATTGTGGCGTCTGTGGATCCATATTGCCAAAGAGTATTTTATTTCTTAAAAGTCAACATTTATTGGTATTCCGCAGCAGCGCGCGGGCATTGTACTAGTAAAGGAAAAAGAGAAGAGGGGCCGGGCTGGGCCCCGCATGCATGGCCAACATGGCCCATGCAGCGCTTCGACGTGGACAGACGGCCTCCTGGGCGCGTCTTCGTCCTCCACGAAGCCACGCAGGGACGCGGGCGGAAGACGGACAGGGGCGACGGGGAAGAAAGGAGGGGCGGGCTAGGCTTACCGGCGGGAGGCGGGCTCGCCGGCGACGGCAGGGCGGGGCGGTGGCGTCGCGCGGTGGTGCAGGGACGGCTCGGAGGTGCTTTCCTCGGCCGCAGCTGCTCCTCCCGACGTTCTTCTCCGCAGGTCCTCCCGGGATATGGTGGCGGCGCTGGTCTCCGGTGACCTGGGCGGCGGAAAGGGTAGGGTTAGGGCTGCGGAGAGGCGGCGGTTGTAGGAGAAATAGAGGGAGAGAGGGGAGTGTTGCGGCGCGTCCACTTTTTTTCACCGGCCACCCGAGGTGACCGAGGTTGTGTGGCCTCCCCGGCGAGCAGCAGGCAGAGAGGAGGTTGGCGTTCCCTGGGGAGGGTATCTGGGAAGGGAGAGGAGTGGTGTGTGGTGAAGGGAGTGGGTGGGGAGGCCCTTTTATAGGCAGGGAAGGGCACGGGAGGGGAAGCCGGCGGTGGCGTTGCCCAATGGTTGGCCGAGGCTGGCGTCATGGATGACCTAAGAGAGTGGGGGCAGGGTGACGTCATGCAGTGGACGTCAGCAGGAGGGGAGGGGCGAGCGGGGAGAGAGGGATCGAGCGGGAGGCTTCCAGAGATGTCGTTTTACGTGTGCTAGGGTTTTGGAGTAGCTTGGGCCAAGGCCTTATGGCTTGGGCTCGGTTTTGGGAGAGATGGGGTGGGATTTCAGAGTGGTTTGAGAGGGTTGGGGTTGGCCAAGGAGGTGCAGGGGATTGGGGTGGTGCATGGGCACCATGGCCCGGTCATGAAAAAAAAAGGAAAAAGAGAGGCTCCCTAGCTAGGGTTTAGTAAGAGAGAGAGGGAGGAAAAAGAGAGGGGTAAATGGAGAGAGGGCAGCTCAATTATCATGCAAAGACCAAATCGCAAGGTTTGGAAAGAAACTAAGAAAGAGAAGGAAGTGGTGGTGGTGGTGATGGTGTGCCATTATGGTGGTCAAGATGATGATGGTCCAAGGCTTAGAGAGGTAGAGATGGGACCATCAATATTATATCAAGGTGACATAAATCATCTCTCCAAGAGGTGAAGGAGTTTATGCAGGAGTGGGATTGTGGTTGAAGAGTCTTAGTTGAAAATGTGAAATTTGAAATTAAAAAGAATGGGTCTTCAACACTAAGAGAGTTGATCAAATTTTGAATGGGGTTTTCAATGGTCTTGCTTTTTGAAGATCTTAAAAGATACCAGAATATATTTTAAAACAAAGTTGATCTACTTGCATAACAAAGCATAGTAGAGTTTTCTCTAAGTTATTTGATTTTAAAAGGTGCAAGGATGGCACATGTACCATAGCCATGCATTCAAAAGAAAGAATAAAATACATACTTTTGTTGAAAACATTTTTGGGTTGAAGGAAATGAGGTGATTCTAAATACCATCCACAATCCCTCTTATTTGAGAAAATAATTTGAAAAGCTTAGATAAACTAGAAGTGATTTTGTAGTGAGAATCTAGAGAAGAAATAAAATAGGGTTTTGGAAATGTTCTTTCAAAGAAAGTAAGGATAAAATTTTGGGGAAAGATCTCAAGAGTAGATGTTTATCACATTATGTAACAATCATGTACACACTTGGTTTTTGTGGAGATTAAACTTGGATTAGAATAAAAACAAGGGGTAGAACAGGATGAAGTGATCTAGTGCTGAAATAGTGGATAGGGTGCAAAATCAAGTGAAAATAAGAATTGTAAGGGTTGCATGTGACATGCACGACATGGAAGTTGTAGAGGGTGTTGCATAGATGAGATCCACGCATTGAGGTCACCAATAACAGTTGTGGGTGCTTAGAGATCAACTGCCAAAATTTGAACATTTAAAGCCTGCCATTACAATTTGATGACTTGGCCTCAGAACAGACAAGGATAAATGAGTATAAGAGGGATTTGTTTCAAAACAAGGACATGGTTGGGAAGTGCTCAAGATATGGTAGGTTTAGGACCAAGTGCATTGCTTTAGATGGCAAGGGGTAGCTTAATCCAGGGGTTCCAAAATGGATCCTAAAACGGATTTAGGACTTAGCCAAATTTATGACGCCTTAGGGTTTTTGACTAGGGCAAGAGAGAAGGATGTATTAAGGGAGTGGACGATTCCCAAGTTTGGAATCAAGGATGGTTTGAGCTAGATTATAACACAAAGAGGAATTTTAATAGGCACACTCAAGTTGCCAAAAAGGAGAAGGGTTTGGTGTAGAAAGAAGGAAAACAATTTTTCCTAAGCCACACATGTGTTTTATTAGGTGAGTTGTTTGTTTTATCACTAGGGGTGTTGTTCTTATGGGTAGCTCAAGACAAAACTCAACAAGCAATTCAAGACAAATCATCTACCAGGAGATCAAAGCAATTCATCACAACAAACAAATCAACGCAATTCATCTACTAAACCGATAGAAAAAGTTTTTGTTCCCCATAATTTTTGCACTAAGGACAATTAAACAGGGTTGCAAAAGTTGGGGTGTTACAGGTGATTCTTCGATGTACTAACGCCGCTCGCCATGTATTCACGCCGTACCAGTTCCGCGTCGCCCGCGAGCGGATTGAAGCGATCCCGCGCGCCGGACACGCTCGAGGAGGCGTGGCGGCTCCAGTGCAAGCAGTCCGCCGCCGGGAGTTGGCGCGCGGCGTGCAGGTACGGCGGCTCCCTGTACATGCCATCATCGCTCCGCGAGTTCGCCCCGGGCGGGCTCTGGTACAAGGCGGATCCGCCGCTCAAACCGATGAGCGGCCCCGTCTTCAACAAATGGCGCGCCGACTGGGAGAGGAACCGCCGGTCGAAGGCGGCGTGGGAGGCGAGCACCAGCGGCGGATTCGTGCCGCCAGCCGGCGAGGTGGCGGAGGAGGCAGAGGAAGGGGAAGACCCCCTCTTCTTGAAGGTGCTGGCCGCGTCCCTCAAGGACGATGCCGACAAGAAGAGGGCGGAGGAGGAGGAGGAAGGGGAAGACCCCCACTTCTTGAAGGCGCTGGCCGCGTCCCTCAAGGACGATGCCGACAAGAAGGGGGCGGAGGAAGAAGACAAGGCGGCGGCCATCGCCACCGTCAAAGAGAAGGAGGCGCGGGAGGCGGACGAGAACGCGACCATCATCTTCCTCGACGACTAGATAGGTTAGCAGTCGCGATAAGGATCGCGCAATTCTCTATGTATGATCCGTATGTATGATCAACTATGAATTATGAACTATGAACTATCAAACCAAACCACATAGTTTTTTTTATGTCATATAGTAAGAATTCACGTTGATAAAACAAGGTCTAGACATATTCAAACTAGACAAATCACGTATATCTACCCCTAACCCTAAACTCTGTCTTATGAAGTAAAGCATGAAGAGAAGTGGTTTTGGTTTTCAAACATGGAAATTTCAAAAACCTTCCCAAAAGCTTCATTTTGGAGTGACTAAGAAGGATGCAAGCTTACCTTTTCATTTTCATGTTTTAAACATGTTTAAATAAGGAAGCGTGGTTCTGAAACCTCATACACATTGTTGCAAAAGTAATTACATCACCTAAACAATACCAGTACTAGTTCATAATTATAAACTTATGTACAATCTTGGAAACATATAACGCCAGCCTAGTTCACCAATTATCATCATCCCTCTTGATGCGCTTGCCGGTGCCGCTTGTACCTGCCTCCCATGGGTTGGCAGTCCAAGTTCTGCACTCGTTCGCACTTCGTGTGTCGGGAATCCTTGTTGGAGCTTCCCAACCAGATACAGGCCCTGCCCTTGCTAGCTCACCACATCCAGCCATTGCCCTAGCTTGCTCACCATGTGAACCGCCATCCCACGGAGACCCCGAAGTAGGCTCGCACGGGTCCTTTATCCATGGTGGCATATTCTTCGGATCAAATGGTATGTTGTACCTAAAGCAATAAGATACAAATTCCCAGTTGGTTGTCCCGACAAACTGCTTCTTCTCGTCGCGCCAGGCAGGGGGAGGAGCGGCCAACCTAGCCGCTTCCTTGCAATCCGGGCAAACCACTTCCCTTGGAATTAGTTGTGCTTGACGCTGCCCATCATTGATTTTTTGAGTCACCTGTACAACTCAAAACTGGCATACCCATCAATCGCAGCATACCTCAAGTTTACTTGAGGCAATGGCATGCACTCCCATTGATCGTGGCTGCTAGTAGGGAACTTGGTCTTCATGTCTTTGTAAGATGGGTCAATGATGGCGGCTGCCAAATCACCCATGCCAGTCCTATTGCCAGGACCATTGAAATTGATCATTTCCTGAATGTCAATCCAATTATGTTCAGGAATTTTAATGCCATCTCTAGCAAACCTTCTAGAGTAACCCTTGATGTCAACAGTTGTGAAACAAATTCCTTTATGTTGAAGGAATTCTCGCAGTACCAGATGGTCAGGACTCCTGCATGTTAACACAAATCAATCTTGTAAGATCGTATATTCTGAAATAGTACACATATTTTTCTTCCAGTAAACTGTATACTTGTTGCAGTGAAACAATGATTTTGCATCAGTGATACACATCAAAATAACATGAATTATTGTTGCGACTATATGATCTAATTATTTAAGTGTCAAGTTAAGATTCAGTTACTATATGTTAATATCTTGACATCCATGCCTATTATCGTTGAGTATGAGTACATGAAATTTGTGCAAATTTTGAGTACCAAAATCATGAAACTAGATATCGTGGTCAATCCAAAAAAATTATAAAAGTTTGTTGGATATTACGTTCCTGACCACATTTTTCATACAAGTTAGTTTGTTCGTGTTTTCATACAAGTTAGAACCTAGTCTATTTTGAAATAAAAAAGCAGATCCAAGATAAAGGAAGAGTTTCTATATAAAAAAAACAAAAGGATAAAGGAAGGCATGTGAAGAACATACCTGCAGAAATGGTACACCAGGACGTGGTCGTCCATGGCCAACTGAACGACAGCGGTACTTACTTGGTCCGAAGTGTATTCTAGGTCGAGGCCGACGAACCTGGGCCTGTCCTCTAGCAGCTTTTGTTCGTACATCTCGAGGGTGCGCTCGAGAACGGAAGGGTCATTCGTGTAGACCACGTTCACCTTGGTCGTCCCATGGGGAACGATGCTCCTCTTTAGCGTAAACAGGCCGCCGTCGGCCATGGCAGCGCTGAAGCACGTCGAACTGATCGGAGGGATTGAGGGGGAGGGAGGGAGAGCAACTGCAAACAATGGGGTTTTTTGGAACTTGCCGAAATGCAGGGGAGAACGAACCGCCAGGGGTTGTTTAGTGGGGACATATGGGAATAATACTGCGATGAGGTTGAGGAATTAACTCCAACTGCCATTTAAATCTAGTAGTAGTACTCCCTATAGTCAGTTGATAGGAAATGGACGGGCAAGATTGATTCTAGGGAGGCGAATCCCAGTATTTTCCCAATTTATTTGAGTTGTAATATAACCATCGTTAATAGTTGAATTGAAAAATATTTACAAAATTAATTTATTATATACTACATGATGAGATAATCCAACAAACCATGGAAATGCATGGCCATCCAACCATGTCACCCGCTTGTGAAAATTGTATAGGTGGTAGTGTGCGCAATACACGCGGTAGCCACTTCACAAATACATCCTTTTAATTTTGCCCCCCTTAATTCGGCCAATAAAAATGAAAAGACTTTGTGTGGAAAACCAAAAAAACTGTATTTGGCAAAGTATAGTTGAAAATAAGAAGTTTTTCATTGATCTCTTGAAAAAGGGGTCATGATTCAAAAGTTCGCCATGCATGGTTCTTGCGGTAACCAAGCTAGCTCACCCATGTGGCAAGAAGCGAATCAATGTCCAACATGCATGGTTCCAAAAATATATATTTATAGAATGATTCTGCTTCTCAAGAATATTTGCATGCCATGATGTTTGTTATTTTTCTTAGATAAAAGTAGTAATTGGCGACTTTGTGATTGCCTTGCTTGCTGATTTCAATAAGTTTGAACCTCATTTTGGCTTTATTTCAAATTTAGGCAAAAACTTCTTGGCAATCGACTTGTGAGCTACTATACTTGGATGAAACCCACATTTTCGTTGGCTAATGTTTTCTGATTCCACAACAATAGGGCACATCCCTATATCATCCCAAATTTTGAATTCTTATTAGTTTGGTTGATGACCACCATTCATATCCGAACTTAATTAATTGGAGTACAAATGATTTAGTTTATGGTTTCATGGTAAGCTAGTTTAACAAATTAACCTTCGAAATGGCGATTCGCCTACCATGCATGCATGTTTGGCCTACCCGTGAAATTTTGATTTGTGGTATTGTGCACACACTGCACATGATAGCGAATAAACAAAACACCTATTTGGACCCCTTTGGCCAGCAAGGGCATGTTTGGTTCCTAGCCACAATTTGCCAAGAAGCCAAAATTTGGCAGCCATATAGTTTATTTGGCATGTGTTTGGTTTTTGCCACAATTTGGCTTATCACAATTTATTGCATGTATGGTCCATTTGTCATAGACTCAACTTTTTTTTACAAAGTTTGGCTTTAATATTTTAAGTCACAATTTGGTTGCTAGCCATACTAGCTTTTTTTTGGCTAACCACACTTTGGCTTTTGAAAAATGTGGCTACCAAACAGGGGTCCTAATAAAAAGAAAACAACACACTAATGTGTGGTAAACCAAAAATCCCTACTTTGCAAAGTTGCATATGTGCAAAAGGGGGCAATGCATGCATTATTCAGAAGTTGACTGTGGTTTTCGTAGTGTAACCAATTACTTAAGCTTACATATGGGAAGAGGCGCGGCTAGCGAGACGAACTCAAGCAGCTATGGTTCCAATGTTGTCAAGTTTGAAGTGGACACTGCATGTGAAGCTTGATCAAATTAATGGGTAGAAAGCCAAAAGCAGTCCATATTTATTGTATATGTGTGTGAATAATGACTCTTCACCCCAAACCTCTATGTATGATAGGGTTTTATATTTTTTACTTGTTAGTAGTAAGTACATGTCATGTGATGGCTCCATGCACATGTTTCACAACTTTTTTTTGATTTGTTTCTACCTCATTTGGTTGGTTTCAAATTGGCTCAAACTTCCTATATACGCGCTATGTTGTACTATTGGGACCCATGTTTGGGCTTTGTTTGTGGTACCACACTTGCAGGGTACCTCCAAGTATTTTATTCCCAAAATTATGAATTCTAATTAAATGGTGAACTAAAAACTGATCATCTAAAGTTGGAAAATAAAATCCATATATAGCTGCACATCGAGATATTTGTATAAGGTAGACAAACAGCATTGCCACACATGCCTTATATAAGTTTGTTTTTTCTAGCGGAGTGTATTCCCTAATCACCCCACGGTTGTGACATTGTCAATGTTGACATGATAAATAACATTGTGAGACTTTCCATCTTATTCTTTTTTGTAGAAATGATTGTCCCATTATGGAAAACGTCCCCATTCGTTTTTCAAATTAAGTAAACGTTATAGGATGAAAATTCATTGAAGTGACAAATTTTCTAGATTTCTAACTATTTTCGCTCATTCAAACAAGTTTGCAATAGCCCGGCCTGTTGTCCAGTGACAATTTTAGAGTACAATTTGATCAACATCACAAAAAGTGCTTTTAAGGTATCCTAGATGCCTTGGTAACCGTCGAACACTTTAATCACTCTGACCTCGCCGTCTCGCCATCTTAGATGCCTTGGTAACCGTCGAACACTTTAGACTAGCCCCAATGGGAGTATCATAAGTAGTATCATACATGCCATGTTGGCAAAAATCTAATGTGTCACATCAATTAATGAGGTGAGATATGAGAGTAGTATCATAACACATAAACCTAGAAAACTTAGAAAACTTCATGACTAATACATCATGTACACACATTTGCATTGAGATTCTACAAAACTTTAAATATGACATAAGTATGATACCATATTATGATAATATGCATTGTGGAGGTAGTATCATAAACTAGTAGCGTATGATACTACGTACTACGTACTTCCCATTGTGACTAGTCTTAATCACTCTGACCTCACCGTCTCGCCGTCTTACTATAGTACCTATTACACCCCCACTCTGTCTCTCATACAGCGCCCCACTCGTTTCCCACTCTGTCTCTCATACAGCGCCCCAATCTTAGCATGTTGGACCAATTAGGAGTACAAAATTATGTTCTAAATGTTGCTCAAACTTTCCATACAACTAATATATAACTTATACTACGTAGGTTACATCATCGAAATAGGTATGACCAGTTGAGAAATGGGAACAATAACTTGGAACCTTTCTTACTATCGAGTGGGACGTGTGATATTGGTGTGACCCTGTTTTTTTCTTCTTCTACATAATGGCTACATGATGGTTCTAGAAAGAAGTGTATGCTGTTGTGGTATCTCTTGACCTGAATCCCTCTAATCAGAAGCGTTAGATTTTGGAGACCAACGGTTAGTACTGTTGTTACATATCTAGTTCAAAACTGGTGCATTTTGTATATTGTTGTAGTAGTCTAGTAGATAGATTCAGATGCATGGTCAGGAGTGCAAACATTTCGCAACTATTTGAGCCCTCACCTTATTATCGGATGTCACATTTCGAGTTTCTAAAAAAATGTAAATTCAAATCATAGTCACGAGTTATGTTGTCTTGTGCACATCTAAACATTTGTTTCAAAAAGTGACCATATGTGAGCTGTGGAAAAAACAAAACACCTATAAGCGAATAATATTCCTTAACTATTCACATATCATTTGTCTTTTTTGTGCAAGCTAGAAAATTTCATTTTTTTATGAAACTTCACAGATGCATACTCATTTGTGACCTGTGGAGGCGTGGAGCAATACACAACATAATATGCGTCCCGGTTTTGATTTTCTTCATATTTTTTAAAAGTGCAGAAGTGTGATATCCGATAATAGGATGCGGGTGCAACTAGTTGCAAATGAGATGCTATGTATGCTGATATGATATGTCTTTTGTCGTGGCCCCATCCTACTTCTGCATTTTCTTTACGGCCATTTTTTAGTAGTTGCGACCTGGACGTGATCGGACTAGTCGATACTCGATAGTAGTCGTACTACCGTACAACTTCTGCATGTGGCGTACAAGATGGCTGTAGAAGCCTCTAGAGTAGTAGTACTAGCTAACGGACTGACATGGCCATTGATATGACAAGACTATACCCTGATTTGGACGCATTGTAGTGGCTCCATCAATGTTCCGCTATGATGGTCAATTTTACTGCTACAGCAGATTGTCGACGCAGAGGATTCCTTGGCTTCCGCGCAAGACCCTTCCAAAAGAAGGCATCTGCTCTGGCCCGTTGATTCTATGTGGACGGTTCCAGATTGCTTTATGTGTTTTTGTACAGTATCAGAGTACTAGGTTTTCCTTCCCTCCCTATTAGGGGTTGTTTGGTTTAGGGGATAGGTTTATGGAATGAGAGTAACCCCAACCACCTGCCTAGGGATAGCCAATTTTTGTTGTTTGGTTGTGTAGGAATTGAGTGTAGGACGAGAGGTGGTTAGTGGTATAGATTTTTTTTGTTTGCTCGAAATGTTAGGGGTGGCTATAATATGGTGAGATTATGTCTACACACATCAAATATACCACACCTCCTATTTTTATAGCCCAAAAAAATACATAACTGGTGGTATGTGAATTGATCTGGGTAAAAATATTACACAACCGTACAAATATTCAAATCCTATAGTCAAATCCTACATAACTCCTATACAAATTGTACGAATCAAAGGATATGATTTTCCCCCTATATAGCTTGTTTGATTTGAAGAATTGAATCCTCAAAAATTTCTATGTATTATTTTCTTATACTAGTAAAACCCTATAGGATTTCTAATAAGAGGTTAGACCTCCTGGAAAAATTCATATGCATCTGTGACAACTATGCTATGAACTCTCAATCTCTATAGAAATTTCCTTTGGCTTTCCTATGATACCATCACACACCTAGCTTTACCAATTCCCGTAGATTTCTTTCCCGTAGGATTCAAGGAGGCATATGTCATAGCGATTCTCCATTTTTCTATCATATGAATCTAACATGCCCTCTCAGTTTGAGTGATGCAAAGTGGCCACTATAAGATAT
Source organism: Lolium perenne (assembly GCF_019359855.2). Lineage (NCBI taxonomy): Eukaryota > Viridiplantae > Streptophyta > Magnoliopsida > Poales > Poaceae > Lolium > Lolium perenne. The sequence goes on from NC_067247.2 coordinate 263,047,080, forward strand.
ATTTAGTCAGATTAATTGGTCATGCATACACTAGTTGTTTTCTATCTTTCCCTACACATGTCAATTAGCGAAATTTATAAGTAAAATCCTAAAATTCAAATAAATTGCTGAAAATTGGAAATAATATTACAGTTGTATCAAATTACTAAATCGATCCAGAAAATATGTACATGGCCTCAAGAATCTTTTTGCCGAACTGAGTAGTCCGTAAATGATGTCCTTGGAGTAGTTTCTGAGTTAAAGAACGTCCCTTTCATCAAACTGACATGGCCTTTGATTTGACAAGAGAACACTAATATTTTGGACCTGAATCAGAGTGGTAAAGGCGTACAGCTCGATCAATGCAATGGTATGATGGCTATGCAGCTATACCTATATAGGAGTAGACTACTATTAGACTTTGGGACACAGAGATTTGGCTTCCGCGGCCGACCCCGAACAAGATTCTTTTACATTGCCGATATATCTTTTCACTGACATTGAATCGCTGAAACTTGGGGTCCGCCTGTGGCAGGACCAGCCTGTCAATGGCCCAAAGTCTTATGTGCTCCCGCCCTTTGATTTTGGATGGACGGACAAGATTTCCCAGTCCCATCCCTGTCCTGTTCGTTCCAGTTTTCATCCTCCTCCCCGGGGAACCCTCCCGGAAAGCTCTACACCGACCCCTTCTATCCCCACCTGCTTGTCCATTCCTTCTTCCTCCAGCGATTCATCCCTCGTTCAACAAGTTGTCTAAGAAGAACATGAAGAAGAGTAAGAAGAGGAAGGAGGCGTTGGTGTCTGAGACTAAATCCGCGGTGAAATCCATCCCGCTGAAAGTCCTGGAAACTCCAGCTTTGAAAGTGTACCAGCGGCGCCGGCGGACAGGCATGTCTGTGCTTCCATCGCAAGCTCAGTCTGCTTCGGGCTTGTTGGGTCAGGGCAGAGTAATCCAGCAAGAGTCCTGGTAGGTTTTTATCGCCATGTGCTTTCTTTGCCCCCATGAACGCAGATTACAGCAAGGCAAACAGATCCAACTATTTTTTTTACCCGGGAGAACCAGCTATTTGACCGTCTTTCTTCTAGGGCCGCCCGTTCAAGTGTCGCCCTTCCTACCGATGCCGAGAAATCGCCCGTGTTTCGCCAAGATGGTGGGTACGAAGCTCCCCGGTATGTTTCCATCGCCATGCCGAAGTTTCTCTGCCTTCTGGCTGACTAGCGGATCGAACAATTTAACCTTCTTTCTTCCTTGGCGGCAGGTTTCAGCGCCATTCCTACCCAAGTTTAGAAATCGCTCATTTCTTGCCAACCTGGTGGTTACGAAGCTCTTGGGTATGTTTCCATCGCCATGCCGGATTTTCGTTGAGTCCTTGCTGGCAGGCGGTGCCAACTAAACCGGCTATCATCGTCCAGGGCCGACGGTTCCAGGCTCGTGCTTTCTACCACAGGATCCACTTCGTACTTAGCTATCGAGGACCCGTTGTTTGATGAGCACTTGTTAGCTCTCAAGAGCATTAATAATGTATGCACAATATAATATATATCCATTGCTTTTTTTTCTTCCTCTTCATCTCCGTACTGCATGAGGGCTTGTTTAATTCGTAGGACTCCTATAAGAATTGTGTAGCATTTAGATCATATGGGATTTTTTCCTACATTAGTTGTTTGATTTATAGGAACATATCCTATAGAAACTAATCCTATAGGAATCTAGTAGTGCGAATAATATAGGAATAAAACATTAATTCAACTAGCCATGACATCTCAATCCTATGTTTGTTCCTTTTTCGAAATGGTGGACATACCACAACCACTGCATCAAAATGATGTATATGGCTTCTTTATTGCTTTCTTCAGTTCATACACAAATTATGACAACTTCTCACGGATCAGCTAGAGTCGACACAAAGATCCACCAACGAAACATAGAAAACAGCGGGTGCCAAAAAGGCAAAAACACATCAGTAAGTAATTCTATGAGGAAACTGCCAGCCACCCTGGCTGTAAAAATCCCGTGCGGCTGTCTCTAGTCAGTTGCACCTAGACTCCATGATATCCTGCTGATCCTCGGGATGGAGATAAGAAACATACGGATCTAGTGAATAATCATAGGGATAACCTGCCAGAAGGGATGAGATTTGGGTTTATTAAACACGACTTCATTTTGTACATTCCAAATAGCCCATAAAATAGTGCATACACCCACTCTAATGTATACAAAATCCCATACTTTTCCTAATCTTATGATTTTCCTATCCTGTGAATGAAAAAGGATCCCTGATTCGTTACTGGTGTATTTTTCAATGTAGGAAGGGATTATGAGATTATCGGCGATAGCCGCCGAGATCAAGGGCCAGAACACCACCCTTCATAACAGAAACCTCCAACTCTTGCATAGGTTTGGTATCCTGAATGCAGAATCAGAGACAAATGCTCAGTCTCCGGGAGAGGAGCAGCCAATGCGCGTGTGTGCATCTTCGGCCGTGTATGTTTCCATTGCCGTGCCGCAGTTTCATCGCCTCCTTGCTGGCTGCCAGATCCAACTACTTAACTGTCTTTCTTCCAGGGATGGCGGTTCCATCGTTGAAGAGGTTCCTATGGACAAGGACTTTGCAGCTCTCAGGCATATTGAAGAGGTTGGCACTCCGTTTGTTTATTTCTCCCCCCTCATCTGCACTCTGCATACTTTATTGTTGTTGAATTTGCAATGCAGGATGTGCTAACACGATTCTCCGCGAAACTGGACCAGATCAAGGGCCACAACACCATCCTTCGTAAGAAAATCCGCCACCTCGTGGGCAGGTGCATTTTAAATCGTGCCATATCGGAGGAGAATGCCCGTTCCGTGCAATCTTCTTTTGATAAACGGTACTCAGACGTTCTCGTTGAGTGTAAGAAGTTGAAGAAGGAAGTCAAGGAACTACACGCCAAGCCACCGATGAGTGTGGTCACTGACAAGGCTGGTCAGTGTGATTGCAACTGTGACTGTGAACGTTTTCGACAGGAAGTGGAGTTGCAAGCTGAACATGCGCAATCTTTCGAGACGAAGTACTTGAAAGTTTGCACAGAGGGCGATAAGTTGAAGAAGGAAGTCGAGTGTCTCCGCTCCCAGTAGCAAACTATTGCGACATCAGGAGACCAGGGTGTGCTAATTGCAGCCAGAATTTTGCAATCGATGAAAAGTTGAATTTGGCTTTGTTGTGCAATATAGCAAGACCTGTTCCTCCTCTGCCTTCGTCTTTTGGCATAATTGCTTTGTCTTCAGTATTGACTCCTGAATGCTTCGTATATTTCTGACGGTTTCTGAATTATGTACAACTTTTGTAATATTGGTCAAACTAGTTTTGACCAGGGTTTGTGTAGGGTGGTTGAATTTTTTTGTTTGGTCCAAATTGTGTTGTGTGGTCCAAATGTGATGTATCATCACACCACAATGTGCCCCGCCACCCCCAGGTTTTGGTAATGCCATTCTGATACATGCTTCATAGAAGGAACATACATTTTTTCCGTTAGGGCATGACAATTTTGAAAAATTGAAACAAAAATGGGAAGAGAGAATGGTAACATCATTTTCCATGTGATGCCCCGGTGCCAAATTTTGGTTCATTTTAAGAATGTAAGGTGACAAATTACTCGAGGAAGCTAGTTGGAGTAGACGGGCATGACCGGATTGGCATAGGGGATTTATTTTTTGAAGGATGTTATTTTTCATGGACAATATCTGACACAAACAATAAAATTTTAATGTCTCATATTTTCTGAATGATTGAGAATTACTTATGACGTTTGGAAGTATTGGTATACATGAGCCCCACATGAAGTTAAATGGTCCAAGAAAAAAAGTTTCGTACACATTTCTCAGAAAGTGGAAAATCGAGTACATGCACGACTTCACGCGTCCACAACTCGATACAGAGAGTCAGAGGCTATAAAATAATCGGCCTCATCGTCTCTCTCGAGCTCGTCCTCTCCCCTCCCCCACACTGTGAAAAACCCCCATCAACTCACCGCACCTCCGAGGCATCGACTTCCTCGTTTCCAACCGCAGCAGCATGAAGACAGGTCTTGCGTACGAGGCGGAGCAATCGGCGGCCGCTCGCGCAGAGGATGCCTCTGCGGTAGTGGCCGTCGCGGCGGGTGAGGCTTCACCGGGCACCCAGGCCGCTCGTCTCCTCTGCTTGTCTGATTCTTCGACCTCGGTGGGGCCTCCTGGCCGTCGAGGAGAAGGTGGATAGCAACGCCGTTGCTGCCGCCGAAGATCTGCAAGGCGTTGCAGGCCACCACGGCGAGGTCTTCCTAGACCCGGTGCTGGATGCGGACCTCGATCCCTTCGACGATTTCGGCCCAAACGTTCAGTTCCAGGAGGATGTCGAGGGTGACGACGAGGAGGTACTGCTCTTTTACCGAAACTGTCCCGATCCTCTTTGTGTCATATTACTGTTCACGTGGTTTGCACGAACCTGGTTCTTGATTGATTTGATCTCCTACCTTGTTCTTGTAGACGTACTTCATTCTACGGTTCATACGGTCAGATTCTAGTTTAATTTCGACTAATCTGCCATGTAGTTGTCTTGATTAGTCATATAATTAATTTATGTGTTCATACTTTGTGGACTTGCAATTGTTGTGGCTTATGTCCATTGCTGTTCACAGGGTTTTCTCGTGATTAGTATGATTTCTTCTGCCATTTACTTGTTCTACACATTTAATTTTAGGGTTTCTACGGTTTGCTTATGATAGTGCAGTATTTATTCGATCTGTCATTAAACACATGATTATTATGTACTTTATAATTCACAGGAATATTCTGATGACATGGACGACAACAAGGAGCGCAGGGACCAGAAGAGCCGCTACGTTCTGAAGCGGCTGAAGGGTGGTGAAATTCGTTTCCGCATGCGCGGGGAGCTATTTTGCCCATTCTGTGGCAAAATCCTCCAGAAGGACATCCGCAGCCTGATCCAGCATGCGACGGGTGTAGGCCTAAGTACATCGGGGAAGCACCGCCCTGCAACCAAGGCCAAGCACGCAGCATATGGCCTCTTCCTCCAGAATTACGTCTTGCCTGGCTTGTTCCCGGTCAACGCCCCTGCTGCTGGCCCTCATGCTCCTGGTCTTGTTTAAAGTTCATATGTGTAATCTTATTCCCTTTGGAAGTTCAGCATTAAACTCTACTAGTATAACCGTGGTGGTCTTGTGATGTAGTACTCTTTTGATGCATTTGTGATGTAGTACTGTGATGTAGTAGTACTTTTTTTTGAACTGGTATAGTACTATCTAAGAAAAGTACTCCCTTCGATTCACATTCATTTTGCACCAAGAAATATGGATCGGAGTGAGGGAGTAAATTAAACATGGCATCTCGTGCATGAAGCTTGACATATCGATCAGGTTGGCTAGAATGACAATACAATGCTGCTCATTAGGCAAATGCATGCCATGTAAAGAAGTCTATACTGACATAAAAAAAGACTACATTGGGGATGAGAGTCAATTGGGGCATCTACAATACAGAAATCTTGCTCGTAGCTGATTTTGTCTAAGAGGGTTTTACTCATATTACATGTGCCACTTTCCTTGTCTACAAAACAAGTTCCAACAAAGGAAGAGGAAAGAAGAGGACATTGTGGGCGAGATTGAACACCTTTTTTTATGTGTTAAGCTGAGGCCTCGTTTAGCTGAGGATTTCGACTTAGGCCTAACAACTCAGCACACCCACAAATAAATCTCCTTGCGCGCACCACTGTCAGCAAAAATAACAAAATTAGCACGCAAGATTAAGAACGAAGTGAATTTAAGTAACTTGGTTAGCTTTTCAAGCAATATATTCAGAGAAAGAGCACACATGTTCGGCTCGAAATAATCGTAAGAGAAGAACAATAAATCTAAGGCACCCCACTTCATCGGAAGAAGGGGCGCGACAACGCATGGATTCATACCTTGAGTCGACACTGGCTCGTAGAAGGGCGGCCGCGCCTCGAGGATGCCGGCGACGTCTCCACCTCGGTATCACATGTGACTGCTTCTCGACGGGCGGTGCGCCGCACCATGTAGAAGATCTATCAAAAGAGGAGAGCCCGATGATGCTACCGACGCCTCAACCTTGATAGCACCGGCCTGTTGCTCCGCACTGATATGCACCACATGCAAGATTTAGCGGATGCGCCAATTTCAGAGACATGTCATGATCGTTGTAACAAATTTCCACGTGATGATGATTTGATCCTGCACTCGGCCTTGAACATAAGTACTAGTACAGTCTCACAATTTTTTTATCATTATACTTTGCGAGATTTAGCGGATGCGCCAATTTTAGAGATATGTCATGATCCTTGTAACAAATTTCAACGTGATGATGATTTGATCCTGCACTCGGCCTTGAGCATAAGTACTAGTACAGTCTCACAATTTTTTTTATCATTATACTTTGCGAGATTTAGCGGATGCGCCAAATTCAGAGATAGATCATGATCATGGTAACACAATATTCAATGTAAAGATGATTTGATGTTGCACTCGACCTTGAACATAAGTACTAGTACGGTCTCACAATTTTGTATCATTATACTTTGCAAGTTTTAGCAGATGCGCCCATTTTCAGAGGTAGATCATGATCATGGTAACAAATTTTCAACGTGATGATGATTTGATGTTGCACTCGGCCTAGAAGAGAAGTACTAGTACGGTCTCACAATTCTTTTTATCATTATACTTTGCAAGATCTAGCGGATACACTAATTTCAGAGATAGATCATGATCATCTTACTGACCGATATTCAAGGTGATGATGATTTGATTTTGCACTCAGCCTTGAACAGAGGTACTAGTACGGTCTCACAATTTTTTATCATTATAGTTGGACCTTAGCCAAATTCAAAATCTCATAGCGGCAAAACTTCCCGCCCACAAAATACAAAAAATTCACACGCTTCCAAATTCCCATTCTACCCCTGTGGAGATGGTAGCAAAGTCGGTTGGTGGGGGGGTATGCCCGTCATTTTTTCGATCACCACCTCCCTAGCCCGGAAACCCTCCCAAAAAAAAATCATTTCCCTCAGACCACCCACCAGAACTTCCCAAGTCCCTCTCACTCCCACCTCCACGACCACCGCACCGGAACATCCCCGCCGGACTTCCCTGGCCTACCCGAGGCCTCGCGATCCTCGTCATCCGGCTGCCTGCGGGAGCCGCTTCATCGACGCCGTCATCAACCGGACCGGATCATCCCCGCTGAACCTTGAAACCATATGCTCATCCAGCAGTCTACCGCAGTCGCTTCAGCTGCGGTATCATCCACCCCACCGGAGCCGCTTCGCCGGATCCGTCGTCCACCGCATCGGATCTTGCTCACCGACACCGCTGTGCATGAACCGGATCTGCTTCACCGGCGCTGTGCATGATCTAAACTCTTCTACTGTCGCTTTTCTATTGCTTGCCTGCAAGTTCTTGTTTAATCTTGGGGGAACCTGTTTGTGCTAACGACGCGCCGTTACGTTTTTGCAGATGAGATGAGTAACCATGAAGTGTAATGGCCGTCTCTCCAACCCCAAGTAGCACATGTACCGTACTTCATCACCAGATCTATCAACCCCAGGAAGATCTGCTGTGACTCCCACAGAGTGCTTCTCCTAATGTAAGTCCCTTGTTTTAGCGCCATGTTCTGGGTTCAGATGCTTGTTTGTCTGAAGCTCTTTCAGTTCATTCCTAGATATGACCGTAACACATTGCTATTTTCTAGTTCATTGCTAACTTTAAGCGATTGAACATTTTGGTTTGCATTCCCTGCTCTGTAGATGTAGCCATCATAACTTCTATCTTCGTTTGGAAAATCATAACTTCTATCTTGCTCAGTCGTTGTTACAAAAATTACAGGCTGCTACTATTTTGTTCATGCCAATCTTGTTCTCCCTGAACATGTTGGTTTGCATTCCCTGTACTACAGGCGATGCCATTGTTATTTCTATCTACTTCGTCCTAAGCTAACAAAGTAACTGCCTGCTATTAGTTCCTGCATGCTATCGCTCTGCCATCCTGCAGTACAAATTTATTTGAACTCGTCACAGCAGCTACTTCCGTCATAATTTTTTCTGCCATCTGATTCTTCAAAAGCTGCAATATTAACTTGTTTCTCTTAATTGGCATGGCGCTCACATATAGAATGGTGAACATATTGGTGTGCATTCCCTCTTCTAAAAGTTCACAGGCGATCCTACTATTTTCCGTTTCTGGTCCATCATAAGCCGTAGCATTAACTATCCTCTATTTGTTGCTCATTACAACTTTATATCCCGAAACAAATTGATTTGTTTCCCTTATCTACAAGTTTATGAGTGTTGCCATTATAACTCCTATCTGTTTCATTCCTAGGTATTATAGTAACATCCTGCTATTATTTAGTTCATGGCCAATTTTAAGTAATTGCACATGTTGGTTCGCATTCCCTGCTCTATAGCTTTTGGCATCGTAACTTCTATATTTGGTTTACATTCCCTGCTCTATAGATCTAGCCATCATAACTTTATCTTGCTCAGTCGTTGTTACAAAAATTATGGCCTGCTACTATGTTGTTTGTGCCAATTTTTTACTCCATGAACATGTTGGCTTGCATTCCCTGTACTACAGGTGATGCCATTGTTTTGTATCTAGTTCATTGTAAGCTAACAAAGTAAGAACTTAGTTTGGCATGCTATCACTCTGCTATCTAGCCTGTAGTACAAATAAACTTGTCATACTACTAGATAATAATTTTGTGTGCCATCTTGTTCTTCAAAAGCTGCATTATTGACTTGTTTCTCTGACTTGGCATGACACTCACATATGGAATGCTGAACATATTGGTTTGCATTCCCTCTTATACAAGTTCACAGGTGATCCCACTATATTCTGTATCTGGTCCATCCTAAGCTCCAGCATTAACTATCCTCTATGTGTTGCTCATTACAAGTTTATATCCCGAAACATCTTGATTTGCATCCCCTTCACTATAAGTTCAGGAGTATTATTTAGTTCACGACCAATTTGAAGTAATTGCACTTGGCACATGTTGGTTCACATTCCCTCCTCTTTAGCTTTTGCCATAGTAACTTCTATTTTTGGTTTACATTCCCTTCTCTGTAGATGTAGCCATCATAACTTCATCTTACTCAGTCGTTGTTACAAAATTTATAGCCTGCTACTATGTTGTTCATGCCAATTTTGTACTCCCTGAACATGTTGGTTTGCATGGGACTCGACAGTAGTAAGTCTGCTGTTTCATTTTAACGTGCTCTGTTATATTGGCTGTTGGTATGCGGCATGCACTCTTTGTTTGCTTATTGTGCGCATTACAATGATCTTGTTATAACGATGAAATGATGAGTTCCAAATTCTTTGGCAAACAATATTGTAGTGTATTTGCCTTTCCATTGTTGCTGTCTTAACTTGTAATGTCTTTGTTTCAAATATAGGTGGTGCATGGACAACTTAAAAGATTGCCGAATGGCTTCATTCAATTGCTAGGTTTAATTACCATTCAATTTCTCTGGGTTCTGTAATATTTTTTCAAAGCCTTGCAGCTGATGTAATATTTAGTTAGTTTTTATAGTTCTTTCGCGCATTTTTTCTATGGTGCTCGTGGTAAGTGAGGCTATCCGACATAAATCATGTGCTGCGTAAATATTCTCAGTATCTAAATCACAAATTCCCATCCCTTAAACGCCCCAATTAAGCGAAATCACATATGTGCCGGCACGCAAAATGCTAAAGCGCCTATTATGCCGGCATATAAGCAGCAACTAAACGGGCTGGCCCACTACTTATTGGGCCAGCCCACTTGATTTATGGTGGACCCCACCCTTTAATGGGCCGGCCCTGTAACAGAAAAGTGGGCCCCACAGGCTTATTGGGCCGGCCCGCTAATTCGTCGGGCCAGCCCACCTGATTTACAGTGGACCCCACATACTAATTGGGTCGGCCCGTTAGCACGATATTGGCCCCACAATCTTATTGGGCCGGCCCACTAACTTGTTGGGCCAGCCCAATAGCTTTTGTGGTGGACCCCACATACTAAATGGGCCGGCCCTTTAACAGGAAAGTGGGACCCACCTGTGTTTTTGGCCCGACCCACTATCTTGCTGGGCCGGCCCACTTGATATAAGGTGGACCCCACATACTAAATGGGCTGGCCCTTCAACAGGAAAGTGGGACCCACCTGTGTTTTTGACCCGGCCCACTACCTTGTTGGGCCGGCCCACTTGCTATATGGTGGACCCCACATACTAAATGGGCCGGCCCTTTAACAGGGATGTGGGACCCACCTGTGTTTTTGGCCCGGCCCACTTTCTTGTTGGGCCAGCCCACTTGCTATATGGTGGACCCCACATACTAAATGGGCTGGCCCTTTAACAGGAAAGTGGGACCCACCTGTGTTTGTGGCCCGGCCCACTATCTTGTTGGGCCAGCCCACTTGCTACATGGTGGACCCCACGTACTAAATGGGCCGGCCCTTTAACAGTAATGTGGGACCCACCTGTGTTTTTGGCCCGACCCACTAGCTTGTTGGGCCAGCCCATTTGATCTATTGTGGACCCCACGTACTAAATGGGCCGGCCCAATAGCAGGATAGTGGGACCCACATGCTAATTGGGCTGGCCCAATAACTTCTTGGGCCAGCCCACTTGCTTTAAGGTGGACCCCACTTGGTAAATGGGCCGGCCCGATAACAGGAAAGTGGGTCCCGCATGTCTTGTGGGCCGGCCCTTTTCCCTGTTGACCGGTCAAACGAGTGCTTTCGGCCCAGCCCACATGCTTAGTGGGCCGGCCCATTAAAGTTTTGACCAGTCAACCTTAGAGGTTAGGCCCGGCCCACGTAACTAATGGACCAGCCCAGCTATATAGTTGACCAGTCAAACTAAGTCAGCTGGCCCGACCCGCAAACTTAATGGGCCGGCCCGCTTAAGACGTGGCAGGCCTCGTGTGGGCCTACCATCTACCACGGGGTTTCAGCCGGTTAACGCCGTCTGCCACGTGTCAGTTTGCATGACGTCAGCAGTCAACGGGCTCCCGGAAACACTTCTGCAACGGTCCGATTTTCCGTGGCGGAAGGGCGCCCAAGCGCGACGGACCGAAAAAATCGTCGTAGGACTTTGCCTGACGCAGTTTCGACAACAGAACCCATATCGTCGGGTTAGGCCCATAGGCGACGAAAAATACCCCTTAGCGGACGATTTTAGGACGTTGTCTATCATAACTTTTCTTGTAGTGTATGTCAAACCTTGGTTTGTCTTTGTTTTGACCCAAACCTAAACTGGTAGTGGCGCACCCCTAGAGGTGCGCCATTGCTAAGCCTCATGGTGGCGCACCCCGAGAGGTACGTCCCCTTCGATTCACCTCCCCGCCGGCGGTCGCCTCCCCCCTCGATTCTCATCCGCTTTGCCACCATGCAGATCCTCTGCCTCGAGCCCTCACCGCCACGCCCCCGCAGTACTCGCCGCGCCCGGAGCAGGAGAGCACGCCGCCACGCCCTCGACGCCACGACGCGGAGCAGGATCACGAGGAGCACTCCGCCACGCCCTGACCACGCCGTGGAGCCGGAGCAGGAGGAGCACGCTGCCACGCCCTCGACAGCTGACGCTGCAGCAGAGGACCGACGCCACGCATCCTTCCAAGGTAGCCTGACTCCTCCCCCTCCTCAGTTGATTGCTGCTGCTGCTCAGTTCGTTGCTAGGGTTGCTTGCTGCTGCCATGTCCCTGCTGCTGCTGCTAGCTAGGTGCTCCCCTTTGCTTGCTTGCTTGCTGCTAGAGTCAATGCTTGACTGATTTGACCAAGTGGTTTTGTTCAAATTAAAATGGCATGCCCTGTTTATGTAGTCATCCAACTCTGCTCTTTTATTAATCCTAGCTACCATGTTAGTGTTTAGCTTACTGGATGAAAGCTTGATGTTCTTGCTGCATATGTATATCATTTAAATACACACCTTATATTATTTAAATGAGGAATTTTGATTTCACAAAAGGTGGTTCTCTGTAGTTCATTGCAGTTATTTGTTGCAAATGTAGCTTGTCCTTGCAGTAGTTCTTTGTTGCACATTTATTTTGTTGCAATGTTCAGTTTCGTCAGACAAACCTGCTATTTCAGATGCTTGCCCTTGCAGTAGTTTTTGCTTGCTTGCTTGATGATGCTGTTCAACCATGTTGTTGCTTGCTTGATGATGTTGTTCAACCATGATTGCATAACTAATGAGAACAGAATAATTGCTGCACTTGGTTCAACAGTTTATTAACTTTCTTAGAAACACTTTTGTATATGTGTACTGCTGCTTTGGTGCATCCTTGAAATTTAGCGGTTTAATTTCCTCTGGGTTGTTGGATTCAGCTAGAACCTTATTTAATTTTGTTGATGCTATCTAGCTTTGTTCTGAGCTGACTACTTTCCATTATATACTTGGTCATGCACATAAGTTAGAGTCTTTGGTCATTGAGTGTTGTCGTGGAGTCTCTCTGCAAGCTGTGCATGGTGTTGCCAAATAATTTCACTACTCCAGTGAGGCTTTAGACGCCCTTGACAAATGGCTTAGTTGATATTCTGTACAAGAAATGAGAATTTGCTTAGTTGATGTTTGTTTAAAGCAACTGATTTCACTAATGTTTTGAGTGGTGTTTGTTACACTAATGCTGGTAGCTCTCCCTTTGGAACATGGTTTAGCATCCATTGCAGAAAGCACTTGTTGTATATATATGATTTGAAGGGTCATGCACAAGATCAATTCACTAACACTGCAGCTACCGTATCAGCATTTTATTTTCTATTATAGTGATCATACAACCTCACTTTACTACCATATTGTCATTCTTTCACAGCCCTGGAACAAGAGCACCTGACCATCGCTGCCGCATCTTCCACTACAAGAAAAGTTGCCATGGCCGACGAAGTTGAAGTCGCGCCGTGGTTGCTGGTGTACCATGGCCGACGATTTTTGGTCTCTCCGTTGTGCATGTCAAAACGTTTTTTTTCTCGTTTTTGAGGCCACCTAACCCGACGAAAACGGCCAAAACGTCGCGTATGGTGGCCCGGGACGTGGTGCATCTCGAAATCTCGGGTTCGCCGGCCGAGTCAACGCAAATCCGCACCGCCCAGGGATGTAGGGCCCAGATGGCAGCCTCTCTAGCATTGTTTTTTTTTCTCGATCGCGCCATCTGGTTCAACGCTCTCCGATCGAGCCGTTTACGATGCAGGATCATGGGTCCCGCATGTCATCCTCTATGAACCAAAATTCTTTCTATTCTTGGATTTTTTTGACCCCCTGATTTCTGGCTACTTCCTTTTTCTTTTGATCCCTTGCCGCCTTGGAAACGTTGAGACCGCTGCTGCTAATTGGGACCCGCATGTCATCCTCTATGAGCAATCAACTTTCTTTTCTTGGAGTTTTTTTTGGCACCTCAAATTTGGTCACTTGACTTTTTCTTTCGATCCCCTGCCGCCTTTCAAACGGTGATACCGCTGCTGCTAAATGGGACCCGCATGCCATCCTCTATGTACTATAAAACTTTCTTTTCATGGATTTTTTTGGCACCTCATATTTGGTCACTTACCTTTTTCTTTCGATCCCCCGCCGCCTCTCAAACGGTGAGACCACTGCTGCTAAATGGGACCCGCATGTCATCCTCTATGTACTATAAAACTTTCTTTTCTTGGATTTTTTTTGGAACCTCATATTTGGTCACTTGCCTTTTTCTTTCGATCCTGTGCCGCCTCTCAAACGTTGAGACCGCTGCTGCTAAATGGGACCCGCATGTCATCCTCTATGTACTATAAAACTTTCTTTTCTTGAATTATTTTTGGCTCCTGATATTTGGTCACTTGGCTTTTTCTTACGATCTCATGCCACGTTTGAAACGTTGAGGAACCTGCAGGCTCATGGGACCCGCATGTCATCCTCTATGTACTATAAAACTTTCTTTTCTTGGATTTTTTTGGCCCCTCATATTTGGTCACTTGCCTTTTTCTTTCGATCCCCTGCCGCTTCTCAAACGGTGATACCGCTGCTGCTGCTAAATGGGACCCGCATGTCATCCTCTATGTACAATCAAGTTTCTTTTCTTGAACTATTTTTTGGATCCTGATATTTGGTCACTTGCCTTTTTCTTTCGATCTCATGCCACGTTTGAAACGTTGAGGAACCTGCTGGCTCATGGGACCCGCATGTCATCCTCTATGTGCTATAAAAGTTTATTTTCTTGGATTTTTTTTTCACCCTCTAATTTTTGGCTGTTTCCTTTTTCTTTTGATCCCCTGCCGCATTGGAAACGTTGAGTAAGCTGCTGACTCATGGGACCCGCATGTCATCCTCTATGTACAATCAACTTTCTTTTTCTTTTGATCTCAAGCCGCATTTAAAACGTTGAGACTGCTGCTGCTAAATGGGACCCGCATGTCATCCTCTATGTATAATAAAGTTTCTTTTCTTGGATTATCTTTGGCTCCTGATATTTTGTCACTTGCCTTTTTCTTTCGATCTCATACCGCCTTTGAAACGTTGAGGAACCTGCTGGCTCATGGGACCGGCATGTCATCCTCTATGTGCTATAAAAGTTTATTTTCTTGGGTTTTTTTCACCCTCTGATTTTTGGCTATTTCCTTTTTCTTTCGATCTCATGCCACGTTTGAAACGTTGACGACGCTGCTGGCTCATGGGTCCCCGATGTCAGCCTCCCCGTACAAGAAACATGTGATATCTTGATTATTTTGCAGACAGTAAACAGTGTATTTCGCTCTGACCTATTGCAAACGGATAAATTAAATCTTTTTTTTACATAAACAAACTTATATGTTGAATCTCCTTGTTTTGTGTTTTTGCGAAGCATAGGACTTTCCTGTTTTTTTAGAAAAATCCGAACTTTTCCTGTTTTGGAGTGGGCTGAAATTGTACGAGTCAAAAGGCCCAGCAGAATAGTTCGAAGACCCAGATGTCCAGATGCAGCCCAATTGAAATCTTTCTTTTCTTGGATTTTTTTCACCCCCTGATTTCTGGCTACTTCATTTTTCTTTTGGTCCTGTGCCGCCTTGGAAACGTTGAGACCGCTGCTGCAAAATGGGACCCACATGTCATCCTCTATGTACAATAATTTTTTTTTCTTGGATTATTTTTGGCTCCTGATATTTGGTCACTTGCCTTTTTCTTTCAATCTCATGTCGACTTTGAAACGTTGGGGAAGCTGCTGCCTCATGGGTCCCGCATGTCATCCTCTATGAACAATAAGAGTTTCCTTTGTTGGATTTATTTTTTACCCCTAATTTCTGGCTATTTGCCTTTTTCTTTTGACCCCCTGGCCCCTTTGAAACGAGGACGACGCAGCTGGCAGGTCGGTCCCACATGTCATCCTCTATGAACAATAAAGGTTTCCTTTGATAGATTTATTTTTTACCCTAATTAATTTCTGGCTATTTCCTTTTTTTATTTTGATCCCCTGCCGCCTTGGAATAGTTGAGGATGCTGCTGCCTCATGGGTCCCGCATGTCATCCTCTCAGAAAGGTAAATGTTTCATTTCTTGGATTTTGTTTACCAACTGATTTTTGGCTTATGTTGTGGATTCAATCTGATAGTTCTCTAACAGGTCAGCCAAAATAGAAATTAAGTTTTTTTCTAAAATGGAAATGCAAATTAAGATGAACACAAACATTAGTTATCATAATAGCTGATCATACATACATACTTGCTAAGAGCAAAAGCTTGCCAGAGTTTTACCACCCATACAATTAATTAGCAGTTCAGATAAGATAACCTTATATAAGTATAACTACAAATGCATTTGCTAAGGGCTCATGGGACAACAGAACTAGACAACCGCAAACTTTATGACCAGCATGTCTGTCACATCCCAAAATTTTCGAAATTTTGGAATGTAAAATAAAAATAAATTAAATGCTTGATTGTTTGAATTTGATTGAAAATTTCCAAGAAATTAAAACTTTTTAAAGTTATTTAAAACTTTTTCCCAAAATCTTAAATATCAAAATGCATGCATTGCATTCATAAGCATCATGGCATTGTTGCATTGCCTAGGAAAAACTTGAATGAAATTTTAAATTTTGTTAAAGAAACCTAAAACCCGAAGTAACACTACAAGAAAAGTTGCCATGGCCGACGAAGTTGAAGTCGCGCCGTGGTTGCTGGTGTACCATGGCCGACGATTTTTGGTCTCTCCGTTGTGCATGTCAAAACGTTTTTTTTCTCGTTTTTGAGGCCACCTAGCCCGACGAAAACGGCCAAAACGTGGCGTATGGTGTCCCGGGACGTGGTGCATCTCGAATTCTCGGGTTCGCCGGCCGAGTCAACGCAAATCCGCACTGCCGAGGGATGTAGGGCCCAGATGGCAGCCTCTCTGGCATTGTTTTTTTTCTCGATCGCGCCATCTCATTCAACGCTCTCCGATCGAGCCGTTTACGATGCAGGATCATGGGTCCCGCATGTCATCCTCTATGAACCAAAATTCTTTCTATTCTTGGATTTTTTTTGACCCCCTGATTTCTGGCTACTTCCTTTTTCTTTTGATCCCTTGCCGCCTTGGAAACGTTGAGACCGCTGCTGCTAATTGGGACCCGCATGTCATCCTCTATGAGCAATCAACTTTCTTTTCTTGTAGTTTTTTTTGGCACCTCATATTTGGTCACTTGCCTTTTTCTTTCGATCCCCTGCCGCCTCTCAAACGGTGATACCACTGCTGCTAAATGGGACCCGCATGTCATCCTCTATGTACTATAAAACTTTCTTTTCTTGGATTTTTTTTGGCACCTCATATTTGGTCACTTACCTTTTTCCTTCGAGCCCCTGCCGCCTCTCAAACGGTGAGACCGCTACTGCTAAATGGGACCCGCATGTCATCCTCTATGTACTATAAAACTTTCTTTTCTAGGATTTTTTTTGGAACCTCATATTTGGTCACTTGCCTTTTTCTTTCGATCCCGTGCAGCCTCTCAAACAGTGATACCGCTGCTGCTAAATGGGACCCGCATGTCATCCTCTATGTACAATCAAGTTTATTTTCTTGAATTATTTTTGGCTCCTGATATTTGGTCACTAGCCTTTTTCTTTCGATCCCGTGCAGCCTCTCAAACGGTGATACCGCTGCTACTAAATGGGACCCGCATGTCATCCTCTATATACAATCAAGTTTCTTTTCTTGAATTATTTTTGGCTCCTGATATTTGGTCACTTGCCTTTTTCTTTCGATCTCATGCCACGTTTGAAATGTTGAGGAACCTGCAGGCTCATGGGACCCGCATGTCATCCTCTATGTACTATAAAACATTCGTTTCTTGGATTTTTTTTTGACTTGTTTCTTGGATTTTTTTTGGCACCTCATATTTGGTCACTTGCCTTTTTTCTTTCGATCCCATGCCGCTTCTCAAACGGTGATACCGCTGCTGCTAATTGGGACCCGCATGTCATCCTCTATGTACAATCAAGTTTCTTTTCTTGAATTATTTTTGGCTCCTGATATTTGGTCACTTGCCTTTTTCTTTCGATCTCATGCCACGTTTGAAACGTTAAGGAACCTGCTGGCTCATGGGACTCGCATGTCATCCTCTATGTGCTATAAAAGTTTATTTTCTTGGGTTTTTTTTCACCCTCTGATTTTTGGCTATTTCCTTTTTCTTTCGATCTCATGCCACATTTGAAACGTTGACGACGCTGCTGGCTCATGGGTCCCCGATGTCAGCCTCCCCGTACAGGAAACATGTGATATCTTGATTATTTTGCAGACAATAAACAATGTACTTCGCTCTGAGCTATTGCAAACGGATAAATTAAATATTTATTTTTCATAAACAAACTTATATGTTGAATCTCCTTGTTTTTTGTTTTTTGCGAAGCATAGGACTTTCCTATTTTTTTTAGATAAAGCTGGCTTTCCTGTTTTGGAGTGGGCTGAAATTGTACAAGACAAAAGGCCTAGCAGGATAGTTCGAAGGCCCAGATGTCCAGATGCAGCCCAATTGAAATCTTTCTTTTCTTGGATTTTTTTGCACCCCCTAATTTCTGGTTACTTCATTTTTCTTTTGGTCCTGTGCCGCCTTGGAAAAGTTGAGACCGCTGCAAAATGGGACCCGCATGTCATCCTCTATGTACAATAAAGTTTCTTTTCTTGGATTATTTTTGGCTCATGATATTTGGTCACTTGCCTTTTTCTTTCGATCTCATGCCGAGTTTGAAACGTTGAGGAACCTGCTGGCTCATGGGTCCCGCATGTCATCCTCTATGAAAAATAAAAGTTTCCTTTGTTGGATTTATTTTTTACCCCTAATTGCTGGCTATTTGCCTTTTTTCTTTTGATCCCCTGCCCCCTTTGAAACGATGACGACGCAGCTGGCAGGTCGGTCCCACATGTCATCCTCTATGAACAATAAAAGTTTCCTTTGATGGATTTCTTTTGACCCTACTTAATTTCTGGCTATTTCCTTTTTTTCTTTTGATCCCCTGCCGCCTTGGAATAGTTGAGGATGCTGCTGCCTCATGAGTCCCGCATGTCATCCTCTCAGAAAGGTTAATGTTTCTTTTCTTGGATTTTGTTTACCAACTGATTTTTGGCTTATTTTTTATTTCGATCTCCTGCCGCCTTTAAAACGTTGACGACGCTGCTGCCTCATGGGTCCCCGATGTCAGCCTCCCCGTACAAGAAACATGTGATATCTTGATTATTTTGCAGACAATAAACAGTGTACTTTGCTCTGAGCTATTGCAAATGGATAAATTAAATATTTATTTTTCATAACCAAACTTATATGTTGAATCTCCTTGTTTTTTGTTTTTTGCGAAGCATGGGACTTTCCTGTTTTTTTAGATAAATCCGACTTTCCTGTTTTGGAGTGGGCTGAAATTGTACGAGACAAAAGGCCAAGCAGGATAGTTCGAAGGCCCAGAATCCAGATGCAGCCCAATTGAAATCTTTCTTTTCTTGGATTTTTTTCACCCCCTAATTTCTGGTTACTTCATTTTTCTTTTGGTCCTGTGCCGCCTTGGAAAAGTTGAGACCACTGCTGCAAAATGGGACCCGCATGTCATCCTCTATGTACAATAAAGATTCTTTTCTTGGATTATTTTTGGCTCCTGATATTTGGTCACTTTCCTTTTTCTTTCGATCTCATGCCGAGTTTGAAACGTTGAGGAAGCTGCTCGCTCATGGGTCCCGCATGCCATCCTCTATGAACAATAAAGTTTCTTTTCTTCAATTATTTTTGGATCTGATATTTGGTCACTTGCCTTTTTCTTTCGATCTCATGCCACCTTTGAAACGCTGAGGAACATGCAGGCTCATGGGACCCGCATGTCATCCTCTCTGTCCATCAACTTTCTTTTCTTGGATTTTTTTTGACCCCCTAAATTCTGGCTACTTTCTTTTTCTTTTGATCTCAAGTCGCATTTGAAACATTGGGACCGCTGCTGCAAAATGGGACCCGCATGTCATCATGTATGTACAATAAAAGTTTCTTTTCTTGGATTATTTTCCACCCTCTGATTTTTGGTCACTTGCCTTTTTCTTTCGATCTCATGCCGCCTTTGAAAACATTGAGGAACCTGCTGGCTCATGGGACCCACATGTCATCCTCTATGTACTATAAAAGTTTTTTTCTTGGACTTTTTTCTTTTGATCCCCTGCCGCCTTGGAAACGTTGAGTAAGCTGCTGACTCATGGGACCCGCATGTCATCCTCTATGTACAATCAACTTTCTTTTTCTTTTGATCTCAAGCCGCATTTGAAACGTTGAGACCGCTGCTGCAAAATGGGACCCGCATGTCATCCTCTATGTACAATAAAGTTTCTTTTCTTGGATTATTTTTGGCTCCTGATATTTGGTCACTTGCCTTTTTCTTTCGATCTCATGCCGAGTTTGAAACGTTGAGGAAGCTGCTGGCTCATGGGTCCCGCATGTCATCCTCTATGAACAATAAAAGTTTCCTTTGTTGGATTTATTTTTTACCCCTAATTTCTGGCTATTTGCCTTTTTCTTTTGATCCCTTGCCCCCTTTGAAACGATGATGACGCATTTGGCAGGTCGGTCCCACATGTCATCCTCGATGAACAATAAAAGTTTCCTTTGATGGATTTATTTTTGACCCTACTTAATTTTTGGCTATTTCCTTTTTTTCTTTGATCCCCTGCCGCCTTGGAATAGTTGAGGATGCTGCTGCCTCATGGGTCCCGCATGTCATCCTCTCAGAAAGGTAAATGTTTATTTTCTTGGATTTTGTTTACCAACTGATTTATGGCTTATTTTTTCTTTCGATCTATTGTCGCCTTTAAAACGTTGACGACGCTGCTGGCTCATGGGTCCCTGATGTCAGCCTCCCCGTACAAGAAATATGTGATATTTCGATTATTTTGCAGACAATAAACAGTGTATTTCGCTCTGAGCTTTGCAAACGGATAAATTAAATCTTTATTTTTACATAAACAAACTTATATGTTGAATCTCCTTGTTTTTTTGTTTTTGCGAAACATAGGACTTTCATGTTTTTTATCGAAAAAAAGGACTTTCATGTTTCGGAGTGGGCTGAAATTGTACGAGACAAAAGGCCGAGCAGGATAGTTCGTAAGCCAAGATGGCTAGATCCAGCCCAATTGAAATCTTTCTTTTCTTGGATTATTTTGGCCAGATGCTACTTCCTTTTTCTTTTGATCCCGTGCCGCCTTTGGAAACATTGAGACCGCTGCTGCAAAATGGGTCCCGCATGTCATCCTCTATGTACAATAAAAGTTTCTTTTCTTGGATTATTTTTGGGTCCTGATATTTGGTCACTTGCCTTTTTCTTTCGATCTCATGCCACCTTTGAAACGCTGAGGAACCTGCTGGCTCATGGGTCCCACATGTCAGCCTATAAACAACAAACCTTTCCTTTCTTGGAGTTATTTGACCCCTAATTTCTGGCTATTTCGCCTTTTTTTATCCCGTGCTGCCTTGGAAACGTTGAGGAAGCTGCTGCCTCAAGGGTCCCGCATGTCATCCTCTTAGAACGATAAATGTTTATTTTCTTGGATTTTTTTACCAACTGATTTTTGGTTTATTTTTTCTTTCGATCCCCTGCCGCCTTTATAACGTTGACGACGCTCCTGGCTCATCGGGCCCCGATGTCAGCCTCCCCGTACAAGAAACATGTGATATCTTGATTATTTTGCAGACAATAAACAGTGTATTTCGCTCTGAGCTATTGCAAAGGGAAAAATTAAATCTTTGTTTTTACGTAAACAAACTTATATGTTGAATCTCCTTGTTTTTTGTTTTTGCCAAGCATAGGACTTTCCTGTTTTGGAGTGGGCTTAAATTGTACGAGTCAAAAGGCTTCCAGCAGGATAGTTCGAAGGCTCAGATGTCCAGATGCAGCCCAATTGAAATCTTTCTTTTCTTGGATTTTTTGGCTACTTCCTTTTTATTTTGGTCATGTGCCGCCTTGGAAACTATGAGACCGCTATTGCAAAATGGGGCCGACATGTCATCCTCTATGTACAATAAAAGTTTCTTTTCGTGGATTATTTTTGGCTCCTGATATTTGGTCACTTGCCTTTTTCTTTCGATCTCATGTCAACTTTAAAACGTTGAGACCGCAGCTGCAAAATGGGACCAGCATGTCATCCTCTATGTACAATAAAAGTTTTTTTGGATTATTTTTGGCACCTGATATTTAGTCACTTGCCTTTTTCTTTCGATCTCATGCTGCATGTGAAACGTTGAGGAAGCTGCTGGCTTGTGGGTCCCGCAAGTCACCCTCTATATAGAATAAAAGTTTCCTTTCTTGGATATATTATTTTTTACCCCTAATTTCTGGCTACTTCTTTTTCTTTTGATCCCGTGCCACCTTGGAAACGTTGAGACCGCTGCTGCAAAATGGGACCCGCATGTCATTCTCTATGTACAGTAAAGTTTCTTTTCTTGGAGTTATTTTTGGCTCGTGAGATTTGGTCACTTGCCTTTTTCTTTCGATCCCGTGCCACCTTTGTAACGCTGAGACCGCTGCTGCAAAATGTGACCCGCATGTCATCCTAAAAATACTTTCCTTTCTTGGAGTTATTTTTTACCCCTAATTTGTGGCTACTTCCTTTTTTTTTGATCCCCTGCCGCCTTTGAAACATTGAGGACTCTGCTGGCTCATGGGTCCCGCATGTCAGCCTCTGTGAACAATAAACCTTTCCTTTCTTTGATTTATTTTTGACCCCTAATTTCTGACTAGTTGCCTTTTTTTGGATCCCATGCCGCCTTGGAAACGTTGAGGATGCTGCTGCCTCATGGGTCCCGTATGTCATCCTCTCAGAACGATAAATGTGTTTTTTCTTGTTTTTTTTACCAACTGATGTTTGGCTTATTTTTTCTTTCAATCTCATTCCACCTTTAAAACATCGAGGACGCTGCTGGCTCATGTGTCCCACATGTCAGCCTCTTTGAACAATAAACCTTTCCTTTGTTAGATTTATTTTTGACCAATAATTTCAGGCTATTTGCCATTTTCTTTCGATCACATGGCGCCTTTGAAACCTTGAGACGCTGCTGGCTCATGGGTCCCACATATCAGCCTCTATGAACAATAAAAGTTTCCTTCTTGGATTTATTTTTGACAGTAATAACTGGCTATTTGCATTTTTTCGATCCCCTGTCTCCTTTGAAACTAAGAGGACGCTGATGCACGTGAGGTGTGGTCTGAAGTTAATGGCTTCTATGGTATTCACCTAATCTGTAAGAATTTTGCCTCTCCCAAGATGTGGATCTTTGATTATCTTTGTTCAGTCGGTGTTCTGCGGCGGTTCTATTATCGCCTTCGTCAAGCATACTGATACGTCTCCGACGTATCGATAATTTCTTATGTTCCATGCCACATTATTGATGATATCTACATGTTTTATGCATACTTTATGTCATATTTATGCATTTTCCGGCACTAACCTATTAACGAGATGCCGAAGAGCCAGTTGCTGTTTTCTGCTGTTTTTGGTTTCAGAAATCCTAGTAAGGAAATATTCTCGGAATTGGACGAAATCAACGCCCAGGACCTATTTTGCCACGAAGCTTCCAGAAGACCGAAGAGAAGACGAAGTGGGGCCACGGGGCGCCGCCACACTAGGGCGGCGCGGCCCAGGGGGGGCCCGCGCGGCCCTAGCGTGTGGGGCCCCCGTGACTCTCCCGACTCCGCCCTTCCGCCTACATATAGTCTTCGTCGCGAAACCCCCAGTACCGAGAGCCACGATACGGAAAACCTTCCAGAGACGCCGCCGCCGCCAATCCCATCTTGGGGGATTCAGGAGATCGCCTCCGGCACCTCGCGGAGAGGGGAATCATCTCCCGGAGGACTCTTCACCGCCATGGTCGCCTCCGGAGTGATGAGTGAGTAGTTCACCCCTGGACTATGGGTCCATAGCAGTAGCTAGATGGTCGTCTTCTCCTTATGTGCTTCATTGTCGGATCTTGTGAGCTGCCTAACATGATCAAGATCATCTATCTGTAATGCTATATGTTGTGTTTGTCGGGATCCGATGGATAGAGAATACTATGTTATGTTGATTATCAATCTATTACCTATGTGTTGTTTATGATCTTGCATGCTCTCCGTTATTAGTAGAGGCTCTGGCCAAGTTTTTACTCTTAACTCCAAGAGGGAGTATTTATGCTCGATAGTGGGTTCATGCCTCCATTAAATCTGGGACAGTGACAGAAAGTTCTAAGGTTGTGGATGTGCTGTTGCCACTAGGGATAAAACATTGATGCTATGTCCGAGGATGTAGTTATTGATTACATTACGCACCATACTTAATGCAATTGTCTGTTGTTTACAACTTAATACTGGAAGGGGTTCGGATGATAACCTGAAGGTGGACTTTTTAGGCATAGATGCATGCTGGATAGCGGTCTATGTACTTTGTCGTAATGCCCAATTAAATCTCACTATACTCATCATATCATGTATGTGCATGGTCATGCCCTCTCTATTTGTCAATTGCTCGACTGTAATTTGTTCACCCAACATGCTATTTATCTTATGGGAGAGACACCTCTAGTGAACTGTGGACCCCGGTCCATTCTTTTACATTGAATACAATCTACTGCAATACATGTTCTACTATTTTCTGCAAACAATCATCATCCACACTATACATCTAATCCTTTGTTACAGCAAGCCGGTGAGATTGACAACCTCACTGTTTCGTTGGGGCAAAGTTATGTGATTGTGTTGTGCAGGTTCCACGTTGGCACCGGAATCCCTGGTGTTGCGCCGCACTACACTCCGCCGCCATCAACCTTCAACGTGCTTCTTGGCTCCTACTGGTTCGATAACCTTGGTTTCTTACTGAGGGAAAACTTGCTGCTGTGCGCATCACACCTTCCTCTTGGGGTTCCCAACGGACGTGTTAACTACGCGCAATCACATACATGATATAGCATTGCCGAACTGAATGTGAACATCCGTTACAGGCTTTTTTTAGTAGATTCTGTCAACCAATTGCTAGCTTCTATATATATCACTAGTAGTACATACATCCCGAAAGCATTAGAATATTAGACCATGTTCACAAGAATAACATCAAGTCTGAAGTACATTAACCAAGTGATGAAGTATATTGTTCAGACCAGTACAAAATATAGGGAGTTAAAGTAACACTATGCAGAAATTGGCCCAAATCTTGCATATATCTCTCTAGCAAAGGGATCAGCCACTGACAAGTCATGTATCAAGCAGCTACGAACACCGTCCGAGCTGAACTTATCTAAGGATGGTAAATATCCAAACTGAAAATCAACATCTCTAGAAGCGGTGTTCTTCAGGTCTAGGCGCTTGAACTGGGTATCCCACCAGATCTTATTGTGATAATTTGTTACACCAAATTTCATTACTTTGAGCATTCTAGTGTTCTGCATAAAGAACCTGGAGACAATAACATCATTTCTCCTTCCTCGGTAGTCAGAAATCGAAATTTCTTTGACATGGAGATCAAGGCATTCAATGGGACAGGCTGGCTCATTATGCAGCACATGAACCTTATCGCCAGTTCTATAAAACTGCAAAGAAGTCAAATTAAGTAGTGAGTACAATAACAAAGTACTTCATAGCTGTCAACTAATGAATATCTCAGGTGAGTTGAATCATGTGTTAACTGAGGACCGTGGAACAACATAGTCCCCTGACACGTTCCAATTTGATAGATGCACTTTTTTACATCTGTTATTGTCATTGTAAAGTTGGGGAAAGGTTACCAACATGGGAAACTCCAATCCGCAACTAGTTGCGGGTGCACCCCATTTTTCTTTTGACACTTCCAAGTTTCCAAAAAAAAATGTAAACTAAAAGTCTGGACATACATTGTGTTCTATCATGTGCTTCTGTGAAGTTTCATCCAAAAATGTGATAATATGTGATCTACACAAAAAAGAACAAATGATGTGTAAATAGTAAGTCACACTATTTACATATGTCTAATCTTTTTTACACAGATCACATATTATCATGTGTTTATATGAAACTTCACGGATGCACAAGATACAACACATTGTATGACAAGAAGTTTAGTTTTGAACCAACATAATATAACTCCATTGTGGATGTTCTTCTAGTACAAAATATTGTTCAACTGATCTAGGCTAATAACAGGTTAACTCCATGTAACTCTACACTTTTTGCTCATAGTGGTAAACAGTTAACAACAACGAATTTACCTTGATATATAGCTTCTCCGTGTAGGGAAAGCATCTAAGAAATGCAAGTAGTTGATCCAGACTAGGGCCGTCAGATTTTAGAACCAAGTTCTTCACTGTGCACAGAGAATGTTCCAAGCTTATGGGCATCATCCTCTACAGGACAATGGTACATATGTCAAAAAAAATAACAAAAATGTGAGTTAATTCAACAAGAAGAAGGCTGTTCTACCAAAAAGTTTATGCGTCCAATAACAAGTTGGCAGCCAGGGTACGACGCAAAGCCCAACACCATCAACTTTGGTGCGTTGGCGACCTGGATTAGTAGTGGAACATCATGAACACATATGACCAATCTCTCGAGGCAAGATGCATCCATAATTTGCACCGTGTCTAACTGAATAAGTTCGGTGGTGTTGCGTTTCCAATAGCTAGCCACACTAATTGTACAAAGATTTGGCATGTGAATGTTGAGGTGGGTGAACCCGTGGACCCCCTCAAGGTGAAGTGCCTCGAGCACAATACAGCGGGTGAACAGGCGGTCGATGTTCGCCGCCTTACAGATGTAGACGTCATAGAGCATGAGCTTCTTGAGTTGGGGGAAAAGAAGCATGGAGTTGGCATAAATCTCGGGCAAATAGCAAGTACAAATGCTGACAATGCGCAGCGTGGGCGCGCAGCGGAGCGCGGACAGCGGGAAGGAGCGCATCACTATTCCACCATCGAATCTGAGGTACTCGACGCAAGATAGGGTGCTGGACCGGAACCAGCTGTCGAGCGTGGTGTCGACCTTGCACGTGCTTCTGAAGGGGTCAATTGATACGCTTCTGGCGGGGCCAGGGTGAGCGGCGAGGATACTGGAGACCGCGGCGATGCGTTTGTGGTTTTGCTTGGCGAGTTGGTCGTCGATCTCGAGGTTAAGTGGGACAGAGTGCCAGAGGTGGCGCCACCGTTTGGAGACCAAGGTTGTGCTTACAGCGGATATTGTGGGCAGGTGGGAGATGATGATGTGGAGAATCTGGTCGGGGAGGCGGCTGATGAGGTCGTTGTCGTCGGCGAGGAGGTTAAGTGGGACGGAGCGCCAGAGGTGGCGCCACCGTTTGGAGAGCAAGGTTGTCCTTACAGTGGATATCATGGGCAGGAGGGAGATGATGATGTGCAGCATCTCGTCGGGGAGGCGGCTGACGAGGTCGAGGCTCGACGGAGGCTCTGCCCAATCTGGCTCGACCCGCCTTCGGTAGTTGAGCGGCTCCGCCTCCATCTGACATGGCCGCGACACACGCAATGCCGCAGTCATCTGCTCGAAGTGTGTAGCAGGTAGCGTAGCGGATCTGCTGGACAGTGGAATAGGCGCAGCGGCGGTGGTGAGGACAGAAAGGTACTCGGCGGTGGATTTAGGTGGATGGCGGATGCAAGTGCGCTGGGGGGTTTTGGAGGAGACGGCAAGCGCTATGGAAGGAATGTTTGCGGTGGGCGGCCAGCCGGGGCGAGGAGAGAAAGGTATACTGCTACTAATGATGCGGTGCGGCGTTTGCGTCTCCCTTCCCCACGAGTTTTTGATAATCACTCTTGAAAACACTGAGAAGATGGAGGTGAAGAAGATGGAGAGGCAAGGAAAAAAACATTGTGAATTGAAATCAAAAATACTACGGGCGTTCCTTCTCTCTCTGGTCTCTGCTGCACTTACTGCACCTGTGGTGCAGGCGTGTGACCCGAGAAGAAGCTAATGTACTGTATAGCTGTCCCATGCATGCCGTGTACCTGTATTTTGTCTCGTCAAATCAGCTCGGGACAGTTTCAGCAGAGAAACCATCATTTTTTTCTTGCCATCATCATAATAGGCGAACATTACCACAGGCCCACATGGGTTGTATTTCTGTAAACGGTTGGAGGCTACAGCGAGGGATACTTTTTCCCTACATGGGTGGCAGCATAGTCTACAGATTGAAGCCCCACCCGCATTTTAGGCGTTATATGATTCATCGTTTCGATATGTATTTCGCCTATTTTCTCCTTTAGTTTGACATTTTTGTGATCCTAAGACTATTAAAACGGCTGTGTGCACCCTGGTTGTGCAGAGGCTGGATGTAATTGCTTATCAAAAGTAATAAAGCATCCTTTATCGAAAAATTACCACAGGCCCACGGTAGTGCACATCCAACTTTTACTACTCAATCCTCCATATGCTGCACAAACCACCACTTTAACTTTTTCTTTGCAGTTTTCACTATTTTTAGCAGTTTCCACCATGTGGTGGTCTAATATGTTGCAAATTTCACCACTTGGTCATCTGATCAGTTATTTTGTCATGTCGATAGCAAAATCAACAAGTGGATGCCAACTTTTTTGAAGGGCTTCACTCTAAAACACAGTTTGCATTATGGCATGTTTGGTATTTTCCCTAAGTAGTATATCAAAAAAAAAGTTGACTCCATGCTTTTATTTTCCTATTTTAAGCACCTTTTACCATGATTTCAAATTTAGGTCAAACTCACGGGGGCCATAGGATGCACGACATTTATTTGGCAATTGTTTCAGTATGGCCAAGTAGTTAGGTCTCCTTTGGTTCATAGGAAATGGAAAGTATAGGAAAAGGAAAATAATAGAATTGGGATGTCATGTCTACTTGAATCCTATTGGAATCGGGCTCATTTCATAGGATTGACATAGGAATTATGTTGGATTTGGTTCTTATGGGAAAATTTCTTATACAAGTCATTGGATTCATAGGAACTATTCCTATAAAAATCTTGTAGTGCAAATCCTATAGGAAAAAAACATTAGCTAATACCTCATGGAAAAGTTCCTTTCCCACAATCAAAGACACATCATGTTCCTATAGGATTCAACTTGGCATAACATTCCAATCATGCACCTTTCATATTCCTACACCCTCCATATTCCTTTGAATCGAAGGAGCCCGAAGTTTATTTGATTGTAGCAAAGGAATTTTCCATGTATCGACAGTTTGACATGGTATTTCAATATCCAATCAATAAGGCATGCAAACATACTTAAAAACACACATGGTGCCAAAATCGGTGAAAGGGAATACTCTCAAGAACATAGGTGTGTCATGTTTGGCATTGTTCCTAGGTAGTTCATCACAAATGATGAGTCCATGCTAAATTACTAACATTCGGAAGTTTGCCATGGTTCTAGCATTAACCAACTCACGTCTCACTTCAGAAGAGAGCCACGCGAACTCCAAGAAGGATTATGTCAAAAAAAACTCCAACATGCATGGTGCCAAAATCTGGCAAGTTCTTCTAAAAAAATATTTTGGTGTGCCATGTTTGGTATTTTTTATATACATGTAGATTACATACATCACAAACAACTACTCAATTCTTTTGTTTGCCATATGGGTGTTACATACTTGGATGCAACGCATATGTTTGGTCATTTTTTTGGGGGGTACCACACCTTTAGTGCACATCATGTATATATAGTTTCCCCTTTTTTTATTGTACTTCGTGTACTTCGGTTGAAATTTTAGATTAGATGGAAATGAGCCCAAAACTAATTTAATATATGGTCACAAACCGAAATAATTCGTGAAATCTTGGAAATGTCCATCCTACCATATCAACCACGTGAAAAAATTGCATTGGCGGCAATCTGCCACTACAAAATTTTACCATTTCACGGAAAACACTCATGTACTAATTTGTTCCCTTCTAGCACTTCATAAATCTCCCCGATCTAGTTCAAAAAGGAGCCCCCGTCCAAAGAGTCCCTGTTTATAACTAAAACTAATTAATTCAGTACCGCATAAATCACAATTACCATTAGATAAACAAGATTAATATAGGAGCATGTACCACCTGTCAATTACCGGTTCGCAATCTCCATATGCTCACAATGACCGGTTCCACATTATACTTGGTCGAATTCAATTAAACATACAAGTACATCATGCCGAAGTTTTGTTCTAGGACATGGACACGCTCAAACTAATCACGGTAATAGACGATACAACATCACACACATAAATAGACGACATGTCTAAAATGAGTACTCATTTTTGAACACAGAAAAGTCCCGAAGGACCTGGCGACACTGCTTTTATATTATGATGACGGTGGGATTACAGACTGCAAGGAGGACCCTCCAAGTAAAAGGAAACTACGAATAGGACATCTAAAAGTACAAAAAGAACTCTAGATCTAGAAAAGGAAACTCCATCCGGTCCTTCTCCACCGAGCTCAGATCTTAGCCTCGAAGCGCGATCATCTTCTCCATCGAGACCGGCAAGATCAACCACCTATCGTCTCGTTGGCGCATGCGGGCACGTCGCCTTGTGTTGCAAGTATTCGAGCAAGTCGCCGCTCATGTCGCAACCATCGTTGCTGCAATCCACCTTAAACAAGGAGACAAATCTAATTAAATCTACTTCCTCTTCGTAGATGCCATCGCAGTTCGGGCACACGAGACTGGGCAGGTTTCTTAAGCAGCTTCCGCATGCAATATGCCCTCGCTCCCCCATGCGAATGCACTGCATAATACAAGAAAATTAACATGACTGTTGGCCCAAAGAAAAAATATAGCTGGGTGCAACCTAGTGAAGAAAGTACTAACCCGGTATAGTGGACGTCGTGCGATTTGAGAGCACAAACCGCAGATGAACGTTCTTCTCACCCCATTCTTTTCCATAACACATTCACGGGAAAATTCCATACTTTCAGATGGAGGACTTTCACTTTGGAAGACGCCCTGGCATCCCGGGCACGCGCCACCGGGCAGGTTCCTAGCGCAGCTGTCGCATGAAAACTTCTTGCACGAACAGCACTGCTTAATACAAGGAAATTAACACGACTGTTGGCCCAAATTAAAATACAACTGGATGAACCTAGTGAAGAAAGTACTAACCTGCCAAAATGGAGGTTGTGCAGATTGAGAGCACAAACCGCAGGTGAGCAGTCTTCTCAATTTAGCATCGTCAAAAAAAGCTCTAAAGCTACCAGGGGGAACCTCCATGCCCAACGATTCTAAATGGAATATGAATTTAGAGGATGGGAAGGAGAGGGGAATAGAGGGTGGTAGTCTTCGACTTGTATATATATATAGGCGAGGGAATTGCAGATTCCACCACGGACAGAGATCCAGTGACTTCACTTGCGACTTGTACGTGAGTCATTCGATCAAGATCTAACGCACATTGTTGATCCAGATTTTGAACTTAAAATTAAACTCAATTTTGAAATGAAGTATAACTTTACCAGAATACTTAACGAAAGATATATATCTTACTGTAATGTTTTCGATTTTTTCCGAGCAACTTAAATTGTGACTTCAAATTCTGGATCAACTATGTCCGTTGGATCTTGATCCGATGGCTCATGTACGTAAAGTTGCATTTTGGAGTAAGTAAAGTCACTGGCCTCAAGTTCCACCACCTCATACTTCGTATGTTGCACAAAAAACCATTTGGACGGATATTTTGCGGTTTCCACCATGTATTGCTCCCATCTGTTGTGATTCCACCACTTAATCATCTAATCAACCAATTATACTGGTAAATATTCTCTTACTTTGCATCTCAAACATTTCCCTAACTTTG
The DNA here is from genome assembly GCF_019359855.2 of Lolium perenne. Classification (NCBI taxonomy): domain Eukaryota; kingdom Viridiplantae; phylum Streptophyta; class Magnoliopsida; order Poales; family Poaceae; genus Lolium; species Lolium perenne. The sequence goes on from NC_067247.2 coordinate 263,078,274, forward strand.
AGTCCCTGAAATGCAGATCCCACAATTTGGGGGACCCGGCTGTCAATGACCCAAAGTCAGGAAAGGCCAAGCCAGAGAATCCCCTTCGGGTAGAGCGGGCTGCGGCTCTTCTCGCTGACCTTGAACATTTGATAGAGTGCAGTATGAACGCGCGTTAGTACACTCAGAAAAGACAGAGAGAGACGCTGAAGAGGACTTCGAGTTCTGGTACCTCACCTGCCCGAAAAAAGTACGCTGGCAGCCTGACCTGCCCTAAGTACGTCCGGTCAAATCGATGCCTTGCCTTGCACGCCTCCTGCGCGCATCCATGTCTTCCCGATGAAATTGTCAGTCCAAAAAAATCAGAAATTTAATTCGGCTCTTGGGGGGATATGCTACCTCGACCCAAAAAAACATATTTTTAATTTTCGAAAAATTCTAACAAAAAAATTCGCATGTACTCCTCGATAATCTATGTGTGTTCGTGTAGTTTCATGAAAAGCCGATACTTTTTGTGGTTGATGTAAGAAGACAAAAACAAGTATTACAAACAACTTTATTTTTAGCAATAAATTTTATCTTTTTTACACAGCCCAAACGACAATTTAATTTTTTATGGAAAGACTTTATGCGCTCTTAGCATGTGAAGATGAAAAGATTAATTTTTTGTTTGGAAGTTTTTGACATTTCAAAATATATAGATGTTGCAGTTCAAACTAAAGGGAGCATACGCACCCAGGAGCCAAAACATCACTCCCCCAGAAAATATGATTTGTTTTCTATTTGCGACGCTTCCGCGATGCCTATCACATGTCTGTAGCTAGCACCATCGAGCACGCCCCAATGCTGTGTGTATTGTCTTATCAATTCAATGGTCATGGTAATCTGACCAAAAGATACGTCTTAGAGTACGCGTGCGCCTTATTCCTTGAAATGGACGTAGTACTTTATATTTGGCCCAAATGCGAAAAGTGTTACTCCTCCTATTCTAGTACTATACCATATTACGTTAGAAGTTCGGATCATGATGAACAAGTTAAATATAATCTTCAAAACGTACAGCTATGTAAAGTTTGACTAGTGCAAATAAACCCTCTGGCATTAAGAGAAACATCAAATAGTCCAAAAAACCTTAACAAAAATGAAATTACAACAAAATACTTGAGATGCCCTTCGTCTTCAACCTCCAGACCGTGTCGACGGCACCATGGCCGACACTAATCCAACCCAGGAAGCCAGAATCCTAGGATAAGCAAGCTCGGAAGGTAGGTGGCCACGGCAGCTCTAGCACGTACCAATTCAGCACGCGCGAGGGCCCGCCCAGCATCTCAATCGACACGGTGTGAAGCCAGTGCTCGTCTCGAGCTCTCTGGAAGCGTGAGAGCTCGCCGGATTCTCTGTCGAGAGCAAGAATGAAGTTTCCGAGCACACCGAACACGTACCACTGGAAGAAACGGGCGTTGCACCCCACAAAGAGGATATCCGACAGGCCTGTGTGCGTGGCGTCGAGAGGCACGGTGGCGCCGGAGGAGGTCCAAGCGTGGCCACCAGGGCCAGGCGAGAGCAAGCAGGTCTTGCAGATGCCGTCATGATAGATCAGGCACGTTACCCTATAATTTGACAGACTGATGCGCGCCGCAGCGTCCTCGCCATGGAGGGCGGCGCCCAGGAACAAGCTTACGAATGTTGTGTTCGAAATAGCAGGGGGTGGAGGGACCGTCACGTACTGACCTGCCAGGGGATCGCAGACGACGAGACGTGAAGGCTGCTCGAAAGGCTTCCCGTGTTCGGTGTGGTCGAAGTCCGCAAGGAGTAGGAGGCCGCCCCGAGAGTCGGCGAGCTCCAAGCTGAGGTCGCCGTTTGGCGCCCGTGGGAGGAAGTCGAGCGTGAGATTATTTGCGGCGACCCCGGCCCAACATGACGAGGAAGAGGGAACGAAGTGGGGCAGCAAGCCAGACGGACGATAGTGACAATGGGAGAAGCTGATGTGGTAGTGGCCGGCGACTATGGAGGATGGCGCGCCGTGGAGAGCGGAGACGACACGGAAGTTCTCCGACGCGATGACCTTGCACCAGATCCTGCAGGTGAACGCGGCGCGGACGAGATCCAGAGGTGAGGTGAGGCGCAGGAACACCAGCCCGAGAAGTTCATCCGGGATGGCGTCACCCTTGTCCTCCTGCCCGGACTTCCTCTGAGCATTCTTCCAGCGGGGGCGGCTGTGCCCCATCTCCGGCTGGACCTAGCTCGCGTACGGGGGCGAGGTGTGATGTAGGGAGGAAGCTAGGGAAGTAGCGAGGCGGCCGGCTTGGTAGAGACTAGAGAGCGAAGAGGAGATTTTTCTCGCTGGGGGAGTTAAGTCGGCATGGGAATTAAGGAGGAGACTATGTACTGATCGAAAAAGTTCTGTGGAATCAGATTCCTATAGAGGGAGTACTATGTACAGTACTGAGTAGTAATTTTGGGATGGAGGGAGTGCTCAGAGTATCTCAAGATATAAAAAAAGAAAAAGCAAACCAGGCCCTTAGTAAGGGCCCGAGGAAATTGCACGACACACCACTTATTGCTGTGATTGTTGCACAAAACGCACACTTTACTTTTTTGCACATATACATCACTAACTATGGATACAATTTGGAATAAAAACTAGTAGTTGGCGATCCCCGATCATCTGATTTTATCTTACATAGTTTAGTCCTACGTTTGAACCTCCACGCAACTATGTCTTATATATGAAGTCAATCATGAAGAGAAGTGGTTTTGGGTTTCAAACATGGAAATTTCAAGAACCTCCCAAAAGCTTTATTTTAGAGTGACTAAGAAGGATCCATGCTTACCTTTTCATTTTCATATTTTAAACTTGTTTAAATCTTTGTCAAACCTAGGATTTAACCAAAAGATTCAAATGGGCATAAAATTCATAAAAAACAGAAAAAGGAAAACCAAAGCATATAGTCTTCGTATGTCATATAGCAAGCATTCAAGTTGATAAATTAACAAGGTTTGGACATATTGAAACCATACAAATCATGTATCTACCCCTAACCCTAAACTCGGTCGATCTTATGAAGTCTAGCATGAAGAGAAGTCGTTTTGGGTTTCAAACATGGAAATTTCAAGAACACATCCAAAAAGCTTCATTTTAGAGTGACTAAGAAGGATCCATGCTTACCTTTTCATTTCATGTTATAAACTTGTTTAAATCATGGTCAACCCTAGGATTTGACAAAGATTCAAATAAATGAGAAAAATTAAAAAAATCAGAAAAATGAAAAACCATAGTACATAGTCTTCTTATGTCATATAGTAAGCATATTCAAGTTGATAAACAAGGTTTGGACATATTCAAACCATACAAATCATGTATCTAACCCCTAACCCTAAACTCTGTCTTATGAAGTCAAGCATGAAGAGAAGTGCTTTTGGGTTTCAAACATGGAAATTTCAAAAACCTCCCAAAAGCTTCATTTTAGAGTGACTAAGAAGGATCCATGCTTAGCTTTGCATTTCATATTTTAAACTTGTTTAAATCATTATCAAATCTAGGATTTGACCTAGATACAAATGGGTGGGCACAAAATTAAAAAAAACAAAAAAATGAAAAACCAAATCACATAGTCTTCTTATGTCATATCGTAAGCATTCAAGTTGATAAACAAGGTCTAGATATATCCAAACCATACAAATCATTAATCTACCCCCTGTCGATCTTATGAAGTCTAGCATGAAGAGAAGTCGTTTTGGGTTTCAACCATGGAAATTTCAAGAACATCCCAAAAGCTTCATTTTAGAGTGACTAAGAAGGATACAGACTTCCCTTTTCATTTTCATGTTTTAAACTTGTTTAAATCTTGGTCAAACCTCCAAGGATTTGACAAAGATTCAAATGGGCATAGAAATTCAGAAAAAAATCAAAATAATGAAAAACCAATGCACATAGCATTCTTATGTCATATATATAGTAAGCATTAAAGTTGATAAACAAGGTCTAGACATATTCAAACCAGACAACTCATGTATATATATCTACCCCTAACCCTAAACTCTGTCTTATGAAGTCAATCATGAAGAGAAGTGGTTTTGGGTTTGAAACATTGAAATTTCAAGAACCTCCCAAAAGCTTTATATATTTTAGAGTGACTAAGAAGGATCCATGCTTACCTTTTCATTTTCATATTTTAAACTTGTTTAAATCTTTGTCAACCCTAGGATTTGACCAAAAGATTCAAATGGGCATAAAATTCATAAAAAATCAGAATAATGAAAAACCAAAGCATATAGTCTTCTTATGTCATATAGTAAGCATTCAAGTTGATAAATTAACAAGGTTCGGACATATTCAAACCATACAAATCATGTATCTACCGCTAACCCTAAACTCGGTCGATCTTATATGAAGTCTAGCATGAAGAGAAGTCGTTTTGGGTTTCAAACATGGAAATTTCATGAACACATCCCAAAAGCTTCATTTTAGAGTGACTAAGAAGGATCCATGCTTACCTTTTCATTTCATGTTATAAACTTGTTTAAATCATGGTCAACCCAAGGATTTGACCAAGATTCAAATGGGCAGAAAATTAAAAAAATAGAAAAATGAAAAACCAAAGTACATAGTCTTCTTATGTACGTCATATAGTAAGCATATTCAAGTTGATAAACAAGGTTTGGACATATTCAAACCATACAAATCATGTATCTACCCCCTAACCCTAAACTCTGTCTTATGAAGTCAAGCATGAAGAGAAGTGGTTTTGGGTTTCAAACATGGAAATTTCAAAAACCTCCCAAAAACTTCATATTAGAGTGACTAATTAAGAAGGATATAGGCTTCCCTTTTTGTTTTCATGTTTTAAACTTGTTTAAATCTTTGTCAAACCTAGGATTTGACCTAGATTCAAATATATGGGCATAAAATAAAAAAAAACAGAAAAATGAAAAACCAAAGCACATAGTCTTCTTATGTCGTATAGTTAGCATTAAAGTTGATGAATTAACAAGGTTTGGACATATTCAAACCATACAAATCATGTATCTACCCCCTAACCCTAAACTCTATCTTATGAAGTCAAGCTTGAAGAGAAGTGGTTTTGGGTTTCAAACATGGAAATTTCAAAAACCTCCCAAAAGCTTCATTTTTGAGTGACTAAGAAGGATCCATGCTTACCTTTGCATTTCATATTTTAAACTTGTTTAAATCATTATCAAACCTAGGATTTGACAAAGATACAAATGGGTGGGCACAAAATTCAAAAAAATCATAAAAAATGAAAAACCAAATCACATAGTCTTCTTATATGTCATATCGTAAGCATTAAATTTGATAAACAAGGTCTAGATATATCCAAACCACACAAATCATGTATCTACCCCTGTCGATCTTATGAAGTCTAGCATGAAGAGAAGTCGTTTTGGGTTTCAAACATGGAAATTTCAAGAACATCCCAAAAGCTTCATTTTAGAGTGACTAATAAGGATACAAACTTCCCTTTTCATTTTCATGTTTTAAACTTGTTTAAATCTTGCTCAAACTGCCTTGGATTTGACAAAGATTCAAATGGGCATACAAATTCAGAAAAAAATCAAAAACCAATGCACATAGCATTCTTATGTCATATATATAGTAAGCATTAAAGTTGATAAACAAGGTCTAGACATATTCAAACTAGACAACTCATGTATATATCTACCACTAACCATAAACTCTGTCTTATGAAGTCAATGATGAAGAGAAGAGGTTTTGGGTTTCAAACATGGGAATTTCAAGAACCTCCCAAAAGCTTTATTTTAGAGTGACTAAGAAGGATCCATGCTTACCTTTTCATTTTCATATTTTGAACTTGTTTAAATCTTTGTCAAACCTAGGATTGACCAAAAGATTCAAATGGGCATAAAATTCATAAAAAATCATAAAAATGAAAAACCAAAGCATATAGTCTTCGTATGTCATATAGCAAGCATTCAAGTTGATAAATTAACAAGGTTTGGACATATTGAAGCCATACAAATCATGTATCTACCCCTAACCCTAAACTCGGTCGATCTTATGAAGTCTAGCATGAAGAGAAGTCATTTTGGGTTTCAAACATGGAAATTTCAAGGACACACATCCCAAAAGCTTCATTTTAGAGTGACTAAGAAGGATCCATGCTTACCTTTTCAATTCATGTTATAAACTTGTTTAAATCATGGTCAACCCTAAGATTTGACCAAGATTCAAATGGGCAGAAAATTAAAAAAATCAGAAAAATGAAAAACCAAAGTACATAGTCATCTTATGTCATATAGTAAGCATATTGAAGTTGATAAACAAGGTTTGGACATATTAAAACCATACAAATCATGTATCTAACCCCTAACCCTAAACTCTGTCTTATGAAATCAAGCATGAAGAGAAGTGGTTTTGGGTTTCAAACATGGAAATTTCAAAAACCTCTCAAAAGCTTCATTTTAGAGTGACTAAGAAGGATCCATGCTTAGCTTTGCATTTCATATTTTAAACTTGTTTAAATCATTATCAAACCTTAGGATTTGACCAAGATACAAATGGGTGGGCACAAAATTAAAAAAAAAACAGAAAAATGAAAACCAAATCACATAGTCTACTTATGTCATATCGTAAGCATTCAAGTTGATAAACAAGGTCTAGATATACCCAAACCATACAAATCATGTATCAACCCCTGTTGAAGTCTAGCATGAAGAGAAGTCGTTTTGGGTTTCAAACATGGAAATTTCAAGAACATCATCCCAAAAGCTTCATTTTAGAGTGACTAAGAAGGATACAAACTTCCCTTTTCATTTTCATATTTTAAACTTGTTTAAATCTTGGTCAAACCGCCTAGGATTTGACCAAGATTGAAATGGGCATACAAATTCAGAAAAAAATCAAAAGAATGAAAAACCAATGCACATAGTATTCTTATGTCATATATAGTAAGCATTAAAGTTGATAAACAAGGTCTAGACATATATTCAAACCAGACAACTCATGTATATATCTACCCCTAACCCTAAACTCTGTCTTATGAAGTCAATCATGAAGAGAAGTGGTTTTGGGTTTCAAACATGGAAATTTCAAGAACCTCCCAAAAGCTTTATTTTAGAGTGACTAAGAAGGATCCATGCTTACCTTTTGATTTTCATATTTTAAACTTTTTTAAATCTTTGTCAAACCTAGGATTTGACCAAAAGATTCAAATGGGCACAAAATTCAAAAAAAATAAGAAAAATGAAAAACCAAAGCATATAGTCTTCTTATGTCATATAGTAAGCATTCAAGTTGATGCATTAACAAGGTTTGGACGTATTCAAACCATACAAATCATGTATCTACCCCCTAACCCTGAGCTCTGTCTTATGAAGTCAAGCTTGAAGAGAAGTGGTTTTGGGTTTCAAACATGGAAATTTCAAAAACCTCCCAAAAACTTCATATTAGAGTGACTATTTAAGAAGGATACAAGCTTCCCTTTTCGTTTTCCTGTTTTAAACTTGTTTAAATCTTTATCAAACCTAGGATTTGACCAAGATTCTAATATATGGGCATAAAATTCAAATAAACAGAAAAATGAAAAACCAAAGCACATAGTCTTCTTATGTCATATAGTTAGCATTAAAGTTGATAAACAAGGTTTAGACATATTCAAACCAGACAAATCATGTATCTACCCCCTAACCCTAAACTCGGTCTTATGAAGTCTAGCATGAAGAGAAGTCGTTTTGGGTTTCAAACGTTTAAGCCAAAAGCCCCTTTTTCAAATACTTCAAACTTATTCAAATTTGGTTCAAATTTTGGTTCAAATTTGAAAGACATACAAGTTATAGCACACATAGTGCATACATTTTCACACATACTGCACTAGATAGATGCTAACCCTATAGTTTGAGGCCATTTGGATGAGGTAGAAAAAATTCTTGGATTAGAATCGTGTTGTTCGAACCCCGTAGTTGGATTTTTTTAAACCTTGATCTGTAGTACTGGGCAAAACCCCAGTTTAACCTATTTAATTATAGATTCGTATATCGATTTTTCTACCTTTTTATTATTACTATGCAGCACATGTGTGTTTGCCCGTCTAGCTAGTGAAACTCGGAGGAAGAGGGATCACTCGGAAGGACAGAAGAAGGGAGAGCATTATGGTGTCTCCCCTTTTTCGGGTGACGATGTTGACTATTGTGCAGGGTTTGTCAGTGAGCAGGAGGAGGTGCGAGCGAGCGAGTCGAGCGAGGCCGAGAATGAGAGAGATTTGTTTTTTGTGTGTGAGAGGGACAACCGAAGGATCCTGAAGGACCCAGAGACTTCCAATACGCATCCTGATGCGTCTTCTCTTGACAAAGAAGTTGGCTGGGAGTTTGCGTACCTATTATTGCACGTGACTTGTGCTCACTGAAGTGTGGGACCTCACGCGTGGGCACCACACGTAAGTGACAGACCTGTTGGTGTAAAAACTCGGTTGATTATTATAGTGCATTAGAACAAAGTTTCCTATGGATTCAAGGCTAGGAAATCCAAGTTAACTCATTTACATGACATTATTTTTTCCATGAAGCAAAGTTAACACATCTATCAATTGGTACATTTTGGAGTGACTAAGAAGGATCCAGGCTTACTTATTCGTTTTCACGTGTTAAACTTGTCTAAATCTTGGTCAAACCTAGGATTAGACCAACAAGATTCAAATGGGCAGAAAAATAAAATAAAAACAGAAAAATGAAAAACCAAATCACATAGTCTTCTTATGTCATATAGTAAGCATTAAAGTTGATAAACAAGGTCTAGACATATCAAACCATACAAATCATGTATCTATACCCCCTAACCCCTAAACTCTGTCTTATGAAGTCAAGCATGTGAAGATAAGTGGTTTTGGGTTTCAAACATGGAAATTTCAAAAACCTCCCAGAAGCTTCATTTTAGAGTGACTAAGAAGGATACATGCTTCCCTTTTCATTTTCATGTTTTAAACTTGTTTAAATCATTATCAAACCTAGGATTTGACAAAGATTCAAATGGGCAGAAAATTAAAAAAATCAGAAAAATGAAAAACCAAAGTACATAGTCTTCTTATGTCATATAGTAAGCATATTCAAGTTGATAAACAAGGTTTGGACATATTCAAACCATACAAATCATGTATCTGACCCCTAACCCTAAACTCTGTCTTATGAAGTCAAGCATGAAGAGAAGTGGTTTTGGGTTTCAAACATGGAAATTTCAAAAACCTCCCAAAAGCTTCATTTTAGAGTGACTAAGAAGGATCGATGCTTCCCTTTTCATTTTCATGTTTTAAACATGTTTAAATCATTATCAAACCTAGGATTTGACCTAGATTCAAATATATGGGCATAAAATAAAATAAAAACAGAAAAATGAAAAACCAAAGCACATAGTCTTCTTATGTCGTATAGTTAGCATTAAAGTTGATGAATTAACAAGGTTTGGACATATTCAAACCATACAAATCATGTATCTACCCCCTAACCCTAAACTATGTCTTATGAAGTCAAGCTTGAAGAGAAGTGGTTTTGGGTTTCAAACATGGAAATTTCAAAAACCTCCCAAAAGCTTCATTTTAGAGTGACTAAGAAGGATCCATGCTTACCTTTGCATTTCATATTTTAAACTTGTTTAAATCATTATCAAACCTAGGATTTGACAAAGATACAAATGGGTGGGCACAAAATTCAAAAAAATCATAAAAAATGAAAAACCAAATCACATAGTCTTCTTATATGTCATATCGTAAGCATTAAATTTGATAAACAAGGTCTAGATATATCCAAACCACACAAATCATGTATCTACCCCTGTCGATCTTATGAAGTCTAGCATGAAGAGAAGTCGTTTTGGGTTTCAAACATGGAAATTTCAAGAACATCCCAAAAGCTTCATTTTAGAGTGACTAATAAGGATACAAACTTCCCTTTTCATTTTCATGTTTTAAACTTGTTTAAATCTTGCTCAAACTGCCTAGGATTTGACCAAGATTCAAATGGGCATACAAATTCAGAAAAAAAATCAAAAACCAATGCACATAGCATTCTTATGTCATATATATAGTAAGCATTAAAGTTGATAAACAAGGTCTAGACATATTCAAACCAGACAACTCATGTATATATCTACCCCTAACCCTAAACTCTGTCTTATGAAGTCAATCATGAAGAGAAGAGGTTTTGGGTTTCAAACATGGGAATTTCAAGAACCTCCCAAAAGCTTTATTTTAGAGTGACTAAGAAGGATCCATGCTTACATTTTCATTTTCATATTTTGAACTTGTTTAAATCTTTGTCAAACCTAGGATTGACCAAAAGATTCAAATGGGCATAAAATTCATAAAAAATCATAAAAATGAAAAACCAAAGCATATAGTCTTCGTATGTCATATAGGAAGCATTCAAGTTGATAAATTAACAAGGTTTGGACATATTGAAGCCATACAAATCATGTATATACCCCTAACCCTAAACTCGGTCGATCTTATGAAGTCTAGCATGAAGAGAAGTCATTTTGGGTTTCAAACATGGAAATTTCAAGGACACACATCCCAAAAGCTTCATTTTAGAGTGACTAAGAAGGATCCATGCTTAACTTTTCAATTCATGTTAGAAACTTATTTAAATCATGGTCAACCCTAGGATTTGACCAAGATTCAAATGGGCAGAAAATTAAAAAAATCAGAAAAATGAAAAACCAAAGTACATAGTCTTCTTATGTCATATAGTAAGCATATTGAAGTTGATAAACAAGGTTTGGACATATTAAAACCATACAAATCATGTATCTAACCCCTAACCCTAAACTTTGTCTTATGAAATCAAGCATGAAGAGAAGTGGTTTTGGGTTTCAAACATGGAAATTTCAAAAACCTCTCAAAAGCTTCATTTTAGAGTGACTAAGAAGGATCCATGCTTAGCTTTGCATTTCATATTTTAAACTTGTTTAAATCATTATCAAACCTTAGGATTTGACCAAGATACAAATGGGTGGGCACAAAATTAAAAAAAAAACAGAAAAATTAAAACCAAATCACATAGTCTTCTTATGTCATATCGTAAGCATTCAAGTTGATAAACAAGGTCTAGATATACCCAAACCATACAAATCATGTATCAACCCCTGTTGAAGTCTAGCATGAAGAGAAGTTGTTTTGGGTTTCAAACATGGAAATTTCAAGAACATCATCCCAAAAGCTTCATTTTAGAGTGACTAAGAAGGATACAAACTTCCCTTTTCATTTTCATATTTTAAACTTGTTTAAATCTTGGTCAAACCGCCTAGGATTTGACCAAGATTGAAATGGGCATACAAATTCAGAAAAAAATCAAAAGAATGAAAAACCAATGCACATAGTATTCTTATGTCATATATAGTAAGCATTAAAGTTGATAAACAAGGTCTAGACATATATTCAAACCAGACAACTCATGTATATATCTACCCCTAACCCTAAACTCTGTCTTATGAAGTCAATCATGAAGAGAAGTGGTTTTGGGTTTCAAACATGGAAATTTAAAGAACCTCCCAAAAGCTTTATTTTAGAGTGACTAAGAAGGATCCATGCTTACCTTTTGATTTTCATATTTTAAACTTTTTTAAATCTTTGTCAAACCTAGGATTTGACCAAAAGATTCAAATGGGCACAAAATTCAAAAAAAATTAGAAAAATGAAAAACCAAAGCATATAGTCTTCTTATGTCATATAGTAAGCATTCAAGTTGATGCATTAACAAGGTTTGGACATATTCAAACCATACAAATCATGTATCTACACCCTAACCCTGAGCTCTGTCTTATGAAGTCAAGCTTGAAGAGAAGTGGTTTTGGGTTTCAAACATGGAAATTTCAAAAACCTCCCAAAAACTTCATATTAGAGTGACTATTTAAGAAGGATACAAGCTTCCCTTTTCGTTTTCCTGTTTTAAACTTGTTTAAATCTTTGTCAAACCTAGGATTTGACCAAGATTCTAATATATGGGCATAAAATTCAAATAAACAGAAAAATGAAAAACCAAAGCACATAGTCTTCTTATGTCATATAGTTAGCATTAAAGTTGATAAACAAGGTTTAGACATATTCAAACCAGACAAATCATGTATCTACCCCCTAACCCTAAACTCGGTCTTATGAAGTCTAGCATGAAGAGAAGTCGTTTTGGGTTTCAAACGTTTAAGCCAAAAGCCCCTTTTTCAAATACTTCAAACTTATTCAAATTTGGTTCAAATTTTGGTTCAAATTTGAAAGACATACAAGTTATAGCACACATAGTGCATACATTTTCACACATACTGCACTAGATAGATGCTAACCCTATAGTTTGAGGCCATTTGGATGAGGTAGAAAAAATTCTTGGATTAGAATCGTGTTGTTCGAACCCCGTAGTTGGATTTTTTTAAACCTTGATCTGTAGTACTGGGCAAAACCCCAGTTTAACCTATTTAATTATAGATTCGTATATCGATTTTTCTACCTTTTTATTATTACTATGCAGCACATGTGTGTTTTCCCGTCTAGCTAGTGAAACTCGGAGGAAGAGGGATCACTCGGAAGGACAGAAGAAGGGAGAGCATTATGGTGTCTCCCCTTTTTCGGGTGACGATGTTGACTATTGTGCAGGGTTTGTCAGTGAGCAGGAGGAGGTGCGAGCGAGCGAGCGAGTCGAGTGAGGCCGAGAATGAGAGAGATTTGTTTTTTGTGTGTGAGAGGGACAACCGAAGGATCCTGAAGGACCCAGAGACTTCCAATACGCATCCTGATGCGTCTTCTCTTGACAAAGAAGTTGGCTGGGAGTTTGCGTACCTATTATTGCACGTGACTTGTGCTCACTAAAGTGTGGGACCTCACGCGTGGGCACCACACGTAAGTGACAGACCTGTTGGTGTAAAAACTCGGTTGATTATTATAGTGCATTAGAACAAAGTTTCCTATGGATTCAAGGCTAGGAAATCCAAGTTAACTCATTTACATGACATTATTTTTTCCATGAAGCAAAGTTAACACATCTATCAATTGGTACATTTTGGAGTGACTAAGAAGGATCCAGGCTTACTTATTCGTTTTCACGTGTTAAACTTGTCTAAATCTTGGTCAAACCTAGGATTAGACCAAAAAGATTCAAATGGGCAGAAAAATAAAATAAAAACAGAAAAATGAAAAACCAAATCACATAGTCTTCTTATGTCATATAGTAAGCATTAAAGTTGATAAACAAGGTCTAGACATATCAAACCATACAAATCATGTATCTATACCCCCTAACCCCTAAACTCTGTCTTATGAAGTCAAGCATGTGAAGATAAGTGGTTTTGGGTTTCAAACATGGAAATTTAAAAAACCTCCCAGAAGCTTCATTTTAGAGTGACTAAGAAGGATACATGCTTCCCTTTTCATTTTCATGTTTTAAACTTGTTTAAATCATTATCAAACCTAGGATTTGATAAAGATTCAAATGGGCAGAAAATTAAAAAAATCAGAAAAATGAAAAACCAAAGTACATAGTCTTCTTATGTCATATAGTAAGCATATTCAAGTTGATAAACAAGGTTTGGACATATTCAAACCATACAAATCATGTATCTGACCCCTAACCCTAAACTCTGTCTTATGAAGTCAAGCATGAAGAGAAGTGGTTTTGGGTTTCAAACATGGAAATTTCAAAAACCTCCCAAAAGCTTCATTTTAGAGTGACTAAGAAGGATCGATGCTTCCCTTTTCATTTTCATGTTTTAAACATGTTTAAATCATTATCAAACCTAGGATTTGACCTAGATTCAAATATATGGGCATAAAATAAAATAAAAACAGAAAAATGAAAAACCAAAGCACATAGTCTTCTTATGTCGTATAGTTAGCATTAAAGTTGATGAATTAACAAGGTTTGGACATATTCAAACCATACAAATCATGTATCTACCCCCTAACCCTAAACTATGTCTTATGAAGTCAAGCTTGAAGAGAAGTGGTTTTGGGTTTCAAACATGGAAATTTCAAAAACCTCCCAAAAGCTTCATTTTAGAGTGACTAAGAAGGATCCATGCTTACCTTTGCATTTCATATTTTAAACTTGTTTAAATCATTATCAAACCTAGGATTTGACAAAGATACAAATGGGTGGGCACAAAATTCAAAAAAATCATAAAAAATGAAAAACCAAATCACATAGTCTTCTTATATGTCATATCGTAAGCATTAAATTTGATAAACAAGGTCTAGATATATCCAAACCACACAAATCATGTATCTACCCCTGTCGATCTTATGAAGTCTAGCATGAAGAGAAGTCGTTTTGGGTTTCAAACATGGAAATTTCAAGAACATCCCAAAAGCTTCATTTTAGAGTGACTAATAAGGATACAAACTTCCCTTTTCATTTTCATGTTTTAAACTTGTTTAAATCTTGCTCAAACTGCCTAGGATTTGACCAAGATTCAAATGGGCATACAAATTCAGAAAAAAAAATCAAAAACCAATGCACATAGCATTCTTATGTCATATATATAGTAAGCATTAAAGTTGATAAACAAGGTCTAGACATATTCAAACCAGACAACTCATGTATATATCTACCGCTAACCCTAAACTCTGTCTTATGAAGTCAATCATGAAGAGAAGACGTTTTGGGTTTCAAACATGGGAATTTCAAGAACCTCCCAAAAGCTTTATTTTAGAGTGACTAAGAAGGATCCATGCTTACATTTTCATATTTTGAACTTGTTTAAATCTTTGTCAAACCTAGGATTGACCAAAAGATTCAAATGGGCATAAAATTCATAAAAAATCATAAAAATGAAAAACCAAAGCATATAGTCTTCGTATGTCATATAGCAAGCATTCAAGTTGATAAATTTACAAGGTTTGGACATATTGAAGCCATACAAATCATGTATATACCCCTAACCCTAAACTCGGTCGATCTTATGAAGTCTAGCATGAAGAGAAGTCATTTTGGGTTTCAAACATGGAAATTTCAAGGACACACATCCCAAAAGCTTCATTTTAGAGTGACTAAGAAGGATCCATGCTTAACTTTTCAATTCATGTTAGAAACTTGTTTAAATCATGGTCAACCCTAGGATTTGACCAAGATTCAAATGGGCAGAAAATTAAAAAAATCAGAAAAATGAAAAACCAAAGTACATAGTCTTCTTATGTCATATAGTAAGCATATTGAAGTTGATAAACAAGGTTTGGACATATTAAAACCATACAAATCATGTATCTAACCCCTAACCCTAAACTCTGTCTTATGACATCAAGCATGAAGAGAAGTGGTTTTGGGTTTCAAACATGGAAATTTCAAAAACCTCTCAAAAGCTTCATTTTAGAGTGACTAAGAAGGATCCATGCTTAGCTTTGCATTTCATATTTTAAACTTGTTTAAATCATTATCAAACCTTAGGATTTGACCAAGATACAAATGGGTGGGCACAAAATTAAAAAAAAAAGAAAAATGAAAACCAAATCACATAGTCTTCTTATGTCATATCGTAAGCATTCAAGTTGATAAACAAGGTCTAGATATACCCAAACCATACAAATCATGTATCAACCCCTGTTGAAGTCTAGCATGAAGAGAAGTCGTTTTGGGTTTCAAACATGGAAATTTCAAGAACATCATCCCAAAAGCTTCATTTTAGAGTGACTAAGAAGGATACAAACTTCCCTTTTCATTTTCATATTTTAAACTTGTTTAAATCTTGGTCAAACCGCCTAGGATTTGACCAAGATTGAAATGGGCATACAAATTCAGAAAAAAATCAAAAGAATGAAAAACCAATGCACATAGTATTCTTATGTCATATATAGTAAGCATTAAAGTTGATAAACAAGGTCTAGACATATATTCAAACCAGACAACTCATGTATATATCTACCCCTAACCCTAAACTCTGTCTTATGAAGTCAATCATGAAGAGAAGTGGTTTTGGGTTTCAAACATGGAAATTTAAAGAACCTCCCAAAAGCTTTATTTTAGAGTGACTAAGAAGGATCCATGCTTACCTTTTGATTTTCATATTTTAAACTTTTTTAAATCTTTGTCAAACCTAGGATTTGACCAAAAGATTCAAATGGGCACAAAATTCAAAAAAAATCAGAAAAATGAAAAACCAAAGCATATAGTCTTCTTATGTCATATAGTAAGCATTCAAGTTGATGCATTAACAAGGTTTGGACATATTCAAACCATACAAATCATGTATCTACACCCTAACCCTGAGCTCTGTCTTATGAAGTCAAGCTTGAAGAGAAGTGGTTTTGGGTTTCAAACATGGAAATTTCAAAAACCTCCCAAAAACTTCATATTAGAGTGACTATTTAAGAAGGATACAAGCTTCCCTTTTCGTTTTCCTGTTTTAAACTTGTTTAAATCTTTGTCAAACCTAGGATTTGACCAAGATTCTAATATATGGGCATAAAATTCAAATAAACAGAAAAATGAAAAACCAAAGCACATAGTCTTCTTATGTCATATAGTTAGCATTAAAGTTGATAAACAAGGTTTAGACATATTCAAACCAGACAAATCATGTATCTACCCCCTAACCCTAAACTCGGTCTTATGAAGTCTAGCATGAAGAGAAGTCGTTTTGGGTTTCAAACGTTTAAGCCAAAAGCCCCTTTTTCAAATACTTCAAACTTATTCAAATTTGGTTCAAATTTTGGTTCAAATTTGAAAGACATACAAGTTATAGCACACATAGTGCATACATTTTCACACATACTGCACTAGATAGATGCTAACCCTATAGTTTGAGGCCATTTGGATGAGGTAGAAAAAATTCTTGGATTAGAATCGTGTTGTTCGAACCCCGTAGTTGGATTTTTTAAACCTTGATCTGTAATCTTGGGCAAAACCCCGAGTTTAACGTATGTAATTATTGATTCGTTTATCGATTTTTCTACCTTTTTAGTATTACGATGCTGCACGTGTGTGGTTGCCGGTCGTGCTAGTGAGCCGCGGAGGAAGAGGGATCACTCGGAAGGACGAAGGGAGAGCATTATGGTGTCTCCCCTTTTTCGGGTGACGATGTTGACTATTGTGCAGGGTTTGTCAGTGAGCAGGAGGAGGTGCGAGCGAGCGAGCGAGTCGAGCGAGGCCGAGAATGAGAGAGATTTGTTTTTTTTGTGTGAGAGGGACAACCGAAGGATCCTGAAGGACCCAGAGACTTCCAATACGCATCCTGATGCGTCTTCTCTTGACAAAGAAGATGGCTGGGAGTTTGCGTACCTATTATTGCACGTGACTTGTGCTCACTGAAGTGTGGGACCTCACGCGTGGGCACCACACGTAAGTGACAGACCTGTTGGTGTAAAAACTCGGTTGATTATTATAGTGCATTAGAACAAAGTTTCCTATGGATTCAAGGCTAGGAAATCCAAGTTAACTCATTTACATGACATTATTTTTTCCATGAAGCAAAGTTAACACATCTATCAATTGGTACATTTTGGAGTGACTAAGAAGGATCCAGGCTTACTTATTCGTTTTCACGTGTTAAACTTGTCTAAATCTTGGTCAAACCTAGGATTAGACCAACAAGATTCAAATGGGCAGAAAAATAAAATAAAAACAGAAAAATGAAAAACCAAATCACATAGTCTTCTTATGTCATATAGTAAGAATTAAAGTTGATAAACAAGGTCTAGACATATCAAACCATACAAATCATGTATCTATACCCCCTAACCCCTAAACTCTGTCTTATGAAGTCAAGCATGTGAAGATAAGTGGTTTTGGGTTTCAAACATGGAAATTTCAAAAACCTCCCAGAAGCTTCATTTTAGAGTGACTAAGAAGGATACATGCTTCCCTTTTCATTTTCATGTTTTAAACTTGTTTAAATCATTATCAAACCTAGGATTTGACAAAGATTCAAATGGGCAGAAAATTAAAAAAATCAGAAAAATGAAAAACCAAAGTACATAGTCTTCTTATGTCATATAGTAAGCATATTCAAGTTGATAAACAAGGTTTGGACATATTCAAACCATACAAATCATGTATCTAACCCCTAACCCTAAACTCTGTCTTATGAAGTCAAGCATGAAGAGAAGTGGTTTTGGGTTTCAAACATGGAAATTTCAAAAACCTCCCAAAAGCTTCATTTTAGAGTGACTAAGAAGGATCGATGCTTCCCTTTTCATTTTCATGTTTTAAACATGTTTAAATCATTATCAAACCTAGGATTTGACCAAGATACAAATGGGTGGGCACAAAATTAAAAAAAAAACAGAAAAATGAAAAACCAAATCACATAGTCTTCTTATGTCATATCGTAAGCATTCACGTTGATAAACAAGGCCTAGATATACCCAAACCATACAAATCATGTGTATCTACCCCTGTCGATCTTATGAAGTCTAGCATGAAGAGAAGTCGTTTTGGGTTTCAAACATGGAAATTTCAAGAACATCCCAAAAGCTTCATTTTAGAGTGACTAAGAAGGATACAAACTTCCCTTTTCATTTTCATGTTTTAAACTTGTTTAAATCTTGGTCAAACCGCCCAGGATTTGACCAAGATTCAAATGGGCATACAAATTCAGAAAAAAATCAAAAGAATGAAAAACCAATGCACATAGCATTCTTATGTCATATATATAGTAAGCATTAAAGTTGATAAACAAGGTCTAGACATATTCAAACTAGACAACTCATGTATATATCTACCCCTAACCCTAAACTCTGTCTTATGAAGTCAATCATGAAGAGAAGTGGTTTTGGGTTTCAAACATGGAAATTTCAAGAACCTCCCAAAAGCTTTATTTTAGAGTGACTAAGAAGGATACAAGCTTACCTTTTCATTTTCATATTTTAAACTTGTTTAAATGTTTGTCAAACCTAGGATTTGACCAAAAGATTCAAATGGGCATAAAATTAAAAAAACAGAAAAATGAAAAACAAAAGCATATAGTCTTCTTATGTCATATAGTAAGCATTCAAGTTGATGAATTAACAAGGTTTGGACATATTCAAACCATACAAATCATGTATCTACCCCCTAACCCTAAACTCTGTCTTATGAAGTCAAGCTTGAAGAGAAGTGGTTTTGGGTTTCAAACATGGAAATTTCAAAAACCTCCCAAAAGCTTCATTTTAGAGTGACTAAGAAGGATCCATGCTTACCTTTGCATTTCATATTTTAAACTTGTTTAAATCATTATCAAACCTAGGATTTGACAAAGATACAAATGGGTGGGCACAAAATTCAAAAAAATCATAAAAAATGAAAAACCAAATCACATAGTCTTCTTATATGTCATATCGTAAGCATTAAAGTTGATAAACATGGTCTAGATATATCCAAACCACACAAATCATGTATCTACCCCTGTCGATCTTATGAAGTCTAGCATGAAGAGAAGTCGTTTTGGGTTTCAAACATGGAAATTTCAAGAACATCCCAAAAGCTTCATTTTAGAGTGACTAATAAGGATACAAACTTCCCTTTTCATTTTCATGTTTTAAACTTGTTTAAATCTTGGTCAAACTGCCTAGGATTTGACCAAGATTCAAATGGGCATACAAATTCAGAAAAAAATCAAAAACCAATGCACATAGTATTCTTATGTCATATATATAGTAAGCATTAAAGTTGATAAACAAGGTCTAGACATATTAAAACCAGACAACTCATCTATATATCTACCCCTAACCCTAAACTCTGTCTTATGAAGTCAATCATGAAGAGAAGTGGTTTTGGGTTTCAAACATGGAAATTTCAAGAACCTCCCAAAAGCTTTATTTTAGAGTGACTAAGAAGGATACAAGCTTACCTTTTCATTTTCATATTTTAAACTTGTTTAAATGTTTGTCAAACCTAGGATTTGACCAAAAGATTCAAATGGGCATAAAATTAAAAAAACAGAAAAATGAAAAACAAAAGCATATAGTCTTCTTATGTCATATAGTAAGCATTCAAGTTGATGAATTAACAAGGTTTGGACATATTCAAACCATACAAATCATGTATCTACCCCCTAACCCTAAACTCTGTCTTATGAAGTCAAGCTTGAAGAGAAGTGGTTTTGGGTTTCAAACATGGAAATTTCAAAAACCTCCCAAAAGCTTCATTTTAGAGTGACTAAGAAGGATCCATGCTTACCTTTGCATTTCATATTTTAAACTTGTTTAAATCATTATCAAACCTAGGATTTGACAAAGATACAAATGGGTGGGCACAAAATTCAAAAAAATCATAAAAAATGAAAAACCAAATCACATAGTCTTCTTATATGTCATATCGTAAGCATTAAAGTTGATAAACATGGTCTAGATATATCCAAACCACACAAATCATGTATCTACCCCTGTCGATCTTATGAAGTCTAGCATGAAGAGAAGTCGTTTTGGGTTTCAAACATGGAAATTTCAAGAACATCCCAAAAGCTTCATTTTAGAGTGACTAATAAGGATACAAACTTCCCTTTTCATTTTCATGTTTTAAACTTGTTTAAATCTTGGTCAAACTGCCTAGGATTTGACCAAGATTCAAATGGGCATACAAATTCAGAAAAAAATCAAAAACCAATGCACATAGTATTCTTATGTCATATATATAGTAAGCATTAAAGTTGATAAACAAGGTCTAGACATATTAAAACCAGACAACTCATCTATATATCTACCCCTAACCCTAAACTCTGTCTTATGAAGTCAATCATGAAGAGAAGTGGTTTTGGGTTTCAAACATGGAAATTTCAAGAACCTCACAAAAGCTTTATTTTAGAGTGACTAAGAAGGATCCATGCTTACCTTTTCATTTTCATATTTTGAACTTGTTTAAATCTTTGTCAAACCTAGGATTGACCAAAAGATTCAAATGGGCATAAAATTCATAAAAAATCATAAGAAAGAAAAACCAAAGCATATAGTCTTCGTATGTCATATAGCAAGCATTCAAGTTGATAAATTAACAAGGTCTGGACATATTGAAGCCATACAAATCATGTATCTACCCCTAACCCTAAACTCGGTCGATCTTATGAAGTCTAGCATGAAGAGAAGTCGTTTTGGGTTTCAAACATGGAAATTTCAAGGACACACATCCCAAAAGCTTCATTTTAGAGTGACTAAGAAGGATCCATGCTTACCTTTTCAATTCATGTTATAAACTTGTTTAAATCATGGTCAACCCTAGGATTTGACCAATATTCAAATGGGCAGAAAATTAAAAAAATCAGAAAAATGAAAAACCAAAGTACATAGTCTTCTTATGTCATATAGTAAGCATATTGAAGTTGATAAACAAGGTTTGGACATATTCAAACCATACAAATCATGTATCTAACCCCTAACCCTAAACTCTGTCTTATGAAATCAAGCATGAAGAGAAGTGGTTTTGGGTTTCAAACATGGAAATTTCAAAAACCTCTCAAAGGCTTCATTTTAGAGTGACTAATAAGGATCCATGCTTAGCTTTGCATTTCATATTTTAAACTTGTTTAAATCATTATCAAACCTTAGGATTTGACCAAGATACAAATGGGTGGGCACAAAATTCAAAAAAAACAGAAAAATGAAAACCAAATCACATAGTCTTCTTATGTCATATCGTAAGCATTCAAGTTGATAAACAAGGTCTAGATATACCCAAACCATAAAAGTCATGTATCAACCCCTATTGCAGTCTAGCATGAAGAGAAGTCGTTTTGGGTTTCAAACATGGAAATTTCAAGAACATCATCCCAAAAGCTTCATTTTAGAGTGACTAAGAAGGATACAAACTTCCCTTTTCATTTTCATATTTTAAAGTTGTTTAAATCTTGGTCAAACCGCCTAGGATTTGACCAAGATTGAAATGGGCATACAAATTCAGAAAAAAATCAAAAGAATGAAAAACCAATGCACATAGTATTCTTATGTCATATATATAGTAAGCATTAAAGTTGATAAACAAGGTCTAGACATATATTCAAACCAGACAACTCATGTATATATCTACCCCTAACCCTAAACTCTGTCTTATGAAGTCAATCATGAAGAGAAGTGGTTTTGGGTTTCAAACATGGAAATTCCAAGAACCTCCCAAAAGCTTTATTTTAGAGTGACTAAGAAGGATCCATGCTTACCTTTTCATTTTCATATTTTAAACTTGTTTAAATCTTTGTCAAACCTAGGATTTGACCAAAAGATTCAAATGGGCAAAAAATTCAAAAAAAAAGCAGAAAAATGAAAAACCAAAGTACATAGTCTTCTTATGTCATATAGTAAGCATTCAAGTTGATGCATTAACAAGGTTTGGACATATTCAAACCATACAAATCATGTATCTACCCCATAACCCTAAGCTCTGTCTTATGAAGTCAAGCTTGAAGAGAAGTGGTTTTGGGTTTCAAACATGGAAATTTCAAAAACCTCCCAAAAACTTCATATTAGAGTGACTAATTAAGAGGGATACAAGCTTCCCTTTTCGTTTTCCTGTTTTAAACTTGTTTAAATCTTTGTCAAACATAGGATTTGACCTAGATTCTAATATATGGGCATAAAATTCAAAAAAAAACAGAAAAATGAAAAACCAAAGCACATAGTCTTCTTATGTCATATAGTTAGCATTAAAGTTGATGAACAAGGTTTAGACATATTCAAACCAGACAAATCATGTATCTACCCCCTAACCCTAAACTCGGTCTTATGAAGCCTAGCATGAAGAGAAGTCGTTTTGAGTTTCAAACGTTTAAGCCAAAAGCCCCTTTTTCAAATACTTTAAACTTATTCAAATTTGGTTCAAATTTGAAAGACATACAAGTTATAGCACACATAGTGCATACATTTTCACACATACTGCACTAGATAGATGCTAACCCTATAGTTTGAGGCCATTTGGATGAGGTAGAAAAAATTCTTGGATTAGAATCGTGTTGTTCGAACCCCGTAGTTGGATTTTTTTTAACCTTGATCTATAGTACTGGGCAAAACCCTAGTTTATCCTATTTAATTATAGATTCGTATATCGATTTTTCTACCTTTTTATTATTACTATGCATCACATGTGTGTTTGCCCGTCTAGCTAGTGAAACTCGGAGGAAGAGGGATCACTCGGAAGGACAGAAGAAGGGAGATCATTATGGTGTCTCCCCTTTTTCGGGTGACGATGTTGACTATTGTGCAGGGTTTGTCACTGAGCAGGAGGAGGTGCGAGCGAGCGAGTGAGCGAGCGAGTCGAGCGAGGCCGAGAATGAGAGAGATTTGTTTTTTTTGTGTGAGAGGGACAACTGAAGGATCCTGAAGGACCCAGAGACTTCCAATACGCATCCTGATGGCTGGGAGTTTGCGTACCTATTATTGCACGTGACTTGTGCTCACTGAAGTGTGGGACCTCACGCGTGGGCACCACACGTAAGTGACAGACCTGTTGGTGTAAAAACTCGGTTGATTATTATAGTGCATTAGAACAAAGTTTCCTATGGATTCAAGGCTAGGAAATCCAAGTTAACTCATTTACATGACATTATTTTTTCCATGAAGCAAAGTTAACACATCTATCAATTGGTACATTTTGGAGTGACTAAGAAGGATCCAGGCTTACTTATTTGTTTTCACGTGTTAAACTTGTCTAAATCTTGGTCAAACCTAGGATTTGACCAACAAGATTCAAATGGGCAGAAAAATAAAATAAAAACAGAAAAATGAAAAACCAAATCACATAGTCTTCTTATGTCATATAGTAAGCATTAAAGTTGATAAACAAGGTCTAGACATATCAAACCATACAAATCATGTATCTATACCCCCTAACCCCTAAACTATGTCTTATGAAGTCAAGCATGTGAAGATAAGTGGTTTTGGGTTTCAAACATGGAAATTTCAAAAACCTCCCAAAAGCTTCATTTTAGAGTGACTAAGAAGGATACATGCGTCCCTTTTCATTTTCATGTTTTAAACTTGTTTAAATTATCTTGGTCAAACCTAGGATTTGACAAGATTCAAATGGTTACCAAAATTTAAAAAAAACAGAAAAAAGAAAAAACAAAGCAAATAGTTTTCTTATGTCATATAGTAAGCATTAAAGTTGATAAAAAAAGGTCTAGACATATTCAAGCCAGACAAATCATGTATCTATACCACCTAACCCCTAAACTCTGTCTTATGAAGTCAAGCATGTGAAGAGAAGTGGTTTTGGGTTTCAAACATGGAAATTTCAAAAACCTCCCAAAAGCTTCATTTTAGAGTGACTAAGAAGGATCCATGCTTACCTTTGCATTTCATATTTTAAACTTGTTTAAATCATTATCAAACCTAGGATTTGACCAAGATACAAATGGGTGGGCACAAAATTCAAAAAAATCAGAAAAAATGAAAAACCAAATCACATAGTCTTCTTATGTCATATCGTAAGCATTAAAGTTGATAAACAAGGTCTAGATATATATATCCAAACCAGACAAATCATGTATCTACCCCAGTCGATCTTATGAAGTATAGCATCAAGAGAAGTCGTTTTGGGTTTCAAACATGGAAATTTCAAGAATATCCCAAAAGCTTCATTTTAGAGTTACTAATAAGGATACAAACTTCTGTTTTCATTTTCATGTTTTAAACTTGTTTAAATCTTGGTCAAACCGCCTAGGATTTGACCAAGATTCAAATGGTCATACAAATTCAGAAAAGAATTAAAAACCAAAGCACATAGCATTCTTATGTCATATATATATAGTAAGCATTAAAGTTGATAAACAAGGTCTAGACATATTAAAACCAGACAACTCATGTATATATCTACCCCTAACCTTAAACTCTGTCTTATGAAGTCAATCATGAAGAGATGTGGTTTTGGGTTTCAAACATGGAAATTTCAAGAACCTCCCAAAAGCTTTATTTTAGAGTGACTAAGAAGGATCCATGCTTACCTTTTCATTTTCTTATTTTAAACTTGTTTAAATCTTTGTCAAACCTAGGATTTGACCAAAAGATTCAAATGGGCATAAAATTCATAAAAAATCAGAAAAATGAAAACCAAAGCATATATTCTTCGTATGTCATATAGTAAGCATTCAAGTTGATAAATTAACAAGGTTTGGACATATTCAAACCATACAAATCATGTATCTACCCCCTAACCCTAAACTCGGTCGATCTTATGAAGTCTAGGATGAAGCGAAGTCGTTTTGGGTTTCGAAAATGGAAATTTCAAGAACATCCCAAAAGCTTCATTTTAGAGTGACTAAGAAGGATCCATGCTTACCTTTTCATTGTCATATTTTAAACTTGTTTAAATCTTTGTCAAACCTAGGATTTGACCAAAAGATTCAAATGTGCATAAAATTCAAAAAAAAATCAGAAAAATGAAAAACAAAAGCATATAGTCTTCTTATGTCATATAGTAAGCATTCAAGTTGATAAATTAACAAGGGTTGGACATATTCAAACCATTCAAATCATGTATCTACCCCCTAACCCTAAACTCGATCGATCTTATGAAGTCTAGCATGAAGAGAAGTCGTTTTGGGTTTCAAACATGGAAATTTCAAGAACATCCCAAAAGCTTCATTTTAGAGTGACTAAGAAGGAACCATGCTTACCTTTTCATTGTCATATTTTAAACTTGTTTAAATCTTTGTCAAACCTAGGATTTGACCAAAAGATTCAAATGTGCATAAAATTCAAAAAAAATCAGAAAAATGAAAAACAAAAGCATATAGTCTTCTTATGTCATATAGTAAGCATTCAAGTTGATAAATTAACAAGGGTTGGACATATTCGAACCATACAAATCATGTATCTACCCCCTAACCCTAAACTCGATCGATCTTATGAAGTCTAGCATGAAGTGAAGTCGTTTTGGGTTTCAAACATGGAAATTTCAAGAACATCCCAAAAGCTTAATTTTAGAGTGACTAAGAAGGATCCATGCTTACTTTTCATTTCATGTTATAAACCTGTTTAAATCATGGTCAAACCTAGGATTTGACCAAGATTCAAATGGGCAAAAAACTAAAAAAATCAGAAAAATGAAAAACCAAAGTACATAGTCTTCTTATGTCATATAGTAAGCATATTCAAGTTGATAAACAAGGTTTTTTGTGCAACATACTCCCTCCGTCCACAAATAAGTGTACATGCGGGTTTTTCAAGATAAATTATGAAGTGGAGTAGGTACGAAGTAGGAGGTGGTGGAATCTGCAATTCCCTCGCCTATATATTATATACAAGTCGAAGACTACAACCCTCTATCCCTATCTCCTTCCCATCCTCTAAATTCATATTCCATTTAGAATCGTTGGGCATGGAGGTTCCCCCTGGTAGCATTAGAGTTTCTGTCGACTTTGCTAAATTGAGAAGACTGTTCAGCTGCAGAGTGTGCTCTCAACCCATACAACCTCCTGCAATATCGTCGGTTAGTACTTTCTTCACTAGGTTCATCCAGATGTATTTTAATTTGGGCCAACAGTCGTGTTAATTTCCTTGTATTAAGCAGTGCCGTGGGTGCCAGAAGTTGGTATGCGGCAGCTGCTCTAGGATACTGTCCGGTCGCGCATGCCCAGGATGCCAGGGCGTCTTGCAAGGTGAAAGTCTCTCGTCTGAAGTCATGGAGTTTACCAGTGGATGTTTTCTCCAACCTAATGAGGCGAGAATATCGTTCACCTGCGGTTTGTGCTTTCAAATAGCACGGCGTCCACTATACCATGTTAGTACTTTCTTCGTTAGGTTCCACCCAACTGTATTTTTCTTTTGGCCAACAGTCATGTTAATTTCCTTGTATTAAGCAGTGCGTTCGCAGGGATGTGCGAGGGCACCTTCCATGCAGAAGCTGCGTAAGAAATCTGCCCAGTCTCGCGTGCCCGAGATGCGACGGCATCCTCGAAGACGTAGGAGGAAGCAGTTCGATTAATAGATATCCCTCCATGTTTAAGGTAGATTGCAGCAACGATGGTTGCGACATGAGCGGCGACTTCCTCGAATACTTGCAACACGAGCGGACGTGCGAGCATAAGCCAACGAGACGGTAGGTGGATGGTCTTGCCGGTCTCGATGGAGAAGATGATCGCGCTTCGAGGCTAAAAACTGAGCTCGTTGGAGAAGGATCAGATGGAGTTTCCTTTTCTAGATCTAGGGTTCTTTTTGTACTTTTGGATGTCTTTTCTGTAGTTTCCTTTTACTTAGAGATTTCTCCTTGCAATCTGTAATCCCACCGTCATAATATAAAAGCAGTGCCGCCAGGTCCTTCGGGACTTTTCTGTGTTAAAAAAATGTATGATTCTATACATGTCGTCTATTTATGTGTGCGATGTTGTATCGCCTATTACCGTGTTTAGTTTGAGCGTGTCCTTGTCCTAGTACAAAACTTCGGCATGATGTATCTTGTCACATGTTTCCCCACAAATGAAAATTGGATTGGTGGTAGACAAGTCAAGGCACATTTATATGTGCGACAACCCAAAATGCATATATTTTGCAAAGTTTTGATGCGTGAGTGAAAATTTGCAAATATATACATAAACTTGGGCCCTAATTAAAAAGTTTGCCATGGTTCTTGTGTAGTACTAGTACCAAGCTCACATGTGGGGAGAAATTAAGCTGGACGAAGTCCAACATGTTGCCATACTATTTGAAGGGCTATTTTCTGAAACACTGGTATGGCAGTATGGTATTTTCCCTAGCTATGTAGAAAATGATGAACAATCCATGCCTTTTGATTGTCTTTTTTGAACCATAGGAAACTTTGTACTAATACAGTATAATAAGCACCTGAGTTATGACACCCACAGGTCTGTCACTTACGTGTGGTTCCCATGCGTGAGGTCCCACACCTCAGTGAGCACAAGTCACCTGCGGTAGGTAGGCAAAATGCCAGCCATCTTCTTTGTCAAGAGAAGACGCCTCAAGACTCTCTCTCTCTTTCGCAAAAAAAAAACACACTCTCTCACCAAGTTAGGGAGTTAGATGTAATTTCCTGTTTATTTCGTGTCCTGTTATAAACCGTGCTCTGATGCGTAGTGGAATTCTAGGTCCTTCAGGATCCTTCGGTTGTCCCTCTCTCTCGAAAAAAAAATCTCTCTCTCATTGTCGGCCTCGCTCGCTCGCACCTCCTGCGCATTGACAAACCCTGCACAACAGTCAACATCACCCTAAAAAGGTCAGACACCATAAATAAGATAAGAGGGGCCCCGTGACTGCTCTCGCTTCATCTCCTTCGGTGTGATCCCTACTCCCTAGTTAAAATAACTTGAAAATTTCAACCCCTTGTATGAATTGCAGTTGGGGTAAATTTGAATCCCGTGGCGGGAATTCTCGCTACTCCTCTCGATTTATAGGCTCCTGCCGCCTCTCCCCATTCATCTTCAAAATCCTATAGCCCCAACCTGTACAGTTCTCGTCGGCGGCTGTACCATCCACAACCTCTGTATTAGCGCCTCCCCTCTGCACCCCATCTTCCGGCGATGAATCCCACTAGTGGACTAGGGGGCCTGTTAGGTGTGCGGCCCACCGTCGTAATCCCCCAGCAGCAACTACAGGACCTCGCCGCCAACTCGCACGCCCTCCCCCCCCACAGCAGCTGCAGCAGGCGCATGGCGGCCTCGCCGTTGAGTCTGATGTGCCCACCATGCGGCAGCAGATCAACGACCTCTTCGTGGGCTCAGACGTGACAGTCCTGCTGCAGCAGCAAGACAACCTCACCGTCGCCGGGAAGTCGGTCCTCTCCAAGAAGAAGAGCTTCGAGGTCAGTGGTTCATGTAGTTTAATCATTGGTTTAAAACTACTTAGCCCCCTACTGAGTATTATTTGGAGGGGATTTGGTGCAAAATACTTCATTCACCATGTTTTGGCGTGAGTATTTGCGGCAGATCAGGACAACCTGAGAGATAGCCTGGCCTGTGGCATTATTAGTTTTATTTTTTGAGGGGTTCCTCGGGCCTTATTAGTGAAGCGTCCAATTTCTATTCACGTAATCCATGCCAGCAGGCCTCAGGACTTGTAATTTTGCATTGGAATCAATCCCTCAGCCTGATCCATGCTAGAACGGGGTGGAGGCCTGGAAGGAGAAGCAGCAATCGGAGCACGTATGTGCAACGACCAGAAACGCGAGAGCAGAGGTGTTGCGGTTCCACGTCCACCCGACGTGCGTGGAAGTGTTTCCTGAGGATCCCCGCGACTCTGATCCTGTCCAATACTCTCCTGCCAAACAGATAAAATTTGTTCTTATTAAGAAAGACACAGATATTACTCACTGAGTAGCTGCATTACCACATTCGAACTTCAATGCAAACTTCAAACTTCACTGCAGTCTTCCCCCCCCCCCCTTTCGAACTGGAGATCCAGCCTCTCCATCGATTGATGCATAGGGCAAACTTTATTAATTCATGTTTCGTTCTTAGTTTGAAACTTTATTGCTCCAAGCTCCGGAGTACTCATATTACTACAGTATTGCAATTGAAATTTATACATATTACAATTACTATTGAAGTTAGTCTTGTACATATTACTAGGAGTATTGAAGTTCAAGTCCTCCAAACTTTCGGAGTACTATATTACTATTGAAGTTACACTCTTGCACTTTATTAGTATAATATCATGTGTCACACAGGGTCGCTCTGTGAATCTACCATCTAATGAAGGACGACAACATGAAGCGTCTATGCAAGTAATCCAGCGGTCGCTCCTGGATGAGTCGCGCGAGTTGATTGACCATGCGTCCAAGCTCCGAGATGTGAACGCACATCTGGTAAACCGTGCTGTGAAGCTATGGAATGAGTATGCCGTACTCTTGAATGAGCACTCATCTCTATCAAAGGAGAACTCATCTCTATCGAAGGAGAACATCTCCATCCTAAAAGAGAACTCATCTCTGAAAAAGGAGAACATCTCCATCCTAAAAGAGAATTCATCTCTGAAAAAGGAGCACACCTACTACAAGTGGCGGAGCATGACAGGAAACTCCAGTAATCTTCTTCGGGTGTGAAGAAGGTGTACCCATATGTGCATGTAGAGAGGTGGAGACGGTTGCCGATGAGACAAGTGAGTAGATTGAGGAGGGCAGCCACAGCCCACAACGTTTGTAGTTACAAATCTTCTATCATAAAAGTTGTAGTATCGAAATTAATATGTATCCCTTAATATATGTGGTGTTTGGCAATATATAGTTTAACATGCAAGGACTCTGCAATGTAATTTGTATCAGTTTGATTGGCTTTCTACCCAAGTGAGCATGTGTCATATTTGTACAAGGTTTGATTTTTGCATCTTATCAGATTTTGTTGAATACCATACTAAAAAAATCCATGTGCATCATTTTGATGCAGAGGCTGGGGGTCTCAACCTCCATTACGAAAAGGATATGTCAAGACATGAAACATTGGATAAAATCCTTGACTGTACCCTGCAAGTGTGGTACCTAGAAACAATGATTAAAATTCAAAGCTGCATCTCCTACCAATACAAATACTATACCAGACAATTTTGAAACAAATTTAATCCAAACCGAAATAAATTAAATTATATTTGGAAGAAGATATGTAGAAGTACCCCTGTACAGTAGGACGCTATGTGCAATGCACGACATATTGGCAAAAAATTACCCGCATATACCAAAGGCATGGGCACCAAGATCTGATGCAAATTTGAATTCGGCCAAAGGAGGGTACTAGCAAAGATTTCGATCGTGCCAGCGATCCAGACATTCTTATGAAGTAATGGGAATTTGATCATCTTGGTCTCGCAAGTAATGAAATGTGGGGACTCCTAAGATCGACGACTTCAACACTGATGTTTCTTTTTCAGCAGAAGCTAGTGGCTGACAACTTTGATTCCAATTCGGCTGATGCAGATGTCCATGAGATCATCAAGAGGATCTTGGATCATGTTGAAGCACGTGTCGACATTCTGCTCTCGTGTTTGAAGGCAGATGATTTTGATAGGGTGATGCAAAAGCCGCCATATGGTCAATAGATTGTTATTATATACATGGAAGTTGTTTCTTGGGTCATCATCTAGATCTTTTGTTTTCTTATGTGATAGCAGTACTTTATGGAAACTATGTTAGTATTGTCTTATACTGAATTGTTGCTACTCTATGTTACTACCTTCATAATGCATAGTAACTTAGATGTAGTACTATCATGCATGAGTGTATTAGTTAGCATGTAGACTCATTCTATCTTGAGAAGTGTTATGGTAACATAGCTAGTTACCACTTACCACAACCATCTCTTTCTTCATTTAATATCATGCCATGTCATCAATTTTCCTAGTTGGCAACTCCGCTACACGGATACGGGGCAGAGAGGCCGTGTCCGTGTCGGATACGGTATCCGATACGGATACGGCTCGGATACCGTATCCCTATGGTTTTTGACGTATCGCTAAATTAACGAATTAAAAATAATTGATAATAATTCAGATACCTATTCCGATACGGTTTATACACAGATCCGATATGGTCCAGCCCAGATGAAAAATCCTAACCTCTTTTTTAACCCTCCCTTGCCAATTCCCACCCTCCCCCGAGACCCCGACACAGCTGCCTCCTTCCTCTTGTGGTGGCACTACTAGATCTGCACCCAGTAGCAGGTGGCGACCTAGCTGGCGGAGACCCGACAACTTTTCCGTCTCAGCGCAAGAGCCAAGAAGCTTGACTGGCGGCTGCAACAAGCAGCCGATGCCAGGCAGCAACCAGTAAGCCAGGAGCAAGCTACAAATCCTAACATTCGACTGTGAAGTTATTTATGTTACAATTTTAGATAAACCAAGGGTTGTGGAGCAATACAAAATGCCGTTGTATCAATGTATTGGTGTAAATTTATTTCTAATTTAGAAAGCTATTAAAAGGTATCCTTGTATCCGCGCATTTTCAAAATGCCGTATTTACGTATCGTATAGATCCGATACGGATACACGTATCCGTATCGGTGCTGCGTAGGTTGGCAATGCATGTAGCTCTATGTTAATACTCCTTAGTTACTCCCACTATGAGTAGTCTAAGTAGCATGGTCTACCCCGGAAGCAGATCCTCTAACGTGCAAGCTACACCTCTCTAATTTTCCTTCTCCACATCTACATGATTAAGTCTAATTTGATCTAAATTAACTTCCATAATATATGTAAGCCATATGCATTTACAATAATTAGTAACAATCAAAATTATGACTATCTTTTTTTAATATTTATACTATTTTTGTACAGTAAAAATATACAGTGATTGCTACAGTAAATACATACAGTATTTGTTAATGTTTCCTGAATTTTCTTCTATGTTTTGCACTACTTAAGCACTGTGCTTACCTGACTTGTCATCTCTATATTACAATCACGAGTATATTACTTAGACCATCTGTACAACATACTTTTGTTGCGACTGGATTATTAATAAATGCCGTGTGCATCACCACGATGCAGAGGCTGGGGTCATATCCCCTTTTCGAAGAATTTTTTTTACTTAGACCATAGCCTTATTCAAAATCAATTCTCAGTCAAGCTGCAAAATCTCCTACAAATCCTGAAATATTTCGGAAGGGCTTTTCAAAATTGATTTTCAAGATACATCATGATTATGATCGTGGTAACCGATTTTCAACGTGATGATGACTTGATGTGACACTTGGCCGTACTAGTACGGTCTCATATTTTTTTATTACTTGGACTGTAGCCAAATTCGAAATCTCATTCCAGCGGCAAAACTTCCCGCCCGAAAAATACAAATATTTCACACGCTTCTAACTTCCCATTCTACCCTCGTAAAGATGACAACAATGTCCATGTATAAGTCGGTTGGTGGGGGGTCTACCCGTCATTTTTTTCGATCACCACCTCCCTAGCCCCGGAAACTAAACGAAAAAAAATTCATTTCCCTCGGACCACCCACCGGAACTTCCCAAGTCGCTCTCTCTCCCACCTCCACGACCACCGCACCGGAACATCCCCGCCGGACTTCCCTGGCCTACCCGAGGCCTCGCGATCCTCGTCATCCGGCTGCCTGCCGGAACCGCTTCATCGACGCCGTCATCAACCGGACCGGATCATCCCCGCCGAACCTTGAAAACACATGCTCATCCAGCAGTCTACCGCAGTCGCTTCAGCTGCGGTATCGTCCACCCCACCGGAGCCGCTTCGCCGGATCCGTCTTCCACCGCATCGGATCTTGCTCACCGACACCGCTGTGCATGAACCGGATCTGCTTCACCGGCGCCGTGCATGATCTAAACTCTTCTACTGTCGCTTTTCTATTGCTTGCCTGCAAGTTCTTGTTTAATCTTGCGGGAACCTGTTTGTGCTAACGACGCGCCGTTACGTTTTTGCAGATGAGATGAGTAACCATGAAGTGTAATGGCCGTCTCTCCAACCCCAAGTAGCACATGTAGCGTACTTCATCACCGGATCTATCAACCCCAGGAAGATCTGCTGTGACTCCCACAGAGTGCTTCTCCTAATGTAAGTCCCTTGTTTTAGCGCCATGTTCTGGGTTCAGATGCTTGTTTGTCTGAAGCTCTTTTAGTTCATTCCTAGCTATGACCGTAACACCTTGCTATTTTCTAGTTCATTGCTAACTTTAAGCGATTGAACATTTTGGTTTGCATTCCCTGCTCTGTAGATGTAGCCATCATAACTTCTATCTTGCTCAGTCGTTGTTACAAAAATTATAGGTATTATAGTAACATCCAGCTATTATTTAGTTCATGGCCAATTTTAAGTAATTGCACATGTTGGTTCGCATTCCCTGCTCTATAGCTTTTGGCATCGTAACTTCTATATTTGGTTGACATTGCCTGCTCTGTAGATCTAGCCATCATAACTTTATCTTGCTCAGTCGTTGTTACAAAAATTATGGCCTGCTACTATGTTGTTTGTGCCAATTTTTTACTCCATGAACATGTTGGCTTGCATTCCCTGTACTACAGGTGATGCCATTGTTTTGTATCTACTTCATTGTAAGCTAACAAAGTAAGGACTTAGTTTGGCATGCTATCACTCTGCTATCTAGCCTGTAGTACAAATAAACTTGTCATATTACTAGATAATAATTTTGCGTGCCATCTTGTTCTTCAAAAGCTGCATTATTGACTTGTTTCTCTGACTTGGCATGACACTCACATATGGAATGCTGAACATATTGGTTTGCATTCCCTCTTATACAAGTTCACAGGTGATCCCACTATATTCTGTATCTGGTCCATCCTAAGCTCCAGCATTAACTATCCTCTATGTGTTGCTCATTACAAGTTTATATCCCGAAACATCTTGATTTGCATCCCCTTCACTATAAGTTCAGGAGTATTATTTAGTTCACGGCCAAAATGAAGTAATTGCACTTGGCACATGTTGGTTCACATTCCCTCCTCTTTAGGTTTTGCCATCGTAACTTCTATTTTTGGTTTACATTCCCTGCTCTGTAGATGTAGCCATCATAACTTCATCTTGCTCAGTCATTGTTACAAAATTTATAGCCTTCTACTATGTTGTTCATGCCAATTTTGTACTCCCTGAACATGTTGGTTTGCATGGGACTCGACAGTAGTAAGTCTGCTGTTTCATTCTAACATGCTCTATTATATTGGCTGTTGGTATGCGGCATGCACTCTTTGTTTGCTTATTGTGCGCATTACAATGATCTTGTTATAACGACGAAATGATGAGTTCCAAATTCTTTGGCAAACAATATTGTAGTGTCTTTGCCTTTCCATTGTTGCTGTCTTAACTTGTAATGTCTTTGTTTCAGATATAGGTGTTGCATGGACAACTTAAAAGATTGCTGGATCACTTCATTGTATTGCTAGGTTTAATTACCATTCAATTTCTCTGGGTTCTGTAATATTTTTTGAAAGCCTTGCAGCTGATGTAATATTTAGTTAGTTTTTATAGTTCTTTCGCGCATTTTTTCTTTGGTGCTTGTGGTAAGTGAGGCTATCCGACAGAAATCAATGCTGCGTAAATATTCTCAGTATCTAAATCACGAATTCCCATCCCTTAAACGGCCCAATTAAGCGAAATCACATATGTGCCAGCCCGCAAAATCCTAAAGCGCCTATTATGCCGGCATATAAACAGCAACTAAACGGGCTGGCCCACTTACTTATTGGGCCAGCCCACTTGATTTACGGTGGACCCCACACTCTAATTGGGCCGGCCCACTTGCTTTAAGGTGGACCCCACCCACCACTGGGCCGGCCCACTAACTAGTTGGGCGAGCCCAATTGCTTTTGTGGTGGTCCCCACATACTAAATGGGCCGGCCCTTTAAGAGGAAAGTGGGACCCACCTGTGTTTTTGGCCCGGCCCACTATCTTGTTGGGCCGGCCCACTTGCTATATGGTGGACCCTACATACTAAATGGGCCGGCCCTTTAACAGGAAAGTGGGACCCACCTGTGCTTTTGGCCCGGCCCACTATCTTGTTGGGCCGGCCCACTTGGTACATGGTGGACCCCGCATACTAAATGGGCCGGCCCTTTAAGAGGAAAGTGGGACCCACCTATGTTTTTGGACCGGCCCACTAGCGTGTTGGGCCGGCCCACTTGCTATATGGTGGACCCCACATACTAAATGGGCCGGCCCTTTAACTGGAAAGTGGGACCCACCTGTGCTTTTGGCCCGGCCCACTATCTTGTTGGGCCGGCCCACTTGCTATATGGTGGACCCCACATACTAAATGGGCCGGCCCTTTAACTGGAAAGTGGGACCCACCTGTGTTTTTGGCCCGACCCACTATTGACGAGGGAACACCTCGGCAATGCCTACGTATTGTAGACTTGGGTTTCGGGAGAGCGACGATGGAGATTCCGGGAGCGAGATTAGGCACACGACGTACCCAGCTTCGGGTCCCCTCGGTGGAGGATCCCTACGTGCTGCTAGCAATCCAGTATATGATCATAGATGTGTTTACAGGGTGCTGCCGTAGGCGGAGCTATGTTGTCTATCTATTGTCCTCCTTATTTCGGGTGCCATGGCTAGCTTTATATATGCAACCAACCTAGGGTTTTACAAGAGTCCTAGTCGACTACTTCTTCGGGTTGCCTTGTTGGGCCTTCTCCATATTGGGCCGAGCCGATCCAGGTATACCAATAATGGGTACCCGAAGGGTATACCCATGTCAGTAACCCCCGAGTGTATAGGGAAGTCGAAGACTTGCGTAGAGACTCCAAGCATAATCATCTCCAAAGGCGAGGTCCATGTCGTAGATTGATAACCCACAAGTATAGGGGATCACGGCAGTCTTCGAGGGAAGTAAAACCCAAATTTATTGATTCGACACAAGGGGAGGTAAAGAATACTTATAAGCCTTAACAACTGAGTTGTCAATTCAGCTGCACCTGGAAAAGCACTAATAACAGGGGTGATCTGAAAGCAGTAGTAGTATGAGAGCAATAGTAACAGTAACACAGCAGCAGTAGCAATAACACAGGAGCAATGGCACCGGAAAATAGTTGATACTACTTCCAATGACATGTAGAACGAGTATATAATGATGAGAGATGGACCGGGGTTCCCAGCGATCTACACTAGTGGTAACTCTCCAATAACAAGTGACAAGTGTTGGGTGAACAAATTACAGTTGGACAATTGATAGGATTGAAATAGCATTAAGTTAGAACATCCAGCTTATTAATCATGTAGGCATGTTTTCTACTCCCTCCGACTAGATTTAGGTGTCCGAGCGTTATTTTTACGAAAACCCCCTTCGCTTTTTCCCGACCAGCGAACGGCCCTCGCGCACCGCCCACCTCATGTCTCTTCCTCGCTGAGTACGCCTCCGCCCCTCTCCCTTGCTGTCGTCGACGGCGCCCGCCTCTCGACGCCGCTCCCCCTCCGCCCTGCCCCCGCCCTAAACCTTATGCGTTACGTCGCCGCCACCTTCTCTCGCGTCACAAACACTCTCTCCTTCTCTCGATTCACGGCCACCCTCATCCTCTCGTGCCAAGCAAGGCTATCCTAAAAATGGCGGCTTTGATCTCTCGCGGTGCTGGTGTTGGCAGCACGGCGTAGCTCCAGTCTTCGTGGTGGCTGATGGAGATCCAATCGCCGTGCTTCTGCTGCTGGCGGCGCGGCGGAGTTCGAATCAAGTGGTGTTGTTGGATCTAGCGCGGAGTGGAGCTAAAAATGGGCATTTTGCTCGGGGCAGTACATCTCTTCCGCCGGGAGCAGTCGGAGATACCGGGCACCAGGGCGGACGACGGCAGCCGCATCAACGTCAAGGTCAAGGGACAGGTCTGCGGCAGGTTATATCTTCGTCTCCCCTTCCTGCTGGATGTAGATCTGGACATTTAGGTCAGGACTATTTGGAGGTTGCTGCATCAACCTGATGTCCAAATCAGTCTGTGCTACGGCCTGTCGAAAACCCTCATCATTTGGGAGGACGTGAGGTTTCGCATTGTCCTGCCGGATGTAGATTGTTCTTCCTACATCCTCATCAGGCCACTTGTCTTGGATGGCAGGAACCACTAGCTGGCAGAGGTAGTCCCTCATGACATCTCGGGTAACTTTCACTGCTTTTACCTCTAGTGTCCCCTTTTCTCTGTTCTTACTCCTTTTTGCAGCCGGAGTTTCCTTTACAAATGCCCAAGTTCCGATCTTGCCATCAAACGTGACTACCCCGCCTGCACCATACCGTGGCCTGGCAACCGCAGTTAAGAACATCACTTTGCCGATTTGGTTCTTGTTCTTCACTGTGCGCAAGGGTTTGGGTTCTTTGGGGTGTAGGTAGTACGTGTTTCTCTCCCTAGTGAGAATGAACCATTTCTCATCAATGTGGACCCTGTCGTCCATAACTTTGAATGCTGGCTCGGGAGATAGCAAAGAATCTTCACTGAGCATATCGACGCAGAATTGCATTCGTTGTATCTTCACCCCACTGAAATCTGCAGTGTAAAGTTGAGCGGTTAACACCCAGGGCCTTTACTAAAGATCGGATCGTCCTTCTTTTATTAAGTGGGATTGTTGGTACCCTCGAAAGGCCCAAATCTATTCTCTTACGGCCAACACGACCTTTCTTTTTGTTAGACACATCAACTCGTTGACCTTTTGTAATCTGCTCCTGGGCTATATTCCACACCCTTTCGATTGTTCGTATGCTTGTATTTAGCATGTCTGCAATGAGTTGCTTATCTCCTGTTTGGAACCCTCCATCTCTTCTTCTGATTACTTCCAAGGCAAAATAAGCAGCAAATCTCTCCTCATTTCTCAGTTCCTTGCCTCTCTCATGCTCTGGCCTCATCTCATCAGGTACATCTGGGACATCATCCTTGCCTCTCTCATGCTCTGGCCTCATCTCATCAGGTACATCCGGGACATCATCCTTGCCTCTCTCATGCTCTGGCCTCATCTCATCAGGTACATCCGGGACATCATCCTTGCCACTCTCATGCTCTGGCCTCATCTCATCAGGTACATCCGGGACATCATCCTTGCCTCTCTCATGCTCCTGCATCTGATGTGGTGGGCTCAAATTGAGATCAATGACACGATCCAAGCATCTCCGCTGCTCCTGCATCTGATGTGGTGGGCTCAAATTGAGATCAATGACATGATCCAAGCATCTCCGCTGCTCCTGCATCTGATGTGGTGGGCTCAAATTGAGATCAATGACACCATCTTGAGCTTCATTAGTCTTATCAACTGCTCTTGTCTGAGGGAATCTCTGTCTCATATGGATCAAGGGTTTGGAGAAGATGTCCTCCTGGCGCATTCTATTATACCTCCACACATCTTTTGCACTAAGGGGCATTTTCTTCCTCTTAGAAATAAGGTTATATAGTGTGTCGCCAATAATTTGTTCCTGCATATAGCTGTGAAGAGAGAATATTTAATTTACTCCCTGGATCCTCATTGGAGAAAAAATAGGTATGAACTGAAACTTACTCATTGTAGAGGATTATCGGATCCTCATATTGGAATCTCATCTTCTTGTTTATTCTATTTCTCTTGTTATATTGTACTCCTCTTGTTCTCTTGTCCATAGCCTACAAAAATGATCATGCTATAATCCATAGAATTATAACAAAGTGTACAAATAATGTTGTGAATTCTCTCTGCAGGTACTGCATGATTCTAGTTACTGAACCATTGTTTCAGAGAATGATTAAATGCATCGGGTAATGCATGATCAGAGAACTGCAGCTTCAGGTCATGACAGTCGTCCAAGAAGAAGTGGAAAAGGTATATCCCATTAAAGCTACTCCAATGACCGTTATGGTTTACTGGATGAATACTGTGATGAATATTTGAAAAAGCTGAGCTATACAGTTTACTGGAGCAACCTACTTTACAGTTTTCTTACTGGAGTATTTCTAAAACTGGAATGATCATGATTTTTTGTGAAAAGGTACTCAAATCTTGTCCTTACTGCATATTGCTGTGATAATATGAATGAGAAAATGTGCTTTCAAGCAGTACTCCATTGCAGTACTCCAAATCATTCAAAGTTCTGAAACTTGAATTTATATGCAAGTGACAGTTAACACTGTCTGAATTTATATGCAGTGCAAACTTTAATTTTCCTTTGCAGTTATTTACTTCCATAAGGTTGCAAACTACAACCAGACAAGGTAACATGAAATCCTACTCCAGACAATACCCTTCAGCACTTCAGAAGCAATAAACCAGTGCCACCATGTTTCAGTTTCAAACAATCAGCATCTAATCCTCTAAATAAACATCAAACGATCAAGGTTTCAGAAATCTCTTTTGCCTCTTCTACTGATCTCTGAAGTATATATGATTACTTAAGGTGCCTGCTCAAAATGAAAGAATGTCGTTTGCTTATACAGAATGGAAGACATTGAAATTTTGTTTGCTTATGGAGACTCACAGTTCTGATTCATTCACTGAACTAGTGATTCAT
The DNA here is from genome assembly GCF_019359855.2 of Lolium perenne. Classification (NCBI taxonomy): domain Eukaryota; kingdom Viridiplantae; phylum Streptophyta; class Magnoliopsida; order Poales; family Poaceae; genus Lolium; species Lolium perenne. The sequence continues at coordinate 263,118,013 of NC_067247.2, forward strand.
ATTCAGTCTACAACACAACTACTCCTGTTTACATTATACTCACTGAACTAGTTTGTAGATTCAAAGAACAAAATGCTATTCCTGTTTACATTATACTCATGTACTCTTCAAATCAACATGTGATGCAGATTGGAGGACCTACCAAATGGAGACATTGCAATGTGTTACAGAATCCAGGATGCTCCAGCTGCTGCTCTGCTTCATCCTGCTCTGCTTCATCAACGCGGACAATGACGAGGGACGGCTCCGACAGTTGAGGCGAAAACGATCGACCTTGCGTCCATGCCTTCTCGTCGAGAAGAAAGACGGCGGGAGAAGGTTGCAGGGTGCAGGCCGGAGGGACGGCTACAGGGTCGGAGGAGAAGCTTGCCCGGCGGTGCCGGCCTCCTCGAGGCGGACGCATGGGCGCAGGAGGTGAGCGGTGACCGGCGGCGAGAAGCGAGCTCGGCGGAGTGGCCTGCGGGAGAAGGCTGCTGGCGCGGCCGCCGGGGAGGGATGAGCTAGCCCGGCGGCGCCGCCCTCCTCGAGGCGGACCCATGGACGCAGGAGGCGAGCAGCGACCGCCGGTGAGAGGCGAGCTTGGTGGAGTGGCCTGCGGGAGAAGGCTGCAGGCGTGGCCGTCAAGGAGGGATGAGATACTGGCCCAGCGGCGCCGCCCTCCTTGAGGCGGAACCATGCGCGACGCGAACTTCGGCGGCGTGATCTCCGGCGGAACCATGCGCGGCGCGATCTCCAGGGAGGCTGGCGGCGTGATCTCCGGCGGAACCATGGCGAGAGGCGATCTCCAGGGAGGCTGGCGGCAGCGCGAGCTCTACGTAGGCCGGCGGCGACAGTCAAGTTCGATGCAGGCCGGCGGCGCTAGGCGAGCTCGACGGAGGCTGGCGAATCGCGGGAGGCCGCCGGCCCGCCGGCGCCAGCGCTCGATCGGGACGATCAGATCGATTGATCGGGAGTCGATCGTTTCGACTTTGAAAGCGGGAGGACCAAAATGTAAAAAAACGGTTCAACTATGTGTCCGACACCTAAATCTAGTCGGAGGGAGTATATATAGTCGTACGTGCTCGCAATGAGAAACTTGCACAACATCTTTTGTCCTACCAGCCGGTGGCAGCCGGGCCTCTAGGGAATCTACTGGATATTAAGGTACTCCTTTTAATAGAGTACCGGAGCAAAGCATTAACACTCCGTGAAAACATGTGATCCTCACATCACCACCATCCCCTCCGGTTGTCCCGATTTCTGTCACTTCGGGGCCTTTGGTTCCGGACAGCGACATGTGCATACAACTTGTAGATACAATCTAAGCAATAAGTACAGAGCTTAAATCTAAGATCATGCCACTCGGGCCCTAGTGACAAGCATTAAGCATAACAAGATTGCAGCAACAATAACTTCACAAAGTTTATAGATAGACTAATCATAATGTATCATCCATCGGATCCCAACAAACACAACACCGATTACATCAGATGGATCTCAATCATGTAAGGCAGCTCATGAGACCATTGTATTGAAGTACATGGGATAGAGAGTACCAACTAGCTACTGCTAGAACCCGTAGTCCATGGGGGAACTACTCACGGAGCATGATGGAGGCGATGGCGTCGATGGAGATGGCTTCCGGGGGCACTTCCCCGTCCCGGCAGGGTGCCGAAACAGAGACTTCTGTCCCCCGAATTGGAGTTTCGCGATGGCGGCGGCGCCCCTGGAGTCTTTCTGGAGTTTCGTCAAAAGGTCTCGCGTTTTTAGGTCAAAAGGACTTATATAGGCGAAGAGGCGGAGTCGGAGGGGCGCCAGGGCTCCCTCCCCATAGGCTGGCACGGCCAGGGTGGAGCCCGCGCGGCCCTGTCGTGTGGTGGCCCCCTGGCCCGCCTCCGACTCTCCTTCGGAGTTCTGGGATCTTCCGGGAAAAATAAGATGTTTGGCGTTGATTTCGTCCAATTCCGAGAATATTGCCCGAACAGCCTTTCTGGAACCAAAAACAGCAGAAAACAGGAACTGGCACTTCAGCATCTTGTTAATAGGTTAGTTCCGGAAAACACATAAAAACATTATAAAGTGCGAGCAAAACATGTAAGTATTGTCATAAAACAAGCATGGAACATCAGAAATTATAGGTACGTTGGAGACGTATCAGCATCCCCAAGCTTAGTTCCTGCTCGCCCTCGAGTAGGTAAACGATAAAAAGAAGTAATTTCTGTAGTGACATGCTACTTACATAATCTTGATCATCCTATTATAAAGCATATGAGATGAATGCAGTGATTCAAGGCAATGATCTATAGTTGCTAGCAAATAGATAACATATAGCAAAACTTTTCATGAATAGTACTTTCAAGACAAGCATCAAAAGTCTCGCAGAAGAGTTAACTCATAAGGCAATAAATTCAAAGTAAAGGCATCGAAGCAACACAAAGGAAGATTTAAGTTTCAGCAATTGCTTTCAACTTTCAACATGCATATCTCATGGATAATTGTCAACACAAAGTAATATGATGAATGCAAATAAGCAAGTATGTAAGAATCAATGCACAGTTGACACAAGTGTTTGCTTCTAAGATGGAAGGAAGTAGGTAAACTGACTCAACATAAAGTAAAAGAATGGCCCTTCGCAGAGGGAAGCATTGATTGCTATATTTGTGCTAGAGCTTTGGTTTTGAAAACATAAAGAGAGCATAAAAGTAAAGTTTTGAGAGGTGTTTGTTGTTGTCAACGAATGGTAGTGGGCACTCTAACCCTCTTGCCAGACAAACCTTCAAAGAGCGGCTCTCATTTTATTTTTATTTTTGTGTGGCACTCCTTCCAACCTTTCTTTCACAAACCATGGCTAACCGAATCCTTGGGTGCCTGCCAACAATCTCATACCATGAAGGAGTGCCTTTTTATTTTAGTTTTATTATGATGACACTCCTCCCCACCTTTGCTTTCTCAAGCCATGGCTAACTGAATCCTTCGGGTGCCATCCAACAATCACATACCATGGAGGAGTGTCTATTTTTGTTAATTAATTTGGGACTGGAAATCCCATTGCCAGCTCCTTTTGCAAAGTTATTGGATAAGCGGATGAAGCCACTAGTCCATTGGTGAAAGTTGCCCAACAAGATTGAAAGATAAACACCACATACTTCCTCATGAGCTATTAAACATTGACACAAATCAGAGGTGATAAATTTTGAATTGTTTAAAGGTAGCACTCAAGCAATTTACTTTGGAATGGCGGAGAAATACCATGTAGTAGGTAGGTATGGTGGACACAAATGGCATAGTGGTTGGCTCAAGGTTTTGGATGCACGAGAAGCATTCCCTCTCAGTACAAGGCTTTGGGCTAGCAAGGTTATTTGAAGCAAACACAAGTATGAACCGGTACAGCAAAACTTACATAAGAACATATTGCAAGCATTATAATACTCTACACTGTCTTCCTTGTTGCTCAAACACTTTTACCAGAAAATATCTAGACCTTAAGAGAGACCAATCATGCAAACCAATTTCAACAAGCTCTACAGTAGTTCTCCACTAATAGGTTTAAACTACATGAAAAAAATTAATCATGATCTACTTGCGAGCTCAAAACAATAGCCAAGTGTCAATTTATTCAAGACAATATGAGGCATTTTCTGTTTCCAACCAAATAACCATAAGTGATGTAGCTTCCAACTTTTATCATTGAACATGAAAAGTAAAACGAAGAACAAGTGTTCATATGAAAAACCGGAGCGTGTCTCTCTCCCAAACAAGGATTGCTAGGATCCGATCTTATTCAAACAAAAACAAAAATAAAAGCACACAGACGCTCCAAGTAAAGCTCATAAGATGTGACCGAATAAAAATATAGTTTCAATAGAAGAACCTGATAAGTTGATGGAGAAGGGGATGCCTTGGGCATCCCCAAGCTTCGACGCTTGAGTCTTCTTGAAATATGCAGGGATGAACCACGGGGGCATCCCCAAGCTTAGACTTTTCACTCTTCTTGATCATATATCATCCTCCTCTCTTGACCCTTGAAAACTTCCTTCACACCAAACTTCTCATAAACTTCATTAGAGGGGTTAGTACTCAAAAAAAACTTGAATCCACCTTGGTCCTATAGTGACACATTGCAAGAACTCAATAAAACATTAGCTACAGCTCTCCACGTCTAGAAAGCCCCACTTAAAGTCCACAAGAGACAATGCAAAAAAAAGAGACAGAATCTGTCAAAACAGAACAGCCAGTAAACACGAATTTTTACGAGGTACTTCCGTTGCTCAAATCAGAAAACTCAAAACTAATGAAAGTTGCGTACATATCTGAGGAACACGCACGTAAATTGGCAGATTTTTTTGAGTTACCTACAGAGAATCATACCCAGATTCATGACAGATAGAAATCTGTTTCTGCGCAGAAATCCAAATCTAGTATCAACTTTATATTAGAGACTTTACTTGGCACAACATTGCAATAAAATAAAGATAAGGAGAGGTTGCTACAATAGTAACAACTTCCAAGACACAACAAAACAGTAGCAAAATAAACACATGGGTTATCTCCCAAGAAGTGCTTTCTTTATAGCCATTAAGATGGGCTCAGCAGTTTTAATGATGCACTCGTAAGAAATAAGAGTTGAAGCAAAGGAGAGCATCAAAAAGCAAGTTCAAAACACATTTAAGTCTAACCCACTTCCTATGCATAGGAATCTTGTAAACAAATAAATTCATGAAGAACAAAGTGACAAGCATAGGAAGATAAAACAAGAGTAACTTCAAAATTTGAAGCATATAGAGAGGTGTTTTTGTACCATGCAAATTTCTACAGCCATATTTTCCTCTCTCATAATAATTTTCAGTAGCAAACTCAACAACATAACTATCACATGAAGCATGCTTCTCATGATCCATAAACACATAATTTTTATCAAGCTCAAAAATAGTGCGATTAAAACTTTCAAACACACTTTTATCAATAATATAACAAGATGGTTGATCAATCTCAAGAGATATGGGACTCATAGATAATGTCAAGACCTCTCCAATCCCATTTTTGTTAGTAGTACAATTAATATTATCAAGTAACATAGGACCATCATCAAGAGCTTTATCATAAACATTTGCTACGCAAAATTCTTTAGTACCATGCATTTCGACATCAGGCACAAACAAAGCATTATCATAAGATTTATCAAAGTAGCATGGATTATCATAAATAACAGTAGCATAATTATTCTCACAAGTTTTACTCATAGGGAATATTTCAAGAGAATCCACAGGAACATAACATTCAACCTCTTTCGGTAAGCATGGAGGACAATCAAATAGTGTAAGAGATAAAGAGTCACTCTCATTAGAAGGTTGGCATGGGTAGCCAATCCATTCTTCCTCCTTTTGTTCATCACTCTCCTCTTCTTTTTCATCCAATGAGATTTCAGGTTCATCAATTTCCTCCTCTTTTTCATCCAATGAGCTTTCAGGTTCATCAATTTCTTCTTCCACAGGTCCCTGCAAATTGTGAGTGCATTCCTGTGCATTAATGAGTCTCTCTTTATAATCAATGATATAAGGATTATCAGTGTAACTTTCATTGCAAAAATTAAGGATAGAAGAGACATAATCTTTAAGGTCCTTACAAACAACACAAGTTTCATAATTTTTAACCATGAAGGATTCTATCTCGGAGGCTCCCATAAATATGACAAATTGTTCTACTTCTTCGAACCCAAAATGAATATAGCTATTCCGATTATAGTTCTTAATTAAAAATTCCTCACTAAAGCCACATTGAAATTTAAGATGTTTAGTGTCCTGTTTAGAGCAACAGTTTATATCATGGCGTTTAAGCAAGATTTTAGCAATTGTATTCAGTTTTTCTATCACAGCACTCATCACTTTTCCCGCTCTTGATTCTCTATAATTATTATAATATTCTATAAGCTCCAAGTAGGTTATGGGTTCTCCCATAACAGCAGTTTTTAATTTTTAGGTTTTTCAAATTTTTATGGATTTTTGGGTATATGAGAAAAGTAAAACAAGACAAAAAGAAACTAGACAAAAGTAAACTAAGAAAAATAAAACAAGACAGAAATAAACCAAGCACAAATAAACTAGGCAAAAGTAAACTAAGGAAAACAAAGTAAAACAAAATAAAAACAAAGAGAGAGGTAGAGTGTACTCCCCAGGTGAACTTATGAGTAGAGCTATGCCTCCCCGGCAACGGCGCCAGAAAATAGTCTTGATAACCCACAAGTATAGGGGATCGCGGCAGTCTTCGAGGGAAGTAAAACCCAAATTTATTGATTCGACACAAGGGGAGGTAAAGAATACTTATAAGCCTTAACAACTGAGTTGTCAATTCAGCTGCACCTGGAAAAGCACTAATAACAGGGGTGATGTGAAAGCAGCAGTAGTATGAGAGCAATAGTAACAGTAACACAGCAGCAGTAGCAATAACACAGGATCAATGGCACCGGAAAATAGTTGATACTACTTCCAATGACATGTAGAATGAGTATATAATGATGAGAGATGGACCGGGGTTCCCAGCGATCTACACTAGTGGTAACTCTCCAATAACAAGTGACAAGTGTTGGGTGAACAAATTACAGTTGGGCAGTTGATAGGATTGAAATAGCATTAAGTTAGAACATCCAGCTTATTAATCATGTAGACATGTTTTCCATATATAGTCGTACGTGCTCGCAATGAGAAACTTGCACAACATCTTTTGTCCTACCAGCTGGTGGCAGCCGGGCCTCTAGGGAATCTACTGGATATTAAGGTACTCCTTTTAATAAAGTACCGGAGCAAAGCATTAACACTCCGTGAAAACATGTGATCCTCACATCACCACCATCCCCTCCGGTTGTCCCGATTTCTGTCACTTCGGGGCCTTTGGTTCCGGACAGCGACATGTGCATACAACTTGTAGATACAATCTAAGCAATAAGTACAGAGCTTAAATCTAAGATCATGCCACTCGGGCCCTAGTGACAAGCATTAAGCATAACAAGATTGCAGCAACAATAACTTCACAAACTTTATAGATAGACTAATCATAATGTATCATCCATCGGATCCCAACAAACACAACATCGATTACATCAGATGGATCTCAATCATGTAAGGCAGCTCATGAGACCATTGTATTAAAGTACATGGGATAGAGAGTACCAACTAGCTACTGCTAGAACCCGTAGTCCATGGGGGGACTACTCACGGAGCATGATGGAGGCGATGGCGTCGATGGAGATGGCTTCCGGGGGCACTTCCCCGTCCCGGCAGGGTGCCGGAACAGAGACTTCTGTCCCCCGAATTGGAGTTTCGCGATGGCGGCGGCGCCCCTGGAGTCTTTCTGGAGTTTCGTCAAAAGGTCTCGCGTTTTTAGGTCGAAAGGACTTATATAGGCGAAGAGGCGGAGTCGGAGGGGCGCCAGGGCTCCCTCCCCATAGGCCGGCGCGGCCAGGGTGGAGCCCGCGCGGCCCTGTCGTGTGGTGGCCCCCTGGCCCGCCTCCGACTCTCCTTCGGAGTTCTGGGATCTTCCGGGAAAAATAAGATGTTTGGCGTTGATTTCGTCCAATTCCGATAATATTGCCCGAACAGCCTTTCTGGAACCAAAAACAGCAGAAAACAGGAACTGGCACTTCGGCATCTTGTTAATAGGTTAGTTCCGGAAAACGCATAAAAACATTATAAAGTGCGAGCAAAACATGTAAGTATTGTCATAAAACAAGCATGGAACATCAGAAATTATAGGTACGTTGGAGACGTATCATAGATCATGTGTAGCGTAAATGATGTCGACGATCCTCGAAGTTATTTTTCTATCGGGTGCGCGACAGCGCTCCCGATGGGAGTAGCCCCCGAGTCTATGGGTAAGTGGTTGCACTTAGGCATAGACTCAAGTTGTACTACTCGATGAAGAACTTAACTATATTTCTGGAAGACTTGATGAAATCCATGTGCTCCCGATGGGAGTAGGCTCCACTCGAATCGTAGAATCGAGTTGAGTCTACAAACCTTGATTGTCACAGATGTTGTCGAAGTTATTTTTCTATCGGGTGCGCGGCCAGCGCTCCCGATGGGAGTAGCCCCCGAGGCTACAGCCAAGTGTTTGCACTTGGGTGTAGGCTCAACTTGCTTTTAATCGATACCACAATTTTTCCTCTTTCTTGTATCTTATCGGGAGGGTGAACAATACTCTCGATAAGAGTAGCCCCCGAGCCTATGGGCAGGTGCTTGCACCTAGGCATAGGCTCGAGTTCTACTACTCGATAAAGAACTTGGCGCAGCCCCTCTTTTTATCGACTTCAGGTCGTTGCTATTTTTATTTGACATTCATATCTATATTGTACAGGGATAATGGTAATTGGGGCTAGTTCATCTGACAGATCAGGTACTAGTTAACTGCTCTAGTGGCAATCCGCAAAAACCTACTTCAAGATCACGTCCCTGGACATGATCTCGGGATACTGGTGCTAGCTCGACAGGTGCCGCTTAAAGTCTTACCATCTGTCGAGCCCCAGTCATGTTTTATCGGGTCCACAGCGCGTCCGCTGGGATATTTCTTCACATCTGTTAATGTGGAAAAAAGTAGCAGAGCGCAGTCTTTGGCGATGCCACGCCACACAGGACGGATCCCGGGGTCTTACCTTCGCAGAGTTTTGCGGTATTCAGAGATTATTCGCGACTTTGGCGCTCTGAGAATATTTTGTCAAGTGCCTTGTTCGGCTGATGCAATGACCCATTTTGCGGGTTCTTCTATTTTTCTCTCGGGCTTGATAAGACAGCCAAATATATTGGTTCTTCTATATTGTCGGGTACATCACCGATGCTCTTGCTCGGAACAATATAACGAGTCAATGAACCCGAAGATTTGTCCACCTTTTTTTTTTGGGTTCCTCCTTCATGAAAATTTTGTCGAGTTCCTCCTTCAGGAAAATTTCTTCGGGTCCTCCTTGAGGACAATTCTTTGGGTCCTCCCTGAGGACAATTCTTCGGGTCCTCCATGAGGATAATTCTTCGGGACCTCCTTGAAGATAATTCTTCGGGACCTGTTCTTTCTTAAAGACAATTTCGTCGAGTTTTCCCTGTAGACAATTTCGTCAGGTTCTCTCTTATATACTTGGAATTTTGCTTTCTCCTGCACAAATAAACAAACCTTTTCTATCTTTCCCTTAACTCTCTTTTTCGCATGCGGTGTCAGATGCTCAGATTCGATGATATGCCAAGTGAATATATGCCGGGCAGCCCCCGAGCTTTGGGTGCGGCGAAAGTAAATGATAATCAACTTTGTGCAAAATAAAAGAACACTTAGCTTATTGGACACGACGAAGTCGATGCGATGAAGTCTTCGAGTGCCGAGAAGAAGTCGGGCTGAAGTAAAAAACCACCAAATAGCGAAAGTAGATGCCGCCATATTGTTGATGAAGAAATATTCGAGCCCCCGAGCACTTCTGGGGTGTTGTCATGATTGTTGCTTAGACGTCATGTCACAGTTGTTACTCGGGGAGAAGTCGTTGTCGAGCCCCCGAGTATTATCCGTGTCGCCGAAAGAAGGCCATTAAGGAGGAAATACTGAAGATGAATCCAAGATGAAGTACTTGAGATGAATCCATATCAAAAATTACACCATTAAGTATGAATCATATATTAAAGATGAATCCACCGATATCATAAAGGATGAATCCATTGACCCGAAGAATCCAGTAATAACCATAGAAGGTGAATCTGCTAATATCATAGAGGATGAATCCATTGAGCCGAAAAAATAGTTCCAGTAGTAATCATACAAGATGAATCCATTGGCCCGGAAACGCATCGGGTAATATTGTATAAGTGAACCAATAATAACCCAAAGAAAACCAATTCAGTAATCCGAAGAAAATAAATCCACTGAGCCGAAGAAGATAAAGCCACTAAATCGAAGAAAATAATTCCACTGAGCCGAAGAAAATAATTTCACTGAGCTGTAGAAGGCATATCCAGAGCCGAATAAAATAAATTCACTATGTCGAAGAAGATAATTCCACTAAGCCGGAGAAGATATATCCAGAGCCGACGAAGATAAATCCACGGACGATGAAGCCGATGGAATTGTGATGGTAAAGTCAAACGGTGCATAGTCGAAAGTAGTCCACGCAGTGGATGAATGTTAAGGTCAATTCCCGCCGGCTGAGGTAGCCGATAGAAGATGTCGATGAAAGAGCCTTAATGGTTGATGACGATGCTACTTCCCTCGGATTCAATGACGGCGTAGATTTCAATGGCGCCTGGCCGGGTGTAGTCGATGTAGTGGAGTAGTCGATGAAAAGGACGCAGTCGACGTGTTTGATCCTCGACGGCGAGCCCCCGAGCGTGGTGATTGCACGGCGGCGAGTCCGCGATATGTGAGTATTCAAAGTTTTATTCCGATCTGTTGTGTCAATAAATCGCAGAAATCTGCATGTAAATAACAGTACGAACCAAGAAAATATTTAACTGAAGTAAATTTTACTGAAAATATAGCACCTGATAGCCTTTGCGTCGGATGAAAAATTTGCGAAGGTAAGTGTCTATTGACGGGCATACGCTGGTGAAATCGGCAAAGTATTCTTCTCGCCATGTACGCACAGCCGGATAATTCATTATTGTGATTGGAGCTTTAATATCCGAAGTCTGCTCAATGCACCTTCTTTATTCAATGTTTGCCTTGTCGTTCTCTTCTTTTGGCCTCCTTCCATGAAACGTCTCCTGGGGACTTGGCCCATCTTTGATCACTTGTACTCCCTCCGACTAGATTTAGGTGTCCGAGCGTTATTTTTACGAAAACCCCCTTCGCTTTTTCCTCCAAACACCTGCTTGACAATACTTTCCTCATCGCAAGTATTGTCAAGGGTACACATATGCAAACTTTCTAGCAAGCAACGAAGGAACTCATGTGCATCCTGTTGTTGACCTGGTATAAAACCTGGATTTAATTCTGGCAAATCTTGTCAAGGAATAGACAGACTTTATTTATCAATCTTTTTTAACATTTGTCATGTGCATCATCCAAAGTTAAGAGAAAACATAAACTCCACTCAAAGGATACTGCTTAAATTATCTTTAAACCTTGTTGGCATTAAAACCGACCCAGACCTTTGAATTGACTCCTCTATATGTTCTTTAAGGGCGCAGAAAGAACAAAACCCATCTTCATCATCTATGTGGTAACAAATCATGGAAAGCAAAGTGAGAAAATGGACATTTAACACAACAAAAAGCTCCCATAGAACACTACACACATACATGAGCATGGAGTGTAGTGGTCGGTGCAACGGAGCTTCTGGAAAAGTGGGACAGTGTGAGTGATGCACTGGAGAGTTGCATTTAGAAAGCATGTGTTTCCCATATTCTGAAGACCAGCTCCCTGCATGTGTTTCGCATTTAGTATTTTACTCCAACATATGGCACCAACATATGACACGAGGAGTACATACCACTAAATGAGGTTCTCTCGAATGGGCGCTCCGCTTCTTATTTTCCTTTTCATTGGAGCTCTGTTGCTTTATTTTTGGAATGGGCAGTGAGTGTTGCTTAGTCTGCACCTGCATAAATTTTAAAATTTCAAATTCAAATTCTATGAGCAATATGAAACAAGTTAGATTCTATGGCTCCTTACCTCAGCGGCTCTTATAAGATCTCTAGTTTTTACAAGCAGGTCCGCCTTGATAGTTAGAGAGATTCCTAGACGACGTTCTGCCTGGAGGCGGTCCTTATACAAGTGGGGGATTTCGTAGCCTATCCCTCCTCCTTTTTCCATTACCCCAATCATACATGACTGGAGTGTCAAGAAGCTTCGTGAGAGTTTGTCAGCCTCGTACTTATTATATTGTTCCTCCACGCCCTCTATCAACTCCCGGATGTTGCTTGGTGCTAATGTATCGGTGAGAGACTGCAGAGACCTGAAGAAGCATAGATCTAGAACATTTAGGTCTGGACTATTTGGAGGTTGCTGCATCAACCTGATGTCCAAATCAGTCTGTGCTACGGCCTGTCGAAAACCCTCATCATTTGGGAGGACGTGAGGTTTCGCATTGTCCTGCTGGATGTAGATTGTTCTTCCTACATCCTCATCAGGCCACTTGTCTTGGATGGCAGGAACCACTAGCTGGCAGAGGTAGTCCCTCATGACATCTCGGGTAACTTTCACTGCTTTTACCTCTAGTGTCCCCTTTTCTCTGTTCTTACTCCTTTTTGCAGCCGGAGTTTCCTTTACAAATGCCCAAGTTCCGATCTTGCCATCAAACGTGACTACCCCGCCTGCACCATACCGTGGCCTGGCAACCGCAGTTAAGAACATCACTTTGCCGATTTGGTTCTTGTTCTTCACTGTGCGCAAGGGTTTGGGTTCTTTGGGGTGTAGGTAGTACGTGTTTCTCTCCCTAGTGAGAATGAACCATTTCTCATCAATGTGGACCCTGTCGTCCATAACTTTGAATGCTGGCTCGGGAGATAGCAAAGAATCTTCACTGAGCATATCGACGCAGAATTGCATTCGTTGTATCTTCACCCCACTGAAATCTGCAGTATAAAGTTGAGCGGTTAACACCCAGGGCCTTTGCTAAAGATCGGATTGTCCTTCTTTTATTAAGTGGGATTGTTGGTACCCTCGAAAGGCCCAAATCTATTCTCTTACGGCCAACACGACCTTTCTTTTTGTTAGACACATCAACTCGTTGACCTTTTGTAATCTGCTCCTGGGCTATATTCCACACCCTTTCGATTGTTCGTATGCTTGTATTTAGCATGTCTGCAATGAGTTGCTTATCTCCTGTTTGGAACCCTCCATCTCTTCTTCTGATTACTTCCAAGGCAAAATAAGCAGCAAATCTCTCCTCATTTCTCAGTTCCTTGCCTCTCTCATGCTCTGGCCTCATCTCATCAGGTACATCTGGGACATCATCCTTGCCTCTCTCATGCTCTGGCCTCATCTCATCAGGTACATCCGGGACATCATCCTTGCCTCTCTCATGCTCAAGCCTCATCTCATCAGGTACATCCGGGACATCATCCTTGCCTCTCTCATGCTCTGGCCTCATCTCATCAGGTACATCCGGGACATCATCCTTCCTTTCTCATGCTCCTGCATCTGATGTGGTGGGCTCAAATTGAGATCAATGACACGATCCAAGCATCTCCACTGCTCCTGCATCTGATGTGGTGGGCTCAAATTGAGATCAATGACACGATCCAAGCATCTCCGCTGCTCCTGCATCTGATGTGGTGGGCTCAAATTGAGATCAATGACACCATCTTGAGCTTCATTAGTCTTATCAACTGCTCTTGTCTGAGGGAATCTCTGTCTCATATGGATCAAGGGTTTGGAGAAGATGTCCTCCTGGCGCATTCTATTATACCTCCACACATCTTTTGCACTAAGGGGCATTTTCTTCCTCTTAGAAATAAGCTTATATAGTGTGTCGCCAATAATTTGTTCCTGCATATAGCTGTGAAGAGAGAATATTTAATTTACTCCCTGGATCCTCATTGGAGAAAAAATAGGTATGAACTGAAACTTACTCATTGTAGAGGATTATCGGATCCTCATATTGGAATCTCATCTTCTTGTTTATTCTATTTCTCTTGTTATATTGTACTCCTCTTGTTCTCTTGTCCATAGCCTACAAAAATGATCACGCTATAATCCATAGAATTATAACAAAGTGTACAAATAATGTTGTGAATTCTCTCTGCAGGTACTGCATGATTCTAGTTACTGAACCATTGTTTCAGAGAATGATTAAATGCATCGGGTAATGCATGATCAGAGAACTGCAGCTTCAGATCATGACAGTCGTCCAAGAAGAAGTGGAAAAGGTATATCCCATTAAAGCTACTCCAATGACCGTTATGGTTTACTGGATGAATACTGTGATGAATATTTGAAAAAGCTGAGCTATACAGTTTACTGGAGCAACCTACTTTACAGTTTTCTTACTGGAGTATTTCTAAAACTGGAATGATCATGATTTTTTGTGAAAAGGTACTCAAATCTTGTCCTTACTGCATATTAGTGTGATAATATGAATGAGAAAATGTGCTTTCAAGCAGTACTCCATTGCAGTACTCCAAATCATTCAAAGTTCTGAAACTTGAATTTATATGCAAGTGATGATTAACAACTGTCGAATTTATATGCAGTGCAAACTTTAATTTTCCTTTGCAGTTATTTACTTCCATAAGGTTGCAAACTACAACCAGACAAGGTAACATGAAATCCTACTCCAGACAATACCCTTCAGCACTTCAGAAGCAATAAACCAGTGCCACCATGTTTCAGTTTCAAACAATCAGCATCTAATCCTCTAAATAAACATCAAACAGTCAAGGTTTCAGAAATCTCTTTTGCCTCTTCTACTGATCTCTGAAGTATATATGATTACTTAAGGAGCCTGCTCAAAATGAAAGAATGTCGTTTGCTTATACAGAATGGAAGACATTGAAATTTTGTTTGCTTATGGAGACTCACAGTTCTGATTCATTCACTGAACTAGTGATTCATATTCAGTCTACAGGATCTGCACAACTACTCCTGTTTACATTATACTCACTGAACTAGTTTGTAGATTCAAAGAACAAAATGCTATTCATGTTTACATTATACTCATGTACTCTCCAAATCAACATGTGATGCAGATTGGAGGACCTACCAAATGGAGACATTGCAATGTGTTACAGAATCCAGGATGCTCCAGCTGCTGCTCTGCTTCATCTTGCTCTGCTTCATCAACGCGGACAATGACGAGGGACGGCTCCGACAGTTGAGGCGACAGCAATCGACCTTGCGTCCATGCCTTCTCGTCGAGAAGAAAGACGGCGGGAGAAGGTTGCAGGGTGCAGGCCGGAGGGACGGCTACAGGGTGGGAGGAGAAGCTTGCCCGGCGGTGCCGGCCTCCTCGAGGCGGACGCATGGGCGCAGGAGGTGAGCGGCGACCGGCGGCGAGAAGCGAGCTCAGCGGAGTGGCCTGCGGGAGAAGGCTGCAGGAGCGGCCGCCGGGGAGGGATGAGCTAGCCCGGCGGCGCCGCCCTCCTCGAGGCGGACCCATGGACGCAGCAGGCGAGCAGCGACCGCCGGTGAGAGGCGAGCTTGGTGGAGTGGCCTGCGGGAGAAGGCTGCAGGCGTGGCCGTCAAGGAGGGATGAGATACTGGCCCAGCGGCGCCGCCCTCCTTGAGGCGGAACCATGCGCGACGCGAACTTCGGCGGCGCGATCTCCGGCGGAACCATGCGCGGCGCGATCTCCAGGGAGGCTGGCGGCGTGATCTCCGGCGGAACCATGGCGAGAGGCGATCTCCAGGGAGGCTGGCGGCAGCGCGAGCTCTACGTAGGCCGGCGGCGACAGTCAAGTTCGATGCAGGCCGGCGGCGCTAGGCGAGCTCGACGGAGGCCGGCGAATCGCGGGAGGCCGCCGGCCCGCCGGCGCCAGCGCTCGATCGGGACGATCAGATCGATTGATCGGGAGTCGATCGTTTCGACTTTGAAAGCGGGAGGACCAAAATGTAAAAAAAGGTTCAACTATGTGTCCGACACCTAAATCTAGTCGGAGGGAGTATATATAGTCGTACGTGCTCGCAATGAGAAACTTGCACAACATCTTTTGTCCTACCAGCCAGTGGCAGCCGGGCCTCTAGGGAATCTACTGGATATTAAGGTACTCCTTTTAATAGAGTACCGGAGCAAAGCATTAACACTCCGTGAAAACATGTGATCCTCACATCACCACCATCCCCTCCGGTTGTCCCGATTTCTGTCACTTCGGGGCCTTTGGTTCCGGACAGCGACATGTGCATACAACTTGTAGATACAATCTAAGCAATAAGTACAGAGCTTAAATCTAAGATCATGCCACTCGGGCCCTAGTGACAAGCATTAAGCATAACAAGATTGCAGCAACAATAACTTCACAAACTTTATAGATAGACTAATCATAATGTATCATCCATCGGATCCCAACAAACACAACACCGATTACATCAGATGGATCTCAATCATGTAAGGCAGCTCATGAGACCATTGTATTGAAGTACATGGGATAGAGAGTACCAACTAGCTACTGCTAGAACCCGTAGTCCATGGGGGAACTACTCACGGAGCATGATGGAGGCGATGGCGTCGATGGAGATGGCTTCCGGGGGCACTTCCCCGTCCCGGCAGGGTGCCGGAACAGAGACTTCTGTCCCCCGAATTGGAGTTTCGCGAGAGGCCTGTGCAGCAATAAAAATGTCCAAAAGGAGGCCAAGGTGCTGGGCGCATGGCGCCGGCGATCAGGCGTCTCGCGCGCGGATTTCGGCGCGCCTCTTCATGAACCAGGCCCTGGTGTCGTCGTCGACGCTGCTCAAGTCGGCTAGCATGATCCTAGTGTCCTCCGCAAGGATCTTGGCCTTGGCGTCCATCCTCCTAGCCTCGGCGTCAAGCAATTTGGCCTCGGCGTCTGCCTTTTGGACCTCAATTACCTCTTTGGCGAGGTTGTGGTAGATGGCAGCTGCGGCCTCTTTTTCCAGACGCCTCTTCTCGTCCCTAGCAGCCATGGCGGCATGATTGTCGGCCATCATCTTCTCCATGCTCTGCGTGAACGCAAGGGCCTGCGCCTCCCGCTGTAGATCGGCCTTGGTAGCCTTGTGGCCTCGTGGACGAGGTGGAAGGGCTGGACGGCCTTGATCGTCGTCCTCGCCGTCGAGGTTGATCGCTGTCCCATTCCTCACAGCTTCTAGGTAGGCCGCATAGCTTGTCATCCACTTGTTGGCGTTCTTGAGCACGTCCCAGCAATGGACCATATGGAAGCCCTTCTTGTGCGTCGCCCTAAACTTCTCCAAGGCGCGGGATACCTGCATTCATAGCCGCCAATGATGTACATACAATGATGCACATAGTGTTGAATGATGATGGTTCTATCGTGTTTACCACTATCATGACGCCAGCGCCGCTTACGGGGTTGTTAATAGCATGTTCGACCGCCGAGCAAAACTTGGCTGTCTCTTGCTTGATGTAGTTCCATCTTTTTCGGAGGGACTCTAACGTCCGAGGGCTTGTGATATTGTAGGGCGGGTGCCGCCTGGTCTCGTTGAACTGCTGCGAGACCTTGGCCCAATAGACCTTGCCCTTTTGCTGCGCGCCATTAATGCAATCATTGCTCGATGCAAGCCATGCTACGCACAAGCACTTGTCCTCCTCGTCGACGAAGCCTTGTGTCCTGTGGCTCTCCCCCTTCTTCTTTGCAGGCTTTGTTGGCGCGTCGTCGAAGTCGTCCACCGACACGGGTGTTGGCTGCGTCTGCTGGGTGGCGAACAGGCGTGCGGTTTCGATGTCCTCCGCGCGTTCATCTGCCGTTGGCTCCCAGTCATCCAGTGGTGTCCCGGCCGGATCACTGCGAACGAAGCCGCCGCCGTAGATAATTTCCTGGATGTCAGCGTCACGGCGGTCCTTCCAATACTCCTACGAATCACCGGACGTCAGACGCATGAAACACGGCGAACGCACACATTGAGAGAGCTCACGTACCGGGTCGTCCATCGTCGGGGCAGCCGGCGCCATTTCGTCGGACAGGGTGCGGGGCTGTGGCATGCTCTCCTCCGGCAGCTGGCGCGTCTTCTGTGTCGCGCCCGAGCTGGAGTCACCGCTTCTAGGAGTCCGGTTGAGGTCGGGAACAGCCGCCCCGTTGAACTGCTCCGCCGCCCCGGTCAACTCCACCGGCGGCAGGCCGAACGCGAACCGCGACGCCGGGTGGCCCTGCAAGGGAGCGGGAGTTCCAGGACGCAGCTGGGAACTTACCGAGCTGACCGACGAGGACGGAGGAGCGACGCCGGCGATCCCCTCTCTCTTGACGAGCATGTAGCCCTCCGCCAAGGTCGGATGGAGGGCTACTTGCGCGACGCCGGCTTTGATCTGCATCTGCCACGCCTGCTGGTTGGCGGCCGCGGAAATCTTCATCTTCTGGTTCCTGCGCCGGCAGCGACGTTTCGCGGCCTCGATCGCTTTCTCCTCCGGGGAGAGCACCTTCTTTGCAGCCTTCGCCTTCGTCTCCCGGCCGCCGCCGGTGCCGGCCCGCTTTGCTTCCGGCGGACCCTCCATTGTGGCTACGGTCGTCGCTACGGGGGAGTGTGGGGCGGCGGCGGGTGCGGCGGCGAGGGTTTGATCCGCATCCATGGCGGTGGCTGCGGCGGCGAGGACGTCCATCGCTTCTGGAATGTTTCGCTTCTGGAATGTTTCGCGCCGGTCTAGTTTGCTTTTTCGCGCGGGGAATGGCCAGTGGCGGGAATTATATCGGCCTCGCTGCCACTGACGCGCGGGTCCTACGTCTTTTTCGACGGTCACTCGGCGCGACCGCCGAGCGTCCGCGGAGACGCAAACCTGCCGCATATTTAGGCCAGGTTTGCGTCTCCGCGGACGGGCCGGTCATTTTGCGTCGCCCCGCTGGAGCAGGACCCAGACGCATTTCCGGTCACGGCGGACGAAAACAGTCGCTCAGCGACCATTTGCGTCGCGCCGCTGGAGATGCCCTGATGCGCAGCCAGCAAAGCCGATAGTCCAGCGAAGTCACACCCGATCAGTGTACAACGGCTGGAGTCCCGATGACTATTTTTTTTTTTTTTGAGATACGGTATGCCTGCCGCCGTGATCTTCACAATCGATTTAGCGATGATCAAACCAGTCTTCATGAAGCATCCCGCGCGTGTCCACACGAAACACACTAGCCATCAGGCGAAGTTGTCGATGAAGTTGAACACGACCGACGAATACAAAGATGCGATCTTGCTTCTTCTTCGTGTTTTCCAAATCCTTGATGTTGTTGATGATGAACTTGACGGATCCCGCCCGGATAACAAAATCCAGTCGTCACAATCCCTACGGACGGCGCCAATTGACGAGGGAACACCTCGGCAATGCCTACGTATTGTAGCCTTGGGTTTCGGGAGAGCGACGATGGAGATTCCGGGAGCGAGATTAGGCACACGACGTACCCAGCTTCGGGTCCCCTCGGTGGAGGATCCCTACGTGCTGCTAGCAATCCAGTATATTATCATAGATGTGTTTACAGGGTGCCGCCGTAGGCGGAGCTATGTTGTCTATCTATTGTCCTCCTTATTTCGGGTGCCCTGGCTAGCTTTATATATGCAACCAGCCTAGGGTTTTACAAGAGTCCTAGTCGACTACTTCTTCAGGTTGCCTTGTTGGGCCTTTTCCATATTGGGCCGAGCCGATCCAGGTATACCAATAATGGGTACCCGAAGGGTATACCCATGTCAACTATCTTGTTGGGCCGGCCCACTTGCTATATGGAGGACCCCACATACTAAATGGGCTGGCTCATTAACAGGAAAGAGGGACCCACCTGTGCTTTTGGCCCGGCCCACTGGCTTGTTGGGCCGGCCCATTTGATCTAATGTGGACCCCACGTACTAAATGGGCCGGCCCGATAGCAGGAAAGTGGGACCCACATGCTAATTTGGCCGGCCCAATAACTTCTTGGGCCGGCCCACTTGCTATAAGGTGGACCCCACTTTGTAAATGGGCCGGCCCGATAACAGGAAAGTGGGTCCCACATGTTTTGTGGGCCGGCCCTTTTGCCTGTTGACCGGTCAAACGAGTGCATTCGGCCCGGCCCACGTGCTTAGTGGGCCGGCCCATTAATGTTTTGACCAGTCAACCTTAGAGGTTAGGCCCGGCCCACGTAACTAATGGACCAGCCCAGCTATATAGTTGACCGGTCAAACTAAGTCAGCTAGCCCGGCCCGCAAACTTAATGGGCCGGCCCGCTTAAGACGTGGCAGGCCTCGTGTGGGCCTACCATCTACCACGGGGTTTCAGCCGGTTAACGCCGTTAATCGCGCTTAACGGCGTACGCACGTGTCGGTTGCATGACGTCAGCAGTCAACGGGCTCCCGGAAACACTTCTGCAACGGTCCGATTTTCCGTGGCGGAAGGGCGCCCAAGCGCGACGGACCGAAAAAATCGTCGTAGGACTTTGCCTGACGCAGTTTCGACAACGGAACCCATATCGTCGGGTTAGGTCCATAGGCGACGAAAAATACCCCTTAGCGGACGATTTTGAGACGTTGTCTATCAGAACTTTTCTTGTAGTGTAATGCAAATAAAGCCATATAGACCTTTGTGCCAAATTCGAATTTTTCAAAATGTTTTAAAAATGATTCCAAAATATTCTTCATTGAATAAGGAATTCAATGATATTTAGTTTATATTTTTCCGACTTGGTTTGAACTAGTTTTGACTTAAATTGGTTTCATCAAGTAATAAAGCAAAAAAAGAAAAAAAGAGCGTGGCAGCTCGGCCGAACTCACAGAGGCATCAGCCAAAGTAGCTCTGCTCCCGTTTCTTTTCCTCTTTTCTATTATCTCCTCACACTCGTATCCCAATGCCACATCAGCGTCATCAATCTTCAGCCCTGAACGGACACAACTATGACTGCCTACGTTTACAGTTTCTGTGTGTTTACTCCTCAATTGATTCCGGGCGTTTTAAGCCACCATTTGTTGCTACTTAAGTTCCACACCCTCCTCTCTATTTCCCCAAAAAAAACACACCTAGAGCCTCCAGGCTGCTCGAATTTTGCCTCGCATGTCTGCAGTACCGTCTCGGTAAATCATCGATTGCGGTGAGCACGGTCCATCTTTTTGCCTCTAGTTTCTTCCAAACTTCCTATTTCTTCCTTGCGCACGTCTCAGACTTTGTTTCGTGAATTTTCGTGCACCACAGCGACGGCGCCATCTTCGTTTGTGAGCATATCCGTGGGACAGTTTTCCGGCGAGCTACTGCGCACCAGTGAGAAAGCCCGGACGTAGACCTCGTCATCGATTTCAGCTTGTACACTAGATCACCGACGCCAAGGACCACGCAGACTCGGTTCGCGAACGAGCCCAGCGAGGCAGCGAAGTCGTTTGTTTCACCTACGTACGTGAGCTGCCCCTTTGTTCATTTTTTTTTATTTTCTTTTATTCCTCATTTTCATGAATCACGCGATCTAGATCCTAAGGCTATAACTAGATCACTTAAACGAAAGGGTATCCTCGAATAGAATCATGCCACATGTCATACCTGTTTATATTTTCGGATAATTTGGGCAGGATAGACTCCAATCTTTGGAAATCTATACCTAATAATAAAGGAGCTAAGGTTTCTGCCAAAAAGTTTCGTCAACGCTTTTTTTTGGACCGTTTTACCCTCCCACCAAATCACATAATACATCAAAGTGCCATGGTACCGGTTGGCTATTTTTCCTCCCACCGCCGCCCTCGCTCGCGCTCGCTCCAGGCCGCACGCCTACCGCCGCCGGTCCAGCCTCTGTTCGCCTCGCCCTCCTCCTGGCTCCGGATCTCCGCTCGACCCCCGCATCCACGTCCACCTGCCCACGTCGGTCCGGTTGACAGCTGCTGCGCGCGCGCCCACCAGGCCATGCCAGGAGACGTTCGCTTGCCTCCACTCGCCCCCGCGCGCCTCCCACCGGAATCAGAACACGCGCCCACGGAAATACCTTAGCAGTTGATTTGTTCCACGGAAATCAATTGGACCAATACCGAGATTGATTTGGCTTTCTGAATCTTCAAGTTTCGACCGATTGATTTGCCCCTTATCTGGTCAGATTGGTCCAAGCTATAGATCAAAATCGAGTTTTCAGACATCAGCGACCACATCGGGGCGGACAGAAGCTTATAACTCCGGTGCCACCAGATCTATCCTGGCCACCACGACCTGCCACCAGGAAACCACCAGCAAACATCGTCCGGGCGAGGGTGAGACCTGGCCCAGATCGCCGGCGCGGCGGCCGCACTGGTCGTGGGTGTGAGATTTCATCCTATTCGCGTCCCCAGCGTTGGAGCAGCGTAATAAAGCCGTCAGGTTGCCCAAGTTCCTGGTCTACCGACACTAGCATGGCTCATGGATTTCGATGTTTCTTTCGATTTGTTTCTTCGTGGATTGATCATGGATTCTCATCCTTTCAAAACTGAAAAGAGAAGATATAACGGATGGCCGCATGAAGAACTGAATTTTGCGTGTGCTTGTACTGTGAGCGTAAACTACAATTTCTGGAACCGGACAGATCTTTTTCAGTCATTTATACTTCTACTCTACTTTTGGATTAATTGTTTCCTTAGAGACCTTTGAATTTGGGGCATTTTATAACATATCACACTTTTCTTTCGTCACAGAAGATGCATACAGACCGGAACTTCAGCTATCTCACTCCGTGCCATGGTCACGTTGTTGTGCTACCGTGGCGATGTTCTTCTTCGCAAGATTTTACACTGGAGCGTGCCTTTGGATTAATCTGCATTAGCTTATGATACTGAATTGTCTCCTACCACACTGAATCTTACAATGAAGAAGACTGAAGAATTTTTGTTGTATGCCTCAGGATTTGTACTTAAAATCATAGATGATATTTCCTAGGTGCTGATTTCTTAGTATATGTAAGTGATGTTAGTAATTTCTGAAAAGCATTGGTGTTGCGATCTCCAATTCCAATGTAGTTTTCCGTTGCTGGTAGTACAGCCTTTGTATAGCGTTAGTTCATGGTTATCCTAAAATTACATTGCCGTGTTTCTACAGTGTAAAACTTGAAATAATTATAATCAGACATATCAATTTATTCTGTCATATTGTCATATTCAGTAGTGTGTCACTTGTTTCTCTGAAGAAGTACGTGCCATTGCCAAAATTGCTTTCTCTCAGACATTTGCAGAATCCAGGAAATCTCCACAAATAGCCATTTGAATGTCTTCATATGGAACCAAATAAACACCTTGCAGGCCAAGACAAGGGCTGACATCCACTACATGGGACAAAGCACAAAACATATAGTCTACAAAGATGTCTTGGTTTAAAGGTTTGTTTACATTTTTTTTTTTTTTGTAATTATGCAGCAGAAAATTCTCTAACGGTCACATTTGGTTTATTTCAAAGCCACATGATGGATTACAGAATGAAGACAACTAATTATCAGCAAGTCCATACCTGCTGGTGGTCTGCTGCATATATTCCTTCACTAGCAACTAACAAGGTGTATTCTTTTTATTTTCATTCTCAACTGTACTAAATAATGTATTGCTGTTGTATCATCTTAGGCAATATACTTTGTTTTCACTACATTGTTTACCAAATTTGTGTTGAATTTTGGACGAACTATGCTTGGCTGATCTTACAATTTCCTTTCTGACCGTGATTGCTCTTACAATATGGGAATCACTGTACATATGACAACATTAATATTCTAAGCGCTCAAACGCACAGTTTCGAAGAACTGTGTGGACAGTAGTGATATACTCCCTCCTTGCCATAATGTAGTGCATATAATATTTTTAAAAAGTCAAACGATGCCAACTTTGACCAAGTTTTTTGATAAAATATCTACATCTACCATACCAAATATATACCATATGAAAATATACATCATTAGAAATCTAATGGTATTGATTCGATATTCTAGATGTTGATATTTTTTCCTAAAATACTTGGTCAAACTTTACATCGTTTGACTTTTAAAAGTTCTAATACGCACTAATTTTGGTAAGGAGGGAGTACTAATTAGCACACTGGTTTTAGATGTGTCAGTATAAATTGAGCTGATGTTGGAGTAGAAGAATTGCGGGCCAAACAAACAACTGAATGACATATGAGGAGGGAGGGAAAAAAGATAGGCGAGGCCGAGGGTCGGTAGCGTTAGCAGTATATATATGGGGATTTCTTTGTTGCGTCAGCCATGTTGGAGGAATATGGCAAGGTCTTTTTAGTATTTCAAGTGGAGTGGCGGGTCACCTAAATGCGAAGCATAAAGCTGGTTGGTTTCTATATGCAAAAAAAAAGAGATTAAGTCCCGACGCAACGCATGGGCACTTTTGCTAGTCATAACTTAAGTTTTGTTAATCCAAATTTAGCAAACTTCATGTCCCTGGATTCATAAAAATACGTAGAATACAGTAGACACATAATATTGTACTTTTGCATCATATTTTTACACAGTTTTTGCAGAAACTCAAAAAGAGTATTTTGGCTATATAAATAGTTCCACAAATTATTTTTAAGTGATTTCTTTTGAGATTAGCAGAAAATGGAACCCTTTGTACAGTAACATTATAACAAGAAAAACGTGGCCCTGCTTATTTTATTTGTAGTATTTGTTTAGTTGTATATACCTTTTATAGTGATAGAAAATGTTTTTAATAGTTTAAACAACATTAAAATTGTACCATGGCATCATGTATATAGTTGAAACCAGAGAACATATTAAGTGTGTTGTTCATGTTTACACATATTGCATCCATATTCTTATTTGTGATTGTATATGTGTTGCTATGTGTTTATGGAGTGAAAATATTTGTTTGTAGATTGTGGTTGTGCTGATTGCAATGAGTGTTTCTGCGAAGTGTGTACCAACTCGTCCTCTCACCAAGGCAAGTGACACTTTGATCATGAATGTCCCAATGTTTTATTACGTATGTAGTATTATTCACTAGTGTGCTTTTGTGGAAATGTTATTCTAGGCTATGTGAACCGCCATTTAGGATAGCTATAAGTATCTTGACCGACCGGTAAAAGACATCGTAGGAGTTGTTTGCTTCGTGCTACCCTTGGTTCATTGCGGATGGAGCAATGTTACCATTTTTATATGACCTTGGTTCATTGCGGATGGAGCAATGCTACCACTTTATGTGACCCTTGGTTCATTGCGGATGGAGCAGTGTTACCAGATTATATGCCCTTTGGTTCATTGCGGATGGAGCAATGTTACCATTTTGTTTGACCTTTGGTTCATTGTGGATGGAGCAATGTTACCACTTTAAAGACCTTAGTTCATTGCGGATGGAGCAATGTTACCATTTTGTACGTCCTTTGGTTCATTGCGGATGGAGCAGTGTTACCACTTTATTTGACCCTTGGTTCATTGCGGATGGAGCAATGTTACCGCTTTAATGAAATTGGTTCATTGCGGATGGAGCAATGTTACCAGTTTGTAGGTCCTTTGGTTCATTGCGGATGGAGCAATGTTATCAATTTATTTGACCTATTGGTTCATTGCGTATGGAGCAATGTTACGATTTTGTAGGTCATTTGGTTCATTGCGGATGGAGCAGTGTTACCAATTTATATGACTCCTGGATCATTGTTGATAGCAGTGTTCCCACCTCTGTATGAATATTAAATCACTGTTGTTAGCAGTGGATGCTTCCACTTTAGTTGTCACGTGACTCATTGGGAATTTACCGGCTTATGTGCCATCTTGCCAATACAATTCAAAATGTATTGACCCTGTGTGGCTGCACCTTTATGTGCAGGTTACACTTCTGAATGAAGGACGTTGGATTTTAGGGTTACGAGTCTATCCTCAACATGATCGCCTGTGGCACATGAAGACGAAGGACTCCATGCTGTCTATGTTTGTTCGTTGTGAAACTCTGATGATATGCTAGCCTTGTGCTATGCAAATTTGTAATCTTTTATGTAAATTTTGGATCATACGATGTAATAAAGATCTTTGTTTCTTGATATTACATCTTGTACTGTGTGTGCTAGCGATTGATCCAGGGACTAGCACAGATACGCACAGAGATCGACACCTTAAAAGGTGAGGTCGCTACAATGTTACAGCGGCATCGAAAGATCTTGACCTTCAACTTTGATCCAATGCGAAGTTTGGCACCGTCAATGAACTTTTTCCACCTGGAAGTAACAACCAAGCGGCCATCTGTGGGACTGACGGAGTACCGTCCCTCCACGGTGAGACCTTCACTCTCCATGACGAGGGAAATCTTGCCCCTTCCGCCAGCATTGAGATCCTTGGAGATACTTTTAGGCAATTTCTGATTCAAAGCAAGAGATACCACCAAAAATTAGTCAATGGCACCAATGCACTGAAGACTGAACCATGTGAGACTTTGAGCAGAGAAGACATCAAGATAAGAGCAGTTATGCTGTCATATACTCACGAACATAGCCTCAGATGCGTCCTGGTCACCACACGGGTGGCCACAGCAATGAGCTGAGACCTCGGTGATCTGGCTGGGGCAGGTGCAGGAGCCTGGGCTGGTACACGAGCTGGTGCTGATGCAGGAGACTGCTGGGCACACTACAAGAAAAGTTCTGATAGACAGCGTCCCAAAATCGTCCGCTAAGGGGTATTTTTCGTCGCCTATGGGCCTAACCCGACGATATGGGTTCTGTTGTCGAAACTGCGTCAGGCAAAGTCCTACGACGATTTTTTCGGTCCATCGTGCTTGGGCGCCCTTCCGCCACGGAAAATCGGACCGTTGCAGAAGTGTTTCCGGGAGCCCGTTGACTACTGACGTCATGCAAACTAACACATGGCAGACGCCGTTAACTGACAGTTAACGACGTTAACCGGCTGAAACCCCGTGCTAGATGGTAGGCCCACACGAGGCCTGCCACGTCTTAAGCGGGCCGGCCCATTAAGTTTGCGGGCCGGGCCAGCTGACTTAGTTTGATCGGTCAACTATATAGCTGGGCTGGTCCATTAGTTACATGGGCCGGGCCTAACCTCTAAGGTTGACTGGTCAAAACTTTAATGGGCCGGCTGTAACATCCCAAGTTTTCATCAATAAAGAAATAAAGAGAAGAGAATTTCAAACACTCAATTTTTGCAACAAACAAAAACTTTTATTACTCATATAGTGCTACATATAGTTTCATGCATAGGGTGTGCATTTTGTGTGCAATTGCCATGATGAGTCCCTTAGTATGAATCAATGGTACTTAAACCCTAAACCATGATCATATCATCTCAAGTTGAGAGAAATACAAGAAATGCGAAATAACCAAAAACCCTCACATACATATTAAGCCAATATTTCAAATCTTCAACAAAGGCCACCATAGCTTGGTCTACTGCTTGTAAAACCTTTATATATCAAAAACAAACCAAATTGCATCAAAGAAACAAGAATCAAATCAAAGGAAATTGCAAAACTAACATACATGTGATAATGGTCAAATTGCCCATTTATAAAATGTTGCCCCCTTTGCACCACTAATTTGGAAGATTTCTAAACTAAACAACCCTAACTCTTTTCACCTCATCCAAGAGCATGTCAAGGTGAGTAACTTTGATGTTGACCACCATGGTTGACTCTGACCAGATTGACCAGGGTAAATAAAACAAAATGCAATATGAGAGTAAGGTAAAGATGATCACTTTTTGGAAACTTTGCAAACCAGCACTAAAATGACCACCATCACCATCATTAGATCACATTAATTATACCAATGAGCTCCACCAAAAATATTTCAAAATTTCAAATGTTTTTCTCTTGCTGCCATTCTATCGAGCACTTGGCAGGCACGAATCAAATTTAATCAAACCTTGCAATATCCAACAGGTTTTCCACTGAACCCTTGGTGAATCTTGATGATCATTACCCCTCTTGTACCCCTCCATCATTTCCTGTACTGGCCCGTGCTGTTTGAAGGAAGAAAAACCCTAAACTACACCATGCCATTTAAATGCCGGCCACCATGCTCTCTCTCTCTCTGGCTCGACTCTCTCTCTCTCACCATGTCCTGGAGCAAGCCTAGTACACGATGATCATCACCCAGCATGTCCCAAGCTCGAGCGACCACGGCATTGGCCGCACCAAGCGCGCCCATACATGCCCAGTACACGCCGTGGCATGCCAGCACACGCGGTGAGCGCGCACTGGACGCGCCAGAGCATGGCGATGCACCGTCGCCCTCGTCCTCGCCTACAGCCCATCCCCTACGTCGAGCATCGCCACCAGTACCCCTACTTGCTAGCCACACTCGAGCACCGCCGGCCGCCTTGTCACCGTCGCCCTCGTCGGAACCATGCCGCGGGTACTGCGGCATGATCACCAAGCTCCTGAGCCGTCCCATCATCCCCTGGACGCGTCAGCTGTACCCAAAGCTTCGCCATGCCGTCGCCACTCAAGTGCTGTCCTCCGCTTGCCCCTTCGAACGCCGGAGACGTCGCACCATGATCGACCCTCCACGGCACCCGCAGCACCTCACCTCCGCTATAAATAGAGGCGCCCCAAGCACGAACTCTTCACAGCACCACCTCTCCTCCCATCTCTGCTTCCACTCGACACCACCACTCACTCGATTGACACCGGAGCCGCCCCAATTTCAAGATCGGAGCCGCCGGAGCCCGCAGATCACCGTCGCCGATTCACGCCGCCCCGAGCCTCGCCACTGCTACCAGACGCTTCTTCACCGTCGACAACGCCGCCTCGCACCTAGCAGAACCCCGCGGGAACTTCGGTAAGCCCTCCGACCCCCTAGGCTCGCCGCCAGATCGTCGGCATCTCGCCGGAGACGACGACCGTCGTGAGCCGTCGATAGCCCATCTAATCTGACGCTCCACGATTTGCGTACCGTTTCGCTCTTTAAGAGCCACTGACGGGTGGAGCCCACCCTGTCAGGCGGCCCGCGTGTGCGAGTCACACTGCTGGGTCGGCCCAGTCCGTTTCGCCTGTTTAGCCCGTTTAATTTTCCTGCCAAGCCCAGTAATTCAAAAATAGAATTTCTGTTTAATTCGAATTCCCTGCTGATGTCCACTTCAAATTTGAATAGTTTAAAATCTACTAAACCAAATTTAGCAAATTTTATATATTCGGAAAGCCCATGAAATTATCTAAACAATGCCACTGGCCTCATTTCCAAATTCAAAATTAAATTCAAATGATAAAAATAACAAGGCAGGGCCTTTTCTAACTTCAAATAATTATCAAAAATTATCTACACATGATTTTGAGTTGATTTCAACTCTCATAAATCACATTTGATAAACTCTAATTGTTTCTGCAAAAATATGACATAGTTGTTTTGCATGATCATGGACTAGATCCAAATAATGGCTATGGAGCCATTTCTAGTCCATTTAACACATACACACCAATTTATTTAAATAGTATGAGAGCTACTCTCTCATTTAAATCTTGATCCTAAGTAATTCAATAAGAGGTAATGACCTTAGTCTAATGAACCTCATATTTTATTACTTAGAGATATTAAATCATTACCATGCTAGTATTAAAATGCATGAGGTGTAGCACCTCATTTAAATTCTACTCTCAAATAATAGATATGGAGTGTTGACCTTGGTCAACCTATACTCATACCCTATTATTATTTGAAGAGATTAAATCTTAATAAGATTCAATGAGAGGAAATTATTTCCTCCAAAGCATTAAAAAGCTATACTAATAAAGAATTATAATGAGAGGAAATAATCTTTCTTTACAATAAAACAAAGTAAATCACCATGTTAAATAAGATGTGATGTTAGCATAGGCTTGTGTGAATCTTTGGTGTGCTTAGCTTAGTACTTAAGTTGTGTAGTGATTGTGTACCCCGTATTCGTGTATAGACGCTAGTAACGAGGAGTACCAAGAGGAGGAAGGCTACTCTCAAGAAGAGGAGGAGAACTTTGACTCCTACCCCCACCAAGGCAAGATAACACTCTTGCAAGCCACCCTAATGCAAAGCTCCACAAGAGCAAGGCACCATTACATTTTACTTATGCTTAATGATCCTATCCTATGCTTTTACCTTGCAATTTACTTTGCTTTATATTTCAAAGCTTACCTTTTGATTCATGATTCACTTGTCTAGAATAGAACAAGAGCATCAACGCTAGCCTAAGTAAACAAAGCTAGATAGCACCCCCTCATGATTAGTTGCTATTGCTAAGAAAACTAAAATTGACTACTCTAGATGGGAACAAATGTGAAATGAAATAACTTGAAAGATTTTGAAGGTGAATATGACATTGATGACTTGGTGAATTTTGATGAAAACTGATGATTGGGTTCGGATGCGATACCCTTCCAATTATACAAGTACCCCCACAATACCTGATTATGGGTAGGGCTTAACTAGAAACTTATGTAATTTAGTATGGGTTCCCTCTAAACAAGCATCATAGGGGTTATGCCGAGGCTGCCTCCGTTATAAGTGGAATGATGTGAATACGAGGTGAATGTACGACCCAAGCCCTGTGCAGTTCCCGGGTTGACAGTTGGTCCTCACCGGGAGGCCAAGCTCATGGGGAGAGGTGCCTATACTAGATTATTTAAGTGAAAGGTTATGGTTGATGATCCGCGTACTGAGTTACGAAGATTCGGGTTATCCCGACGGATGTAATCAAAAGTTGTGGCACAAGAGTACAACCTCTGCAGAGTGTTAAACCTATTCGAATAGCCGTGTCCACGGTTACGGACGATTGGAAAGGCCATACTGTTCCGTTGTCAGAACTTGTCTTAAAACAATGAATGGTGAATTGAAGGGTGACTTGAATTTTGGAAACACAACTGATGTTGTAGGAATGACACTAATGTTCCCACTTGAGTTAGTCTAGCGATTCAAGCATCTTTACTAAATGTTTATGAACTAAACATGGCTTTACGCAAATAAACCTAGAGCTTAGCAACCACTAAAATTGATAAGTACTTACATTAGTATTAGTTTGCGAGTACTTAAAGTACTCATGGCTGTGTCCCTGGCTATTCCAATGCCAGACTATGAAGAGGAGCAACACTATGAGGATGACGGTCAGCAGGACGTGTACCAGAACTAGGATGCTTCTAACGTCAAGCGTTGGCCTGTGGATAGATAGTTCCACCTACTACGACGCTTCCGCTACTTATTTGTGTTCGTTGATCATTTAGATCAACTATTTGTGTAATATTGGATCATGTGATCTATGGATGTAAGACATTATGTGTTGTAATAAATGATGACTCTATGGTATTCAACTGTTATGTCTCGCAACAACAATCTTCCTGGGATTGCGATGTACGACATAATAGGCATCTGGACTTAAAAATCCGGGTGTTGACAAGTTGGTATCAGAGCCATTGTTTGACCTTAGAAGCCTCTAGTTTAGAATGGACGTTTGAAATACCTAGATTCAAAACTAATGAAAGAAATAGTTATAAAAACATATTCATACCCTTACCTTTGAGATCTTTTGCAAAATAATAAGTTCATGTTCTTTCTTACAAGTAAATTTAAAACTTTGAACACTTGCACTTCTCTAACTTACTCATCCATGTCTCTACAGATGGAGCAATTCACCCAGACGGAGTTCTACCAGCTAGGCAATGGTGAAGGCCTAGTGTTCGAGCATGACCTGACTAAGCTCTCCCTGTTCCTCGGGCGCCCTTTCCCGGAGTTCTTCGGGGGACAGGTCACCGGCCAGCCCGGAGGACAGATGCAGTGGATCATCTGCGCCGACCTCCGCGGAAAGCTCGAGCCACCCATGACCGGCAGGATCCAGTTCTCCTTCCGGGAGAACAACTGGGAGGATGGCCTCGCTCGTGCCATGAAGGAAGCATTGGTCCGTCTGTGCGGGCTGGAGCTGCCCCGAATCCGGGGAACCCGCTACGAGCACCTGGCGAGGCATGACTCCATGGGGGCACCCATGGACCTCTCGCCTCACCCGGAGTTGAAGTACCACATGGACCACACCGACTACCTGTTGTGCAAGACCTACGTCCAGCTCGACAACGCTCGCGCCCTCGCCAACTTCGCCTACCAACAGATGGCTCAGAAGGACGAGATCACCAAGATCATCGCCACAGAACGCAGGACCCTTCACCGGGAAAACGCGAAGAAGGACTACTCCATCTCTCGCCTCCACGACCAGATCGCCGCTCTCAAGGAGACCATCAAGACCCAGGCGGACCAGCTCGCGGCCCTCGAAGGAGAAGGAGAGGGGGAAGACATCCAGGGGATGGCTACTCCTATGTGAGCAACGACAACGACTATGAGGAGGATGACGATCTGGACTTCTACCCCGTTGAGGAGGAAGCCGCCCCCATCACTGTTGATGGAGAGTAGTCACATGTGCACTTGCGTAGCATGAGTTGTATCGGTCCTTTGTATCACCCCCTTGTATCGTAGATTGTTGAAAGGGTTCTTCAAACCCTCCGGTTTGTTGGTTTGTAATATTTGCTACTTGAATAATTATGTTTGTGTGTTTAAGTCATCATATCAAGTTTTCAAGTTTTAAACTTTGTGCAACCTTATCCAAAACAAGCCATAGAAATTTCCCTCTCGTCTCATGACCTATCTACGTGTTCAGATGGCACCTCCAACTCGCGCCAGTCAGGATGCACTGCTGCAAATGCTGCAGGTGATGATGGAAGACAGAGAGGCTGAACGTGCTGAACGCCAAGCCAACATCGCTGCACTACAGCAGCTTGCTTAGAACAACCAGGGCCACGGAAACCATGATCATCCGGGCTCAAAGTTGAAGAACTTCCAGAACACAAACCCACCAGTGTTTAGCAAGACGGAGGAACTCCTCGACGCGGACGATTGGCTCCAGACCATGGAGAACAATCTGGAAGTGGCTGGAGTGGAGGCCAATGACAAGGTTCTGTTCGCCACGCACTATCTGGCAGGACCTGCACGTGCCTGGTGGACGAGTGCCCGCGCATTGAATGCGGGGCAAATGATGACTTGGGCCGACTTCAAGCTCAAGTTCAGCAAGTACCATGTGCCCCCGGGCCTGATCAAGAAGATGCGGGACGAGTTCCGCGAACTCAAGCAGGGCAGGATGACTGTGGTGGAGTACCGCGACAAGTTCCTTACTTTGTCAAGGTACGCACCTGATGAGACGGACACCACCGACAAGAGGAAGGAAAGGTTCCTGAACGGACTGCACGATGAGATGCAGACCGTGCTGGTCAACATTCCATTCGTTGACCTTGAAGCCCTTGTTGACTCCGCCATCCAGATGGAGGGCAAGCTGAACCAGGCCAATGAAAACCGCAAGCGCCGCATGATGCACCAGAGTGGGCCCAGCAATACCCCCAGGTTTCGCCCTAGCTCAAGCGGAGGGTTTGCCCCAAGAAGCAACAAGCCACCAACACAGATGTCATGCCCCGGTTTTCAGCACCGGAGTGGAGGAAACCCCAGGCCAGGAGGCCACCACAACAACAACAATCACAGCAACAGCAACTATGTGCACCACAACAACAAC
The DNA here is from genome assembly GCF_019359855.2 of Lolium perenne. NCBI lineage: Eukaryota > Viridiplantae > Streptophyta > Magnoliopsida > Poales > Poaceae > Lolium > Lolium perenne. Next base: position 263,150,976 of record NC_067247.2, read on the forward strand.
TTCAACCGCGCTCCGATGAGAGCCCCCGCCAACAACAACAACACCAACACCGCACCAAGGACTGGGAGCAACGCTGTTCCTGTTGCCCCCAAGGACAAGACCACCATCACTTACTATGAGTGTGGCGTGGTGGGACAATACTCCAACGAGTGCCCCAAGAGACTTGCCAAGATCGCCGCCAACACCGCTGCACCTGCTCAGCAGCAACGCCATGTCACCAACGGCAAGAAGTTCGCCCCCAACAACCCCAACAATCACAGTGGCCGCCTCTTTCACATGAGTGCGGAAGAAGCCCAGGAAGCGCCAGATGTCGTGCTGGGTATGTTCTCTGTCAATTCAGTACCTGCAAGAGTGTTGTTTGATTCTGGAGCATCGCATTCATTTGTCACCGAAGATTTTGCATGCACTAGCAAGATTCAACCCATCAGTTTGAAGCATGTCATGATAGTTCAAATACCCGGATCAACTACTAAAGCTAGAAAAATTTGCAAAGATGTGCCTATCATAATCCATGAAATAGAGTTTTATGCAAATTTGATTGTTCTGGGAACAAAGGGTTTGGAAGTAGTACTGGGTATGGATTGGATGTCCAAGCATCAGGGACTGATTGATTGTGCCAAGAAGGCTATTACCATGACTAGTAGCACCGGAGTGCTAGTGGAGCACATATCGGAAAGACTGCCCAGGAAATTCACTTGTAACCAGAGTTTAGCCAAGCCCACCTTGGATCAGATCAGGGTCGTCTGTAGATACCCTGATGTGTTTCCTGATGATCTACCCGGTATGCCCCCAGATCGGGATATCGAGTTTATCATTGAGTTAATCCATGGAACCGGACCCATAGCCCAGAGAGCTTACAGCATGAACCCCGCAGAATTAGTGGAACTGAAGAAGCAACTGGATGATATGCTAGCCAAAGGTTTGATTCAACCAAGTGCATCGCCCTGGAGATCGCCAGTTTTGTTTGTGGACAAGAAGGATGGTGCCAACCGTTTATGTACGGATTACCGCAAGCTTAATGATGTCACCATCAAGAACAAATATCCTTTGCCGAAGATAGAAGACATGTTTGACCAGTTGACCGGTGCCACCGTGTTCTCTAAGATTGATCTTAGGACTGGTTATCATCAGCTGAAGATCCGTGCATCGGATATCCCGAAGACTGCCTTCACCACCAGATATGGGTTGTATGAGTACAACGTCATGTCATTTGGACTGACCAATGCCCCCGCTTACTTCATGAACCTCATGAATAAGATCTTCATGAACTTCTTGGACAAGTTTGTCGTTGTTTTCATCGATGACATCCTAATCTACTCCAAGTCCGAGGAGGAACATGAGAAACACCTGGAGATCATCCTAGAAACCCTTAGACAGCACAAGTTGTACGCCAAGTTCAGCAAGTGCGAGTTTTGGTTGAAGGAAGTAGGATTCCTGGGACACATCTTGTCAGCAGGAGGAATTGCCGTGGACCCCGCGAAGATCAAGACTGTTGCAGAATGGCAAGCCCCAACCACTCAGACTGAAGTCCGTGCTTTTCTCGGATTAGCCGGATACTACCGCAGATTTGTTGAGGGATTCTCCAGCATAGCAAGGCCAATGACTTAGTTGTTGAAGAAGGATAGGCCGTTTGAATGGACGGACAAATGTGAAGAGAGCTTCCAGAAGCTCAAGACCAAGTTGACCACAGCCCCAATATTGATCATGCCGGACATCACCAAGCCATTTGACGTGTACTGTGACGCCTCCAAGATTGGTCTCGGATGTGTGCTGATGCAAGGAGGGAAAGTGATATCATACATGTCTAGGCAACTGAAGCAACATGAGCAGAATTATCCGACCCATGACATAGAACTAGCAGCCGTTGTGTTAGCTTTGAAAGTGTGGCGTCATTACCTCATGGGTAATCGATGCGAGATTTATTCGGATCACAAGAGTTTGAAGTATATCTTCACCCAGAAGGAGTTGAATATGAGGCAAAGGAGATGGTTAGAGTTAATCAAGGATTATGATATGGAAATTCACTATCACCCCGGCAAGGCCAATGTGGTAGCGGATGCCTTGAGTCGACTGCCGTGTCAGTTGAACTCCATGATCGCGGAAGAGCAACCTAGCTTGCATCAAGAGTTTGAATAATTTAGACTGGAGCTAGTTAGCGAAGGTTACCTCGCCAGCATAGAGCTACAACCTACCTTGGTTAGTCAGATCAAAGAAGCCCAGAAGGGAAATGCTAGTATTGACGGAATCAAGAGCCAAATAGCTGCAGGAAAGGCACCGGGATTCACCGTAGATGAAGAAGGAGTACTATGGTACAACGGGCGTTTGTGTGTGCCGTCAGATTCGGAGTTGAAGCAAGTTATTCTGAAGGAAGCCCATGACACCCTTTATTCCATTCACCCCGGAGGCACCAAGTGTACCAAGACTTGAAGGAACAGTTTTGGTGGCATGGAATGAAGCGAGAAATAGGGAGCTACATCGCCAAGTGTGACATTTGTCAAAGAGTCAAGGCCGAGCATCAACGACCCGCAGGACTACTACAGCCCCTGCAGATTCCCGAGTGGAAGTGGGATTCGGTAGGAATGGACTTCATCACCGGACTGCCCAAGTCTAGTAAGGGAAATGATTCTATCTGGGTAGTGGTCGACAGATTGACCAAAGTCGCCCACTTCATCCCCATCAAGACCACCTACCAAGGACCAAAGCTAGCAGAGATGTACATCTCCAGAATAGTCACCCTGCACGGAACCCCGAAGTCAATAGTGTCCGATAGAGGATCTCAATTCACCTCGAGATTCTGGCAGAAGGTACATGAAGGACTAGGCACCCGTCTGAATTTCAGCACCCCATACCACCCGCAGAAGGATGGACAGACTGAGCGAGTCAATCAAATCCTTGAAGATATGTTGAGAGCATGTGTACTAGAGTATGGATCCAAGTGGGAAGACTGTTTGCCTTATGTAGAGTTTTCGTACAACAACAGCTATCAAGCCAGCTTGCAAATGGCCCCATTTGAAGCATTGTACGGAAGGAAGTGCCGTACCCCTCTAAATTGGTCGGAAGTCAGAGAGAGCCAAGTGTTTGGACCAGATATTCTCCGAGAAGCCGAAGAGAAGGTACACAAGATCCGAGAGTACCTCAAGACAGCACAATCAAGACAGAAGAGCTACGCTGATAAAAGACACCGGGAGATGACCTTCGAGATCGGAGACTTTGTGTATCTCAAAGTGTCCCCTCTTAAAGGAATGCAGAGATTCCAGCTTAGAGGAAAGCTTGCACCCCGCTATGTTGGACCCTTCAAAGTCCTGAGTCGCCGAGGAGACGTGTCTTATCACTTAAGTTGTGTAGTGATTGTGTACCCCGTATTCGTGTATAGACGCTAGTAACGAGGAGTACCAAGAGGAGGAAGGCTACTCTCAAGAAGAGGAGGAGAACTTTGACTCCTACCCCCACCAAGGCAAGCTAACACTCTTGCAAGCCACCCTAATGCAAAGCTCCACAAGAGCAAGGCACCATTACATTTTACTTATGCTTAATGATCCTATCCTATGCTTTTACCTTGCAATTTATTTTGCTTTATATTTCAAAGCTTACCTTTTGATTCATGATTCACTTGTCTAGAATAGAACAAGAGCATCAACGCTAGCCTAAGTAAACAAAGCTAGATAGCACCCCCTCATGATTAGTTGCTATTGCTAAGAAAACTAAAATTGACTACTCTAGATGGGAACAAATGTGAAATGAAATAACTTGAAAGATTTTGAAGGTGAATATGACATTGATGACTTGGTGAATTTTGATGAAAACTGATGATTGGGTTCGGATGCGATACCCTTCCAATTATACAAGTACCCCCACAATACCTGATTATGGGTAGGGCTTAACTAGAAACTTATGTAATTTAGTATGGGTTCCCTCTAAACAAGCATCATAGGGGTTATGCCAAGGCTGCCTCCGTTATAAGTGGAATGATGTGAATACGAGGTGAATGTACGACCCAAGCCCTGTGCAGTTCCCGGGTTGACAGTTGGTCCTCACCGGGAGGCCAAGCTCATGGGGAGAGGTGCCTATACTAGATTATTTAAGTGAAAGGTTATGGTTGATGATCCGCGTACTGAGTTACGAAGATTCGGGGTTATCCCGACGGATGTAATCAAAAGTTGTGGCACAAGAGTACAACCTCTGCAGAGTGTTAAACCTATTCGAATAGCCGTGTCCACGGTTACGGACGATTGGAAAGGCCATACTGTTCCGTTGTCAGAACTTGTCTTAAAACAATGAATGGTGAATTGAAGGGTGACTTGAATTTTGGAAACACAACTGATGTTGTGGGAATGACACTAATGTTCCCACTTGAGTTAGTCTAGCGATTCAAGCATCTTTACTAAATGTTTATGAACTAAACTTGGCTTTACGCAAATAAACCTAGAGCTTAGCAACCACTAAAATTGATAAGTACTTACATTAGTATTAGTTTGCGAGTACTTAAAGTACTCATGGCTGTGTCCCTGGCTATTCCAATGCCAGACTATGAAGAGGAGCAACACCATGAGGATGACGGTCAGCAGGACGTGTACCAGAACTAGGATGCTTCTAACGTCAAGCGTTGGCCTGTGGATAGATAGTTCCACCTACTACGACGCTTCCGCTACTTATTTGTGTTCGTTGATCATTTAGATCAACTATTTGTGTAATATTGGATCATGTGATCTATGGATGTAAGACATTATGTGTTGTAATAAATCATGACTCTATGGTATTCAACTGTTATGTCTCGCAACAACAATCTTCCTGGGATTGCGATGTACGACATAATAGGCATCTGGACTTAAAAATCCGGGTGTTGACACCAGCCCACCAAGCATGTGGGCCGGGCCGAAAGCACTCGTTTGACCGGTCAACAGGGGAAAGGGCTGGCCCACAGGACATGCGGGACCCACTTTCCTGTTATCGGGTCGGCCCATTTACCAAGTGGGATCCACCGTAAAGCAAGTGGGCTGGCCCAAGAAGTTATTGGGCCGGCCCAATTAGCATGTGGGTCCCACTATCCTACTATAAGGCCGGCCCATTTAGTACGTGGGGTCCACAATAGATCAAATGGGCTGGCCCAACAAGCCAGTGGGCCGGGCCAAAAACACAGGTGGGTCCCACATTCCTGTTAAAGGGCCGGCCCATTAAGTACGTGGGGTCCACCATGTAGCAAGTGGGCCGACCCAACAAGATAGTGGGCCAGGCCAAAAACACAGGTGGGTCCCACTTTCCTGTTAAAGGGCCGGCCCATTTAGTATGTGGGGTCCACCATATAGCAAGTGGGCTGGCCCAACAAGAAAGTGGGCCGGGCCAAAAACACAGGTGGGTCCCACATCCCTGTTAAAGGGCCGGCCCATTTAGTATGTGGGGTCCACCATATAGCAAGTGGGCCGGGCCAAAAACATAGGTGGGTCCCACTTTCCTGTTAAAGGGCCGGCCCATTTAGTATGTGGGGTCCACTATATAGCAAGTGGGCTGGCCCAACAAGATAGTGGGCCGGCCCAATAAGCAGGTGGGTCCCACTTTCCTGTTAAAGGGCCAGCCCAATTAGTATGTGGGGACCACCATAAAAGCAATTGGGCTAGCCCAACAAGTTAGTGGGCCGGCCCAATTAGCATGTGGGGTCCACGGTAAATCAGGTGCACTACTAGGGAAAGGCTTACCGCCGGCGTCCTGTAATGGCTTACCGCCGGCGCCTTCGCATTCGTCGGCGATCACCTCGCTGGTGGTAATGCCTCATCGCCGGCGCCTTCCAATTCGCCGGTGGTAAGTCGCCGTTACCGCCGGCGTTTTGCGCAATTCGCCGGGGGTAAGCGTTTCCGCCGGCGCCTTTCCATCTCGCCGGGGCTTGGATGTTACCGCCGGCGCTCCCCATTTCGCCAGCGATAATACTAACAGGAGCATCAGGTCCTTAACGCCGGCGCTTCCCATTTCGCCTGCGGTAATATTAATAGGACCATCAGGTCGTTACCGCCGGCGCCTTCCCATTTCGCCAGCAGTAATATGAACAGGAGCAAAAAATAAAACTCGAATTTAGACAATATGTACAGCAGAATTCATAGCATATACACAGAATATATATACAGGCAAGTACAAGAATGACAGCAAGATATACATCAAGATATACATCATTAGCACAAGATACACATCATTGGCAATACACATCATTAGAAAGTCCCGAAATGTCGATAACATGCATGCATCAATAACACAAGTGTCGACCATATGGTTCAACCATCACGACTCGAAGTAGCACATGTTACAGAAATACATATAAGTCCAGTCGACGACCTAGCTAAACAACAATGACATAGTAAACTAGAGAGGCGGTAGCGGCAAGCATCATCACGATGAAACGGGTCCTCCACATCTCCCTCCTCTGTCCCGCTCGAAAGTTGGCGTATCGAGTTTCCGCCTCCTCCAAAGTGGTGTACCCCTTGTAGCTGTTGCCGCTGAAGCGGTGGACCTGCCTCCTACAGTCTTCCCAGTCCTCGTAGACTCCAGGAACCCTGCCATGGTAGACGACATAGTACGTCATCTATGCAAACACATAAAAAAGAAATGAAAGTTGTTAGTACATTAGTAGAGAGAGATATAACATAGAGTAGTGCAAAGAAAAAGCATGAAAGTAATTTTCTGACTAACATTTGCAAAGGACAAAAGTGTTTGAGTCAAGTCGGCTTCGGCGGGAAGGGACGGATGCCCTCAAGCGTGTTGAATGTTCTGTCGTCATATCCATCTTCTAATCGGCCTTCTATCTCGGCCTTAGAAAGTGCGGGACCATAGTGGAACAAGCCACCATTACTGCAGACATCCCTCCAGAGTATTGTGCAAATGGTCCGCTGGATGGCACGGAACTCGGCTCTCACGTTTTCATCGGTGGTGTCCGCCATGTTCATGAACATCCGCTGAAGACTGGATGGCAACAAGAGATCGTTCTGAGACCTTACAATCGACCTCATCTGTAGGATGGCAAACCAGGCCTCCATCTCATTGTCATGCGCCGATTGCTTGAGGCAGGGGAACTTGGTTATGTGGTTGCACACATAGCAACCTTTCACTTTCTTCTCATGCCTGATTTTGTCGATGCCAACCTCGGCTATGAAGCCGCTGAGGGCTTTATCAAGTGTAGACTTAAGGTCGGTGAAATCCTTGTCCGGATCAAGCCCGGAGTTGAGGTAACTGACATGTGAATGATACGGGTGAAAGAGGAGGAGGGTGCAGTACTTGAATCTGCGCAAAATGGAAATAAACCATCATACTCGATCGACTATGAAGGAAATTCATGAATGAATGTAATAGAGGGTACTCTAGTAACCAAATACTTACTCGCGGAAATATGGTATGGCAAAGCATTTCTTATCCTTGTTGAACACCAAGAAATCCTTGATGTACTTCGCCAGAAACGCTTGTTCGTTCTGGACGACAGTTGGAGTCATGTAGAAGGGGTCCATGATAGCGATGTCCGCTGTGTTCTCCATGGCGATATCGTGCGCCATGCTGAGCGATAGGAGGCGGACCAAGTTTCGGTCGAGCTGTTGCATGTTCAATAGCCTGAAGATGTCTTCATATCGAATGAACATCAAGTCCGCAGGGTATGTGGTGACAAAGCCAAAGCCACTGGGCACCTTGGCCGTCAAAACCGGGTACGAGGGATTTCTATCTCGAAGAAGTAGTTCCTCCTTCACTAGAACAGCATCATGCAAGCTCCTCATATCGGGCGTCACCTGCTGGACAATGTGTGCCGGCAGCATAGGCTGGCCTAGGTGATGCATCTTCCTCCACGGGGTCGGCAACTTGTCATTAACCACTTTCTTGCTTGCGGCAACATCTCCGGACTTCTTCCGCTTCCTGGCCTTCTTCTTACTGCAACTGGGAGTGGCGTTTTGTTTCATACCCTCCGTGGTCGCACCAAGGAGTGTCCTCGGGGTAAGCCCAACTCGGGGTGGAGCGGTGAAGGCGGTAGGGTCTTCCTGCTCGGGAGTTTCTTGTGAAAGGAACAACTTCTTCTTTAGCGTACGATCGGCGGGTGGCTTGTAAGGAGAAACCCCGTCGCCCTCCATCTCAGCGATGAACGTATCGATTGGAGCTTGATCGATGTCCAACGCGTTGCCGTGCTGACTCTCGGCTGTTGTCGGGCTGGCTATCGGGCCCAAAAGGACCACCAGCCGGTGGAGGACTCGGGGCAGCCGTCGCATCCTGAGGAGTGACCATGCCATAGCTTGCCTCTGAACCTAAGGCGGCGGTGTTCAGCCGAATTAGGGCTTTCGGCCATAGAAGGATGTGATTCTTGAGGTCCCCGAGAGTGAGCGGGGTTTCCGTTTCCGGGGGTTGATAAGGAGGATGGAGGTCTTGGCATCCCGGTAACGACCGGTTCACGCGAACCCGGCTCACGCTATCATCCATCCTGACGCAGCGGAAAATCCGCTGTGTTGGCAGGATGACACTGCCGCTCGCTACAGCCTTCAACTTGTTGTCCACATTCAGTAGCAAGGTGCAAGGAGTCGCGTTCTCCTGTGAAAACATGTGTAGGTCAGAGAGAGGCGACGACAAAGTAACTAATTTGTAGAGCTTGAGAGACTAAATTAATTACCGTGAGGGCGTCGAGCTCGGCTCGCGTTGAAGGACCGAGGCCAGGCGTGCAGGTGACTGAGGGGCTAGTACTGTGGCCCCCCGCCAGGTCCGACGAATGCTCTCTAGCGCCCACATTGCCGGCGGGTGGAGTCACCAAGTTGGGTGTGCATTGAGCGTGTCTAGTTGGAGGCCGGTTGTCCGAGTTCGGCGCCTAGGCTGATAACCGGCATCGGTCCCTTTTGGCCGCCGGCGAAGTAATTCTTCATCGACAACACAAGATCAGGGATGATTTCATTGAACCTGGTGGCCACCGCGTCATCGACCTTGCTAGCAACCTCGGCACTGACGCGTTGCTGAACCTCGGCACTGACTCGTTGCTGAACCTCGGCACTGATGCGTTGCTCCATGGTTGTTTCCAAGTCGGCCACCTTTTTCAGCAGAGCCTCGTGCTCCCGGTCCTTCTGCGCCTGCCGCGACTCCTTAGTGCTTGCGGGCACGTCCAAGCCATAGTCGGCAAGCTTGCGACCTCCTCCGGCGCCGGGGACACGGTGGGGCTTGTCCAAAAGCGGCCGCGCCTTCACGGTGTTCAGACCCCTGATAAAAGGCGTGTCCCACGGGACTTTGCCCGTCGACGTCTGGGACGAGGAGCCAGCTGATTCGGCGGCTGCTTGTTCCGCCAACCGCTAAGTAACATGAACAATTTTAGAATGTAATGGACTTGGTGAGCAGTATCAAATTAATAAGCTGGTAAATTGCTTACCACTGCTTTCTCTAGTGCCATCACCTTCGCGTCGGCGACCAACTCAACTCCCACCACCACATCAGGTTTCGTGACACGTTTCCCAGCCAATTCTCGATGGTATCGGGACCTGAGATATGCCCTGAAGAGTGGGTCTTTGTACTTGGCAAAAGGGGGCTCGAGGCCAGCATTTATGTAGGCCTGGTCCTCCTTGTCCCATACCGGCTGCTTGCCTTCGAAGCCACGGCAACCAAGATTGTGGTGACCGATGTTCTTATCCGCCAGCTCCTTCCCCCAGGTCGATTGTCTTTTGGTGTACTCGAGCTCCTCGTTTTCCAAGAATTTATTATACTGCTCCAGCGTCATCCGCGGGAAGTGGCGCTGGATCTCTTCCCAAGTCTCATTGTCACCAAGCATCCCCTCGGCATGGTTTTATAACCGCCGAGGTTCTTGGAGAACTTAGAGAGGGCTCGCCCTGGTCACGATGTTATCCTTGGTATCCTCGTTCCTGTATTCCACAGGGAACTCATACCGTGCGTGCAGCCGCGCAAGGAGTTGGGCCTGCAGATGCTGCTTCTTCTTGGTTCGGAGTTTCGTCTCGTTGACGTCGACGACGTCCCGAAGGATTGCTCCCAGTTGGAGGCCGTACCCCTTCGCCACGTGCTTGGGCTCAGTAGGAATCCCGGTCTTGGCGTCCACCGCGGTGATTATGTCACGAGTGGTGCCGACCTGCTTGGGCGCCGCCTGCTTCCGTTTCCTCTTGGCCTCGGTAGTAGTATCCGAGCTACCCCCGGCAACGCCACTGTCGGTGGTCTCGTCGGCAGCCCCCCTCTCATCCTCACCATCGTTGTCCATCTCATCATCCCCCTCCTCTGAGGACTCGTCATCGCTGCCTGGAAGGTCCTCCAGCTGATCCGAGACCATGAGCCTGTAGTGCTCATCCAACTTCCGCTGAGAAGACCCGTCAACATCTTCGTTGGGGTCTGCAGAAGATGACATCGCTAGCTATACCTTCTGTAAGTGCACAAGCTATTGTAAGTGCAAAAGCTACTGTAAGTGTTCATTTTAAAAATATACTCAGAAATTCATATACTGTAACTATCACTTGACAAATTCAGAAATTCATATAAAGTAGCACAGTAGCATGGTTAGTCACTAGTGATGTTCAGTTGATCCAGAAACCTATTGTTCAATGTAGGTTACAAGTTGGAGTACAGTAGCACAGTCATCAATTCAGGTTTCAGACATAAACTACTCCACATATGTTTCAGTCATCAATTCAGGTTTCAGATCATATAGGTGCACAAGATTTGGATATGGGTGCCTACACTATCCATCACAAAGAAGGATGCATATAAATACATAATAAAAAAGAAAGATTTATCAAAGAGGTCATAATGAAACCATACATATATATGCATGCTTTATTAACAGGGTGGAAATCCACTACTAGTTACTACCCCTAGCTCTGTTAAGCTTATGCTTTTCATTTAATTGCAATCTCTCTGCCTACAGCGAAAATTCGGCATGACCTTTGCTAAAAATGGTCATGCCGGAGTGCCAGAAATTCGCCGGAACGGAAGTTAATCGACATTCCGGCGAAACATTGGCACTCAATGTACCTGCAGACACATATCTAGGCAACAAACTACATGCAGAGATACAGAATTTTCAATACATCTGGGCAACAAGCTGCATGCCATGATCAAGCATACAGTACTCATTTCATCCCACCTGCACAGGTACATATAAAATTCCTTTAGGACTTCCTTAATGGCATGTGTTGATTAGCATGCCATGGAACCTGCACAGCAGTACTCATTTCATCCCACCTTTCCTTGATTTTGCATGTGCCAGATCAAATCTGATGCCTGTTTTCCTGGCAACAAATGAACAGTAAACTTTGTCTCTGTTTGTTTACTAGAGAACCATGGCCAATGATAATTTATTTGTGGTTCATAGTCAAAAATTGTGGTCCTCTAAAAGTAATGCGCCTTTAGAAAACAGAACCTATATTGCATTTACTATTTGTGTGGAAGAAAAAGATGCATGCAACAACAATACTGTGTTTGCATAACTTATTGGGTGTCGATCAGTTGCTGAGTAAAACTTGCTCTGTGATTGCGGAATACAGATACAACGGGAAAACAGATGTGTCAATTTTTGGCCACTCTATCTCCTAACTTTTAATTGCTTAGTTGGTGTGAAAACAATTCAATCAGATGCCAATCCTAACTTCAAATCCTGATGATGATCATCTGACATGTGTAGTATCACTTAACCAAAATTATAACAGCACACAGTGTTGCAGAATGCACATCACTAATCATTCTAAACTGCTGCAAGACTATACGGCATCATTTGAAATTGTGGTCTGTCATTGCTTAGATATATAATCCTCTTGTGAGTTGTGATAGCTCAAGAAAAAAAAAACTCAAAAAACTCTTGCCATCAGATCAGTTTGCGGCAGCAATGTGGATCAACGTACATTTGCAGTTGCAGGAATCAAATTTTGTGAAACGACATTGCAAGTGATTTGATGCAAAACTGAAGCATGTGTGCACAAGAACAATCTATTCTAGTATTATCATAATTCGCCAAAAATCACCAAAGTCTATTACTTCCACAACAAGCACACATATCGGACCAATGCTATATATTAGCAACAAATTAACCCAGGCCCTCATGCTTTCCTCTTAAGCATTTCATCATCCACGTCCCCCGCTTTAAATCGTAAACGAAGATGCCCAACAAGCACGGAAGAAACGCCCGCTCCAACCCCCCAAATCGTACTGGATATGAACTATCGAGCAGCCCAAACTTGGGGATAGCAACAAGAACCACCCGGTAGAAGTAGAACCCCAACGTACGCACTTACGCGCGGCGATCCAAACATCGCAAAGGAAAAGGGGATCGAATGCGTACGGACGAGTTTTCATAGGCGGATAAAATAGCGGGGGCGAGGGTCACCTGCGCGAGGCCGATGATGAACCCGCGGAACTTGTAGATGAGCGCCTGGTGCTCCAACTCCTCGTACTGCGCCGCCGTGAAGGGATCCTCGGGGTCAACGGAGGGCGACGGGACGAGCTTCTGCGACGGCGGCCTCCTTCCTCCTGCTAGTGGCACGGCGGCGGAGGTCTGGGGGAGGCGGCGACGGTGAGGAAGGAGGAGAGGGGAACGACGGTAAGGGAGAGAGGGAGGCAGGGGAGAGAGGCGCACCTGTGATGGATCGACGGCGGCAGGGGGCAGCGACGGTGGTGGATCGACGACGGCGGCTGGGGAGCGATGGCGGCGTGGGGGATTTTTTCGTCGATTTGGCCGTGGAGGGGAGCGACGCGCACACGGCTAAGTCATGGAACTACTACCCCCGGCGTTTTGGCGTAAACGCCGGCGGTAACTTCGCACTCACTAACATGTGGGCCACAGTTAGTTTCCACTGGCGGAAAGGGCCTAATTCGCCGGGGGTATTTTTTTCGTTCCCAGCTGGCGAGACGCCTTAAGTTGTATAAGCATGTTAATTAATCAAAACCGAGTCCTTAACACAGTGGTGCCACTCTCGATCTTATGCTGAAGCACCCAGGGTTCGAATCCCTGTGGATGCAAAAAGGCCAACCTTTTTTTCCTTCCCTTTTCTAGCTAACACTTAATTCTTAAATTGTAAAGTGCTTTTGGCGACATATGATAAAAAATCAATGAAGGATAAATTGCGAGACATAAATTGATGATTTTAATTCTTGAATGACTTCAAAGTCCTTTCGAGGATATCCGATAAAAAACCAAGACATAAATTTAGGATACACTTGAGAAGGACAAATGGTTGTTCGAGAGATAATTATTATAAATACACAAATGACTTCAAAGTCCCTTCCGCTTGGTCCTTGTGACCCCACCGGTATCGTTGCGACTCCTTGTGTACGGAGGAACACTTGACCTAGGTAGCGTCGTCCTTCTTCTTCTTAGTGTGTAGGTTCTATCGTCTTCATCGGGTTCTTCCATCATTGGGTCTCCGACGAGGCCGTCGAAGTCTTGCTCGTCGGCAACTCCATCCATTCCGACGAGGGCCCTTTTTCCTCTCCTTACGACAACACGGCTGGGCCTTGACGGGTCAGTTATGAAGAAGCATTGCTCGACGTGCTTAGCCAATACCCAAGGCTCATTTTGCGCGGTGGGGTTCTTGGTCTTGGATTTGGGGGGCAGTCGCATGGTGGTGACATACGCATCTTCTTTTGTGACGTCCGTAGCCCATCTGACACGAAACATCGGTAGCTTCTCCCCGACGTAGTCGAGCTCCCAGATTTCCTCGATCCTTCCGTAGTACCTTTTCTTCTCTTCACCCATGTACGATTCCATCGTCACGCCCGAGTTCTGATAGTCGCTTTTTTTGTCTCTCTCCTCTGTGGAGAATGTGTAACCGTTGATGTCGTATTTCTGATAAGTCATGAGGTTGGCGGCGGGCCCATAAGACAAGGCCAATATCATTTTGTCTACGTCGCTTGCCATTGGTGGGGGATTGGCATCAATCTGGTCTTTGAACCAGCTCGCGAAAGAGGAGTTGTGCGCTCTAAATACCTCTTGTTCCGTCATCGGCTTGTCAGCCCTGCTCTTGATCATGTTTATGTGCTGATCCACCCAAGGCTCTACCTCGTTCATGTGCTGTAGTGCTACTAAGTGGGCCCTGTTAAAGTCTGTTCTCCTATCATCTTGATCGGCGTCGAGTTCCCTCCTGCCAGCGTTGTGGCCTACTCCCTCGAATCTGCCGAGGTGCTTGTTGGCGGGCAATCCAACCGGACGTGGGTCGTCCTCGTTTAAATAATTCATGCAGAAAGAGATGCACTCCTCGGTGAGAAAGCCCTGGACGATGCTTCCATCCGGATGTGCCCTGTTACGAACGTATCCTTTGATGAAGCCGTTCATTCTTTCTAACGCCATCATGTTGTGAAGGAACGCGGGCCCGAGATCCTCGATATCGTCCACTATATGCACCAGCAGATGGACCATGATGTCAAAGAATGCGGGCGGGAAGTACATCTCCATCTCGCATAGGATGGTGACGATCTCTTCCTGCAGCCTCCCGAGTTTCTTGACGGTTATCGACTTTCGAGTGATGACGTCGAAGACGTTACACAGGTCAGTCAGCGTCGCACGAACGTGCGGTTCCATTATCCCTCGGATAGCAACCGGAAGTATCTGCGTCATCATGACATGACAGTCATGAGACTTCATCCCGCAGAAGATTTTTTTTCGTCGGGTCCAGCCATCTGCGTATCAGCCCCGCGTAGCCTAGGGGAAATTTGACTTCTAGTAGGCACTTGAAGAATTGTTCGAGCTCATCGGGATTTAGAGTGAAGCAGGAGGGGCGAGGAGTTTCGCGCTGCTTGGCCACCCTTTTGCGTTTGCGACCATCCGTCTCCTCCTCCTCGGTTTCCTGGTCATCCTGGGCGAAATGAAGCTCTTTTCTGATATCAAGGGCCATCAGGTCGTGTCTTGCTTTCGACCCGTCTTTGGTCCTCTCCGGCATGTTGAGCACAGTACCAAGCAAGCTCTCGCACACGTTCTTCGTGATATGCATGACATCAAGGCTATGAGGCGTACCGAGGACCTTCCAGTACGGCAAGTCCCAAAACACGGACCTCCTTTTCCATACCCCCAAGAGCGGCCCGGGTTCCTTTTTCTTTCTCTTGTCTCCTTTCTTCCGCTTCTGGATCTTTATCTTACCCGCCGGAGGGCAGTCTTTCCAGTTTTTCAACAGAGTATCTATCTCTTCGCCGCTTCGCCTAGGTGGAGGTCCCTCGACCTCATCCTTCCCATTGAACAGGTCTCCACGCTTCCTCCACGGGTCATTCTTGGGAAGCCACATTCGATGCCTCATGTAGACGGTTTTTGAAGACCCGAGATCCTTACCCAGCTGTAAAAATGGCGTCTTTTCCATGCACCTCACACATGCCTTGTGTCCGTGGCACAAATCGCACGCAATATATCCGTATCCAAGATAGTCCTGCACCGTCGTCAACAGTGTGGCTTTCATACGGAAAGTTTCTTGTCCGTAGGCGTCCCAAGTTTCTGTCCCTTCCTCCCACAGAGTGACTAGCTCCTCCTTCAATAGCTCCAGATACAGGTTGATATCGCTCCCTGGCTGCGTCGGCCCTTGGATTAGCATACTCATGTGTATGTACTTCTTCTTCGTGCATAGCCATGGAGGGAGGTTGTACATCCATACAAACACGGGCCAGGTGCTGTGCTTGCTGCTTTGGTTCCCAAACGGATTGAGTCCGTCGGTGCTCGCACCCAACTTGATGTTCCTTGGTTCTTTCCCGAATTCTTCGTAATACTCATCGTCTAATGTTTTCCACTGGCTTGCATCCGAAGGGTGTGTTAGCACTGGGTTTTCAACCCGTTCCACATCACGCATCACCGCCTCCTTTCTTTCCGCGTGCCAGCGCATGAGCTTTGCTTCCTTGGGGTCCACGAAGTACCACTGCAGACGGGGCGTGAGCGGGAAGTACCACACAACTTTTCGAGGAGATTTTCTTGTCCCTCTCTTGTATCGAGATTCGCCACACTGTGGGCATGTATCGAGATTGGCATGCTCGTTCCGATATATTACGCGATCACCGATGCATGCGTGGTATTTCGGTGCGGTAAATCGAGAGGGCACACGATTTTCTTGGCCTCCTGTAGGCTACCGGCACACGTGTTATCTTTAGGAAAGTGGATCTTCAAGTATCCGAAGAGTTCGTCCACGCTTGTGTCCGTCCATTTGTGCTTTGCCTTCATCTCCATAATATCGAGAGCGTATCTCAGACGGCTCTCCTCCGTCCCACGAGCTGCATCGTACAACGGAGTTCTCGAGTCTACCTCGAGTTGATCCAGCTTAGCCTTCCGTCTACCAGTGATTTTGGGGTCGGTCGATGTGTTGCTGAGAAGAAGTTCTTGAACATGACGGTCCTGCACGGCCGCGGTTAGCGGGGTATTTCTACTCATGTCCTCGTCGGCCGCATGTTCTTCCCGGCCTTCTTGATCACCATCAACGTGTGCGCCATCCTCTTCAACCTCCTCTCCATTGTCATGTGGGGCATCCTCTCCATCACCTTCGTTATCATCATCTCCACCATCATCACCTCCATCTTCATCACCATCGATATCATCATCTCCATCATCACTCATCCACTGAGTATGCCCCTCCATGAAACTATACCTGAGCAGGTCTTGATTCACTATGCCTGAGAAGGGGTCAAACAACGATCCTAGCTTGCATCTTCGACAAGGACACATTATATCCTTTCGCTTTTTTCGATACATGTCGGCCGTCGCGCGTTCCACGTATCTATCCACGACGCTTTCCCTCATCGCGATGACCATCGCTGCCTACAAGACAAGATAATTGATTACACCGCCGTCTCGGTTTTCACGGAAAAAATTCGGCATGACCTTTGCTAAATATTGTCATGCTGGAGTTCCAAAATTCGCCGGAACGGAAGTTAATCAACATTCCGGCAAAACATTGGCAACTCAATGTTCCTGCACGCGTAAACAAATGCAAAACAATGCATTTACATATATGGAACCACGCCTTTTGCCACCACTAGTACTAGTGATATAACCGCGAATTTTCGCCAACACATGAACATTCCACTCATTTAGTTTATGTACCTACTAGTTGACGCGATGTCCAAAAGCACCCGAGAGACGCCACACGTCGACTTTAATGCTTGAGAGATCTAGAGATCTAAGAAATGGAGAGATCTAGCTAGATCTAGTGGAAAAGGTGGTGGGAGGAGATAGATCTAGATCTATATTATGCAAATCATGCTAGAGGGGCTAGGTAGTGCATGATTTGCTCAAATACATCATATTTTATTGGTTGAAATAGCTAAAATGGGTGGGGGAATGAGCTAACTAGTGCTTGGGTTGATTTGCCATCACATATGAGTGTGTGTGGGTGGTGGTAGGTGGCTGGTCGTCCTAAATGGACATGCCCAGGTTACCGCCGGCGCCTACAATGAAGAATGCCAGCGGTAGGGCCAGTTACCGCCGGCATCTACGGCACGCAAACGCCGGCGGTAAGTGAAGGCTGGTGGCCCACCCTGGCTCGGTGACACCCCCGGCGTCTACGTCCCTGTTTCGCCGGCGGTAATGGCCCAGTATCCCCGGCGCTTTAGGCCCAACTCGCCGGCGGTAAAGCCAGGCCCACTTGGGACCCCGCGGCCCATTGTACCCCCGGCGCCTCCGTTTCTGTTTCGCCGGCGGTAATGGCCCAGTTCCCCGGCGCTTTAGGCCCAACTCGCCGGCGGTAACGCCAGGCCCACTTGGGACCCCGCGGCCCATTGTACCCCCGGCGCCTCCGTTTCTGTTTCGCCGGCGGTAATCGAGCTACCCCCGGCGCTGTCCTTCCTATTCGCCGGCGGTAGTGTTAGCCCCCCCTGGAAGGTATTACCGCCGGCATCTTCAGCTTGTATTTGCCGGCGGTAAGGAGTGCGGCTATAAGCCTTTCCCTAGTAGTGGTGGTCTGGCTCGACGAGTTAGCGGGCCGGCCCAATAAGCTTGTGGGGCCCACTTTCCTGTTACAGAGCCGGCCCAGTAGTGGGTGGGGTCCACCTTAAAGCAAGTGGGCCGGCCCAATTAGAGTGTGGGGTCTACCATAAATCAAGTGGGTTGGCCCAATAAGTAAGTGGGCCAGCTCGTTTAGTTGTTGTTTATATGCCGGTATAATAGGCGCTTTAGGATTTTGCGAGGCACATATGTGATTTCGCTTAATTGGGCCGTTTAAGAGATGGGAATTTGTGATTTAGATACTGAGAATATTTACGCAGCACATGATTTATGTCGGATAGCCTCACTTACCACAAGCACCATAGAAAAAATGCGCGAAAGAACTATAAAACTGACTAAATATTACATCAGCTGCAAGGCTTTGAAAAAATATTACAGAACCCAGAGAACTTGAATGGTAATTAAACCTAGCAATACAATGAAGCGATTCGGCAATCTTTTAAGTTGTCCATGCAGCACATATATCTGAAACAAAGACATTACAAGTTAAGACAGCAACAATGGAAAGGCAAAGACACTACAATATTGTTTGCCAAAGAATTTGGAACTCATCATTTCGTCATTATAACAAGATCATTGTAATGCGCACAATAAGCAAACAAAGAGTGCACGCCGCATACCAACAGCCAATATAACATAGCACGTTAGAATGAAACAACAGACTTACTACTGTCGAGTCCCATGCAAACCAACATGTTCAGGGAGTACAAAATTGGCATGGACAACATAGTAGCAAGCTATAAATTTTGTAACAACGACTGAGCAAGATGAAGTTATGATGGCTACATCTACAGAGCAGGGAATATAAACGAAAAATAGAAGTTACGATGGCAAAAGCTAAAGAGGAGGGAATGTGACCCAACAAGTGCCAAGTGCAATTACTTCAAATTGACCTGAACTAAATAATACTCCTGAACTTATAGTGAAGGGGATGCAAATCAAGATGTTTCGGGATATAAACTTGTAATGAGCAACACATAGAGGATAGTTAATGCTGGAGCTTAGGATGGACCAGATAAAGAATATAGTGGGATCACCTGTGAACTTGTATAAGAGGGAATGCAAACCAATTTGTTCAGCATTCCATATGTGAGTGTCATGGCAAGTCCGAGAAACAAGTCAATAATGCAGCTTTTGAAGAACAAGGTGGCACACAAAACTATTATCTAGTAGTATGACAAGTATATTTGTACTACAGGCTAGATAGCAGAGTGATAGCATGCCAAAATAAATACATACTTTGTTAGCTTACAATGAACTAGATACAAAACAATGGCATCACCTGTAGTACAGGGAATGCAAGCCAACATGTTCATGGAGTAAAAAATTGGCACAAACAACATAGTAGCAGGCCATAATTTTTGTAACAACGACTGAGAAAGATAAAGTTATGATGGCTAGATCTACACAGCAGGGAATGTAAACCAAATATAGAAGTTACGATGCCAAAAGCTATAGAGCAGGGAATGCGAACCAACATGTGCAATTACTTAAAATTGGCCATGAACTAAATAATAGCAGGATGTTACTATAATAGCTAGGAATAAAACAGATAGGAGTTATAATGGCATCACTCATAAACTTGTAGATAAGGGAAACAAATCAATTTGTTTCGGGATATAAAGTTGTAATGAGCAATACATAGAGGATAGTTAATGATACGGCTTAGGATGGACCAGAAACGGAATATAGTGGGATCACCTGTGAACTTGTAGAAGAGGGAATGCACACCAATATGTTCACCATTCTATATGTGAGCGCCATGCCAATTAAGAGAAACAAGTTAATATTGCAGCTTTCGAAGAATCAGATGGCAGACAAAATTATGACGGAAGTAGCTGCTGTGACGAGTTCAAATAAATTTGTACTGCAGGATGGCAGAGCGATAGCATGCAAGAACTAATAGCAGGCAGTTACTTTGTTAGCTTACGATGAAGTAGATAGAAATAACAATGGCATCACCTGTAGTACAGGGAATGCAAACCAACATGTTCAGGGAAAACAATATTGGCATGAACAAAATAGTAGCAGCCTATAATTTTTGTAACAACGACTGAGAAAGATAGAAGTTATGATGGCTACATCTACAGAGCAGGGAATGCAAACCAAAATGTTCAATCGCTTAAAGTTAGCAATGAACTAGAAAATAGCAAGGTGTTACGGTCATATCTAGGAATGAACTAAAAGAGCTTCAGACAAACAAGCATCTGAACCCAGAACATGGCTCTAAAACAAGGGACTTACATTAGGAGAAGCACTCTGTGGGAGTCACAGCAGATCTTCCTGGGGTTGATAGATCCGGTGACGAAGTACGCTACATGTGCTACTTGGGGTTGGAGAGATGGCCATTATACTTCATGGTTACTCATCTCATCTGCAAAAACGTAACGGCGCGTCGTTAGCACAAACAGGTTCCCGCAAGATTAAACAAGAACTTGCAGGCAAGCAATATAAAAGCAATAGTAGAAGAGTTTAGATAACGCACGGCGCCGGTGAAGCAGATCCGGTTCATGCACAGCGGTGTCGGTGAGCAAGATCCGATGCGGTGGACGACGGATCCGGCGAAGCGGCTTCGGTGGGGTGGACGATACCGCAGCTGTGAAGCGATTGTGGTAGACTGCTGGATGAGCATATGGTTTCGAGGTTCGGCGGGGATGATCCGGTCCGGTTGATGACGGCGTCGATGAAGCGGCTCCGGCAGGCAGCCGGATGACGAGGATCGCGATGCCTCGGGTAGGCCAGGGAAGTCCGGCGGGGATGTTCCGGTGCGGTGGTCGTGGAGGTGGGAGAGAGGGACTTGGGAAGTTTCGGTGGGTGGTCTGAGGGAAATGAATTTTTTTTGGGAGGGTTTCCGGGCAAGGGAGGTGGTGATCGAAAAAATGACGGGCAGACCCCCCCACCAACCGACTTTGCTGTCATCTCCACAGGGGTAGAATGGGAATTTGGAAGCGTGTGAAATTTTTGTATTTTGTGGGCGGGAAGTTTTGCCGCTATGAGATTTTGAATTTGGCTAAGGTCCAAGTATAATGATAAAAAATTGTGAGACCGTACTAGTACCTCTGTTCAAGGCCGAGTGTAAAATCAAATCATCATCACCTTGAATATCGGTCAGTACCATGATCATGATCTATCTCTGAAATTAGTGTATCCGCTAGATCTTGCAAAGTGTAATGATAAAAAGAATTGTGAGACCGTACTAGTACTTCTCTTCTAGGCCGAGTGCAACATCAAATCATCATCACGTTGAAAATTTGTTACCAACTTACCATGATCATGATCTACCTCTGAAAATGGGCGCATCCGCTAAAACTTGCAAAGTATAATGATACAAATTTGTGAGACCGTACTAGTACTTATGTTCAAGGTCGAGTGCAACATCAAATCATCATTACATTGAAAATTGTGTTACCATGATCATGATATTTCTCTGAATTTGGCGCATCCGCTAAATCTCGCAAAGGATAATGATAAAAAAATTGTGAGATTGTACTAGTTCTTATGTTCAAGGCCGAGTACAAGATCAAATCATCATCACGTTGAAATTTGTTACAATTATCATGACATATCTCTAAAATTGGTGCATCCGCTAAATCTTGCACGTGGCGCATCTCGGTGCGGAGCAACAGGTCGGTGCTATCAAGGTTGAGGCGTCGGAAATAAAAAAACGCTTCGGTGAGGATGTAGATCGGTGTCTTCTCCTTCGAATCTCCAAAGATCAAGAGCTTTGGTTGGTGGAGGAAGGAGATCTTGCAAATCTTGTGTTCTTGAGGTGGCTCTAATGGAGGTGAAGCTTGGCAGATTTCTTGTGCAATGATTGAGCAAGGAGCAAGGTAGAAGAAGGGGGGTATAAATACCCCTCTCCAAAATCCAGCCGTTGAGCCTTCCGGGGGGCCGGATAATCCGGCCCCCCCAGAAAATCCGGCCTCAGGGACAAAACCAGGTAAATATCCGGCCAAATGTCCGGCCCCTGTCCAGAGCTGCTTTTCTTCTGGTCCTTAGCCGATTTCGAGGGGCCCGGATATTCTTGAAATATCCGGCCCGGATAATCCGGCCCTGGGATAAATCCGGGCAAATATCCGGGCAAATGTCCGGCCCCTATCCTGAGCCGAAAACTGGGGGCCGGATATTTTGGAAATATCCGGCCTGGATTATCCGGCCTGGTGATCCTGTTACAGCTTCTTTTTGACACGACTTACAACATCCATCACACATATATATGTATCTATATAATCCCTGAACCACTTAGACAAACATTAGTGTATCACATACATTGACATCAAACACACAAAACAAAATATGAGAGATGTTCTTTCACTTGTCGAACGGACATGGATAGCTTGCATGTTTTTTTTCACAGGAAAAGACTATTCGTATGGTGAACGGAAAAAGAATCATGTGGAAAAGGGACTCTAATTTCTTAAATTACACGAATAATACAATCTAGGCACTCGAAAGACAAATCGTATGTAACAGGGACTCTATTTTCCCTAAACTCCACCTATGTTATGAATCCAATCACAATACTTTTACGCGATTTAAAAGATTGTGTGGGGATGGACAATCTAGGCATTTGAAAAACAAATCGTATGGGAGAGGGACTCTATTTTCCCTAAACTCCACGTATGTTATGAATCCATTTATTTTATGCTCTACCAAAATACTGTTACGTGATTAAAAAGAGTATGTGGGGATGTCTCCACCTACGCGGGTGGTTCTCTTTTCTTAACATGTACGATGGTGGTTCTAAATCAGGTGGGGCTGGCTGCACGGTCCCTGGTGGTGTATGTCCATACTAACTTGTACGTGCAATTTTTACGTAACATATATCGACTTTAAATCCGAACCATTAAAATTAAGATCAATGAATTATATATTTTAAGCCTTTGTGGATTAACCTGGTGTCTCCGTTAAAACCTCTTATTTTGCTTTTAGTATACAATAGATGAACGGTGGTGCGCGCAAGGAGAATTATTTGTGGGTGTGTTGAGCTGTTAGGCATAAGTCGAAATCCTCATCTAAACGAGGCCTCAGCTTAACACATAAAAAAGGTGTTCAATCTCGCCCACAATACCCTCTTCTTTCCTCTCCCTTTATTGGAACTTGTTTTGCAGACAAGGAAAGTGGCACGTGTAATGTGAGTAAAACCCTCTTAGCCAAAATCATCTACGAGCAAGATTTTCTATATTGTAGATGCCCCAATTGACTCACATCCCCAAAGTAGTTTTTTTTATGTCAGTATAGACATCTTTACTGGATGTATACTATCATACATGGCATGCATTTGCCTAATGAGCAGCATTGTATTGCTATTCTAGCCAACCTGATCGATATATCAAGCTTCATGCACGAGATGCCATGTTTAATTTACTCCCTCGCTCTGATCCATATTTATTGGTGTGAAATGAATGTGAATCGGAGGGAGTACTTTTCTTAGATAGTACTATATCATTTCAAAAAAAGTACTACTACATCACAAATGCATCAAAAGAGTACTACATCACAAGACCACCACGGTTGTACTAGTAGAGTTTAATGCTGAACTTCCAAAGGGATTAAGATTACACATATGAACTTTAAACATGACCAGGAGCATGAGGGCCAGCAGCAGGGGCGTTGACGTGGAACAAGCTAGGCAAGACGTAATTCTGGAGGAAGAGGCCATATGATACGTGCTTGGCCTTGGTTTCAGGGCGGTGCTTCCCCCGATGTACTTAGGCCTACACCCATCGCATGTTGGATCAGGCTGCGGATGTCCTTCTGGAGAATTTTTCCACATAATGGGCAAAATAGCTCCCCGCGCATGCAGAAACGAATTTCACCACCCTTCAGTCGCTTGAGAACATAGCGGCTTTTCCGGTCCCTGCGCACCTTGTTGTTGTCCATGTCATCAGAATACTCCTATGAATTATTAAGTACTACATAATCAGGTTTTTTATGACAGATCGAATAAATACTCCACTAACATAATCAAACCTTAGAAACCCTAAAATTAAATGTCAAGAACAAGTAAATGGCAGAAGAAATCATAATAAATCATGAGAAACCCTATGAACAACCATGAACATAAGCCACAACAATTGCAAGTCCACTAAGTATGAACACATAAATTCATTATATGACTACATGGCAGATTAGTCGAAATTAAATTAGAATCTGATCTTACGAATCGTAGAATCAATTACATCTACAAGAACAAGGTAGGATATCAAATCAATCAAGAACCAGGCTCGTGCAAACCATGTGAATAGTAATATGACACAAAGAGTATTGGGACAGTTTCGGTAAAAGAGCAGTACCTCCTCGTCATCACCCTCAACATCCTCCTGGAACTGAACATTTGGGACGAAATCGTCGAAGGGATCGAGGTTCGCGTCCAGCACCGGGCCTAGGAAGACCTCGCCGTGGTGGCCTGCAACGCCATGCACATCTTCGGCGGGATCAACAATGTTGGTATCCACCTTCTGCTCGACGGCCAGGACGCCCGTTTCGACCGAGGTCGAAGAATCAGACAAGCAGAGGAGATGAGCGGCATGGGTGCCCGGTGAAGCCTCACCCGCCGTGACGACCAGGACGCCCATTTCGACCGAGGTCGAAGAATCAGACAAGCAGAGGAGACGAGCGGCCTGGGTGCCCGGTGAAGCCTCACCCACCGCAACGGCCACTACCATAGAGGCATCCTCTGCGCGAGCGGCCGCCGATTGCTCCGCCTCGTATGCAATACCTGTCTTCATGCTGCTGCGGTTGGAAACGGGGAAGTCGATGCCTTAGAGGTGCGGTGAGTGGATGGGGGTTTTTCACAGTGTGGGGGAGGCAAGTTGGGGGAGTGGAGAGGACGAGCTCGCGAGAGATGATGAGGCCGATTATTTTATAGCCTCTGACTCTCTGTATCCAGTAGTGGATGCGTGAAGTCGTGCATGTACTCGACTTTCCACTTTCTGGGAAACGTGTACGAAACTTTTTTTTTGGAACATTTAACTTCATGTGGGGCTCATGTATACCAATACTTCCAAACGTCCACTACTAGAAAAAGGCTTACCGCCGGCGACCTGAAAAGACTTACCGCCGGCGTTTTCGGATTCACCGGCGATCACCTCGCCGGTGGTAAGCCCTTACCGCCGGCGTTCTCAAATTCACCAGTGGTAACTGGCTGTTACCCCCGGCGTTTTCCCTACTCCCATCGTTATTCGCCGGCGGTATCAGTTTTTGCGAATAAAAAAAAGCATGGCAAGCAGCGCATCTGCAGCGCCACCAGGCTGTGTACATGTTACAAACTAGTCCAACCAGAAACAAAGTTTACACCAAGGACCCTAAAAAGAAAAGCAAAAGCGATCAAGTCCAATCTTCTGGCTCCCGATCTGGATCCCGCCGCCGCACGCCACCATCCCGCTCGACGACGACGACGGCCTTGGTCGGCTTGGCGACGCGCTTCCTCGCCACCGCGCCCGCCTCCTGCGCGCCCTCCTGGTCCCCCGCGGCGGACAGGTCCTCGTCTTCCCAGCGCCAGCTCCTCCTCGTCCGGCTCCTCGCCGCAGACCTCGTCTTCGGCCGGCTTCTCCGCCGCCGCGGCCTCCTCCTTCCTCGGCGCCTTGCTTCTTCGCCCCCGAAGACGATGCCCCCTTGCGCGGGCGCTTTTCCGCCGCCGCTTCCTGGTCGAGGTCGGGCTCGGGGTCGGCGACGACCTTGGCGGTGGCCTTCCGCTTGCGGGAGGAGGCGCGCGCCGGCGTGGCGGCGGAGGACGGTGGCGGCGCTGGTGTTGGGAGGGGCGGCGGCGCTGGTGTTGGGGAGGGACCGGTGGTGCTAGTGTTGGGGAGGGAGCGCCGGCGCCGGGGTTGGGGAGAGGAGCAGCGGCGCTGGTGTTGAGGGAGCTGCAGCGCTGGTGCTGCTGTGTGTGGGTGTGTGGTGTGCGTGAAGAGATAAGGGAGAGAGGAAGTGCGTGGTGTGATAGGGTCGCGTGGGGGTTGGGTGTGCGACGTGTGCGTGGTGCGATAGGGTCGCGTGGGGCGTGGGTCTGGGTGGTTACCACCAGCGGATCCGGCCAATTTGCCGGCGCTAAATTTGCCCCCAAAAATCCCCGCACCTATTCTATTTACCCCCGGCAATTTCTATCCCTAGCCGCCGGCGGTAGCGAGGGTTACCCCCAGCGTTTTCTAGCCCGTTTCGCCGGTGGTATGGGGAGGCCCATCCGGATGGTCTCGGCCCACCTTACCGCCGGCATTTTGATTCCATTTCGCCGGCGGTAAGTGTCCTACCCCCGGCAACCCTGTTTAAACTCTCTGGCGGTAATGCGAGGCGGTCCTAAAAGGGCTTACCGCCGGCATCTTTAAATCGTACTCGCCGGCGGTAAGAAGTGCGGCTATAAGCCTTTTCCTAGTAGTGGTCATAAGTAATTCAAAATCATTCAGAATAATATGAGACCTTAACATTTTATTTTTTGTGTCAGATATTGTCTATGAAAAATAACATCCTTCAAAAAATAAATCCCCTATGCCAATCCGATCATGCCCATCTACTCCAACTAGCTTCCTCGAGTAATTTGTCACCTTACATTCTTAAAATGAACCAAAATCTGGCACAGGGGTGCATCATCACATGGAAAATGATGTTACCATTATGTCTTCCCATTTTTGTTTGAATTTTTCAAAATTGTCATGCCCTAACGGAAAAAATGTACTCCTTCTAAGAAGCATGTATCAGAATGGCATTACCAAAACTTGGGGGTGGGGTGGGGGGAGGGGGGCACATGGTGGTGTGATGATACATCACATTTGGACCACACAACATCATTTGGACCAACCAAAAAAAAACCACCCTACACAAACCCTGGTCAAAACTAGTTTGACCAATATTACAAAAGTTGTACGGAGTACATAATTCAGAAACCGTCAGAAATATACGAAGCATTCAGGAGTCCCCAAAGTCAGTGACTTTGAGTCACTTACAACTGTGGTCCACATATCAGTCACCCAAAGTCATGGCAAAGTCACCGACAGACAAAGCAAGCAGTGAACAGACAACTCCGTAGCACTGAAAAGACATCTCACTGAAAAGGCTAGTATTACCTTTTCTTCCCGGATAAGCAAAAATAGCTGATCGGTACTGACGAAATGCAGCAGGTCCGCAATGTACTCCAGCTATAAGTGAAGCATGCCTACCACTGAAGAGGAAATTCAAGATTCCACCAGATCCCCATATCACTCTTTTGCATAAAACACGGACATATCTTTTGCACAATTCACCACTTGTTGCTCTAATCTATCGCAGCTTCCATCAGTTGGTCATCTAATTAACGATTTAACGGATTAGAAAAATAAGCGGTGGAATTAGAAGTACTAGTAGCGAAATGTGCAAAATATACTGTCCTTCCCGAGGGGGTTTGTCCAGAAGAGGGCCGGATGACAATGTCCCGGGTGCATCCAGAAAAGAGAGGGGTAGTTTCTAATACATGTAAGAAATTATTTTACAAAAAGGTACATACTAAGTAGTACAACTATTAGTACAGTACTACTATTTCGAGGGAAAATGCCATGTCGTGCGACCTCTAATCAATGAGTAGAAGTTGTAGGTGCGCATAACATGCATTGCTGAAAGCTGGTTCCGCTGGAATTTGAGCTCAGCCGGGGCGGATTCTGCGAAGTTCGCCCGACGTCACTCATGTATCCCACCAAACTGCTCACTTCTTTCAATGTCTCTTCTCTTTCACTGCAGCTCTCCAACATCAGGTGCATCAACTTATCTTGTGCCTTTTGCCTCTCGAGAAGGGCAAGGATGGCGATGTCAGCATATTCAAGGTTCAACTTTTGGAGCTCTACTTTATCCTGAAGAAGGATTTTGGACTCTATATCAGACTTGTCTCTTTCGAGGCACACAGTCTTGAGTATGCTGCTGGCTTCCTCCGCTGATGCAATGTTCCTCTCTTTCTGCTTAATCAGCTCGTTCTTCAACATGTCGCGCTCTGCGAGGGCTGCAAATGAGCTCCACAAGAGTTTTCGAATTCTTCTTCTTGGCAGCCAAATCGTCTCGGAGGCGATCACACTCTAAGCTGAGCTCCTCGTTTTTTCCATCAAGATGGCGACAGTGGTGTCGATAGTCGGCGCCGCTTCCTTCAGGGCGAAATCATCAGTAGCAAGTAAGCGCAAAGGAAGAAGAAGAAGATAACTACACAGTGCTTGGTGCTACCTCATTTCGCCGGGGTAGGGCCGGGTTGAAATCATCGGACGACGACGATTCCTTGGTCGTGGAAGTTGGTGCAGTACGGACGTCGTTGGAACTTCCAACCCTTTCAGATGTATAACCATAGAGACTCTTAAAGAGCTTGAGCCCGGGCAAGAAGAAACGAAAGTACATGGCGAAGGAAACTAACCCGGTGAGCACAGCACGGACGCGTTTCGGCGGCGGCGGCGGCGGCGACAGCGAGCCCACTTGGTTTCTGGAACCGTCTCTCGAAATTTCGAGCCGGCGTTTTTTATCCGCGTACTTGACTGCTGACGACCTGAAGTTTGAACACATTAATTGCTGGAGGAGAGAGCGACGAAAGAAATGAAAGTACATGGCGAAGGAAACTAACCCGGTGAGCACAGCACGGATGCATTTCGGCGGCGGCGGCGGCGACGGCGAGCCCACTTGGTTTCTGGAAGCGCCCTTCGAAATTTCGAGCCGGCGTTTTTTCTCCGCGTACTTGACCGCCGACGACCTGAATTTTGAAGACATTGCTGGAGGAGAGAGTGACGACCAAATGTTTGTTAGGTGGAGAGAGGAAGAAAGTGAATGGAACGAGAGAGTTTAGCGTTTTGCCCTTATAGTCATAGTCGCTAACCGTGACGCGGGAAGGTTGGTCGTCGG
Source organism: Lolium perenne (assembly GCF_019359855.2). Lineage (NCBI taxonomy): Eukaryota > Viridiplantae > Streptophyta > Magnoliopsida > Poales > Poaceae > Lolium > Lolium perenne. The sequence continues at coordinate 263,179,705 of NC_067247.2, forward strand.
CGTTTAATGGTCTCCCGCGTGGAAACCGAGGCGGCCACGAGGCAGCGGCTGGCCACGCGGCATCCAGTCGCCTACGCCGCCGTAAATGAGGGTAGTTGCCTACCACCACCAGGTGACATGCACCTTTTGCATGTCACCGTGTGACATGCGGCCTAAATTCAAATTTAAACATTGCGAAAAAAATCATGCATCCGTTGACATGCCCATGGCATGCCACCGATGAAGAGTTCCGTGCCATGCACTCTGGCACTCTGCACCGTCTTGGATCAGAAAATGAGCGAAGAACGAGGATGAGGCACTAGTTCAAATTTAGGATGAAGTTTAAGTTTTATTTTGGTTTAAATTAGATTAGAGGGAGTAGTACTCTTACTTTATTATATTACTCGTACTTGTGTTAATGTAGTAGTATTATTATGGTGGTGTACTTGCGTTCATGTACTTGTTTCAGCTGTTTTGGTGAAGGAGACATGCATCACCTTTTTTGGTGATGTATCTAGTCGTCCTGTAGCCCTTGTCAAATTCCTCTGATATATTGATGGGAGGGCTTGTTCACCCCATACTGATGGGACCCTTGTCAAATCGTAATCATAGTTTTAAGTTTCGAAACCAATGAAAAATATCCTGCTACGTGCAAAATCTCAATGTGAAAATCTTAGTATATATTGTAGACTGCACAAAAATTATGAAAATATAGCAGGTAAAATTATACTCCGTATTGGAATTGTGCACTACTCCCTCCGTCTCACTACTTACGGCGCATTTTTTCCCGATATTACTCGATGCTTAAGGCGCGGGTGGTTGTGGTTCAGTCATCTCCCTAATTTGCACCTGCTTTCCCGTTTCCACTAGTCGAAAGTCGAAACCTGGCCACATTAACCCAAGATCCTGAAAAACTGTTGGTCTATCCCGAGAAACGAGGAGGTTTAAGGAAACGAGGAGTCCAGCGCGTGCGGAAGGTGCTTTAATCGTGAGAGCATGCAGGGGAAAAATGAGGAAACTAGCGATTACTTTCTCTCCTGCCAGTCTTATACCTTAATAAATGGGCAAACTGAGCACGTCGTAGCTAATCCTTTTATTAATTAAGCAGCTATATTAGTCAATAAGATTGCCTTATGTTTTTCCTCAGTTTTCGCCAAGCCCTTATTTGTAACCCGCAGAAGGAGCTCAGACGGGAGGATTCCAGTTTAGTTGACCGTTCCGTGCTGACGTGTGGGGCTAGTAGAAAGGGACCGCGTGGGACAGGACGAGACCGCGTTTGGTTGTACGTGAGCAGGAGCTGGGTTCTGTCTCTCTCGGCGCGAATTGGCATTTTTAAGAGCACCTTTTCCCCCTCTGTCTCTTTGTCTTTTTTAACCAAATTAGTATCAAATCTAGAGAAGCTTGCATTTCTGTCTTTCTTCAATTATTTGTGCCTTTTGGCCCTCGTTGTTTGCCCAATATGGCAGCAAATCTAGTACTCCCTCTGGTCCATATGTATGTAGTTAAATCTAGAAGCAAATCTCCAGGGTAATGTACGATAAATTCACAGTCATAGTAAATCGAGAAAAACAAAGTAGGGCCAACAAAATATAGTAGAATAGGGATAGATAATAGGGATCCCTCCCTAGATAATAAGCTGCATACACAGCAGCCAACATAGTAACAGGTTCGAGGTTCTTCACAACACCATCATACTAACAACACAACAACAAGGGATCCCTAGCTAACAACAAAATAGAAGCTGCTTTGTAGCAGCAGCACACGTTCAGGACTCCGCCTACCCCATCTGCCTCTGCCTCCACTTGTTGCTCCCCTTGGGAGCCTTGGGCTTGCGCGGAGGCATGCACCCGGCGGAGATCTCCACCCGCTGGATGCTGCGGAGGTGCATGCCGAGCGCCATGTGCTTGGCGCGGAAGGAGTGGGGGTTCACCGACGCGCCGACCTTGGGGTTGGTGTTGCCGATGTTCTCGACATGCGTGAGGAGGCAGTTGAAGTCAGTGCCGCCGAGCCTCCTAGTGCAGAAGGGGCACCTGTAGACACCCTTGGCGAAGTAGGAGACGTACTGGCCGACCTGCAGCCTCCGCAGCACCTGGCGAGTCTTGACGTCATGGTGCTCGTCGTCGCTGCCGACGTCGCTGCCAGACAGCTGATCCATATCAAACGGGAACTATTAGTGAATGAGATGCAACGATGACTAACGTGCATGATAACAAAGTAAGGAAAAACAGAGCCAGCCTCAGTTAGAGTGGACACAATTATATGTCTACAGGGATGGTGTTAACGAACCAAAGCTCATGCACAACAGAATTGTACACAGCAATGGTTCGCTGAACCCACCCTGTAAAAATTTGTGCCCAACGATTCATCATAGGCAAAGAAATAGATTCCAGATCTGAATTTGAACAGATTCCAGAATATTTGCAAAATTAAACGGTTGATATCTTTTGATTTGTGCATAAAATAACTGACTGAGATCCCATAAATTAACTGATTGAGATCCCATTATTACTTGCACAAATTAACCGAACGGCCGAACTCCAAATCTTCAAACGAAATCAAGAAGGGATCAAAGCAAAATGGAATAAAATCGGCGCAAATATTAACCCAATACTCATCCAAATCTACAAATCGGCACTAATAGTTACTAGGGAACCAGCAAAAATAGGGTTCAAAGAGGAATGGGGAACAAAAAAGGGACCCATAGTTACCTCGTTCCATGGGTCGTCCATGCAGGTGTCGTAGGGGTTCGGAGGCGAGATGTACGGCACCTCCTCATAGGGGTCCCATCCCGGCGGTATCCGACCGCCACCGGCGGCGGCGACGGCCGTTGAGGCGACGGCGTCGAAGAGGGAGGCGTCGCGCTTGGAGCCGACGGCGTCATGGACGATGGGATTCGCATTCTCCTTGAACATCTCGCCGGCATAGAGGGAGAGGGTTTTTCGCTTTGGAGAAGATGATGGGATGTGAGAGGTGGTGTTGCATGAGCTAGTGAGAATGACAGAGAGAGTGCGAGGAGGCGTCTATAAAGGCGAGGGGTGGTTAATGCAACCCACGTCATACGCGTCCACCATTGATCGTCTGCACGTCATGGGCTTCTGCAACGCGACACGCGTCCACGATTGCACGTCTTCGACTTTTGCACCGCGACCCGCGTCTACGCGTCAACAATTGCATGTCTTCCACTTCTGCAACGCAACACGTGTACTCGAGTCTAATACTCGCTAGTGCAATATACTCAGTTTTACCTCAAGTGGATGGTCAACAGAGAGTCAACAAATGGGATTAACTAGTTAAATAAGTCAACAAATGGGATTATCAAGCTTACTTATTCATTTTCACGTGTTAAACTTGTCTAAATCTTGGTCAAACCTAGGATTTGATCAAGATTCAAATGGGCAGAAAATTCCAAAAAAAAAAACAGAAAAATGAAAAACCAAAGCACATAGTCTTGTTATGTCATATAGTAAGCATTACAGTTGATAAACAAGGTCTAGACATATTCAAACCATACAAATCATGTATCTACCCTCTAACCCCTAAACTATGTCTTATGAAGTCAAGCATGAAGAGAAGTGGTTTTGGGTTTCAAACATGGAAATTTCAAAAACCTCCCAAAAACTTCATTTTAGAGTGACTAAGAAGGATACATGCTTCCTTTTTCATTTTCATGTTTTAAACTTGTTTAAATCTTGGTCAATCCTAGTATTTGACCAAGATTCAAATGGGCATCAAAATTTAAAAAATCAGAAAAATGAAAAACCAATGCACATAGTTTTTCTTATGTCATATAGTAAGCATTCAAGTTGATAAACAAGGTCTATACATATTCAAACCAGACAAATCATGTATCTATACCCCTAACCCCTAAACTCTGTCTTATGAAGTCAAGCATGAAGAGAATTGGTTTTGGGTTTCAAACATGGAAATTCAAAAACCTCCCAAAAGCTTCATTTTAGAGTGACTAAGAAGGATCCATGCTTACCTTTGCATTTTCATATTTTAAACTTGTTTAAATCATTGTCAACCCTAGGATTTGACCAAGATACAAATGGGCACAAAATTAAAAAAATTAGAAAAATGAAAAACAAAAGCACATAGTCTTCTTGTGTCATATCTTAAGCATTCAAGTTGATAAAAAAGGTCTAGATATATCCAAACCAGACAAATCATGTATCTACCCCATGTCGATCTTATGAAGTCTAGCATGAAGAGAAGTCGTTTCGGGTTTCAAACATGGAAATTTCATGAACATCCCAAAAGCTTCGTTTTAGAGTGACTAAGAAGGATCAAGGATTACCTTTTCATTTTCATGTTTTAAACTTGTTTAAATCCTGTTCAAATCAAGGATTTGACCAAGATTCATATGGGCATAAAATAGAAAAATAAAAAAATGAAAAACCAAAGCACATAGTCTTCTTATGTCATATAGTAAACATTAACGTTGATAAACAAGGTCTAGACATATTCAAACTAGACAAATCATGTATCTACCCCCTAACCCCTAAACTCTGTCTTATGAAGTCAAGCATGAAGAGAAGTGCATAGTTTGGGTTTCAAACATGGAAATTTAAAAAAACTCCCGAAAACTTCATTTTAGAGTGACTAAGAAGGATACATTCTTCCCTTTTCATTTTCATGTTTATACTTGTTTAAATCTTGGTCAAACCTAGGATTTTACAAGATTCAAATGTGCATCAAAATTCCAAAACAAACAGAAAACTGAAAAACCAAAGCACATAGTTTTCTTATGTCATATAGTAAGCATTAAAGTTGATAAACAAGGCCTAGACATATTCAAACAAGAAAAATCATGTATCTACCCCTACCCCTAAACTCTGTCTTATGTAGTTAAGCATGAAGAGAACTGATTTTGGGTTTCAAACATGGAAATTTCAAAAACCTCCCAAAAGCTTTATTTTAGAGTGACTAAGAAGGATCCATGCTTACATTTTCATTCATATTTTAAACTTATTTAAATCATTGTCAAACCTAGGATTTGACCAAGATTCAAATGGGCATAAAATTAAAAAAGATCAGAAAAATGAAAAACAAAAGCACATAGTATTCTTATGTCATATATATAGTAAGCATTCAAAAGTTGATAAACAAGGTCTAGACATATTCAAATAATACAAATCATGTATCTACCCCTAACCCTAAACTCTGTCTTATGAAGTCAAGCATGAAGACAAGTGGTTTTTGGTTTCAAACACGGAAATTTCAAAAACTTCCCAAAAGCTTCATTTTAGAATGACTAATTAAGAAGGATCCAGGCTTACCTTTTCATTTTCATGTTTTAAACTTATTTAAATCTTGGTCAAACCTAGGATTTGACCAATATTCAAATGGGCATAAAATAAAAAATAAAAAACAAAGCACATAGTCTTCTTATGTCATGTAGTAATCATTCAAGTTCATAAACAAGGTCTAGACATATTCAAACCATACAAATCATGTATCTACCCTCTAACCCCTAAACTATGTCTTATGAAGTCAAGCATGAAGAGAAGTGGTTTTGGGTTTCAAACATGGAAATTTCAAAAACCTCCCAAAAACTTCATTTTAGAGTGACTAAGAAGGATACATGCTTCCTTTTTCATTTTCATGTTTTAAACTTGTTTAAATCTTGGTCAATCCTAGTATTTGACCAAGATTCAAATGGGCATCAAAATTTAAAAAATCAGAAAAATGAAAAACCAATGCACATAGTTTTTCTTACGTCATATAGTAAGCATTCAAGTTGATAAACAAGGTCTATACATATTCAAACCAGACAAATCATGTATCTATACCCCTAACCCCTAAACTCTGTCTTATGAAGTCAAGCATGAAGAGAATTGGTTTTGGGTTTCAAACATGGAAATTCAAAAACCTCCCAAAAGCTTCATTTTAGAGTGACTAAGAAGGATCCATGCTTACCTTTGCATTTTCATATTTTAAACTTGTTTAAATCATTGTCAACCCTAGGATTTGACCAAGATACAAATGGGCACAAAATTAAAAAAATTAGAAAAATGAAAAACAAAAGCACATAGTCTTCTTGTGTCATATCTTAAGCATTCAAGTTGATGAAAAAGGTCTAGATATATCCAAACCAGACAAATCATGTATCTACCCCATGTCGATCTTATGAAGTCTAGCATGAAGAGAAGTCGTTTCGGGTTTCAAACATGGAAATTTCATGAACATCCCAAAAGCTTCGTTTTAGAGTGACTAAGAAGGATCAAGGATTACCTTTTCATTTTCATGTTTTAAACTTGTTTAAATCCTGTTCAAATCAAGGATTTGACCAAGATTCATATGGGCATAAAATAGAAAAATAAAAAAATGAAAAACCAAAGCACATAGTCTTCTTATGTCATATAGTAAACATTAACGTTGATAAACAAGGTCTAGACATATTCAAACTAGACAAATCATGTATCTATCCCCTAACCCCTAAACTCTGTCTTATGAAGTCAAGCATGAAGAGAAGTGCATAGTTTGGGTTTCAAACATGGAAATTTAAAAAAACTCCCGAAAACTTCATTTTAGAGTGACTAAGAAGGATACATTCTTCCCTTTTCATTTTCATGTTTATACTTGTTTAAATCTTGGTCAAACCTAGGATTTTACAAGATTCAAATGTGCATCAAAATTCCAAAACAAACAGAAAACTGAAAAACCAAAGCACATAGTTTTCTTATGTCATATAGTAAGCATTAAAGTTGATAAACAAGGCCTAGACATATTCAAACAAGAAAAATCATGTATCTACCCCTACCCCTAAACTCTGTCTTATGTAGTTAAGCATGAAGAGAACTGATTTTGGGTTTCAAACATGGAAATTTCAAAAACCTCCCAAAAGCTTTATTTTAGAGTGACTAAGAAGGATCCATGCTTACATTTTCATTCATATTTTAAAGGGATTTCTATTTTCGTGCCCTCGGGTCCTTAGTTGTGCTCAGTTTTCCCCAGCTCCTTAGTTTTTCCTCAGTTTTACCCAAGCGTTTGTCTGAAACCATCACACGTGATGTAACGCCCGGTTGCCCGACGGTTGACCGTTATCTTCTGACTAGTGGGGCCACGTAGAGCCTGCAAAGACACGTTAGACCATCCATCTTTGTTTGACCGTAAGCATCGCTGTATCCCTGACCAAAACGCGAACGAGTGGGGCTTCGCTATATCAAATGACAAGTGGGGCCATGGCGCTGATACAAGGGGCAATACACGGGTAGGATTAGATTTTTAAACGGAGCTCTACAGCGATGGCACGGAGGAGGTGGCCTGCGGAGTGCCGAGATGAGATCGACGTCCACAAAGAACTGCATGAGGCGAGACCAGACGCATTAGATAGATATGAACTAGACGCGTTTAACCATGCAAAGAAGAGAAGAAATGGTCAACGACATCGACGACTACCTCAAAACTTTGACTGACCGTGTCCGACACGAACGCGAGCAATGTAGAGAAAACTAGTGTCTCTCCTTTCTGGCGTGTATAGATGGGTGCTAGAAGAGTGTGGTGGCGAAGGGAAAGACCTCGCGGTGGTCTGTGGCGTCCAACATAGCGGGGCGGCGTGGCCGTGCCCACATCGGCGCGGATGCATGTTCGGCATTGGCATCAGCATGTACGTTCGGCATTGGCCTCGGTGGTATCTCTGGTGTGTCAGTGATCGAATGAGGGGACGGGATTGAGGGTGCATCCCGACGGTGACCTAGCAGTGGCGTCGAGCATAGCCGTTCTGACCATGCCGATATCGGCATCGGCAAAGTTTGGAGGCTGTGGTGCTCGAATCAAGGAGGGATTTGTTTCTTGTACGCCAAAAGTGATTTGAAACAAGTTTCGTGTTGAAGGTTAGGTAACGAAAGTTTGTAAGTAAGCCCAAAATTATACTAGCGCCATGGTGAGGTTCTTTTTGATAGAGCTATACGGTTGGGCAAACTTTTTGATACTTTTTAGATAGGGTTCCTTGTTGTTACACGTATGGCATCATGTATGGCAAATTTGGGATCATTTGGAGATGTTCGAAAAAATCACTTTGCTTAAACGCATGCCGTTTCGTCTCACTGAAACCAGCTTTTCTAACAAGGTGATTTATTCTACCTCCTCTAAATGACCTCAAATTTCATACAGCTGATCTTATATACATAGATAGATAGATTGTTTCATTTTTATATTTTTTGAACTTTTTATTTCCCTTTATAATATCCAATTGATTTTCAGGTCAAAACCTCGAAAAACAGCATCATGTATGGCATCATTTTCGCCATAAATTTCAAATTTTGTGAAACTTTCCCTTTTAGATATTCCTTGTTGTTATAGATATGGCATAATGTATGCCAAATTTGGTTAGGTCTCACTGAAACCAGCTTTTGTAACAAGTTAGGTTTTTTCGACCTTCTCAAAAGGGATTTTTTTCTACCTTCTCTAAATGACCTCAAAAATCATACAGACGATCTTCTATACAAAGATAGGTAGATTGTTTCGTTTTTACATTTTTTGAACTTTTATTTCCCTTTATAATACCCATTTGTTTTCAGATCAAAACCTCGAAAGTTAACATAACTAGACGGTGAACCCTTCCAAACTTCAAATACAGAGATAGATAGATTGGTTCGTTTATCATTTTTACCGTGAATAGTAATGGCTACAAGAAATCGGTGATGGTCTATCATTTTTTGCGTGAAAAGTAATGGCTACAACAAATCGGTGATGGTTTATCATTTGGGATTTTCGTGAAAATTAATGGCTACAACAAATCGGTGACGGTTTATCATTTTTTGCGTGAAAATTTATGGCTACAACAAATCGGTGATGGTTTATCATTTTTTGCGTGAAAAGTAATGCCTAAAAGAGTTTATAATTTTTAGCGCGTGAAAATAAATACAGAAAACCGCCATTTAGCAAACTTAGAGAGTGGAAGGTAACCGCCGACAGAGAGAGGGAGGGGTTATCCTGCCCGTTAGATCATACGATCAACGGTCGGCGGGCACGATCCGCGTGACATGGGATAGACCAATCAGGGCAATGTTGCACGTGTGAGAGAATTTGTGGAGGGAGAGGGCAAAACTGAGTAGTATCAAGAAACCAAGGGCACCTATGTAATAAACAGACTAAGGGATTCAAATATGAGATTTAAAAAATGAAAAATGCGTGTTTTGTAGAATAAAACCCATCTTGGCCTATCTCAAACTATTTGCAATACAAATATACATGAGTGTGAGAATTGTGGCCTCATTTAGACAAAGTATGTTTTGGGGAAAGCTGTTTTGGGAAGGGCTTATTGTGGAAAACCATGCACCTTCATAGCTACTAGGTGATTTGAGAAGGCCTTTGAGAAGTGGCAATTTGTGGTAAAACTTGATTTATCTATGACTTATCTATGTTTTGAGAACTGGAAATTTGTGGTAAAGACTCCATGAGTATGTGCCACTATTTTTCGGAATTTTTGCACATTAAATGACTCATTTAACTAGTTAATCCCATTTGTTGACTGTCTGTTGACCAGCTACTTGAGGGTAAAACTGAGCATATTGCACTAGCCAGTACTAGCACTCAAGGGGAAAACTGAGCACACAAAAAATGCTAGTATAATGCTCGAGGTTATAGCGAGTATATCTAAATTTTCAGGGTTAGACTCGAGGACGCGTGTTGCGGTGCAGAAATGAAAGACGTGCAATATTTGACGCGTAGACGCCGGTCGCGGTGCAGAAGTCGAAGACGTGCAATCGTGGACGCGTGGCGCATTGCAGAAGTCCAAGACGTGCAGACGTGCAGCGGTGGACGCGTAGGACGCGGGTCGCATTAACCACCACTAGCCTTTATAGACGCCTCCTCCCACTATCTCTGTCACTCTCACTCGCCTACGCAACACCGCCTCTCTCACGTCCCATCATCTTCTCCAAAGCAAAAAACCCTCTCCCTCTCCCTCTCCTCTGCCGGCGAGATGGACAAGGAGAATGCCAATCCCATCGTCCACGGCGCCGTCGGCTCCAAGCGCGACGCCTCCCTCTTCGACGCCGTCCCCTCAACGGACGTCGCCGCCGTCCCCTCAACGGACGTCGCCGCCGCCTCCGCCGGTGCATCGGAGGCTGCTGCCGCCGGTCGCGGTCAGATCCCACCGGGATGGGACCCCTACGAGCCGGTGCCGTACGTCCCGCCCCCGAACCGCTACGACACCTCCATAGAGGACCCATGGAACGAGGTAATAACTACGGTTTGCTTCCTTTTTTGTTCCCCATTCCTTTTTGAACCCTATTTGTGCTGGTGTAGATGGATCTGTGGATGGATGAGTATTGGGCTAATATTTGCGCCGATTTTATTCCATTTTGCTTTGATCCCTCCTTGATTTCGTTCAAGATTTGGGTTTCGGCCGTTCGGTTAATTTATGCAAGTAATAATGGGATCTCAATCAGTTAATTTATGCAAGTAATCATAGGATCTCAATCAGTTATTTTATGCACGAATCAAAAGATATCAACCGTTTAATTTTGCAAATAATCTGGAATGTGTTCAAGTTCAGATCTGGAATCTGTTTCTTTGCCTATGATGAATCGGTGGGCACAGATTTTTACAGGGAGGGTTCAGCGAACCATTTCTGTGTACAAATCTGTTGTGCATGAGCTTTGGTTCGCTTACACCGTCCCTGTAGACATATAATCGTGTCCACTCTAACTGAGGCTGCCTCTGTTTTTCCTAACTTTGTTATCATGCACGTTTGCAACTCATTCACTAATAAATTCCCGTTTGATATGGATCAGTTGTCGCAGCGACGTCGGCAGCGGCAGCGAGCACCATGACGTCAAGACTCGCCAGGTGCCGCGGAGGCTGCAGGTCGGCGATATGTCTCCTACCTCGACGTCGCCAAGGGTGTCTACAGGTGCCCCTTCTGCACTAGGAGGCTCGGCGGCACTGACTTCAACTGCGTCCTCACGCATGCCGAGAACATCGGCCACACCAACCCCAAGGTCGGCGCGTCGGTGAACCCCAACTCCTTCCGCGCCAAGCACTTGGCGCTCGGCATGCACCTCCGCAGCATCCAGCGGGTGGAGATCTCCGGCGGGCGCATGCCTCCGCTCAAGCCCAAGGCTCCCAAGGGGAGCAACAAGTGGAGGCCGTGGCTGCGGGGGTAGGCGGAGTCCTGGACGTGTGCTGCTGCTGCCTCCTCCATTTTGTTGTTGGGATCCCTTTGTTGTTAGTTAGGGATCCCTCGTTGTTATGTTGTTAGTATGATGGTGCTGTACTGCTGTGAAGAACCTCGAACCCTACTATGTTTGGCTGCTGAATGCAGCTTATTGTCTATATTATCTATCCCTATTCTACTATATGACCTTGTGAATTTATCGTACATTCCCTGTAGATTTGCTTCTAGATTTAACTACATACATATGGACCAGATGGAGTACTAGATTGGGCTCCCTACTAGATTTGCTGCCATATTGGGAAAACAACCAGGGCCAAAAGGCACAAATAATAATTGAAGAAAGACAGAAATGCAAGCTTCTCTAGATTTGATACTAATTATGTGAAAAAAGGCAGAGAGAAGGAGGCAGAAAAGGTACTCTTAAAAGGGAAATGCCAATGGCCGAGAGAGACAAAACCCAGCTCCTGCTCACGTGCAACCAAACGCAATCTCGTCCTGTCCCACGCGGTCCCTTTCTACCAGCCCCACGCGACGCGGGCCCACACGACGCGGCCCCACACGTCAGAACGGAGCGGTCAACTTAACGGGAATCCTGCCGTCTGAGCTGCCTTCTGCGGGTTTCAAACAAGGACTTGGGGAAAAGTGAGGAAAAACTAAGGGGCTGGGGAAAACTGAGTACAACTAAGGAACCGAGGGCACGAAAATAGAAATCCCTATTTTAAACTTATTTAAATCATTGTCAAACCTAGGATTTGACCAAGATTCAAATGGGCATAAAATTAAAAAAGATCAGAAAAATGAAAAACAAAAGCACATAGTATTCTTATGTCATATATATAGTAAGCATTCAAAAGTTGATAAACAAGGTCTAGACATATTCAAATAATACAAATCATGTATCTACCCCTAACCCTAAACTCTGTCTTATGAAGTCAAGCATGAAGACAAGTGGTTTTTGGTTTCAAACACGGAAATTTCAAAAACTTCCCAAAAGCTTCATTTTAGAATGACTAATTAAGAAGGATCCAGGCTTACCTTTTCATTTTCATGTTTTAAACTTATTTAAATCTTGGTCAAACCTAGGATTTGACCAATATTCAAATGGGCATAAAATAAAAAATAAAAAACAAAGCACATAGTCTTCTTATGTCATGTAGTAATCATTCAAGTTCATAAACAAGGTCTAGACATATTCAAACCAGACAAATCATGTACCCCCTAACCCTAAACTCTATCTCATATATGAAGTCACTACAAGAAAAGTTGCCATTGCCGACGAAGTTGAAGTCGCGCCGTGGTTGCTGGTGCACCATGGCCGACGATTTTTGGTCTCTCCGTTGTGCATGTCAAAACGTTTTTTTTCTCGTTTTTGAGGCCACCTAGCCCGACGAAAACGGCCAAAACGTGGCGTATGGTGTCCCCGGACGTGGTGCATCTCAAATTCTCGGGTTCGCCGGCCGTGTCAGCGCAAATCCGCACCGCCGAGGGATGTAGGGCCCAGATTGCAGCCTCTCTGGCATTGTTTTTTTCTCGATCGCGCCATCTCGTTCAACGCTCTCCGATCGAGCCATTTACGATGCAGGATCATGGGTCCCACATGTCATCCTCTATGAACCAAAATTCTTTCTATTCTTGGATTTTTTTGACCCCCTGATTTCTGGCTACTTCCTTTTTCTTTTGATCCCTTGCCGCCTTGGAAACGTTGAGACCGCTGCTGCTAATTGGGACCCGCATGTCATCCTCTATGAGCAATCAACTTTCTTTTCTTGGAGTTTTTTTTGGCACCTCAAATTTGGTCACCTGCATTTTTCTTTCGATCCCCTGCCGCCTCTCAAACGGTGATACCGCCGCTGCTAAATGGGACCCGCATGTCATCCTCTATGTACTATAAAACTTTCTTTTCTTGGATTTTTTTTTGGCACCTCATATTTGGTCACTTACCTTTTTCTTTCGATCCCCTGCCGCCTCTCAAACGGTGAGACCGCTGCTGCAAAATGGGACCCGCATGTCATCCTCTATGTACTATAAAACTTTCTTTTCTAGGATTTTTTTTGGAACCTCATATTTGGTCACTTGCCTTTTTCTTTCAATCCCGTGCAGCCTCTCAAACGGTGATACCGCTGCTGCTAAATGGGACCCGCATGTCATCCTCTATGTACAATCAAGTTTCTTTTCTTGAATTATTTTTGGCTCCTGATATTTGGTCACTTGCCTTTTTCTTTCGATCTCATGCCACGTTTGAAACATTGAGGAACCTGCAGGCTCATGGGAGCCGCATGTCATCCTCTATGTACTATAAAACATTCGTTTCTTGGATTTTTTTTTTGACTTGTTTCTTGGATTTTTTGGCACCTCATATTTGGTCACTTGCCTTTTTCTTTCGATCCCCTGCCGCTTCTCAAACGGTGATACCGCTGCTGCTAAATGGGACCCCCATGTCATCCTCTATTTACAATCAAGTTTCTTTTCTTGAATTATTTTTGGCTCCTGATATTTGGTCACTTGCCTTTTTCTTTCGATCTCATGCCACGTTTGAAACATTGAGGACCCTGCTGGCTCATGGGACCCGCATGTCATCCTCTATGTGCTATAAAAGTTTATTTTCTTGGGTTTTTTTTCACCCTCTGATTTTTGGCTATTTCCTTTTCCATTTGATCCCCTGCCGCCTTGGAAACATTGAGTAAGCTGCTGACTCATGGGACCCGCATGTCATCCTCTATGTACAATCAACTTTCTTTTTCTTTTGATCTCAAGCCGCATTTGAAACGTTGAGACCGCTGCTGCTAATTGGGAGCCGCATGTCATCCTCTATGTACAATAAAGTTTTTTTCTTGGATTATCTTTGGCTCCTGATATTTTGTCACTTGCCTTTTTCTTTCGATCTCATGCCGCCTTTGAAACGTTGAGTAAGCTGCTGGCTCATGGGTCCCGCATGTCATCCTCTACGAACAATAAAAGTTTCCTTTCTTGGAGTTATTTTTGACCCCTAATTTCTGGCTATTTGCCTTTTTCTTTTGATCTCCTGCCCCCTTTGAAACGATGAGGACGCTGTTGGCAGGTCGGTCCCACATGTCATCCTCTGTGAACAATAAAAGTTTCCTTTGATGGATTTATTTTGAACCCCTAATTAATTTCTGGATTTTTCCTTTTTTTTCCTTTGATCCCCTGCCGCCTTGGAATCGTTGAGGATACTGCTGCCTCATGGGACCCGCATGTCATCCTCTCAGAATGGTAAATGTTTCCTTTCTTGGATTTTGTTTACCAAATGATTTTTGGCTAATTTTTTCTTTCGATCTCCTGCCGCCTTTAAAACGTTGAGGACGCTGCTGGCTCATGGGTCCCACATGTCAGCCTCTATGAACAATAAACGCTGAGGATGCTGCTGCCTCATGGGTCCCGCATGTCATCCTCTTAGAACGAAAGTGTTTCTTTTCTTGGATTTTGTACCAACATATTTTTGGTTTATTTTTTCTTTCCATCCCCTGCCGCCTTTAAAACGTTGACGACGCTGCTGGCTCATGGGTCCCCGATGTCAGCCTCCCCGTACAAGAAACATGTGATATCTTGATTATTTTGCAGACAATAAACAGTGTATTGCGCTCTGAGCTATTGCAAACGGATAAATTAAATCTTTATTTATACATAAACAAACTTATATGTTGAATCTCCTTGTTTTTATGTTTTTTGCGAAGCATAGGACGTTCCTGTTTTTTTTAGAAAATTCTGAACTTTCCTGTTTTGGAGTGGGCTGAAATTGTACGAATCAAAAGGCCAAGCAGGATAGTTCGAAGGCCCAGATGTCCAGATGCAGCCCAATTGAAATCTTTCTTTTCTTGGATTTTTTTCACCCCCTGATTTTTGGCTACTTTATTTTTCTTTTGGTCCTGTGCCGCCTTGGAAACGTTGAGACCGCTGCTACAAAATGGGACCCACATGTCATCCTCTATGTACAATAAAATTTCTTTTCTTGGATTATTTTTGGCTCCTGATATTTGGTCACTTGCCTTTTTCTTTCGATCCCGTGCAGCCTCTCAAACGGTGATACCGCTGCTGCAAAATGGGACCCGCATGTCATCCTCTATGTACAATCAAGTTTCTTTTCTTCTATATTTTTGGCTCCTGATATTTGGTCACTTGCCTTTTTCTTGCGATCTCATGCCACGTTTGAAACGTTGAGGAACCTGCAGGCTCATGGGACCCGCATGTCATCCTCTGTGTACTATAAAACTTTCTTTTCTTGGGTTTTTTTGGCACCTCATATTTGGTCACTTGCCTTTTTCTTTCGATCCCGTGCAGCCTCTCAAACGGTGATACCGCTGCTGCAAAATGGGACCCGCATGTCATCCTCTATGTACAATCAAGTTTCTTTTCTTGAATTATTTTTGGATCCTGATATTTGGTCACTTGCCTTTTTCTTTCGATCTCATGCCACGTTTGAAATGTTGAGGAACATGCTGGCTCATGGGACTCGCATGTCATCCTCTATGTACTATAAAAGTTCAATTTCTTGGTTTTTTTTCACCCTCCGATTTTTGGCTATTTCCTTTTTCTTTTGATCTCCTGCCGCCTTTGAAACGTTGAGGACTCTGCTGGCTCATAGGTCCCACATGTCAGCCTGTATGAACGATAAAGCTTTCCTTTCTTGGAGTTTTTTTACCCCTAATTTTTAGCTACTTTCTTTTTCTTTTGACAGCTGCTGCAAAATGGGACCCGCATGTCATCCTCTATGTACAATAAATCTTGGATTGTTTTGGCACCTCATATTTGGTCACTTGCCTTTTTCTTTCGATCTCATGCCGCCTTTGAAACGTTGAGTAAGCTGCTGGCTCATGGGTCCCGCATGTCATCCTCTACGAACAATAAAAGTTTCCTTTCTTGGAGTTATTTTTTACCCCTAATTTCTGGCTACTTCCTTTTTCTTTTGATCCCCTGCCGCCTTTGAAACGTTGAGGATTCTGCTGGCTCATGGGTCCCACATGTCAGCCTATATGAATAATAAACCTTTCCTTTCTTGGAGTTTTTTACCCCCTAATTTCTGGATACTTTCTTTTTTCTTTTGATCTCAAGCCGCATTTGAAACATTGGGACCGCTGCTGCAAAATGGGACCCGCATGTCATCCTCTATGTACAATAAAGTTTCTTTTCTTGGATTATTTTTGGCTCCTGATATTTGGTCACTTGCCTTTTTCTTTCGATCTCATGCCACGTTTGAAACATTGAGGAACCTGCTGGCTCATGGGACCCGCATGTCATCCTCTATGTACTATAAAAGTTTCTTTTCTTGGATTTTTTTCACCCTCTGATTTTTGGCTATTTCCTTTTTCTTTTGATCCCCTGCCGCCTTGGAAACGTCGAGACCGCTGCTGCTAAATGGGACCCGCATGTCATCCTCTATGTACAATAAAGTTTCTTTTTTCTTAGATATCAGAAGTCACAGAATGAGAAGTCATTTCACTAAGTATCGGTTTTTTCGCTCTTTCCCCTCCATCCATCTGCAATAAGAAGTACTATTGATCACATAAAGACAATTCATTGAATATATGCATATGTTGAGAAGTTTGCACAACAAATTGTGGATTCTACTTCCAATCACCAAGTAATCTCGTGAGAAATGCATGATCAAGATATGTTTCTCCCTCTTGATCGACATCTGCATCTCCATTAAGACTAATCATCGTGCGATGGTGCTCTTCAGAAGAGCGCATACACTTCCAATCACCAGACAAGCAAAAAATTGTTGATTCTAGTAATGCTTAATCAGCAGTGGCCATGGAACGGCCACAGATCGACCAAGCAAAAAAAATCATCAGCCTACTGACCACCAGGCAAAACAAACTAGGCCCATACATGGCCTCACAAATCATCATCAAAGGTCGATCAAACTAGCAAGTTTGAACATGGATTTCTAATTTATTTTTTGATAAAGTGAGTATATTAATATCGAAAGATATTGATTACACTGAGCCTCTGCAATGACGCAATACCTTACTGGTAGTACGGATGCACATGGATTCCTAATACTCCTTCTGTTCGGTTTTAATTAGTCGGCGCGAGGGAGAGAAGAAAATGAACTGTCGATGCTTTCAACTAGAGTCAATTAAATACGAACAGAGGAAGTACGTAGTAGTATTGACAAATATCCGGATCTAGTCTAAAAACAAATTGGCATGTAAATACTAGTAGTCTACTAAACTAGGATCAATACCCTAGATTAGGGTTGCAAGGGGCGTCCGCGAATCGTCCCGCAAAGCAGAAAATTAGAGCAAATAGTGGTTGAGATTAGAGCAGATTTAAAGCACTCGCACTGAAACTAGCTAGCCCGCTACCCACCCCGCTTGACACCCTGCCCTAGATGTGAATCTACACCAAATATTCAAACAAGGATGAGCAACCGCCAATAAAAATTTATCCGCATCATCATCTCTAACATACACAAGGGTATGGTGATTTCACATACAGCCATTGTTGTCGCGGGACGAGGATGAGTGATGCGTCGCGGAGAAGGTGACTCACGCCTCTGTCGCCGCCGCCGTCGAAGAGGAAGTCGAAGCCGCGCGATTGTGGTTCGTCGCCGATATGGAGGTGGAGCTACTAGGGAAGAGGTGGAGGTGGAGGTGGAGAGGGAGTGATGGTTTGTACTAGTGGCGGCCGGTGAGGTAGTTATAAATACAGCCTCTCTCTCTTTTTTTTGGCAAGGAATGCAGCTTCTCTTGGAAGGCAACGAGGCAACGCACTCCAGATTTCGTATATTAATATAATAATATGGGCGGAGAAATTTGGACGCATCTGTGTTGTCTTGTCAAATGAATCACCAGGATTTGCTTTTAGTACTCCAGATTTGGGCGACCCAAGGAAGTAGAGATAGTAATGTACGGCATCTAGCTGCACGCTATCAAATCAAATAAATGGTCATGCCATTTACTTTTAAGATGGTGCAGCAGTTATTCTGACCAAAGAAACATGCACGTCTGCTGATTATTTTGATAGTACTACTAGTAGTACTAATATTTCTGATGGGTATACATTTACCGTCCGCTAGCAAAGATTGTTTGGCACATTGTTCTTATGGCTTTCAACATCACACCCCTTAATAATATTATTAATCAATGTTTGGGCAATTAATTGAGTGTGTTAATAAAAAATTAAAACCCACAAATCCAACTGTACGATTTTAAGGGCCATATGAAGGACAAGGAATGATTTTAAATGCCATATGGAGTACCTCTAACCATGTGAAATATGGTTCTTTCATGCAGGTGATACCCATGGCTTCGCATTGGATCCGTATGTTGTCCTACATACAGTCAACTATGAAGTACCACGATTTGGTTTTTGGGTGCAACCGGCTAGAGAATGATGCACGGGTTTGTACAGCCAGTACAATTCACATTAAGATTTTCTGATAGCATGTTGATGTGTATATGTAAGAATCATACACTAGAATGTCTTCTATGTTTAGATGGCTGATCTACGTTTATACTTTCCGTGAACCATGAGGTTAAGACCTTTGTACTGTAATAAAGATTGCTAAATAACAGTATATATGTATGCCTCTAGGGACACTGAAACAGCCAAACAACCATGCATGTGTATAGACCGTATTTGATCAAATTACAAGAAGCACCTGGGCTCATGCAAATAGCATCAATTTATCACCTAAGTACATTAGCTATAAATAGTTAAATAGGAGTCAAGACCAACTGAGCTAGCTACTAGTATGATCCTACTATTACATAAATATCCCTAACTCTGATTGTCTTTGTTCCAGTCCAGCGCGTTGGTGTAGCTTGGGATGAACCAAAACCCCGTCTGCCAGTTGGCCCCTGGACCGCTGCTTGAGAAAGAGATGCTTTGGTGGTCTTCGCCATTTAGACTGAAGCGGAAAATTTGATGATGTGATGTGTTAAACTGGAAGCCAATGGCCTGAGGCATGGTGTACATGCAGTTTCTTCTTGTCAAATATCCAGGGGGAAATGTTGCACCACCCACTGGCATGAAAATCGGATAAATCACCCCAAGGAACATAGAATAGTCTCCAAGATTAGTAACCCTTTCCCACGGGTTGGCTGGAAGTAACCGACTAGTGTCATTCGAGAATACAATGCAGGTATACCCCGAATAGCTGTGAACAGCGCGACCGCAATGGACAGAAGGGGTACTATCATAATAAATTAGAGCACCGTCAGCGTCAATATCCATTATGCCACGTGCATAGACCAGGAGAAGTCAAGAACGATCTTGAGATCTTGCCAGCCACCACGTACGACTATTAGACTCAAAATCATCATCGCCATCAAATCCAGCCGTCCACGGAAGGAATGGAGCAGGGAGCACTATAGGACCTTGAAAAAGGAAAGAACACGTCACATGAAAATATATTTCATGATTTATCTACTAGTGATATTGATTTGATATTGTAGATGCCAATACTAGTACTAGATACATCCATATTGAAGTCAATTAATATGAATCGGAGGGAGTACTTTATAAAATCATGGTCGAACATAAGATGGTTTGAAATATATTTCGAACATCTTGGTAAAACTTCATATAGATTTAAAACATGTTCCCCAAAATATTGGTCCAAATTTTAGATGGTTTGAATATAGTACTCCTTATTCTCTAGAACCGGGGGAATATAAACAAATGAAAGTCTTTACCAATATTGCATGGCACCTTTATTGATTCTATTTCTACTCTACCTTAAATTTTCAAGGGAGTAATAATAAAGAAACTTAATTACTAGGGGGCCTTTTTCCTACGGAACAACATGCACATTAGACCATACTAAAATTCCTATAGATGTTAAATTCTATAAGTATATATGTCCATACCACAAGAGGGTTATGGTGTGCGCCTATGGAATTCCTTTAAGCCAAAAGATGCCAAGACAGTTCAGCAAATAAGAGGTGAAATGCTATATAAGTTACGTATATAAAAAAGATAGGGAGGAAATGTTTCCAAATTGATTAGGATCCCATGCATAAACATTTCCAAGCTCAATAACGGCGAACACAAGTCGGTTATGTATAATTGCATCGCAGTATATGGCGTCGTTCTCAAACTGGTTTTCAAGAATTAACCATGTACGAGGATATTCGCCATGGAGGTAGGCAATTGCAAAGTCGAAGATTGCGACAAGGGAGAAATCTTCATACCCCCGAGCAGCTGTAGGAACTTGGCAAATAGCTATCTTCTGCAGTTGAATAACATAACCCTGATACCCGAATATAAGTGGATTGTGTGTGGTTTCAAACTTCTTCCTCAAAGATGGAAGCTTAATCTTGCGATGATTGTAGACATTGAGGAGGTTCCACTTGCATTCGGAGCCAACCATGGCGATCCAATCTCCATTGGCGCCTGCCCACACCTCATCCTTACCGTGTGGCATTAGGCCATCATAGGAGAACCTGTCCAGCGGCACTAGTTTGCACTTGGTGTTCACCGGCAAATCCTCCTTGAACACCCATGGTTTATCCGCCGGGTCACAACAGAGAACACACGGAAGGCCAAACGGCTGAGAAGCAGGCAGACTGGCACTGTATTTGGCTGACTGAAGAATACTTTTGGAGGAACCGACTAGGGACGCGGTGGTGATGGCGTCGCACTGGCTGATGAGCACTTCAAGGGGGCCTTCCATAAACACCTTGTGAAACAGCCCAGATCCACAGACCCTGCTCGATTTCGCCATCGCAATGAGGCAGGTGGTACAATGGGGTTGGGATTTTCTTGGGAGATTTACTGATTCGAACTTTGGGAGAGAGATGGCGATCAATGGCGGCAGGTGGGGGTTTGAGTTGGAGAACAGAGGCTCTCAAACTGGGCACTGCTGGATAGGATGCGAAAGCGCCATGGCGGAGACGTAGGCGCGTGCTATGGAAGCTGGGCGGAGTGGGGATAGACGACGGAGGTGAACCGAGACACTCCGCCTCTTATGCATATAATGCCTACTGCAGTTTCGAGGAGAGTGTGAATGTGTTCAAAAAAAGAGGAGAGTGTGACTGTGACCCGACACCCGAGAAGGAGCAGATGGACTATAGGAGTAGCTCCATCATTACAGTCCATTAATCGTGCTTCCTACAATAAATAAGTGAAACGTCCCAGGCTTGTGTTGTCTAATCAAATCGATGGCCATGTCAGTATTATGGTGAACAAATAAAACAAATACACCAACCTTGTTCTTTTTGCAACGTACACCAACCTAGCAAGGCATCAACCTTCTCGCCATCAACTAGGACTCCGTGGCTCCGTCCCACCAAAGTTGTCTCAACTTTGTAAAAAAAAATACATCTATCCATCTAAATTTTAACAAAGGTGAGACACTTTTGGTGGGACCGAGGGAGTACAAAAAAACTTTACTACTCCATGCTAGTATCGGCCACTTTTCGAAAAGTAATTCAAATTTCAACTGAAGGCGTGCTATTTTATGGTCTTGAAAATTGCCAAAAAAAAATACAACCAAAAAATGCAACAGATCCATGTTAAGGGGGTACACCCTACGCAATATACATTAAGAAACTTCGAAACTTCAGCGACCTTGTAAGAATGCCCATGACAGTGCAGTTTTGCCAAATTAGGAAGAGACGAAATATGAATTCAACCAAAGAAATCTAAACGAATCCTTAGACAATAGCATAGTTAACACGTTCAGAAAAAAATGATGACTCCAAGAGAACAACATTAGCAAGAAATACTCCATTTTAGTTTGAACTTGCAGTCACATATATATACTAGTAGTACTACCAAAATACTAATACTCCAAGCTGCATTCTAGCACGCCAACTAGCTAGCTAATAGTTCTGGAGTAGTAGTACTACTATACAAGTCCAAAATACATCCGAACGAACCCCCTATTTCGAACTAAACTACTCCCTCCGATCTTCGAGTAACTACATTGCAGTATGACTAAACAAAGATTATTGTATAACCTTCTTGTTGATGCAAACGCAGATAGGCAACACACGCTGCCCACCATTCTGCTTCGCGTAACGGGGCGGCACCGCCAGGAAAGAAGTGAGCTGCTGCAACATGATCGAGCTAGGCGTCGGGGAGCTCCTCGGCTCGATTACCACCATCAAGGTATCCGTCGAGAGGTCACTGGTCCCAGCCGGCGCCGGCGCCGGTGGACCAATCACCAGTAGCTGCGCCTTGTACATCGGAAACAAGCACGTGGCCGACCTGATGCACACACAGGACACAATGGTGGTCGGGCCGAGCGCGCCAACGGTGATGGTGAACATGCTACCGTCTTCTTCCCCACTGCCGATGAACAGGTGTCCCTGCGGTTGTACCGGAACACGAACTATGCACCTGGCGGGTATGCCATACTGGAACTTAAACACTGGGATGGAGTGGGATGCTTGGAGGTGTACCAGGAGCTCCTGCGGCGGGCCGGTGAAGCTGCAGCCGCTATTGATGGCCTCTGTGCAGCCGCACAGACCATGCGGGCACGCGATATAGTGCTTGTAGGACTCCGTGGAGGCGACCAAGCTCTGGCAGCCGACGCACTTGACCATTGCCCCAGATCGATTCGACGGCGGCAACCTCGCCGGCTGCTCGCACTTCTTGCACGGGTTCGGCGCAAGCTCGCCGACGCAGCGCCGACAGCCCATATGACCGCCCTTGCACTGCACGGAACAACGTACGTGGCATCATTTATCATTGACATTTCTCACAGGTGAACCTAAGAATGAAATCAGAAGGGAGCGACCTTGGATATGGGGGGTTTGAAGGGCAGCAGGCAGAGGGGGCACAAGAAGAGGGCCTCCTCCATCTTCAGAGAAGAGTGGTCGGGAACACGAGAACGGGATGGGTTCTTTTTTTTATACATGCCTTGGAGTGGAGTATGTATACTACTTATAGGAAGAACTTCCTTGCTAAGAATCGGCGTCGGCCGTACACAACCATAGATGCACCAGCGGCTCTGCAGTTTGTCAAAATAAAAGGACAGAGCTGCAGTGACTTGAAGCCTCCAAATCTCATTGTGACTTGGTGCCACCATCTACCATCCATTTGAGATCCAACGTTCCAAACTATCTCTTATTTCGAACCTAAAAACAAAAATTATTCAGCAAATTTTGAAAAAATTCCAGTAAAATGTAGATGCCTTGTTCTAAAATCTGTGAATATTTCATCCCACTCAGACGACTAGCTTGTGATTAAAGAGCTTTTTACGTATACGAGCACTAGTTTAAAATAAATATATATTTGCTCACAAACCTTTGACTC
The DNA here is from genome assembly GCF_019359855.2 of Lolium perenne. Lineage (NCBI taxonomy): Eukaryota > Viridiplantae > Streptophyta > Magnoliopsida > Poales > Poaceae > Lolium > Lolium perenne. Next base: position 263,203,037 of record NC_067247.2, read on the forward strand.
AAATCGAATGAAACTTCACCAAAATATAAATCGAAATATGCACGATTTACTGGAAGTTCTTCAAATATTTCTGAGCAATTATAATAATTATTTAGTTTAAATTCTAAGTCGATCGCATACATTGGATCTGAGATGGATGGTGGATGGTGGCACCAAGTCACTGTGAGACTTGGAAGTATCAAGTCAGTGAAGCTCTATCCCAAAATAAAAGCTTCGTGAAGGGGGTAGTTTGGTTAAAAAAAGAAGACCGAGATGTCAAACAGTACCAGATAGTCAAATGTACTCCCTCAAGTCACTGAAGCTCTATCCCAAAATAAGAGCTTCATGAAGGGGGAAGTTTGGTTCGGAAAAAAATACAGTGCCAAGCAGCTGTCAAATAGTACCAGAACGTCAAATGTACTCCCTCCGATTCAAACGAAATGGCTCAACTTTGTATTTTGCATGTTAAAGGTTTTTCGTAAAACTTGGTCAATCTTAACATAGTTTGCCTTTCTAAAAATAAATATAAGCCCTAAGGCTCCTTTGATTCATAGGATGGGAAAACCATAGAAATATGAAAAACATAGGATTGTGATTTAATGGCTAGTTGAATCATATAGGAAGATGAGTTGTGTTTGATTGTGCCAAAGGAAATTTTCCATGAGGTATGACCTAATGTTTTATTCTTATAGGATTTGCACTGTAAGATTCCTATAGGATATGTTCCTATGAATCAAACAACTAGTGTGGGGAAAATTCACATGTGATCTAAATCCTACATAATTCCTATACAAATCCTATATATGAATTTTAGTTGTTTAGGTCACTTAAAATGACTTCACTTGAAGGGTTACATTTTTTATTTTTTCTGAATTAGTAGTGATGCCTAACCATATATATACCTAACCAAGAGAATCAGCATAAACTTATGTATATTAATAGTAAGTGGCATATATGAATGTTTATTATCTACAAACCCAGGGTCATATATATGTACATTGAAATATGCATATATGCTAGTTTTTGTACCTTGGTGTGTTCCTCTTTTGGGCTATCATTTTTGTTCACCGGTTCACAACCAACGCCCTAGATTAATTTGGCACTTAGAAAATAACATTTTGTTTTTGGCGCACTAAAACAAATAGTAGTAGCACGGTCAACACTGTAGAAAAGTACAAAATAAAAGTGTGTGGGAAAAATTGACTTAAAGTGACCATTACAATGAGAAAAGGGTAGAACCAAGCATTGCACAGGGAAAAAGCAGTGTAGTGCCCAGAAGAAGAAAAAACAAGTTGGGCTATACTCCCTCCATCCTGAAATAATGGGTGTTTAGAGTTAAAATTTGTCCATAAAAGATTGTACTTCTCGTTTTGCAATGCACTTCAAAATTTGTCCACAAAAGAGTGGTAGTAAAAAATATTTCTTTCTCATCACGAGGGATATTGTCGTTGCCTAATCGACGGTACCTCGGAGGAGGGATCCTCACGAGGGGGAGAAGAAGTAGGGGCCATAGGGCGGAGTGCACACGGGACGGTGGTACGCGAGTTACCCAGCTTCGGAACACCTGCACGATGACAGGGCCTACTGCTGCTTGTCTGGAATTATCTGGGCGTTTTCACGTTGTTACAATGAGTTGTGGTTGTGCCTCTAGGGCTCCCGGGATCCGGCTTATAAAGGCGCACGGATCTAGGGTTTACATGAAGAGTCCTAGCCGGATTACAGACAGCCTAGCTACGGTACAATATCTTGCCGTGCATATCACGGATCCGCCTTCCATATACATCGTACTGGATCCGGGTTCCTCATGGGCCTCCATGGATCCGAGTTACTCCTATGTCGGTACGGATCCGGCTTACTGATCCTGGGCTGGACTTCTTCCTTCATGATCAACAGCAACTGGGCCGCCCGATGGGCCACATGCCTCATCACCGTCTGTGGGCCACCCGGGCTTGCCGGATCTAGGCACTGTCGATGGTACACCCATGAAGTATACCCACAACAGTAGCCCCCAGAGTTCTCCGAGTTTCACCTGCAGTTTTCGCCATGCTTGTACCTTAGGTTTCCGGCATCGTTGGCAACGCGGAGAAACTTGAAGAGCTCCAACTTTGCATTTTCTTCTTTTTCCAACTTACAGCCGGAAAATGCTCTCATCCGGCGGGACTTCATCCATCGACGTTCCAAAGAACATTTCCGGGTTACTCCCTGCTCGCGAACGAGAGCCAACTTATCCTCACGCAATTACCCGGAATCTTAAAAGACTCAAACGGTTCCGCCAATTCTGGCGCCATTTTCGCGCGATTTGTGCGGTAACTTATCTCTAGCCATTTTTACCATTAGGGTTTGGGACACGTGTCACGCATCCAACGGCGCGACGCTTGCGTTCCGACCACAGGATGCGGAGCACGAATCTTATCCCTTCAGCCTATAAATATCCACCGTCGAGGCCCCTTACCCCCATTCACCCCCCTATTCACCTCTCTGCCGAGCGCCGCCCGTGAGCTCTTCCTCCGCCGCGCCGGAACCTGCCGGAAAAGTCGCCGGAGCATCACCGGCGCGATCCCACCACCGCAGTGTTCTTCGTGTTCTTAACTCCGGCGAACCACCGCGCGGAAAACTCGTCGCCGGCAGCTCCGACCACCGCACACGCCATTACGGTAAGTCCTCGAGCTTCACCTTCGCGCCGTAGTTGGTAGGGATGAACCTGGGGAAGATGACGTTGGATCCGGCTAAATTACATTTTCCGCCAAACTCTTTTTCTTCAGATGTCTTCAACGACTCCACCTCCGAACTCGGAACCAATCATGGCGACGCCAATCTCCTCCGCCCCTCCTCCCTTCGCTCCAGTCAGGCTGGATCCTTCAAAGGATTCCGGCAAGGAGGCTGAGGGGACCTCTGCTCACCCGGAGAAGACCTCCGGGGAGGGTCAAACAGAGCAGCAGGCGGAAGAGGTCGCCAAGAAGTCGAAAGCTCGGAAGCGAGACTCCGAAGCTAAGGGAAAATGGTGGCCCTGTACCACCACCGAGATGGAGCTGAAGAACCTCGAGGCGGAGGGCTTCCTGCAACCCGGAAGCTGGAGGTCAGTTCCAGATGAACCAGCTCCGGCTCCGAGGGACAACGAGATGGTGCTGACGAAGGCACTGGTGGAGCGCGGATTTTCATTTCCGCCTTCGGATTTCTTTCTGGAGATTCTGAAGACGTATGGTCTCCAACCCCACAACATATCTCCGAATAGCGTGCTCGCCATCAGCAACCACGTCGCTCTCTGCGAAGGCCACCTCCGGGTAACTCCAGAGCTTCCCCTCTTCCAATACTATTTTTCTGTCAAGAAGGAGAAGATCCGCCAGACTTCCGAGTTGGCGACTTGCGGATCCGTCACCTTTATAATCCGCCCGGGCCGCGTCTACCCCCCCACCGACCGTCACGAATCCGCGAGGTACTGGTCTGGGGGTTTCTTCTACTTGAAGGACGTCTCCGACCCCGCGAGCGACAAGAAGCTGCCGCCTTTCAAGAACTGCCCCGCCACCGAGCTTCCGTCATGGACGCACTGCCCCCACTTCTCCGACTCGCCTCAGCTGACCCGCGCTGTCAGGCGGATCTGCAAGCTCACGGAGGAGGGGCTGACGGGGAAGGATTTAACCCTTTCCTGGTTCACGAAGCGGATCCAGCCGCTGCAACACAGGGACCGCCTGATGTTTGAATACACAGGGCACGACGACGAGATGCACGCCACAAAAGATAATCTTTCCGCCGACGCCATCGACAAGAGGATCCGGCTCCTCCTCAAAATCCCACGTGAACTACACGTTCACGTGTGCAACAAAGACATTCATACGAATGGATCCGGAACCGCGGTACGTCGTCTTGACTTTAATCTTTTGTTTCTCTTCGCATCCACTTTTTGCCTAAGTGTAACTTTGCATTAGCTCGAGGCGCTTGAAGAAAATGAACTCGGAACTCTCCTCCGAGTCCCATCCACCGGCAACGCGGATCCGGAAGCCGCATCAGAGGCGGAAGCTCCTGAAGCCCCACGTCCTGCGAAGAGGAAGAAGCCAGCCCCTTCCAGCCCTTATGCGAAACGCCCTCGCGAAACGCTCAGCATTGCGGCTACCTGGAAAGCTGAGGCGGAAAAGAAGCGCCTCTCGCTGATTAATACCAGCAACAAGGGGCAGCCTGCCATCCAGCATTTCTTCAAGCCTTCCGGGTAAGCGTCTACTTCCGAGACCCAAGTTCTGGTTTCGCGCTCGCTCTTATATTTTTATGTTTTTCCTGAAGTTCCGGAAGCCAGCCCCCCAAGGCCCCAAGGGTCCCGAAGAAGAAAGCCAAGCCATCTCCGGCTTCGTTTCCTATCACTCCTGAAGTTGAAGTTCCGCCCAAGGCTTCATCCACCTCCAAGCCGGATCCGAAAGACGTCATCGACCTTGATGACATTCCTGAGGATCCCGCTCACCAGGGCGACTCCGCCAAGGGGACCTCCTCACCCATTCCTCCGCCAGATCAGCCAAGCTCCGTTTTCGCGGGGCCTACTGGAGAAGAGCAAGAGCAAAAGGTTAAGCTCCTCCAAGTTACCAACGCAACTCGAGTCAACCTCCAACCAACTCCGTCCCTCCAAAAGCTTACCCTCGCACAACGTCACGCGGAAGTTTCCGCGATGTTGAACAAGGTGTGGGGAAAGCCGGACGAGGAGATGCAAGAGCTCGCGGACACGGAGCACACTTTGAAGGATTTTTTCGCCAAGCACAAGGAAGTGCGGCAGGTAATACTAGCCCCCAAGCATTGGGTGATATAGTTCCGTGTAACATGTATTAGCCGATGCTTTCCCAAAATGTACCTTTAGGCGGATTCTTCGCTAGCTCCCGAGACTTTAATATCCGACTATCTCTTTGCTGCTTCACAGACCACACGGAAACTGCACGAAGATCTGCGCGTGCACGTGCTGGAGCAGATCACGGAAATCGAGGGGCTGCGCCAGCATGCGGAAAATAGCCAAAAGGCTATCCAGCTGCTTGAGACCCGCCTTCAAGGTACGAGATCCGGGTCTTCACTTTTTATGCTGACATAGTTGTTCAGGGTGCATAATATGTTAACTGGCTGCCTTCAGAAGAAACTGCTAAGCACTCCTCGTTCGATGAGCTTTCCGCCAAGGTCAAGGTGCTTGAGGCGGAGAACGAGTCCCTCAGAACCTTCATGCAAGAATCCGCAAGCAAAGAGACTGAGGCGAGGAAGGAGCTCTCCGAGAAGCATGCCCGTGACCTGGCGGAGCTGAATGAAAAACTGGAGAGAAGCCAGGGCCGCGTGATTTCCACAATTTCCAAGAACAAAGCTCTGGAAGCGGAGGCGGAAGCCATCGACAAACTTATCTTCCGTAAGCATTTTTCCGCGTCGTTGCTCCGACCATCTTGTATGTTTTCTCTCTAACGGAACTGAACCTCCTTCCACAGCAAGCCTTGGCTTTGAGTGGTCCAAAGAGTCAAACCTTAAGAGGACGGAAGCATACGATGAAGCGCGGATTTCAATTGACGCGCTATTTGAAGCGTGTCGCGGAATCGCCACGTCTCTGTCGCTGAAGAAGGCTAGAACCACAGTCATCGATACGATGACCAAGCTTATGCGACAGGTGCCGGATTTCATCAAGGACTGGCAGAAGTCTTCAGCACGCGGAGCCGCCTCCCTAGTCTTGGCCACCTGCAAGGCTCACTTCCCCTCGCTCAACCTGGCGGATGTTGCACGCGGAGCCCCCGAGAGTTCCGACATGGGTGCCCTCCTCGCGGAAACCGAAGGCTATGAGCAATTCTTTGTCAGGCGAGTGGATCACTCGTTCTGGTATAACAAGCACAATCTGCCTGAAGGATTTTCCGATGCAGAGGAGGAGGCAGGCGAGCCAGAGTATTATGGTGAAGGATCCGGGTCAAGCAGCGAGCATTCCGGAGGAAACTCTGGAGACGACTCTGAAGCCGGATCTGGTGACAGCGACGACGGCTCCACCTACCAGCAATCTGAAGAGGAGGACTCCGAGTAGAGTTCCTGTTTTAAACAATGAAACAAGTTGCATCATTTTGGCCCCAGCGAGGGTTTGTAATAAGACTAAATTCTTAAGTAGCTAGGAACGAAACGATTATGCATGGGGCGGAAACACTTATCCTGCTATCCGTTAATATTATGTGCATGTTTCGTTTTATGTCGGAAAGCAAGTGCTGACTTCATTGTTTTCCGGCTTACTCGCTTGACCTTCCGCGAGCCGGAAGACCTTAGCCGGAAACGCTCGCCAGCGGCGACGAAGCCCAATGGCAATCCGTCAATAACCGCGGAAACAAGCCCCTAGGCATAGGTGCCGGAAATCGCTACTAGGAATCCACAAGTTCGCAACAGATAACAACTTAATCAGAAAACTTAAGCTTACGTCCTAAAGGACGGTTTTGGAAATCACAACTTTCATACACGCCTAGGCGGAAATATCCAGCTCTGCGGTTTTAGTCGGAAAAAAACATACACGATCTAAAATGAACAAGTAAAGGAGGTAAAAGACTCAAAGAGTGAACCATAAGCTTTATTTCATTGATCATGTATAACTATTACAGAGTTTATAACTCGGAAAAAGTATGCTAAGTGTAGAAAGGACGTAGCTGTGCAATGTTCCAAGGACGTTCTGTCTCGTCGTAGATATCATCCGGATCCTCACGCTTGCGTTTCTGGTGCCAATTAGCAGGTCTGTCCCTCAGCTCGCGGAAATCAACAAGGTAGTACGACCCGTTATGAAGCACTTTGCTAACGACGAAGGGTCCTTCCCATGGAGATTGCAGCTTATGATCTTTCACCTGTCGAAGGCGGAGGACCAGGTCTCCTGCCATGAAGGAGCGTTTCCGAACTCGACGACTGTGATAACGTCGGAGCTTTTGCTGGTAGATGGCGGAGCGCTGGTCTGCTAAGTTCCGAGCTTCCTCGATCAGGTCCACAGATAGCTGTCTGGCCTCGTCAGCTGTTTCTTCATTGTAGGCGGAAACTCGCGGTGAATCGTGGATAATGTCGGAGGGAAGCACGGCTTCGGATCCGTATACCAGGAAAAAAGGGGTAAACCCTGTTGATCTGTTAGGGGTAGTTCGTAAACTCCACAGAACAGCTTCCAACTCATCAGCCCAAGCTCCAGCTGCTTGTCGCAGCGGTCCTTCAAGGCGTGGTTTAATTCCTGACAATATTAGGCCATTAGCCCTTTCAACCTGACCATTGGATTGTGGGTGAGCCACAGATGCGAGGTCCAGTCGTATCCCCATGGTTTCACAATAATCCCTCAATTCTCCTTGAGCGAAGTTCGTGCCATTATCTGTGATTATGCTGTGTGGGATGCCGAATCTCATCGCGAGGCTGCAGACGAATTTTAGTGCCGTAGCACCATCGGCTTTTCTCACTGGCTTAGCCTCGATCCATTTGCTGAACTTGTCAACAGCGACCAGGAGGTATTCAAAACCGCCAGGAGATGATCTTTTTAACTTACCAACCATATCGAGCCCCCAGACCGCAAATGGCCAGGTGATAGGTATGGTCTTCAGCTCTTGGGCTGGAGCATTTGGTTGAGTAGCGTAATACTGACAACCTCGGCAGGTCTTGACTATTTTGTCAGCGTCTTCTTTAGCTGTGAGCCAGTAGAAACCTAACCGAAAAGCTTTTGCAACGAGTGATCTGGGGGCGGCATGATGCCCGCAGTCCCCTGCGTGGATCTCTCTGAGGATTTCAATGCCATCTTGATTGGAGACGCACTTGAGAAATACCCCTGCTGCACTTCGTTTGTAGAGCTGTCCATCAACTATTGTGTAGGTTCTTGCTCGTCTGATGATCTGTCGTGCGAGGACCTCGTCTTCTGGCAACTTCTGATCGATGAGGTAGTCTAGGAAAGGCTGTGTCCAAGCCGGAATGATAGCCATCACTTCCCTAGCCGGAGACACTGCCACCTCTCGGTTTTCCGGGTTAGCGCCCTTAACTGAGGGTATCCGGAGATGCTCCAGGAAAATGCCAGGCGGAATTTGTTTCCTGCCGGATCCGAGCTTGGATAGCATGTCTGCCGCTGTGTTGTCGTCTCTCCTGACGTACTTGACTTCGTATCCGAGGAAGCACTTGGCGATCTCATCAACTTCGTCTCTGTAGGCCGCCATGACGGAATTTCTGGCGTTCCAGGTTCCGGCTACTTGTTGTGCCACCAGGTCGGAATCTCCACAGCATATGATGTGCTTGATCCCAATTTCCTTAGCGATGCGCAGACCGTGTAGTAGAGCCTCATATTCCGCCATGTTGTTAGTAGCTTCGAAGTGGATCTGCAGAACATACTGCAGTTCTTCTCCGGTAGGGGATTTCAGGGTGACTCCGGCTCCTGAGCCTTGATGCTGCTTGGATCCATCGAAGTGCATGACCCATGTTTCTGGTTCCGGCTCCAGACTTGCATCCGGAGCTTCTGTCCAATCTGCGACGAAATCTGCCAAGACTTGGGATTTAACCGCAGTCCTGGGCTTGTAAGCGATGTCGAAGGCGGATAGTTCAATGCCCCATTTAGCCGTACGTCCTGTTGCGTCAGCGTTGTTGAGAATTGTTGACAGCGGAGCCTTGCTCACGACTGTTACTGGATGCTCTTGGAAGTAATGCCTCAGCTTCCGGCTGCCTAGGAACACACCATAAGCTAGCTTCTGAAAGTGAGGATATCTCTGTTTTGATTCCGTCAGCACCTCGCTAATGTAGTAGACAGGTCTTTGGACGTCATATTCATGACCTTCTTCCTTTCGCTCCACCACGATGACGAGGCTGATGACTTTGTTGGTAGCTGCCAGGTAAAGGAGCATAGGCTCTGACTCTGCTGGGGCTGCCAAGATAGGCGGGGAGGTGAGTATTTCCTTCAACCCTCGAAGAGCTGCGTCAGCTGCGTCGTCCCAGACAAATTTGTCTGTTTTCTTCAGCAGCTTGTATAGAGGTAGCGCCTTCTCGCCAAGACGGCTAACAAACCTACTGATTGCTGCGACGCAACCAGTTAGTCGTTGCACATCTTTGAGACAAGTTGGCCGTTTGATGCACAGGATTGCCTTGATCTTTTCCGGGTTAACCTCAATGCCTCTGTGAGAGACTATGAAGCAAGGAGTTTTCCGGCTGGCACGCCAAAAACGCACTTCAGCGGATTCAACATCATCTTGTACCTGCGGAGGTTGTCGAAGGTTTCTGTGAGGTCGCTGATCAAGTCGGATCCTTTCCGGGTCATGACCGCGATGTCGTCGACGTAAGCGTGCACGTTCCGGCCAATTTGGTCCTTCAGGCACCGCTGCATCGTACGTTGGTAAGTAGCACCTGCATTTTTCAAACCAAAAGGCATAGTAACATAGCAGTAAGTACCGAACGGGGTTATGAATGAAGTCGCCTTTTGGTCGGATTCCTTCATCCGGATCTGATGATACCCGGAATACGCATCAAGAAAACACAGAAGTTCCGCCCCCGCCGTCGAATCAATGACTTGGTCAATGCGCGGCAAGGGGAACGGATCTTTCGGGCAATGTTTGTTCGAGCCAGAGTAATCGATGCACATTCTTAGTATTTCAGTGTTCTTTTTGGTTACAAGGACGGGATTCGCGACCCAATCGGTGTGGATAACTTCTATTACAAAACCTGCTTCTAGTAACTTTGCTAGTTCCATTCCTATGGCGCGGCGCTTCTTATCTCCAAAGCGTCGCATAGCTTGCTTCACTGGTTTGGCCCCCGGATTTATGTTGAGGTAGTGCTCGGCGAGTTCCCTAGGTACTCCGGACATGTCAGAAGGTTGCCGTGCGAAGATATCCATGTTAGCGCGGAGGAACTCGACGAGCGCGTCTTCCTATTTGGGGTCCATGTTGGCTCCGACCGAAACCTGCTTGGAAGAGTCGCCTTTGATGAGGTCGTGCTTCTTGGTTTCTATCGCGGCCTTGAAGGAGGTTTTCTCCTCGGAGATCTGCTTCTTGGTGGTCTGCATCTCAGTCGGATCCACCGCGGCTCTGTAGCCTTTCAGCTCTTCTCCAGATATCACAGACTCTGCGAAGGCGGCTTCGCCTAACTCGCACTCATGAGCCTTTTTGTAGTCTCCGGATACGGTAATCATACCTTTAGGACCCGGAATCTTGAGCTTGTTGTAGATGTAGCACGCTCTTGCGTGGAACTTGTGGTAGGTGGGCCTGCCGAAGATGACGTGGTAGGAGCTCTTGAAGGGCACAACTTCGAACGTGATCCTCTCTTCGCGGAAATTATGAACATCGCCAAAAGCCACGGGAAGTGTGATGCTGCCGAGGGAATTTGCCTTCTTACCCGGAACCACGCCATGAAACTCAGTGGTGCTGTGTTTGAGCTGTTCCTTGGTGAGGTTCATCCGCTCTAGAGTCTCCAGGTACATGATGTTCAAGCTGGCTCCGCCATCCATGAGGCACTTGGAGAAGTCATACCCATCTATGCGGGGACTTACAACCAAGGCGTAGCATTCTTTCGGCACAATTGCGGGGTGATCCTTCCTATCAAAAGTGCACGGGATTTCCGACCACCTGACATACTGCGGCACAGCCGGAACTATGGCGTTCAGGATCCGGGTAGCTGACTTGGAGGCGCGTACTGTTGGGGTTCCGAGGAAAGTGTGGTAAGCCCCCACGCTCTTTTTGTCGAATGGGTTGGATTTACCTGCGGCTCCTGCCTTGGGATCCGGCGAGTTATCATCCTCATGCATCGCCTCGGAACTATCATCCTCTTTGTTCTTGTTCTTGCCCTTGCCACCTTTGCCGCGTGGGCGGTGCTTCCGGGCGCGCTTGTATCCTGCCTCCAGGTCGTTCTTTAGATCATTGACCCACTTGCAGTTGCGGTTGGTGTGAGTGGACTTCCCTGTTACCGGATCCAGATGGGCCAGGCAGGGCATGTCTCTGTACTCCTCGTAGGTTTGCGGAGCGCGGGATCCGCCAGCAGTGACCTCAGAGGTATGCTGCTGACCCCTGCCGGCTCCGGCTCCACGTCCGCGTCCTCTTCCGCCTCCTGGACCTCCGCGTTGAAACGCCATGGCGACCATCTCGGATCCGCCACTCTTCTGGTCATCAGGGTTCTTGCGCTTATGGCTGCTGCTGCTACCGTTATCACGGTTCTTCTTTTGTTGATGCGGGGGATTCTTTGTTGCTGCGAGATCACTGCCTGCGTCGTCATCGGCGGCAGTGTGATCGCTGGCGATGGTGATCATGTCGTCCAACGTCAGTTTGTTTGCATTGACCAAGCAAGTTAGCTTGTGTCGCAGCAATCCTCCTCGCTGCAAGCCCCCAATGAAGGCGTGCATCGCTGTGCGGTTGTCGACGTTCTCGCACTCATTTCTGCATGCCAACCATCGGGTGAGGAAGTTCCTCGATGTTTCGCCCTTCTTCTGGATGCAAGCTGCGGTCGCTTGTTGTGGCAGGTCTCTTGTAGGTGCCCCTGAAGTGTTTCTCGAAAGCGTTCTTCAGGTCAAACCAGCAAAAGATGGAATTCTTCTCGAGGTCGCTGAGCCAGATCCGGGCTGGACCCACAAGGTACAACTGAAGCATGCGGCAGGCGATGTTAGGGGTTCCTCCGGCGAAGGTCACAGCATTATAGTAATCCTCAATCCAGGTATCCGGCCTTTCGGTGCCATCATAATGCTTCAGGTTTCCGGGTAGCTTGAGGTTCATCCTTGGCTTTGGTTCCTCTCGAATCATCCTGCCAAAGCACTTCGGGCCAATGTAGTCGGTTCTGTACTCGTTAAGGCGGTCGCGGGCGTCGCGCGAGCCGTGGCGAGGAGACTTTGAGCGAGAGCGAGATCTCCGACCATTGCCTCTGCCTCCACCTCCGCCGCCACCGCTAGGTGGTGGTGAGGGAGACCTGCGAGGTGGGCGGTTCGACTTCTTGCTTCCGCCATCTGAATCTCCTCGACCTTCCTGGTGCTGGCTCCGGCTCCTGTGGCTGCCTTCGCCTTGGCGCTGGCTGCCCTGGTCGTTCCGGCGAGGCTCCGGGTCACGGCCCCGGCGAGGCTCTGGGTCACGGCTCCGGCGAAGCTCTGGACCGCGGTCCTCATTCCGACTCCTCCTGGGCTCAGGCTCATGAACATTGTTCTGGTTCCGGCGAGGTTCCGGCGAGCGCTCCCTGTTTCTATTTCTTGGCAGCACGTTGTCGCGGATAACAATCCCACCATGCCCTGTGGGCCTGGTGTTTCCGGCTGGACTACGGCGGCGAGGGGGTCGCGGGTAACCGTTGGGCGGAGGAGAGGGGTTGCGGTATTTGTCTCGTCCAGAGTACATCGCATCCTTTCCCTTTCTTGGATCTGACGGCGGCGTCTTTGATGGTACGGGGATCGGATTTGGGTGTTCCCTGGTTTTCCTTACGCGTCAGAAGATCCGGTGTGTGATTCATCATCGGGTCGCCGATCAGCGCAGGCGTCCTTCTGCGCGGTAGATACACGATTATCCGGATTGGATTCCAACTGCTTGAAGTATCTGCCTTGCTCTGCTGCTGCACTGCTGAAGCGATAAGTGTGCGGAGGTAGTTGATATCAACTTCTTCGTCCTTCTTCTTCAACAGTTCCGCAGCTTTTTGCATGTTGTCCTTTGGGGTTTCCAGCGGCTGTTGCTCTGCAGGCGTGTTGAAGGGTATCCTGCGAGGCGGAATTGCTTCTCTAACAATTCGATCGGCCTCCGCCTGCGCGTAGATCATCTTTACTTCCCACTCAGCCCTCATGCTCTTGACCTGCTCGAGTGTGGCAGTAATCTCGCGATCCTGTCTGTCGAAGTTTTCCACCAACTCTGCAGCTTCTGCCCTCTCTTCCCTTAACGCAGCTTCGGTATCGGCGAGCTTCTTGGCTGTGGCCAGCATTTCCTTTCTAGTGGCCTCTAGAGCCTCCAGATCTGCGGCGTCGCCCGGGGTTATAGGTGTGTTAAGAACTGCTCGCGCGGCCATCTCTTGGTGACGGGAGCTCCTCCGAGGAAGAATCTCTGCGGGGTCGCTCACGAGACCTTGGAGATCCTTGGTGGGATGCACGAGGGTCAGATTGGTTGGTTGCCCCTTCTGATCCAGTTTGTCCCGCGCTGCTACCGTTGCGAGAACCTGCTTAGGCCGGGGCGGAGTCGACTTCGGGCTGATCGCCGAAACCGTACTCCCTAGCTTGCGGACGAAGTCATCGATTCCATGGAGGGGTGTCTCGGAAATTGGGCTCAGATTGCCCAAAATCGACTCTTCAACCGGAGCTTCGCTTTCTCCGACAGTGCTGAGCTTGATCCGGATCTGCGCCGTTTCCGGTGCCTCTACTGCTCGGGACCAGCTCCGGCACGGAGGGGCGGTTCCGGCGGTATGGGCCAAGAAGTGTACGAAGTGGCACCTCTGCTTTTCTAACACCTGGGAGACCGGGCGGATCTCGCATTGGTCTTCCACCTTTGTTTCTGCTCAGGGGCGGATTGGGTGGGTTTTCAAATTTCCAGATCCAAGGCGGAATCGTCCCTGGGAAGCTCCTGCATCTCAGATCGGATCTTCGCGACAGCGTCCAGCTCTGCGGCGGTCGCGTCTGCGTTACTTACCAGTGGGTTTCCGTCGGAATCGACGGTTTCCCCGATGAAGATGTGTATGCCGCCAATTGGGACGATGGAGAGCTTGACAGGGTTTGTCCTAGCCGGAATCCAGCACTCATCCGGAGGGACGATCGGCAGATTCGAGCGTAAAGGACGCGCCCCACAGCGATGGTGTCGTCGTAGCTTCCCATGGCGGAACCCTCCCGGTTCCGGCCTCCGTACGCCACGAGCCCCACGGTGGGCGCCAACTGTCGTTGCCTAATCGACGGTACCTCGGAGGAGGGATCCTCACGAGGGGAGAAGAAGTAGGGGCCATAGGGCGGAGTGCACACGGGACGGTGGTACGCGAGTTACCCAGCCCGGAACACCTCGCACGATGACAGGGCCTACCGCTGCTTGTCCGGAATTATACGGCGTTTTCGCGTTGTTACAATGAGTTGTGGTTGTGCCTCTAGGGCTCCCGGGATCCGGCTTATAAAGGCGCACGGATCTAGGGTTTACATGAAGAGTCCTAGCCGGATTACAGACAGCCTAGCTACGGTACAATATCTTGCCGTGCACGTCACGGATCCGCCTTCCATATACATCGTACTGGATCCGGGTTCCTCATGGGCCTCCATGGATCCAAGTTACTCCTATGTCGGTACGGATCCGGCTTACTGATCCTGGGCTGGACTTCTTCCTTCATGATCAACAGCAACTGGGCCGCCCGATGGGCCACATGCCTCATCACCGTCTGTGGGCCACCCGGGCTTGCCGGATCTAGGCACTGTCGATGGTACACCCATGAAGTATACCCACAACAGATATAGTTTCTTCACGACTAGTACTACCCCCATCACAAAGCTTAAGTCTTTTTTTTAAGAGTCAAACCAAGTAAAGGTTGACGAAAATTTAGAACAATCTATCAACTAATATAATATTTTGTAGATACCATAGCAAAATATTTTTCATTGTCTATGTATTGATATTAATTTTTTATTTTGAATGATAATGATTTCTGGTAAAATCTTAGTTTACCTTGACATAGTTTGAGTTTCTAAAAATAATATAAGCCTTACGCTTTGGGATGGAGGTAGTAGTATTTAGCATAATATGGTTTTCTTATTTACTACATGCATTTAGCTCATTGGAGGTGGAAAAGTTGAAGAGGAAAGTGATGGTCCATGACAGTTTCCCAATGTAATAATAAAATCCTAATATGCCTTGAAAACCCACACGTACGCTCTTTCTAGGAAAGAGGCAGTATGAGGTAATGCACCCACGCGCTGTCATCTGCCCGTTCGTGCTATGTCTCCCAAATCTTGAAATATCATCAGTTATCCATTTCACGTCCACACTTCTCCCTCTCTCCACGGACTAGGAAAAAACCCTCTCTTCACTTCCCCTTCCCATTCCACCGATGGAGAGCCCAACTGACGCCGTCAACGCAGCGAAAGCGAAAGCCGCGCGGCTGGCCTTAGCCGCAGAGGAGGCGGCCAGAGCCGCGACCGCAGCATGCATGGCCGCAACGGCGGCGATCATCGACGCAGCGGATGCCAAAGACGAAGCGGAGGCCATTGCCGAAGGTCGGGCCATCGGTCGCTCATCGGCATCTGATGCTGTTGGTAGATGGGTCCACTCTCTTGGGAAGCATCCGCTAGATGACGAGGACGAGGTTGAACTCATCTTTGAGCCGCCGCCGCCGACCTTCGACGAGAATATCGTCGACGAGGAAGTATGTTCCGATTCACCTCTCTCCCTTATTCAACATAGCCCTGTATCGATTTGCGCTATGGTCTCTCCCTCTTTTTTTTGCGGTATAGCTTTTTGAATTAGCGTCAGAATATTTTTAGATTCATATTCAGTATTAGTTCCAACTACTACATATTTGCTTCACATCCGATTCACCTCTCTCCCTTATTCAACATAGCCCTGTATCGATTTGCTCTATGGTCTCTCCCTCTTTTTTTTGCGCTATAGGGTTTTGAATTAGCGTCAGAATCTTTTTAGAATAATATTCAGTATTAGTTGCAACTGCTACATATTTGCTTCACCTGTTTATTTGCCTTGTATCAGGTTGCTACTGATGAGGTTGACAGCGATGTCGAGTCGCGTCATAGGAAGGCCAGGGCCACTCTCAACAAGCTTAAGGCGGGGAAGTTCGACAAGTATTGGAGTGAACCCTGGACTGGTGCCAGGAACAGCTGCCACTTCTGCACAAAGAGCATAGAGGTTGACTTTCAAAGTTCATGCAGCATGCCGAAGCTGGTGGGTCCGGCTGTGTCAAAGTTGGGGAAACTGTTAACCGATCCGGCTTCATAGCCAACCACATGGCCTATGGGCTATTCCTAAGGAAGAAACTGAACCAATCTATCGAGACCGGTCATGTGCCTCCTCCCAAGCCCAAGCCACCAAAGGTTAAAGGTATGGGCAGCAAGAAGCATAAGAAGCGGGACCGGGAGGAGGCGACATGAAGAAGATGGTAAATATACTCCGTAACTGTTGTGCATGTTTGTCTCTCCTACTGCTTCAAAAGCAGCATCTTTTGTTGAACTCTGTTTATGTTTGCTGCTCAGCAGCGTTTGTGGTGAACCTATTAGCTTAATTAGGGGTTGTTGAACTATGTTTGTGTTGAACCTTGCTTAATTAGGTTGTGTTGAACTCTGTTTGTGTTGGCGTGGGAAGGGGGGCATGATGCTACCCTGAATTTGCGGGACCCCCAAAAAACTTGCAAATACGAGTGATGCATCCAAAAGGAACAAACTTTTACATGGTAGACCCTAGTCTGAAAGCAAGAAATGTGATCGGGTCCTTAACAGCCACCGCCCGGATTGATCGGGGATTTTGCCTGCCTACCGCATGTGACTTGTGCTCACTGAAGTTTGGGACCTCACGCATGGGCACCACACGTATGTGACAAACATGTTGGTGTAAAAACTCGGGTGATTATTATACTTCATTAGTACAAAGTTTACTATGGATTCAAGGGTAGGAAAGCCAAGTTAACTCATTTTCATGACTAGGAAGGAGTCAAGCTTACTTTTTCATTTTCATGTTTTAAACTTGTTTAAATCTTGGTCAAACAAAGGATTTGACCAGGATTCAAATGGGCATAAAAATTCAAAAAAGATATCAAAAAAATAAAAAACCTAAGCACATAAGCTTCTTATGTCATATAGTAAGCATTAAAGTTGATCAACGAAGTCTAGACATATTCAAACCTGAAAACTCATGTATATACCCCCTAACCCTAAACTATGTCTTATGAAGTCAAGCATGAAGAAAAGTGGTTTTGGGTTTCAAACATGGAAATTAAAAAACTCCCAAAAGCTTCATTTTGGAGTGACTAAGAAGAATCTAGGCTTACTTTTTCACTTTCATGTTTTAAACTGGTTTAAATCTTGGTCAAACCTAGGATTTGACCAAGATTCAAATGGACATAACAAATTCAAAAAAAAAATCAAAACCAAACACATAGTCGTTTGATGTCATATAGTAAGCATTCAAGTTGATAAACAAAGTCTAGACATATTTAAACAAGAAAATCATGTATATACTTGGCCCCTAACCCTAAACTCTGTCTTATGAAGTCAAGCATTAAGAGGAGTGGTTTTGGGTTTCAAACATGGAAATTTAAAAAACCTCCCAAAAGCTTCATTTTTGAGTGACTAAGAAGAATCCAGGCTTACTTTTTCATTTTCATGTTTTAAACTAGTTTGAATCTTGGTCAAACCTAGGATTTGACCAAGATTCAAATGGGCATAACAAATTCAAAAAAAAACCAAACACATAGTCTTCTGATGTCATATACTAAGCATTCAAGTTGATAAACAAGCTCTAGACATATTCAAACCAGAAAAATCATGTATCTACCCCCTAACCCTAAACTATGTCTTATGAAGTCAAGCATGCATGAAGAGAAGTGGTTTTTGGTTTCAAACATGGAAATTTCAAAAACCCTCCCAAGATCTACATTTTGGAGTGACTAAGAAGGATATATGCTTAATTTTTCATATTCATGTTTTAAACTTGTTTAAATCATGGTCAAACCTAGGATTTGACCAAGATTTAAATGGGCATAAAAATTCAAAAAAACAATAAAATGAAAAACCAATGCACATAGTCTTCTTATGTCATATAGTAAGCATTCAATTAAGTTGATAAACAAGGTCTAGACATATTCAAACCAGAAAAATCATGTATCCTAGCGAAGTGGTTTTGGGTTTCAAACATGGAAATTTCAAGAACCTCCCAAAAGCTTCATTTTAGAGTGACAAAGAAGGATCCAGGCTTACCTTTTCATTTTCATGTTTTAAACTTATTCAAATCATGGTCAGATTCAAATGGGCATAAAATTACTTAGAAAAATCATGTATGTATCGACCCCTAACCCTAAACTCTGTCTTATGAAGTCAAGCACGAAGAGAAGTGGTTTTGTGTTTCAAACATGGAAATTTCAAAAACCTCACCTCCTAAAGCTTCATTTTAGAGTGACTAAGCAGGATCCAGGCTTACCTTTTATTTTCATGTTTTAAACTTGTTCAAATCTTGGTCAAACCTTGGATTTTACCAAGATTCAAATGGGCATAAAAATACTTAGAAAAATCATGTACGTATCTACCCCTAACCCTAAACTCTATCTTACGAAGTCAAGAATGAAGAGAAGTGGTTTTGGGTTTCAAACATGGAAATTGCAAAAACCTCCCAAAAGCTTCATTTTAGAGTGACTAAGAAGGATCCAAGCTTACATTTTATTTTGATGTTTTAAACATGTTCAAATCTTGGTCAAACCGTACCTAGGATTTGACCAAGAATCAAATGGGCAAAAAATTTCAAAAAAATGAAAAACCAATGCACCTAGCCTTCTTATGTCATATAGTAAGCACTCAAGTTGATAAACAAGGTCTATACATATTCAAACCAGAAAAATCATGTATCTACCCCAAACCCTAAACTTTGTCTTATGAAGTCAAGCACGACGAGAAGTCGTTTTGGGTTTCAAACATGGAAATTTCAAAAACCTTCCCAAAAACCTCATTTTGGAGTGACCAAGAAGGATGCAGGCTTACCTTTTCATTTTCAAGTTTTAAACTTGTTTAAATCTTGGTTAAACCAAGGATTTGACCAAGATTCAAAAGGGCATAAAAACAAGTTTCCAATGGTCCCGTGTCCAACAAGGGACGAGTAGTTTCTCTCCACTTCTTCCTGACGTGTGGGGTGAGCAAGCCCTCCCATCAGTACCAGAGGAATTTAATTTGACAAGGGCTATAGGACGACATCACCAAAAAGGGTTAATTGGTTCTATACCACTCCTCAATTCACAAGTTATTCTGTCTAGAAATTGGTAAAATTTTGTCCAAAAAATCAAACTTCTTCGAAAAATCTGAAAAATTTACAGAATGTCAAGAACACTAATATGAGTCTACTATTCTAATATGAGCCATTTCTGGGCACATATGATCCATTAAACATAGGTGCAAAGTACGGTCCAGATTATCTGAGAGTATGTACAAACTGTAGTATAGGGTACAAATACTGGATACATAGGCAGTATATGATGTTGTATTGCTGAAAATGGCATAGAAAGGGGTATTGAGAATTGAGACTGGCATAGACAAAACTTCAGTTTTTTAATGGCATAAACACAACTTGTGAATTGGGGAGTGGCATAGAACCAATTAACCCCACCAAAAAAGGGTGACACATGTCTCCTTCACCAAAACAGCAATACCTATCTGAAACAAGTACATGCACACAAGTACACCACCATAATAATAATACTACTCCGTACATGGACACAAGTACTAATATAATAAAGTAAGAGTACTAGTTTGTTTACATTTCCACAGGCCAATTTTATGAACAAAATTTTGAAAATTAACCTTCAGAAATTCGGAAGCCAGGTGACACAGCAGTCGTCAAGGATTGCAGCTAGTGGTACACAGTGACCTGGTCATGATCTACCTTGAGCCTGCTTGACGCTTCAGCTCGGAGTTGAGAGCCTTCTCCTGTGATAGCTCGGCCTCTAGTTTGTCCGTCCTAACCGTGAGGTTCAGAATCAGTCCGGCGAGTTTGTCCATGGTCTCCGCCTGGCCGAGGCTCCGCCGCTGGATCTCCTTACTCTCAGTGAACGATTTCATGGCGATATCGTCGAGAATGCGAATCCGGATCTTCTCAGTGGCGAGCTCAGAATAAAGTCTCATGCACTCATCAGCGAGGGCGCTTCTGTCCGCCGTCTCGACGCAGAAATCGCCCATAACCATTTCTAAAATGGTCCCGATCTCGTAGCGGGGCTTCTATCAGATGGGGATGGAGCACAAAATCAGAAGTGTACCCAGAGAACTACCAAGAAAGAGAGAATGGGAATCCCAATTTGCACGAATGTCTATACCTCGCTGCTTTGAGAAGTTGGCTCCGTGGAAGATGTTTCCGCAGGCAGGAGGGCTGCGGGAAAACTAAGGCCGCCCGACCTGAAAATACGATTGAGAGAAGGTAAGAAAAGAAGGGGATGATAAGTTGTGAAAGACATAGAAAGATGCGCAAGAACGGAGGATCGCCTGAAGGTAGCAGTCGCGGGCTGCGACGCCCTTGAAGACTCTTGCGCAGAAGGCACCTCGACAGCAGCACCGGGACGCCATTGCTAGGATTCCCTCAGCTTCGCCACAGCCGCACGAGCCCTTCTGTGGCGAGACTTGCTCCCGGTCATGGTGGCGAAGTAGTATTCCAAGAGGTAAACAAAGTGGTGAACTGAGGAAGACGGCTAGAGCAAAAGGTTAGTCCTTAAATTTGGCCTCCCCGTCTCCTCGGCTCCTCGCGAGTAGTAGTAATACTTATCTGGTCAAAGAGCAAACTTCAAGGCAGAGACTTGGTGGGCCATTCATCTCCAACTATACTTCCTCCGATCTGAATGATACCAAATTTTTTAATGACAAATCACCCAAAACAGTATTCTAAGAGTATATGTAAGCTTTGGTGTTTTTCCAATATACTAGCAAGATGGCATGTGATGGCTCCATGCGCGTGTTTCACAATTTTACATTTTTTAAAACCTTATTTGGTTGGTTTCAAATTTGGTTCAAATTTTCGGTGTGCGGCATGCGTACTGGGTGGTCGCGTACGTAGGTTAAGTTTTTTTCTTTTTGAATTTTTGTACCTCGTTTCGTTTTCATTTCAAAACTGGCTCAAAATTAATTAACTTCTCTGGTTGTGCTTAATTCGTCCTACTAGCTAACTAGGAGGCCGCACAACCCACACGCTTGGTTACGTATTGCTAATTTTGGGGTGCCACACTTTGCAGACGCCTAAGCTTTAGTCAAAGAAGGCCAATGTCGAGTACTTAAAAATTTGGCATCCTCGTCATTTCTTTTTGTTGTTTTTGAAATGGGAGTATGGTCTAGAAGGACCTAGTTTCTGCGATAAACAGGCTTTACAAAGAGCACCCATAGGAAATAGAAAATTACAACTAGACCAAGATTCAAATGGGCATAAAAATTAAAAACAAAAGAAAAACCAAAGTGTGTAGTCTTCTTATGTCATATAGTAAGCATTCAAGGTGATAAACAAGGTCTAGGCATATTCAAACCAGAAAAAAACATGTATCCACCCCTAACCCTAAACTCTGTCTTATGAAGTCAAGCACGAAGAAGGATTTGCAAAGAAGGATTTGCATCCCTTTATTAATAATCTGATAGCCACTTTGGAGTGACTAAAAAGGATGCATTCTTACATTTTCATTTTCAATTTTTAAACTTGTTTAATTAAATCTTGGTTAAACCTAGGATTTGACCAAGATCAAATGGGCATAAAAATTTAGTAAAAATCAAAAAAATGAAAACCAAAGCACATAGTATACTTATGTTATATAGTAAGCATATATTCAAGTTGATAAACAAGGTCTAAACATATTCAAACCAGACAAATCATGTATCTACCCCTAAACCTAAACTCTGTCTTATGAAGTCGATCAAGCATGAAGGGAAGTGGTTTTGGGTTTCAAACATGGAAATTTCAAAAACCTCCCAAAAGCTTCATTTTAGAGTGACTAATAAGAAGGATCCATGCTTACCTTTTCATTTTCATGTTTTAAACTTGTTCAAGCCGTGGCCAAACTTAGGATTTGACCAATATTCAAATGGGCATCAAAATACTTAGAAAAATCATGTACGTATCTACCCCCTAACCCTAATATATAAACTCTATCTTACGAAGTCAAGCATGAAGATAAGTGGTTTTGGGTTTCAAACATGGAAATTTGAAGAACCCCCGAAAAGCTTCATTTTAGAGTGACTAAAGGATACAGGTCGGGATTACCTTTTATTTTGATGTTTTAAACTTTTCAAATCTTGGTCAAACCGTACCTAGGATTTGACCAAGTTTCAAATGGGCATAAAAATTCAAAAAAAATGAAAAACCAAAGCACATAGCCTTCTTATGTCATATAGTAAGTACTCAAGTTGATAAACAAAGGTCTAGGCATATTCAAACCAGAAAAATCATGTATCTACCCTAACCCTAAACTTTGTCTTATGAAGTCAAGCATGAAGAGAAGTGGTTTTGGGTTTCAAACATGGAAGTTTCAAAAATCTTCCAAAAGCTTCATTTTAGAGTGACTAAGAAGGATCCATTCTTACCTTTTCATTTTCATGTTTTAAACTTGTTTAAATCTTTGTCAAACCAAGGATTTGACCAAGATTCAAATGTGCATAAAAATTCAAAAAAATGAAAACTAAAGCACATAGTATTCTCATGTCATATAGTAAGCATTCAAGTTGATAAACAAGGTCTAAACATATTCAAACAAAGACAAATCATGTATCTACCCTGGCCCTAACCCTAAACTCTGTCTTATGAAGTCAAGCATGAAGAGAAGTGGTTTTGTGTTTCAAACATGGAAATTTCAAAAACCTCCCAAAAGCTTCATTTTAGAGTGACTAAGAAGGATCCATGCTTACCTTTTCATTGTTATTTTTTAAACTTGTTCAAATCTTGGTCAAACTTATGATTCGACCAAGATTCAAATGGGCATAAAAATTGGGAGGAATGGTACATGAATTACAATTCAAGAAAAAACAAGGTAACTTAAATACTTGGATGACCCAAAGATGTGTGGAAGCCCAAAACAATGGCAAAACATGTGCGCACGCATCATCCAATTCAAGTATAACACATACCAGGCACCAATAGTTTGACCTAAATTTCAAATCAAAGAGAAGGTGGTTAGAAAAATCGAAATTGGAAAAGCAAAGCATGAAATCATGAATTTGTGATGCACTATAGCTATGAAAAGTATATACGGAGTAACAATGTATACCAAAATGATTTTTTTAGAGGAATACTAGTTCAACTTATTTAATTTTATATTAGTAGCCAAAAATCGATTTTCTACTTTTTTATTATTACTATGCAGCACACGTGTGTTTGCCCGTCGAGTGAAACTCGGAGGAAGAGGGGTCACTCGGAAGGAGAGAAGAAGAGATAGAATTATGGTGTCTCCCCTTTTTCGGGTGATGATGTTGACTGTTGTGCAGGTTTTGTCAGTGAGCAGGAGGTGCGAGTGAGCGAGCGAGGCCGAGAATGAGAGAGATTTTTTTTGTGATAGAGGGACAACCGAAGGATCCTGAAGGACCCAGAGACTTCCAGTACGCATCCTGATGCGTCTTCTCTTAACAAAGAAGATGGCTTGGAGTTTGCATACCTACCGCACTTGACTTGAGATCACTGAAGTGTGGGCACCACACGTAAGTGACAGACCTATTGGTGTAAAAACTCGGTTGATTATTATTATACTACTCCCTCCGATTCATATTACTTGATGTTAATATATATGTATCTAGACACATTTTAGTTGTAGATACATCCATTTTAGCATCAAGTAATATGGATCGGAGGGAGTACTACATTTGTACAAAGTTTCCTATGGATTCAAGGGTACGAAAGCCAAGTTAACTCATTTACATGACATTATTTTTTCCATGAAGCCAAGTTAACTCATCTATCAATTGGTACATTTTGGAGTGACTAAGAAGGATCCAGGCTTAATTTTTCATTTTCATGTTTTAAACATGTTTAAATCATGGTCAAACCTATGATTTGACCAAGATTCAAATGTGCATAAAAATTCAAAAAAAACCAAAAAAAAAACAAGTCATCTTCTTATGTCATATAGTAAGCATTCAAGGTGATAAACAAGGTCTGACATATTCAAACCACAAAAATCATGTATCTACCCCCCTAACCCTAAACTCTGTCTTATGAAGTCAAGCACGATGAGAAGTTGTTTTGGGTTTCAAACATGGACATTTCAAAAACCATCCCAAAAGCTTCATTTTGGAGTGACTAAGAAGGATACAAGCTTAACTTTTCATTTTCATGTGTTAAACTTGTTTAAATCTTGGTCAAACCTATCTAGGATTTGACCAAGAGATTCAAATGGGCATAAGAATTCAAAAAAAAAACAAAGCGCATGGTCTTCTTATGTCATATAGTAAGGCATTCAAGTTGATAAACATGGTCTAGAAATATTTATAACAAATGAATCATGTATCTACCCCCTAATGATAAACTCTGTCTTGTAAAGTCAAGCATGAAGAGAAGTGGTTTTGGGTTTCAAACATGGAAATTTCAAAAACCTCCCAAAAGCTTCATTTTAGAGTGACTAAGAAGGATCCAGGCTTACCCTTTTCATTTTCATGTTTTAAACTTGTTCAAATCTTGGTCAAACTTAGGATTTGACCAAGATTCAAATGGGCGTAAAAATACTTAGAAAAATAAGGTACGTATGTACCACTAATTAACCCTAAACTCTATCGTACGAAGTCAAGCATGAAGAGAAGTGGTTTTGGGTTTCAAACATGGTGTTGACTGTTGTGCAGGTTTTGTCAGTGAGCAGGAGGTGCGAGCGAGCGAGCGAGTCGAGCGAGGCCGAGAATGAGAGATTTTTTTTGTGAGAGGGACAACCGAAGGATCATGAAGGACCCAGAGACTTCCATTACGCATCCTGATGCGTCTTCTCTTGACAAAGAAGATGGCTTGGAGTTTGCGTACCTACTGCACTTGACTTGTGCTCACTGAAGAGTGGGACCTCACGCATGGGCACCACACGTAAGTGACAGACCTGTTGGTGTAAAAACTCGGTTGATTATTATACTACATTAGTACAAAGTTTCCTATGGATTCAAGGGTACGAAATCCAAGTTAACTCATTTACATGACATTATTTTTTTCCATGAAGCCAAGTTAACTCATATATCAATTGGTACATTCTGGTTATATTCGAAATTTTACTTGAAACTTGTTGTTCATGCCATTTTACTACTCGCCTAGCACTTTTTCCGCGCGTGAAGGGAGGGGGTGGGCATGATGCTACCCTGAATCTTTGTGACCCCCAAAAACTAGCAAATACGAGAGAGGCATCCAAAGAAACACACTCGTCCCCTACCCCCACCCCCCCAATTTTAAATCCGGCCAAAGGTGGATCAAAAAAGGCAATCAAAAAGCATGGATGGTTCATCTTTTTCTATATAGTTAGGGTTAGGGTTTATGGTTTATAGAGATGCACATATTTTCATTTCACATTTGTGATTACAATAATACATAGGTAAGATTCCAAGCATGACCTTTGTTAGAATAACCTTTAACATGTTCTCTCACCTTTAGATTCAAATGGGCATAAACATTCAGAAAAAATCAAAAAAATGAAAAACCAAAGCACATAGTCTTCTTATGTCATATAGTAAGAATTGAAGTTGATAAACAAGGTCTAGCCATATTCAAACCAGAAAAGCTCACAAAGCTTCATTTTAGAGTGACCAAGAAGGATACAGGCTTACCTTTTCATTTTCATGTTTTAAACTTGTTTAAATCCTGGTCAAAACTAGGATTTGACCAAGATTCAAATGGGTATAAAAAAATAAAAAAACGCACATAACCTTTTTATGTCATATTATAATGCATGAGCATTCAAGTTGATAAACATGGTCTAGACATATTCAATCTAGAAAAATCATGTATCTACCCTGGCCCTAACCTTAAACTCTATATTATGGAGTCAAGCATGAAGAGAAGTGGTTTTGGGTTTCAAACATAGAAATTTCAAATTGATGAACAAGGTCTAGGCATATTCAAAACAGAAAAAGCATGTATCTACCCTCTAACCATAAAGTCGGTCGATCTAGCATGAAGAGAAGTCCTATTGGTTTCAAACATGTAAATTTCAAGAACCTCCCAAAAGCTTCATTTTAGAGTGACTAAAAAAGATCCATGCATGCTTGCCTTTTCATTTTCATGTTTTAAAATTGTTTAAATCTTGGTCAAACCTGGCTAGTATTTGACCAAGATTCAAATGGGCATAAAATTCAAAAAAAATGAAAAACCAAAGCACATAGCCTTCTTATGTCATATATAGTAAGCATTCAAGTTGATAAACAAGGTCTACACATATTCAAAATAGAAAAAAGCATATATCTACCCCTAACCCTTAACTCTGTCTTATGAAGTCAAGCATGAACAGAAGTGGTTTTGGGTTTCAAACATTGAGATTTCAAGAACCCCCCAAAAGCTTCATTTTAGAATGACTGAGAAGGATCCAGGCTTGCCTTTTCATTTCATGTGTTTAAACTAGCTTAAATCTTGGTCAAAACCTAGGACTTGACCAAGATTCAAATGGGCATAAACATTCAGAAAAAAATCAAAAAATGAAAACCAAAGCACATAGCCTTCTTATGTCATATATATATAGTAAGCATTCAAGTTGATGAACAAGGTCTAGACATATTCAAAACAGAAAAAGCATGTATCTACCCCTAACCCTTAACTCTGTCTTATGAAGTCAAGCATGAAGAGAAGTGGTTTTGGGTTTCAAACATTGAGATTTCAAGAACCCCCCAAAAGCTTCATTTTAGAATGACTAAGAAGGATCCAGGCTTGCCTTTTCATTTCATGTGTTTAAACTAGCTTAAATCTTGGTCAAAACCTAGGACTTGACCAAGATTCAAATGGGCATAAACATTCAGAAAAAATCAAAAAATGGAAACCAAAGTACATAGCCTTTTTATGTCATATATATATACAGTAAGCATTCAAGTTGATGAACATGGTCTAGACATATTCAAAACAGAAAAAGCATGTATCTACCCCCTAACCCTTAACTATGTCTTATGAAGTCAAGCATGAAGAGAAGTGGTTTTGGGTTTCAAACATGGAAATTTCTAAAACATCCCACAAGCTTAATTTAAGAGTGAATAAGAAGGATACAAGCTTACCTTTTCATTTTCAGGATTTATGCTTGTTTAAATCTTGGTCAAACATAAGATTTGACCAACACACACATAGTCTTCTTATGTCATATAGTAAGCATTCAAGTTGATAAACAAGCATGTGTAGACATATTCAAACCCGACAAATCATGTATCTACCCCTAACCCTAAACTCTGTCTTATGAAGTCAACCATGCATGAAGAGAAGTGGTTTTGGGTTTCAAACATTGAGATTTCAAGAACCCCCCAAAAGCTTCATTTTAGAATGACTAAGAAGGATCCATGCTTTCCTTTTCATTTTCATGTGTTTTAAACTTGCTTAAATCTTGGTCAAATCTAGGATTTGACCAAGATTCAAATGGGCATAAAAATTTAGAAAAAAATCAAAAAATGAAAACCAAAGCACATAGCCTAGCTTCTTATATGTCATATATATAGTAAGCATTCAACTTTATGAACAAGGTCTAGACATATTCAAAACAGAAAAGCATGTATCTACCCCCTAACCCTTGACTATGTCTTATGAAGTCAAACATATGGAGAGAAGTGGTTTTGGGTTTCAAACATGGAAATTTCAAAAACTTCCCAAAAGCTTAATTTTAGAGTGAGTAAGAAGGATCCAAGCTTACCTTTTCATTTTCAGGATTTATGCTTGTTTAAATCTTGGTCAAACATAGGATTTGAACAAGATTCAAATGGGCATAAACATTCAGAAAAAAATAAAAAATAAAAAGCCAACGCACATATAGTCTTCTTATGTCTTATAGTAAGCATTCAAGTTGATAAACAAGCATGTGTAGACATATTCAAACCCGACAAATCATGTATCTACCCCCTAAAACACCCTAAACTAGCTTTGTCTTATATATGAAGTCAAGCATGAAGAGAAATGGTTTTGGGTTTCAAACATGGAAATTTCAAGAACCCCCCAAAGCTTCATTTTAGAGTGACTAAGAAGGATCCAGGCTTACCTTTTCATTTTCATGTTTAAACTTGTTTAAATCTTGGTCAAACCTAGGATTTGACCAAGACTCAAATGGGCATAAAAATTCAAATAAAATAAAAAAAAATCAAAAACCAAAGCACATAGCCTTCTTATGTCATATATAGTAAGCAACATTCAACTTGATGAACATGGCCGGTCTAGACATATAGTAAGTAATATGTATCTAAAAATGATTTTTGGGGATTTATAGGACGAAGTTATAACACACCTACATTTCAAATTGGAATTTCTTTCAATAAATCAGCATAAAGTCATTTAAATGTGTGAAACTAGCTAGAAAGCACTAAAAACGTAAAGAGTTGGGAATTTTCACTAATATGTGGCTAATTTATCTTAAAAATGTAGAGGCGCCATTTGGGCCGTATCTTATGTACCCCATTCACAAAATAAACCTATTTTGTCATCTAGAAAATGAAAATGAGTTTTTATATACCGAAAAGTTGAAAAGTCTAGTCAGCAACATTGTTGGGAATGGCAAGATGCACCACCATGCCCAATTTGGGCACATTATAACAAACTACGCCACAAATATGGCCATAACTATGCCATTTGTTGGCTTGAAACCCATGAATCTTCATACGCGGTAGTCCGTTTTGTGAAGACATTTTGTTTTTTACTACCCTATCACAGGTTTATTATTTTCCCTGTCAACTAGTACACCTATAAGCACTCAATGCGGAAGGGTTTCATTTTCGAGGTTTTCTTCATTTTCATTTTATTTATTTCAAAACCAGGTAAAAATGGTCGACATGATTATCAATGCAAAGGGGTCGAATATTTGTAGGCATCACATGTGTTTGCCCGTCCAGTGAAACTCGGAGGAAAAGGGATCACTCGGAAGGAGACGAAGGGAGAGAAGTGAGTGGGGCCCTCTTATTTATGGTGTCTGACCTTTTTCAGGGTTTGTCAGTGCGCAGGAGGTGCGAGCGAGCGAGCGAGCCCGATAATGAGAGAGATGTTTTTTTTCCTTTTTTGAGAGAGAGAGGGACAACCGAAGGATCCTGAAGGACTCAGACTTCCAATACGCACCAGAACACAGGTTACAACAAGACACAGAATAAACAGGAAATTTCATCTAAATCTCTAACTTTTACATGGAAGACACCACGCTGAAAGCAAGAAATGCGATTGGGTCCTTAACAGCCACCGCCCAGATTGATCCTCGTCGCAGCCGGGGACGAACCACTTAGCGCGACCAAATCGCCATGGCTATAGTGCGTGCACACCATGGCCTCCGAGCTGAGCTAGAAACACAATGCCAAAACCGGCAGCCAGCGGAGGTGGATAACTGGGGAGAGAGAGAGGGGGAGTTTTGATGCGCCTTCTCTTGACAAACAAGATGGGAGTTTGCCTACCGACCGCACATGACTTGTGCTCACTGAAGTGTGGGACCTCACGCATGGGAACCACACGTAAGTGACAGACCTGTTGGTGTAATAACTCGGGTGATCATTATACTGTATTAGTACAAAGTTTCCTATGGGTTCAAGGGTAGGAAAGCCAAGTTAACTCATTTACATGACATTATCAGCTTGAATGCTTACTATATGACATTTGGGTTTCAAACATGGAAATTTCAAGAACCCCCCCAAAGCTTCATTTTGGAGTGACTAAGAAGGATACAAGCTTACCTTTTCATTTTCATGTGTTAAACTTGTTTAAATCTTGGTCAAACCTAGCAAGGAGTTGACCAAGAGATTCAAATGGGCATACCAATTAAAAAAAATGAAAAACCAAAGCGCATGGTCTTCTTATGTCATATAGTAAGGCATTCAAGTTGATAAACAAGGTCTAGACATATTTAAACCAGACAAATCGTGTATCTACCCCCTAACCATAAACAAGCATGAGAGAAGTGGTTTGGGGTTTCAAACATCGAAATTTCAAAAACCTCCCAAAAGCTTCATTTTAGAGTGACTATGAAGGATCCAAGCTTACCCTTTTCATTTTCATGTTTTAAACTTGTTCAAACTTGGTCAAACTTAGGATTTGACCAAGATTCAAATGGGCGCAAAAATACTTAGAAAAATCATGTACGTATCTACCCCTAACCCGAAACTCTATCTTACAAAGCCAAGCATGAAGAGAAGTGGTTTTGGGTTTCAAACATGGAAATTTCAAAAACCTCCCAAAAGCTTCATTTTAGAGTGACTAAGAAGGATCCAGACCGGGCTTACATTTTATTTTCATATTTTAAACTTGTTCAAATCTTGGTCAAACCTAGGATTTGACCAAGATCAAATGGGCATAAAAATTAAGAAAAAATCAAAACATGAAAACCAAAGCATATAGTATTCTTATGTCATATAGTAAGCATTCAAGTTGATAAACAAGGTCTAAACATATTCAAACTAGACAAATCATGTATCTACCCCTAACCCTAATAAACTCTATATATCTTACGAAGTCAAGCATGAAGAGAAGTGGTTTTGGGTTTCAAACATGGAAATTTCAAAAACCTCCTAAAAGCTTCATTTTAGAGTGACTAAGAAGCAGGATGCATGCTTACTTTTTCATTTTCATGTTTTAAACTTGTTTAATTAAAACTTGGTTAAACCTAGGATTTGACCAAGATCAAATGGGCATATATAAAAATTCAGTAAAAATGGAAAAAATGAAAACCAAAGCACATAGTATTCTTATGTCATATAGTAAGCATTCAAGTTGGTAAACAAGGTCTAAACATTTTCAAACCAGACAAACATGTATCTACCCTAAACCTAAACTCTATCTTATGAAGTCGATCAAGCATGAAGAGAAGTTGTTTTGGGTTTCAAACATGGAAATTTCAAAAACCTCCCAAAAGCTTCATTTTAGAGTGACTAAGAAGGATCCAGGCTTACCTTTTCATTTTCATGTTTTAAACTTGTTCAAATCTTGGTCAAACTTAGGATTTGACCAGGATTCAAATGGGCATAAAAATACTTAGAAAAATCATGTACGTATCTAGCCCTAACCCTAAACTCTATCTTACGAAGTCAAGCGTGAAGAGGAAGTGGTTTTGGGTTTCAAACATGGAAATTTGAAGAACCCCCAAAAGCTTCATTTTAGATTGACTAAAGGATCCAGGTCGGGATTACCTTTTATTTTCATGTTTTAAACTTGTTCAAATCTTGGTCAAACCGTACCTAGGATTTGACCAAGATTCAAATGGGCATAAAAATTCAAAAAAAATGAAAAACCAAAGCACATAGAGCCTTCTTATGTCATATAGTAAGCACGCAAGTTGATAAACAAGGTCTAGACATATTCAAACCAGAAAAATCATGTATCTACCCCTAACCCTAAACTTTGTCTTATGAAGTCGATCAAGCACGAAGAGAAAGAAGTCGTTTTGGATATCAAACATGGAAATTTCAAAAACCTTCCCAAAAGCTTCATTTTTTAGTGACTAAGAAGGATGCAGGCTTACCTTTTTTACTTTCATGTTATAAACTTGTTTAAATCTTTGTTAGACCTAGGATTTGACCAAGATCAAATGATCATAAAAATTCAGAAAAAAAAAACCAAAGCGCATGGTCTTCTTATGTCATATAGTAACGCATTCAAGTTGATAAACATGGTCTAGAAATATTTAAAACAGACGAATCATGTATCTACCCCCTAACAATAAACTCTGTCTTATGAAGTCAAGCATGAAGAGAAGTGGTTTTGGGTTTCAAACATGGAAATTTCAAAAACCTCCCAAAAGCTTCATTTTAGAGTGACTTAAGAAGGATCCAGGCTTACCTTTTCATTATCATGTTTTAAACTTGTTCAAATCTTGGTCAAACTTAGGATTTGACCAAGATTCAAATGGGCGTAAAAATACTTAGAGAAATCATGTACGTATCTACCACTAATTAACCCTAAACTCTATCTTACGAAGTCAAGCATGAAGGGAAGTGGTTTTGGGTTTCAAACATGGTGTTGACTGTTGTGCAGGTTTTGTCAGTGAGCAGGAGGTGCGAGCGAGCGAGCGAGTCGAGCGAGGCCGAGAATGAGAGATTTTTTTGTGTGAGAGGGACAACCGAAGGATCTTGAAAGACCCAGAGACTTCCAATACGCATCCTGATGCGTCTTCTCTTGACAAAGAAGATGGCTTGGAGTTTGCGTACCTACTGCACTTGACTTGTGCTCACTGAAGAGTGGGACCTCACGCATGGGCACCACACGTAAGTGACAGACCTGTTGGTGTAAAAACTCGGTTGATTATTATACTACATTAGTACAAAGTTTCCTATGGATTCAATGGTACGAAAGCCAAGTTAACTCATTTACATGACATTATTTTTTTCCATGAAGCCAAGTTAACTCATATATCAATTGGTACATTCTGGTTATATTCGAAATTTTACTTGAAACTTGTTGTTCATGCCATTTTACTACTCGCCTAACACTTTTTCCGCGCGTGAAGGGAGGGGGTGGGCATGATGCTACATACCCTGAATCTTTGTGACCCCCAAAAACTAGCAAATACGAGAGAGGCATCCAAAGAAACACACTCGTCCCCTACCCCCACCCCCCCAATTTTAAATCCAGCCAAAGGTGGATCAAAAAAGGCAATCGAAAAGCATGGATTGTTCATCTTATTCTATATAGTTAGGGTTAGGGTTTATGGTTTATAGAGATGCACATATTTTCATTTCACATTTGTGATTACAATAATACATAGGTAAGATTCCAAGCATGACCTTTGTTAGAATAACCTTTAACGTGTTCTGTCACCTTTAGATTCAAATGGGCATAAACATTCAGAAAAAATCAAAAAAAATGAAAAACCAAAGCACATAGTCTTCTTATGTCATATAGTAAGAATTGAAGTTGATAAACAAGGTCTAGACATATTTAAACCTGAAAAGCTCCCAAAAGCTTCCTTTTAGAGTGACCAAGAAGGATACAGGCTGACCTTTTCATTTTCATGTTTTAAACTTTTTTAAATCCTGGTCAAAACTAGGATTTGACCAAGATTCAAATGGGTATAAAAAAATAAAAAACGCACATAGCCTTTTTATGTCATATTATAATGCATGAGCATTCAAGTTGATAAACATGGTCTAGACATATTCAAACTAGAAAAATCATGTATCTACCCTGGCCCTAACCTTAAACTCTGTATTATGGAGTCAAGCATGAAGAGATGTGGTTTTGGGTTTCAGACATGGAAATTTCAAATTGATGAACAAGGTCTAGGCATATTCAAAACAGAAAAAGCATGTATCTACCCTCTAATCATAAAGTCGGTCGATCTTATGAAGTCGATCTAGCATGAAGAGAAGTCCTATTGGTTTCAAACATGGTAATTTCAAGAACCTCCCAAAAGCTTCATTTTAGAGTGACTAAAAAAGATCCATGCATGCTTGCCTTTTCATTTTCATGTTTTAAAATTGTTTAAATCTTGGTCAAACCTGGCTAGTATTTGACCAAGATTCAAATGGGCATAAAATTCAAAAAAAAGAAAAATGAAAAACCAAAGAACATAGCCTTCTTATGTCATATATAGTAAGCATTCAAGTTGATCAACAAGGTCTAGACATATTCAAAACAGAAAAAAGCATGTATCTACCCCTAACCCTTAACTCTGTCTTATGAAGTCAAACATGAAGAGAAGTGGTTTTGGGTTTCAAACATTGAGATTTCAAGAACCCCCAAAAGCTTCATTTTAGAATGACTAAGAAGGATCCAGGCTTGCCTTTTCATTTCATGTGTTTAAACTAGCTTAAATCTTGGTCAAAACCTAGGACTTGACCAAGATTCAAATGGGCATAAACATTCAGAAAAAATCAAAAAATGAAAACCAAAGCACATAGCCTTCTTATGTCATATATATATATATAGTAAGTATTCAAGTTGATGAACAAGGTCTAGACATATTCAAAACAGAAAAAGCATGTATCTACCCCCTAACCCTTAACTATGTCTTATGAAGCCAAGCATGAAGAGAAGTGGTTTTGGGTTTCAAACATGGAAATTTCTAAAACATCCCAAAAGATTAATATAATGTAAGAGTGAATAAGAAGGATACGAGCTTACCTTTTCATTTTCAGGATTTATGCTTGTTTAAATCTTGGTCAAACATAGGATTTGACCAACACACACATAGTCTTCTTATGTCATATAGTAAGCATTCAAGTTGATAAAAAAGCATGTGTAGACATATTCAAACTCGACAAATCATGTATCTACCCCTAACCCTAAACTCTGTCTTATGAAGTCAACCATGCATTAAGAGAAGTGGTTTTGGGTTTCAAACATTGAGATTTCAAGAACCCCTCAAAAGCTTCATTTTAGAATGAGTAAGAAGGATCCATGCTTGCCTTTTCATTTTCATGTGTTTTAAACTTGCTTAAATCTTGGTCAAATCTAGGATTTGACCAAGATTCAAATGGGCATAAACATTTAGAAAAAAATCAAAAAATGAAAACCAAAGCACATAGCCTAGCTTCTTATATGTCATATATATATAGTAAGCATTCAAGTTGATGAACAAGGTCTAGACATATTCAAAACAGAAAAGCATGTATCTACCCCCTAACCCTTGACTATGTCTTATGAAGTCAAGGATATGAAGAGAAGTGGTTTTGGGTTTCAAACATGGAAATTTCAAAAACTTCCCAAAAGCTTAATTTTAGAGTGAGTAAGAAGGATCCAAACTTACCTTTTCATTTTCAGGATTTATGCTTGTTTAAATCTTGGTCAAACATAGGATTTGAACAAGATTCAAATGGCATAAACATTTAGAAAAAAATAAAAAATAAAAAGCCAACGCACATATAGTCTTCTTATGTCATATAGTAAGCATTCAAGTTGATAAACAAGCATGTCTAGACATATTCAAACCCGACAAATCATGTATCTACCCCCTAAAACCCTAAACTAGCTTTGTCTTATATATGAAGTCAAGCATGAAGAGAAATGGTTTTGGGTTTCAAACATGGAAATTTCAAGAACCCACCAAAGCTTCATTTTAGAGTGACTAGGAAGGATCCAGGCTTACCTTTTCATTTTCATGTTTAAACTTGTTTAAATCTTGGTCAAACCTAGGATTTGACCAAGACTCAAATGGGCATAAAAATTCAAAAAAATCAAAAAAAATCAAAAACCAAAGCACATAGCCTTCTTATGTCATATATAGTAAGCAACATTCAACTTGATGAACATGGCCGGTCTACACATATAGTAAGTAATTTGTATCTAAAAATGATTTTTGGGGATTTATAGGACGAAGTTATAACACACCTACATTTCAAATTGGAATTACTTTCAATAAATCAGCATAAAGTCGTTTAAATGTGTGAAACTAGCTAGAAAGCACTAAAAACATAAAGAGTTGGGAATTTTCACTAATATGTGGCTAATTTATCTTAAAAATGTAGAGGCGCCATTTTGAGCCGTATCTTATATACCCCATTCACAAAATAAACCTATTTTGTCATCTAGGAAATGAAAAATGAGTTTTTTATATACCGAAAAGTTGAAAAGTCTAGTCATCAACATTGTTGGGAATGGCAAGATGCACCACCATGCCCAATTTGGGCACATTATAACAAACTATGTCACAAATATGGCCATAACTATGCCATTTGTTGGCTTGAAACCCATGAATCTTCATACACGATAGTCCGTTTTGTGAAGACATTTTGTTTTTTACTACCCTATCACAGGTTTCTTATTTTCCCTGTCAACTAGTACACCTATAAGCACTCAATGCGGAAGGGTTTCATTTTTGAGGTTTTCTTCATTTTCATTTTATTTATTTCAAAACCAGGTAAAAATGGTCGACATGATTATCCATGCAAAGGGGTCGAATATTTGTAGGCAGCACATGTGTTTGCCCATCCAGTGAAACTCGGAGGAAGAGGGATCACTCGGAAGGAGACGAAGGGAGAGAAGTGAGTGGGGCCCTCTTATTTATGGTGTCTGACCTTTTTCAGGGTTTGTCAGTGCGCAGGAGGTGCGAGCGAGCGAGCCCGATAATGAGAGAGATGTTTTTTTTCCTTTTTTGAGAGAGAGAGGGACAACCGAAGGATCCTGAAGGACTCAGACTTCCAATACGCACCAGAACACAGTTTACAACAAGACACAGAATAAACAGGAAATTTCATCTAAATCCCTAACTTTTACATGGAAGACCCCACGCTGAAAGCAAGAAATGCGATTGGGTCCTTTACAGCCACCGCCCAGATTGATCCTCGTCGCAGCCGGGGACGAACCACTTAGCGCGACCAAATCGCCATGGCTACAGTGCGTGCACACCATGGCCTCCGAGCTGAGCTAGAAACGCAATGCCAAAACCGGCAGCCAGCGGAGGTGGATAACTGGAGAGAGAGAGGGGGGAGTTTTGATGCGTCTTCTCTTGACAAAGAAGATGGGAGTTTGCCTACCGACCGCACATGACTTGTGCTCACTGAAGTGTGGGACCTCACGCATGGGAACCACACGTAAGTGACAGACCTGTTGGTGTAATAACTCGGGTGATCATTATACTGTATTAGTACAAAGTTTCCTATGGGTTCAAGGGTAAGAAAGCCAAGTTAACTCATTTACATGACATTATCAGCTTGAATGCTTACTATATGACAATTGGGTTTCAAACATGGAAATTTCAAGAACCCCCCCCAAAGCTTCATTTTGGAGTGACTAAGAAGGATACAAGCTTACCTTTTCATTTTCATGTGTTAAACTTGTTTAAATCTTGGTCAAACCTAGCTAGGATTTGACCAAGAGATTCAATTGGGCATAACAATTAAAAAAATGAAAAACCAAAGCGCATGGTCTTCTTATGTCATATAGTAAGGCATTCAAGTTGATAAACAAGGTCTAGACATATTTAAACAAGACAAATCGGGTATCTACCCCCTAACCATAAACACTCATGAGAGAAGTGATTTTGGGTTTCAAACATTGAAATTTCAAAAACCTCCCAAAAGCTTCATTTTAGAGTGACTATGAAGGATCCAAGCTTACCCTTTTCATTTTCATGTTTTAAACTTGTTCAAACTTGATCAAACTGAGGATTTGACCAAGATTCAAATGGGCGCAAAAATACTTAGAAAAATCATGTACGTATCTACCCCTAACCCTAAACTCTATCTTACGAAGCCAAGCATGAAGAGAAGTGGTTTTGGGTTTCAAACATGGAAATTTCAAAAACCTCCCAAAAGCTTCATTTTAGAGTGACTAAGAAGGATCCAGACCGGGCTTACATTTTATTTTCATATTTTAAACTTGTTCAAATCTTGGTCAAACCTAGGATTTGACCAAGATCAAATGGGCATAAAAATTAAGAAAAAATCAAAACATGAAAACCAAAGCATATAGTATTCTTATGTCATATAGTAAGCATTCAAGTTGATAAACAAGGTCTAAACATATTCAAACCAGACAAATCATGTATCTACCCCTAGCCCTAATAAACTCTATATATCTTACGAAGTCAAGCATGAAGAGAAGTGGTTTTGGGTTTCAAACATGGAAATTTCAAAAACCTCCTAAAAGCTTCATTTTAGAGTGACTAAGAAGCAGGATGCATGCTTACCTTTTCATTTTCATGTTTTAAACTTGTTTAATTAAATCTTGGTTAAACCTAGGCTTTGACCAAGATCAAATGGGCATATATAAAAATTCAGTAAAAATGGAAAAAATGAAAACCAAAGCACATAGTATTCTTATGTCATATAGTAAGCATTCAAGTTGACAAACAAGGTCTAAACATTTTCAAACCAGACAAACATGTATCTACCCTAAACCTAAACTCTATCTTATGAAGTCGATCAAGCATGAAGAGAAGTTGTTTTGGGTTTCAAACATGGAAATTTCAAAAACCTCCCAAAAGCTTCATTTTAGAGTGACTAAGAAGGATCCATGCTTACCTTTTCATTTTCATGTTTTAAACTTGTTCAAATCTTGGTCAAACTTATGATTCGACCAAGATTCAAATGGGCATAAAAATTGGGAGGAATGGTACATGAATTACAATTCAAGAAAAAACAAGGTAACTTAAATACTTGGATGCCCCAAAGATGTGTGGAAGCCCAAAACAATGGCAAAACATGTGCGCACGCATCATCCAATTCAAGTATAACACATACCAGGCACCAATAGTTTGACCTAAATTTGAAATCAAAGAGAAGGTGGTTAGAAAAAATCGAAATTGGAAAAGCAAAGCATGAAATCATGAATTTGTGATGCACTATAGCTATGAAAAGTATATAACAATGCATACCAAAATGATTTTTTAGAGGAATACTAGTTCAACTTATTTAATTTTATATTAGTAGCCAAAAATCGATTAATTACTATGCAGCACACGTGTGTTTTCCCGTGGAGTGAAACTCGGAGGAAGAGGGGTCACTCGGAAGGAGAGAAGAAGAGATAGAATTATGGTGTCTCCCCTTTTTCGGGTGAGGATGTTGACTGTTGTGCAGGTTTTGTCAGTGAGCAGGAGGTGCGAGCGAGCGAGTCGAGCGAGGCCGAGAATGAGAGAGATTTTTTTGTGTGAGAGGGACAACCGAAGGATCCTGAAGGACCCAGAGACTTCCAGTACGCATCCTGATGCGTCTTCTCTTGACAAAGAAGATGGCTTGGAGTTTGCGTACCTACCGCACTTGACTTGAGATCACTGAAGTGTGGGACCTCACGCATGGGCACCACACGTAAGTGACAAACCTGTTGGTGTAAAAACTCGGTTGATTATTATTATACTACTACATTTGTACAAAGTTTCCTATGGATTCAAGGGTACGAAAGCCAAGTTAACTCATTTACATGACATTATTTTTTTCATGAAGCCAAGTTAACTCATCTATCAATTGGTACATTTTGGAGTGACTAAGAAGGATCCAGGCTTACTTTTTCATTTTCATGTTTTAAACATGTTTAAATGGTGGTCAAACCTATGATTTGAGCAAGATTCAAATGGGCATAAAAATTCAAAAAAAATAAAAAAAAAACACGTAATCTTCTTATGTCATATAGTAAGCATTCAAGGTGATAAACAAGGTCTGACATATTCAAACCACAAAAATCATGTATCTACCCCCCTAACCCTAAACTCTATCTTATGAAGTCAAGCACGATGAGAAGTTGTTTTGGGTTTCAAACATGGACATTTCAAAAACCATCCCAAAAGCTTCATTTTGGAGTGACTAAGAAGGATACAAGCTTACCTTTTCATTTTCATGTGTTAAACTTGTTTAAATCTTGGTCAAACCTATCTAGGATTTGACCAAGAGATTCAAATGGGCATAAGAATTCAAAAAAACCAAAGCGCATGGTCTTCTTATGTCATATAGTAAGGCATTCAAGTTGATAAACATGGTCTAGAAATATTTAAAACAGAAGAATCATGTATGTACCCCCTAACCATAAACTATGTCTAGTAAAGTCAAGCATGAAGAGAAGTGGTTTTGGGTTTCAAACATGGAAATTTCAAAAACCTCCCAAAAGCTTCATTTTAGAGTGACTTAAGAAGGATCCAGGCATACCCTTTTCATTTTCATGTTTTAAACTTGTTCAAATCTTGGTCAAACTTAGGATTTGACCAAGATTCAAATGGGCGTAAAAATACTTAGAAAAATCATGTACGTATGTACCACTAATTAACCCTAAACTCTATCTTACGAAGTCAAGCATGAAGGGAAGTGGTTTTGGGTTTCAAACATGGTGTTGACTGTTGTGCATGTTTTGTCAGTGAGCAGGAGGTGCGAGCGAGCGAGCGAGTCGAGCGAGGCCGAGAATGAGAGAGATTTTTTTTTTGTGAGAGGGACAACCGAAGGATCTTGAAGGACCCAGAGACTTCCAATACGCATCGTGATGCGTCTTCTCTTGACAAAGAAGATGGCTGCTTGGAGTTTGCGTACCTACTGCACTTGACTTGTGCTCACTGAAGAGTGGGACCTCACGCATGGGCACCACACGTAAGTGACAAACCTGTTGGTGTAAAAACTCGGTTGATTATTATACTACATTAGTACAAAGTTTCCTATGGATTCAATGGTACGCAAGCCAAGTTAACTCATTTACATGACATTATTTTTTTCCATGAAGCCAAGTTAACTCATATATCAATTGGTACATTCTGGTTATATTCGAAATTTTACTTGAAACTTGTTGTTCATGCCATTTTACTACCCGCCTAACACTTTTTCCGCGCGTGAAGAGAGGGGGTGGGCATGATGGTACATACCCTGAATCTTTGTGACCCCCAAAAACTAGCAAATACAAGAGAGGCATCCAAAGAAACACACTCGTCCCCTACCCCCACCCCCCCCCCCCAATTTGAAATCCATCCAAAGGTGGATCAAAAAAGGCAATCGGAAAGCATGGATCGTTCATTTCACATTTGTGATGTACAATAATACATAGGTAAGTTTCCAAGCATGACCTTTGTTAGAATAACCTTTAACGTGTTCTCTCACCTTTAGATTCAAATGGGCATAAACATTCAGAAAAAATCAAAAAAAAGAAAAACCAAAGCACATAGTCTTCTTATGTCATATAGTAAGCATTCGAGTTGATAAACAAGCATGCATGTGTAGACATATTCAAACCCCACTTTTCTTTGATAGAACTTGCTTAGGATCACGTGCTAGAGTTAGCTCTTGCATAAGAGCCCACTTACATTCTCTCTCCTCTTCTCTCTCCTCCAACTAAGCATAAATATATTATTTTAATCCTTGTAGCCAGCAGACTAGGACTTATTGTACTTGCTCTTACACTCTCTCACCGCTTCTCTCTCCTCCAACTAGACACAAATATATTATTTTAATCCTTGTAGGCAGCTTTTTTTTGCGGGAAACCACTAATGATATTAAAGGACAGAAATTACAGAAAGGCACCCAAACAAGATTGAAATTACAGCGAAGACCCTCTCCAACTCGATGTCGCCGGCGTTGTAGCCAGCTGACTAGGACTTATTGTACTTGCTCTCATACTTCTCCTTAGCATTCTCGGCGGCTGCAGCATGCACGGCAGCAACCACCTGCGCGCCCTCGCCATGGTCGAGCTCCGCCTGCTCTGCCTGGACGACGAACACCGCCCCCTCGCCTTCACGCATGACGCCCCGAGCCTCTTCTTTTTCTTCGCTGTTGACGGCAGGCACAACCTCGTCGATGATGGCCACGACCGTGTCCATCGCGGGCGGCGCCACCATCTCCATCGCAGGCGGCACAACCAACTGATCCACCATGACATGGTGGCCGTCGCCGAAGGATTGGATCCAGGTCTGCATGTCTACGTCGAGAGCTTCCACCCATGCCCACGACGGAACTTTCTCATGGACATGGAACTCTAAATCACCACCTCTCTCTCCCTCCATTGCTTGTGAGTGTTATTTCTGGCGATGGTCCGACGGAACTCCATGTGCTGTAGCTTTTTATCTCCATTTTCCAACAGTCATTGGGAAGAAGACGAGAAGAGAAATCAATCCGTGCAGTTAGCAACGTGGGGAGAAGACGATGGGATAGAGAGGAAAGAGGAGTTATAGCTGGGTACTCCCTCCGTCATACTAGTATATATAGTAAGCATTCAAGTTGATAAACAAGGTCTAAACATATTCAAACCATAAAATCATGTATATATCTACCCCTAACCCTAAACTCTGTCTTATGAAGGCAAGCATGCAGGAAGAGAAGTGGTTTTTGGTTTCAAACATGGAAATTTCAAAAACCCTCCCAAGAGCTACATTTTAGAGTGACTAAGAAGCATACATGCTTACTTTTTCATATTCATGTTTTAAACTTATTCAAATCTTGGTGAAACCTAGGATTTGACCAAGATTCAAATGGGTATAAAAATTCAAAAAAATAAAAAAATAAAAAACCAAGGTCTTCTTATGTTATATATATAGTAAGCATTCAATTAAGTTGATAAACAAGGTCTACACATATTCAAACCAGGAAAATCATGTTTCTACCCCCTAACCCTAAACTTTGTCTTATGAAGTCAAGCATGCATGAAGAGAAGTGGTTTTTGGTTTCCATAATGGAAATTTCAAAAACCCTCCCAAGAGCTACATTTTGGATTGACTAAGAAGGATAAATGCTTAATTTTTCATATTCATGATTTAAACTGGGGTGCTTATTATATTGTATAAGTACAAACTTTCCTATGGTTTCCAAGGGTAGGAAAGCCAAGTTAACTCATTTACATGATAGTATTTTTTCCATGAAGCCAAGTTAACTCATCTATCAATTGGTACATTTTGGTTATATTCAAAATTTTACTTTAAACTTGTTGGTCATGCCATTCTACTACTTGGCTAACACAATTTTTCAGCTCGGGAAGGTAGGGGAGGGGGACATGATGCTACCCTGAATTTGTGGGACCCCAAAAACTTGCAAATACGAGCGATGCA
Organism: Lolium perenne; assembly: GCF_019359855.2. Taxonomy (NCBI): domain Eukaryota; kingdom Viridiplantae; phylum Streptophyta; class Magnoliopsida; order Poales; family Poaceae; genus Lolium; species Lolium perenne. The sequence goes on from NC_067247.2 coordinate 263,245,124, forward strand.
TCCAAAAGAAACACTCGTCCCCTCCCCGCATGATTTTGCCCTACCTAAATTTGAAGTCAAGCCAAAGGTGGTTCAAAAAAGGCAATCAAAAGGCATGGATTGTTCATCATTTTCTACATAGCTAGGGAAAATACCATACTTCCATACCAGTGTTTTAGAAAATATTCCTTCAAATAGTTTGGCAACATGTTTATCAACTTTAATGCTTACTATATGACATAAGAAAACTATTTGATTTGGTTTTTCATTTTTCTGTTTTTTATTTATTTTTATGCCCATTTGAATCTTGGTCAAATCATAGGTTTGACCAAGACTTAGACAACTTTAACACGTGAAAATGAATAAGTAAGCCTGGATCCTTCTTAGTCACTCCAAAATGTACCAATTGATAGATGTGTTAACTTTGGTTCATGGAAAAAATAATGTCATGTAAATGAGTTAACTTGGATTTCCTACCCTTGAATCCATAGGAAACTTTGTTCTAATGCACTATAATAATCAATCGAGTTTTTACACCAACAGGTCTATCACTTACGTGTGGTGCCCACGCGTGAGGTCCCACACTTCAGTGAGCCACGTCACATGCAATAGGTACGCAAACTCCCAGCCATCTTCTTTGTCAAGAGAAGACGCATCAGGATGCGTACTGGACGTCTCTGGGTCCTTCAGGATCCTTCGGTTGTCCCTCTCACAAAAAAAACAAATCTCTCTCATTCTCGGCCTCGGTCGACTCGCTCGCTCGCTCACACCTCCTGCTCACTGACAAACCCTGCACAACAGTCAACATGATCACCCGAAAAAGGGGAGACACCATAATGATCTCCCTTCTTCTCTCCTTCCGAGCGATCCCTCTTCCTCCGAGTTTCACTCGACGGGCAAACACACATGTGCTGCATAGTAATAATAAAAAGGTACTGTACAAAAATCGATATACTAATCTATAATTAAATATGTTAAACTAGGGTTTTGCCCAGTTCTACAGATCAAGGTTAAAAAAAATCCAACTACGGGGTTCGAACAACACGATTCTAATCCAAGAATTTTTTCGACCTCATCCAAATGGCCTCAAACTATAGGGTTAGCATCTAGTGCAGTATGTGTGAAAATGTATGCACTATGTGTGCTATAACTTGTATGTCTTTCAAATTTGAACCAAATTTGAATAAGTTTGAAATATTTGAAAAGGGGCTTTTGGCCTAAACGTTTGAATCCAAAAACCACTACTCTTCATGCATGCTTGACTTCATAAGACAGAGTTTAGCTAGGGTTAGGGGGTAGATACATGATTTTCCTGGTTTGGATATGTCTAGACCTTGTTTATCAACTTAATTGAATGCTTACTATATGACATAAGAAGACTACGTGCCTTGGTTTTTCATTTTTTGATTTTTTTAAAAAATTTATGCCCATTTGAATCTTGGTCAAATCCTACGTTTGACCATGGTTTAAACAAGTGTAAATCATGAATATGAAAAATTAAGAATCTATCCTTCTTAGTCACTCCAAAATGTAGCTTTGTGGAGGGTTTTTGAAATTTCCATGTTTGAAACCAAAAACCACTTCTCTTCATGCATCCTGTGGTTTTGGGTTTCAAAGATGGAAATTTCAAGAACCTCCCAAAAACTTCATTTTAGAGTGACTAAGAAGGATGCAAGCTTCCCTTTTCATTTTCATGTTCTAAACTTGTTTAAATCCTGGTCAAACCTAGGATTTCACAAATATTCAAATATATGGGTATAAAATTCAAAAAAAATAGAAAAATAAAAAACCAAAGCACATAGCATTCTTATGTAATATAGTAAGCATTAAAGTTGATAAACAAGGTCTAGACATATTCAAACCATAAAAAATCATGTATATATCTACCCCTAACCCTAAACTCTATCTTATGAATTAAGTCAAGCATGCATTAAGAGAATTGGTTTTTGGTTTCAAACATGGATATTTAAAAAAACCCTCCCAAGAGCTAAATTTTGGAGTGACTAAGAAGGATAGATGCTTAATTTTTCATATTCATGATTTAAACTTGTTCAAATCTTGGTCAAACCTAGGATTTGACCAAGATTCAAATGGGCCTAAAAATTCAAAAAAAATCAAAAAAATGAAAAACCAAGGTCTTCTTATGTCATATAGTAGGCATTCAATTAAGATGATAAACAAGGTCTAGACATATTCAAACAAGAAAAATCATGTATCTTCCACCTAACCCTAAACTTTGTTTCATGAAGTCAAGCATGAAGATATGTGGTTTGTGGTTTCGAACATGGAAATTTCAAAAACCCTCCCAAGAACTTCATTTTAAAGTGACTAAGAAGCATACATGCTTACTTTTTCATATTCATGTTTTAAACTTATTCAAATCTTGGTGAAACCAAGGATTTGACCAAGATTCAAATGGGTATAAAAATTCAAAAAAAACAAGGTCTTCTTATGTTATATAGTAAGCATTCAATTAAGTTGATAAACAAGGTCTAGACATATTCAAACCAGGAAAATCATGTATCTACCCCTAACCCTAAACTCTGTTTTATGAAGTCAAGCATGCATGAAGAGAAGTGGTTTTTGGTTTCAAACATGGAAATTTCAAAAACCCTCCCAAGAGCTACATTTTGGAGTGACTAAGAAGGATATATACTTAATTTTTCATATAGTAAGCATTCAATTAAGTTGATAAACAAGGTCTAGATATATTCAAACCAGAGAAATCATGTATCTACCCCCTAACCCTAAACTCTGTCTCATGAAGTCAAGCATGAAGATATGTGGTTTTTGGTTTCAAACATGGAAATTTCAAAAACCCTCCCAAGAGCTTCATTTTGAAGTGATTAATTAAGAAGCATACATGCATGCTTAATTTTTCATATTCATGTTTTAAACTTATTCAAATCTTGGTGAAACCTAAGATTTGACCAAGATTCAAATGGTATAAAAATTCAAAAAAAAAATCAAAAAATGTCTTACTATGTTATATAGTAAGCATTCAATTAAGTTGATAAATAAGGTCTAGACATATTCAAACCACAAAAATCATGTATCTACCCCCTAACCCTAAACTCTGTCTCATGAAGTCAAGCATATGAAGATATGTGGTTTTTGATTTCAAAGATGGAAATTTCAAAAACCCTCCCAAAAGCATCATTTTGAAGGGACTAAGAAGGATAAATGCTTAATTTTTCATATTCATGTTTTAAACTTGTTTAAATCATGGTCAAACCTAGGATTTGACCAAGATTCAAATGGGCATAATTTAAAAAAAAATTGAAAAACCAAGGAACATAGTCTTCTTATGTCATATAGTAAGCATTCAATTAAGTTGATAAACAAGGTCTAGACATATTCAAACCAGAGAAATCATGTATCTACCCCCAAACCCTAAACTCTGTCTCATGAAGTCAAGCATGATGATATGTGGTTTTTGGTTTCAAACATGGAAATTTCAAAAACCCTCCCAAGAGCTTCATTTTGAAGTGATTAATTAAGAAGCATACATGCATGCTTACTTTTTCATATTCATGTTTTAAACTTATTCAAATCTTGGTGAAACCTAGGATTTGACCAAGATTCAAATCCGTATAAAAATTAAAAAATAAAATAAAAAACAAGGTCTTCTTATGTTATATAGTAAGCATTCAATTAAGTTGATAAATAAGGTCTAGACATATTCAAACCAGAAAAATCATGTATCTACCCCTAACCCTAAGCATGTATCTCGTTGTTTGCGCTATGATACAATATCTACCTATGTTACACTAATCTCCTCTCTCCTACTTAATTATCTGCCACATCAGCAGTTTTGTGAGACCAATGTGTATGATACTAGCTATGATACTAGCACTATCATGTGGGTACCTAAATCTCGAGTCAAAGTTTGACACGAAACAGATGTGGACTTTATTAATGGTGGAAGGGAGTAACAATCATAAGCACATTATTATTATTGATTGAACACCATTTTATTTGATGTGCCATAAGAAGTTTAGAAACTCCTAGCCCCTGGAGGTGGCGTTTTGGCACACGCGTGCATATGCACCCATTATTGAAAATAATAAAAAAACAATTATATAAATATTAAAAAAATCTGACATAATTTTTTTGGTATACATTGTGACATACTATGTTCGTTAATAAGTTTTCGTGGAAAAACAACATTTTGTGTGGTGTGTACAAAAAAGGAAAAAAATGTACTGTACGTAGTCGTGTTACAGCATCAAAAATTTTCTTTTTTACAGGAGCCACATAATTTTTTAAAAAAACTTATGTACCAACATAAAATGTCTAGATATACATGTAAAATTTTAGTTTAGAATTTTTTGACACTTTGAAATGTGGATTCACATAATGGATTCCTCTACCTCGACCCCCTTGGATTCCTGAACAGACTTACAGTACTACTAGTAGGGCCTACTATTTTTTATTATTATTACCTACTGCAGCCAAAATTTAATCTCATCGAGCGGTAAAATTCCCCGCCAACGCCCAAATATCTCGCGCCGCAAACTTTCAGATCTGCGAATATTTTTTTCGCTCAAAAGAAGGACTGCGAAATTTCCTTTTTCTCCTCTATCGCCCAGCTTCGCCCTAGTTTCGCCCGCAAGCCCTCAGAGAAACCGCCCCTCTTACCTACCTCCCACCTTCACGGCCGCCGCAACGGAAAATCACCGCCGCACTTCACCGTTCAAGCTGCCACGGCTTCAAACCTCGAGGCTGCCCTATCCGCTTGATCCGCACCTACTCCGGCGTCCACCGCACCATATCTCGTTCGCCGACTCTATCGACCACCGCACCTGACCAGCTTCGCCGACACCGACGTCCCCGTGCACTACACATCATCTGCTTCACCGACCTTCTACTTCGGCCGGCGCGCTGAACACTTCATCGACCGCCCAGCATGTCCTTCTCCAACCCCCCAAGATCTGCTTCCCCGGCACCCACCGCAACAGCAGTCCCCTCGCCGACCTCCACGTCACCCGTAAGAACGCGGAACACGTCTAAACGCCGCCCAGAAATAGGTAACCAGACATCCCTGCGCGTTTTGTTCTGTTAGGAGTATTGCAGCTGACTGTATTTCTGAATTCTTGCTATATTTTTAACTTACAAGTGCTTTCGCTGGTAACCACCTCATCCTTTAGATTTAAACACGATGCACAATTATTTTTTTCCCTGACCTAACCCACCCATTTGCTGAAACTCTACATGGTATCAGAGCCTAGGTTTCCTTCCTGCTAGTGCTAGCTGCCCCAAATAGTACCATACAAGTTCTTCCTTTGACCACAAAAACCACCGTTGAGATGTAGAAATCCAGGCGGCGGGAGGCCACATCAGGTGCTCTGCGTGGGTTGCGGCTATCACACACAACGATGTGAGTTGTGTGAGATCGGCGGCTGCTCGCGCGGGGACAAAGAAGAGGGTGAAGATCATTTTGGTTTAGAAAGGAGAGAAAAGGAAGTTAATCCGTGGCAGAGAGATCTGGATCCGTGCGAGGGGGAGATGTTGGAGGCGTGCAGAGTGGGCCGAGCCTTTGAGCGCAGGGCGGAGCCAGAGGTTGGTGCTGGATGTTGACCAGCGCGAGCCGGTCGATGTGGCCAGGTGCGGTCTGCCAGGTTGGCCAGGGCGCGCAGACGAGGCGCCATCCGAGTGGAAGTGAGGAGAAAATGGAGATGTGAGGCTATGAGGATATGTTGTGATGGAGTTGATGAGGCTGCGGTTGAGTCGTGATGGAGTTGATGAGGCTGCTGTTTAGTAGTGATGGTGATGGTTGTGGATATGTCCAGGGGAAAGGCATGCGTGCCTGAGGTGAGACTGGTTGAGGCCTGACTAGGCGATAGGCATGGGTGCTTGAGGAGTGGATGGTTGAGGCAGGAGTTGGCTGGGGGTTTGTGGGAGAGACGGAAGAAGTCAGGGGCCGGGCAGTGGAGAAGAGAGGCTGAGGACATTGATGCGAGTGTGGATGGTTCTGCGGAACTTGTGTGGTGAGGCAGCCGTGGTTGTTGAGGACGTGTATGGTTAGGAGTTGTGCGTATCCCAGATGGTTGAAGCTGGATGTCTTCGCTGCTGATGAAGAGATGAATCGAGATGACAAGATGATGGAAAGTGCAATGATGTCATGTATCCTAGGAGTTATGCTGAAAGTTCATTACTCGTCGTTGTCATATGTGTCATGTTGTTGTTGCAAGATGGCCATGGTTGTTTACCCATGATCATCTTGAGGGGGTGTGTTGGACCATGAGTGAGTTTAGTAGTAGCGCTGTAGTAATATTGTATCCAGTGTGAGGCCCATAGAGGCCCATGTCCAGTGGTATTGTAACCCTAACTCAGATGATATAAATACAGAGTGTGGTGGTCTGAGTGATTTAACCCACCCATTCGCTGAAACTCTACAAAATATGAGCCACCAATCATGAACCGTTGAATGCTCTACATGTCCACGATTTACAACAACAACAACAAAGCCTTTATTCCCAAACAAGTTGGGGTAGGCTATACAAGTCCACCATTGACACGATTACAATTTCTCACTATTTGGCCGTAGGCTACTGCTCTAGTTACATCATGTTTGATATCTTTCTGCGATCCTGTATTACATGTTTATGCACGTCATAATGCTTCTACTACTGTTTGGTGTCAATTTAATTATAGCAAATCCTTGACTCGTAACTGTTTGTTGTTATTACACGTGCAGCAGGCACATCTTACACTCAGAAACGTAGAGTAAAGCTCGCCTATAATCATGTAAGTACCTGCTATTTTTTGTATATTGCTTAATGCAAACTTCTATATCTTGGATCCTGTTTCTGTTTACAATTGGCCTCTCCTTCATGCAGAGGAGAAACAGTGAGGCACCAGGTTCTTCTGTCCAAGTACCTGATGAGGTCCGTGTGACTCAAAAAAAAGCTCACGTAAGTTCCCTGTTTTTTTTGGAATGTTAATTTACCTCCTGTGCGTAGTTCAATTGCATCATTTTTCTGTATGTTGCACTACCTAAGTTGCCTAATGGAATCTAACAAAATATAAATAATGACCATATGGAACATTGCACACTGCCTTTGACCCATCTGGCATCCGGCATGCCTGGGTATAAGTTACATGATTTGGCTATGTTAAACAAGTACTAAAATTCTATTATGTTAATTTTTTGCCTGTTGCTTCATTGAGTTTGCCTATTGTTCCATGGCTAGTGCATGAAGTTTGATAGAAATGATCCTAGCTGAAATGATGCACTTCGTGTTTTTTTATTGCTTTATTCCTAACCTAGCTTCCTATTCTACTTGAAACATGATTGCTTTATTCCTAACCTAGCTTCCTATTCTACTTGAAACATGATTGCTTTATTCCTAACCTAGCTTCCTATTCTACTTGAAACATTGTGAAAAAAATAGTTATATTACTTGTTTAAATGTCTAGCTTTGTTTTTCTGAGTCCCATTGACATGATATGGTATATCCATATTCAAATGATCTGGCTGTTTATATAATACGCTCCATGTTCAATTGCTTCATTCATTTTCTAGTAATCTACTAGTAAGTAGCACGTGCTTTGCACGTCACGACATATATAATTTTAAAATATATTTCCATATTTTATTTGATGTTGATAATTATTATTTTTTGCTAAAATTACTCACAAAGCCTAAAGTTTGGCTTTTGAAAAACTAATACACCCTAAAAGAAGTAATGGAAGGAGTAATATGTGAGTTCACTACAATTAAGTTTTTTAGTCAGTATGAAATAGAAGTATACCCTAATACGAAAGTGACAAAACTTTTTCATGGACACCCCATTAGGATTATGTATATTTTTGTGATTAGAGTCGAGAATTTTTAAGGAGCTATCTTACCTTTTGCGGCATGCATATTGCACGGCAAGACTATCTAATTTATATATTTCTACCATATTTTTTGAAATTTAAAATACATTATCCAATATCTATGTATAAATTTACTACCTCAATACTTTTTATGTGACCCACACATGGCCACCGTTAGATTTTATATCAAAACTGGTTTGTCATGGGGAAAAAAGTTAAACCTTAATATGAGTACATACGAAATATTAGTACTAAATTAATATATAATATTTTATCAGCCTTGGTTGGTGGACCAATGAACTTCGTATCTTCGAGCTTGAAGATGGTTCTTGTAACATAGTAATTGCTATTTGTTTTCCTAGCACAGAATTATATATCAATATCTTCACATAACCATGTACGATGAAGATGATATTTTTCATAACACAGTGCCAATGTAGACGATGGCTTGTGCTTCTATAAACTCCCAAAACAAAAATGTTTTCTTGAGTAAAACAAAAGAACGGCTGAGATTAAATGATACATGTTTGGTATTAGGGGTGAGATGGCTGAGATTAAATGATACCATGATACCCTTTTGGGGGATTACACTATTTTAAATTTTGAGGGTATATGAAAGCTAAAGCCTTAGATTTTGTTGGCAAGTGAATGTTGTCATTGGCCCTGTTATGGATTTTGCATTTCTATTGCCACTACTTGTACTGACATCTTGCTTCATTCGTGTTTAATTCGGTCCCGTTGGTACTCGAACCCGGGTGGGCTGGCTGTGCACTCGCAAGCCTTGCCACTGAGCTAGCACTCAGTTCTCAGATTAAGCAATGCCTCGTTATGCTTAATTTAAATGTTATGGCACTTCATACAAGCCATACAATTAATTGTTGCATTGACCTTCTACGTTGTCGAAGGCACTATCTGAGTCATGCTTAAATCAATCATACATTATTTTCCTAATTGTATCCAATCCAACATGCACATGTTTTGACTGTATTTGGCTATTTGCTAGATTTCTTCTGTGCAGTGACCTGGCTTCATTATTGGGCACATGATGTCTAGTTGCTTGGTTCATTGTATACATCATCGCCATGATCTAGTTTGGTTTGTTCTAAGAGGCATGTGGCTTAACTGGTTTCTTTGTTATATCTGCCCATGGTTCTTTCAAAATTATGTCAACAGTGTTGTTTGTTTGCCGTGTATTGTATTGCATTTTAACTTGTTTTGTCTTAGTTTTAGTCTGCAAACAAAGCTGTAATGTCAGTAGGGACAACCCATTTATCAAGTGTTGCGGTCATTTCACAGAGCAACAGTGACAATGGCACGTGCTCTCATTGGTCCACTGAGTCCAGTACACTAACCGTTCCAGAAGAAATTGATGTACGAGGCTCTATTTTGGATTGCTTGCTATGTTATATCAGCTCAATGATGCTCTTGAAATTGGAGGTCTTTTATTGCATCATATGATGTTGTAACTTGTTTTATCTAAATTTCAGGCTTCAAATAAAGCTACAAAGCCAGAAGCAAGGGCCAATGCCTCAAGTATTTATGTTTCACAAAGCAGCAGTGAGAGTGCATATTGCTCGCATAGGCCCATGGTATCTATTGCTCAACTTAATCCGGCACAAAGAGATTTGGGGGATGCACTCCAAGAGGCAGTTGATATATTTGGGCGGGAAAACAAAGATGCTGATGAAATAATTTCCAACACACGCCAAGAGATACATGAATTGAAAAATAGGCAAACTTTGACAGAAAATGTTCTAAAGAATCTCCTATGCACTTGTCATGGTAAGCCAGTTGTGATGTGTCTGGGAATTGAAGGTGTCTAAATAAACTTTGATTCTGTTGTTCAGTCAAGTGGACTGCTGATGCCAATGCTGTAATTACTTACTGCTCAAAATTTCGTTCAAAATTTCGTGGTCTGTAATAATTGCAAATTTTGTTGTTGTACTAAAATTAGATATGTTCCATGTGGCTGCTGTATTTTGTGTGCAATAATATCCTGTTGTGTACTTCAATTAAACCATAAATCGGCTGCATGCTGAAAATTTGAATCTGAGCGCATGTGTGAACTGTTTTCTGCTCATAATGCAATAAAGGCTGTTTCTTCGAAGACTATGAACATGGTAGCCCATTAATAATACCTTAATAATTATGCCTGCTAGCAAGATAGATGGTCCTTATTATAGTCAGGCATGCCAACTTGTATGATTAAAAGTAGTTCGTACACATTAAATCTACCATCTGCATTTTTCTCTGTAGTAACTTTTCTTTTTACACAACTCAAAACTTGTCATGCTATTATGAAATTCGAGATGGCAAAACATGGGAAAGATAAAGATATCACCAAAAACTCTTTCCTGCAAATTGTTGGGTTTTGAAGCCCAAGTCCAAGTCTTTCTCTGCTCAAGTTTTGGAGGAACAACTCGAAGTAGAACGAGTTGCAACAGCTATTCTAAGAACAAAAGTTGACATGTTGAGATCGAGATTAGAAGCATGTGATGCCCTACTGCACGAGGCCAATCAAGTTCGTTATAATCTCCCAAAGACTAAGAAAATGCCATAGATAATTGGAGATGAACACTACATAGTGAGTACATTGGTCTTGTGAAATGTTTCCTTAGATTATGGCACCTTTCCTACTTTTTTTGGTGAATGCATTTATCTGCGGTTGGGATCAACTTGGTAGTTGTTCATGTGGATGTTATATAAATTAATTGCATAGCCTTTTTCAATCAGTTCGAACTTAAATGGTATCATAGCCAAGGTCTCAAGTTTGAATTGTCGAACGTGTGGTTTAATTTAATCTCAGTCGGGCGGCAAAATCTCCCACCAATCCTGAAATATTTCAAACGCATTTTTGAATTGGATTAGGAAGATAGGGACAGAGATCCAGTGCCCCCACGTTCACAGGGCACAACGTGACCCGAGGCTTCCCATCCACCATTCGTTTCAATCCAACGGCAAGGAAAGCAACAACGTGACCCGATTAATTTCTGTTGAACTGAAGAGCTGCAGTGTTCTCTCGAACCTGAAGAAATAGAGAAGGGAACAGAAGATGATTTCGGTTCCGAGCGCATCTGGCCGGGCCAAAAATGCGTCTGGTACACGCTCCAGCGGAGCGACGCATAGTGACTGGGCCGTTCACAGCGACGCAAACATGCCTAAATATGCGCCTCAGATCCGTCGCGCGGACGCTGCGTGGACGCGTAAAGTGTCTGCTCGCGTCTGGCTGACGTTTCGTTGGGCCCGCCTGGCAGTGACCTAGCGTCGATGCGTCTTCTCAGCGGCGCCGGTTCGGCAGTCCGCAGTCGCGTAAAATGGCGATGCCTCGCGTGGCACGAGCTGTCATCTACCTCTGCGAATGATGATGACATGCGTGCTGCGGCCGTCGCGTGCCTCCGACCTATATAAACAGGAGCGCACGCATATCATCTCCTCCCACACTAAACAGCGGTGAGTAGGAGGTTGAGCGGCATCGGCTAGGGTTTAGTGTGGGAGGAGACGATATGCGCGCACCCCTGTATATATATGTCGGAGGCAGGTGACGGCCGCTGCACGCGTGGCATCGCCATTCGCAGAGGTAGGTGACGGCGCGCGCCACGCGAGGCATCGCCATTACGCGGCCGCAGACTGCCGAAGCGGCGCCCTGAGAAGCCGCATCGACGCTGGGTCACTGCCAAGCGGGCCCGACGAAACGTTCGCCAGACGCGAGCGGACACTTTACGCGTCCACGCATCGTCCGCGCGACGGATGCGAGACGCATATTTGGGCATGTTTGCGTCGCTGCGAACGGCCCAGTCACTATGCGTCGTCCCGCTGGAGTTTGTACCAGACGCATGTTTGGTCCGGCTAGATGGGCTCGGAACCGAAATCATCTTCTGTTCCCTTCTCTATTTGTTCAAGTTCGAGAGAACACAGCAGCTCTTTAGTTCAGCAGAAATTAATCGGGTCACGCTGTTGCTTTCCTTGCCGTTGGATTGAAACGAATGGTGGATGGGAAGCCTCAGGTCACGCTGCGCCCTGTGAACGTGGGGGCACTGGATCTCTGTCCAGAAGATAGATGATGATCATGGTAGTAACCGGTATTTAATGTGATGATGATTTGATTTTGCACTCGGCCATGAACAGAGGTACAAGTACGGTCTCACAATTTTTTATCATTATACTTGGACCTTAGCCAAATTCAAAATCTCATAGCGGCAAAACTTCCCGCCCACAAAATACCAAAAATTCACACGCTTCCAAATTCCCATTCTACCCCTGTGGAGATGACAGCAATGTCGGTTGGTGGGGGGGTCTGCCCGTCATTTTTTGGATCACCACCTCCCTAGCCCGGAAACCCTCCCAAAAAAAATTCATTTCCTCAGACCACCCACCGGAACTTCCTAAGTCCCTCTCTCTCCCACCTCCACGACCACCGCACCGGAACATCCCCGCCGGACTTCCCTGGCCTACCCGAGGCCTCGCGATCCTCGTCATCCGGCTGCCTGCTGGAGCTGCTTCATCGACGCCGTCATCAACCGGACCGGATCATCCCCGCCGAACCTCGAAACCATATGCTCATCGAGCAGTCTACCACAGTCGCTTCAGCTGCGGTATCGTCCACCCCACCGGAGCCGCTTCGCCGGATCCGTCGTCCACCGCATCTCATCTTGCTCACCGACACCGCTGTGCATGAACCGGATCTGCTTCACCGGCCCCGTGCATGATCTAAACTCTTCTACTGTCGCTTTTCTATTGCTTGCCTGCAAGTACTTGTTTAATCTTGGGGGAACCTATTTGTGCTAACGACGCGCCGTTACGTTTTTGCAGATGAGATGAGTAACCATGAAGTGTAATGGCCGTCTCTCCAACCCCAAGTAGCACATGTAGCGTACTTCATCACCGGATCTATCAACCCTAGGAAGATCTGATGTGACTCCCACAGAGTGCTTCTCCTAATGTAAGTCCCTTGTTTTAGCGCCATGTTCTGGGTTCAGATGCTTGTTTGTTTGAAGCTCTTTTAGTTCATTCCTAGATATGACCGTAACACCTTGCTATTTTCTAGTTCATTGCTAACTTTAAGCGATTGAACATTTTGGTTTGCATTCCCTACTCTGTAGATGTAGCCATCATAACTTCTATCTTGCTCAGTCGTTGTTACAAAAATTATAGGCTGCTACTATTTTGTTCATTCCAATCTTGTTCTCCCTGAACATGTTGGTTTGCATTCCCTGTACTACAGGTGATGCCATTGTTATTTCTATCTACTTCGTCGTAAGCTAACAAAGTAACTGCCTGCTATTAGTTCCTGCATCGTAACTTCTATATTTGGTTTCCATTCCCTGCTCTATAGCTTTTGGCATCGTAACTTCTATATTTGGTTTACATTCCCTGCTCTGTAGATCTAGCCATCATAACTTTATCTTGCTCAGTCGTTGTTACAAAAATTATGGCCTGCTACTATGTTATTTGTGCCAATTTTTTACTCGATGAACATGTTGGCTTGCATTCCCTGTACTACAGGTGATGCCATTGTTTTGTATCTAGTTCATTGTAAGCTAACAAAGTAAGAACTTAGTTTGGCATGCTATCACTCTGCTATCTAGCATGTAGTACAAATAAACTTGTCATACTACTAGACAATAATTTTGTGTGCCATCTTGTTCTTCAAAAGCTGCATTATTGACTTGTTTCTCTGACTTGGCATGACGCTCACATATGGAATGCTGAACATATTGGTTTGTATTCCCTCTTATACAAGTTCACAGGTGATCCCACTATATTCTGTATCTGGTCCATCCTAAGCTCCAGCATTAACTATCCTCTATGTGTTGCTCATTACAAGTTTATATCCCGAAACATCTTGATTTTCATCCCCTTCACTATACGTTCAGGAGTATTATTTAGTTCACGGCCAATTTGAAGTAATTGCACTTGGCACATGTTGGTTCACATTCCCTCCTCTTTAGCTTTTGCCATCGTAACTTCTATTTTTGGTTTACATTCCCTGCTCTGCAGATGTAGCCATCATAACTTCATCTTGCTCAGTCGTTGTTACAAAATTTATAGCCTGCTACTATTTTGTTCATGCCAATTTTGTACTCCCTGAACATGTTGGTTTGCATGGGACTCGACAGTAGTAAGTCTGCTGTTTCATTTTAACGTGCTCTGTTATATTGGCTGTTGGTATGCGGCATGCACTCTTTGTTTGCTTATTGTGCGCATTACAATGATCTTGTTATAACGACGAAATGATGAGTTCCAAATTCTTTGGCAAACAATATTGTAGTGTCTTTGCCTTTCCATTGTTGTTGTCTTAACTTGTAATGTCTTTGTTTTAGATATAGGTGGTGCATGGACAACTTAAAAGATTGCCGAATGGCTTCATTGAATTGCTAGGTTTAATTACCATTCAATTTCTCTGGGTTCTGTAATATTTTTTCAAAGCCTTGCAGCTGATGTAATATTTAGTTAGTTTTTATAGTTCTTTCGCGCATTTTTTCTATGGTGCTCGTGGTAAGTGAGGCTATCCGACAGAAATCATGTGCTGCGTAAATATTCTCAGTATCTAAATCACAAATTCCCATCCCTTAAACGCCACAATTAAGCGAAATCACATATGTGCCGGCACACAAAATCCTAAAGCGCCTATTATGCCGGCATATAAACAGCAACTAAACGGGCTGGCCCACTACTTATTGGGCCAGCCCACTTGATTTATGGTGGACCCCACCCTATAATGGGCCGGCCCCGTAACAGAAAAGTGGGCCCCGCAGGCTTATTGGGCCGGCCCGCTAATTCGTCGGGCCAGCCCACCTGATTTACCGTGGACCCGACATGCTAATTGGGCCGGCCCACTAACTTGTTGGGCCAGCCCAATTGCTTTTATGGTGGACCCCACATACTAAATGGGTCGGCCCTTTAACAGGAAAGTGGGACCAAACCATGTTTTGGCCTGGCCCACTACCTTGTTGGGCCGGCCCACTTGCTATATGGTGGACCCCACATACTAAATGGGCCGGCCCTTTAAAAGGAAAGTGGGACCCACCTGTGTTTTTGGCCCGGCCCACTACCTTGTTGGGCCGGCCCACTTGCTATATGGTGGACCCCACATACTAAATGGGCCGGCCCTTTAACAGGGCTGTGGGACCCACCTGTGTTTTTGGCCCGGCCCATATTCTTGTTGGGCCAACCCACTTGCTATATGGTGGACCTCACATACTAAATGGGCCGGCCCTTTAACAGGAAAGTGGGACCCACCTTTATTTTTGGCCCGGCCCACTATCTTGTTGGGCCGGCCCACTTGCTACATGGTGGACCCCACGTACTTAATGGGCCGGCCCTTTAACAGGAATGTGGGACCCACCTGTGTTTTTGGCCCGGCCCACTAGCTTGTTGGGCCAGCCCATTTTATCTATTGTGGACCCCACGTACTAAATGTGCCGGCCCGATAGTAGGATAGTGGGACCCACATGCTAATTGGGCCGGCCCAATAACTTCTTGGGCCAGCCCACTTGCTTTAAGGTGGACCCCATTGGGTAAATGGGCCGGCCCGATAACAGGAAAGTGGGTCCCGCATGTCTTGTGGGCCAGCCCTTTTCCCTGTTGACCGGTCAAACGAGTGCTTTCGGCCCGGCCCACATGCTTAGTGGGCCGGCCCATTTTAGTTTTGACCAGTCAACCTTAGAGGTTAGGCCCGGCCCACGTGACTAATGGACTAGCCCAGCTATATAGTTGACCGGTCAAACTAAGTCAGCTGGCCCGGCCCGCAAACTTAATGGGCCGACCCGCTTAAGACGTGGCAGGCCTCGTGTGGGCCTACCATCTACCACGGGGTTTCAGCCGGTTAACGCCATTAACTGCCAGTTAATGGTGTCTGCCACGTGTCAGTTTGCATGACGTCAGCTGTCAACGGGCTCCCGGAAACACTTCTGCAACGGTCTGATTTTCCGTGGCGGAAGGGCGCCCAAGCGCGACGGACCGAAAAAATCGTCGTAGGACTTTGCCTGACGCAGTTTCGACAACAGAACCCATATCGTCGGGTTAGGCCCATAGGCGACGAAAAATACCCCTTAGCGGATGATTTTCGGACGTTGTCTATCAGAACTTTTCTTGTAGTGAGTCAAGCATGAAGAGAAGTGTGGTTTTGGGTTTCAAACATGTAAATTTCAAAAACCTCCCAAAAGCTTCATTTTAATTAGACTTACTTATTAATTAATAAGGATCCAGGATTAATTACATTTTCATTGTCATGTTTTAAACTTGTTTAAATCTTGGTCAAACCTGGGATTTGACCAAGATTCAAATGGGCATAAAAATTCAGAAAAAAATCGGAAGAATGAAAAACCAAAGCACATAGCCTTCATATGTCATATAGTAAGCATTCAAATTGATAAAGAAGGTCTAGACATATTCAAACCAGAAAAATCATGTATCTACCCCTAAGCTCTAACCCTAAACTCTGCCTTATGAAGTCAAGCATGAAGAGAAGTGGTTTTGGGTTTCAAACATGGAAATTTCAAAAACCTCCCAAAAGCTTCATTTTAGAGCGACTAAGAAGGATCGATGCTTACCTTTTCATTGTCATGTTTTTAACTTATTTGAATCTTGGTCAAATCCTAGGTTTGACCAAGATTTAAACAAGTTTAAAACATGAAAATGAAACGGGAAGTCTGTATCCTTCTTAGTCACTCTAAAGTGACGCTTTTGGGATGTTCTTGAAATTTCCATGGTTGACTTCATAAGACGGAGTTTAGGGTTAGGGTAGACATATATATGATTTGTCTGGTTTGATTATGTCTAGACCTTGTTTATCAACTTTAATGCTTACTATATGACATAAGAAAACTATTTAATTTTATTTTTCGTTTTTCTGTTTTTTTTTAATTTTGATGCCCATATGAATCTTGTCAAATCCTAGGCTTGACCAAGATAATTTAAATAAGTTTAAAACATGAAATGAAAAGGGAAGCATGTATCCTTCTTAATCACTCTAAAATGAAGTTTTTGGGAGGTTTTTGAAATTTCCATGTTTGAAACCCAAAACCACTTCTCTTCATGCTTGACTTCATAAGACAGAGTATGTGATTTGGTTTTTCATTTTTCTGTTTTTTCTTCCCTTTTGAATCTTGGTCAAATCTTGGTGTGACCAAGATTTAGACAAGTTTAACACATGAAAACGAATAAGTAAGCTTGGATCCTTCTTAGTCACTCCAAAATGTACCAATTGATAGATGTGTTAACTTTGCTTCATGAAAAAATAATGTCATGTAAATGAGTTAACTTGGATTTCCTACCCTTGAATCCATAGGACACTTTTTCTAATGCACTATAATAATCAATCGAGTTTTTACACCATTAGGTCTGTCACTTACGTGTGGTGCCCACTTATGAGGTCCCACACTTCAGTGAGCACAAGTCACGTGCAATAGGTACGCAAACTCCCAGCCATCTTCTTTGTCAAGAGAAGACGCATCAGGATGCGTATCGGTTGTCCCTCTCACACAAAAAAATCCTATTAACAGAGGTTCGAGTGACGCCAAACATCCAAATCCAGATGCATCCCAACTTGCTACTATCTCCTTGCCTAATTACGATACATATATTTTTTCAGCCAAGTCAAAATTCAAAAGATTGAGGAACTCTACATAAAAAATATCAACATCTACAATTTTAGAAGCACATACTACGAAAGTATTATTCAAAGGGGGTACTGAATAATACGTTTTTAGCGAGTACAAATAATGTCAGTTGGAACTAGACTTGTAAGGCACATGGCCACAAATCTTTCGTCAGAAGAGTCGAATCTGCAAATCAGTAGTTACAAAAGCGACCCAGCTTAGGGATGGATAATATGACTTAGGCAATATAAACGTTGAAATATATGTATCTTGACATATTTCAGTTGTAGATACATCCATTTTAACATCAAGTAATATGGATCGGAGGACTAGCTAAAGAACATTGAGAGTCAGTGCTTCTCTCCCCCAGCCTACCTGGCGGAGCGGCCCTCCATCAGGTCAGGTGGTGATTCCGCTTCTCTCCCTGGAACTCCTTATCCCCCAGCCTACTCGGCGACGTGCGCTCCTTAGCTACCTCCGCGAGGGCGCCTCGGCGACCTACGCAAAGGTGGCTGGACTCGGAGCACATCGACTTCCTTCTGCGGTGCCTAGATTGGATCGACCATCCCGCGCGTGTCCTCCACCATATTGTTTTTCTTCAAGATGTTGTCATCCATCATCTTCTTCACCGCATCATGTTGGGTGTTGAGGCTCCTGATACATCTCCGACGTATCGATAATTTCTTATGTTCCATGCCACATTATTGATGATATCTACATGTTTTATGCATACTTTATGTCGTATTTATGCATTTTCCGGCACTAACCTATTAACGAGATGCCGAAGAGCCAGTTGTTGTTTTCTGCTGTTTTTGGTTTCAGAAATCCTACAAAGGAAATATTCTCGGAATTGGATGAAATCAACGCCCAGGGTCCTATTTTGCCACGAAGCTTCGAGA
Source organism: Lolium perenne (assembly GCF_019359855.2). NCBI lineage: Eukaryota > Viridiplantae > Streptophyta > Magnoliopsida > Poales > Poaceae > Lolium > Lolium perenne. The sequence goes on from NC_067247.2 coordinate 263,263,425, forward strand.
AGACCGAAGAGAAGACGAAGTGGGGCCACGGGGCGACGACACGCCAGGGCGGCGCGGCCTGGGCCCTGGCCGCGCGGCCCTGCTGTGTGGGTCCCCCGTGACGCCCTCTGACCTGCCCTTCCGCCTACTTAAAGTCTTCGTCGCGAAACCCCCAGTACCGAGAGCCACGATACGGAAAACCTTCCAGAGACGCCGCCGCCGCCAATCCCATCTCGGGGGATTCAGGAGATCGCCTCCGGCACCCTGCCGGAGAGGGGAATCATCTCCCGGAGGACTCTTCACCGCCATGGTCGCCTCCGGAGTGATGAGTGAGTAGTTCACCCCTGGACTATGGGTCCATAGCAGTAGCTAGATGGTCGTCTTCTCCTTATGTGCTTCATTGTTGGATATTGTGAGCTGCCTAACATGATCAAGATCATCTATCTGTAATGCTATATGTTGTGTTTGTCGGGATCCGATGGATTGAGAATACTACGTTATGTTGATTATCAATCTATTACCTATGTGTTGTTTATGATCTTGCATGCTCTCCGTTATTAGTAGAGGCTCTGGCCAAGTTTTTACTCTTAACTCCAAGAGGGAGTATTTATGCTCGATAGTGGGTTCATGCCTCCATTAAATGCAGGCGTGTGAAAGTTCTCAGGTTGTGGATGTGCTGTTGCCACTAAGGATAAAACATTGATGCTATGTCCGAGGATGTAGTTATTGATTACATTACGCACCATACTTAATGCAATTGTCTGTTGTTTGCAACTTAATACTGGAAGGGGTTCGATTGATAACCTGAAGGTGGACTTTTTAGGCATAGATGCATGCTGGATAGCGGTCTATGTACTTTGTCGTAGTGCCCAATTAAATCTCATTATACTTATCATATCATGTATGTGCATTGTCATGTCCTCTCTATTTGTCAATTGCCCGACTGTAATTTGTTCACCCAACATGCTATTTATCTTATGGGAGAGACACCTCTAAATTGAATCTTCTTCGTTAAATTGTTATATGGTTGGAATCGGGAAATGCTACATGTAGTAATTCTAAAATGTCTTGAATAATTTGATACTTGGCAATTGTTGTGCTCATGTTTAAGCTCTTGCATCATACACTTTGCACCTATTAATGAAGAAATACATAGAGCTTGCTAAAATTTGGTTTGCATATTTGGTCTCTCTAAAGTCTAGATAATTTCTAATATTGAGTTTTGAACAACAAGGAAGACGGTGTAGAGTCTTATAATGTTTACAATATGTCTTTTATGTGAGTTTTGCTGCACCGGTTCATCCTTGCGTTTGTTTCAAATAACCTTGCTAGCCTAAACCTTGTATCGAGAGGGAATACTTCTCATGCACCCAAAATCCTTGAGCCAACCACTATGCCATTTGTGTCCACCATACCTACCTACTACATGGTATTTCTCCGCCATTCCAAAGTAAATTGCTTGAGTGCTACCTTTAAATTTCCACCATTCGCCTTTGCAATATATAGCTCATGGGACAAAATAGCCTTAAAAACTATTGTGGTATTGAATATGTACTTATGCACTTTATCTCTTATTAAGTTGCTTGTTGTGCGATAACCATGCTCCTGGGGACGCCATCAACTCTTTGTTGAATATCATGTGAGTTGCTATGCATGTTCGTCTTGTCTGAAGTAAGGGAGATTTACCACTCATAAAATGGTTAGAGCATGCATAATGTTAGAGAAGAACATTGGGCCGCTAACTAAAGCCATGATCCATGGTGGAAGTTTCAGTCTTGGACATATATCCTCAATCTCATATGAGAACATTAATTGTTGCTAATTGCTTATGCATTAAAGAGGAGTCCATTATCTGTTGTCTATGTTGTCCCGGTATGGATGTCTAAGTTGAGAATAATCAAAAGCGAGAAATCCAAATGCGAGCTTTCTCCTTAGACCTTTGTATAGGCGGCATAGAGGTACCCCTTTGTGACACTTGGTTAAAACATGTGTATTGCGATGATAATCCTGGTAATCCGAGCTAATTAGGACAAGGTGCGGGCACTACTAGTATACTATGCATGAGGCTTGCAACTTGTAAGATATAATTTACATGATACATATGCTTTATTACTACCGTTGACAAAATTGTTTCATGTTTTCAAAATAAAAGCTCTAGCACAAATATAGCAATCGATGCTTTCCTCTTTGAAGGACCATTCTTTTACTTTTATGTTGAGTCAGTTCACCTATTTCTCTCCACCTCAAGAAGCAAACACTTGTGTGAACTGTGCATTGATTCCTACATACTTGCATATTGCACTTGTTATATTACTTTACATTGACAATATCCATGAGATATACATGTTATAAGTTGAAAGCAACCGCTGAAACTTAATCTTCCTTTGTGTTGCTTCAATACCTTTACTTTGATTTATTGCTTTATGAGTTAACTCTTATGCAAGACTTATTGATGCTTGTCTTGAAGTACTATTCATGAAAAGTCTTTGCTTTATGATTCATTTGTTTACTCATGTCATTACCATTGTTTTGATCGCTGCATTCATTACATATGCTTACAATAGTATGATCAAGGTTATGATGGCATGTCACTCCAGAAATTATCTTTGTTATCGTTTACCTGCTCGGGACGAGCAGGAACTAAGCAGGGATGCTGATACGTCTCCAACGTATCGATAATTTCTTATGTTCCATGCCACATTATTGATGATATCTACATGTTTTATGCATACTTTATGTCGTATTTATGCATTTTTCCGGCACTAACCTATTAACGAGATGCCGAAGAGCCGATTCTTTGTTTCTGCTGTTTTTGGTTTCAGAAATCCTACAAAGGAAATATTCTCGAAATTGGACGAAATCAACGCCCAGGGTCCTATTTTGCCACGAAGCTTCCAGAAGACCGAAGAGAAGACGAAGTGGGGCCACGGGGCGACGACACGCCAGGGCGGCGCGGCCTGGGCCCTGGCCGCGCGGCCCTGCTATGTGGGTCCCCCGTGATGCCCTCTGACCTGCCCTTCCGCCTACTTAAAGTCTTCGTCGTGAAACCCCCAGTACCGAGAGCCACGATACGGAAAACCTTCCAGAGACGCCGCCGCCGCCAATCCCATCTCGGGGGATTCAGGAGATCGCCTCCGGCACCCTGCCGGAGAGGGGAATCATCTCCCGGAGGACTCTTCACCGCCATGGTCGCCTCCGGAGTGATGAGTGAGTAGTTCACCCCTGGACTATGGGTCCATAGCAGTAGCTAGATGGTCGTCTTCTCCTTATGTGCTTCATTGTTGGATCTTGTGAGCTGCCTAACATGATCAAGATCATGTATCTGTAATTCTATATGTTGTGTTTGTCGGGATTCGATGGATAGAGAATACTACGTTATGTTGATTATCAATCTATTACCTATGTGTTGTTTATGATCTTGCATGCTCTCCGTTATTAGTAGAGGCTCTGGCCAAGTTTTTACTCTTAACTCCAAGAGGGAGTATTTATGCTCGATAGTGGGTTCATGCCTCCATTAAATGCAGGACAGGTGACGAGAAAGTTCTAAGGTTGTGGATGTGCTGTTGCCACTAGGGATAAAACATTGATGCTATGTCCGAGGATGTAGTTATTGATTACATTACGCACCATACTTAATGCAATTGTCTGTTGTTTGCAACTTAATACTGGAAGGGGTTCGGATGATAACCTGAAGGTGGACTTTTTAGGCATAGATGCATGCTGGATAGCGGTCTATGTACTTTGTCGTAATGCCCAGTTAAATCTCACTATACTTATCATATCATGTATGTGCATTGTCATGCCCTCTCTATTTGTCAATTGCCCGACTGTAATTTGTTCACCCAACATGCTATTTATCTTATGGGAGAGACATCTCTAGTGAACTGTGGACCCCGGTCCATTCTTTTACATTAAATACAATCTACTGCAATACTTGTTCTACTGTATTCTGCAAACAATCATCATCCACACAATACATCTAATCCTTTGTTACAGCAAGCCGGTGAGATTGACAACCTCACTGTTTCGTTGGGGCAAAGTACTTTGGTTGTGTTGTGCAGGTTCCACGTTGGCGCCGGAATCCCTGGTGTTGCGCCGCACTACATCCCGCCGCCATCAACCTTCGACGTGCTTCTTGACTCCTACTGGTTCGATAAACCTTGGTTTCTTACTGAGGGAAACTTGCTGCTGTACGCATCACACCTTCCACTTGGGGTTCCCAACGGGCGTGTGCTTTACGCGTCATCAGCTCCCGTTGAGAGCTTGAACGCACCTATTTGATTGCTCGACGTTTTCTTCGCGAAGAAAGCCGCACTCGATCTTAAGCATCAAATTCTAGCCCTTAAGCTTCTTGATGACAGTGTTCGTTTCTTCACTTGATGGAATGCTCACATCATGCAGCTTGCCCCGGCCGGTGACCTCGTCCTTCAAAGTATCGAGATCATCGCGAAAGTTGGAGGCGAGTTCCACGAGAGTTTTAAGCTCATCTCTGAAACACGCCGACGCTTCCTGCATGGCAATATCATCAGTACCAAACAAAGTGACGAGAGGAAGACGAAAATGTCCAATCAGTGGTAACCTCTAAGCGCACGAGACAGGGGTTGAAGTCGTCATGAGAAGATGGCAGGGTGCGTCGTGGGGCACTGAGATATGTATAAAAAGGATTAATACGGAATAAAGAGTTGGGACCTCCGGGCCAGGAAGAATCAAGAAACATGGCGATGGAAACCAACCAGGAATCTTCGACCGCACGACGGACGCCGTTCCGAGACGAGCGCGAAGCAGGGCCTTCGTTTTCTGGCAGGTCCTTTCTCGCGGCCAGCATCTGGATAGACCGCCGGCGGGAACTCTCTGCGTCCCTGGTCAACACTAGATGGTGCTTCTTCAAGCGAGATGGTGGCCTTGACTTCGGAGGCATCGCGGGAAGTGGAAGGAGACTGGAAGTGAAGCAAGAAGGGAATGGAAGAAGTACTCCCCCCTATTAAAACCAGACAGCCGTCTCCTGCCCTCGCTTCGAGCAACCTGGTCCGCCCATCCTAAATCAACGGCCGAGAGGGGGCTCCCTTGCGAACTCAGATCCAGTGACTTGACCCAACAGAAGTTACCATGAACTTTACCTATACGAGCCATCAGATTAAGATCCAACGCACATGGTTGATCTAAAATTTGAAACTATAATTTATGTTGCTCAGAAAAAAAAAGAAAATCCCTTTATCAAAAAAAAAACTTTACATTAAGACGAAGTCGCATGGTGACTTCTCTTACTGAAGTCACTGGATCTCAGTCCCTGGTCAGGACTCGGGAGAAGAAGCAAATGAATCGAGAGCGGTCAGGAGTAGTACGTATGCTTCAACACAAAGACCTTCTATCATGTCCGTCCACCGTAAATCAACGGGACAGAGCGGCTACCTTCTCTTCGAAGGCTCTGGCGCGCAACCCGAAGAATGGACATCTATCGGCTAGTATAGAATTTTATAGCACGCCATTAATCGAGCTAGTAGTATTGTACTACTGACTACTAGTACTACTCTGATGGACGTCCAAAGCTCTGAATAATCAGGGGAAACAATGAATGCGCGCCAGGGTAGTACTGTAGTAGTGAAGCAATGGGGATTATCTGGAGGAAGTACGGAGTACCGAGTACAGTACTACAAAAGTGTTGTTCGTTGTTTTCGCAGTTCATTTTAGCGTAATGTCTAGGTACAAAAATGTGGGTTTTCTGGAGCAAGTACTGCTGCGCATTGATATAGTGTGCACGTGTTGTCTGGTGCCCAGCTGCATATAAAATCACCATGGTACATATTTGATGGATTAAATTTAACTACTCCTACCTTATCACTTCTAAAATGATTGATATGGATTATCAAGATTTGCATATGTCATATAGTAAGCATTCAAGTTGATAAACAAGGTCTAGACATATTCTAACCAGAAAAATCATGTATCTAGCCCTAACCCCTAAACTATGTCTTATGAAGTCAAATATGAAGAGAAGTGGTTTTGGGTTTCAAACATGGAAATTTCAAAAACCTCCCAAAAGCTTCATTTTAGAGTGATTAAGAAGGATCCAGACTTACCTTTCTTTTTCATGTTTTAAACTTGTTTAAATCTTGGTCAAACTTAGGATTTGACCAACACACATATATATAGTCTTCTTATGTCGACCATATAGTAAGCATTCAAGTTGATAAACAAGCATGTGATCTAGACATATTCAAACCTGACAAATCATGTATCTACCCCCAACCCGAAACTCTGTCTTATGAAGTCAACCATGAAGAGAAGTGGTTTAATTTGGGTTTCAACCATTGAGATTTCAAGAACCCCCCAAAAGCTTCATTTTAGAATGACTTAAGAAGGATCCAGGCTTACCTTTTCATTTTCATGTTTTAAACTTGTTTAAATCTTGGTCAAACCTAGGATTTGACTAAGATTCAAATGGACATAAAAAAATTCAAAAACATTGTCTTCTTATGTCATACGGTAAACATTCAAGTTGATAAACAAAGTCTAAACATATTCAAACAAGAAAAATCATGTATCTACCCCTAACCCTAAACTCTGTCTTATGAAGTCAAACATGAAGATACGTACGTGGTTTTGGGTTTACAATATGGAAATTTCAAAATCCTCCCAAAAGCTTTATTTTAGAGTGAGTAAGAAGGTTTATACATGTGTTCAAACCAGACAAATCATGTATCTACCCCCAAAACATAATCTCGGTCGATCTTATGAAGTCTAGCATGAAGAGAAGTCGTATGGGTTTCAAACATGGAAATTTCAAGAACCTCACAAAAGCTTCATTTTAGAGTGACTGGAAAAGATCCAGGCTTGCCTTTTCATTTTCATGTTTTAAATTTTTTTAAATCTTGGTCAAACCAAGCTAGTATTTGACCAAGATTGAAATGGGCATAAAATTCAAAAAAAAATGAAAAAATAAAAAACTAAAGCACAAAGCCTTCTTATGTCATATATATATAGTAAGCCTTCAAGTTGATGAACAAGGTCTAGACATATTCAAAATAGAAAAAGCATGTATCTACCCCCTATAACCCTTAACTATGTCTTATGAAGTCAAGCATGAAGAGAAGTGATTTTGGTTTCAAACATGGAAATTTCAAAAACTTCCCAAAAGCTTAATTTTAGAGTGAGTAAGAAGGATCGAGGCTTACCTTTTCATTTTCATGTTTTAAACTTGTTTAAATCTTGGTCAAATTAACCTAGCTAGTATTTCACCAAGATTCTAATGGGCATAAAATTCAAAAAAATCAGAAAAATGAAAAACCAAAGCACATAGCCTTCTTATGTCATAAAGTAAGAATTCAAGTTGATAAACAAGGTCTAGACATATTCAAACTAGACAAATAATGTATCTACCCCTAACACTAAACTCTGTCTTATGAAGTCAATCATGAAGAGAAGCGGTTTTGGGTTTCAAACATGGAAATTTCAAGAACCTTCCAAAAGCTGCTTCATTTTAGAGTGACTAAGAACGATCCATGCTTACCTTTTCATTTTCATATTTTATACTTGTTTAAATCCTGGTCAAACCTAGGATTTGACCAAGATTCAAATGGGCATAAAATTCAAAAAAATTAGAAGAATGAAAAACAAAAGCACATAGTCTTCTTATGTCATATAGTAAGCATTCAAGTTGATAAACAAGGTCTAGACATATTCAAACCTGGCAAATCATGTATCTACCCCTAACCCTAATTAAACTCTGTCTTATGAAGTCAACCATGAAGAGAAGTGGTTTTGGGTTTCAAACATTGAGATTTCAAGAACCCCCCAAAAGCTTCATTTTAGAATGACTAAGAAGGATCCATGCTTACCTTTTCATTTTCATGTGTTTGAAACTTGCTTAAATCTTGGTCAAACCTAGGATTTCACCAAGATTCAAATGGGCATAAACATTCAAAAAAAATCAAAAAATGAAAACCAAAGCACATAGCCTAGCTTCTTATGTCATATATATATACAGTAAGCATTCAAGTTGATGAACAAGGTCTAGACATATTCAAAACATAAAAGCATGTATCTACCCCCTAACCCTTAACTATGTCTTATGAAGTCAAGCATGAAGAGAAATGGTTTTGGGTTTCAAACATGGAAATTTCAAAAACATCCCAAAAGCTTAATTTTAGAGTGACTAAGAAGGACCCAAGCTTAATTTCAAGAACACCCCTCTCAAATATTCATTTTAGAGTGACTAAGAAGGATCGAGGCTTACCTTTTCATTTTCATGTTTTAAACTTGTTTAAATCTTGGTCAAACCTAGGATTTGACCAAGACTCAAATGGGCCTAAAATTTCAAAAAAATCAAAAAAAAAAATGAAAACCCAAAGCACATAGCCTTCTAATGTCATATATAGCATTCAACTTGATGAACATGGCCGGTCTAGACATATTCATAACATAAAAAGCTTGTATCTACCCCCTAACGCTTAACTCTGTCTTAATTATGAAGTCAAGCATGAAGAGAAGTGGTTTTGGGTTTCAGACATGGAAATTTCAAAAACTTCCCAAAAGCTTAATTTTAGAGGGACTAAGAAGGATCCAAGCTTACCTTTTCATTTTCATGTTTTAAGCTTGTTTAAATATTGGTCAAACATAGGATTTGACCGAGATTCAAATGGGCATAAAAATTCAGGAAAAATAAAAAAAAAACCAAAGCACATAGTCTTCTTACGTCATATATATAGTAAGCATATTCAAGTAGATAAACAAGGTCTAGACATATAGTAAGTAATATGTATCTAAAAATTATTTTTGGGGATTTATAGGACGAAGTTATAACACACCTACATTTCAAATTGGAATTACTTTCAATAAATCAGCATAAAGTCATTTAAATGTGTGAAACTAGCTAGAAAGCACTAAAAATGTAAAGAGTTGGGAATTTTCACTAATATGTGGCTAATTTATCTTAAAAATGTAGAGGCGCCATTTTGAGCCGTATCTTATGTACCCCATTCACAAAATAAACCTATTTTGTCATCTAGGAAATGAAAAATGAGTTTTTATATACCGAAAAGTTGAAAAGTCTAGTCAGCAACATTGTTGGGAATGGCAAGATGCACCACCATGCCCAATTTGGGCACATTATAACAAACTATGCCACAAATATGGCCATAACTACGCCATTTGTTGGCTTGAAACCCATGAATCTTCATACACGATAGTCCGTTTTGTGAAGACATTTTGTTTTTTACTACCCTATCACATGTTTCTTATTTTCCCTGTCAACTAGTACACCTATAAGCACTCAATGCGGAAGGGTTTCATTTTTGAGGTTTTCTTCATTTTCATTTATTTATTTCAAAACCAGGTAAAAATGGTCGACATGATTATCCATGCAAAGGGGTCGAATATTTGTAGGCAGCACATGTGTTTGCCCGTCCAGTGTAACTCGGAGGAAGATGGATCACACGGAGGATAGAGATCAGGTGAGAAGTGAGGGGGGCCCTCTTATTTATGGTGTCTGGCCTTTTTCAGGGTTTGTCAGTGCGCAGGAGGTGCGAGCGAGCGAGCGAGCGAGGCCGATAATGAGAGCACAACTGAATGAGAGAGATGTTTTTTCTTTTTTTGAGAGAGAGAGGGACAACCGAAGGATACTGAAGAACTCAGACTTCCAATACGCACTAGAGCATAGTTTACAGCAAGACACAGAATAAACAGGAAATTCCATCTAAATCCCTAACTTTTACATGGAAGACGCCACGCTGAAAGCAAGAAATGCGATCGGGTCCTTAACAGCCACCGCCCAGATTGATCCTCGTCGCAGCCGGGGACGAACCACTTAGCGCGACCAAATCGCCATGGCTACAGTGCATGCACACCATGGCCTCCGAGCTGAGCTAGAAACGCAATGCCAAAACCGGCAGCCAGCGGAGGTGGATAACTGGAGAGAGAGAGAGCGGGGGAGTTTTGATGCGTCTTCTCTTGAGAAAGAAGATGGGAGTTTGCCTACCGACCGCACATGACTGGTGCTCACTGAAGTGTGGGACCTCACGCATGGGAACCACACGTAAGTGACAGACCTGTTGGTGTAATAACTCGGGTGATCATTATACTGTATTAGTACAAAGTTTCCTATGGATTCAAGGGTAGGAAAGCCAAGTTAACTCATTTACATGACATTATTTTTTCCATGAAGCCAAGTTAACTCATCTATCAATTGGTACATTCTGGTTATATTCGAAATTTTACTCGAAACTTGTTGTTCATGCCATTTTACTACTCGCCTAACACTTTTCCGCGCGTGAAGGGAGGCGGTGGGCATGATGCTACCCTGAATTTTTATGACCCCCAAAAACTAGCAAATACGAGAGAGGCATCCAAAGAAACACACTCGTCCCCTACGTACCCCCCCTCCCTAAATTTCAAATCCAGCCAAAGGTGGATCAAAAAAGGCAATCGAAAAGCATGGCCGGATTGTTCATATTTTTCTATATAGTTAGGGTTAGGGTTTATGGTTTATAGAGATGCACATATTTTCATTTCACATTTGTGATGTACAATACATAGGTAAGATTCCAAGCACGACCTTTGTTAGAATAACCTTTAACGTGTTCTCTCACCTTTAGTTCAAATGTGCATAAACATTCAGAAAAAAATCAAAAAATGAAAAACCAAAGCACACAGTCTTCTTATGTCATATAGTAAGAATTGAAGTTGATAAACAAGGTCTAGACATATTCAAACCAGTCAAATCATGTATCTACACCTAACCCTAAACTTTATCTTATGAAGTCAAGCATGAAGAGAAATGGTTTTGGGTTTCAAACATGGAAATTTCAAAAACCTCCCAAAAGCTTCATTTTAGAGTGACTAAGAAGGATACATGCTTACCTTTTCATTTTCATGTTTTAAACTTGTTTAAATCCTGGTCAAAACTAGGATTTGACCAAGATTCAAATGGGTATAAAATATAAAAAATACGCACATAGCCTTTTTATGTCATATAATGAGCATTCAAGTTGATAAACATGGTATAGACATATTCAAACTTGAAAAATCAAAGGAAATATATAGTCTTCTTACATCACATATATAGTAAGCATTCAAGTTGATAAACAACATCTAGACATATCAAACAAGAAAATTCATATGTATCTACTCCTTACCCTAAATTTGTCTTATGAAGTCAAGCATGAAGAGAAGTGGTTTGGGTTTCAAACATGGATTTTTCAAAAACCTCCCAAAAAGCTTCATTATAGTGTGATTAAGAAGGATCCAAGCCTACCTTCTCATTTTCATGTTTTAAACTTGTTTAAATCTTGGTCAAATTAACCTAGGATTTGACCAAGATTCAAATGGGCATAAACAATTAGAAATAAACAGAAAAAATGAAAAACCAAATAACATAGCCTTCTTATGTAATATAGTAAGCATTAGTTGATAAACAATGTCTAGACATATTCAAACCAAAAAAAATCATGTATCTCTACCCCTAACCCTAAACTCTCGGTCTTATGAAGTCAAGCATGAAAAGAAGTGGTTTTGGGTTTCAAACATGGAAATTTCAAAAACCTCCCAAAAGCTTCATTCTAGAGTGTGACTAAGAAAGATCCATGATTACCTTTTCATTTTCATGTTCTAAACTTGTTTAAATCTTGGTCAAACATAGGATTTGACCATGATTTTAATGGGTATAAAAAATTCAAAAAAAATCAAAAAATGAAAAACCAAAGCACATATATAGCCTTCTTATGTCATATAGTAAGCATTCAAGTTGATAAACAAGGTCTATACATATTCAAACCAGAAAAAGCATGTATCTACCCCTAACCCTAAACTCGGTCTTACGAAGTCAAGCATGAAGAGAAGTGGTTTTGGGTTTCAAACATGGAAATTTCAAAAACCTCCCGAAAGCTTAATTTTAGAGTGAGTAAGAAGGTTTATACATGTGTTCAAACCAGACGAATCATGTATCTACCCCCTAACCATAAACTCGGTCGATCTTATGAAGTCTAGCATGAAGAGAAGTCGTATGGGTTTCAAACATGGAAATTTCAAGAACCTCCCAAAAGCTTCATTTTAGAGTGAATAGAAAAGATCCAGGCTTGCCTTTTCATTTTCATGTTTTAAAATTGTTTAAATCTTGGTCAAACCTAGCTAGTATTTGACCAAGATTCAAATGGGCATAAAATTCAAAAAATGAAAAAATAAAAAACCAAAGCACATAGCTTTCTTATGTCATAAAGTAAGAATTCAAGTTGATAAACAAGGTCTAGACATATTCAAACTAGACAAATCATGTATCTACCCCTAACACTAAACTCTGTCTTATGAAGTCAATCATGAAGAGAAGTGGTTTTCGGTTTCAAACATGGAAATTTCAAGAACCTCCCAAAAGATTCATTTTAGAGTGACTAAGAAGGACCCATGGTTACCTTTTCATTTTCATATTTTAAACTTGTTTAAATCTTTGTCAAACCTAGGATTTGACCAACACACATATAGTCTTCTTATGTCATATAGTAAGCATTCAAGTTGATAAACAAGCATGCATGTCTAGACATATTCAAACCCGACAAATCATGTATCTACCCCAAACCCTTAACTCTATCTTATCAAGTCAACCATGAAGAGAAGTGGTTTTGGGTTTCAAACATTGAGATTTCAAGAACCCCCCAAAAGCTTCATTTTAGAATGACTAAGGATCCAGGCTTACCTTTTCATTTTATGTTTTAAATTTGTTTAAATCTTGGTAAAACCTAGGAATTGACCAAGATTCAAATGGGCATAAACATTCAGAAAAAACAAAAATTGACAAACCAACGCACATATAGTCTTATTATGTCATATAGTAAGCATTCAAGTTGATGAACAAGGTCTAGACATATTCAAAACAGAAAAAGCATGTATCTACCCCCTAACCCTTAACTTTGTCTTATGAAGTCAGGCATGAAGATAAGTGGTTTTGGGTTTCAAACATGGAAATTTTAAAAACATCCCAAAAGCTTAATTTTAGAGTGACTAAGAAGGACCCAAGCTTACCTTTTCATTTTCATGTTTATGCTTGTTTAAATCTTGGTCAAACATAGGATTTGACCAAGATTCAAATGGGCATAAACATTCAGAAAAATTTAAAAAATAAAAAACCAATGCACATTAGTAGCCCAAAATCGAACCAATAGTTGGATATTTTTGAACTTGATCTGTAGTAGTGGGCAAAACCCTAGATTAACCTATTTGATCATAGATTCGTAGGTCGATTTTTCTACTTTTTCATTATTACTATGCAGCACATATGTGTTTGCCCATCGAGTGAAACTCGGAGGAAGAGGGATCACTCGGAAGGAGAGAAGAAGGGAGTGCATTATGGTGTCTCCCCTTTTTCGGGTGATGATGTTGACTGTTGTGCAGGTTTTGTTAGTGAGCAGGAGGTGCGAGCGAGCGAGTCAAGCGAGGCCGAGAATGAGAGAGATTTCTTTTTTTTGTGAGAGGGACAACCGAAGGATCCTGAAGGACCCAGAGACTTCCAATACGCATCCTGATGCGTCTTCTCTTGACAAAGAAGATGGCAGGGAGTTTGCGTACCTACTGCACGTGACTTGTGCTCACTGAAGTATGGGACCTCACGCATGGGCACCACACGTAAGTGACAGACCTGTTGGTGTAAAAACTCAGTTGATTATTATAGTGCATTAGAACAAAGTTTCATATGGATTCAAGGGTAGGAAATCCAAGTTAACTCATTTACATGACATTAATTTTTCCATGAAACAAAGTTAACACATCTATCAATTGGTACATTTTGGAGTGACTAAGAAGGATCCAGGCTTACTTATTCGTTTTCACGTGTTAAACTTGTTTAAATCTTGCTCAAACCTAGGATTTGACCAAGATTCAAATGGGCATGAAAATAAAAAAATAAAAAATGAAATACCAATGCACATAGTCTTCTTATGTCATATAGTAAGCATTCAAGATGATAAACAAGGTCTAGACATATTCAAACAGGGCAAATCATGTATCTACGCCCTAATGACCCTAAACTCCGTCTTATGAAGTAAGTCATGAAGAGAAGTGGTTTTGGGTTTCAAACATGGAAATTTCTAAAACCTCCCAAAAGCTTCATTTTAGAGTGACTAAGAAGGATCGAGGCTTACCTTTTCATTTTCATGTTTTTAACTTGTTTAAATCTTGGTCAAACCTAGCTAGTATTTGACCAAGATTCTAATGGGCATAAAACTCAAAAAAATCAGAAAAATGAAAAACCAAAGCACATAGCCTTCTTATGTCATAAAGTAAGAATTCAAGTTGATAAACAAGGTCTAGACATATTCAAACTAGACAAATCATGTATCTACCCCTAACACTAAACTCTGTCTTATGAAGTCAATCATGAAGAGAAGTGGTTTTGGGTTTCAAACATGGAAATTTCAAGAACCTCCCAAAAGATTCATTTTAGAGTGACTAAGAAGGATCCATGGTTACCTTTTCATTTTCATATTTTAAACTTGTTTAAATCTTTGTCAAACCTAGGATTTGACCAAGACTCAAATGGGCATAAAAATTCAGGAAAAAACAAAAAGAATGATAAACCAAAGCACATATCATTCTTTAATTATGTCGTATAGTAAGGCATTAAAGTTGATAAACAAGGTCTAGACATATTCAAACAAGAAAATCATGTATATATCTGCCCCTAACCTTAAACTCTGTCTTAATTATGAAGTCAATCATGAAGAGAAGTGGTTTTGGGTTTCAAACATGAAATTTCAAGAACATCCCAAAAGCTGCTTCATTTTAGAGTGACTAAGAAGGATCCAGGCTTACCTTTTCGTTTTCATATTTTATACTTGTTTAAATCCTGGTCAAACCTAGGATTTGACCAAGATTCAAATGGGCATAAAATTCAAAAAATTAGAATAATGAAAAACAAAAGCACATAGTCTTCTTATGTCATATAGTAAGCATTCAAGTTGATAAACAAGGTCTATACATATTCAAACCAGAAAAAGCATGTATCTACCCCTAACCCTAAACTCTGTCTTACGAAGTCAAGCATGAAGAGAAGTGGTTTTGGGTTTCAAACATGGAAATTTCAAAAACCTCCCGAAAGCTTAATTTTAGAGTGAGCAAGAAGGTTTATACATGTGTTCAAACCAGACAAATCATGTATCTACCCCCTAACCATAAACTCGGTCGATCTTATGAAGTCTAGCATGAAGAGAAGTCGTATGGGTTTCAAACATGGAAATTTCAAGAACCTCACAAAAGCTTCATTTTAGAGTGACTGGAAATGATCCAGGCTTGCCTTTTCATTTTCATGTTTTAAAATTGTTTAAATCTTGGTCAAACCTAGCTAGTATTTGGCCAAGATTCAAATGGGCATAAAATTCAAAAAAAATGAAAAAACAAAAAAACTAAAGCACATAGCCTTCTTATGTCATATATATATAGTAAGCCTTCAAGTTGATGAAGGTCTAGACATATTCAAAACAGAAAAAGCATGTATCTACCCCCTAACCCTTAACTATGTCTTATGAAGTCAAGCATGAAGAGAAGTGGTTTTGGTTTCAAACATGGAAATTTCAAAAACTTCCCAAAAGCTTAATTTTAGAGTGAGTAAGAAGGATCGAGGCTTACCTTTTCATTTTCATGTTTAACCTTGTTTAAATCTTGGTCAAACCTAGCTAGTATTTGACCAAGATTCTAATGGACATAAAATTCAAAAAAAATCAGAAAAATGAAAAACCAAAGCACATAGCCTTCTTATGTCATAAAGTAAGAATTCAAGTTGATAAACAAGGTCTAGACATATTCAAACTAGACAAATCATGTATCTACCCCTAACACTAAACTCTGTCTTATGAAGTCAATCATGAAGAGAAGTTTGGGTTTCAAACATGGAAATTTCAAGAACCTCCCAAAAGATTCATTTTAGAGTGACTAAGAAGGATCCATGCTTACCTTTTCATTTTCATGTTTTAAACTTGTTTAAATCTTGGTCAAACCTAGGATTTGACCAAGATTCAAATGGGCATAAAAATCCAGAACAAAATCAGAAAAAATGAAAAACCCAAGCACATAGTCTTCTTATGTCATATAGTAAGCCATTCAACTTGATAAACAAGTTATAGACCTATTCAAAGCAGAAAAATCATGTATCTACACCCCCTAACCCTAAACTCATATGTCTTATGAAGTCAAGCATGAAGAGAAGTGGTTTTGGGTTTCAAACATGGACATTTGAAAAGCCTCCCAAAAGCTTCATTTTGGAGTGACTAAGAAGGATCCATGCTTAATTTTTCATTTTCAAGTTTTAAACTTGTTTAAATCTTGGTTAAACCTATGATTTGACCAAAATTCGAATGGGCATAAAAATTCAAAAAAAAAATCAAAAAAATGAAAATCCAATGCACATAGTACATTTTCTTATGTCATATACTAAGCATTCAAGTTGATAAAAGCAAAGGTCTAGACATATTCAAATTAGAAAAATCATGTATCTACCGGTAACCCTAAACTCGAAGTCAATCTTGAAGAGGGTGTTTTCGGTTTCAAACATGGAAATTTCAAAAACCTTCCTAAAGCTTCATTTTGAAGTTACTAATTAAGAAGGATCTAGGCTTACTTTTTCATTTTCATGTTTTAAATCTTGGTCAAACCTAGGATTTCACCAAGAGATACGTACAAATGGGCATAAAAATTCAAAAAATTAAAATAATGAAAAACCAAAGCACATAGTCTTCTTATGTCATATAGTAAGCATTTAGGTTGATTAACAAGGTCCACACATATATATTCATAGCAGAAAAGCATGTATCTACGTATCCCCTAACAACCCTAAACTCTGTCTTAGGAAGTCAAGGATGAAGAGAAGTGGTTTTGGGTTTCAAACATGGAAATTTCAAAAAAACCTCCCAAAAGCTTCATTTTGGAGTGACTAAAAAGGACCCATGCTTAGTTTTTCATTTCCATGTTTTAAACTTTTTTAAATCTTTATCAAATCTCGGAATTGACCAAGATACAAATGGGCATAAAAAATCGAAAAAATAAAGAAAATGAAAAACCAAAGCACATAGTCTTCGTATGTCATATAAGTATTCAAGTTGATAAATTAAACAAGTTTTAGACATATTCAAACCACAAAAATCATGCATCTACGTACCCTAACCCTAAACTCTGTCTTATGAAGTCAAGCATGAAGGGAAGTGGTTTTGGGTTTCAAACATGGAAATTTTAAAAACCTTCCAAAAGATTCATTTTGGAGTGACTAAGAAGGATCCAGGCTTACTTTTTCATTTTCATGTTTTGAACTTGTTTAAATCTTGGTCAAACCTAGGATTTGACCAAGATTCAATTGGGCATTAAAAATTCAAAAAATTAAAACCAAAGCACATAGTCTTCTTATGTCATACAATACACATTGAAGATGATAAACAAAGTCTAGACATATTCAAACGAAAAAAATCACGTTTGGGTGTAATTAAGCTGGACGGTGTCCAACATGGTGCCAAACTAATTGAAGGGCTCTTCTCTAAAACACTAATATGACATTCTGGTATTTTCCCTAGCTACGTACGAACTGATGAACAATCCATGTTTTTCGATTGCCTTTTTGAACCACTTGTAGTTTGTTTTCATATCTAGGACAAATCACTGGGGGAGGGGGACGAATGTGTTTCTTTTTGTTGCATCGCTCGTATCCTTCCCGCGTAGAAAAAGTTTTAGGCGAGTAGTAGAATGGCATGCCCTACAAAGTAAAATTTTGAATATAACCAAAATATACCAATTGATTTTTTCGAAATGGGGGAAAAATCGCCCCAGCTTCTGCATCCAAAGGATGCACACGACTTTTTTTATTAGATTATTCACGAACCTTACAAGAAACAATACAAAAGATCAAACTCGAAGCAACCTTACTATACCTATAGTGGGATGAAGAGGGTGACAATTGATAGATGAGTTAACTTGGCTTCATGGGTGTGTGACCTGAGATTGAGCCATGGTACATTTTGCCAACAAAGTAGCAACTGAGTTGGCTTTCTACCTTACCTGGCGTATACGTTGGGTATGTAGGCGTGCATTGGAAGGATGCATTATGCCGGCAAAGTTTTCAAACGTTCAAACTTTTCCGGTTTCTCATACAGTATTTGACTCCTTGAGAAGCATTGATGTGATCATATAAGGTTATGCAAAACTTCCCCTTTCCCGTACTTGCCCGAGCACTCGACACCCCTCGTCCCATGGCGACTCCTCCATCCTTAGCCCCGTGCACCCACGCTCCACGACTCAGCCTCGGAGGGGTGTGCGCTAAAAGCTCGCAAATATCTATGTGCCACTGGTGTGCGATGAAGCAGGTGGCTCTGTGTCTTGCTGTGGCTAGACTCCTGGCGCCCTTTGATCTAGGAGAGGGAGAGGAGGGAGGGGGGTCCCATGAAGCGGCGGTGGCCCAGGTATCGGCGGCAGCCCAGGCAGCAGCGGCAAAGTGGGCTGGTCGGAGCAGAGGCATGCGCCGGGGGCGAACCTCGCCGGGTGAGGATGCTTCCATTGTGAACAAGCACTTGCCATCCAGGGCTTCGGGTTCGCCAACAAACTCAGCGCCTCGTTCCAAGGCGATGCCGTCGTGGGGACGTCGGGGGCGGCAGCGACGTGCTACAGCCCCAGCCTTTAGTGGGGACCAAAGTGCGACCGACCACATCACAGCGTCAGCAGCATTGGGGATGCCGATGGGCATCCACTGCAACACACAGATTTGGGAGGTTCTGGCCGGGCCGAGTTCCAAACTTCCACCATCGGAGTCGAGGGCTTGGTACTTCAAATTCCGAATCAGGCAATCCTTCGACCCCAATCAGCTTCTGCCTGTGGTCCAAATCCGAGATATTTTGGCGGCAGCTATGCTGGTTAAGCTCAGCCGGACAGCAGCAATCGACGATCTGAAAGACCTAGATGCCTTCCGAGGATTTGTAGCAGCCGTTAATGCACTCGTGGAGGCATCGCATGCTGGTAGCAGCGGTGAATGCGGGTATGTTGGTTTTACTCGCTTTGTATGCTTTTGTCAAAGAAATCAATTTGCTAAATCTCATTCGATTGAAAATTAGACCCATTCACAGATACGGAGACTTGCTTCACATTTGGAATTACACAAAAAAGATCCATCAACTCTCAAACAGTGGACACTAGTAATGTGTAGAACTAGAAATTACACAAGATTTCTGTACTCCTAGTACTACTACTTCGACGCTACATGTTGTTTACACGAGGAAATTGCTCAAACTACCGCTTATTGCTGCCTTCGTTGCGTAAACACTTATTTAAATTGTTATTTTTTTCGCACAAACCACCAACTATCGTGTTCTGTTGCAGGGAGGTTCAAATTTAGGATTGAGCTGTTTAAGAGCAAATGAGATGATCGGGGATCACCAAATACTAGTTTTAATTGCAAATAAAATCGATTTTCCAAAATTATGAAACGCACTTAACGGTCGAATTACTACAATTATTTTGAAGGTTTGATATTTTAATCATTTTTGTGTGAATCTCACACCAAGTGACACAACTTTCAGACGGAATACAAAATATTTTCAAACTTTATAGATTTGTTAGCTCAAATATTTTTAATTACTAGCTTTTTCAGTATTTTAGAAAGTCGAAACACTATATTTTGGTTGAATGTTAGAAAATATATTTCATGATTATCCCATATTAGTTAAGAAGTACATAAACTACTAGTAGTAATAAAGAACAGAGGGAGTTTATGGAGATACATCCATTAAGGGCATGTTAGTGTGTGTTGGTGTATTACTTATGCCTTCTTTGGTTAATACACTTCTCAAGTGATCCCCGCAAACCCTCTATTCTTGCCTAGAATAAAAAAAAACTCCCCATCAAAGTATTAGTGCATTTTTTGGATGAGTATTCGAGAGGATTGGGTGAACACCAAGGATTTGCATAGGAAATTGGTAGAATTGAATCCTTGGCTGTTTTATTTGTAGGATTGTTTCCGATAGGAATTTTTCCTAAGGATTCCTTTGCACATATTCCATAGGAAATTAAACATCTACTCATGCCTCTTTTTAAGAATCCTTTACTTTTCCTATGGTGGAATCAAACAAAGTTTGGTTTCTATGAATTCCTATAGGATTGGCGTGGACATGACATTGCAATCCTACATTTTCCTATTCCTACATCTTTCGGTAGGCATTTGCCTAGAATAAATAACCATGTGTATTAGCAATAAAATAGATGTTTATTTCTCTAAAGCATCTTGCACTGTACTACATGGCTTAAGAGACAATATTATTATGATAGTTACTACATTTTATTGGATGATGAAGTGATAGCCCTCATCAATGCATTGTGAATTATTAGGGCATGGGTCGCATGTGATTTACGAGTGCACCGCACGATCGAGAGCCGCCGTTCCTCTTTGCTTTCTACCGATGCGGCGGAGCTCCTCCCCTGTCAACACCCGGATTTTTAAGTCCAGATGCCTGTTATGCCATACATGGCAATCCCAGGAATATTGTTGTTGTGAGACATAACAGTTGAATATCATAAGTCATCATTCATTACATACCATAGTCGTCTTACAAATAGATCACATGATCCAATATTACACAAATAGTTGATCTACTGATCAACGGACATACACAAGTTCATAGCGGAAGCGTAAGATAGAAGGGACTCTCTAGTCCACAGGCCAACGTCTGACGTCAGAAGATTCCCTAATTGTCGTAGACATCTTGGTTGCCGTCATCTTGATAGTTCTGCTCCTCTTCATAGTCTGGCCATTTAAATAGCCAGGGACACAGCCGTGAGTACTTTAAAGTACTCGCAAACTAATACTAGTGTAAGTGCTAACAATTCTAGTAAGGGGTGCTAAGCTCTAGTTTATTATCATAAGCCAATTTTAGTTCACAAGTATTTGAGAAAAGACTTATTCATGTGCTAACTAACTCAAGTGGGAACATTAGTGTCATTCCCACAACATTTGTTGTGATTCAAAACAAGTCACCAATTCACCATTCATTTCACCAACCATTTTCAAGAATCTGACACCGGAAACTGTATGGCCTTTCCAACCGTCCGTAACCGTGGACACGGCTATTCGAATAGATTTACACTCTGCAGAGGTTGCACACTTGTGCCACAACATTTGATTTCATCCGTCGGGATAACCCCGAATCATCGTAACACAGTATGCGGATCATCAACCATAACCTTTCACTTACAAATCCTAGTATGAGCACCTCTCCCCATGAGCTTGGCCTCCCAGTGAAGACCAATCATCAACACAGGAACTGCACAGGGCTTGGCCGTACAATTCACCTCAATTCACATCATTTCTCAACAACGGAGGCAGCCTCAAGCATAACCCCTATGATGTGTGTTCAGAGGGAACCCATACTAAGATGCATAAATTTCCAGTTAAGCCCTACCCATAATCAGGTGTTGTGGGGGTACTCGATATTGGAAAGGTATCGCATTCAAACCAATATCAGTTTTATCAAAAATCACCCTCTTCTCTTGGTCACATTCACCTTCAAAATTCATTCAATGGAATGACTCATCATTCCAAGGTTTCAATTTCATTTCAAAGTCACATGTTCCCATCTAGAGTAGTCAAGTTTTAGTGTTTAGCACTAGCACTAATCATGAGGGGTGCTAATCTTGCTTGGCTAGCTTGAGACTAACTTTACTACTCTAGTAACCTTCTTTAACTTTGACCAAAGTTAACTATAAAAGTAACTCTTTGAATAAACAAGTAAAAACTTGTAAGGTAGAAACTTGGGATAGGCTTATGGTAAGAAAGGTAAGAATCATGGTGCCTTGCCCCAAGGGGCTTTGCACTTCGCAAGAATATTAGCTTGCAACATTATAACTTGCAATAGTCTAGCTTGCCTTGGTAGTTGAGGTGATCAAAGTGCTCTTCTTCTTCTGGGTAGAATCCTTCCTCTTCCTGGTATTCTCCGGTACTAGCGTCTATACACGAATACAAGGATACAATCACCAAACAATACTTAAGTAGCCTTAATTAGCCTTAATGGCTCACTCCAAATGATCTAGCATCATCACTTAGCATTGCTACCAAGAATTAATCTAGGGTTTTCTTACTTAGTGTTAGAGAAATAATTTCCTCTCATTACATATGTAAATGATAGTTTCCATTTAGTTCTTGAGGAATAATTTCCTCTCATTGAATCTTCTTAAGATTTAATTTCTCAAACAATAATACATGAAATCATGTTGACCTAAGTCAACCATTCATCATCATCATTTCAGAAAATGATTTAAATGAGGTAGAATACCTCATACTATTTAACAATGCTTATTATGATTTAAAATCACCAAGTATTTCATGTGAGAGTATTTGACCAGGGGTTCAAACTTCATGTGAAAGTACTTGGGACAAGATTTAAATGAAGTGAAACACTTCATATGATTTGCATAATAGTTTTGGACAATATCACTTAACTAAAATAGCCATATAGTCCTTTATTTAATTTGGGCCATGATTACTCAAAGTGACCCTACCATAATTTTACAGAAACAATTAGTGTAAGTGAAATGTGACCTATTAGAGTTGGAATTAACTAAATATCATTTTTGGTTGATTTTTAAGATTTATTTGAATGTGCAAAAGTCCCTGACTTGTTCTTTTTGGCACATTATTTCTACAATAGATCTCACAATGAGACCAGTGGCATTATTTAGAACTTTTCAATAGCTTTCTAACAATATACAATTTGATCAATTTGGTCAAGCCAAACAGATTCTATTGAATTGCAAAGTCAGGACCAGTATTTGAATTTACACTAAATTGATTTAACCGAAATTGAAAAATGGGCCTAGGCGGGAAAATTAACAGGCCGAAACGGGGAAGAGAGAGGTGGGCCGGCCCAGTAACGCTTCAGCGCGCCACGGGCCGTCTGACTGTGGGACCCAGGCGTCATTCTCTATTAAAACCCGAAACGGTATGGGATGATGCGGGCCGTTGGATTAAAAACAGATCGGACGAGCGAGGCGTGTCGTCTTCTCCGGCGAGAGAGGATTCCCTGGCGGCGAGGGTTTGATGCGGGCGAGCTCACCGGCCATCGGCGAGGCAGGGCGGTGGCGGTGCTCGAGGTTGTCGACGACGATGAGTCGAACGGTGGTCGTGGGAGCGTCTGGGGTGGTCGCAATCGACGACGGCGTGCAGGTGTTCTGGTGGGGCTCCGGCGACGAATTGGCTTGCTCCGGCGGCCAATGTTGATGGGAGAGGAGTGGAGGAGGCTCAGAGAGGGGAGGGAAGTGGATTGGTGTGAGGATTGGGGGCGCGGGGGCTCTCCTTTTATAGTGGCGCGAGGTGACCGTGGGTCTGCGGCGAGGGCGACAGCGGCGCGGCGATTCCAGCGAGCGAGCGGGGTAGGCGGTGGTAGCTCTAGGTAGGCGACGTCAAGGCAGTGCTAGGGAGCTTGACGGCGCAGCAAATGATGATCTGTGGCGAGCAGTAGGCGTAGGTGTCCCCGCAGTACCGTGGCGGGCGGACGGCGAGGATGTCGGCGGCTATGGCGCTCGCGAGGGCACGGGTGCATGTCTGGCGGGCTGCGGTCATCCAAGGGAGCGAGTTGGAGAAGGGAGAGGGCGAGAGGGGGCCTGGGTTGACGACGCGCGTCGACGATCTGCAGCGCCCAGGGCATGTCCACTAGCGCCTGGCGCGTTCTGGGCGCGTCGGGGCACGACCCGTTCCTGGCGCTGCCGTGTCCCTCTCCGACCAGGGCCAGTACAGGCATGTCTAGTAGAGCAAGGGACTGCTGGGAGACAAGGTTGGCATGGCTAGCAAGGTAGGGAGGCTAGGGTGGCATGGTGTGTGCATGCATGGCCGGCATGGCCTTGCCATGGCTAGGTGTGGGCTCCTCTTAGGGTTTCTATGCTTAGAGTAGGGAAAAAGGGGACAAGGGAACCAGTAGGGGTCAAGTGGTGCTCAGAGTTGGGGCCAAACACTATTTAGAATAGTGTTTGAGATTTGGGCAATTTTGCTATTTCAATTTCTTGTCAAATTTGGTCAAAGCAAAGAGATTCCAAAATTTCAAAATGGTGCATTTGGATAATTTGCAAGTGACCAGAGACAAATACAAGTGGTGGTGGAATTTTAAAAATAAAAGAATTGCAAAAATTGGCAAAGTGAGATTGTTGTATTTGATAAAAAGTTCCAACTTTGGATGAGCATAGAATTTGCTCCAAGAGGAATTTGACATGGTGGTCTTGACCAAAGTTGTTCTCCTTCATGTGCTCTTGGATGAGGTGCAAAGGATTGAGAGAGTTTAGTTTGAAAATCTTGAAATGCAAAGGCTCAAAGTAGGGACCAGAATGTAAATGGCAGATTTGACCATAATCACATGTGATCACAATTTGAGTTTGAATTTGATTTGATTGGTGTTTCTTTGATTCCAAAAGTTGTAATAAGTGTTTAGTATCATATTACAACTAATGGTGAAGGCCAAATTGGTCTAGGTCAAAGATTTGGAAAAATAGCATATGCCATATGTGAGGGTTTTGTGATTTTCTAACTTTTATTCTTTTTCTTTGCTTCACTTAAGCAAGTGTGAGGTTTATTTGGTGTTAGAAAGAGTTGGGTAAAGGGTTCAAACCATTTTGAGGCAATGAGAGTGCCTAGGTCAAGATTTGAGATTTTGGCTAAGTGCCACATATGCCTCTATGCATATGTTTGACTTAGTTTTGTTTCTCACTTGAATTGGTTGGTAAGCACTTGGTTGAGTGTGTTGAGGTATTGCCAAACCATCTACCAAGGTAGACAATCAAGGTTTTAGCATTTGCAAAAAGTAGCCATAGGCTTGCATATGCCTTTTTCTTAATTAAGATCATTTCTTTTTACTTTGTTTTTCAAAGGTTGGTGACAAGAGGGATGAGGTTTAGGGTTTAGTGGGGTTCACCATGGTTCACCACCATTTAGCAAAATAAGAAAGATAGGGTTCAAAATTTACACATTAGAGCTACATGCCCACATATGTCTTTTTTCTTTATTTTGGGTTTCTCAAAATAGATCCACTTGGATTTGAGGAGGTTAAGGTTTAGGGTTTTGGAAAGGTGTTCAAAGTAATAAACAAACAAACATGGCAAAACACAAGGGTTATGGAGGAGTACTATGCATAGCACCCTATGTAAGAAAAGTTTTTGTTGGTTCTCATTTTTGGAAAAAGGAAATTCATTTTCTCTTTGTTTTCAAATTTGGGGTGTTACATCCCCACACCCACGAACAACTGAAAGCCACAACTACTGGGGAAAAGTCTTGCGCCGAGAAAATCTACAACCGTGGTTGAGTACATGTGTTTCTTAAGATACGAGTGCTCCAATGCATTTTTTCTTTCCTTTTACTAATTTACCTTGAAAATCCCGCACGTCCACTTATTTGTGGACGGAGGGAGTATCACGCCAAGAGGAAGTAGGACAATAGTGGGCGCTTGAGCATCCACAATGTATAGTATAGCCCGCCTACATGGCACTTTTGCCAGCTGTTGGCTCTTCTATTGTTCTTGCTCTGCCTTCCACAATGTAGTCGGTGCCCAATTGCTGAAAAAGCTAACACGTCACCACCGATCCCAAATAAAAGTTTTGAGGCACCGAGCTCACAACGTAGAGCATCGCTTGTCAGAAAGGAAGTGAGCCCACATTTGATAAAGAATCCATTCAGCTAACCATCAGTGTACCTGTGGACAGAGAAAGGAGCTGAATAGAGGAAGGTTTGCTGCGGGTGAGCAGGAAAATAATACGTAGTATTCTATCCACATCTGAGTAGATGATTCGATTCCCTGAAAATAAATCGGGGCACCGGTTGTGCAGCGTAGGGCACCGATGCCCAAAGCCTGAAAAGTTGTTTGGGCACCGAAAATGTGCAACGTTGTGGAGGGCCTAAGAAACCCCGATTGTGAAAGGCCAAGGCGTACTTCTTTTGGTCACGCAAAATTCAAAATACTGCCATGGACATTGAATTGACATGACAACACAGAGCTTGGGATGTCCAAATTTGCACGTTAGACCAGTGACTTGTTCTTCACCTTTTCAGAGGGAACAGTGACTTTTTATTATGGGTCTATACACTTTCCAAGAAAAAGGAGGAGATGATGTAGAGTGTAGAGGAGCGAAGTCAAGCACCCCGCCCCCACCTGCCCTATTTCGGTTCACCTCCATCGTCTACCTCCGCCCCCGCCCCCGCCCCCGCCCGCACCCACTCTCCAATCGACCACCTTCCATAGCACGCGCCAGTGCCGCCGCCATGCAGCTTTAGAATCAATTCCACCGCCCAGTTTGAGAGCCTCCGTTCTTCATCTTCCCCCCACCTGCCGCCATCGAACCCAAATTAAACTCCAATCAGTTGAACCCAAACCTCATAGACCCACCCCCAGCCCTGCGATGGCGGCATCGAACAAGGAAAATGATGACTCTGAACAGTTTCAGAAGGTTTTTTCCGAAGGTCCCCTTGAAGAACTCGTAACAAGATGCGACGTCATCACCGCCGCGAGCCTCGTCGGTTCGTCCAAACTATTTTTCGACTCTGCAAATGATAGTGCAACTCTATCTGTTTCTCTCCCGTTTGGGCTCCCATGTGTTCTTCATTCTCACCCGTCGAAGGTAGCACGGGATTGCAAGCTGACGCCACTCGACAGGTTCTCCTGCGACGCTGTGATGCCAGACGGTATGGGTAAGCAGTGGGTAGGTGCCAATGGAGATTGGGTTGCCATGGTTGACACTGGCTTTCCTGCTTGCAAATGGAAACTTGTCAACGTCTACACTCGCCGTGAAATTCCTCTCCATGTGCCGTTTAAAACCACCCACATTCCAAATATATACCACCACAACCTTCGTGCTATTATATTTCACAAGATATATATTTGCCAAGTTCCCACAGCTGCTGGGGGTACAAAAATTTCTCTCTTGTTGCTGTTTTTGACATCAGAGTTGCCCTCCTTTACGGCGCTGATTCTGAATGGACAGTTCTTACAGAGCCCAAGTCCCACATCTTTTACAATTACAGCGATGCAATTCTCCACAATGGGCTTGTGTTTGCCACAACTCATACTGGCACTGTTAACGCATGGAAACCTCAGCAAGCTGGTAATTTTCCTCCGGACGTAGTGTATGATGAGCTTCATTATTCATGGCTGTAAAGATAATTTTAATGCACAAACTTATTAATTTTCGAACCTGACTGATCTGACTTGGGGCATATTTGCTTCGGATGAAATTTCATTGGTATTTAGACTTTTTATTCGAGATGATTACCATAGAAAACTTTGAGGATTGTATAATTAGGAGTTTTATTCTCAGATTGAATTATGTTGGATTTTGACCTCTACTTGAACTTCTTGAAATGAATCCTTTGGTTTCCCATGTGATGTACTCAAATACACCAATATGCTGTATTATTGAATGGAAATGACATTATATCATCCCATCTAAATCCTAATGCGTTTTCCCAATTCTTACGTTTTCAGATTTGTGCAAACCAAACATGCCCTTCTTAACAGTAATTTCTTTTTCAGGCAGGTCCTCCGCTGATCGTAGAGCCACCATCCATTGTGTTTGAATGGCGGTGTGCACTTGATGATGCTCTTGGCCATGATCACGAGGTCGATTATGGTGTGTGGTGGTTAGCAAGATCTATAGATGGTTCTAGACTTCTTCTGATCCATACACTGGGAATTGCTGATGAAAGGGAATATTCATGTAAAGTTTGCCATACTGCTTCTGATCATCATGTTCATCATGGTCGCACTGTTGGCAACTATGCTTCTGGGTTTGGTTGCCTGGTATTCACGAAGGACACTAGTAAGTTAAATGAAGGTATTCCATGGGAAAA
Organism: Lolium perenne; assembly: GCF_019359855.2. Lineage (NCBI taxonomy): Eukaryota > Viridiplantae > Streptophyta > Magnoliopsida > Poales > Poaceae > Lolium > Lolium perenne. The sequence goes on from NC_067247.2 coordinate 263,291,224, forward strand.
GATGGATGACCTTGGAGAATATTCTCTTTTCCTTGGAGTGAACTCTCTGATTATGCTGCCATTAGGCGGTGCAGATGTTGTCCCAGGATGTCTGACGAGAATAAATTGTGTGTACACCTTGCCGAATGAAGCATGGCTTCGCAATTCGCAGCTGCCTGAAATATGCCGATTCAGTCTGAATCGTGAAGATTGCGCCATTGGTTTCCAAACCAACGCCTTGGAGAAAACATGCAAAACAAAAAAAGATAGGTACCTGGTAAAGACACCGCTTTGGTTCATCCCAAAGTTCACCAACGCCCCGGATTGGAACAAGTGTGATGTTTAATTATGAAACAGGTCCTGCAGCCATTGTAGCTACTGATAGTATGTAATTTCATAGCTAATGAACGAGGCACTTGTGGTCTACTAATTACAACTGTTTGTAAAGAGGTGGTCTATAAGTATACCCCTCTCTTCATTGATGCATTTGTGGTCTACATGATGGTACTCTTAAATATATGGGTGTGGCTCCTCAACACATAATGTGGGGGTATTATTGTGTTAAAGTTGAAGGCTTGATCAACTATAGGTTCACTTCTCTAGTTACACTACTAGGTACTCCGGTTGGCTATGTTGTGATGAACACATTGTGTTCTGTTGTTTGGTGAAGAAAAAATTAGAACTATGGTATGCTTATGTTTAAGACCAAGCGAGGGTTTAGCTTGAGATGTTAAAAGTCAGATTTGAACTATTTTTTGATATGGAAATTTGAAATATATATGGTACTGCATATGATTATGTATAGCAACAAGCGACGAAAGGGCTGATGCTCCTATTCCTTGTCGGCGGGAGGGCTATGTGTGCGGCGACTTGAGCCAAATTAGAAGGCCATAGCTATGTCGATTGGTCCTTGAAGTTGGAGGGGCTTGGATTTCGGATGAGCGAAGTGGGGGAAGTTGTTGCTCATGGAACAAAAGTCCTTAAAATAATAATATTGGTATATACAAGGTATATACTTGTACTATTTTAGTACTATAATAAGTATATCGGGTTCATCAAAAAGAAAATTATCTCGGGTCACAACCACGTGGGGTCAAGGTGAGGGAAAGTTGGTCAATACCTCGGAATTTGTTACCACTATATCCCCGCCCCAAGTTCTAATGAGCAAGTGCGGTTATTTTTTTTACTCCGTAAAAGGGAAATAGTGGTTCCTCTCCCCCGGAAACATATACCCCGCATCTCCACCTCCTAGTATCGTAGTACTACTGCATCTTCTCCAAAAAACCCTCTTCTGTCTCTTTCTCCCATTCACCCCTCTCTCCCTTGCATTAGATTACCGACTCCAATGAAGCAGAAGCGTAAGGTTGAGAAGATTCCTGATTGCTACCACCAGTCCATGGGGTGGGGCAACCTCCACTACCCACTGGTGGAGAACATAGCCGAGCGGGCGGATATCCTCAGCACTGGTCGCCTCGCTCGAGGCATGATCGGCATGCGGCATGCCATCCGCGGAGCGCATAAGGTTCCGTTCGGTGTACCGAGCCTGCTCCACTATGACCCCGAGACATGGCCAGGCGACCGCGACAATACTGTAAGAGTATTTATTTCTTTACTCATCTCGTTTCAGCTTGTGTTTTTTCAATCAATTTTTCTTACTGCCAAACATCATGCATATATTTAGACTCAACATCATCACCTAATTTGGGAGTACTGTAAGGTTTGCTGCCTTCACTATGCACATGTACTCTTCGGAATTGCTTTATTTATCCATTGCATACGTGCGTCGATTACGCACAATCCGCTCTTCATTCTGTCGAATACCTTGCATGCATAGACAATTTTGAAACAAATCCTATTTGCAGGGCATTCACGCGTTGCTGATGCCATTAGACAAGCCGACAGTTCCAGCATTTATCCATACCAAGGAGGAACTGGATGGACATGGACCCCTGCACTGGGTGGGTTGTAACGGCGACTGGGTGGCATTTGTCCAGCAGGACGGGCACTTGACAATCCGCAACATATACATATCAGATACTATTATACCTCTTCCATCTCTGCAAGATGCAGGAATTTCTTTGGGCCCTACTCGTGAATGGTGGCATGCCAGCCCACCATTCCTCTTCAAATACAAAATAGATAAAAGTTTGGAACTGCTCAAAGTACGGATCGTCAAGAGGCCGTACAAAGATGATCTAGCAGGGCCATGGCATTACGAGGTAATCGTTGTATTTGACTACTTGATCGCTATCCTACAAGCGCCCCTAGAAAAGGAGTGGAAGATCCTGGGAAACCCCAAATTCTTTGAAGGAACCAGCTATTACATGCCATGGGCATTCCTGGATATGGTACAAGTTCACACCTGCATCGTGTATACGCAGTTACATATCCGTATGGAGATGTTCTGGTTTGGGAACCATATACCTGGGGTGAGTCTTTGTTTTATGTCTTAACTAGTAAATGGCATGCTGCACATGTTGGACCAATTACGATTCACAATACTGATGTAAGTTGCGTTCTAAATGTTGTTCAAACTTTCAATACAACTAATAATTTGGTTATACCATCAAAATAAGTGTGAGCATACAGTTTATAAATATGAACAAAAAATTGGAACCTTTCTTAATCACTATCAAGTGGGACGTGTGATATCGGTGTGAGACTGCTCTGATTTTTCTTCATAATGGAAACATGACGGTTCTAGAAACACGTGGACACTGGTGTGGTATTTTTTTCATGTGAATACCTCTAATCCCAACCGCTAGATTTTGGACACCAGCAGTTGGAATTGCTGCTACATGTCTTGTTCAAAACTGGTGCGTTATAGTAGTAGAAGATAGAAGATAGAAGATAGAAGATAGAAGATAGAAGAGAAGAGATAATTTACAGTGTAGTTCCTACTTGCTGCATTGTGGTTGATCTTTGTGCATTGCAGGGACACATGCAGCCTCGCGTCTCATTAACGCCCCTGTCATTGAAGATGAAGAAGCAGAAGCGGCTGCAATTTTGGCTCAAATCGAGGGAGATGCTGTCATGGAAGATGATGAAGCAAATGTGGCTCAAGGCGATGGAGGTGCCGATGAAGATAATGATGTTGCTGTAGAAGAATTAGAAGAAGAAGAATTAGAAGAAGAAGAATTAGAAGAAGATGAATTAGATGATGAAGAATTAGATGATGAAGAATTAGATGATGATGGTGATAATCATAATGATGAAGATGAAGATGTTCTTGGATTTTCTGACCAGCACACTTGGTTCCTGGCACCAATGAGAGCAGAGTCCATTACTGGTGAATCTGATCTCGCGTGGATTCAGGTTAAGGGTTATCGGCCCATCCTCGGTCCTCCAATATTACATATGGGTAACAAGCTGAGGTCTTATCCTTTGGTACGGTGCTACGTTTTCTTGAGATCTGCCCATACCTTGGACACTGTAGAAGAGGCAAGGTGGGAAAGATTGAACAATTTGAAGGGGCATTCTTTATTTCTTGGACTCAATCACCCAATTTTCATGCTACCCCCGCCAATCGACGCAGAGGCTGCAGAACCAGATTTCCAATTGTTCAAACCTGACTGTGTCTTTGCTACCCACAATCGCGCCCGTGATACATGGATACGTCCAAGGCCAAATTGGTGCAGAATGCACGTCAATGGAGGTCCTGCCATAGGCTCAAGATTGCAGTACAAAAAAGAGAAGATTGAACATAGAGCTGAAGCACCCATGTGGTTCGTCTCAACACTTCCACCTGTTTTTCCTTGAGAAATAAGAGACGGATGGTAACCTTATTTTATAGAGAAAACATAGTGTTCGTGAGCTTAACCTCATGAACATTCGCTGTTCGGTTTTTGGTGAAATCAAAATTTTGCAGAGATGAAAGATCTTTGTTTGAATCCCGTGCTGAACATATTTTTCACAAATTAGCTACCCGTATTGTGATGAATACATGCTAGTCTGTTGTTTGGTGGAGTAGCAGACATGAAGATCTTTGTCCTGAATACCACAATGGACATCTTTTTTTCTTCAAAAATTAGCTAAGCTCACGCTATTAGGCGCAAATGCCTAAGAGATTTGGTGCACTTGGGCACCAGTGCTCCTGCTATTTTAGAAAAAATAAAAAACATATTTATGTGTTTAAAAAAAATTAGAAAAAAAAATCATGGTGTAGCTAATGAATTGTCCCATAAGCGTGCAAAATTTCAGTTTCAAATACAAAAAAATTTGGGCTACACAAAAATAACAAACGTGTGGATCTGGGTATGCATATTTCAGATCTCCAAATTTCAACAGATTTTGTCTTTTTTGTGTAGTCTACAATATAAAGAATTTCATATTAAAATTTTACACGCTTGTAGGTTACTTTATTTATTATGTCTACATTTATTTTCAGATTTTTTTGAAACAAATATGTATGATTTTTGATTTTTTTTAAACAGCTGGAGCACTGGTGCCCATGAGCCAAAGACACTTTTCGCAAATGCCTTCAGTAAAGGAACGGATGGTGACCTTATTTTATAGAGAAACCATAGTGTTCGTGAAGTTAACGTCATGAACACACGCTGTTCGGTTTTTGGTGAAATCAAAATTTAGCAGAGATGAAGATCTTTGTTTGAATCCCGTGATGAACACATTTTTCCTAAATTAGCTACCCGTATTGTGATGAATACATGCTGGTCTGTTTTTTGGTGGAGTAGCAGACATGAAGATCATTGTTTTGAATACCACGCCGGACATCTTTTTTTTCTTCAAAAATTAGCTAAGCTCGCGCTATTAGGCGCAAATGACTTCAGTAACGATCAGGGTTCCAGCGCTGCTCCATGTACCACATATTTGTTTTGGTAAGGGTACCCCTATGTACCACCTTACCAATAGAAAGTTCTCAAAAAAAAACCTTACCAATAGAAAAAGGGCACGTCTAGCGAGCACGCGCGTGCTCGTTGGTTAATCTTGGCACACCCTTAAATAAGGAAAATTCATGCCCCATCCTCCAAAAGATATAAAAGAAAAGATTATGTACACGGTGGTACGTGTACCAGAAGGAAAGGCGTGAAATAATTTAGATTAATTTTCCTTTATAAATGTTCAAAATCGTATAACTTTTGCACAAGATGGCGAAATTAAGATCCGCTTTCACTTTTGAATTTCTTGCGGTGAGCTCTTCAAAACTAGATCTCATTTCTATGTATTTTGATAAAGTTTTTTCTAAAGCAACTTCTACGTGCGACAAAGCAATTATAATGCAAGACAATGCAACTTTAGTGCGGGACGAAGCAATTTTGCTGCACAGCGTAAATCTACATTCACAATGAAAGTTGCATCGCTGGATGCCAAAGTTGCTCATCCATACATCAAAATTTATTCGGTGGACACCAAAGTTGCTTTGATGGACGCCAAAATTAGACCGTCACAAACCAAATTTGCTCTCTCGAGTACCAAAGTTGCTTTGCAGGACACTAAATTTGCTCGGTCGGACGCCAAAGTTGCTCTGCAAGGTTAAAAAACTACGTCGTTGGGCGACAAAGTTGCTATGCAGGGCATTTAAGTTCCTTCGTCACACATTGAAAATGCTCCGATTGACACCAAAATTGTTGTCGGGCATCAAAGTTGTGCCTTCGTGTACCCAAAAGTGCATATGTTAGTTGCATATCAAAGTTGCTTTGTCACATACCAAAGTTATTTTGCTGCATAACAAAATTGCTTTGTCGCGCATCAAAGTTGCTTGTTTAAAAAATTCGTCGAAACATATGAAAATGTGGTCTAGTTTCGAAGCTCTCGTCGTGGGGATTGTAGAAGTGAAAACGGATTGTAATTCCACCGCACGGTTTAAAAGTTACATTTTTTCAAAAAACGGCACCTGATATCAGATAGCTTACGCATCAGTTGTGCCCGGGACGTACGTCTGGCACGCGCCCGCCGGTTAGATTTCAGGATAGAAAAAAAGTATTCGTACTGTACGGCAATCTACATGGTAATTTACGTGGGCCTACTAGCTCAGGAGATAACGGCCCAATACCTGCGTCCTCATCATTGAAATGCGGCCAGAGATCGAAAGAAAAAAATAATCCAAGAAAGGAAACATTTATTCTACATAGAGGATGACATGTGGGACCTATTTTGCAGCAGTGTCCTCAACGTTGACAAGGCGGCAGGGGATCGAAAGAAACGGCAAAGTAGCCCAAAATCAGGGGTCAAATATAAATTCGAGAAAGGAAACGTTTATTCAACAGTCAGGCTGACATGTGGGACCTATCTTGCAGCCGCGGCCACAACATTTATCATTCAGAGAGGATGACATGTGGGACCCACGAACCAGCATCGTTCTCGACGTTTCTCAAAGGGGGCAGGAGATCGAAAGAAAAAGGCAAGTAGCTCGAAATCAGGTGTCCAAAAAAAATCCAAGAAAGGAAAGGTTTATCGCACATAGATGCTGACATATTGGACCCAGTTTGCAGCAGCGTCATCAACGTTTCAAAGGCGGTGGAGCTCGAAAGAAAAAGCAAATAGCCAGAAATTAGGGGTCAAAAATAAATCCAGCAAAAGAAACTTTTATCGTACAAAGAGGCTGACATGTAGGACCCATGAGCCAGCAGCGTCCTCAACGTTTCTAAGGCGGCAGGCGATCGAAAAAAGGCAAATAGCCAGAAATTAGGGGTCAAAAATAAAGTAGCCAGAAATTAGGGGGAAAAAACTCCAAGAAAAGAAAGTTTATTGTACATTGAGGATGACATGCGGGTCCCAAGGCGGCAGCTTACTCAACGTTTCCAAGGTGGCAGGGGAACAAAAGAAAAAGGAAATAGCCAAAAATCAGAGGGTGATAAAAAAATCCAAGAAAAGAAACTTTTATAGTTCATAGAGGATGACATGCGGGTCCCACGAGGCAGCAGCGTCCTCAACGTTTCCAAGGCGGCACAGGACTAAAAGAAAAAGAATGTATCCCTGCTGGGGCTGCATGGCCATCTGGGCTTTCTAACCTGCTGGACGCCTTTTGACTCGTACAATTTCAGCCCACTCCAAAAACAGGAAAGTCCTATGCTTCGCAAAAACAAAACAAAAACAAGGAGATTCAACATATTAGTTTGTTTACGTAAAAATAAAGATATAATTTATCCATTTGCAATAGCTCAGAGCGAAATACACTTTTTATTGTCTGCAAATAATCAAGATATCACATGTTTCTTGTACGGGGAGGCTGACATCGGGACCCATGAGCCAGCAGCGTCGTCAAAGTTTTAAAGGCGGCAGGAGATCGAAAGAAAAAATAAATCAAAAATCAGTTGGTAAAAAAATCAAAGAAAAGAAACATTTATCGTTCTGAGGGGATGACATGCGGGACCCATGTGGCAGCAGCATCCTCAACGTTTCCAAGGCGGCACGAGATCCAAAAAAAGGCAAAATAGCCAGAAATTAGGGGTCAAAATAACTCCAAGAAAAGAAAGGTTTATTGTTCATAGAGGCTGACATGTGGGACCCATTAGCCAGCAGAGTTCTCAACGTTCAAATGCGGCAGGGGGTCAAAAGAAAACGAAGTAGCCAGAAATTAGGGGTAAAAAATAACTCCAACAAAGGAAACTTTTATTGTTTATAGAGGATGACATGCGGGACCCATGAGCCAGCAGCTTCCTCAACGTTTCAGAGGCGGCATGAGATCGAAATAAAAAGGAAAGTGACCAAATATCAGGAGCAAAAAATAATCCAAGAAAAGAAACTTTTATTGTACATAGAGGATGACATATGGGTCCCACTAATACAAGCTCTTTCTCTCCAAGATCTTGCAATTTGATTATACATAGAGGATGACATGCGGGCCCCATGTGTCAGCAGCTACTCAACGTTTACAAGGCGGCAGTGCATCAAAAGAAAAAGGAAATAGCCAAAAATCAGAGGGCGAAAAATAAATCCAACAAAGGAAAGGTTTATTGTTCATAGAGGCTGACATCTGGGACCCATGAGCCAGCAGCGTCCTCTACGTTTCGAAGGCGACTGTGGATCGAAAGAAAAAAGGCAAATAGCCAGAAATTAGGGGTAAAAAATAACTCCAAGAAAGGAAATGTTTATTGTTCATAGAGGCTGACATGTGGGACCCATGAGCCAGAAAGTCTTCAACGTTTCAAAGGCGGCAGGGGATCAAAAGAAAAAGGAAGTAGCCAGAAATTAGGGGTAAAAAATAACTCCAAGAAAGGAAACTTTTATTGTTCATAGAGGATGACATGTGGGACCCATGAGCCAGCAGCTTCCTCAACGTTTCAAAGGCGGCATGAGAAGGAAAGAAAAAGGCAAGTGACCAAATATCAGGAGCCAAAAATAATGCAAGAAAAGAAATTTATTTTACATAGAGGATGACACGTGGGTCCTATGAGCCAGCACCTTACTCAACGTTTCAGAGGCGGCATCAGATTGAAAGAAAAAGGCAAGTGACCAAATATCAAGACCCGAAGATAATACAAGAAAAGAAATTTTATTGTACATAGAGGATGACATGCGGGACCCATTTTGCAGCAGCGGTCTCAACATTTCCAAGGCGGCACAGGACCAAAAGAAAAATGAAGTAGCCAGAAATCATGGGGTGAAAAAAATCCAAGAAAAGAAAGATTTCAATTGGGCTGCATCTGGACATCTGGGCCTTTGAACTATCCTGCTGGTCCTTTTGACTCGTACAATTTCAACCCACTCCAAAACAGGAAAGTTCAGATTTTTCTAAAAAAAAACAGGAAAGTCCTATGCTTCGCCAAAACAAAAAACAAGGATATTCAACATATAAGTTTGTTTATGAAAATAAAGATTTAATTCATCCGTTTGCAATAGCTCAGAGCGAAATACACTGTTTATTATATGCAAAATAATAAGATATCACATGTTTCTTGTACGGGGAGGCTGACATCGGGGACCCATGAGCCAGCAGCGTCGTCAACCTTTTAAAGGCGGCAGGGGATCGAAAATAAAAAAACAAAAATCAGTTGGTAAAAAAATCCAACAAAAGAAAACATTTATCGTTCTGAGAGGATGACATGCGGGACTCATGAGGCAGCAGCATCCTCAACGTTTATTGTTTATAGAGGCTGACATGTGGGACCCGTGAGCCAGCAGCGTCGACAACGTTTTAAAGGCGGTAGGAGATCGAAAGAAAAAATAAGCCAAAAATCAGTTGGTAAAAAAATCCAAGAAAAGAAATATATACCGTTCTGAGAGGATGACATGTGGGACCCATGAGGCAGCAGCATCCTCAACGATTCCAAGGCGGCAGGGGATCAAAAGAAAAAAAGGAAATATCCAGAAATTAATTAGGGGTTCAAAATAAATCCAACAAAGGAAACTTTTATTGTTCATAGAGGATGACATGTGGGACCGACCTGCCAACAGCGTCCTCGTCATTTCAAAGGCGGCAGGGGATCAAAAGAAAAAGGAAGTGGCCAGAAATTAGGGGTAACAAATAACTCCAAGAAAGGAAACTTTTATTGTTCGTAGAGGATGACATGCGGGACCCATGAGCCAGCAGCTTCCTCAACGTTTCAAAGGCGGCATGAGAACGAAAGAAAAAGGCAAGTGACCAAATATCAGGAGCCAAAGATAATCCAAGAAAAAGAACTTTATTGTACATAGAAGATGACATGCGGGTCCCAATTAGCAGCAGCGGTCTCAACGTTTCAAATGCGGCTTGAGATCAAAAGAAAAAGAAGGTTGATTGTACATAGAGGATGACATGCAGGTCCCATGAGTCAGCAACTTACCCAACGTTTCCAAGGTGGCAGGGGATCAAAAGAAAAAGGAAATAGCCAAAAATCAGAGGGTGAAAAAAATACAAGAAAATAAACTTTTATAGCACATAGAGGATGACATGCGGGTACCATGAGCCAGCAGGTTCCTCAACGTTTCAAACGTGGCATGAGATCGAAAGAAAAAGGCAAGTGACCAAATATCAGGAGCCAAAAATTATTCAAGAAAAGAAACTTGATTGTACATAGAGGATGACATGCGGGTCCCATTTAACAGCAGCGGTATCACCGTTTGAGAGGTTGCACGGGATCGAAAGAAAAAGGCAAGTGACCAAATATCAGGAGCCAAAAATAATCCAAGAAAAGAAATTTTATTGTACATAGAGGATGACATGCGGGTCCCATTTTGCAGTAGCGGTCTCAACGATTCCAAGGCGGCATAGAACCAAAAGAAAAATGAAGTAGCCAGAAATCAGGGGTGAAAAAAATCCAAGAAGAAAGATTTCAATTGGGCTGCATCTGGACATCTGGGACTTCGAACTATCCTGCTTGGCCTTTTGACTCGTACAATTTCAGCCCACTCCAAAACAGGAAAGTTCGGAATTTTCTAAAAAAACAGGAAAGTCCTATGCTTCGCAAAAACAAAAAAACAAGGAGATTCAACATATAAGTTTGTTTATGTAAAAATAAAGATTTAATTTATCCGTTTGAAATAGCTCAGAGCGCAATACACTGTTTATTGTCTGCAAAATAATCAAGATATCACATGTTTCTTGTACGGGGAGGCAGACATTGGGGACCCATGAGCCAGCAGCTTCGTCAACGTTTTAAAGGCGGCAGGGGATGGAAAGAAAAAATAAACCAAAAATATGTTGGTAAAAAATCCAAGAAAAGAAACATTTTCGTTCTAAGAGGATGACATGCGGGACCCATGAGGCAGCAGCATCCTCAGCGTTTATTGTTCATAGAGGCTGACATGTGGGACCCGTGAGCCAGCAGCGTGCTCAACGTTTTAAAGGCGGCAGGAGATCGAAAGAAAAAATTAGCCAAAAATCATTGGTAAACAAAATCCAAGAAAAGAAACATTTACCATTCTGACAGGATGACATGCGGGACCCATGAGGCAGCAGCATCCTCAACGATTCCAAGGCGGCAGGGGATCAAAGGGAAAAAAAGGAAATATCCCGAAATTAATTAGGGGTTCAAAATAAATCCATCAAAGGAAACTTTTATTGTTCACAGAGGATGACATGTGGGACCGACCTGCCAACAGCGTCCTCATCGTTTCAAAGTGGGCAGGAGATCAAAAGAAAAAGGCAAATAGCCAGAAATTAGGGGTCAAAAATAACTCCAAGAAAGGAAACTTTTATTGTTCGTAGAGGATGACATGCGGGACCCATGAGCCAGCAGCTTACTCAACGTTTCAAAGGCAGCATGAGATCGAAAGAAAAAGGCAAGTGACAAAATATCAGGAGCCAATGATAATCCAAGAAAAAAACTTTATTGTACATAGAGGATGACATGCGGGTCCCAATTAGCAGCAGCGGTCTGAACGTTTCAAATGCGGCTTGAGATCAAAAGAAAAAGAAAGTTGATTGTACATAGAGGATGACATGCGGGTCCCATGAGGCAGCAGCTTACTCAACGTTTCCAAGGCGGCAGGGGATCAAAAGAAAAAGGAAATAGCCAAAAATCAGAGGGTGAAAAAAAAATCCAAGAAAATAAACTTTTATAGCACATAGAGGATGACATGCGGGTCCCATGAGCCAGCAGGGTCCTCAACGTTTCAAACGTGGCATGAGATCGAAAGAAAAAGGCAAGTGACGAAATATCAGGAGCCAAAAATAATTCAAGAAAAGAAACTTGATTGTACATAGAGGATGACATGCGGGTCCCATTTAGGAGCAGCGGTATCACCGTTTGAGAAGCGGCAGGGGATCGAAAGAAAAAGGCAAGTGACCAAATATGAGGTGCCAAAAAAATCCAAGAAAAGAAAGTTTTATAGTACATAGAGGATGACATGCGGGTCCCATGAGCATGCAGGTTCCTCAACGTTTCAAACGTGGCATGAGATCGAAAGAAAAAGGCAAGTGACCAAATATCAGGAGCCAAAAATAATTCAAGAAAAGAAACTTGATTGTACATAGAGGATGACATGCGGGTCCCATTTAGCAGCAGCGGTATCACCGTTTGAGAAGCGGTAGGGGATCGAAAGAAAAAGGCAAGTGACCAAATATGAGGTGCCAAAAAGAATCCAAGAAAAGAAAGTTTTATAGTACATAGAGGATGACATGCGGGTCCCATGAGTCTGTAGGGTCCTCAACGTGGCATGAGATCGAAAGAAAAAGGCAAGTGACCAAATATCAGGAGCCAAAAATAATTCAAGAAAAGAAACTTGATTGTACATAGAGGATGACATGCGGGTCCCATTTAGCAGCAGCGGTATCACCGTTTGAGAGGCTGCACAGGATCGAAAGAAAAAGGCAAGTGACCAAATATGATGTTCCAAAAAAAATCCTAGAAAAGAAAGTTTTATAGTACATAGAGGATGACATGCGGGTCCCATTTAGTAGCAGCGGTCTCACCGTTTGAGAGGCGGCGGGGGATCGAAAGAAAAAGGTAAGTGAACAAATATGAGGTGCCAAAAAAATTCCATGAAAAGAAAGTTTTATAGTACATAGAGGATGACATGCGGGTCCCATTTAGCAGCAGCGGTATCACCGTTTGAGAGGCGGCAGGGGATCGAAAGAAAAAGGCAAGTGACCAAATTTGAGGTGCCAAAAAAAACTCCAAGAAAAGAAAGTTGATTGCTCATAGAGGATGACATGCGTGTCCCAATTAGCAGCAGCGGTCTCAACGTTTCCAAGGCGGCAAGGGATCAAAAGAAAAAGGAAGTAGCCAGAAATCAGGGGGTCAAAAAAATCCAAGAATAGAAAGAATTTTGGTTCGTAGAGGATGACATGCGGGATCCATGATCCTACATCGTAAACGGCTCGATCGGAGAGCGTTGAACGAGATGGCGCGATCGAGAAAAAAAACAATGCCAGAGAGGCTGCCATCTAGGCCCTACATCCCTCGGCGGTGCGGATTTGCATTGACTCGGCCGGCGAACCCGAGAATTCGAGATGCACCACGTCCCGGGACACCATACGCCACGTTTTGGCCGTTTTCGTCGGGCTAGGTGGCCTCAAAAACGAGAAAAAAAACATTTTGACATGCACAACGGAGAGACCAAAAATCGTCGGCCATGGTGCACCAGCAACCACGGCGTGACTTCAACTTCGTCGGCCATGGAAACTTTTCTTGTAGTGGCAGGTGCAATAAACAGTGCCTCTAGAGGAACAGTCTTTGAAACGAGAGATCATTGGGCGAGTGCGGTAAGCGGTGCAGCTAGAGGAACAGTCTTCGATGCGAGGAGCCTTTGGGCAGGTGTAGTATATGGGGCCTCTACATGAACCAATGCTGATGTAGGGGCCTCTTTGGGTAGATGCGATAAACGAGCTGGTACAGGAACCGGTGCTGATGCGAGGAGAGTGGGAAGCCGGTGCGGTGCTTGGTGTGGGTGCCCTTTGTGACATCCGCTCCTGTTCCATCAGGGGATCTGCAGCTTTGATCATGTTAAACCCAGCAAGCTAGAACAGAGGGAATGGTTTAGAACAACTGCTCAGAATGCAGTAATCAAAGGATATGAGTACAAAAAAGTTACATATTATATATTTGGAAGTGTCTCCAACTCTGTAAGCAGTTACGTATATTGGCCCGTTTGAGTTTCTGATCCTCAGCTTGTCGCCCTTCTTCAGACCGTAGTCAAAAGCAAACTTTCTCCAATCATGTCCATACAAATATGTGATGGCCTGCGTCTTGTAGACATACACCTCATAGACCGTGTAGGTGTTCATCAATTTGCCATTGCCATGCATAGTGAAATACCCTTCATGCGGACACATCTGGTTAATCATTGGACGAAGTTCACAAGGTACAGTCTGCAGGTGAAAATTGATACTAATGTAAGAAGGAGGAAGACTAAAAACAAGACTTTACTATATGCCAATTCATGCTAAACCACTAAGAATACATACCTGTAACTCTGTGAAGGAGTTATTAGAAAGGTAGATAGAGCCATAGGAGGTGTTATATGCGGGGTATGTACATGGGCCCGCCATATTCCCGCAAGCGCAGCATCGGGATGGTGAAGGAAACATGGGAGGTACTACTGGTGCGTAGCGCTGAATGTAAGTGGAAGAATTAGGTTGTGTAAAGTGCATAGTTCAGAGCAATGCAAATGTTGACAAGCGAGTGCATAACACTATGTTACAAACTGAACAGTCAAAATTTAGTGTATGATGAATATAAGCATGCTAATTTGGCGTTTCCGAATTCCAAAAAGAATTAGACAGAGCCGGTGATAATATCAGACATAAATCATGGCATGTATATGTGGCTTAAGAAAATATACCCGAACCCTTGGATGGTTACGGCCCGGCTTGTCCTTGGACTTGAGCTTATATAAGCATCCAGAAGGTGGGGCTGACAGTAACTTGGTGGCAGCCTCTACAGATGCCTCATCAGCAGCAGTTGCAATCCTTTTGACCAATGAAGGCTTAGCAGTTTCAGTCTGCATATGAAAATTGAAGAGCAACAGACATCAGCAGTGATATATAAAATGAATCTATGAGACATTGATGCATATAGTGCTGGATGTAAGTGGAAGAATAGGGTTGTGTGTGTTTCTGAACTATTGGTAAGCATTAGACAAAGCCGGCAATAAACAAACAAATCAAATCATGTATGAGGATTAAGAAAATATACCTGCTTACTGAAAAGGATACCACCCAGCTGGCCCGTGGCCTTGTGCTTGAGGAGGTTTCGTAAGATGGTGGCGGCACCATCGTCTTCACAGCAGCCTCATCAGGATCATTTTTTTTCCATTTGAGTAGAGGCACAGAAGCTTCATCCTGCATATGAATAGCAACAGAACTCATCATTGATATTTAATAACTCTATGAGATAGACTGATGCAAATAGTGCGGGATGTAAGTGGAAGAATAGGGTTGTGCATAGACAATAGTTGACAACCATGCAAATGATTACAAAAGAAGCCAACGGAACTCAACTGTTTATATACTGGATGAGACAGACTGAAAAAAGTGAAAAATTAGTGTATGATGATTGTAAGCAAACACAGTGTTTCTGAACTTTTGGTAAGCATTAGGCAAAGCCAACATTAATTAAACAGATAATAATAAAATCATGTATGTAGATTAAGAAAATATACCAGATTCATTAAAAGGTCACCACCCAGCTGGCCCATGGCCTCGTGCTTGTAGAGGTTTTCGGATGATGGTGCCAGCACCATCGTCCTCACAGCAGCCTCATCAGCCTCATTTTGCATCCACTTGAGTAAAGGCGCAGTAGTTTCAGCCTGCATAAGAATGGGAACAGATCTCAGCAGTGATATTGAATGACTCTGAGGCAGACTGATGCATATAGTGCTGGATGTAAGTGGAAGGGTATGGCTGTGTATGGACAACAGTTCACAACAATGCAAGGGTGTGTTCGGTTCTGAAACAGCGTGGAATGGAATGGAATGGTTCCATTTCAGAGGAATGGAATGGTTACATTTTTTCGGTTGGGAAAAATGGAGAGCAGAACAGATCGAGGTTAAACTAATCATTTGTCTCAAAATTGTAATTAGCAATTGCAAATGACATTTTAATCTCAAAGTAGTAATTAACAGCGCCTAATGGTGCTCTTTTAATCTAAAAATCGTAATTAACATCATTTTTTGTTGGGTTAGGGGAACTGGAGAGTAGATGAACATTAATGTATGATGATTGTAGGCAAACGAATTTGGTGTTTCTAAACTTTTGGCTTCGAGATCTTATGGGCTTCAACTCTAGTCTACCCCAGCTTGTTTGGGACTGAAAGGCTTGGTTGTTGTTGTTGTTGTTGTAAACTTTTGGCAAGCATTAGAAAAAACCGACAATAAACAGACAAAAATCAAGGCATGTTTTGTGGATTAAGAAAATATACCATATTCATTAAAAGATCACCACCCGTAGCTCGTGGCCTTGTGCTTGTAGAGGCATTTAGAAGATGGGGGCGGCATCAACATACTGGCAGCCTGATCAGCCGCAGTTTTGATCTTCCTTTTGAGTAAAGGCCCTAAAGTTTCAGTCTGCATATGAATAGCAAGACAAAAGGCAGACATCAGCAGTGATATTGAATTACTGTATGAGATAGACTGATGCATATAGTGGATTCTCTTAGCCTTTTGCACCATGAACACTAGCTATGGACAGACAAAAAAACTAGTTGACTCAGCTTTGTCTAGATACCTCCATCCCAAAGCTTAAGGCTTATTTATTTTTGAGAAATCAAAACAAGTAAAGTTTGACCAAAATTTTAGAACATTCTATCAACAAATATAATATTGTGTAGATACCGTAGGAAAATATATTTCACAACCTATTTAATGATATTAATTTTGTATTTTGCATGTTAATGATTTTTGGTAAAAGCTTAGTCAAATATGGTATAGTTTGACTTTCTAAAAATAATATAAGCCCTAAGCTTTGGGATGGAGGTAGTAGTATCTAGAGCTAAAACACATCTAGATACATCCGTATCTACAGATAGTTGAGTCAATTAATTTGGATCTGAGGGAGTATCAGATTCAGACTACATCATGGTAAGTTGGTAAAAAAAATACCCCTGGGCGGTCCCTGCCCAGCTCGGCAGTGGCATTTCGCTTCTTGCGCTGCAGATCTAGCCATGCTCCTGCAGCAGGTGGGGCGCTATCGTTCCCCATAGCCTCAGCACGGAACCTGGAGGTACCAACCTGATACAGAGAATATAGAGCATGGTGGCACAGAGGCTTTACGCACAAACAGCTGAAGACATGTGCTACTTTAAGCATTTTCCAGAACAGGAACAGATTGAGGATGCAGACAAACAGAGTGGATAAGCAAACGGAATACCTGCTTTGCGAGGCTGGGGACACAGCTCAGGCTCAGCCAACTGCCCACATGCGTGGTGGCCTTACGCTCCATTGCCCCCCCCCCCCCCCCCCACCACCACCGAGGTCTTCCCTTTCCTGTACAAGCTGACAAAAGATACATTGAGGATCAGCAGAGACTACAAGGGTTGCAAATGTCGACAAATAAAGGAAGAACACCCCAATCCAAGCAAAGGTAGCCCCCACCCCCATCCCCATCAATCACTCCCAGCGCGAGGGTGACCAGAAAGACACCCCTTCGCCCAGAATAGGAAATAGATGCGCAAGATATCGAGGTGAGGAAAAAAGAACTGATCTCGAGAAAGGATAGAACATTACTAGTACTACCTAATCCGCTTGGTCTAGATGCAGCTTGCCCCTCCAAGCTGGATGCCTGGATGGTGGAGGCGAAAGGAGGGGATCGAGCTAGCGGCTTGCATCCGTCGGCTGTCGGCACTCGATCAGGAGAGACAAGGGGGGCTACATAAAGGGGAGGGGTGATAACCCACAAGTATAGGGGATCGCAGCAGTCTTCGTGGGTAGTAAAACCCAATTTATTGATTCGACACAAGGGGAGACAAAGAATACTTAAAAGCCTTAACAGCGGAGTTGTCAATTCAGCTGCACCTGGAAACAGACTTGCTCGCAAGAGTTTATCAGTAGTAACAGTTTTATAGCAGTAGCAGTAGTGAAATAACAGCAGCAGAGTAACAGAGACAGCAGTAGTGATTATAGTAAACAGCAGGATTAAAATACTGTAGGCACGGGGACGGATAACGGGCATTGCGTGGATGAGAGAAACTCATGTAACAATCAAGCAGGGCATTTGCAGATAATAATAAAACGGTGTCTAAGTACAAAGCAATCAATAGGCATGTGTTCCAATTATAGTCGTACGTGCTCGCAATGAGAAACTTGCACAACATCTTTTGTCCTACCAGCCGGTGGCAGCCGGGCCTCAAGGGAATCTACTGGATATTAAGGTACTCCTTTTAATAGAGTACCGGAGCAAAGCATTAACACTCCGTGAACACATGTGATCCTCACATCACTACCATCCCCTCCGGTTGTCCCGATTTCTGTCACTTCGGGGCCATTGGTTCCGGACAGCGACATGTGTATACAACTTGCAGGTAAGACCATAAACAATGAATATCATGATGAAATAATAACATGTTCAGATCTGAGATCATGGCACTCGGGCCCTAGTGACAAGCATTAAGCATAACAAGTTGCAACAATATCATCAAAGTACCAATTACGGACACTACGCACTATGCCCTAACAATCTTATACTATTACATGACCAATCTCATCCAATCCCTACCACCCCCTTCAGCCTACAGCGGGGGAATTACTCACACATGGATGGGGGAAACATGGCTGGTCGATGAAGAGGCGTCGGTGGTGATGGTGGCGATGATCTCCTCCAATTCCCCGTCCCGGCGGAGTGCCAGAACGGAGACTTCTGGCTCCCGAGACGGAGTTTCGCGATGTGGCGGCGTTCTGGATGGTTTCTGGCGACTTCCCCTTCTCCCGTGCGTTTTTAGGTCGAAGGCAATAAGTAGTCCGAAAGAGGGCGTCGGGGGCCAGCCGAGGCCGCCACACACTAGGGCCGTGCCGGCCTAGTGTGTGGGGCCCTCGGGCCCCCACCTGGCTTGCCCTTCTGGCTCCGTCAGTATTCTGGGAAAATAGGACCTTTCGCATAAATTCCGAGGATTTTGCTGAAAGTTGGATTTCTGCACAAAAACGAGACACCAGAACAGTTCTGCTGAAAACAGCGTTAGTCCATGTTAGTTGCATCCAAAATACACAAATTAGAGGCAAAACAATAGCAAAAGTGTTCGGGAAAGTAGATACGTTTTGGACGTATCAACTCCCCCCAAGCTTAGCTTATTGCTTGTCCTCAAGCAATTCAGTTAACAACTAAGCGATAAAAGAACTTTCACGAACACATTTGTTCATATGATGTAAATATTCTCATGCTATGGCTAACACTTAGGCAATCTATTATATTATTAAAACAACAAACAACCAATGGTGTAGATTTAGCATCCTTTTACTAAGTTGTATAAACGGTGTAGATTTACTAACCGAATAATACCGAACTATTAGAGGAATAGTCGAGCGTCAACACGCGCACGCAATCAAAAAAGCAGACCGATCCAAAAACCTAGCGGTTTCTCAAGCATGCCTGTGGCCGCCGCCACCACCGTATTCGCACCAGCGCGTTCAGCCGGTGCACACCAACGCCGTGCAGCCATGCAAGGATATCGATCAACGGAATTCGACATGCGTGATGCAGGCAGACGATCATCATACTACACGTTCAATTGTCAACGCATCGCTGCCGGGAACAAAAGGTCAGCAGTCGCGCCAGACGGGAGTTGCAGACACATAGATTGATGCATGGTGCTGGAACTTATGTGGATAGAAGTGGGCTTTGAGTGCTTCACGAGCACCTTCTGCACATTGAAGGTTAGATCTTTAGCCTATGCATGTCACACGGATCTTCATTACTATTACTGTACATTGGGCATCATAGAGCTCTTAGACACAGCTACTTCTCTTGAATTTTTTGTTCATCAAACTGCAAATTGATGTGTACATCTAAAAATTGCAGCCCGGTACGTTAGCTGATGGACAATAAAATAATCGCCGTATAGCGAGAGGGCCGTCGTCCGCGAACTCCACCATCGTGAGCTTAGAAAGAAAACGAGAGGTTGATGTTGTTCTGGCCAATATAATGTTGATGGAGCACAAGGCTTCACGGATTTTCTTCTTCCGAAGCATAGAGCTCTCGATTCCTCTTCTTAAATTCCAAGAATTTGTTCACTTGCTTGGCCATGGCGAACATGATCGCACTCAGCCTGCTCGCAGCCGCCCGGCAACGTGGAAATTTGTGTTGTTGATGAAGATGGAGGCGGACGACTCCAAGTAAGACCTCAGCCGGCCAGTACCTCCATCAAACAGGTGATGATATGATATAGAGGCGATCAAGCGAACTTCAGTCAAGTGGCCGGTATGAGTTGTTGTTCGCTGACGGGAACACACCTGTTGTCTGATGTACGCTCGAATTCATATATAGTACTGGAGAATGATCCACCTAGCAGTCTTGCCATCCCATTGGATTAATTTGCTTTTGTAATAACTGATGATTTACACATACGTCAACAACGGAATCTGAAGGTCAAATAGATTGGTTTATATCTTTGCTGCAAGTGCTACAATGTATAAGTATCAGCTGAAATTGGTACGTGGTCACATTGCGTCGGAAGCTTTGGAAAGCAAACACACATTATTTTCTTTGGTTTTTTTATTGCTCAGATGAATATGTATTCTTATCCAGGCAAATTGGTAAATAGAGGCAATTACTTATTATTTACTTCTGTGCTTTTCACATTGTTATGTTCCTGAGGTGCAAAAGTTGTCTGCACATTCTCTTCCGTGAATAAGGTAAGTGTAAATGAAACATGTATTATTGTGCATATCACATGTTCTGTTATTTTAAAATCATACCACTAATGAACTCACTTGCTTCAAGATTGATGCTACTTTTTCTAGGCCTCTATGCTAGAAACAACAACTAAAGCTTACAACTGCAGCACAGTCTTTTCTTATATATTTCATCACTTTTTTTTAGTTTTCCAGGTGTTAAATACTGTAGGATAATGATTTGTGAGTACTGGACAATAGAATTTGAGTTTTGGGAGGATACCAGGTAACTTCTACTTCTTGCTTTTATTTTTAGTCAAAATGGTTGGTCAATTGTTCGTAGATTTTTCGTTAAACAATAATACGATTAATTTTCTATTAGAATAATAAAAACTAATTATATAGCATGTACAAGGGTAAGAGCCCTAAAGAAAAAGTACAAGAGCAACCTAACCTATGAGTAAGAACCAGCTCCTTCTTTAAATAGAATAGACGTTTGATTCAATTTAAGGGGGCAGTTGCGACAAACATGTATTTGTAAAACATGGATGGAGTAAACACATCTGGTCCCTATGCATCTATAATCTTTGATCCACACTCTTTATTCGGGAAGAAAAATGGTATCAACTAAAAAATAATTATTTAGATATGGAAGTTTGAAAAATATCACTGCTAGCCGCGCTATTGCGCGGGTCACCCAGCTAGTTCATAATAAGATACATGCAAATAAGATCATCCAATAGCTATGTCAATCATGGAAAGGTACCAACAATTAATAATAAGCATCATGAATCATGTATATAAGCAGGATTGCAATGTTCATAAAAGGATATGATAAAGTGGTATCTCGCTTGCCCGTGTTTGTACAGCAAAACATAAATGCTTGGGCACCTTTGAGGTTCATGAGAAGACTGGAAGTAAAGATTATCAAAGATAAAAGCATCAAAGTTATACCACAATTAATCACATTTTGGGACAAGCATATTATACTAAGAATGACAGTTGTGCTCTCAAGAAAGTACTCAAAGAAAGGATGGAGACTCAATGTAAAAGTAAAAGATTGACCCTTCGCAGAGGGAAGCAGGGATTAACATGTGCTAGAGCTTTTCATTTTTCTAAAGACAGAAGTAAAATGGTTTTGAGAGGTGTTTGTTGTTGTCAACGGATGGCAATGGGTACTCTAACTACCTCGTCAACCAGACTTTCATGAGCGGCTCCCATGAAATTTTATTTTTGGGTGGCACTCCTTCCAACCTTGCTTTCACAAACCATGGCTAACCGAATCCTCGGGTGCCTGCCAACAATCTCATACCATGAAGGAGTGCCTTTTTATTTTAGTTTTATTTAGATGACACTCCTCCCCACCTTTGCTTTCTCAAGCCATGGCTAACCGAATCCTCGGGTGCCAACCAACAATCACATACCATGGAGGAGTGTCTATTTATAAATTTATGAAGGTTAATTAATTTGGGGCTGGGAACCCCGTTGCCAGCTCTTTTTGCAAAATTATTGGATAAGCGGATGTGCCACTAGTCCATTGGTGAAAGTCCGTCCGGAGTAAATGACAAGATTGAAAGATAAACACCACATACTTCCTCATGAGCTATAAAACATCAACACAAATTGAGAAGCATTTTGAAGGTTTTAAAGGTAGCACATGAGAATTTACTTGGAATGGTTTGAAATGCCATGCATAGGTATTTATGGTGGACACTCTGGAATAACTTGGTTTTCATGTGTTTGGAGGCACGAGCAGCGTTCCCGCTCAGTACAAGTGAAGGCTAGCAATAGACTGGGAAGCGACAATCAAGAGAGCAGTAACTGTCATAATCATGCTTGCGACAAAAATAAATTAACGGAGGCATAAAAGTGATACAAGAACTCTGAGGTAAAGCAAATCATCGAGGCTTAATTGACATTTTGTTCAGTCATATGCATGCGTGAGCATGTGCCAAGTTGATTCAAGAGAATTATTCAGAGGAGGATACCACAATATCATACCTATTTATGAATAAAACAATGCAAGCAAACATCCATGACATGCTACTCATATTAATAAATTGGAGCTAAACATGAGAGATCATGAACTACTAGACTTTCTTAAATGACATATACCTCACATGGACCAACTAAGCATGCTCACATGGATGAGTATATGTACAAAAATGAAAACAAATAGAGTTCATACCAGCCTCTCACCACAATCAGATCGTCGAATATCGTCATTATTGCCTTTCACTTGTGTAGCTTGGATAATATGAAATGAAAACCACGCTCCAGCCACCGAAGACCATTGAACTCATAAAGAACTTTACAAAACCAAAGAAGAACAGCAAATATTTTTGGTGTTTTTGAATTTGGAAGCAAGAACAAAAGGAAACAAGCAAACAAAGCAAAATCTTTTTGGATTTTCTTATAGCAAACCAACGATAGCAAATAAAGCAAGATAAAAGCAAGAAACTAAAATAAACAAGTGGTGAAGAGAAACAACAGAAATATTTTTCGTATTTTTGTGTTTTAGGAAAGAAACAGAGCAAAAACAAGAGAATGAAAACTAGAAGAATCACAGAAAAGCAGGATGGCAGAAATCTGCCAAAACCTGACAGCAGTACAGAAATCGATTTTTTACAAAAATCTTCCGTTGCTCAGTTCGAAAAGTGTTCAACTAATGAAAGTTAGATAACAACCTGGGGAACATGCACAAAAATTGGCAGCTCAAAATAACGTTCTGGCTGTACGCACGAATGTTTTTAGTAACAGTCCAGAATCTGTTTTCAGGCAGCACTTCCCCAAGTATCATCTTCCTCTCATTAGAAAACCACTCAAAGAAGCTAAACAAGTATATACAAGTATCCAGCAACCATAATATGCAAAGAATGAGTGATGCCGGTATACCTCCCCCCAAGCTTAGGCTTTTGGCCTAAGTGGAGATCAACCCCAACGAGGGTCTGGGTTCCATGCCGGTGGATCATACATGGCGTAGTCATAATAAGGTACCGATGCAGAAGAAAAACGTGGAGGCTCCTCATGCCCAGCTTGTGGATGCGAAGAACTCGCTGCATCGGATGACGAATCGAGGTGTTCCTCGGCCTCCTCCGTGTTGTCTCTTGCACGATGGCCATCTCCCTCTATGTATGCCTTCAGTTCACCTTCCGTGACTGACCAATCCTCCCTGGAATCAAGGTTAAACAGAGCAGGTGCAGGCAATCCTACTAATTTTTCAGTTTTCTTAGTTATTCTCCAAGCTTTCTTGTAAAATGTTATTCTATAAGACAGGTTGCTCAAATTGGACGAATCAGAAACAAATTCATGCTTAATCATGGAGACTATGTCAAGTTTCTCTATGGGAAGTTGAATATCAACATGGTGAGGTTCTACACCATGCATATCTAATAAACGAGAGGCGATGAGACCTCCACAAATTCCTCCCTTCTCACGGTTAGTAGCAAGTCTGTTGGCTATCAAAGCACCCAAGTTATAAGTCCTATTACCTTGTAATGCAGCAGCTAGAAAGGCTAAATCCTGGATAGATATTTTACTTCCATTCTTTCTTGCTAGAACGCACTTGGTGATGAAATAAGCAAAGTAGCGAATAGCTGGGAGTTGAATGCTACTGATTTTACCACCATCCTCTGAGAAGCTTCTTCCATGACAAATCATCTTGAAAAGGTCCAAGAACTCTTGCGGCGATCCTCTTATCTTCTCGCATGATCCCCATTGCGGCACTCTGATTGCTGCACAAAAATCATTGAATGGCAAGTTGACAGTTTTATTATAAATTTTGTACTGAACCATGGGGTTAGATCGCGACCAATTGAATTTAAAATCCTACACTACAGACATAGTCAGTTTTGCATATTGGCATGGTTCACCATCAACAAAATCATCCAACCCTGCACGAGAGATTAGACTTTGAACATCTTGCAAGATTCCTGCACTTCTCATAAAATCCACGCACGGGTAGTAAGCGGGGTATACTCCTTCTTCGCGGTGAACTCTCATGACCTGTTGCACCTCCAATTCTTGTTGGTTGAGTTGGTGCCTACTCCCTTCCATTTTCTGAAATTTTTCAACAAACAATATAAAATTTGATTTGGTGACATATAATTGAGGGAAACTACCATAGGAACTTGCTAGAGTACTAATCATGCATCAAAACTAGTTTCTACCACTTAGAACAAGCATGCAAGCTCACTAAACATGTTACCTACAGCAGCAAAATATTCAAGATATACTCCACCAAACAAAATTCTACTTGGATAATTGAAGGAGTCACATACCGGAGAGCAAATGTGCCAAATTTCAGACAAAAATCTGGGCTGAGCAAAGAGATCGAGAAATCTGGAGCTCTTGAGCAAAAACGCGAGTGAGAGGAACCTGGTGCGAGTTTTTTCGGGAGAGAGAAGAGAGTGGGAGGAAGAGATGATGAAGTGGGGCAAAGGGGGACCCACACACCAGGGTGGCGCGCCCCCCTTGCTGGCCGCGCCGGCCTGTGGGGTGCCACCACAGGGGTGCCCTAGTCATCCCCAGGTGCTCCCAGGTGCATTTTCGAAAAATAGGACCAACGGTATAATTTTTGTGAATTTTTGAAAACTTTGAAAAATGCACATTTCTGGGTATTAAGTTTATTATTACTGGCCAAGATTTTTTTTTGAAATCTCTAATTGACTAAGGAACTTTACAAAGCAAAAGTGCTATAGCAAGTAGAACAAGTGGAGGAAGAAAGAGATGTTGTTTACCTCCTCTATGCATATAAAAAGTATTTGTTAACAAGGTTGATCAAGTCTTGCCACCAAATAAATTTTACATAGCATAAGAAGAAATAAACCTCAAATCAATCATGTTACCTTGTATTGTATTGGTATGGATCCAATCACAAGAGTTTGATATTCTTCTTTAGGCTCATATATAGGACAATCAATGGTTCCCACTTTGATAGTTCTCACATTAGAAATTGTATTAACTCCACATGCTTTCTCAATCCTCTTGGGAAAATAAACGGTATGCTCCTTGTCATCAACATTGAAAGTAATTTTTCCTTTATTGCAATCAATAACAGCCCCTGCGGTGTTAAGAAAAGGTCTCCCAGGAATAATAGACATATTATCATCTTCAGGCATTTCCAACACAACAAAATCAGTTAATATCAAGCAGTTATTAGTAACTTGAACAGGAACATCCTCACATATACCAACAGGAATAGCAGTAGATTTATCAGCCATTTGCAAAGATATATCAGTAGGTATCAACTTATCTAAGTAAAGTCTCTTATAAAGAGAAAAAGGCATAACACTAACACCGGCTCCCAAGTCACATAGAGCAGTTTTAACATAATTATTCTTAATAGAACAAGGAATAGTAGGTATACCTGGGTCGCCCAACTTCTTTGGAACTTTGCCATTAAAAGAGTAATTAGCAAGCATAGTGGAAATCTCCTCATTAGGAATTTTCCTTTTGTTAGTAACAATATCTTTCATATACTTTGAATAAGGAGGCAATTTAATAGCATCAGTCAAAGGTGCAAGAATAAAGGTTTCATCCAATCACAAAATTTATTATAGTGTTCTTCTTCCTTTGATTTTAGTTTCTTAGCAGGAAAAGGCATTTGCTTTTGCACCCAAGGTTCCCTTTCATTACCATGTTTCTCAGCAATAAAATCTTCTTTAGTATACTTTTTATTTTTATCTTGCTTTTCAGGTTCATCTTCAACTTCTTCTTTATCAGAAACATCGTTCTTATCATTACCATTATTATCATGTTCATTACCACTTTCAGTTTCAGCATCGGAAATAGAAATACTATTAGAATCATTAACAGGTTCAGAGGATTCTACAACATTTTTATGTTTCTTCTTCTTTTTCTTAGAAGGAGCACTAGGTTCAATGCGTTGAGAATCTTGTTCAATTCTTTTGGGATGCCCTTCAGGATATAGAGGATCCTGGGTAGAGACACCACCTCTAGTTGTTACTTCATAAGCATGTTTCTCTTTAGAATTATTTTTTAATAAGTCATTTTGCACTTTAGTGAGTTGATCAATTTGAGTTTGAACCATTTGAAAATGTTTAACAAGCATCTTAACATCATTGGAGGTTCTCTCCACAATATCATGCAAATTGCTAATAGCTTGAGAATTTTCCATTAGATGATTCTCTACTCTCATATTAAAATTTTCTTGCTTAACAATATAATTATCAAACTCATCTAAGCGCATTGCGCAGGAGGTTTTGAATACGGAATATCTTCCCTAGTAAAGCACTGAAGGGAGTTTACCTCAATCATGGATGAAGGGGGAATTATCTCACATATATCTTCTATGGGAGGTAGATTCTTCACATCTTCAGATTTAATACCTTTCTCCTTGAGAGACTTCTTGGCTTCCCTCATATCTTCATCATTCAATTTAATTAAACCCCTCTTCTTCAATATTGGCGTTGGAATTGGTTCAGGTGTAGTCCAATCATCATGATTCCAGCCTATTTTAGCCAATAATTCTTCAGCTTCGTCTAGAGTTCTTTTCCTGAAAACACAACCAGCACAACTATCCAAATATGCCTAGACTCAATGGTTAGTCCACTATAAAATATATCAAGTAGATCATTCTTTTCTAAATCATGTCCAGGTCGAGCTCTGATAAGATAACAAAATCTTGCCCAAGCCTCAGGCAATTTCTCTTCATCACCCTGGTCAAATCTATAAATTTTCTGTAAAGCAACATGTTGAGCACTAGCAGGAAAGTATTTTCGAAAGAAAACATCACCCAAATCAGTTGGACTTCTAATAGAACCAGGAGGCAAATTATTATACCAAGTTTTAGCATCATCCTTTAATGAGAAAGGAAAAATTTTAGCGACAAAATAAGTACGCATCTTGACATCATCAGAAAACAAGCTACTCATAGAAGAAAGTTCAATCATGTGTTCTACAGCACTTTCTTTTTCAGTACCACAAAAGGGTGCTTTCTCTACAATAGCTATATGAGATAGATCAAGAGAAAAATCATAATCTTTATCCTTAATGCATACAGGAGATGTGGCAAATTTAGGATCAGGAGATAACTTATGTCTAACAGTATATTGTGTGAGAAACTTTTTAATTTTGCTTGCATCAGCAGTAGCATTGCATCTAGTAATAAAATCATCATTAAGCTCCACATAATCTTCATCAGGATCATCACTAGAATAATCAAGTTCAGGTGAATTAACAGGTGTAGTAGCATTAGGAGTTTCAGTATTTTCAATTTGTCTAGACCTAGCAATTGTAGCATCTAGAAAAGATCCCAAGGAACCACTATCATCAAGCACAGCAGAAGCATCATCAATATTATAAGAATTTTCAGATCTAGCAGAAGTACCAGCATGTGAGGCATGTGGTGGTGAAACAAGTTTATCAATCACAGATGGTGAATCAAGAGCAGCAGAGGTACTCAGAGTTGTACCTTTTCTTGTAGTGGATGGTAATATGGCGACTTTAGGATCGCGAGGTTTACCCATGATGGAGAATTTGCAGCGAACAATATCAATCCAAGTGAACTTCCAAATAAAGCTATGCACCCCGGCAACGGCGCCAGAAAACAGTCTTGATAACCCACAAGTATAGGGGATCGCAGCAGTCTTCGTGGGTAGTAAAACCCAATTTATTGATTCGACACAAGGGGAGACGAAGAATACTTGAAAGCCTTAACAGCGGAGTTGTCAATTCAGCTGCACCTAGAAACAGACTTGCTCGCAAGAGTTTATCAGTAGTAACAGTTTTATAGCAGTAGCAGTAGTGAAATAACAGCAGCAGAGTAACAGAGACAGCAGTAGTGATTATAGTAAACAGCAGGATTAAAATACTATAGGCACGGGGACGGATAACGGGCGTTGCATGGATGAGATAAACTCATGTAACAATCAAGCAGGGCATTTGCAGATAATAATAAAACGGTGTCTAAGTACAAAGCAATCAATAGGCATGTGTTCCAATTATAGTCGTACGTGCTCGCAATGAGAAACTTGCACAACATCTTTTGTCCTACCAGCCGGTGGCAGCCGGGCCTCAAGGGAATCTACTGGATATTAAGGTAATCCTTTTAATAGAGTACCGGAGCAAAGCATTAACACTCCGTGAACACATGTGATCCTCACATCACTACCATCCCCTCCGGTTGTCCCGATTTCTGTCACTTCGGGGCCATTGGTTC
Source organism: Lolium perenne (assembly GCF_019359855.2). Taxonomy (NCBI): domain Eukaryota; kingdom Viridiplantae; phylum Streptophyta; class Magnoliopsida; order Poales; family Poaceae; genus Lolium; species Lolium perenne. The sequence continues at coordinate 263,319,524 of NC_067247.2, forward strand.
CGGACAGCGACATGTGTATACAACTTGCAGGTAAGACCATAAACAATGAATATCATGATGAAATAATAACATGTTCAGATCTGAGATCATGGCACTCGGGCCCTAGTGACAAGCATTAAGCATAACAAGTTGCAACAATATCATCAAAGTACCAATTACGGACACTAGGCACTATGCCCTAACAATCTTATACTATTACATGACCAATCTCATCCAATCCCTACCACCCCCTTCAGCCTACAGCGGTGGAATTACTCACACATGGATGGGGGAAACATGGCTGGTCGATGAAGAGGCGTCGGTGGTGATGGTGGCGATGATCTCCTCAAATTCCCCGTCCCGGCGGAGTGCCAGAACGGAAACTTTTGGCTCCCGAGACGGAGTTTCGCGATGTGGCGGTGTTCTGGAGGGTTTCTGGCGACTTCCCCTTCTCCCCGTGCGTTTTTAGGTCAAAGGCAATAAGTAGTCCGAAAGAGGGCGTCGGGGGCCAGCCGAGGCCGCCACACACTAGGGCCGCGCGGGCCCCTCCTGGGCCGCGCCGGCCTAGTGTGTGGGGCCCTCGGGCCCCCACCTGGCTTGCCCTTCTGGCTCCGTCAGTATTCTGGGAAAATAGGACCTTTCGCATAAATTCCGAGGATTTTCCCGAAAGTTGGATTTCTGCACAAAAACGAGACACCAGAACAGTTCTGCTGAAAACAGCGTTAGTCCGTGTTAGTTGCATCCAAAATACAAAAATTAGAGGCAAAATAATAGCAAAAGTGTTCGGGAAAGTAGATACGTTTTGGACGTATCAAGGGGTAACATATTTTATTACACAGTGAACTTACTGATGTGACTAGTCATTACATGTCTCACTGAAACTGGGGCCCATAGTGTGGCACCCCAAATTCACTTGAACCTGCCCGGCGGGACACATTGGCGCGTCAAGAAAACCCCCGAATTGTAGCGGGGAAATGAAACATTTCACAAAAATTAGAAATTCAAGCACACTGCCACGCACCAAGCACGCGGGCTGTTCCTTCCTCTTCCTCGGTTCCTCCTCCCCTATCCGAAAAAACCCCAAATCCCAAGCTCAAACAACAACAAAAAAAACCCAAATCCCCTAGCCGCCATGTATGTCCTCGTTAACCCGCTGGAGATCGTTCCCGGACGAGGCGGACCCCCCGCCCTGAGATCCCGAGTTCGTCTGTTCCGTCCACCTCGAGGCACTGCGTGCTGTCTCGCAGCGGCGGCTTGAGGGCGCTGCAGAGGAAGTTCCGCCGGAAAGTGCTCATGGCAACCGTGCAAGCTCACCGGCGTGCTGTATCCCGAGAGGAACTGGTCAAAGCTTTGCTATTCGCCAAAAAAAGCGAGCCAAGATCTGGTCAAAGCTTCGTCAATGGCTTGTCGCGAGAGGCTTGGAGTCCAGAATCAATAAACTAGCTGCTCGAGGACTTGGGCGGTTTACACCGATTCATATTAACTGACTCAAGTTTGTTAGTCTAGTTAACAAATGCATCTAGATACATCCATATCTAGAAAAAATTGAGTCAATTAATATGAATCAGAGGGGAGTGCCTGAAAGTGTTTCATGCTACCAATTAATGCGCTGGCAGGACTGGCTGTAGAAGTAATTGTGCTACCACTCATACGATGAACTGATTGTGTGGGTGTCAAATTTTGCAACGCGATCATCCACTGAATGCTTAATTATAGTTCTAGCGCCAAACGCGTACAAATCATAACAAAGATAGTACATACTACAGCACCAGAACATAAGAGTACGAATCATAAAGTAGCTCAACATTTTGCATCAGGGCTGGGTGGTCTTGAGACTACCCGGACGCCCCTGATGATATCTGGGCATGCATCCACTTCAACGCAAAGCTGTGTACTCGGTCCACGGCCTCCTTCTGTAGGCTGGATAATCTCAGGTGCAGGAGCTTCATCTATGAAAGGCTAGCTCGTCATCAGTACCATCCATAGGTGCATCAAACTGAGATTCATCTTCAAATCTCCCATCAAACTGAGAGACCTCTTCAACTCTATGCTTCTGTAATTAGTACATCAACAAATTAGACAAACATCTAAGGGATGCAACCTGAACAAATGCCGTTTTACATATTTACCTTCTCATTTGGCACAGCACATGTCCCAGAGCTGAAACCCGTTTCCTGAAGCAAGCGCTTTTTCTCTCCTACCCGTCCATCCATCTGCAACAAGTTAAATTTGAGTACAGAACCTTGCACGGCAATGCAAACTATTGATCGAAACAGCGGCAGCATCAATATAAATAATTAACTACATATGCCAGCACACATACAGTGTGAGCAAGATCTGCTTCTCCCACTGAAGGATCATTATATGGTTCACCATGATAAACCCACCTAACATATGTGCGGTCCATCCCAAAAATGTGTAAATGATCTTCCACTACATGGTGAGGCCTCTTCTCACCATTCATACATGTGCAGCGCGGGCAATACACGTCCAGGTTGTGACCTTCATGAGCTCTAATAAACCCCATAAATGGTTGAACACCATTTATATATGAAGGGGAACATAAGTGTCCATGCAGTATCCAAGTTCTGTCCATCTGTTTAATTATGAGATACAATGGTTGGTGATTAATTTAAGGCGAAGTAGGAAATGTATATCCATCGAGTACAAAACTATACTAGTACATGATTATGCATTTCAGCAATCATGTCGAGTACAAAACAAAAAATGCCCATCGACATTTTAGCAAACAGATCGTGTACAAAACTCTGCCATGGCATTTCAGCAAATCAACGGATCGAGTGCAGAACTGACTCTATATGCCCACGCAAATGAACAAATTGATCGAGGACAAATCGAGCAGAAAACTATAAAGTGCCAATTAGTTCGAGCATACTGACGATTTTTTTTAGAAGCATCAAGAAAATATAAATCGTTAGGCCGTCTTGCCCGATGCATGATTGAGCTAGAGATAGCAGCCCTACCGTGGATCAACTTGACCGCCGGTGCATCTCGAGAAGAACGACGGGGAGGGGAAGCTTCTTCTTCGCACGGACGGGACGGGGAGGGGAAGCTCTTCGCACGGACGAGGATAAGTTGTGTAGCGGTGGGTGGGGGGTCATGCGGCCGGGCCGCCCGGTAGGTGGTGTTTAATGGAGTTGCGTGTGCAATTTGCCGTGCGCAAGGTTCAGGAATAGGCGGTTTCCTTTGCCGCGCGCACAATTCAAACTATCCCGCCCATGTAGTTTAAATTCGCCCTATTTTCGTTAAATCGACATAAAGTCATGTGAGTGGGTGGAAATTAGCAAAGTTGCTTCAAAAATAGTAAAACTCTGGAATTGTCCTTTAAATATGCTCTACTTCATGTGAAAATCGGGGTGTGGAGGCATGTTGAGCTGTTTTATTTGTACTTTCTTCATTAAAACTCCCATTTATGCACTTTGGATGGAAAGAAATCATTTGTACATAAATTTTGACAACGCCATTTGCAAACATTAATTGTTTTACATGCCAAGATGCACCCATCCACCAAATATGGGGCAAAAGTTTATCACAATCTAGATATATATGTATAATTAGTGAGGGACCCCTTTTGATTTTGTGCAATTTCCACTAATTAGCTAGAGAGAAGGGGTCAATTAATTAGGCCATGTTAAGGGCTATGTATTTTAGATTAGGGTTGTATGGATTCAAATACAACTTCTTTATTTGTGTGCTATGATTAATCAAAACTAGACCGATCGACTGTGCACACATTATTAGAGGCACATGCCTTTGCGCACAAAGTGTATGTGTGTGTTGTTGGCCACCAACGAGAGAGCAGCGAGAGAGCGATTGAAATCCCCAAATTAAACACATATATAAGCATGCATGGTTAGGCCGTGCATGCATATTAATTATATATATTGCGAGGCAAATTAATTAAAGTGTGTTTTCATTTCAGACCTTGTCAAAATTCAAGTTAGCTAATTGAATTATCAGTACTTATTATATAATTAATGAATCCCAATAATGTCTATATATATATATGATCGATATAGGCCATATATTAATTGGGGTTATATAATCTAGGGTTTACTACCTATATATATAGCGAGGTTTTATTAGATTGGGTTATTAATTAGCTTGGGTTATGTGTTTTAACGAGGGTTTGATTAGCTAAGGTTAGTTTTCTATATATATACGGTTTAGGGTTTAGGGTTAATGGCACATATATTTAATTAGAGGACCGCGAGGACCCCTGGCCTGCTTGATGCGCAATTAAGGGTCGTCGTTGGCCTATAGCTAGCTATATAGGGTTTTATGGTTTATTTAGTGGGTTTATCTGTTAGGGTTAATTATAACTTGTTGTGAATTAAATTACAACTTTTTTATTAGTGTGCTACACAATTAATCAAAACTCTAGCTAGATCGATCGAGTGTGCACAGACATGCACTATTAGAGGCACCCGCCTTTGCGCGTAAAGTGCAAGCATAATGTGTGTCGTTGCGCTGGCCACACCAATCGATAAAGAGAGAGATAGAGATGAGAGATTATTGAAATCGCCAAGAATGTTCAAATATATATATATATATATGCATGCATGGTAGGCCATGCATGCATGCACACTAATTATATATATATTGTGAGGCAACTTAATCAAAGTGTGTGTTTTCATTTGAGAACTTGTCAATATATTCAAGTTAATTAATTTATCAGCGCTAATTATATAATTAATTAATGAATGAATCACAGGGATGTTCGATCATACATGATCGATATATGCCATATATATTAATTGGGGTTAATCTAGGGTTTGCTAGCTAGCTATATATATATATAGAGCAGGTTTTTATTAGATCGGGTTATAGCTAGTATAGTTTGGGGTTATGTGTTTTAATTAAGTAGCTAGGTTTGATTAGCTAGGACGGGTTAGTTATATATATATGGTTTAGTTAGGGTTAATGTCACACTTAATTTAGAGGACCGCGAGGACCCCTGGCCTGCGTGATGTGTAATTAAGTGTCGTTTGGGGCCTATATATATATAGCTAGAGCTAGGGTTTAGGGTTTATAGGGTTTAGGGATTAGGGTCTAGGGTCATTAGGGTTAGGGTTGTTAGGGATTAATTAATTAGGGTTAGCTAGGGGTTATGGTTTAGGGTTTAGTGTTTAGTGTTTAATTAATTAGGGTCTAGGGGTTATGTGTTTTAAGTATGGGTCAGGGTTAGGGTTTAGGGTCTAGGGTGTTTAGGGTTTAGGGATTAGGGTTTTAGGGTTTAAGGTTTAGGGATCATATATCGATCGAGTGCGCACACACATTATATATTAGAGGCACCCGCTCCTTTTGCGCATAAAGTGCATGCGTATGTACATGTGTGTTTTTGGCCACAAACGATATATAGATCGAGAGAGAGAGATTGAAATCCCCAAGAATATGTTCAAATATATATTAAAAAATATATATGAATGAATGCATGCATGGTAGGCCATGCATGCACACTAATTATATATATATATATATTATGAGGCAACTTAATCAAATGTACGTGTTTTTCATTCGAGAACTTGTCAAAATTCAAGTTAATTAATTTATCAGCGCTAATTAGTTGGTCGCCTGCTTGATGAACAATTAAGTGTTGTTGGCCTATATATATATGTAGGGTTTAATTAGGGTTTAGGGTTTAGTGTTGTTATCACCAGAATTTGACCAAGGCGGAGGTGGGCCACGATCAAGACAAGCTTGAAGGTTATATATGGAGAAAATACGAAGATCGGCCTTATATGCAAAGTTGGGCTAGATTGCCCATTTATCTGTAATTTATTAGATCGTATCTTAAGTTAGAAGTCAGAGTTTTACCTGTGCACGGTGGGATATTCCCACGTTAGAAAGTCCGCTGGACTATAAATATGTATCTAGGGTTTATGGAATAAACAACAACACAACGTTCACCCCAAAACAAACCAATCTCGGCGCATCGCCAACTCCTTCGTCTCGAGGGTTTCAATCAGGTAAGCGACATGCTGCCTAGATCGCATCTTGCGATCTAGGCAGCACAAGCTCCACGTTGTTCATGCGTTGCCCGTACTGAAGCGTCTTTGATGGCGGGCAACGTAGTTATCATAGATGTGTTAGGGTTAGCATAGTTCTTCGTATAACATGCTTACGTAGTGCAACCCTTGCATGTCTAGCCGCCCTCACGCCTATCTCAGGTGTGGGGGCGGCACCCTGCTTGTTCTTTATTTAGTAGATCTGATCTGTTACGATTGCTCCTTGTTCTACAAGGATTAGTTTAATATCTGCAATAGTTAGGCCTTACAAAGGGGGGGAGGATCCAGCGGCACGTAGGGTGGCGTTCGCAAGTCCTAAACAGGATGTTCCGCGGATCAACATCATTGTTGGTTCTTTGGCCTTGTTTAGGATCGGCTTATGAGCACCGTGCGTGGCCGCGAGGCCCAACCTGGAGTAGGATGATCCGATTATGCGGTGAAAACCCTAAATCGTCGTAGATCTCATTAGCTTTATCTTGATCAAGCAGGATCACCAAGTATTCGTGCACCCCGTACGAATCATGGGTGGATCGGCTCTTTGAGCCGATTCACAGGATAACCTGAGAGCCGATCGAGGCTCGTATTTAATGTTTACGTGTATGCCATGCAGGAACTAAGCGAGGCATCCCCATCACCTTCCTGACCAGGTATAGGTCAGGTGGCACGCCCTTGCACTTCGCATCGCCGCGTGTGACCAGAAGAGCATTGCGGGCCGTCGCTCGGAGGGGTCTCAGCCAGCCGCAGCTCTAGGCTCTTCCCGGCTCTACCGTGTTGACAGGCCGCTGCCCGCCGGTGGGTTTTGGCGATCAACACATTCTGGCACGCCCGGTGGGACCATCATCTACATCAACCACATCGCCATCTACATCTGAGATGGCGACGGACGGCACGCCAGTCACCTACGAGGAGCTGCCTGCTGAGCTCAAGAGGCGATATGACGAAACCAAGGCCACCCTCGAAGCCGACCTCATCGGCTCATATCACAGAACTCGTTCACATGGCGTCAGGCGGAAGGGGTTCTCACCGGAAGGCGCACTCGATGAAGTGGATCTATCTGTCCCGTCAGAGGAACGTACTAGGGCCGTGCGCCAGGAGATTGGTGGCATGGTGGCTCACTCGTTGCGTCTCCATTCCGAGAGCCTGGTGAATACTTTGGAGCACGTCGCCGTTCGGTTGGTCAAGGAGGTCATGAAGAATCAGCACTCTCTATTAGAGCCAACTCTCAGGACCTACCGAGGAGAAGTGCCACTCCAGCCCCGTCTGCCGTTGTCGTGCACATCGGCGGCACCAGGAGTACCTCATTCACCGTCGCGCACCGTTGACAGGATTAACGGTACTTGCCTTGGGAGGTGCCAACCAGGGCACTCGTTCAACATCAACATGATAGGACTGGGACACCCCCTGGATGGAGAAAAAGGCGAGGGCAACTGCTCTCGTGGCAAAGATAAGGAGGAGGCTGCTCCATGCGATCGGCCCCGACACCGCCAAAACATCTTGGTGATGATCAAGGTAGAAGCCGATGCTAGCGATCGGCCCGTAGTATCCGTATCACATGCTCTCCCGGTATGTGGCGTCGACCTCACAGGTGACGGAAAGCTAGGGTACGGGTTTACATCAGCTGATGAGCTAGAAGAAGTCGACATCGGTCCTGGGGACAAGCCTCGACCCACTTTTATCAGCAAGAAGTTAGATCCACAGCTCAGGGGACAGATGATAGCCCTGTTGAAGGAATACCCAGATTGCTTTGCATGGGATTACACGGAGATGCCTGGGTTGGACAGGAGCATCATTGAGCATCGGCTCCCCCTTAAGAAAGGATTTCGGCCGTTCCAACAGCGAGCACGTCAGATGAGGGCCGAGATCCTGGAAGAAGTCAAGAAGGAGATCGAGAAAATGTTGGCCGCCGGATTCATCAGGCCATGCAGGTATGCTGAGTGGATCTCCAGTATCGTTCCGGTGGAGAAGAAGGATGGCCGATGGCGCGTGGCCATCGATTTCCGAGATCTTAACAGAGCCACCCCAAAGGACGAATATCCAATGCCTGTGGCAGAAACATTGATAAACGCTGCTGCTGGCCACAAGGTGTTGAGCTTCATGGATGGCAACGCCGGTTATAACCAGATTTTCATGGCTCCGGAAGATATACACAAGACCGCATTCAGAGTACCAGGGGCAGTAGGCTTGTTTGAGTACGTGGTCATGACCTTTGGACTGAAGAATGCTGGTGCAACATACCAACGAGCCATGAATTATATATTTCATGATCTGATCGGCAAGTTGGTGGAGGTCTATATCGACGACGTGGTGGTCAAATCGGTCTCCATGGAGGGGCATTTGGACGATTTACGGCGCGTCCTAGACCGAACTCGGAAATTCGGGCTGAGAATGAATCCGAAGAAGTGCGCCTTTGGCGTGACGGCTGGTCAATTCCTAGGTTTTCTCGGTTCATGAGCGGGGAATTGAGATCGGCCTGAAAAGTCGGGGAGCGGTGCGTACCATGCAGCCGCCCACCACGAAAAAGGAGCTCCAACGCCTCATCGGCAAGATCAATTTCATCCGGCGGTTCATCTCTAATTTATCAGGACGAATCGAGCCGTTCATGGCGTTGGTGAAGACTAAATCTGACGACGAGTTTCACTGGGGGGCAGAACAGCAACGGGCGTTTGATGAAATTAAGCGATATCTGACGACACCGCCTGTATTAGTTCCGCCCCAGCAAGACAGGCCATTCTACATCTACCTATCAGTAGCTGACACGTCCATTGCTTCGGTAGTGGTGCAACTCTACGAGGGCGTTGAGAGAGTCGTTTTCTACCTCAGCAGAAGGATGCTGGACGCGGAGACAAGATATCCTGAGGTCGAGAAACTTTGCCTCTGCCTGTTCTTTACACCGCACCAAGCTTCATCACATCCTTCGACGGCAGAAATCACCGTCATCTGCAAATCAGACGTTGTCAAGCACATGTTGTCGGCTCCTGTTTTGAAAGGCCGACTCGGTAAGTGGATGTTGGCGCTGTCAGAATTTGATCTCCGGTACCAGCCGGCGAAGGCAGTCAAGGGCCAAGCGTTGGCCGATCTCATCGCTGAACGGATCAGTACCAATATAGCAGCACTATCTATACGAGCATGGGCTATGTTCTTTGATGGATCGGTTTGTGACGGTGGTTGTGGCATCGGCATTCTGCTTGTGTCGCCTCGGGGGGCAGAATACTCCTTCTCCATCAGATTATCTACCCCTTGCACCAACAACGTAGCAGAATATGAGGCAATACGCAAGGGAATGGAATTGCTATTGGAAGCTGGAGCGGAAGCTGTGGAGCTTTTTGGAGACTCAAAGTTGGTGATTAACCAGCTCACGGATGAATATAATTGCGAAAGTGAATCGCTTTTCCCATATTGGATGGAATGCCGTGAGTTGATGACACAGTTTCGGTACATCAACTTTAATTGGATCCCAAGATCCCAGAATACCGATGCCAACAATCTCGCACAGATGGCGTCAGGCTACATAGATATAGCCGACGGATCGGAAGTTCAGATACAATTCCTGGAACAGAATGATTGGAGAGCCGAGATCTTCGATTATTTAAAAGATTCGGCTCGGGGGGCACCCAAACGGATAAGATACAAAGCCATGAAGTATGTCCTTATAGGAGACGACATGTTTTACAGGACATTGGAAGGGTTGCTACTCAAGTGCCTAGGACCGACTGAATCTAATCGGCTTTTACATGAGGTACATGAAGGTGCCTGTGGAACGCATCAGTCGGCTCATAAGATGAAGTGGTTGATCAGGCGATCAGGGTTTTATTGGCCCACTATGCTTGAAGATTGCTTCAATTATTATAAGGGGTGCCAAGCGTGTCAGATGTTTGGAAAGATTCAGATGGTGCCAGCATCAGCGATGAACCCAATCATCAAACCTTGGCCGTTTCGGGGGTGGGGAATGGATATGATCGGTAAAATCCATCCGGCGTCAGGTAAAAAACATGAATGGATATTGGTTATCACAGATTACTTCACTAAGTGGGTGGAAGCCGTCCCTATGAAAAAGGTGAAATCAGAAGATGTGATCAAATTTGTGAAAGAACACGTCATTCATAGATTTGGGATTCCCCAAACTATCACGACCGAGGAGGCATGGTCTTCCAGATCCCATGCTTCTGGGGCACGGATGTCCGGCGGCATCTCGCGGGAGGAGGAGGACCCGTAGGAAAGCTCGGAGGAGGAGTCGTGGAAGACCGACGAGGAAGAGGAAGAAGAGGAAGACATGGCTGTGGGAGATTGGGGTTTTTGGGTGCCGATGGCCAGAACAGAGCAGGATGGTGAAGTGGCGAACTGCTCAGAGCGGTTAAATAAAAGGGGGCTATGGTGAAATTCAATGCCACAGCAGTTTTCGAGGAGGCAGTGCCCATAGACAACGGTCAAATCATGCGGAGCAGCCAAGAAGACAGGGTATCATGACGAAAAATACTGCAATGGTTCTGCTCTGCCACGACATGACCCGACGGGAAAAGCATAATGATTTTGGAAATGTCATTTCCAAAACCAGGGGGGCATGTGTTATCACCAGAATTTGACCAAGGCGGAGGTGGGCCACGATCAAGACAAGCTTGAAGGTTATATATGGAGAAAATACGAAGATCGGCCTTATATGCAAAGTTGGGCTAGATTGCCCATTTATCTGTAATTTATTAGATCGTATCTTAAGTTAGAAGTCAGAGTTTTACCTGTGCACGGTGGGATATTCCCACGTTAGAAAGTCCGCTGGACTATAAATATGTATCTAGGGTTTATGGAATAAACAACAACACAACGTTCACCCCAAAACAAACCAATCTCGGCGCATCGCCAACTCCTTCGTCTCGAGGGTTTCAATCAGGTAAGCGACATGCTGCCTAGATCGCATCTTGCGATCTAGGCAGCACAAGCTCCACGTTGTTCATGCGTTGCCCGTACTGAAGCGTCTTTGATGGCGGGCAACGTAGTTATCATAGATGTGTTAGGGTTAGCATAGTTCTTCGTATAACATGCTTACGTAGTGCAACCCTTGCATGTCTAGCCGCCCTCACGCCTATCTCAGGTGTGGGGGCGGCACCCTGCTTGTTCTTTATTTAGTAGATCTGATCTGTTACGATTGCTCCTTGTTCTACAAGGATTAGTTTAATATCTGCAATAGTTAGGCCTTACAAAGGGGGGGAGGATCCAGCGGCACGTAGGGTGGCGTTCGCAAGTCCTAAACAGGATGTTCCGCGGATCAACATCATTGTTGGTTCTTTGGCCTTGTTTAGGATCGGCTTATGAGCACCGTGCGTGGCCGCGAGGCCCAACCTGGAGTAGGATGATCCGATTATGCGGTGAAAACCCTAAATCGTCGTAGATCTCATTAGCTTTATCTTGATCAAGCAGGATCACCAAGTATTCGTGCACCCCGTACGAATCATGGGTGGATCGGCTCTTTGAGCCGATTCACAGGATAACCTGAGAGCCGATCGAGGCTCGTATTTAATGTTTACGTGTATGCCATGCAGGAACTAAGCGAGGCATCCCCATCACCTTCCTGACCAGGTATAGGTCAGGTGGCACGCCCTTGCACTTCGCATCGCCGCGTGTGACCAGAAGAGCATTGCGGGCCGTCGCTCGGAGGGGTCTCAGCCAGCCGCAGCTCTAGGCTCTTCCCGGCTCTACCGTGTTGACAGGCCGCTGCCCGCCGGTGGGTTTTGGCGATCAACAAGTGTTTAGGTTTTAGGGTTTAGGGTTTAATGTTTAGGGTTTAGGGTTTAGTGTTTAGGGTTTAGGGTTTAGGGTTTAGGGTGTTTAGGGATTAGGGATTAAGGTTTTAGGGTTTTATGGTTTAAGGTTTAGGGATCATCGATCGAGTGCACACACACATTATTATTAGAGGCACCCACGCCTTTGCGCATAAAGTGCATGCGTATATAAGTGTGTTTTTTGGCCACCAACGATATATTGATCGAGAGAGAGATTGAACTATATATATATATATCCCCAAGAATATGTTCAAATATATATATTGAAATATATGCACGAATGATATGCAAGCTAGGTATGCCATGCGCGCATGCACACTAATTATATATATATATATATATTATGAGGCAACTTAATCAAATGTGTTTTCATTCGAGAGAACTTATCAAAAATCAAGTTAATTAATTTATCAGCGCTAATTAGTTGGTCGCCTGCTTGATGCGCAATTAAGTGTCGTTGGCCTATATATGTAGGGTTTAATTATAGGGTTTAGGGTTTAGTGTTTAGGGTTTAGGGTTTAGGGTGTAGTGTTTAGGGTTTAGGGTCTAGGGTTTAGGGTCTAGGGTTTAGGGTCTAGTGTTTAGGGTTTAGGGTGTACGTTTAGGGTATAATTAGGGATTAGGGATTAGGGTTTTAGGGTTTAAGGTTTAGGGATCATCGATCGAGTGCACACACACATTATTAGAGGCACCCGCGCCTTTGCGCATAAGGTGCATGCATGCGTATATATATAAGTGTGTTTCTTGGCCACCAACGATATATAGATCGAGAGAGAGATTGAAATATATATATCCCCAAGAATATGTTCAAATATATTTTGAAATATATGCACGAATGATATGCAAGGTATGCCATGCGCACATGCACACTAATTATATATATATATATGTTGTTTATGTTCTTGCATGCTCTCCGTTGCTAGTAGAGGCTCTGGCCAAGTTGATACTTGTAACTCCAAGAGGGAGTATTTATGCTCGATAGTGGGTTCATGCCTCCATTGAATCTGGGACGATGTGAGAAAGTTCTAAGGTTGTGGATGTGCTGTTGCCACTAGGGATAAAACATCGATGCTTTGTCTAAGGATATTTGTGTTGATTACATTACGCACCATACTTAATGCAATTGTCTGTTGTTTGCAACTTAATACCGGAAGGGGTTCGGATGATAACCTGAAAGTGGACTTTTTAGGCATAGATGCATGCTAGATAGCGGTCTATGTACTTTGTCGTAATGCCCTGATTAAATCTCATAGTACTCATCATGATATATGTATGTGCATTGTTATGCCTTCTTTATTTGTCAATTGCCCAACTGTAATTTATTCACCCAACATGCTATTTATCTTATGGGAGAGACACCACTAGTGAACTGTGGACCCCGGTCCATTCTTTACATCTGAAATACAATCTACTGCAACTGTTCTTTACTGTTCTTCGCAAACAAACATCATCTTCCACACTATACATTTAATCCTTTGTTACAGCAAGCCGGTGAGATTGACAACCTCACTGTTACGTTGGGGCAAAGTACTTTGATTGTGTTGTGCAGGTTCCACGTTGGCGCCGGAATCCCTAGTGTTGCGCCGCACTACACTTCGCCGCCATCAACCTTCAACGTGCTTCTTGACTCCTACTGGTTCGATAAACCTTGGTTTCTTACTGAGGGAAACTTGCTTCTATACACATCATACCTTCCACTTGGGGTTCCCAACGGACGTGTGCTATACGCGTATCACCACACAAAGATGGTCTCGTCCTGTCCCACGCGGTTCCTTCCTACCGGCCCCACACGACGCGGCCCCACAAACGACACAACCCCACTCGTCAGCACGGAACGGTCAACTTAATGGAATCATGCCGTCCGAGCTGCTTCTGCTCCTTCTGCGGGTTTCAAACAAGGTCTTGGGGAAAACTGAGGAAAAACTAAGGAGCTGGGGAAAACTGAGCACAACTAATGACCCGAGGGCACAAAAATAGAAATCCCATGATTAAATGTATATTGTGGAAAGAAATTTTTGCGTGGAATTAAAGAGAGCAGTGATTGCAGAAAGTAAACAGAACATGATGATTGTATAATGAAAGGACCGGGATCCACAGTTCACTAGAGGTTTCTCTCCATAATCATAAATAACATGCTGGGTGAACAAATTACAGCTGTGCAATTGACAGAATACCGACCATACATGACAAGATGATTACTATGAGATTCATTAGGGCATTACAACATAATACATAGATCGTAATCCAACAACGTTTATGACTAATAATCCACCTTCCGGTTATCGCCCGAACCCCTTTCAGTATTAAGTTGCAAGCAACAGATTATCGCATTAAGCAATGTGTGTAAAGTAAACAATAGAATTAGCCTCGGATAAAACATTGTTGTTTTCTCCCTAGCAGCAACAACACATCTACAATCTTAGAAGTTATTGTCACTCTTCCAAAAAACTAGAGGCATGAACCTACTATCGAGCATAAATACTCCCTCTTGGAGTCACAAGCATTTACTTGGCCAGAGCAACTGCTAGCAACAAAGAGCATGCAAGATCACAAATAAATATGACAAGTATATAATCGATCTCAACATACTATTCAATATTCATCGGATCCCAGCAAACACAACATTTAGCATTACATAAGGATGATCTTGATCATGATAGGCATCTCACAAGATCAAAACATGAGGTACAAATTGGAGAAGACAATCATCTAGCTACTGCTATGGACCCATAGTTTAGGGATGAACTACTCACGCATCACTTCGGAGGCGGGCATAGCGATGCAGAAGCCTCCGGTGATGATCTGCCCCTCCGGCAGAGTGACGAAAAGAGCTTCAAAACCCTCCCGAGCTAGGGTCTGCGATGGCGGCCGCGACAGAACTTTTCGTGGATGGAGGCTTGGGTGTTTAGGTTTTTCCAGATATCGTGAATAAATAGACGGAAGGGCGATGTCGGTGGAGGCCAGGGGGGCCCACACCACCCCATGACGCGGCCAGGCCTGGGCCCGCGCCATGGCATGGTTTGGCCGCCCTGTGGCCCCTCTTCGTCTCTTCCCCGGACTTCATCTTCGTTACGGTAAAATATTGACTTTGGCTTTTGTTTTGTCCAATTCCGAGAATATTTTACTGTACAACTTTTCTGAAATACAAAACAGCTGAAAACAGGGAACTGGCAGTGTGGCATCTTGTTAATAGGTTAGTGCCAGAAAATATATAAAAGTGCAATGAAGTGTAAGCAAAACATATATAAATTGGTGTAAAACAAGCATGGAGCATAGAAAATTATAGATACGTTTGCAACGTATCAGCGTCGGAGTCCTCCTCCTCCTCCTCCTGGCCGTCGAGGGAGGCCAACGACGTCTCCCTCCTCCTCGCCCTTCGTCGGCGGGGAGTGATGACCCACAAGTATAGGGGGTGTATCGTAGTATCTTCGATAAGTAAGAATGTCGATCCCAACGAGGAGCAGAAGGTGTTGACAAGCAGTTTCGATGAAGGATTCACTGTAAATGCTCACATACAAGTATTCAGGGGGTTTTGATGTAACAGATGAATAAAGTACGAGTAAGTAAAGTGCGAGAGTAATAATTGCAGCGAGTGGCCCAATCCTTTTTAGCACAAAGGACAAGCCAGTTTGTTTACTTATAATAACCAAACGTTCTCGAGGACACACGAGATTTTAGTCTAGTGCTTTTGCTACATACGGCTAATTAATCTTCATTGTTTTGATAAGTGTTGTGTGGGTGAACCTATGCTAATGTACCGCCCTTCCTAGGACTAATACATACTTGTGATTATACCCCTTGCAAGCATCCGCAACTACAAGAAAGTAATTAAGATAAATCTAACCAGAGCCTTAAACTCTGAGATCCTGCTATCCCTCCTGCATCGATATACCAACGGGGGCTCAGGTTTCTGTCACTCCGGCAACCCCGCAATTGGCAAACGAGTACAAGATGCATTCCCCTAGGCCCATAAAGGTGAAGTGTCGTGTAGTCGACGTTCACACGACACCACTAGAAGAATAACACCACAACTTAAATATCATAACATTGAATATTACTCAACCATACTTCACTACTAACATTTAGACTTCACCCATGTCCTCAAGAACTAAACGAACTACTCACGAGACATCATATGGAACATGATCAGAGGTGATATGATGATGAATAACAATCTGAACATAAACCTTGGTTCAACGGTTTCACTCAATAGCATCAATAACAAGTAGAAATCAACACCGGGAGAGTTTCCCCTATCAAACAATCAAGATCAAACCCAAATTGTTACAGCGGTGACGGCGTGCAGCGGTGGAGACGGCGGTGATGATGATGAAGATGATGATGATGGTGATGGAGATGATGTCCAGCTCGATGACGGTGACGATGGCGTTGATTTCCCCCTCCGGGAGGGAATTTCCCCGGTGGATCTCAGCCTGCCGGAGAGCTCTTTTCTCTCTGGTGTTCTCCGCCCCGTAGAGGCGGCTGTGGCTCTTCTCGATGTACCCCTGGAGCTTAGGTTTTCGGGACGAAGGCGTACGCGAAGAAAAGGAGGCGAGAGGGGGCTGTGGGCCCCCTCCTCACAGGGCGGCGCGGCCAGGCCTTGGGCCGTGCCGGCCTATGGGGTGGGCCCACCTCGGGTCCCCTCGGCTCCCCCTTCTGGTTCCCTTCGTATTCTGGAAAAATAGGATTTTTCATATAATTTCCGTCGACTGTTGATCTTCCGAAATATTGCATTCTGACGGCGCTTTTTCCAGCAGAATCCTGACTCCGGTGCGCGATCCTCCAATAATCATGAAACATGCAAAATAGATGAAATAACATAAGTCTTATATCCAAATATGAAATATATCAATGAATAACAGCAAATTATGATATAAAATAGTGATGCAAATTGGACGTATCAACTCCCCCCCAAGCTTAGACTTCGCTTGTCCCCAAGCGAAACTGAACTCGGTAAACAGGACCACATGTTTATGGAGTGAAGAGTCGATAAATCAAATACGGACAAGAAGCATCATATTCATTCACACAAGACATTCTAGTGAACAACTTCCTCATATAACTCAACTTGAAACAAGTATAAGGTAATCACAAATAAAGGTGCATAAGAAATCATAGTTGGTGATGGCAAACTTCGTTCTTGGTCAGAGAACAATTAACAGGTTATTCTTATCTATCGAGTAGCGCTCTCATGTTAAAGTTTATATGGCTCATCTTGCATACTCAATCATAATGATCATTGATAACTTTCAGAGCTATATTCATTCAGATAAAACTTGTACTAAACAAGGAAGAGTAAAAGACATGATGAAGCAAATCACAATATAATGGTTTGATCACAACAACTCAAATGCTTGCTTGAGATGGAGGGAAATAGGTTTACTGACTCAACATAAAGTAAAAGACAGGCCCTTCGCAGAGGGAAGCAGGGATTAAATCATGTGCTAGAGCTTTTTCAGTTTTGAAATCATATAAAGAGAATAAAAGTAATATTTTGAGAGGTGTTTGTTGTTGTCAACGACTGGTAGCGGGTACTCTAACCCCTTGCCGCATACAAACTCTCGAAGAGCGGCTCCCATTAAGGCATTTTCATTTTGGGTGGCACCCCTTCCAACCTTACTTTCACAAACCATGGCTAACCGAATCCTCGGGTGCCTGCCAACAATCTCATACCATGAAGGAGTGCCTTTTTATTTTAGTTTTATTTAGATGACACTCCTCCCAACCTTTGCTTTCTCAAGCCATGGCTAACCGAATCCTCGGGTGCCGTCCAACAATCACATACCATGGAGGAGTGTCTATTTGTAGTATCATGAAAGTTAATTAATCGGGGCTGGGAACCCCATTGCCAGCTCTTTTGCAAAATTATTGGATAAGTGGATGAAGCCACTAGTCCATTGGTGAAAGTTGCCCAACAAGATTGAAAGATAAAACACCACATACTTCCTCATGAGCCATAAAACATTGACACAAATAAGAGATAATAAATTTTGAATTGTTTAAAGGTAGCACACGAAGTATTTACTTGGAATGGCAGGAAATACCATGTAGTAGGTAGATATGGTGGACACAAATGGCATAGGTTTGGGTTGAGGTTTGGATGCACGAGAAGCATTCCCTCTCAGTACAGGTCTTTGGCTAGCAAGGTTAATTAGCAAGCACAAAAGTTGAGGGAAACAAACGAATATACATGTGATAGAAACAATCATGCATCTTTCTTGTAAGCACAAACAATTTTAACTTCAGAATAATAAGCTATGAGCTAACAAGAAAGGAAGACAATGAAAAAAACTATATATATATTTCTCTTTTCTACTTAAACCCCAAGGTGTTGTTGCTATTGACCAATGCTAAGTTTGCCAAAACCAAATAGATTTACTCAATGCTCCCAAAGTGGTACCAATACTAAAATCAAGATCAATCATATAATAGAAATTGCAAACTAAAATAAGGTGTGCAATATGTAAATGATAAGACTTCTCATTAATATTTCATAATGATAACTCACACCAAGGGATACATAGACAACCGACTAAAGGATAGATACTTCCACACTGCAACCCATCTTATATGATAACTTCCCTACTCATGATATGACACTACTTGATAGTAAAAAGTAAAAGGTAGTGATGATGTGATACCGCGGCACTCCCCCAAGCTTGGAACAAACCAAGGGGATGCCAATACCGTTGATGAATTACTCCTTTGGCGATGGTGGTGATGAACTCCTCCCACGCTTCTTACAGATCTCCTTCAGCTTCAGTTTCTCAGCTTGACAATTCTGCACTAAGGCTCGAAGAGATTCATTGTTATCTGAAGTTGGCGGTGGCGACCTTGTGATGGGTATCGAGTAATATTCCAGCATTCTACGGAGTCGGTAATTCTCCTCCTGGAGTATCTCCACTTCTCTTCTTAGAGCCCGGTATTGACCACAAAACTCATCGGTAGTCCGTAGAGCTTCTTCCAGCACAGGGAAAGAGTCGAGGCCAAGAGCAGGTGGTAAGGGTCCCTTTTTCACTTCTTCCTTCGAAGGCCCTTTGCCCTTGTTGTTGGAGGCCATGGTGCTCCTAGATTGAAAATAGATCCTGGCAGAAACAGCTCGAAACAAAACACGTCGAGAAAACGATATACGGACCTCCAGGGGTACGGGGGATTATATAGCAGGAATTTTTATGTCATAAGGAAAGTACCAGGTCGAACCGGAGTCGGAAAGGGGCGACGAGGCGGCCAGCTCATAGGGCGGCGCGGGCCAAGGCCTGGCCGCGCCGGTCTATGGGGGCACGCCCTCGTGCGTCTCCACCACTCCGTTTCGATCTCGTAATTTTTCATATTTTCCAAAAACAGCAAAAACATTGTTCGGAAAGTAAATCGCGAACTTTTTATTACCTGTACTGTTACCTATTCAAAGTCGAGTTCTGGCGGACTGTCAATTTGACCTTTGATGAAAGCCTCTGGTGTTTCCACTCGAATAACATCAACATCTACATTATAAGAATCACCTGAGATATAATGCTTGAGTCTTTGTCCATTCACCACTTGCGTGGCATTGCCTTGGAGAGAACTAATTTTAATTGCTCCTGAACGATACACCTCCTCAACAACATATGGTCCTTCCCATTTCGAGAGTAATTTCCCTGCAAAGAACCTGAGACGAGACCGATACAATAGGACTTTATCCCCAATATTAAACTCTCTTTTGATAATCCTTCTATCATGCTATTTCTTAACTTTCTCTTTAAAGAGTTTAGCATTTTCATAAGCTTCACTTCTCCATTCATCTAGAGAACTTAATTGCAGCAACCTCTTATTACCGGCTAGTTTTGGATCTTTGTTTAGTTCTCTAACAGCCCAATAAGCTTTGTGCTCTAGTTCTAAAGGTAAATGACAAGCTTTTCCATAAACCATTTTATAAGGTGACATTCCCATGGGGTTTTTATAAGCAGTTCTATAAGCCCATAGTGCTTCCTTCAATCACTACTAGGAAAAAGGCATTCAGTGGCGCACCAC
Source organism: Lolium perenne (assembly GCF_019359855.2). Taxonomy (NCBI): domain Eukaryota; kingdom Viridiplantae; phylum Streptophyta; class Magnoliopsida; order Poales; family Poaceae; genus Lolium; species Lolium perenne. The sequence continues at coordinate 263,339,310 of NC_067247.2, forward strand.
ATATAGCCATCAGTGGCGCACTAGTGGTGCGCCACTGTTATCACGCCACTGCTAACTCCTAGTAGTGGCGCACTAGTGGTGCGCCACTACTAGCCTTGATAACAGTGGCGCACTGCGTGGTGCGCCATTGACATGTCCAGCAGTGCGCCACTATTACTCCAAATTGGTGCGCCACTGTTGGTCAGCTGTAGTGCGCCACTACTGTCTAGCCAAGGTGCGCCACTGCTAGACTTTGTGGTGCGCCACTGCTTCAGTGAGGTGCTGCGCCACTGCTGCGTGTGGACGTGCGCCACTGCTGCGTGTGGACGTGCGCCACTGCTGAAGTGCCTGGTGCGCCACTGCTAGAATCGTAGGGGATCACAGGGCAGTGCGCCACTGGAGCCAGGGCAGTGCGCCACTGCTACTTAGTGGCAGTGCGCCACTGATGGGCGACCAGTGCGCCACTGCTACAATTTCGATTTTTTTTTGTATCCTGGCAGGTATTTATACAGGTTGTATATGGTACAATAGCACAATACAGGATATATAACACATATACACAACAGCACAGCTCATCCATACATAGTTCTTCACATTAGCCCCACATGATTCACAAGATTTCACATTAGAGAAGTTACGAGGTTACAATGCAAGTTACGGGGTTACAATGCAAGTTACGGGGTTACAAAGTCGCAAATGATTACACAAGATCGATCATCTAAAGTACAATCACATAGAAGAGGGCTAGAGTCAGTACTAGCACCATCCCGATGATAGTGGTCTTCATCCGGTTCCTCCTCCGCTCCCTCCTCTCTCCCGCCAAATAGCGTGCGTATCTATCTTCGGCCTCCGCTCTAGTGGTGTACCCTTTGTAGCTGTTACCGCTAAAACAGTGAACCTGTCTCCGACACTCCTCCCAGTCGTTGTAGACTCCGGGAACCTTGCCCTTGTACACGACATACCACGTCATATCTGCACATATATGAACAAGCCAAAGAAACATTAGTGCACGCTCATAGATGTTTGCAACGAATAAGAGCAAACTCAAAAACGATCCGAGTAGTATGAACTAAAAGGCATGCCTCATACATTGTTGGTCGGAACAAATATCAACATTTAGGGAAGGGGTTAGTGAAACCAAGTAGGATGCACAAGAGATTGATACTTGTGTCATCGCACCAGGTTCACTAGCCCCTCCCCCAAGTGTACAAGTGACCAAACATTCTAATCATCGGCATTTTGAAATACGAAAGCAAATGGAAGAATGACAAGGGCCTCATACTTTGTCGGTCCAAACAAATATTAACATTTAGGGAAGGCGTTAGCGAGGCCAAGTAGGATGCACAAGAGATTGATATTTGTGCCATCGCACCAGGCTCGCTAGCGCCTCCCCCAAGTGTAGTGACCACAAAATTTAATCATCGGCCAATGCAATTAAGAAGTGCCAACTCAAATAAGAAACAAGTAGCTAGTATGAACTAAATGGAATGCCTCATACATTGTTGGTCGAAACAAATATGAACATCCCGGGATGGCGTTAGTGAGGCCAGGTAGGATGCAGAAGAGATTGATATTTATGCCATCACACCAGGCTCACTAGCGACACCCCGGAGTGTACAGTTGACCGAACATTCTAATCATCGGCACTAAAATGGAAGAAAGAGCCAAGTGGTATCAACTAAATAGCATATGCCTCATACATTATTGGTCGGAACAAATATTAACATTCAGGTAAGGGGTTAGTGAAACCAAGTAGGATGCACAAGAGATTGATACTTGTGTCATCGCACCAGGTTCACTAGCCCCTCCCCCGAGTGTACAAGTGACCAAACATTCTAATCATCGGCATTTTGAAATACAAAAGCAAATGGAAGAATGACAAGGGCCTCATACTTTGTCCGTCAAAACAAATATTAACATTCCGTGATGGCGTAAGTGAGGCCAGGTAGGATGCGCAAGACATGGATATTTGTGCCATCACACCAGGCTCACTTACGTCACCACGAAGTGTACAAGTGACCAACCATTCTAATCATCGGCCAATGCAATTAAGAAGTGCCAACTCAAATAAGAAGATAAGTAGCTAGTATGAACTAAATGGAATGCCTCATACTTTGTCGGTCAAAACAAATATTAACATTCCGTGATGGCGTCAGCGAGGCCAGGTAGGATGCACAAGAGATTGATATTTGTGCCATCACACCAGGCTCGCTTACGTCACCACGGAGCGTACAAGTGACCAACCATTCTAATCATCGGCCAATACAATTAAGAAGTGCCAACTCAAACAAGAGATAAGTAGCTAGTATGAACTAAATGGAATGCCTCATACATTGTTGGTCAAAACAAATTTTAACATTGAGGGATGGAGTAAGCGAGGCCAGGTAGGATGCACAAGACATGGATATTTGTGCCATCACACCAGGCTCGCTTGCTCCACCCCCAAGTGTACAAGTGACCAACCATTCTAATCATCGGCATATGCAAACAAAATTAACGACCAAATCAAGTGCGGAAAACGACAGAGCCATATATATAAGTTCACAAACATAGCCAAACTAGTAATTAATAGCAAGTAAAGAGCTGGATAAAGTTTATTACAACAGAAGCTCGTCTTTAGTTCACAACTACATAACTAGGCTCGCACATCAAGACTTTCTCGGAGCGTGGATAAAACTGCCGCCTTTCTTCAAGCACATCCATGAGCGGTAGTCGTCACCCTGCATTTGGAGCATTGTGTCTATGTCACTGTTTGACGGCTGATAGCCGGCGTAGAACTCCCCCGCGGTTCTAACGACATCTTGATGGATGATTTCACAAAACTCTACTTGAATGCGGAAGAAGTCTTGCTTGATGCCGTCGTCAGGGACCCGTGACAATTTGTTGGCCCAGTCTCTGAGATGCTCAGGTAGCGTAAGCTGCTGCTGGTCCCGTATGAACTTATCCATGTGATAGAGGGCGTAGTAGGCATCCTTGTTACTAGAAGGCGGCTTCTTGACGCAGGGAAACTTTGTTTGGTGCTTGAACACATGCTTCCCGTACCTAACATTTGGCCTCTGCATGTTGCCTTTCGCTTTGACGTAGCCATTGAGAGCATCATCAAGTACGGCCTTGACATTCGTGTAGTCCGTGGTTGACTTACCGTCCGCATCGAGGTATGTGGCCACGGAATGTTTCGGGGTTATGGAGATGAGTGTGCAGGTTTTGTCTCTGCGTAGAACACATAATGTTTAAGAACATGACGATTGAAATCTAAAAAAATCACGAGTTAAGACCGGCATGGTGAGGGGGTGACTTACTCGGGAAATACAGGCAGGAGGATGTTACACTTCTTCTGGTTCGCTAGAAAGAAGTCTTTGAGGTATCCACTCGCGACTGCCCGGTCTCCGGTGGTGGCCAAGAGGACGGCACGCATGTAGAAGGGGTCGGCTATCGCGATGTCCGGGATGTTGTGTCTAATGATCTGCATCGCCTTGCTGAGCGAGTATAGGCGAATGAAGGTGTAGTGCAGCGGATAACTGTTCAGCATGGCGAAATGTCATCATACCGCAGGAAGATCTTCTCCGCGAAGCCACTATCGACAAAGCCATGGCCCGAGGGCACCTTGGCAATATACACTGGGTATCCATGATCTTTCTCCCTGAGACGCCGCTCCTCCATAAACATAACACCGTCAACCAGAGATCGCATAGGACCGGGTGCAGCATCGTACAATCTTTGAATTAGCATCCGCTCACCCGACACATGCACCCTCGCCTCTATATTCTTGGGCACTGGTGGCCCGTCCTGAGCACGGATAGGTGCCGGCTGGCTGGCAGACTTGTCATCCTTCTTCTTTCTTTTCCGTCCCTTCGGCTTCGTATTTACTGGGACTGCATTCTCCTCTTCGCAAGCCTTCTTCAGTGTGTTAGTGTTGACTGTCAAAACCCACCGGCGGGCAGCGACGGCCAACACGGTAGAGCTGGGAACAACCTAGAGCTGCGGCTGGCTGAGGTCCCTCCGAGCGACGGCCCGCAAAGCCTTCTGGTCACACGTCCGATGCTGATCGCAAGGGCGTGCCACCTGACCTATACCTGGTCAGGAAGGTGATGGAGATGCCTCGCTTAGTTTCCTGCATGGTATACACGTAAACATTAAATACGAGCCTCGATCGGCTCTCAGGTTATCCTGTGAATCGGCTCAAGGAGCCGATCCACCCATGATTCGTACGGGGTGCACGAATATATGGTGGTCCTGCTTGATCAAGATAAAGCTAATTAGATCTACGACGATTTAGGGTTTTCACCGCATAATCGGATCATCCTACTCCAGGTTGGGCCTCGCGGCCACGCACGGTGATCGTAAGCCGATCCTAAACAAGGCCTAAAAACCAACACGAAGTTGATCCCCGGAACATCCTGTTTAGGACTAGCGAACGACACCCTACGTGCCGCTGGATCCTCCCCCCCTTTGTAAGGCCTAACTATTGTAGATATTAAACTAATCCTTGTAGAACAAGGAGCAATCGTAACGGATCAGATCTACTAAATAATGATCAAGCGGGGTGCCGCCCCCACACCTAAGATAGGTGTGAGGGCGGCTAGACATGCAACGGTTGCACTACGATAGCATGTTACGCGAAGAACTATGCTAACCCTAACACATCTATGATAACTACGTTGCTCGCCATCAACAAGGCTTCAGTACGAGCAACGCATGAACAACGTGGAGCTTGTGCTGCCTAGATCGCAAGATGCGATCTAGGCAGCATGTCGCTTACCGGTAGAAACCCTCGAGACGAAGGAGTTGGCGATGCGCCGAGATTGATTTGTTTGGTTGAACGTGTGTTGTTGTTTTTTTCCATAAACCCTAGATACATATTTATAGTCCAAGGGACTTTCTAATTCAGGTGTGCACCTAACCGTGCACGGGTAAAACTCTATTTTCTAATCTAAGATGCGATCTACTATAATTACAGATACAAGGGCAAACTAGCCCAAACTCAGCATAACAGGCCGATTCACGTAATTCTACCATGTATATTCTTCAAATCCATCTTGATCGCGGCCCACCTCTGACTCGGTCAAATTCTGGTGATAACACATGCCCCCCTGGTTTTGGAATTGGTAATTCCAAAATCACTCTGCTTTCCTTCGTCGGGTCATGTCGTGGCAGAACAGAGCCGTTGCAGTATCCGTCATCATTATGCCCTGTCTTCTCAGCTTCTCTGCAAAATTCGATAGCTCTGGCATCACCTCCTTGGAAACTGTAATGGCGTTAAATTTCCACCATGCTTCTCATTATTTAATCGTGCCGACTGATTAACCCTCTTCATCCCCCTTCTCTGTTCCAGCCATCGGCACCAAAAAACCCTCTTCTCCCTCAGCCATGTCGTCTTCTTCCTCATCTTCCGTCTCTCTCCAATCCTCTTCCTCAAGCGAGTTGGTCCCAGAGCACGACAAGATGGAGGCGTACAACCGCCAGGCTCCCAAACATTGGGACAAGCAGGAGTGGAACTTCGACTTCGTGCCGGAGGGTGAGGACCTCGTCTGGTCAGATGGGGACATGCCCCTAACCGACGGGGAAGATGACCTCCGGTACCTGGTTGACGGAGCACTGGAGGCGGAGAGCAGCGACGACGACCCTCCCTTCCGGGGTAAATTCACATCCGTCACCAAAAGAGAAGAAGAGGATGTCGAAGATGAAGACACCTCCTCCGACATGAAGAAGGAATAGGAGGACGACACCTCCTCCGACGAACCGCCGGCGAAACACATCCGGGGCTGGGCTTGGTCAGACGAGGACGATGATGATGACGAAGAAAAAGCCCCCGCTGAAGGTCACAGTAGCAGCACCGAGGGATTCGTCGACAGCAGCAATGAGGGCAGCTACCTCAGCGACGGCAAAGACGGCAACAGTCCTTAGAATAGGGACCTACTAGTAAAAGATTAGCAGTAGCAATCTGTCCCCTTTGCTAAACAATCGGCTCCTCTTTGTAAGAAATCTTATTATCAATGAAAAATTTCTTTTGATTTTGCCGATGTTCTTTATGCCGACTCAGCCGATTTTCCTCATCTGACCTTGACGGTTACTAACCAATGCTTAATGACCAGCGAGACAAGCTAATTCAGTCATCCTTCCAAGTTAACTAGCCCTACCGATGACGATAGCACTGGGTGCAGCCGATCGCAGCAGACCGGCTTCCTTTGATTTTGAGCGGACGTTCCCAAGAGAGTCCCAGAACCATTGCTGAATCAGCTCGGATGCTGAAACTGATGACTCTGTAACCAAGCATCATTCTTCAGAACAGTTGCAACGTAGAGCCAGCTGATTCCAACAAAATCGGCTCCCAAAGCCAAGAACCCCTCGGGCAAGTCGCTCTCCGAGCCCCATCCAAAACGAGCCAACTGCGTCGCCATTGGTTTCCACGTTTGCAGAAACAGCCGATTCCAACAAAATCGGCTCTCTAAAGATATTTTAGGGCGAGCTGCCCCCGAGCCTTAATCAAGGCGAGAACCCCCGAGCCTTAATCAAGGCGAGAACGACGGCAAGGATGCACAGATCAAACAAAAAGGCTCTGACCTCAGGTAATCTGGTAATCCGAGATAACCACCAGGAAGAATCAGCCAAACTTGCCCCAGATCTTGTAGATGAGACACCACCAGCCTAATGAGAAAGAGGCTGCCTGAAAACCATCTTGGCGAAAATCTGGGCCTTGAGCACATAGCTGGCAGGTCTTGTGTAACCGTACTAGAGTCGATGGCTGCGCATCGGCTTTGCTTCTTGCGCCAATTTTTTTTTTTTTATTTGGCCGATTTTTCTTAATCGGCCCCCAATGTTTCACTGCACGCATGTTTACACATGTTTATCTGCACATGTTCATCTGACTATATGCCCCCCGAGCCGAATCTGCCAGATGACTGCAGATATCGGCTTTTATGGTTAGCCAGGGTACTGCACTTGCACGTCGGCTCCGCGAGGATTCGTGCTGACTTTCATCTGCCGACGTGGCCGCTGCCCAGTGGATCGATGCTGAACACAAGCAGAACATATGGTAAAGATAATTTTGGCCGTTTGCTGGAATCGGCCTCCATATCTCTTGAAGTGTGGACTGAAGGTTCTGTAATACTCCTTCATAATTTATGGGGCCGATCACAAGGATCAGCCTCGCCCTGTTTGCTCATTGGTTTAACCTTGCTACTCGGTCAGGCTGGTGGATAAAACCAGCCCCACCTCTGACTTGATGCGCCTGCTGTCGTCCACCTTGAGTGCATCGTAGAATCGTGGAGCTCTAAGCTCCGTCGGAAGGACGAGCACCATGTTCGTGCCAGCCGATGTTTCATCATCGGCTTTCTTTTGCTTGGGACGCCACTCCATTTTCCGTGGACGACCCTCTTCATCCAGGGTTCGCTGAACTTTCGCAGCCAGATCAGGCCGTGCCTTCCTTAGCGTGTGCAGGTATAACCTTTCGGCTTCCTCCAGGCCGCGCAATCGCTGAACCCTGCGCTTTTGTGAACGGCTGAGTCCGTCAGGGCACCACCTTGGATGGTGGTACCTGTCTTCTTCTTCCTCTTGTCCCTCGTCTTCGGAATCCTCGAGATCTGCCCAACGAGGGGACTCAGCGCGTTTGCTCTGTGGCGGGAGAGGCCCTAAGCGCTCGAACACAGACACGTTGGTTGCCTCCTTCTTCTTCTGGTTGCATTCTGGGCAATTGCCGATTGTGGGCAATCGGCTCATTCCTGAATCCCAGCAGTGTCTGAAGAAGGGGCAGTCCCAGTGCCTGGCGTTGTCATCTTGCTCCCTTGATCTTTCCGTGGCACAGCGCTCGTGCTCCTCCTCATCGCGATCGTGCCGACGATGTCTTCTGGCTTCTCTAGCCAGACGATCTCCTTCATCATCATAGCTGGACCGTCGGCGTTGGTCATACTGACTTACATACTTGTTGAGGAGGTGATCAGAGAGGGGTCGTGATACGTCTCTGACGTATCGATAATTTCTTATGTTCCATGCCACATTATTGATGTTATCTACATGTTTTATGCACACTTTATGTCATATTCGTGCATTTTCTGGAACTAACCTATTAACAAGATGCCGAAGTGCCAGTTGCTGTTTTCTGCTGTTTTTGGTTTCAGAAATCCTAGTAAGGAAATATTCTCGGAATTGGACGAAATCAAAGCCCAGGGGCCTATTTTCTCACGAAGCTTCCAGAAGTCCGAAGGAGAGACGAAGAGGGGCCACGGAGGGGCCACACCCTAGGGCGGCGCGGCCCCCCCTTGGCCGCGCGGCCCTGTGGTGTGGGGCCCCCGTGCCGCCTCTTGACCTGCCCTTTCGCCTATAAAAAATCTCCGTGACGAAAACCCCAGTACCGAGAACCACGATACGGAAAACCTTCCAGAGACGCCGCCGCCGCCGATCCCATCTCGGGGGATCCAGGAGATCGCCTCCGGCACCCTGCCGGAGAGGGGAATCATCTCCCGGAGGACTCTACGCCGCCATGGTCGCCTCCGGTGTGATGTGTGAGTAGTCTACCCCTGGACTATGGGTCCATAGCAGTAGCTAGATGGTTGTCTTCTCCCCATTGTGCTATCATTGTCGGATCTTGTGAGCTGCCTAACATGATCAAGATCATCTATCTGTAATTCTATATGTTGCGTTTGTTGGGATCCGATGAATAGAGAATACTTGTTATGTTGATTATCAAAGCTATGCTTATGTGTTGTTTATGATCTTGCATGCTCTTCGTTATTAGTAGATGCTCTGGCCAAGTTGATGCTAGTAACTCCAAGAGGGAGTATTTATGCTCGATAGTGGGTTCATGCCTCTGTGATTCTGGAGGAGTGACAAGAACCACTAAGGTTATGGATGTGCTGTTGCCACTAGGGATAAAACATTAGTGCTATGTTCAAGGATGTAGTCACTAGTTACATTACGCGCAATACTTAATGCAATTGTCTGTTGTTAGCAACTTAATACTGGAGGGGGTTCGGATGATAACCTGAAGGTGGACTTTTTAGGCATAGATGCAGTTGGATGACGGTCTATGTACTTTGTCGTAATGCCCAATTAAATCTCACTATACTAATCATGATATGTATGTGCATGGTCATGCTCTCTTTATTTGTCAATTGCCCAACTGTAATTTGTTCACCCAACATGCTGTTCGTCTTATGGGAGAGACACCTCTAGTGAACTGTGGACCCCGGTCCAATTCTCTTTACTGAAATACAATCTACTGCAATACTGTTCTACTGTTTTCTGCAAACAATCATCTTCCACACAATACGGTTAATCCTTTGTTACAGCAAGCCGGTGAGATTGACAACCTCACTGTTTCGTTGGGGCAAAGTACTTTGGTTGTGTTGTGCAGGTTCCACGTTGGCGCCGGAATCTCTGGTGTTGCGCCGCACTACATCCCGCCGCCATCAACCTTCAACGTGCTTCTTGGCTCCTCCTGGTTCGATAAACCTTGGTTTCTTTCTGAGGGAAAACTTGCTGCTGTGCGCATCATACCTTCCTCTTGGGGTTGCCCAACGAACGTGTGAAATACACGCCATCAAGCATATTTTCTGGCGCCGTTGCCGGGGAGATCAAGACACGCTGCAAGGGGAGTCTCCACTTCTCAATCTCTTTACTTTGTTTTTGTCTTGCTTAGTTTTATTTACTACTTTGTTTGCTGCACTAAATCAAAATACAAAAAAATTAGTTGCTAGTTTTACTTTATTTGCTATCTTGTTTGCTATATCAAAAACACAAAAAAATTAGTTACTTGTTTTACTTTACTTAATATCATGCATGTTTTTATTTCACTAGTTAAGCATAATGGAAAACAACAAAAATATGAGAGATCTTTATGAACTTTATCTTGAATTAGGACATGATGTGTTTGAAGAGAGAATTAAAAAACCCATTGAACTTTATATGCATGCTAATGGGAATGTTATTACTATGGATGCTTTGAACACCATTGTTGCTAATGCTATGGAAAATTCTAAGCTTGGGGAAGCTGGCTCTGATGAGCATGATATTTTTAGTCCCCCAAGCATTGAGGAGAAAATTTTCTTTTATGACTACAATATGCCTCCTATATATGATGATAGCCACTTTGTTGAATTTGCTCCCACTACAACTAATAAAATTGATTATGCTTACGTGGAGAGTAATAATTTTATGCATGAGACTCATGATAAGAATGCTTTATGTGATAGTTACATTGTTGAGTTTGCTCATGATGCTACTGAAAATTATTATGAGAGAGGAAAATATGGTTGTAGAAATTTTCATGTTACAAAAACACCTCTCTATGTGCTAAATTTTTTGAAGCTACACTTGTTTTATCTTTTTATGCTTGTTACTTTGCTCTTCATGAATTTATTTGTGTACAAGATTCCTTTTCATAGGAAGCATGTTAGGCTTAAATTTGTTTTGAATTTGCCTCTTGATGCTCTCTTTTGCTTCAAATACTATTTCTTGCGAGTGCATCATTAAAACTGCTGAGCCCATCTTAATGGCTATAAAGAAAGAACTTCTTGGGAGATAACCCATGTGTTATTTTGCTACAGTACTTTGTTTTTATTTTGTGTCTTGGAAGTTGTTTACTACTGTAGCAACCTCTCCTTATCTTAGTTTTGTGTTTTGTTGTGCCAAGTTAAGCCGTTGATAGAAAAGTAAGTACTAGATTTGGATTACTGCACAGTTCCAGATTTCTTTGCTGTCACGAATCTGGGTCCACCTCCCTGTAGGTAACTCAGAAAATTAAGCCAATTTACGTGCATGATCCTCAGATATGTACGCAACTTTCATTCAATTTGAGCATTTTCATTTGAGCAAGTCTGGTGCCATTTTAAAATTCGTCAATACGAACTGTTTTGTTTTGACAGATTCTGCCTTTTATTTCGCATTGCCTCTTTCGCTATGTTGGATGAATTTCTTTGATCCACTAATGTCCAGTAGCATTATGCAATGTCCAGAAGTGTTAAGAATGATTGTGTCACCTCTGAATATGTCAATTTATAATGTGCACTAACCCTCTAATGAGTTGTTTCGAGTTTGGTGTGGAGGAAGTTTTCAAGGATCAAGAGAGGAGTATGCTGCAACATGATCAAGGAGAGTGAAAGCTCTAAGCTTGGGGATGCACCCGGTGGTTCACCCCTGCATATATCAAGAAGACTCAAGCGTCTAAGCTTGGGGATGCCCAAGGCATCCCCTTCTTCATCGACAACATTATCAGGTTCCTCCCGAAACTATATTTTTATTCCATCACATCTTATGTGCTTTTTCTTGGAGCGTCGGTTTGTTTTGTTTTTTGTTTTGTTTGAATAAAATGGATCCTAGCATTCACTTTATGGGAGAGAGACACGCTCCGCTGTAGCATATGGACAAGTATGTCCTTGGTTTCTACTCATAGTATTCATGGCGAAGTTTCTCCTTCGTTAAATTGTTATATGGTTGGAATTGGAAAATGATACATGTAGTAATTGCTATAAATGTCTTGGGTAATGTGATACTTGGCAATTGTTGTGCTCATGATTAAGCTCTTGCATCATATGCTTTGCACCCATTAATGAAGAAATACATAGAGCATGCTAAAATTTGGTTTGCATATTTGGTTTCTCTAAGGTCTAGATAATTTCTAGTATTGAGTTTGAACAACAAGGAAGACGGTGTAGAGTCTTATAATGTTTTCAATATGTCTTTTATGTGAGTTTTGCTGCACCGGTTCATCCTTGTGTTTGTTTCAAATAAGCCTTGCTAGCCTAAACCTTGTATCGAGAGGGAATACTTCTCATGCATCCAAAATACTTGAGCCAACCACTATGCCATTTGTGTCCACCATACCTACCTACTACATGGTATTTTCCGCCATTCCAAAGTAAATTGCTTGAGTGCTACCTTTAAAATTCCATCATTCACCTTTGCAATATATAGCTCATGGGACAAATAGCTTTAAACTATTGTGGTATTGAATATGTAATTATGCACTTTATCTCTTATTAAGTTGCTTGTTGTGCGATAACCATGTTTACTGGGGACGCCATCAACTACTCTTTGTTGAATTTCATGTGAGTTGCTATGCATGTTCGTCTTGTCTGAAGTAAGAGAGATCTACCACCATAGGGTTAAGCATGCATATGTTAGAGAAGAACATTGGGCCGCTTAACTAAAGCCATGTTCCATGGTGGAAGTTTCAGTTTTGGACAACAATCCTCAAATCTCAAATGAGAAAATTATTAATTGTTGTTATATGCTTATGCATAAAAGAGGAGTCCATTATCTGTTGTCTATGTTGTCCCGGTATGGATGTCTAAGTTGAAGAATAATCAATAGCGAGAAATCCAATGCGAGCTTTCTCCTTAGACCTTTGTACAGGCGGCATAGAGGTACCCCTTTGTGACACTTGGTAAAAACAATGCATTGTGATGATCCGGTAGTCCAAGCTAATTAGGACAAGGTGCGGGCACTATTAGTATACTATGCATGAGGCTTGCAACTTGTAAGATATAATTTACATGATACATATGCTTTATTACTACCGTTGACAAAATTGTTTCATGTTTTCAAAATCAAAGCTCTAGCACAAATATAGCAATCGATGCTTTTCCTCTATGGAGGACCATTCTTTTACTTTCAATGTTGAGTCAGTTCACCTATTTCTCTCCACCTCAAGAAGCAAACACTTGTGTGAACTATGCATTGATTCCTACATACTTGCTTATTGCACTTATTATATTACTCTATGTTGACAATATCCATGAGATATACATGTTACAAGTTGAAAGCAACCGCTGAAACTTAATCTTCTTTTGTGTTGCTTCAATACCTTTACTTTGAATTATTGCTTTATGAGTTAACTCTTATGCAAGACTTATTGATGCTTGTCTTGAAGTGCTATTCATGAAAAGTCTTTGCTTTATGATTCACTTGTTTACTCATGTCATATACATTGTTTTGATCGCTGCATTCACTACATATGCTTTACAAATAGTATGATCAAGATTATGATGGCATGTCACTCCAGAAATTATACGTGTTATCGTTTTACCTGCTCGGGACGAGCAGAACTAAGCTTGGGGATGCTGATACGTCTCCGACGTATCGATAATTTCTTATGTTCCATGCCACATTATTGATGTTATGTACATGGTTTCTGCACACTGTATGTCATAGTCGTGCTTTTTCTGGCACTAACCTATTAACAAGATGCCGAAGTGCGATTCTTGCTGTTTTCTGCTGTTTTTGGTTTCAGAAATCCTAGTAAGGAAATATTCTCGGAATTGGACGAAATCAAAGCCCAGGGGCCTATTTTCTCACGAAGCTTCCGAAGTCCGAAGGAAAAGACGAAGAGGGGCCACGGAGGGCCACACCCTAGGGCGGCGCGGCCCCCCCCTTGGCCGCGCGGCCTGTGGTGTGGGGCCCCGTGCCGCCTCTTGACCTGCCCTTTCGCCTATAAAAAATCTCCGTGACGAAACCCCAGATGCGAGAACCACGATACGGAAAACCTTCCCGGAGACGCCGCCGCCGCCGATCCCATCTCGGGGATCCAGGGAGATCGCCTCCGGCACCCTGCCGGGAGAGGGGAATCATCTCCCGGGAGGACTCTACGCCGCCATGGTCGCCTCCGGTGTGATGAGTGAGTAGACTCCCCCGGGACTATGGGTCCATAGCAGTAGCTAGATGGTTGTCTTCTCCCCATTGTGCTATCATTGTCGGATCTTGTGAGCTGCCTAACATGATCAAGATCATCTATCTGTAATTCTATATGTTGCGTTTGTTGGGATCCGATGAATAGAGAATACTTGTTATGTTGATTATCAAAGCTATGCTTATGTGTTGTTTATGATCTTGCATGCTCTCCGTTATTAGTAGATGCTCTGGCCAAGTTGATGCTAGTAACTCCAAGAGGGAGTATTTATGCTCGATAGTGGGTTCATGCCTCTGTGAATCTGGAGGAGTGACAAGAACCACTAAGGTTATGGATGTGCTGTTGCCACTAGGGATAAAACATTAGTGCTATGTTCAAGGATGTAGTCACTAGTTACATTACGCGCAATACTTAATGCAATTGTCTGTTGTTAGCAACTTAATACTGGAGGGGGTTCGGATGATAACCTGAAGGTGGACTTTTTAGGCATAGATGCAGTTGGATGACGGTCTATGTACTTTGTCGTAATGCCCAATTAAATCTCACTATACTCATCATGATATGTATGTGCATGGTCATGCTCTCTTTATTTGTCAATTGCCCAACTGTAATTTGTTCACCCAATATGCTGTTCGTCTTATGGGAGAGACACCTCTAGTGAACTGTGGACCCCGGTCCAATTCTCTTTACTGAAATACAATCTACTGCAATACTGTTCTACTGTTTTCTGCAAACAATCATCTTCCACACAATACGGTTAATCCTTTGTTACAGCAAGCCGGTGAGATTGACAACCTCACTGTTTCATTGGGGCAAAGTACTTTGGTTGTGTTGTGCAGGTTCCACGTTGGCGCCGGAATCTCTGGTGTTGCGCCGCACTACATCCCGCCGCCATCAACCTTCAACGTGCTTCTTGGCTCCTCCTGGTTCGATAAACCTTGGTTTCTTTCTGAGGGAAAACTTGCTGCTGTGCGCATGATACCTTCCTCTTGGGGTTGCCCAACGAACGTGTGAAATACACGCCATCAGGTCGCTGATATCTTATGTTCTTCACTTCTCCCTCTGTGACGTAGCGCTTGCCATCATGACGGAGCCGATCGCGTGGAGCGGCTTCCTCTGTGTCCTTGCTACGAGAGCAGCTGCCCTCGTCTCCATCTTTGCCAGAGTGGTTCCCAGGTCCTACCATGTTGATGCTGAACGAGGATCCTGGCTGGCAACCTTCAGGGTAAGTGCACTCCACCATGTTTACGGCGGGAAAGGGCTGGGTGTCGACCTTCATGGCGTACTGGTTGAAAATTAGACGCCCTTTTTCTATCGCCGCTTGGATGTGCTGACGCCATACCCGGCAGTCGTTGGTGGCATGGGAGAGCGAGTTGTGCCATTTGCAGTATGGCTTTCCATTCAGCTCTTGCACCGTGGGGAATTTGAGACCTTCAGGAATCGTCAACTGTTTCTCCTTAAGCAGGAGGTCGAAGATTTGCTCAGTCTTGGTTATGTCAAAATCAAATCCCCTGGGTGGGCCTGGTGGCTTTACCCATTTGCAGGACACGGGGGTTCCTCCTCGAGTCCATTCAGCCACTGCTACCTCTTGGTCTCCCGCAGGAACTTCGTCTTCCTCTGCATCGACCAGGACTACTGCACGCTTGAACTTGTCTTGGTACAGGTCCGGGTGGCGCTGTTCATATGCCGACAGTTTCTGAACCATGTGCGCCAATGAGGGATAATCTGCTTGGGAGGCCATGTCCTTGAGCTGTGTTGCAAGGCCTGCTACGCCAACTCGATTGCTTCCTTTTCGATTATACGAACCGAATAACATCGGTTCCTAAGATTCTGAAGCGCTGGATGTATTACATCACACAGTTTCTCCGCGCTTCTGACGTAGTTGTGCTAGATCGGCAATGCCAGACTCGGAAGCCTCTGAATGGTACTGCATATGGAACTGCTCTTCCAACTGCTTCCAAGTCCGGATGGAGTCTGGTGGCAAAGAGGTATACCATCCAAAAGCCGATCCCGTGAGGGACTGTGAGAAGAGCCTCACGCGTAGCTGATCCGACACTGAAGCCGGTCCTAGTTGCGCCAAATATCGGCCGACGTGCTCGATGGAGCTGGAACCATCTGATCCACTGAATTTGGAGAAATCAGGGAGCCGATATTTAGGTGGCAGCGGGATCATCTCGTAATCGTCGGGGTACGGCTTGGAATAGCCGATTGCCCTCCTTTTCGGCACCATGCCGAACTGGTCTCTCAAGATAGTAATCGATCTGATCCGTCTGTGGCCGGCTGCAGGAGTTGAACTCTGAAGATTCGCCGGGGTGGCGTACTTAGCCAGCCATGTTTGCTTTTCCAGCTCTGAGCCAACTGCAGGAGCTGAGCTCTGGAGGTTCGTAGGGGTGGCGTACTTAGTTAGCCACGTCTGCTTCTCAAGCTCTGTCGCTGACGTTCCTCCTGTTTTCCCAGAAGTCCCTGATGTTGTGGCCTGGTTTGTGAGTGCCCAGTTGCCACAATCTGGCACATACGTGCACGCGTACCCGTGAGGGATCTCCTTAGGCGCCTCAGGCAAGAACTGGTAATCACTAGGGTCACCACCAATCTTGTAGACGACGAATGCCGGTGTAGCCGGCATTTCTGGTGCTGCCAAGGCATATGGCAGCGGTGGACGGGACTGGAGTGGCAACTCTCCTTGATGCGTCCCGAGAGCTGGTCCTGACGGCGAGTACTGGTGCCTCATGATCTCCTGGATCACACGAAGAGCGACACGCTCCAACGTGTTGACCAGGTTCTCAGAGTGACGGTGTAGCGAGTGAGCCACCAAGTAGTTGATCTCCTGCCGCAGGGACCTGGTGCGTTCCTCCGACGGGGCAGAGAGGTCTATCCCATCGAGTGCACCTTGCGGTGAGAACCCCTTTCATCTGATGCCATGGGAACGGGTTCTCTGAAAAGAGCCGATGAGGTCGGCTTCGAGGGTGACTTTGATCTCGTCATACCTCTTCTTGAGCTCGTCGGGCAGCTCCTCGTAGGTGACTGGCGTGCCGTCCGCCATCTCAGATGTAGATGGCGATGTGGTTGATGTAGAAGCTTGTCCCACCGGGCGTGCCAGAATGTGTTGACTGTCAAAACCCACCGGCGGGCAGCGACGGCCAACACGGTAGAGCCGGGAACAACCTAGAGCTGCGGCTGGCTGAGGTCCCTCCGAGCGACGGCCCGCAAAGCCTTCTGGTCACACGTCCGATGCTGATCGCAAGGGCGTGCCACCTGACCTATACCTGGTCAGGAAGGTGATGGAGATGCCTCGCTTAGTTTCCTGCATGGCATACACGTAAACATTAAATACGAGCCTCGATCGGCTCTCAGGTTATCCTGTGAATCGGCTCAAGGAGCCGATCCACCCATGATTCGTACGGGGTGCACGAATATATGGTGGTCCTGCTTGATCAAGATAAAGCTAATTAGATCTACGACGATTTAGGGTTTTCACCGCATAATCGGATCATCCTACTCCAGGTTGGGCCTCGCGGCCACGCACGGTGATCGTAAGCCGATCCTAGACAAGGCCTAAAAACCAACACGAAGTTGATCCCCGGAATATCCTGTTTAGGACTAGCGAACGACACCCTACGTGCCGCTGGATCCTCCCCCCCTTTGTAAGGCCTAACTATTGCAGATATTAAACTAATCCTTGTAGAACAAGGAGCAATCGTAACGGATCAGATCTACTAAATAATGATCAAGCGGGGTGCCGCCCCCACACCTAAGATAGGTGTGAGGGCGGCTAGACATGCAAGGGTTGCACTACGATAGCATATTACGCGAAGAACTATGCTAACCCTAACACATCTATGATAACTACGTTGCTCGCCATCAACAAGGCTTCAGTACGAGCAACGCATGAACAACGTGGAGCTTGTGCTGCCTAGATCGCAAGATGCGATCTAGGCAGCATGTCGCTTACCGGTAGAAACCCTCGAGACGAAGGAGTTGGCGATGCGCCGAGATTGATTTGTTTGGTTGAACGTGTGTTGTTGTTTTTTTCCATAAACCCTAGATACATATTTATAGTCCAAGGGACTTTCTAATTCAGGTGTGCACCTAACCGTGCACGGGTAAAACTCTATTTTCTAATCTAAGATGCGATCTACTATAATTACAGATACAAGGGCAAACTAGCCCAAACTCAGCATAACAGGCCGATTCACGTAATTCTACCATGTATATTCTTCAAATCCATCTTGATCGCGGCCCACCTCTGACTCGGTCAAATTCTGGTGATAACAGTTAGGACTGATAACACTTCTCACCTCGGCTATCGGCTGAGTCTCGGTGAAGTCGGCAGCTGGAGGCGTCTCCTGAGAACAGAATAGGCGCCGCTTGTTGCAATAGGTTTTCCCCTCGGTGGCAGCTTGAGAGGGTTGGCTACTGAGATCGTAGTCCATCACCCCAAAATCGAAGTTGCAGTCCAGGTTGGCGAACGTACTGTCCTCGTCCGGACCATCGTTCGGATCCTGTGCCATCTGCATGTCCACATCAGCTGATGGCGGCACCGTTGGGGTGGTCTTGCCATGGCTTGGCGCCGGCACGGCTGGGGGTGCTGTCTGTGGGGTGGTGTCCCTCGCCCCCAAACGAATCTGGCTCTTTGGCCAAACCATGGACCAATTGAAGCAATGCTGGAGGGTAAGGACCTCATCTTCGTCGGCACCATGGGGTTGAAAGGGAGGTAGCACGTCGTCGTAGCCGCTAAGCACCCGAACCAGTTGAATCCTATACACGTCGGGTTGCATGGGTCTACCGTGTAACTGACGGTTGCTCGGTTGAGCGATTTTGGCCTTGGCAACATCGATCAACTCGCCGTTCACAAACTGCAGGAGAGTGCATGGGACGTCGACGGCGGAGCTCTGCGGAAAACATGTAGGGCGTTAGGGATGGCTAGCTAGTCAAAGGCAAGGATATGGAAGTCATTGGCCAAGGGTTGGTTACCGTGATGGCGTCCAGCTCGGCTAAGGTCGAGGCACCGCCGGCGGCGGGCGTGCAACTGATGGAGTGGCCGCTTGTTAGCACGGTGCCGGGCAGCGTATTATCCGCAGCGACGGGTGCATTGAGCTGAAGTAATGGCGCCACGGGAGACACCAAGGTTGGCGCCGCGGGAGCCACCACGGTTGGCGCCGCGGGAGCCACCAAGGTTGGCGCCGCCGGAGACACCATTGTTGCCGCCTGCGGACTCACCGATGGCTCCACGTTGTGGGAGTTGCTGCCCGTGAAACTGGGAACCGGGGGTTCCCCCTTTTGTCCTCCCCTATACCACGCGTCCAGACCGGCAACCAAGGTAGGGATGAGGGAGCTAAGCGTCGTGCCCACTTGGTCCTCCACTTGCTGTCGTTGCGTCCTCTGTTGGGTCTCCACGATGTGTTGCACTTGTTGCCGCACTTGCTCCTCGACCAATGTCGGGATCTGCGCAACTTGTGCCTTGAGCTGTGCGACCTCCTTCTCATCGATGGTGGCCTTTTTCTCCTTTTTCCCCGACTTATAGTATTCTGACCATTTCATAGAGCATCCTTCGCCGACCACACGACCAGCTGACGTCGGCTTACTCAATGGATCCCTCTTCTTGTGTGCATTCAACGCCCTATTTAAAGGGTTGTCCCAAGGGGCACACTGCGAGGAGCTCGTGGACCCCGCACCGCTACTAGCTTCCTTTTCACTTTCCGCAGCAACCTCCTTAGCCTACGGGAGGAACATGCATGAACCATTTAGAAATTTGGATTCATCAATAAGAATGCAACCATAAAGGAGCTAATTAAGCGGGTGCATTCCTTACCAGAAGAGCCTCAAACTGCTTCACCTCCGGAGTGGTGGTGAGCTCCTTTGTTTCCGGGTCAATACGGTACCGGGCCAGGAGAAAGTTCCTGGTTTGCTTGTTTTTGTATTGCGAGAAGAGGGGCTCGAGGCCGTTCTTCACACGCTCCTCATCCGCGGCGTCCCATTTCGGTTGCGCCACCCTAAAACCGCCAGGACCAAGTTTGTGGGTGCCTAAGTTCAGTTTTCGCATGTCCTTCCCCCACTGACTAGAATCCGACGTTGACTTGCTCTCGCACTTGATCTTGAAATCAGCGTAGTCTTGCTCGGTGATCAAGGGATTTGACTCCTTGATCTTCTCGTAACTCTCACCACTATTAATCATTTTCTTCACTCGGTTCCTCCAACTAGCGAGGACGGTGCTCATCTTCGTGAGGGCGGCATTGTGCACTTTGTTCCGCATGAGACGCTTTTCTGAGCAGTCCACCGGGAACTCGTATCGTTCGTGCAGCTTCTTGAAGAGGAGGGTGCGCAAATTCGCTCGGTCAGGATGCCTGAGGTTCTCGGTGTTGATCGAGACCGTGCTCCGGAGGATGCACCCGAGTTGGGCAGCGTACCCTTTGACTAAATCAGGGGGCGCCGTTGGAAGCCCACTGGCGTTCACTTCGGTGAATGCCTGCTTCACGATGCTGAGCACATTCGGGCGACGCTCCCTCCGTAGCTTCTTCGGTGCGCCGGTGTCATCCTCGCCGGCACCATCCGTGGTGTCATCCTCGCCGGCACCATCAGTGGTGTCATCCTCGGCGGCATCGTCCGCTCGGTACTCTGGATCGGTGCCATCATCCTCGCCGTCGTCGCGGCGAGGTTGTGACTCCATCACCTCCATTTCATCGGTTAGCATCCAGAATGGCTTGCTACCGCTGCCGCCGGCCTCTTCGTTGTTGGCCATGTTCGAACTAAGTAGGAAAAAATGCATAAAGTTAGCGCAAGATTTCACGGAAAAATTGGGCATGACCTATGCTAATTTATGGACATATGAGTGCCCCATTTTCGCCGAAACGGAAATGAATCAACATTTCGGCGATAATGGGCAACTCTGTCGATCCCTGCACAAGAAAATGACACCATATACACCAGCTGAGCACCATGGCACATGTACAATTGTTCCTCATATACACCAGCTGAGCACCATGGCACATGTACAAGAATATGACACCATATACACCAGCTGAGCACCAACAGCAAGCAGCAGCAGCTAGCAGCAGCAGCTAGTAGCAGCCAGTAGCAGCAGCAGCTAGCAGCATGCATCAACAGCAAGCTAGCAGCAGCTAGTAGCAGCAACAGCTAGCAGCATGCATCAACAGCTAGCAGCAGCAACTAGCTAGCAGCATGCATCAACAACAAGCAGCAGCTAGCATCTAGCAGCATGCTCACCGTGAGTCGCGTGGAGTCACTGAGAGGCGAGGTGTTGCTCCGGGTCGAGGAAGATATGGCAGCGACGGTCAGGTGCTGAAGTTCCAGGGCTGTGAAAGAATGACAATATGGTAAGAAAATGAATGACAATATGGTAAGTTCCAGGGCTGTGAAAGAATGACAATATGGCAGCTACCTGTCTGCAAGTGCGGCGGCGGTCCTCTGCGGCGGCGTCAGCGGTCGAGGGCGGCGCGGCGTGCTTCTCCAGCTGCTGCTCCAAGGTGCGCGTGGAGGTCAGGGCGGCGCGACGTGCAACAACTAGTGCTGTAAACATCAAAATGAACACTGTGAGCATCAACCCTTCACTCTGATCCCAAATTATATGCATTTGAATGGAAAATAGTAACAAATCAGTATAAAATGTGAACTTCAAGAACCTAGCAGCAGCAGTAATCAACCTAGCAACCTAGCAGCAGCAGCAAGCAAAAAATACCCAATTTTACAGCCCTAGAGCAGCAGCAAGCAAAAAATACCCAATTTTACAGCCCTAGCAGCAGCAGCAAGCAAGCAAGCAACCTAGCAGCAGCAGCAAGCAAACAACCTAGCAAGCACATAGCAGCAGCAAGCTAGGACTCTTGTCTCACATACAGCCAAAGCAGATTTAAAATTTCAGTCCAACAACTTAACTCACAAATAGCCAGAGCACTAGGCTAAAATGATCAACTATCTAATGCATACATAGTACAATAGAATTTCATTGAAGATAGAGTCGGCAATATCAGATACATAATAGTCAGTAGCTTAAAATCACTAGATATCTACTAGAGCAGCCAAATACAGACACAGAACTAGATATGAACAAGCCCACATTCAAGTATGGTTTCACCTTTTCCTCATATTTTCTTATAGTGGAATACAAGTTCAATAATCATTAGCTATTCAGGATTTTCGTAATGTAATGTTATTTATTACACAACAGAGTCATATATTCACTCAATACTGCTTGATATATCAATGTAAAATACCTTAAACAGAGAAATATATTGACCATCTTTCTCCTCATCTTGAATTTTTGGGTAAATTGGTTGGTGCATTCAAATTTTTCAGCTGCTAAACCTACTACATATTTACCATGAAGTTCTTTGATCAGCCAAATTTTCAAACCACTAAACCTACTGTCAAGAGAGAACATTTACAAATTTCCATTTCAACAGAGAACATTTCCAAATTTTCAAACCACTAAACCTACTGTCAAGAGAGAACATTTCCAAATTTCCATTTCAACAGAGAACATTTCCAAATTTTTAGAGAACATTAGTTAGTAGCTAGTAGCTAATTAACAGAGAACATTTCCATCATGAGCAGCAGCAAGCAGTAATATTAAAAATCCATCATGAGCAACAGAAATATTAAAAATCTAGCAAGCAGCAACACCTAGCAGTAGCAAGCAGCGGCAGCAAGCACCTAGCAAGCACCTAGCAAGCAGCAACACCTAGCAGCAGCAAGCAGCGGCAGCAAGCACCTAGCAAGCAGCGGCACCTAACAGCAAGCATGAGGATGAGGAGGAGGAGGGGAATCGGGGGTACCTTGGCGACGATGATGATGCAGAGGAGGGCGCAGCGAGTACGGCGAGTCCGGTGGCTTCAGAGAGAGGCACCGACGGAGAGGGAGTGGTGAATGGGGAGAGGCGCCCGCCGGTGGGAGGAGGGGAATCAAGGGGATCTGGCCGCCGGTGGGAGGAGGGGAATCGAGGGGATCTGGGCGTCGGTGACGATGCAGAGGAGGGCGTCGCCGGGGTGGCGAGGAGAGGAGGGCGTCGCCGGGGGTGTGGTCGCTCGTGTCGCCGGGGAGGTGGCGTCGGAGAGGAGGCAGTGGTGCGTGGGGAGGTAGAGGGACGGCGGCGTCGCGAGGCAGGTTGAACCAGAGGTGGGATGTGGTCGGGACGGGGGAAGAAAGGGGAAATTTCACTAAGTCCCCTGATGCCTTAGCAATAGCGCACCTCTCGGGGTGCGCCACTATGAGGCTTAGCAATGGCGCACCTCTAGGGGTGCGCCACTGCCTCTTTATGTCTGGGTCAAAAGAATAACGCGGGGGGGATTGACATATCCCGCTTAGTACCGCACTGGCTCTGTCCCTGGTTGGTTTGTGCCAAACCCCTGCCGGCCAGGTTCGAACCCTGGCGGCCCCAATTTTTTTCCTTTTCTTTTTAAATTGATTTAACACTATAATAAACATCCAAAATAGCATAATACACCAAAATAAAAGGCATAAATAATTATAATTATGTAGAATATTTAAAATACTATAGAATCTAGAAAATATCCAAAAATATAAATTATATGTCTATTTTGATCGGTACAATGTGTAGATTAACAATATGACATCCATTATTCATACAAGAAAATGATACATAATTATCTTTTCACAATCTTCTTGCCCTTCTTTCTCTAGGTTGAATAATTTAGCCCCGGAACTCCTTGACTTCTTCTCTTGAATGGACGGCCTTTAGGTAGGGTGGTCCTACTTCTTCTTGTTGTGTATGGTTCTTCATCATCGTCGCCGTCATCTTCCATCTTCGGATCGCCGTACTGGTCAAAGTCTAGCTCGTTGGTGGCTCCATCCATTCCGATGATGCTCCTTTTGCCTCTCCTCATGACAACACGGCTGGGCTTTTGCGGGTCGGTAATGAAGAAGCATTGGTCCACTTGGGAAGCTAGTACCCATGGCTCATATTTCGCGGTGACCTTTGCGCTCGCTGTCTTGGATTTGGCTTCGGGTATAACCATGGTGGTGAAATGCCGGTCTTCTTTTATGATGTTCTTGGCCCACCTGACACAGAACATCGGCACATTCTCTCTGGCGTAGCTCAGCTCCATGATCTCCTCGATCTTTCCGTAGTATCTCTGCTTGACGTCACCGGTGTAGGACTCCATCGTTACCCCGGAGTTCTGATAATCGCTCTTCATGTCCTTTTCCTCGGTGTAGAATGTGTAGCCGTTGATATCGTACGCCTGAAATGTCATCAGGTTGTGTTCGGCGCCCTGTGACAAGGCGAATATGAGTTTTTCTTCCGCAGAAGAATCCTCGTCTATAGGGTACGTCGGCATCTTGTACTTGAACCACCGCGTGAAGGTTGAGTTGTGCTCTTTGATTATATCTCCGTCCGTCCTCTGTTGGCCCTGATCACTGTACGTCTTTGCGATGAAGGTTTTGTGCTCTACCACCCAAGGATCGACCACGTCTATGTGTTGTAGCGCGACTAGGTTTGCTCTTTCAAAGTCGGCGATTCGACCCTTGAAGTCGACATGCATTTCGCGGCTACCGTCGCGGTGACCCCATCCAGCGAGCTTCCCGAGATGCCTGTTTACGGGCAGGCCAACGGGGTTCTCGATTTCTAGATAACTCGTGCAGAAGGAGATGCACTCTTCGGTCAGAAAGCCCTTGGCTATGCTTCCGTCTGGACGTGCCCTGTTGCGAACGTACCCTTTGATGACACCATTCATCCTTTCGAACG
This sequence comes from Lolium perenne, assembly GCF_019359855.2. NCBI lineage: Eukaryota > Viridiplantae > Streptophyta > Magnoliopsida > Poales > Poaceae > Lolium > Lolium perenne. The sequence continues at coordinate 263,363,624 of NC_067247.2, forward strand.
GCATCATGCTGTGCAGGAACGTCGGCCCCAGTTGGATGATATCCTCCACGATATGTACCAGCAGATGCACCATAACGTCGAAGAATGCGGGTGGGAAGTACATCTCAAGCTCGCACAGTATCACCACGATCTCTTCCTGTAGCCTTCTAAGTTGCCTCACGCCAACAGACTTCCGAGAGATGACGTCGAAAAAGTTGCATAGGCCAAAAAGCATTTCACGGACGTGCGCGTCCATGATCCCACGGATTGCAACCGGAAGTATCTGCGTCATCAGCACGTGACAGTCGTGAGACTTCATCCCGCTGAACCTCTGCTTCGCTTTGTCTAGGTACCTGCTTATCTTCCCCGTGTAACCGTAGGGAAGTTTTACTCCTAGGAGACAGTCGAAAAACTGCTCGATCTCCTTTTGACTTAGAGTGAAGCACGCGGGGGGGGGCAGTAATATTCAATCTTTTTGGCATTTTTGCCCTTGCGACGACTTTGCGTGTCCTCCGCCTCATCATCGTCATCGTCATCATCATCATCATTAGGGCGTCCCGCGTGAAGCTCCTCCCTGATCCCAATTGATTGCAAGTCGTACCTTGCTTTCGGCCCATCTTTGGTCTTCTCTAGCATGTTGAGGAGGGTACCAAGCAGACTCTCGCACACGTTCTTCGTGATGTGCATGACATCAAGGCTGTGAGGCACACGGAGGATCTTCCAGTACGGCAAGTCCCAGAAAACAGACCTCGTCTTCCATACCTTAAGCAGCGGCTCCGGCGCCTTTCGCTTCTTTCCCGGTGGTGGGCATTCTTTCCAATTTTTCAATAGCTCGTCTATTTGCTCGCCGCTTCTCGTACGTGGCCGTCTTCGGGGTTCGTCTTGACCATCGAACGGATCCTTGCGTTTCCTCCATGCGTCGTCCTCGCGAAGCCACCTTCGATGTCCCATGAACACCGTTTTCGAGGACCCGGGATCTTTATCTAGCTGGCGGTACGTTGTGTCGTCCATGCACCTGACGCATGCATTGAATCCGTGGACCACCTGCCCCGCGACATATCCGTAACTGAGAAAGTCGTGCACCGTCGTGAGCAGTGCGGCTCTCATAGGGAAATATTCTTCCGCGGCGGCGTCCCACGTATTGGCAGGCGTGTCCCATAGCGTGGCTAGCTCCTCTTTCAGAAGCCCCATATACAGATTGGTGTCGTTCCCTGGTTGTTTCGGCCCTTCTATTAGCATACTCATTTGAATGTACTTCCTCTTCATGCACAACCAGGGGGGAGGTTGTACATCCACACAAACACGGGCCAGGTGCTATGCGTGCTGCTCTGGCTGCCAAACGGATTGACTCCATCGGTGCTCGCGCCCAGCCTTATGTTCCTAGGATCGTCCCCAAATTCTGGGTACTCGAGGTTCAACGCATTCCACTGGCTAGCATCCGAAGGGTGTCTCAACATCCTGTCCTTTTTCTTTTTGTCCGGATCATCTGCGTCATCTTCTACCTTCCTCATCTCCGCATGCCAGCGCATTAGCTTTGCTTTCTTAGGATCCGCGAAATACCGCTGCAGACGAGGAGTGATCGGAAAGTACCACACCACCTTCCGAGGAGCTTTCTTCCCCTTCTTGTACCGACTGACGCCGCACACCGGACATATGGTACACGCCGCATGCTCGTTCCGATAAATGATGCAATCGTTCAAGCACACATGATATTTCACATGCGGTAAATCCAGAGGACACACGATTTTCTTGGCCTCCTCGATACTAGTCGGACACGTGTTACCTTTGGGAAGACGTTCCTGCCAGAATGACATGTTGTCGTTGAAGGATGTGTCGGTCATTTTGTGCTTTACCTTCATCTCCAGAGCCATGAGCGTTACTTTGTGCGGGTATCCTCCGGCCTGCATCCTTCATACAATGGAGTAACCGCGTCTACCTCCAGTTGATCCATCTTGGCTTTCTCTCGGGCGGCAGCTCTTGCGTTACTCGTCTGCTTGAGAAGCAGCTCTTGAAGATAAGGGTCCTGCACCCAGTCCATCGACGATGGTCCATCGTCTTCATCTTCATGATCGTCATGATGACCTCCATCTTGATCTTCCTCATCATCAGGTCCAGGATCTCCTACATTGTGATCATGATCATCTCCGGGATCTTCTACATCCCGATCATGTCCGAGATCTTCTACATCCTGATCACCTCCTTCCTTATTACTTGTTGAAATCCCATGGACAAATTCATAATCATCTTCGTCGCCTTCCCACCGATAGCCATCCATGAAACCACGCATGAGAAGGTGGTCCCGCACCATATCGGCTTTAGGGTCCATAAGGCTCGTCATCTTGCATCTTCGACACAGACATCTTATCTCCTTTTGGTTATTTCTAATCATCTCGGTTGTCGCTGCTTTCAAAAACCTAGCCACAACGCCTTCGCTCATCATGCGGACCATGGTCGCCTGCGGGTATAGAGAAAATGGATATCTTAGCATACCAAAAGAAAATTTTGGCATGACCTTCCCTAAAAATAGGACATATGTATATGCGTAGTATGCCCACTATTCGCCAAAACGGAAATGAATCAATGTTTCGGCGAAATATTAGCAACTCCATCGCATTTCAAATCCCTGCAAACAAACACATGCAACACATGTGTGGATCGGAGGCTTTGCATATACAACACATGTGGAGGCTTCGCATACAACACACATGCACGTGATCGAGACGCTTTTCGCGCATGCGCACAACACATGAGCTTCGCATAACATATGTGCACACACACGTGTGTGTGCAAGACGATCGGAACCGGTCACACACAAAGCATAAAACCAACAAAGTTACCGATACGGCGAGACCTAGAGTGTTGGATGAGGTAAAAAGTTGAGAGTGGAGGGTGAAAAGCAGGAAATGGTCCCAGGTTAGCAGTGGCGCACCACATAGCCGTGCGCCACTGCTAGGGTGACATAGCAATGGCGCACTGCTAAGTGGTGCGCCACTGCTCACCTGGTACCTGCAACCCACGCCCCTGCCCAACTTAGCAGTGGCGCACCATGTCGGCGGTGCGCCATAGCTAGTAGTGGCGCACCACGGCAGTGCGCCATTGCTAAAGCCCTCATTTCTAAAGGGCCCTGGCCACCTCCTAGCAGTGGCGCACCACTACGCCATGCGCCATAAGTAAGCAAAGTAGCAGTGGCGCACCATGGAGACGTGCGCCACTATTAGTTTTGGGTAGGAGCTGGCCTCCTGCCAGGAATTAGTAATGGCGCACCACAAACAAGGTGCGCCACTACTACATTTGTAACAGTGGCCCACCATTTTGTGGTGCGCCACTGCTAAGTAGTAGTGGCGCACGGCCATCATGGTGCGCCACTGAAGTCAACCTTACGGCTAGGCCTTTTCCTAGTAGTGAATTTACTAGCCCAATTCTTTCTAGTTTTATTAACAGTCTTTTGCAAGATAGATTTAATTTCTCTATTTGATAGTTCTACTTGCCCACTAGTTTGAGGATGATAAGCGGAAGCAATTCTATGATTAATACCATATTTAGCAAGAGTTTTTCTAAATCCACCATGAATAAAATGAGAACCTCCATCTGTCATAATATATCTAGGAACTCCAAATCTAGGAAAAATAATGTCTAAAAGCATTCTTAAAGAGGTCTCACCATCAGCACTTTTTGTAGATATGGCTTCCACCCATTTAGTAACATAATCAACAGCAACAAGTATATGAGTGTTACCTTCTGAAGAGGGAAAAGGTCCCATGAAGTCAAATCCCCAACAATCAAATCGTTCAATAACAAGAGTATAATTCATAGGCATTTCATTGCGTCTGGAGATATTACCAACCCTTTGACATTCATCACAAGATAAAATAAACTTCCTTGCATCTTTGAAAAGAGTTGGCCAATAAAAACCTGATTGTAGAACCTTTTGCGCGGTTCTATCTCCGGCGTGATGTCCTCCATAAGCACTACCATGACATTTACTCAATATCTATTGTTGCTCATATTCGGGAACACATCTTCGCAGAATACCATCCACTCCTTCTTTATATAAGTGTGGGTCATTTCAAAAATAATGCCTCAAGTCATAAAAGAATTTCCTCCTTTGCTGAGCTGAAAAGGTTGGAGGCAAGTACTTGGAAACAATAAAGTTAGCATAATCAGCATACCAAGGACTGTCTCGCGAGCTCACCTTTATTACAGCCAATTGTTCATTTGGAAAACTATCATTAACAGGAACAGGATCATAAGCAATAATTTCCAATCTAGACAAATTATCAGCAACAGGATTATCAGCACCTTTCCTATCTACAATATGTAAATCAAATTCTTGCAATAGAAGTACCCATCTAATAAGCCTTGGCTTAGCATCTTTCTTTTGCATAAGGTATCTGATTGCAGCATGATCAGTATGAATAGTAACTTTTGAATCAACGATATAAGATCTAAACTTATCACAAGCAAAGACTACAGCTAACAATTCTTTTTCAGTAGTAGCATAATTTCTTTGAGCAGCATCAAGAGTTTTACTAGCATAATGAATAACATTCAGTTTTTTATCTACCCGCTGTCCAAAAATAGCGCCTACAGCAAAATCACTAGCATCACACATAATTTCAAATGGTAAGTTCCAATCAGGAGGTTCAACTATAGGGGCAGTTGTTAAGGCTTTCTTTAGAGTTTCAAAAGCTTCCTTACAATCATCATCAAAAACAAAAGGTACGTCTTTTTGAAGAAGATTAGTAAGAGGCTTTGAAATCTTGGAGAAGTCTTTAATAAACCTCCTATAAAACCCAGCATGACCAAGAACACTACGAATACATTTAACATCCCTATGATAGGACATCTTCTCAATGGCTTCAACTTTAGCTCTATCAACTTCAATACCTCTCTCGAAAATTTTATGTCCCAATACAATTCCTTCATTAACCATAAAGTGGCATTTCTCCCAATTAAGAACAAGGTTAGTTTCTTCACATCTCTGCAAAACTTTATCAAGGTTCCGCAAGCAATTATCAAAAGAATTTCCATAGACGGAAAAATCGTCCATGAATACCTCTACAATACTCTCACAAAAGCCATGAAAAATAGCAGACATGCATCTTTGAAAAGTAGCAGGAGCATTACATAAACCAAAAGGCATACGCCTATAAGCATAAGTTCCATAGGGACAAGTGAAAGTGGTTTTCTCTTGATCTTTAGTTTTAACAGCAATTTGTGAAAACCCAGAATAACCATCAAGAAAGCAAAAATGAGTATTTTTAGATAACCTTTCTAACATTTGATCAATAAAAGGCAAAGGGTAATGATCTTTCTTAGTAACCTTAATAACTTTTTGATAATCAATGCACATTCTATACCCTACAACTACTCTTTGAGGTATGAGCTCATCATTATCATTAGGCACAATAGTCATTCCTCCTTTCTTAGGAACACAATGCACAGGACTAACCCATCAACTATCAGCAATAGGATATATAATACCAGCTTCAAGGAGTCTTAATACCTCATTTCTTACCACATCCTTCATCTTAGGAATTAGACGACGCTGAGGTTCAACAACAGGCTTCGCATCATCTTCCATATTAATGGCGTCTTGGCAAATAGAGGGAGAAATCCCCTTCAAGTCATCAAGAGTGTAGCCAATAGCACCTCGGTGTTTCTTGATTTCCAATAACCTTTCTTCTTCAAACTCTGAAAGCTTAGAACTAATAATAACAGGATATATTTTCTTATCATCAATATGAGCATATTTAAGATTATCAGGCAATGGTTTTAAATCAAAGACAGGATCTTCCTTTGGTGGTGGTGTTGTACCCAGATCTTCCACCGGTAAATCATGCTTAAGAATAGGTTGACGAAGGAAAATTTCATCAAGCTCATCTCTTTCTTCCCTAAAAACTTCACTCTCACTATTCTCCAAATGTTGCTGCAAAGGATTACTAGGAGCAAGAGCAATAGATGCACACTGTTCAACTTTAAAATCACTATTAGGCGAATCAATTTTATAAGGAGTTTTGGTAAATTTAGAGAAGTTAAACTCATAAGATTCACCAGCAAATTTAGTCAAAATTTTCTCTTTCTTGCAATCTATAATAGCTCCACAAGAATTTAGAAAAGGTCTACCAAAAATGATAGGACAATATTTACTAGCAGCAGAACCAAGTACCAAAAAGTCAGCAGGATATTTAATCTTACCACATAGAACTTCCACATCTCGAACAATACCAATTGGAGAGATAGTTTCTCGATTAGCCAGCCGAATAACCACATCAATATCTTCAAGTTTACAAGAACCAATTTCGTGCATAATCTCCGTGTAAAGCTCATAAGGAATAGCACTAATACTTGCACCAATATCACATAAACCATAATAACAATGATCACCAATTCTAACAGATAGCATAGGAACACTAGCTTGCTTGGACTTATTAGGATGTGAAACAATATTAGAGGCATCTTCACAGAAAATAATATGACCATCCTCCACATTTTCAGTCACAAGATCTTTAACAATTACCTTGTGAGTTCAACTTTTATTTGTTCTTCAGGTTCTATAGGTTTCTTTTCACTTTTATGAACCGCACTATTTATAACAGAGTACTCCTTCATTTTAGCAGGGAAAGGAGTTTTTTCAATATAAGCTTCAGGAATAACATGATCAACAATTTCCATTACAACACATTTATTTATAGATGAATCAATTTTATCTTTATACGGTTCATGATACTTATCAAAGTTCTTCTTAGGCAATTCATAATGAGAAGCAAAAGCTTTATAAAGATTTGCAGCAACTTGAGAATCAAGACCATAAGTAGCACTCATATTACGAAATTTATCAGTATCCATAAAAGCTTCAATGCATTTATAATCATAATTTATACCTGATTCTCTATCCTTGTCGTTCTCCCATCCTTCAGTATTTTCTTGGATCCGATTAAGAAGGTCCCTTTTAAACTCTTCCTTGTTGCGTGTAAATGATCCAGAACAAGAAGTATCCAGCAAGGTCTTGTCTTGAAAAGAAAGTCTTGCATAGAAATTATCAATAATAATATTACCAGGAAGCTCATGAATGGGGCATTTGAGCATTAAAGACTTCAATCTCCCCCACGCTTGGGCAATACTCTCTCCTTCATGAGGCCAAAAATTATATATGCGATTCCGATCTTTGTGAATCTCACTTGGAGGATAGAACTTAGAATAAAACCGGGGCACAATATCATTCCATTCAAGAGAATCCCCATTATCCAGTAATTTATACCAATGCGCCGCTTTACTAGACATACGATATAGAGAATAGTTTCTTCCTCACTTCATCCATAGCAATACCTGCACACTTGAATAAACCGCATAATTCATGTAAGAACAGTAAATGATCTCCAGGGTGGACAGTTCCATCCCCTGTATAACGGTTATCCACTACACGTTCAATAATTTTCATAGGTATTTTGTATGGTATTTCTTCCTTACCTGGCGCCTCATCCACTACCTTTGCAGTAGTAGTAGATTTCCCAAATAAACACTCAAGACAAGATCTCTCCATAATGAATTATAGCAGCAGGCAGAAATAAAATCAGCACAAACAGTAGAAATTTCCCTTACCAATTCCACTTACCAATAGCGCTTCACTCCCCGGCAACGGCGCCAGAAAATAGTCTTGATTACCCACAAGTATAGGGGGTGTATCGTAGTATCTTCGATAAGTAAGAATGTCAATCCCAACGAGGAGCAGAAGGTGTTGACAAGCAGTTTCGATGAAGGATTCACTGTAAATGCTCACAGACAAGTATTCAGGGGGTTTTGTTGTAACAGATGAATAAAGTACGAGTAAGTAAAGTGCGAGAGTAATAATTGCAGCGAGTGGCCCAATCGTTTTTAGCACAAAGGACAAGCCGGTTTGTTTACTTATAATAACCAAACGTTCTCGAGGACACACGGGATTTTAGTCTAGTGCTTTCGCTACATACGGCTAATTAATCTTCATTGTTTTGATAAGTGTTGTGTGGGTGAACCTATGCTAATGTACCGCCCTTCCTAGGACTAATATATACTTGTGATTATACCCCTTGCAAGCATCCGCAACTACAAAAAAGTAATTAAGATAAATCTAACCAGAGCCTTAAACTCTGAGATCCTGCTATCCCTCCTGCATCGATATACCAACGGGGGCTCAGGTTTCTGTCACTCCGGCAACCCCGCAATTGGCAAACGAGTACAAGATGCATTCCCCTAGGCCCATGAAGGTGAAGTGTCGTGTAGTCGACGTTCACATGACACCATGATACGTCTCCGACGTATCGATAATTTCTTATGTTCCATGCCACATTATTGATGATATCTACATGTTTTGTGCACACTTCATGTCATATTTGTGCATTTTCTGGAACTAACCTATTAACAAGATGCCGAAGTGCCAGTTCCTGTTTTCTGCTGTTTTTGGTTTCAGAAATCCTAGTAACGAAATATTCTCGGAATCGGACGAAATCAACACCCAGGTTCCTATTTTGCCCGGAAGCATCCAGAACACACGAGAACCGCCAGAGAGGGGGCACAGGCCCACCAAACCCTAGGCCGGCGCGGCCAAGGGGGGGCCGCGCCCCCCTATAGTGTCGGCGCCCCTTCGACCTTCTGACGCCGCCTCTTCGCCTATATAAAGCCCCTCGACCTAAAACCTCGATACAGAAAAGCCACGGTACTAGAAACCTTCCAGAGCCGCCGCCATCGCGAAGCCAAGATCTGGGGGACAGGAGTCTCTGTTCCGGCACGCCGCCGGGACGGGGAAGTGCCCCCGGAAGGCTCCTCCATCGACACCACCGCCATCTCCATCAACGCTGCTGTCTCCCATGAGGAGGGAGTAGTTCTCCATGGAGGCTCGGGGTTGTACCGGTAGCTATGTGGTTCATCTCTCTCCTATGTACTTCAATACAATAATCTCATGAGCTGCCTTACATGATTGAGATTCATATGATGATGCTTGTAATCTAGATGTCGTTATGCTAGTCAAGTGAATTTTACTTATGTGATCTCCGGAGACTCCTTGTCCCACGTGTGTAAAGTGACAGTGTGTGCACCGTGTGGGTCTCTTAGGCTACATTTCACAGAATACTTATTCATTGTTATGAATGGCATAGTGAAGTGCTTATTTATATCTCTTTATGATTGCAATGTGTTTTGTATCACAATTTATCTATGTGCTACTCTAGTGATGTTATTAAAGTAGTTTTATTCCTCCTGCACGGTGTAATGGTGACAGTGTGTGCATCCGTGTTAGTACTTGGCGTAGGCTATGATTATGATCTCTTGTAGATTATGAAGTTAACTATTGCTATGATGGTATTGATGTGATCTATTCCTCCTACATAGTGTGAAGGTGACAGTGTGCATGCTATGTTAGTACTTGGTTTAGTCGTGTTGATCTTTCATGCACTCTAAGGTTATTTAAATATGAACATTGAATTGTGGAGCTTGTTAACTCCGGCATTGAGGGTTCGTGTAATCCTACGCAATGTGTTCATCATCCAACAAAAGAGTGTAGAGTATGCATTTATCTATTCTGTTATGTGATCAAAGTTGAGAGTGTCCACTAGTGAAAGTCTAATCCCTAGGCCTTGTTCCTAAATACTGCTATCGCTGCTTGTTTACTGTTTTACTGTGTTACTACTCTTTGCGTTACTCTGCTTGTTCTTGTCCTGGGCAAAGCACTTTTCTGGTGCCGTTACTACTGCTCATATTCATTCATACCACTTGTATTTCACTATCTCTTCGCCGAACTAGTGCACCTATTAGGTGTGTTGGGGACACAAGAGACTTCTTGCTTTGTGGTTGCAGGGTTGCATGAGAGGGATATCTTTGACCTCTTCCTCCCTGAGATCGATAAACCTTGGGTGATCCACTTAAGGGAAAACTTGCTGCTGTTCTACAAACCTCTGCTCTTGGAGGCCCAACACTGTCTACAGGAAAAGGAGGGGGCGTAGACATCAAGCTATTTTCTGGCGCCGTTGCCGGGGAACAAAAAGCTACAATACAGGGATTTCCTCCCTCGTCAACTACGCGCCAGTTGTAGGCAGTCAAGCTATTTTCTGGCGCCGTTGCCGGGGAGGAAAGGTAAAAGGCACTCATACTTCGGTTCCAGGTAGTACTTTTCTGGCGCCATTGTGTTTGTGCTCGAAGCTATTTCCTTTAGATCCTGCAATTGCAACTTTTTGTTTCTTGTTTACACTAGTTAGGCATAATGGAAAACAACAAAAATATGAGAGATCTTTATGAACTTTATCTTGAATTAGGACATGATGTGTTTGAAGAGAGAATTAAAAAACCCATGGAACTTTATATGCATACTAATGGGAATGTTATTAATATGAATGCTTTGAACACTATTGTTGCTAATGCTATGGAAAATTCTAAGCTTGGGGAAGCTGGCTTTGATGAGCATGATATTTTTAGTCCCCCAAGCATTGAGGAGAAAATTTACTTTGATGATACTTTGCCTCCTATTTATGATGATTATAATGATAGTGATCTTTTGGCGCCGCCTACTATGGAGAGTAAATTTTATTATGATTATACTATGCCTCCTACACTTGATGAGAATAATAATGATAGCTACTTTGTTGAATTTGCTCCCACTACAACTAATAAAATTGATTATGCCTATGTGGAGAGTAATAATTTTATGCATGAGACTCATGATAAGAATGCTTTATGTGATAGTTATATTGTTGAGTTTGCTCATGTTGCTACTGAAAGTTATTATGAGAGAGGAAAATATGGTTGTAGAAATTTTCATGTTACTAAAACACCTCTCTATATGCTGAAATTTTCGAAGCTACACTTGTTTTATCTTCCTATGCTTGTTACTTTGCTCTTCATGAACTTGTTTATTTACAAGATTCCTATGCATAGGAAGCATGTTAGACTTAAATGTGTTTTGAATTTGCTTCTTGATGCTCTCTTTTGCTTCAACCCCTATTTCTTGCGAGTGCATCATTAAAACTGCTGAGCCCATCTTAATGGCTATAAAGAAAGAACTTCTTGGGAGATAACCCATGTGTTTATTTTGCTACAGTAGCTTTGTTTTATATTTGTGTCTTGGAAGTTGTTACTACTGTAGCAACCTCTCCTTATCTTAGTTTTGTTGCATTGTTGTGCCAAGTAAAGTCTTTGATAGTAAAGTCAATACTAGATTTGGATTACTGCGCAGAAACAGATTTCTTGCTGTCACGAATTTCGACCTGCCTCTCTGTAGGTAACTCAGAAAAATCTGCCAATTTACGTGCTTGATCCTCAGATATGTACGCAACTTTCATTCAATTTGGGAATTTTCGTCTGAGCAAGTCTGGTGCCACTTTAAAATTCATCTTTACGGACTGTTCTGTTTTGACAGATTCTGCCTTTTATTTCGCATTGCTTCTTTCGCTGTGTTGGGTGGATTTCTTTGTTCCATTACCTACCAGTAGCTTTGGGCAATGTCCAGAAGTGTTAAGAATGATTGTGTCACCTCTGAACATGTGAATTTTTATTATGCACTAACCCTCTAATGAGTTTGTTTCGAGTTTGGTGTGGAGGAAGTTTTCAAGGGTCAAGAGAGGAGGATGATATACTATGATCAAGAAGAGTGAAAAGTCTAAGCTTGGGGATGCCCCGGTGGTTCACCCCTGCATATATCAAGAAGACTCAAGCGTCTAAGCTTGGGGATGCCCAAGGCATCCCCTTCTTCATCGACAACATTATCAGGTTCCTCCCCTGAAACTATATTTTTATTCCATCACATCTTATGTGCTTTGCTTGGAGCGTCGGTTTGTTTTTGTTTTTGTTTTGTTTGAATAAAATGGATCCTAGCATTCTTTGTGTGGGAGAGAGACACGCTCCGCTGTTGCATATGGACAAGTATGTCCTTAGTTTCTACTCATAGTATTCATGGCGAAGTTTCTTCTTCGTTAAATTGTTATATGGTTGGAATTGGAAAATGATACATGTAGTAATTGCTATAAATGTCTTGGGTAATGTGATACTTGGCAATTGTTGTGCTCATGTTTAAGCTCTTGCATCATATGCTTTGCACCCATTAATGAAGAAATACATAGAGCATGCTAAAATTTGGTTTGCATATTTGGTCTCTCTAGAGTCTAGATAATTTCTAGAATTGAGTTTGAACAACAAGGAAGACGGTGTAGAGTCTTATAATGTTTTCAATATGTCTTTTATGTGAGTTTTGCTGCACCGCTTCATCCTTGTGTTTGTTTCAAATAGCCTTGCTAGCCTAAACCTTGTATCGAGAGGGAATACTTCTCATGCATCCAAATACTTGAGCCAACCACTATGTCATTTGTGTCCACCATACCTACCTACTACATGGTATTTCTCCGCCATTCCAAAGTAAATTGCTTGAGTGCTACCTTTAAATTTCCATTCTTCACCTTTACAATATATAGCTCATGGGACAAATAGCTTAAAAACTATTGTGGTATTGAATATGTACTTATGCACTTTATCTCTTATTAAGTTGCTCGTTGTGCGATAACCATGTTCACTGGGGACGCCATCAACTACCTTTTGTTGAATTTCATGTGAGTTGCTATGCATGTTCGTCTTGTCTGAAGTAAGAGTGATCTACCACCTTATGGTTAGAGCATGCATATTGTTAGACAAGAACATTGGGCCGCTAACTAAAGCCATGATCCATGGTGGAAGTTTCAGTTTTGGACAATATCCTCAATCTCAAATGAGAAAATTAATTGTTGCCACATGCTTATGCATAAAAGAGGAGTCCATTATCTGTTGTCTATGTTGTCCCGGTATGGATGTCTAAGTTGAGAATAATCAATAGCGAGAAATCTGATGCGAGCTTTCTCCTTAGACCTTTGTACAGGCGGCATGGAGGTACCCCATTGTGACACTTGGTTAAAACATGTGTATTGCGATGATCCGGTAGTCCAAGCTAATTAGGACAAGGTGCGGGCACTATTAGTATACTATGCATGAGGCATGCAACTTGTAAGATATAATTTACATAACTCATATGCTTTATTACTACCGTTGACAAAATTGTTTCATGTTTTCAAAATAAAAGCTCTAGCACAAATATAGCAATCGATGCTTTCCTCTTTGAAGGACCATTCTTTTTACTTTTATGTTGAGTCAGTTCACCTATCTCTCTCCACCTCAAGAAGCAAACACTTGTGTGAACTGTGCATTGATTCCTACATACTTGCATATTGCACTTATTATATTACTCTATTTTGACAATTATCCATGAGATATACATGTTACAAGTTGAAAGCAACCGCTGAAACTTAATCTTCCTTTGTGTTGCTTCAACGCCTTTACTTTGAATTATTGCTTTATGAGTTAACTCTTATGCAAAACTTATTGATGCTTGTCTTGAAGTACTATTCATGAAAAGTCTTTGCTTTATGATTCACTTGTTTACTCATGTCATTACCATTGTTTTGATCGCTGCATTCATTACATATGTTTACAAATAGTATGATCAAGGTTATGATGGCATGTCACTCCAGAAATTATCTTTGTTATCGTTTTACCTGCTCGGGACGAGCAGAACTAAGCTTGGGGATGCTGATACGTCTCCGACGTATCGATAATTTCTTATGTTCCATGCCACATTATTGATGATATCTACATGTTTTGTGCACACTTCATGTCATATTTGTGCATTTTCTGGAACTAACCTATTAACAAGATGCCGAAGTGCCAGTTCTTGTTTTCTGCTGTTTTTGGTTTCAGAAATCCTAGTAACGAAATATTCTCGGAATCGGACGAAATCAACGCCCAGGTTACTATTTTGCCCGGAAGCATCCAGAACACACGAGAACCGCCAGAGAGGGGGCACAGGCCCACCAAACCCTAGGCCGGCGCGGCCAAGGGGGGGGGCCGCGCCCCCCTATAGTGTCGGCGCCCATTCGACCTTCTGACGCCGCCTCTTCGCCTATATAAAGCCCCTCGACCTAAAACCTCGATACGGAAAAGCCACGGTACGAGAAACCTTCCAGAGCCGCCGCCATCGCGAAGCCAAGATCTGGGGGACAGGAGTCTCTGTTCCGGCACGCCGCCGGGACGGGGAAGTGCCCCCGGAAGGCTCCTCCATCGACACCACCGCCATCTCCATCAACGCTGCTGTCTCCCATGAGGAGGGAGTAGTTCTCCATGGAGGCTCGGGGCTGTACCGGTAGCTATGTGGTTCATCTCTCTCCTATGTACTTCAATACAATAATCTCATGAGCTGCCTTACATGATTGAGATTCATATGATGATGCTTGTAATCTAGATGTCGTTATGCTAGTCAAGTGAATTTTACTTATGTGATCTCCGGAGACTCCTTGTCCCACGTGTGTAAAGGTGACAGTGTGTGCACCGTGTGGGTCTCTTAGGCTATATTTCACAGAATACTTATTCACTGTTATGAATGGCATAGTGAAGTGCTTATTTATATCTCTTTATGATTGCAATGTGTTTTGTATCACAATTTATCTATGTGCTACTCTAGTGATGTTATTAAAGTAGTTTTATTCCTCCTGCACGGTGTAATGGTGACAGTGTGTGCATCCGTGTTAGTACTTGGCGTAGGCTATGATTATGATCTCTTGTAGATTATGAAGTTAACTATTGCTATGATGGTATTGATGTGATCTATTCCTCCTACATAGTGTGAAGGTGACAGTGTGCATGCTATGTTAGTACTTGGTTTAGTCGTGTTGATCTTTCATGCACTCTAAGGTTATTTAAATATGAACATTGAATTGTGGAGCTTGTTAACTCCGGCATTGAGGGTTCGTGTAATCCTACGCAATGTGTTCATCATCCAACAAAAGAGTGTAGAGTATGCATTTATCTATTCTGTTATGTGATCAAAGTTGAGAGTGTCCACTAGTGAAAGTCTAATCCCTAGGCCTTGTTCCTAAATACTGCTATCGCTGCTTGTTTATTGTTTTACTGTGTTACTACTGCTGCGTTACTACTGCTTGTTTACTGTCCTGGGCAAAGCACTTTTCTGGTGCCGTTACTACTGCTCATATTCATTCATACCACTTGTATTTCACTATCTCTTCGCCGAACTAGTGCACCTATTAGGTGTGTTGGGGACACAAGAGACTTCTTGCTTTGTGGTTGCAGGGTTGCATGAGAGGGATATCTTTGACCTCTTCCTCCCTGAGATCGATAAACCTTGGGTGATCCACTTAAGGGAAAACTTGCTGCTGTTCTACAAACCTCTGCTCTTGGAGGCCCAACACTGTCTACAGGAAAAGGAGGGGGCGTAGACATCAAGCTATTTTCTGGCGCCGTTGCCGGGGAACAAAAAGCTACAATACAGGGATTTCCTCCCTCGTCAACTACGCGTCAGTTGTAGGCAGTCACACCACTAGAAGAATAACACCACAACTTAAATACCATAAAATTGAATATTACTCAACCATACTTCACTACTAACATTTAGACTTCACCCATGTCCTCAAGAACTAAATGAACTACTCACGAGACAGAATATGGAACATGATCAGAGGTGATATGATGATGAATAACAATCTGAACATAAACCTTGGTTCAACGGTTTCACTCAATAGCATCAATAACAAGTAGAAATCAACACCGGGATAGTTTCCCCTATCAAACAATCAAGATCAAACCCAAATTGTTACAGCGGTGACGGCGTGCAGCGGTGGAGACGGCGGTGATGATGATGAAGATGATGATGATGGTGATGGAGATGATGTCCAGCTCGATGACGGTGACGATGGCGTCGATTTCCCCCTCTGGGAGGGAATTTCCCCGGCGGATCTCAGCCTGCCGGAGAGCTCTTTTCTCTCTGGTGTTCTCCGCCCCGCAGAGGCGGTTGTGGCTCTTCGCGATGTACCCCTGGAGCTTAGGTTTTCGGGACGAAGGCGTACGCGAAGAAAAGGAGGCGAGAGGGGGCTGTGGACCCCCTCCTCACAGGGCGGCGCGGCCAGGCCTTGGGCCGCGCCGGCCTATGGGGTGGACCCACCTCGGGTCCCCTCGGCTCCCCCTTCTGGCTCCCTTCGTCTTCTAGAAAAATAGGATTTTTCATATAATTTCCGTCAACTGTTGATTTTCCGAAATATCGCATTCTGACGGTGCTTTTTCCAGCAGAATCCTGACTCCGGTGCGCGGTCCTCCAATAATCATGAAACATGCAAAATAGATGAAATAACATAAGTATTATATCCAAATATGAAATATATCAATGAATAACAGCAAATTATGATATAAAATAGTGATGCAAATTGGACGTATCAGTCGCCTGCTTGATGCACAATTAATTGTCGTTGGCCTATATATATATGTAGTGTTTAATTAGGGTTTAGGGTTAGCTAGCTAGGGTTTTTGGGTTAGGGTTAGGGTTAATTAGGGTTTAGGGTCTAGGGTTTAGGGTTTGGGGTTTAGTGTTTAGGGTTTAGGGTCTAGGGTTAGGGTTTAAGGTTTAGTGTTTAGGGTTTAGGGTTTAGGGTGTAGTGTTTAGGGTTTAGGGTCTAGGGTTTAGGGTTTAGTGTTTAGGGTGTTTGGGGTGTACGTTTAGGGTATAATTAGGGATTAGGGTTAAGGGTTTTAGGGTTTAAGGTTTAGGGATCATCGATCGAGTGCACACACACATTATTAGAGGCACCCGTGCCTTTACGCATAAAGTGCATGCGTATATATATAAGTGTGTTTCTTGGCCACCAATGATATATATAGATCTAGAGAGAGATTGAAATATATTTAGGGTTTAGGGTTTAGGGTCTATGGTTAGGGTTTGTGGTTTAGGGTTTAGTGTTTAGGGTTTAGGGTGTAGTGTTTAGGGTTTAGGGTCTAGCTAGGGTTTACGGTTTAGTGTTTAGGGTGTTTAGGGTGTACGTTTAGGGTGTAATTAGGAATTAGGGATTAGGGTTTTAGGGTTTAAGGTTTAGGGATCATCGATCGAGTGCACACACACATTATTAGAGGCACCCGCGCCTTTGCGCATAAAGTGCATGCGTATATAAGTGTGTTTTTTGGCCACCAACGATATATATATAGATCGAGAGAGAGAGATTGAAATATATATATATCCCCAAGAATATGTTCAGATATATATTGAAATATACGCACGAATGATATGTGCAAGGTATGCCATGCGCGCATGCACACTAATTGTATATATATTATGAGGCAACTTAATCAAATGTGTTTTCATTCGAGAGAACTTGTCAAGATTCAGGTTAATTAATTTATCAGCGCTAATTAGTTGGTCGCCTGCTTGATGCGCAATTAAGTGTCGTTGGCCTATATATGTAGGGTTTAATTATAGGGTTTAGGGTTGGGGTTAGTGTTAATTAGGGTATAGGGTTTAGGGTTAGCTAGCTAGGGTTTTAGGGTTAGGGTTAGGGTTAATTAGGGTTTAGGGTTTAGGGTTTAGGGTTTGGGGTTTAGTGTTTAGGGTTTAGGGTCTAGCTAGGGTTAGGGTTTAGGGTTTAGTGTTTAGGGTTTAGGGTGTAGTGTTTAGGGTTTAGGGTCTAGGGTTTAGGGTGTTTAGGGTGTACGTTTAGGGTATAATTAGGGATTAGGGATTAGGGTTTTAGGGTTTAAGGTTTAGTGATCATCTATCGAGTGCACACACACATTATTAGAGGCACCCGCGCCTTTGCGCATAAAGTGCATGCGTATATATATAAGTGTGTTTCTTGGCCACCAACGATATATAGATCTGGAGAGAGATTGAAATATATTTAGGGTTTAGGGTTTATGGTCTAGGGTTAGGGTTTAGGTTTTAGGGTTTAGTGTTTAGGGTTTAGGGTTTAGGGTGTAGTGTTTAGGGTTTAGGGTCTAGGGTTTAGGGTTTAGTGTTTAGGGTGTTTAGGGTGTACGTTTAGGGTATAATTAGGGATTAGGGATTAGGGTTTTAGAGTTTAAGGTTTAGGGATCATCGATCGAGTGCACACACACATTATTAGAGGCACCCGCACCTTTGCGCATAACGTGCATGCATATATATATATATATATGTGTGTGTGTTTCTTGGCCACCAACGATATATAGATCGAGATAGAGAGATTGAAATATATATATATATATCCCCAAGAATATGTTCAAATATATATTGAAATATATGCACGAATGATATGCAAGGTATGCCATGCGCGCATGCACACTAGTTATATATATATTGTGAGACTACTTAATCAAATGTGTTTTCATTCGAGATCGAGAACTTGTCAAAATTCAAGTTAATTAATTTATCAGAGCTAATTAGTTGGTCGCCTGCTTGATGCGCAATTAAGTGTCGTTGGCCTATATATGTAGGGTTTAATTAGGGTTAGGGTTAGGGTTAGTGTTAATTAGGGTATAGGGTCTAGGGTTTAGGGTTTAGTGTTTAGGGTTTAGGGTTTAGTGTTTAGGTTTTAGGGTTTAGGGTTTAGTGTTTAGGGTTTATGGGTTTAGGGTTTAGTGTTTAGGATTTAGGGTGTTTAGGGATTAGGGATTAGGGTTTTAGGGTTTTATGGTTTAAGTTTTAGGGATCATCGATCGAGTGCGCACACACATTATTAGAGGCACCCGCGCCTTAATTTGCGCATAAAGTGCATGCGTATATATATAAGTGTGTTTCTTGGCCACCAACGATATATAGATCGAGAGATAGAGATTGAAATCCCCAAGAATATGTTCAAATATACGCACACACATGAATTATTAGAGGCACCCGCGCTTTTGCGCATAAAGTGCATGCATATGTGTGTTGTTCTGGCCACCAATGGTAGATCGAGAGAGAGAGAGAGAGAGAGAGATTGAAATCCCCAAGAATTAGAGGACCCCCTTGCACAAGTGTTGGCCATCTATATATAATATTAATCCCAATAATGTTCATACATGATAGGGCATATGTGTGAAGCAAATTTTTTCTAGAACTTGTAAAGATTCAAATTTATCAATGCTAATGGAAACTAGTGCACATTAGAGGACCCCCTTGCACACGTGTTGGCCATCTATGTATAGTTTGAATCCCAATAATGTTCATACATGATAGGCTATATGTGAATCAATTTTTTCTTCCAAGAACTTGTCAAGATTCAAATTTATCGGTGCTAATGGAAACTAGTGCGCACTAGACGAGCCCCTTGCGCAAGTGCTGGCCATTACATATAGTTTAAATCTCAAGAATGTTCATACATGATAGTCCGTATGTGCAAAGGAATTTTTTTTCCCGTGAACTTATCAAAATTCAAGTTTATCGGTGCAAATGGAAACTAGTCCAAAAAATTACATAGAGGTCCAAAAGAACTAGACAATAACTAATAGGACCTGCAACTTTACAAAAAGGACCCCAAAACATATAGAAGAAAATCAATCGAGTCCTTCTGGACCGCACATCAGATCTCTGCTCCGCATCCTTTCCAGCAACTCCGTCGCCGGGGACGCACCACTTGGGACGGTGTCGCCGGTAGTCGCCAGGACGAATGTCGAGGGTGCTCCTCGGCAATGCCCTCCAATAGGGGCTTAGGGTTGATGGAATCCTGTAAGCTGACACGAGACATCGGTTCACAGACAAGCGGGGAGAGCGATTTACCTAGGTTCGGGGCCCTCGATGAGGTAAAACCCTTACGTCCTGCCTGTCTGTTCTTGATTATGATGATAATGGGTTACAATGGGGTGCCGAATAGTTCGGCTGAGATCTCGTCGAGATGGCTAAATGCTAAGGTAACCTAGCTTTAAGCTTCTGTTGGCTAAGATCGCTAAGATTGATCGTGTGTCCCGACAGCCCCTCTCCTGGCCTTTATATAGGAGGCCAGGTCTCAAGAGGTCTGATCGAGTACGACTAGGTTTACAGCAGATCTATCTCTAAAACTTTCCTTGTTCGACTCCTCCCGTGTCTTGTACTTCAAGGAATCTTCCGTTGCACCGTCCTAGTGGCCCACCTTGCCATCGAGTACCTTTGTGGGCCTCCAGCTGGACCGTATAGGGTAGAGCAACGTCGGTTACCCGAAGGGTAGTGCCCACGTCAGTAGCCCCCGAGTGTCTAGCCGAACATAGATCGGGTAGAGACTGAAGCATGTCTTTTTCCGATGTCCTTCTCCTCAATTGTTTTTGCTTTCCTTTTGTCTGCATCTTCTTCTTCTATCGGTTGCGCGTCAGCGCTCCCGATGGGAGTAGCCCCCGAGTCTAGGTACGGATGCTTGCAATCCGTGCGTAGACTCAAGTTGTACCACTCGAACATTTTTCTCTGCCGAAGTTTTTCCACAAGTCTTCGTAGATCATCCGATATATTTTCCTCATGCAAGGGATAATGAGTAACATGCCCAACTTTTGCTGGTTAACTGCCGATGGCAAAACAATGTTACCCTACATAGAATCAAGTCCCCGGGCATGATCCTGGAGTGCGAAAAAGTTCTGTCGGGTGCGCGTCCAGCGCTCCCGATGGGAGTAGCCCCCGAGTCTGGGCATGGGTGCTTGCAACCGGGTGCAGACTCGAGTCGAACAATTATCCCCTCCTTCAAGGCCTTTTTTCTTCGAGTCCTCATTCTGTCGGGTGCGCGTCCAGCGCTCCCGATGGGAGTAGCCCCCGAGTCTAAGTGCAGATGGTTTGCAATCTGTGCATAGACTCAAGTTCATCATCCGATACCTTTTTATCCCTTCGACTGCCTTTGACAGTTCCTCATGACATCATTGATGACGCTTTGCTAATATCTTGATTTTGACTGACAGGACGTAACCTGCTGGGCCTATTCTTTCTTTGTCTGGCCCTTTTCGCACAGTTACCAAGGCGTCTCCTCGATTTCTGCAATCTTTAATAGAAAAGATCCACTGGATGAACCGGTAGCAACGACATGTGCCTACACAGCTCTCAAGTTCTCCTCTCCTTAAAATCTCCAAAGGGCAATAATCCCTAACCTTCTCCCACATTTTCCGTAGCATCTTCTCGCTCTTCTTCTTCCTTCGTTCGCTACTGCTGCGCCGCCACCACCGCTTTTCCGATCTTCCCCAAATCTCGCAATGGTGAAGAAGAAGAGCCTTACTGCCGCCGCCAATTCTACTAGCGGAGGCGCCGCCGCCAAATCTTCCTTGAATCTTCCGAAGGGGAGCGCCCCGAACGCTCCTCCCCCAGCTCCGGCGCCGCCAGCGCCGCCAAGTTCGGTAGCCAAGCCCGGAGATTGGATAGCGTCAACCATCACCAAGCGTGACGAGAAGAGATCCCGAAGCTTGGGATTAATATCCTCCGACGAGGGGAATGTGATCTTTCCAGGTGAGATTTCTCGGCCTAATCCCCCTGCTGGCTTTACCGTGATGTTCTTGTCATTCCTATATCGGGGTCTTTCGCTCCCCGCTCATGAATTCCTTCTTCATCTTCTGCGGACTTACAAAATCCAATTGTGGCAACTTACTCCTAACTCAATCCTTCACGTTGCCGTGTTCATTACCCTCTGTGAGGCGTTTTGGGGCATCGAACCTCATTTTGGATTGTGGAAAAAGATCTTTTATGTAAAGAGGTACAGCAGTAGTAATGGATCCTTCGTCACCGGAGGAGTGGGGTTTGTGGCTCGTTCGGAGGTTAATTATTTCAATTTCCCAATGAGAGAATCTGTGCAAGAGTGGAGACTGAAATGGGTTTATGTCAAGGATTCCCTGTCACCCGAATCCCAGCTTCCTTGCTTTGCCGACGTCCTCGAAGCCAAGCCCAAGAATTCCTGGAAGAACATTCTCTCACCCGACGAAACAGTAGCAGCCGATGAATTATTTGCCAAATTTATTCGAATCAAAGAGGCCGATGGCCAAACTATGGTCGGCACAGAGGTGGCAGCGGTGTTCCTGAAGCGTCGAGTCCAACCAGTCATGGCCAGAGTTCGCCCGATGTGGTTGTATTCGGGTCCAAAGGATGAAACCAGGATTAATGCTGCCGAACTGTCGGAAAAGGAGTTACTTGAGGAAGTCCGTCGCCTTACTTCCTTTAGCCAGGAAGACTCGATCCCATTGATATCTTCTTCCACTCCTCTCGATGCTGATCATCCGCCACCAGAGGTAACTTTCCTTTTGATATTCTCACTATGCTATTTCCACTTAGCCATCATGATTACTATTATTCTTATTTGTTCTTCTTTTCGACAGACCCCCATAGTCTCTGGAAACTTGCATGATTCGCCAAATGATACTTCTGAGGGAAGAGGCTCCTCAGTACCTATTGATTTTCACGCTGTCGAGCACGCAGGCCCAGAGAGCGAACACGATGATCCGATAGATTCCGAAACTGTTCACACCGATCTTCCTCCTTCAGCCGATGACGCTTGCGACACAGAGGGATCAGTGCATAATGATGACGCTGATCGTGATGCCTTTGTTAATGCAACTGTGGAGGCGACCAGGGCTTCGCCTGTGAAGAGATCCACCGGTGGTTTTGCCGACGAAGACGATCTCTTCGACATGTAAGCACCTTCTTCCCTGATGCCATAGTTTGTCCCTTTATTTCTCGCATTTTCATAACTCCTGTCGATGATTTCCTTTTTGTAGTGATGAAGGTTTCACAGCGCTTCCGTCTAAGAAGGCCAAATCTGGCGCTGCTCCGCCGGTTGTTGCGGCTTCCGAAGCTTCGGCTCCTAAAGCAGCCCCCGCGGCTCAGGCATCGACCGCTTCTTCCCTTTCCAAGGGGAAAGATGTTCCTGTCGCCACCGCGACTCCTCCTTCTGTAAGTCCCTTTTGCATACAACGCAAATTTCTTGAAATGTGCTTTGTCTAATGATTCTTTGTAAAACATCCTTTTTTCCTTTAAGGATCTACGAGGTGTTATTTCCTCTTTGGAAGCCTTCGCTTCCCATTTCACTTCTCTGGAGGCAGACAAGGTTCGACTGCAGAAGGAAGTTGAATCTTCTTCCTCGAAGCTGGATGGCGCAGTCAAGATAGCTTCCGAGGCTAGCTAAGAAATTGATTCTCTGAAAGAGGAACTGGGCAAGCTTAAGGAAAAGCTGAAAGAGGAGGAAGCTCGGGCAGCTGAAAAGGATGAGCTCCTTCGTCAGTCTTCTTTGGCTCTACTTGGTAAGCTCTTTTGTACACCTCTGTCGATTATTACACTTATGGATTCGTTCCTTTGTCAACGATCTTTTCCAATTCATTTTCTTGTAGAAGCCGCCAACATCCCTGCCGCTGCCTTGGACAAAGTTCCAAACAACTCACCGGCAAATGGTGTGTCGATGGCTCTTGCCTCCCACCAGCTTACGCGGGAGCTTCTTGAAAAGGGAAAAGGTGCCCTGGCGTGGATGCACTTGATGATTTTCCCCAAGATCAAGCAGGACAAAACTCTGGGGCAGTTGATCGATGCCTTCGCGGTTGACACCAAGGAGGTTATCGAGGTATTCAAGCGTACTTCGCGTACTTATCGTGCCCTTCTTGCCTTCCAACTTATGATGGGTTACGGCTTTAAGGCTGACATTGAAGAAATGACTAAGGAGCTGCCGAAGACGCAAGATGGGCAATTCGTTGACTTAAGCACCTTTAAAACGTCTGCCCTTATTTGTGCTCGCCAGCTCCTTGAACTAGTTTCATCAAGGAAGACATCGGCTGGACCCAGTTTATCGACTCAGACCCAAGCCCCTTGATTTTTGTAACAAACTTATCTTCGAGCTGATGTGAAACATTGTTCTGTTGCAAAACTTATGTTTGTAATAAACTCCGTGCTGGCAATGTTGCTAGTACACCTTTATTATGATATTTTTACTTGCAATTCTCCCGATGGGAGTTACTTCGGATGCTTAGTTTGACCATATCCGTCATCCTTTTTAACGCTGTTTCCTGCAGGTTTTCCCAGTGCCCTCATTTGTTGACGATTCTTCGGGTGCTCTTCCTGAAGGTGATCGAATCCAGCGTATGAAGGATCGGATCACTCAGATGGAAAAGGACCTGCGCAGCACTTATGCCTTAGCTGCTATTGTCAATAAGAAGAGCGAGATTGCAGCTGAAGTGGAGCGGTACGCTCTTACTGAGCTGCATAAAGCTACCGAGAGTTTGAACAGTAAGTTTCTTGATTCCTGCGCCCTTTTGTTAACAACGCCTTGTCTGATCCTCTATTTATTTCTTTGCCAGTCATAGCTCTGAACCGTGCAGAAGAGAACAAACGGATTCATGAGCGTGTGCATGCTTTAACCCAGCTGTCCTCAGCCGAAGAGATTTTCTGGCGGGAACACTCGAAGGCTTCGGCTGTCGCACAATTTCAGGATCGGG
This sequence comes from Lolium perenne, assembly GCF_019359855.2. Taxonomy (NCBI): domain Eukaryota; kingdom Viridiplantae; phylum Streptophyta; class Magnoliopsida; order Poales; family Poaceae; genus Lolium; species Lolium perenne. The sequence goes on from NC_067247.2 coordinate 263,387,792, forward strand.
TTCAGCAAGTCCACCATTTCTTCGACAAGTGCTACAAAGCTATGAGGGTGGTTTGGAAGACGATGTTCCCTTTAAACGCAGTTCCCCCTATGCTGCTGACTTTAATGTCTGAGTTTGGAAATGCCAAGAAGATTTGAGACTTGGTGCGAGCTCAAGTTTTTGCAGGGGCCAGGTTTACACTTGCCCTTGTACTTGCTCGTTATCCCTCAGTAAGTTTGCTGTCTATTGCCAACGCAACTGGTGACTTGGAGGCACTGTATCCGAAGGTATTGTTGCCCGCCAATATAATTGTCGACAAACTTGAGGAGGACTCAAAGGTACATGAGGAAAGAGAAACTCCGCAAGGGTGATATCAGGGATTAAAGTTGTTTTGTAAATAGGTATTTTGGCTACTTCATCCAAGTGTTTGGATTATGTAATGGAGCCTTTTTATTCGGTAGATACATGTATATGTACTTTTACCGTGCTAATGCCGTTGGCAAATTTAGAATGAGCAAATCTGAATTGCTCGTTTAAATGTATGTGTACTGTTTGGTTAGCAAATCATTTGAGTGATCAGCTCGTGTTGCAGGTTTTGCTAAACCTGTTGTATGCGCAACTTTGCTTTCAACCGATGTATGTTTCAACAGTCACTCCCTAATATTTCGGGTGCAGTGATTCTGCCGATGAGCCCGTTGTCCTTTGATATTTCCATAAGTAAAATATCGAACGTGGGTTGTATTTTCATGTATTTCTGAACTCTTGCTATTTACGGCGCTCGTAGAGGCATCTATAGCAGAGGGAAAGGTTAACATCCTTGTTTGCTTTGTATCTTTTAGCACTCGTAGAGGCTTTTCTTTTGGAACACGATCTTCTGCCTCGTACTATGTTTGCATAGTGATGCGGCTTAGGCGTTTTGAATTACTGCAATGCTTAAACAAAGGATCGAAGCTTAAGTTCTCATTAATAAGGTAAGCACGAGACTAGAGGGCGAAAAAAGGAAGGCCCTGTTTAAGATAAAGGAAAAATTAAACGCTAAAAAATTGCTTAAGCAAGGAAGGGGTTCTTCTCATCTTCTGGTTTTTTCACCACGTTAGTGGTTGCTGCGGCGTTGTTGACTCCACCAGGGGTCTGGGCAATGCTTGCCAGCGTCTTGCTGTCTCCTATGCCTTCTATGCCATCAGCTGCCGAAACTTTTGGTGCCAAAGCTTTTGCTGCCGAAGCTTCCGCTGCCGAAGCTTCAAGAGCAAGGTCGGCTGGCTTCTTCTTGGTTTCCCTGACATGTTTTTCCTCCTTGATTTCACGTATCGACAGCTTGGGCAGAGGGTCGACAATTTCTCGTTGTGACCCAAACTTCGCAGCAATCCTTTGAAAGTCGCGATCACAATTGTCCGAGCATGAAAAACTTCCATAGACTGTGATGTTTCTCCCGTTGTTCCCAGGCATTTTCAGCTTGAGGTATGCATAGTGCAGCACAGCCATGAACTTGGCATAAGCTGGTCTCTCGAGTATAGCGTGATACGGTGACTCCCAGTTCACTACTTCAAACTCAATCTTCTCCTTCCTGAAATTGTCGGTTTTGCCAAAGACGACGTTCAGGTAAACTTTGCCAAGAGAGTAGCCCGATGCAGTTGGAAGGATCCCATGGAAGCAGGTGTCTGTTTCTTCTAGCATCTTCATGGTGATCCCCATACTTTTGATTGTGTCGACGAATATCAGGTTTAACCCGCTTCCACCATCCATGAAAACTTTGCTCATCTTAAACCCCCCGATTTGTGCCTCGACTACTAAGGCAGCGTGTCCTGGTTTTGGTATGGTCATCGGGTGATCTGTTCGACTGAACGTAATGTTCTGAGAGGACCACTCGACATACTCGGGGATGTTCGCCATGATGCTTTCTGCCAGGTTAATCTCTCGGGTGAGCTTCTTCATCTCTCTTCTTGAGACACCTGTCCTATGGATCATGCTCATCTGCCCCCGTGGTGGTGGAAACGCCTCGTTGGGTTGATGAGGTTGAGCCTGCTGGACTTGATGCTGTGGTGGAGGTGGAGGTGGTGGTGGTAGCGGTAGCTGGCCTGCCTGCTGGATGAGTTTGTGCATGTCAATGAACTGCCGACAGTCCCTGAGCAGGTGACTCGACTTCGTTTTTCCGTCCTTAGAGTCGACATACGAGTGCAGGTAACAGGGGGCGTTGATCTGCTCAGCGTAAGGCAGTTCGGGAGCCCTCTGCTGCCGCGGTTTATAATTTCCATGGTTCCCGGAGTTGTTCTGTTACCGTCCTGTCGATCGTCTCTTCTGTCGTCATATCGGTCATCCTGCCGATCAGAGTACCCTGCGGCTACCAGGTTGTTGTCATCATAGTTGCGGTTCTTCCTTCTCTTGTGACGATCCCTTCGGCCACCCGAGTCGTGCTTCGGCTGGTCATCGTCTTCGTCGTCACTGCGCTGTTGTGGCCTTCGCACGTTGTCCTCGCCATCAGCCCAGCTGTTGGCGATTTCCATTAACTTGGTTATGGTTTTTGGCTTTTTGCGTCCGAGTTCTTCTATGTAGCTCTCACGCCGGACGCCATCGCTGAAAGCGTCGATTGCTCTGTCGACAGATACATCTTCGGCAGCGTTTAGGAGTTTGGTGAATCTCCCGATGTACGAGCGCATCGACTCCTTCTCCGTAACTCTTCAATCCCGACGGGTCTCTTGTATGTTGCTTGGAAATTGGCAACGAAGGCGTCTACTAGGTCGTACCACGATTTAGTGGAACCCTTCGACAGCCCCCTTAGCCAGGCTCGCGCTGAATCTTTGAGGTAGAGCTGCAAGCACTGCATTGCTGCTATCTGATTCCCCTTATGCAGAATCACAGTCTGCAGGTAGTCGTCTATCCAAGATCTTGGCTCCTGCTGCCCATCATATTTGGCAGCATTGGTAGGAGTGGGCTTGAACTTTTTGGGCGGCATTGCCTCGCGGATTTTGTAACTTAGACAGTCGGCTCCTCTGAGCTCGCCGTCGTACTCCTGATCCTCGTCCGAGGAATCACTGTCATTCTCCTTCCTAGCGGCGCGTCGTCGCCTTGTTTTGTCGATCCTGCTCTGGGTGATTTCATCCCGAGCGTCTCTCGCATGATGCTTTGAGCCATTAACCTGCAGCGTGGTCTTCTCCTTTTGCGGAACTAGATTATTTCCCAGTATCGCGAGACTTTCCAGGGCGCCTCGATGAGCTTGAGCCATGGATCCTTCAGGGTGCTGGTTGATGTGGTATGCGGCAAGGTTGGCAGTTGCTCCTGCAACGGTTTTCGGCTGTGGCATGCCTGCGGTGTCCGTAGTCATAAAGGACTTGGTCAGGTTCGACGTGATTTCTCGGGCGTCATCTTCCGAAAGCCTGGATAGCCTCGACCGGTGCTTGCCTGCCCCTTGAGTATTTCGAGAGGCGCTCCCTTGCGAGCCTCTTCGTCGCTCGCTGGATCGGTCAGCCGCAGATAGGCGCCTCTCAAGGGTGGCTTGCTCTTTCGATAGGTGCTCCCGGTTTTTCTCTAGTATAGAGCGATAGGCATTGAGGGTTCCAACCGAGGTTCCTGCAGGGAGCGGTGTGTTGTTGAGTACTGCTGCCTTGGCTGCTGCCCACTCCTCGTCCGTGATGGTGTAGTCATTGTTGTGGTTGCTGGCGCTGTTTTCGAAACTTGCTCGTCTACTGGAACGAGGAGTATGATCTCCGTCTCCTCTGTGCCTTGTGTTTCCCGTGTTATTGGCGACATAAACCTGATGGTGTGCCGTTCTTCGGGTGGTTCCTTGGATGATGCTGTCGATACTGTCTTCTCCCAATGAATACTGGGCATTGCAGATGAACGGCGTGTCGCTCGAACCTAGCCCATGCCTGGTGTCGCAGTTCAAGCAGTAGTACGAAGTTAACTCCGAAGATGTGGGATCGTCGGATCCTACCGACATGGAAGACGCTGAATGGGGAGTCGAGGGCGCGGGTGAACTCGTCGAGCCTGTCAGACCAGCCGAAAGGTCGAGTGATGATGATGCGCTCAGACTCGTTGATCCGGAAGCGGGCGATTCCAGCAGCCGAAGGATTCCTTCCTCGTTGACATTGTAGTGGACGCTGCCGAAGGTCATCTCCATGTTTCCTTGTAGATCTGAGAAGGTTGAGCGGGAGGAATCGCTGTGTGGGGTGAACTCATAGGAGCCGAACCGGATCGGGCTTCCTAGGTTTGGTGATGACGGTGTCGATGAAGTTGCTGATGAAGTTGCCGATGAAGTTGCCGGTGTCATGACTGGATCTGCCGATGATCGATCTTGCGCTGACAGGGTTCCCACAGACGGCGCCAATTGTCGAGGGTGCTCCTCGGCAATGCCCTCCGATAGAGGCTTAGGGTTGATGGAATCCTGTAAGCTGACACGAGAAATCGGTTCACAGACAAGCGGGGAGAGCAATTTACCCAGGTTCGGGGCCCTCGATGAGGTAAAACCCTTACGTCATGCCTGTCTGTTCTTGATTATGATGATAATGGGTTACAATGGGGTGCCGAATAGTTCGTCTGAGATCTCGTCGAGATGGCTAAATGCGAAGGTAACCTAGCTTTAAGCTTCTGTTGGCTAAGATCGCTAAGATTGATCGTGTGTCCCGACAGCCCCTCTCCTGGCCTTTATATAGGAGGCCAGGTCTCAAGAGGTCTGATCGAGTACGACTAGGTTTACAGCAGATCTATCTCTAAAACTTTCCTTGTTTGACTCCTCCCGTGTCTTGTACTTCAAGGAATCTTCCGTTGCACCGTCCTAGTGGCCCACCTTGCCATCGAGTACCTTCGTGGGCCTCTAGCTGGACCGTATAGGGTAGAGCAACGTCGGTTACCCGAAGGGTAGTGCCCACGTCAACGAAGGAGAAGAAGGGCCTCAGCAACGGCATATTGCCTCTGAGAAGGGCCGCTGAAAGGCCAAGATGTTTACGGACAAGACGGATGACCCCGTCGTATGCCCCGAGCTTGTGAACGTTAGCAGCTTGACTTCCCCATCGGCCAGATCTGAAGCACTGACCAAAGCAAGCCTCACCGTTAGCGCCATCACCTTGATGGCACCAGATCGGGGTTTGGCCGGCAAGATCCGCCAGGTCTGATCCGCCAGATTCACCATAGGCCAGATCTGAAGCTGATGACGAGATCCCCGACTCCATTGCGCCATTCTGCTCATGGGAAACACTGGATCTAAGCTTACAACAACACTAACTCCCTCGGATCCAAATTAGCTGACTCAACTTTGCTTATCTAAATATGGATGTATCCACACATGTTTTTACTCTAGATACATACACGTCTAAGGAAAGTTGAATCAATTAATTTAGTTCGGAGGGTGTACGATATACAGAGAGAAGTCGGCCTCGTCTCCGGCCGGCGAGGCCGCCGGAGAGAAGGGGGAGAGGAGCCGGGGGAGTGGGAGAGACTCGAGAGAGAAAGAGAAGAGGAAGAAATGAGAGCTCCCTGGGGAAGAATATTATTTTTGTCGTTCTGCTCGTAGCTTGAAACTGAAAATTTTGGCCGCGCGCCAAATCATTCCGCCGCATCCATTCAAAAATCCTGCGACCAGTTTTACCCTTTTAACCCTGGTCTGGAAGCTACAACCCACCGACCATGGAGGGCTCTGTTGGTAACAATGAAATATCTTGCCTAGATTCCGAACCCTCCCCACAGGCCCACACCCACCCACCAACCATTCGCCCCATTAGCTCAAAAATACTCTCACACGCCAAAGCTCTGACTCTCTACAGTACTAGATCTGCTTCACCGCCGGCATACTCCTCCACAGCGTAGCCTTGATCGTGTTGGCTGTCCACCCACCTGATCCGCTCCCCCGCCGCCCTAGCCACCGACGGATCTGCTTCACCGCCGACCTCGCCACCGACGGATCTGCTTCACCGTCGACCTCGCCACCGACGGATCTGCTTCACCGCCGACCTCATCCACAGCGTAGCAATCAACGCCTTTCCTATCAATGCACCGGATCCTCTCCAACGGAACCGGGTCTACTTCACCGTGGCCCCCCCTCCACAGAAGCCGATCTATTCCACCGACTACCTCGGCGCAGCGGCTGTATCAACTTCACCGAATCCCTTGCCAGCCAACCAGATCTGCTTCACTAATGCCCGCTTCTACTGAAACAGGGTTGACTCATCGTCTCCCGCGTTCGCCGCCGCTGGAATGCAAGTTGCCGCCCCCGTCCACCCCACTGCAGCTTGGTTAGTACGCTGGCCCGTTAGATCGCGGTGTTTCTTTAGCCATGTTTTGTGTGGGAGAGAGACACGCTCCGCTGTTGCATAGAACTTCCACATCTTACCACATAGAACTAGCAGCAGAACCAAGTACCAAAAAGTCAGCAGGATATTTAATCTTACCACATAGAACTTCCACATCTCGAACAATACCAATTGGAGAGATAGTTTCTCGATTAGCCAGCCAAATAACCACATCAATATCTTCAAGTTCACAAGAACCAATTTCGTGCATAATCTCCGTGTAAAGCTCATAAGGAACAGCACTAATACTTGCACCAATATCACATAAACCATAATAACAATGATCACCAATTCTAACAGATAGCATAGGAACACTAGCTTGCTTGGACTTATTAGGATGTGAAACAATATTAGAGGCATCTTCACAGAAAATAATATGACCATCCTCCACATTTTCAGTCACAAGATCTTTAACAATTGCAACAGCAGGTTCAACTTTTATTTGTTCTTCAGGTTCTATAGGTTTCTTTTCACTTTTATGAACCGCACTATTTATAACAGAGTACTCCTTCATTTTAGCAGGGAAAGGAGTTTTTTCAATATAAGCTTCAGGAATAAGATGATCAACAGTTTCCACTACAACACATTTATTTATAGATGAATCAATTTTATCTTTATACGGTTCATGATACTTATCAAAGTTCTTCTTAGGCAATTCATAATGAGAAGCAAAAGCTTTATAAAGATTTGCAGCAACTTGAGAATCAAGACCATAAGTAGCACTCATATTACGAAATTTATCAGTATCCATAAAAGCTTCAATGCATTTATAATCATAATTTATACCTGATTCTCTATCCTTGTCGTTCTCCCATCCTTCAGTATTTTCTTGGATCCGATTAAGAAGGTCCCTTTTAAACTCTTCCTTGTTGCGTGTAAATGATCCAGAACAAGAAGTATCCAGCAAGGTCTTGTCTTGAAAAGAAAGTCTTGCATAGAAATTATCAATAATAATATTACCAGGAAGCTCATGAATGGGGCATTTGAGCATTAAAGACTTCAATCTCCCCCACGCTTGGGCAATACTCTCTCCTTCGTGAGGCCAAAAATTATATATGCGATTCCGATCTTTGTGAATCTCACTTGGAGGATAGAACTTAGAATAAAACCGGGGCACAATATCATTCTATTCAAGAGAATCCCCATTATCCAGTAATTTATACCAATGCGCCGCTTTACCAGACAACGATATAAAGAATAGTTTCTTCCTCACTTCATCCATAGCAATACCTGCACACTTGAATAAACCGCATAATTCATGTAAGAACAGTAAATGATCTCCAGGGTGGACAGTTCCATCCCCTGTATAACGGTTATCCACTACACGTTCAATAATTTTCATAGGTATTTTGTATGGTATTTCTTCCTTACCTGGCACCTCATCCACTACCTTTGCAGTAGTAGTAGATTTCCCAAATAAACACTCAAGACAAGATCTCTCCATAATGAATTATAGCAGCAGGCAGAAATAAAATCAGCACAAACAGTAGAAATTTCCCTTACCAATTCCACTTACCAATAGCGCTTCACTCCCCGGCAACGGCGCCAGAAAATAGTCTTGATTACCCACAAGTATAGGGGGTGTATCGTAGTATCTTCGATAAGTAAGAATGTCAATCCCAACGAGGAGCAGAAGGTGTTGACAAGCAGTTTCGATGAAGGATTCACTGTAAATGCTCACAGACAAGTATTCAGGGGGTTTTGTAGTAACATATGAATAAAGTACGAGTAAGTAAAGTGCGAGAGTAATAATTGCAGCGAGTGGCCCAATCCTTTTTAGCACAAAGGACAAACCGGTTTGTTTACTTATAATAACCAAACGTTCTCGAGGACACACGGGATTTTAGTCTAGTGCTTTCGCTACATACGGCTAATTAATCTTCATTGTTTTGATAAGTGTTGTGTGGGTGAACCTATGCTAATGTACCGCCCTTCCTAGGACTAATATATACTTGTGATTATACCCCTTGCAAGCATCCGCAACTACAAGAAAGTAATTAAGATAAATCTAACCAGAGCCTTAAACTCTGAGATCCTGCTATCCCTCCTGCATCGATATACCAACGGGGGCTCAGGTTTCTGTCACTCCGGCAACCCCGCAATTGGCAAACGAGTACAAGATGCATTCCCCTAGGCCCATAAAGGTGAAGTGTCGTGTAGTCGACGTTCACACGACACCATGATACGTCTCCGACGTATCGATAATTTCTTATGTTCCATGCCACATTATTGATGATATCTACATGTTTTGTGCACACTTCATGTCATATTTGTGCATTTTCTGGAACTAACCTATTAACAAGATGCCGAAGTGCCAGTTCCTGTTTCCTGCTGTTTTTGGTTTTAGAAATCCTAGTAACGAAATATTCTCGGAATTGGACGAAATCAACGCCCAGGTTCCTATTTTGCCCGGAAGCATCCAGAACACACGAGAACCGCCAGAGAGGGGGCACAGGCCCACCAAACCCTAGGCCGGCGCGGCCAAGGGGGGGCCGCCCCCCCCTATAGTGTCGGCGCCCCTTCGACCTTCTGACGCCGCCTCTTCACCTATATAAAGCCCCTCGACCTAAAACCTCGATACGGAAAAGCCACGGTACGAGAAACCTTCCAGAGCCGCCGCCATCGCGAAGCCAAGATCTGGGGGACAGGAGTCTCTGTTCCGGCACGCCGCCGGGACGGGGAAGTGCCCCCGGAAGGCTCCTCCATCGACACCACCGCCATCTCCATCAACGCTGCTGTCTCCCATGAGGAGGGAGTAGTTCTCCATGGAGGCTCGGGGCTGTACCGGTAGCTATGTGGTTCATCTCTCTCCTATGTACTTCAATACAATAATCTCATGAGCTGCCTTACATGATTGAGATTCATATGATGATGCTTGTAATCTAGATGTCGTTATGCTAGTCAAGTGAATTTTACTTATGTGATCTCCGGAGACTCCTTGTCCCACGTGTGTAAAGGTGACAGTGTGTGCACCGTGTGGGTCTCTTAGGCTATATTTCACAGAATACTTATTCACTGTTATGAATGGCATAGTGAAGTGCTTATTTATATCTCTTTATGATTGCAATGTGTTTTGTATCACAATTTATCTATGTGCTACTCTAGTGATGTTATTAAAGTAGTTTTATTCCTCCTGCACGGTGTAATGGTGACAGTGTGTGCATCCGTGTTAGTACTTGGCGTAGGCTATGATTATGATCTCTTGTAGATTATGAAGTTAACTATTGCTATGATGGTATTGATGTGATCTATTCCTCCTACATAGTGTGAAGGTGACAGTGTGCATGCTATGTTAGTACTTGGTTTAGTCGTGTTGATCTTTCATGCACTCTAAGGTTATTTAAATATGAACATTGAATTGTGGAGCTTGTTAACTCCGGCATTGAGGGTTCGTGTAATCCTACGCAATGTGTTCATCATCCAACAAAAGAGTGTAGAGTATGCATTTATCTATTCTGTTATGTGATCAAAGTTGAGAGTGTCCACTAGTGAAAGTCTAATCCCTAGGCCTTGTTCCTAAATACTGCTATCGCTGCTTGTTTACTGTTTTACTGTGTTACTACTGCTGCGTTACTACGCTTGTTCTTGTCCTGGGCAAAGCACTTTTCTGGCGCCGTTACTACTGCTCATATTCATTCATACCACTTGTATTTCACTATCTCTTCGCCGAACTAGTGCACCTATTAGGTGTGTTGGGGACACAAGAGACTTCTTGCTTTGTGGTTGCAGGGTTGCATGAGAGGGATATCTTTGACCTCTTCCTCCCTGAGATCGATAAACCTTGGGTGATCCACTTAAGGGAAAACTTGCTGCTGTTCTACAAACCTCTACTCTTGGAGGCCCAACACTGTCTGAGAAAAGGAGGGGGCATAGACATCAAGCTATTTTCTGGCGCCGTTGCTTGCCGGGGTGAACAAAAAGCTACAATACAGGGATTTCCTCCCTCGTCAACTACGCGCCCGATTGTAGGCGATCAAGCTATTTTCTAAGGCGCCGTTGCCGGGAGGAAAGGTAAAAGGCACTCATACTTCGGTTCCTGGTAGTACTTTTTCGGCGCCATTGTGTTTGTGCTCGAAGCTATTTCCTTTAGATCCTGCAATTGCAACTTTTTGTTTCTTGTTTACACTAGTTAGGCATAATGGAAAACAACAAAAATATGAGAGATCTTTATGAACTTTATCTTGAATTAGGACATGATGTGTTTGAAGAGAGAATTAAAAAACCCATGGAACTTTATATGCATACTAATGGGAATGTTATTAATATGAATGCTTTGAACACTATTGTTGCTAATGCTATGGAAAATTCTAAGCTTGGGGAAGCTGGCTTTGACGAGCATGATATTTTTAGTCCCCCAAGCATTGAGGAGAAAATTTACTTTGATGATACTTTGCCTCCTATTTATGATGATTATAATGATAGTGATCTTTTGGTGCCGCCTACTATGGAGAGTAAATTTTATTATGATTATACTATGCCTCCTACACTTGATGAGAATAATAATGATAGCTACTTTGTTGAATTTGCTCCCACTACAACTAATAAAATTGATTATGCCTATGTGGAGAGTAATAATTTTATGCATGAGACTCATGATAAGAATGCTTTATGTGATAGTTATATTGTTGAGTTTGCTCATGTTGCTACTGAAAGTTATTATGAGAGAGGAAAATATGGTTGTAGAAATTTTCATGTTACTAAAACACCTCTCTATATGCTGAAATTTTCGAAGCTACACTTGTTTTATCTTCCTATGCTTGTTACTTTGCTCTTCATGAACTTGTTTATTTACAAGATTCCTATGCATAGGAAGCATGTTAGACTTAAATGTGTTTTGAATTTGCTTCTTGATGCTCTCTTTTGCTTCAACCCCTATTTCTTGCGAGTGCATCATTAAAACTGCTGAGCCCATCTTAATGGCTATAAAGAAAGAACTTCTTGGGAGATAACCCATGTGTTTATTTTGCTACAGTAGCTTTGTTTTATATTTGTGTCTTGGAAGTTGTTACTACTGTAGCAACCTCTCCTTATCTTAGTTTTGTTGCATTTTTGTGCCAAGTAAAGTCTTTGATACTAAAGTCAATACTAGATTTGGATTACTGCGCAGAAACAGATTTCTTGCTGTCACGAATTTCGACCTGCCTCTCTGTAGGTAACTCAGAAAAATCTGCCAATTTACGTGCTTGATCCTCAGATATGTACGCAACTTTCATTCAATTTGGGCATTTTCATCTGAGCAAGTCTGGTGCCACTTAAAATTTCGTCTTTACGGACTGTTCTGTTTTGACAGATTCTGCCTTTTATTTCGCATTGCTTCTTTCGCTGTGTTGGGTGGATTTCTTTGTTCCATTACCTTCCAGTAGCTTTGGGCAATGTCCAGAAGTGTTAAGAATGATTGTGTCACCTCTGAACATGTGAATTTTTATTATGCACTAACCCTCTAATGAGTTTGTTTCGAGTTTGGTGTGGAGGAAGTTTTCAAGGGTCAAGAGAGGAGGATGATATACTATGATCAAGAAGAGTGAAAAGTCTAAGCTTGGGGATGCCCCGGTGGTTCACCCCTGCATATATCAAGAAGACTCAAGCGTCTAAGCTTGGGGATGCCCAAGGCATCCCCTTCTTCATCGACAACATTATCAGGTTCCTCCCCTGAAACTATATTTTTATTCCATCACATCTTATGTGCTTTGCTTGGAGCGTCGGTTTGTTTTTGTTTTTGTTTTGTTTGAATAAAATGGATCCTAGCATTCTTTGTGTGGGAGAGAGACACGCTCCGCTGTTGCATATGGACAAGTATGTCCTTAGTTTCTACTCATAGTATTCATGGCGAAGTTTCTTCTTCGTTAAATTGTTATATGGTTGGAATTGGAAAATGATACATGTAGTAATTGCTATAAATGTCTTGGGTAATGTGATACTTGGCAATTGTTGTGCTCATGTTTAAGCTCTTGCATCATATGCTTTGCACCCATTAATGAAGAAATACATAGAGCATGCTAAAATTTGGTTTGCATATTTGGTCTCTCTAGAGTCTAGATAATTTCTAGAATTGAGTTTGAACAACAAGGAAGACGGTGTAGAGTCTTATAATGTTTTCAATATGTCTTTTATGTGAGTTTTGCTGCACCGCTTCATCCTTGTGTTTGTTTCAAACAGCCTTGCTAGCCTAAACCTTGTATCGAGAGGGAATACTTCTCATGCATCCAAATACTTGAGCCAACCACTATGTCATTTGTGTCCACCATACCTACCTACTACATGGTATTTCTCCGCCATTCCAAAGTAAATTGCTTGAGTGCTACCTTTAAATTTCCATTCTTCACCTTTACAATATATAGCTCATGGGACAAATAGCTTAAAAACTATTGTGGTATTGAATATGTACTTATGCACTTTATCTCTTATTAAGTTGCTCGTTGTGCGATAACCATGTTCACTGGGGACGCCATCAACTACCTTTTGTTGAATTTCATGTGAGTTGCTATGCATGTTCGTCTTGTCTGAAGTAAGAGCGATCTACCACCTTATGGTTAGAGCATGCATATTGTTAGAGAAGAACATTGGGCCGCTAACTAAAGCCATGATCCATGGTGGAAGTTTCAGTTTTGGACAATATCCTCAATCTCAAATGAGAAAATTAATTGTTGCCACATGCTTATGCATAAAAGAGGAGTCCATTATCTGTTGTCTATGTTGTCCCGGTATGGATGTCTAAGTTGAGAATAATCAATAGCGAGAAATCTGATGCGAGCTTTCTCCTTAGACCTTTGTACAGGCGGCATGGAGGTACCCCATTGTGACACTTGGTTAAAACATGTGTATTGCGATGATCCGGTAGTCCAAGCTAATTAGGACAAGGTGCGGGCACTATTAGTATACTATGCATGAGGCTTGCAACTTGTAAGATATAATTTACATAACTCATATGCTTTATTACTACCGTTGACAAAATTGTTTCATGTTTTCAAAATAAAAGCTCTAGCACAAATATAGCAATCGATGCTTTCCTCTTTGAAGGACCATTCTTTTTACTTTTATGTTGAGTCAGTTCACCTATCTCTCTCCACCTCAAGAAGCAAACACTTGTGTGAACTGTGCATTGATTCCTACATACTTGCATATTGCACTTATTATATTACTCTATGTTGACAATTATCCATGAGATATACATGTTACAAGTTGAAAGCAACCGCTGAAACTTAATCTTCCTTTGTGTTGCTTCAACGCCTTTACTTTGAATTATTGCTTTATGAGTTAACTCTTATGCAAAACTTATTGATGCTTGTCTTGAAGTACTATTCATGAAAAGTCTTTGCTTTATGATTCACTTGTTTACTCATGTCATTACCATTGTTTTGATCGCTGCATTCATTACATATGTTTACAAATAGTATGATCAAGGTTATGATGGCATGTCACTCCAGAAATTATCTTTGTTATCGTTTTACCTGCTCGGGACGAGCAGAACTAAGCTTGGGGATGCTGATACGTCTCCGACGTATCGATAATTTCTTATGTTCCATGCCACATTATTGATGATATCTACATGTTTTGTGCACACTTCATGTCATATTTGTGCATTTTCTGGAACTAACCTATTAACAAGATGCCGAAGTGCCAGTTCTTGTTTTCTGCTGTTTTTGGTTTCAGAAATCCTAGTAACGAAATATTCTCGGAATCGGACGAAATCAACGCCCAGGTTCCTATTTTGCCCGGAAGCATCCAGAACACACGAGAACCGCCAGAGAGGGGGCACAGGCCCACCAAACCCTAGGCCGGCGCGGCCAAGGGGGGGGGCCGCGCCCCCCTATAGTGTCGGCGCCCATTCGACCTTCTGACGCCGCCTCTTCGCCTATATAAAGCCCCTCGACCTAAAACCTCGATACGGAAAAGCCACGGTACGAGAAACCTTCCAGAGCCGCCGCCATCGCGAAGCCAAGATCTGGGGGACAGGAGTCTCTGTTCCGGCACGCCGCCGGGACGGGGAAGTGCCCCCGGAAGGCTCCTCCATCGACACCACCGCCATCTCCATCAACGCTGCTGTCTCCCATGAGGAGGGAGTAGTTCTCCATGGAGGCTCGGGGCTGTACCGGTAGCTATGTGGTTCATCTCTCTCCTATGTACTTCAATACAATAATCTCATGAGCTGCCTTACATGATTGAGATTCATATGATGATGCTTGTAATCTAGATGTCGTTATGCTAGTCAAGTGAATTTTACTTATGTGATCTCCGGAGACTCCTTGTCCCACGTGTGTAAAGGTGACAGTGTGTGCACCGTGTGGGTCTCTTAGGCTATATTTCATGAATCACTTATTCACTGTTATGAATGGCATAGTGAAGTGCTTATTTATATCTCTTTATGATTGCAATGTGTTTTGTATCACAATTTATCTATGTGCTACTCTAGTGATGTTATTAAAGTAGTTTTATTCCTCCTGCACGGTGTAATGGTGACAGTGTGTGCATCCGTGTTAGTACTTGGCGTAGGCTATGATTATGATCTCTTGTAGATTATGAAGTTAACTATTGCTATGATGGTATTGATGTGATCTATTCCTCCTACATAGTGTGAAGGTGACAGTGTGCATGCTATGTTAGTACTTGGTTTAGTCGTGTTGATCTTTCATGCACTCTAAGGTTATTTAAATATGAACATTGAATTGTGGAGCTTGTTAACTCCGGCATTGAGGGTTCGTGTAATCCTACGCAATGTGTTCATCATCCAACAAAAGAGTGTAGAGTATGCATTTATCTATTCTGTTATGTGATCAAAGTTGAGAGTGTCCACTAGTGAAAGTCTAATCCCTAGGCCTTGTTCCTAAATACTGCTATCGCTGCTTGTTTACTGTTTTACTGTGTTACTACTGCTGCGTTACTACTGCTTGTTTACTGTCCTGGGCAAAGCACTTTTCTGGCGCCGTTACTACTGCTCATATTCATTCATACCACTTGTATTTCACTATCTCTTCGCCGAACTAGTGCACCTATTAGGTGTGTTGGGGACACAAGAGACTTCTTGCTTTGTGGTTGCAGGGTTGCATGAGAGGGATATCTTTGACCTCTTCCTCCCTGAGATCGATAAACCTTGGGTGATCCACTTAAGGGAAAACTTGCTGCTGTTCTACAAACCTCTACTCTTGGAGGCCCAACACTGTCTACAGGAAAAGGAGGGGGCATAGACATCAAGCTATTTTCTGGCGCCGTTGCCGGGGAACAAAAAGCTACAATACAGGGATTTCCTCCCTCGTCAACTACGCGCCAGTTGTAGGCAGTCACACCACTAGAAGAATAACACCACAACTTAAATACCATAAAATTGAATATTACTCAACCATACTTCACTACTAACATTTAGACTTCACCCATGTCCTCAAGAACTAAACGAACTACTCACGAGACAGAATATGGAACATGATCAGAGGTGATATGATGATGAATAACAATCTGAACATAAACCTTGGTTCAACGGTTTCACTCAATAGCATCAATAACAAGTAGAAATCAACACCGGGAGAGTTTCCCCTATCAAACAATCAAGATCAAACCCAAATTGTTACAGCGGTGACGGCGTGCAGCGGTGGAGACGGCGTTGATGATGATGAAGATGATGATGATGGTGATGGAGATGATGTCCAGCTCGATGACGGTGACGATGGCGTCGATTTCCCCCTCTGGGAGGGAATTTCCCCGGCGGATCTCAGCCTGCCGGAGAGCTCTTTTCTCTCTGGTGTTCTCCGCCCCGCAGAGGCGGTTGTGGCTCTTCGCGATGTACCCCTGGAGCTTAGGTTTTCGGGACGAAGGCGTACGCGAAGAAAAGGAGGCGAGAGGGGGCTGTGGGCCCCCTCCTCACAGGGCGGCGCGGCCAGGCCTTGGGCCGCGCCGGCCTATGGGGTGGGCCCACCTCGGGTCCCCTCGGCTCCCCCTTCTGGCTCCCTTCGTCTTCTAGAAAAATAGGATTTTTCATATAATTTCCGTCAACTGTTGATTTTCCGAAATATTGCATTCTGACGGCGCTTTTTCCAGCAGAATCCTGACTCCGGTGCGCGATCCTCCAATAATCATGAAACATGCAAAATAGATGAAATAACATAAGTATTATATCCAAATATGAAATATATCAATGAATAACAGCAAATTATGATATAAAATAGTGATGCAAATTGGACGTATCAGTCGCCTGCTTGATGCACAATTAAGTGTCGTTGGCCTATATATATATGTAGTGTTTAATTAGGGTTTAGGGTTTAGGGTTAGCTAGCTAGGGTTTTAGGGTTAGGGTTAGGGTTAATTAGGGTTTAGGGTCTAGGGTTTAGGGTTTGGGGTTTAGTGTTTAGGGTTTAGGGTCTAGGGTTAGGGTTTAACGTTTAGTGTTTAGGGTTTAGGGTTTAGGGTGTAGTGTTTAGGGTTTAGGGTCTAGGGTTTAGGGTTTAGGGTTTAGTGTTTAGGGTGTTTGGGGTGTACGTTTAGGGTATAATTAGGGATTAGGGTTTAGGGTTTTAGGGTTTAAGGTTTAGGGATCATCGATCGAGTGCACACACACATTATTAGAGGCACCCGCGCCTTTACGCATAAAGTGCATGCGTATATATATAAGTGTTTCTTGGCCACCAATGATATATATAGATCTAGAGAGAGATTGAAATATATTTAGGGTTTAGGGTTTAGGGTTTAGGGTCTATGGTTAGGGTTTGTGGTTTAGGGTTTAGGGTGTAGTGTTTAGGGTTTAGGGTCTAGCTAGGGTTTACGGTTTAGTGTTTAGGGTGTTTAGGGTGTACGTTTAGGGTGTAATTAGGAATTAGGGATTAGGGTTTTAGGGTTTAAGGTTTAGGGATCATCGATCGAGTGCACACACACATTATTAGAGGCACCCGCGCCTTTGCGCATAAAGTGCATGCGTATATAAGTGTGTTTTTTGGCCACCAACGATATATATATATATATAGATCGAGAGAGAGAGATTGAAATATATATATATCCCCAAGAATATGTTCAGATATATATTGAAATATATGCACGAATGATATGTGCAAGGTATGCCATGCGCGCATGCACACTAATTGTATATATATTATGAGGCAACTTAATCAAATGTGTTTTCATTCGAGAGAACTTGTCAAGATTCAGGTTAATTAATTTATCAGCGCTAATTAGTTGGTCGCCTGCTTGATGCGCAATTAAGTGTCGTTGGCCTATATATGTAGGGTTTAATTATAGGGTTTAGGGTTGGGGTTAGTGTTAATTAGGGTATAGGGTTTAGGGTTAGCTAGCTAGGGTTTTAGGGTTAGGGTTAGGGTTAATTAGGGTTTAGGGTCTAGGGTTTAGGGTTTAGGGTTTGGGGTTTAGTGTTTAGGGTTTAGGGTCTAGCTAGGGTTAGGGTTTAGGGTTTAGTGTTTAGGGTTTAGGGTGTAGTGTTTAGGGTTTAGGGTCTAGGGTTTAGGGTGTTTAGGGTGTACGTTTAGGGTATAATTAGGGATTAGGGATTAGGGTTTTAGGGTTTAAGGTTTAGTGATCATCGATCGAGTGCACACACACATTATTAGAGGCACCCGCGCCTTTGCGCATAAAGTGCATGCGTATATATATAAGTGTGTTTCTTGGCCACCAACGATATATAGATCTGGAGAGAGATTGAAATATATTTAGGGTTTAGGGTTTATGGTCTAGGGTTAGGGTTTAGGTTTTAGGGTTTAGTGTTTAGGGTTTAGGGTTTAGGGTGTAGTGTTTAGGGTTTAGGGTCTAGGGTTTAGGGTTTAGTGTTTAGGGTGTTTAGGGTGTACGTTTAGGGTATAATTAGGGGTTAGGGATTAGGGTTTTAGAGTTTAAGGTTTAGGGATCATCGATCGAGTGCACACACACATTATTAGAGGCACCCGCACCTTTGCGCATAACGTGCATGCGTATATATATATGTGTGTGTGTTTCTTGGCCACCAACGATATATAGATTGAGATAGAGAGATTGAAATATATATATATATATCCCCAAGAATATGTTCAAATATATATTGAAATATATGCACGAATGATATGCAAGGTATGCCATGCGCGCATGCACACTAGTTATATATATATTGTGAGACTACTTAATCAAATGTGTTTAAATTCGAGATCGAGAACTTGTCAAAATTCAAGTTAATTAATTTATCAGCGCTAATTAGTTGGTCGCCTGCTTGATGCGCAATTAAGTGTCGTTGGCCTATATATGTAGGGTTTAATTAGGGTTAGGGTTAGGGTTAGTGTTAATTAGGGTATAGGGTCTAGGGTTTAGGGTTTAGTGTTTAGGGTTTAGGGTTTAGTGTTTAGGTTTTAGGGTTTAGGGTTTAGTGTTTAGGGTTTATGGGTTTAGGGTTTAGTGTTTAGGATTTAGGGTGTTTAGGGATTAGGGATTAGGGTTTTAGGGTTTTATGGTTTAAGTTTTAGGGATCATCGATCGAGTGCGCACACACATTATTAGAGGCACCCGCGCCTTAATTTGCGCATAAAGTGCATGCGTATATATATAAGTGTGTTTCTTGGCCACCAACAATATATAGATCGAGAGATAGAGATTGAAATCCCCAAGAATATGTTCAAATATACGCACACACATGAATTATTAGAGGCACCCGCGCTTTTGCGCATAAAGTGCATGCATATGTGTGTTGTTCTGGCCACCAACGATAGATCGAGAGAGAGAGAGAGAGAGAGAGAGAGAGAGAGAGAGAGATTGAAATCCCCAAGAATTAGAGGACCCCCTTGCACAAGTGTTGGCCATCTATATATAATATTAATCCCAATAATGTTCATACATGATAGGGCATATGTGTGAAGCAAATTTTTTCTAGAACTTGTAAAGATTCAAATTTATCAGTGCTAATGGAAACTAGTGCACATTAGAGGACCCCCTTGCACACGTGTTGGCCATCTATGTATAGTTTGAATCCCAATAATGTTCATACATGATAGGCTATATGTGAATCAATTTTTTCTTCCAAGAACTTGTCAAGATTCAAATTTATCGGTGCTAATGGAAACTAGTGCGCACTAGACGAGCCCCTTGCGCAAGTGCTGGCCATTACATATAGTTTAAATCTCAAGAATGTTCATACATGATAGTCCGTATGTGCAAAGGAATTTTTTTTTCCCGTGAACTTATCAAAATTCAAGTTTATCGGTGCAAATGGAAACTAGTCCAAAAAATTACATAGAGGTCCAAAAGAACTAGACAATAACTAATAGGACCTGCAACTTTACAAAAAGGACCCCAAAACATATAGAAGAAAATCAATCGAGTCCTTCTGGACCGCACATCAGATCTCTGCTCCGCATCCTTTCCAGCAACTCCGTCGCCGGGGACGCACCACTTCGGACGGTGTCGCCGGTAGTCGCCAGGACGAATGTCGAGGGTGCTCCTCGGCAATGCCCTCCGATAGGGGCTTAGGGTTGATGGAATCCTGTAAGCTGACACGAGACATCGGTTCACAGACAAGCGGGGAGAGCGATTTACCTAGGTTCGGGGCCCTCGATGAGGTAAAACCCTTACGTCCTGCCTGTCTGTTCTTGATTATGATGATAATGGGTTACAATGGGGTGCCGAATAGTTCGGCTGAGATCTCGTCGAGATGGCTAAATGCTAAGGTAACCTAGCTTTAAGCTTCTGTTGGCTAAGATCGCTAAGATTGATCGTGTGTCCCGACAGCCCCTCTCCTGGCCTTTATATAGGAGGCCAGGTCTCAAGAGGTCTGATCGAGTACGACTAGGTTTACAGCAGATCTATCTCTAAAACTTTCCTTGTTCGACTCCTCCCGTGTCTTGTACTTCAAGGAATCTTCCGTTGCACCGTCCTAGTGGCCCACCTTGCCATCGAGTACCTTCGTGGGCCTCCAGCTGGACCGTATAGGGTAGAGCAACGTCGGTTACCCGAAGGGTAGTGCCCACGTCAGTAGCCCCCGAGTGTCTAGCCGAACATAGATCGGGTAGAGACTGAAGCATGTCTTTTTCCGATGTCCTTCTCCTCAATTGTTTTTGTTTTCCTTTTGTCTGCATCTTCTTCTTCTATCGGTTGCGCGTCAGCGCTCCCGATGGGAGTAGCCCCCGAGTCTAGGTACAGATGCTTGCAATCCGTGCGTAGACTCAAGTTGTACCACTCGAACATTTTTCTCTGCCGAAGTTTTTCCACAAGTCTTCGTAGATCATCCGATATATTTTCCTCATGCAAGGGATAATGAGTAACATGCCCAACTTTTGCTGGTTAACTGCCGATGGCAAAACAATGTTACCCTACACAGAATCAAGTCCCCGGGCATGATCCTGGAGTGCGAAAAAGTTCTGTCGGGTGCGCGTCCAGCGCTCCCGATGGGAGTAGCCCCCGAGTCTGGGCACGGGTGCTTGCAACCAGGTGCAGACTCGAGTCGAACAATTATCCCCTCCTTCAAGGCCTTTTTTCTTCGAGTCCTCATTCTGTCAGGTGCGCGTCCAGCGCTCCCGATGGGAGTAGCCCCCGAGTCTAAGTGCAAATGGTTTGCAATCTGTGCATAGACTCAAGTTCATCATCTGATACCTTTTTATCCCTTCGACTGCCTTTGACAGTTCCTCATGACGTCATTGATGACGCTTTGCTAATATCTTGATTTTGACTGACAGGACGTAACCTGCTGGGCCTATTCTTTCTTTGTCTGGCCCTTTTCGCACAGTTACCAAGGCGTCTCCTCGATTTCTGCAATCTTTAATAGAAAAGATCCACTGGATGAACCGGTAGCAACGACACGTGCCTACACAGCTCTCAAGTTCTCCTCTCCTTAAAATCTCCAAAGGGCAAAAATCCCTAACCTTCTCCCACATTTTCCGTAGCATCTTCTCGCTCTTCTTCTTCCTTCGTTCGCTACTGCTGCGCCGCCACCACCGCTTTTTCGATCTTCCCCAAATCTCGCAATGGTGAAGAAGAAGAGCCTTACTACCGCCGCCAGTTCTACTAGCGGAGGCGCTGCCGCCAAATCTTCCTTGAATCTTCCGAAGGGGAGCGCCCCGAACGCTCCTCCCCCAGCTCCGGCGCCGCCAGCGCCGCCAAGTTCGGTAGCCAAGCCCGGAGATTGGATAGCGTCAACCATCACCAAGCGTGACGAGAAGAGATCCCGAAGCTTGGGATTAATCTCCTCCGACGAGGGGAATGTGATCTTTCCAGGTGCGATTTCTCGGCCTAATCCCCCTGCTGGCTTTACCGTGATGTTCTTGTCATTCCTATATCGGGGTCTTTCGCTCCCCGCTCATGAATTCCTTCTTCATCTTCTGCGGACTTACAAAATCCAATTGTGGCAACTTACTCCTAACTCAATCCTTCACGTTGCCGTGTTCATTACCCTCTGTGAGGCGTTTTGGGGCATCGAACCTCATTTTGGATTGTGGAAAAAGATCTTTTATGTAAAGAGGTACAGCAGTAGTAATGGATCCTTCGTCACCGGAGGAGTGGGGTTTGTGGCTCGTTCGGAGGTTAATTATTTCAATTTCCCAATGAGAGAATCTGTGCAAGGGTGGAGACTGAAATGGGTTTATGTCAAGGATTCCCTGTCACCCGAATCCCAGCTTCCTTGCTTTGCCGACGTCCTCGAAGCCAAGCCCAAGAATTCCTGGAAGAACATTCTCTCACCCGACGAAACAGTAGCAGCCGATGAATTATTTGCCAAATTTATTCGAATCAAAGAGGCCGATGGCCAAACTATGGTCGGCACAGAGGTGGCAGCGGTGTTCCTGAAGCGTCGAGTCCAACCAGTCATGGCCAGAGTTCGCCCGATGTGGTTGTATTCGGGTCCGAAGGATGAAACCAGGATTAATGCTGCCGAACTGTCGGAAAAGGAGTTACTTGATGAAGTCCGTCGCCTTACTTCCTTTAGCCAGGAAGACTCGATCCCATTGATATCTTCTTCCACTCCTCTCGATGCTGATCATCCGCCACCAGAGGTAACTTTCCTTTTGATATTCTCACTATGCTATTTCCACTTAGCCATCATGATTACTATTATTCTTATTTGTTCTTCTTTTCGACAGACCCCCATAGTCTCTGGAAACTTGCATGATTCGCCAAATGATACTTCTGAGGGAAGAGGCTCCTCAGTACCTATTGATTTTCACGCTGTCGAGCACGCAGGCCCAGAGAGCGAACACGATGATCCGATAGATTCCGAAACTGTTCACACCGATCTTCCTCCTTCAGCCGACGACGCTTGCGACACAGAGGGATCAGTGCATAATGATGACGCTGATCGTGATGCCTTTGTTAATGCAGCTGTGGAGGCGACCAGGGCTTCGCCTGTGAAGAGATCCACCGGTGGTTTTGCCGACGAAGACGATCTCTTCGACATGTAAGCACCTTCTTCCCTGATGCCATAGTTTGTCCCTTTATTTCTCGCATTTTCATAACTCCTGTCGATGATTTCCTTTTTGTAGTGATGAAGGTTTCACAGCGCTTCCGTCTAAGAAGGCCAAATCTGGCGCTGCTCCGCCGGTTGTTGCGGCTTCCGAAGCTTCGGCTCCTAAAGCAGCCCCCGCAGCTCAGGCATCGACCGCTTCTTCCCTTTCCAAGGGGAAAGATGTTCCTGTCGCCACCGCGACTCCTCCTTCTGTAAGTCCCTTTTGCATACAACGCAAATTTCTTGAAATGTGCTTTGTCTAATGATTCTTTGTAAAACATCCTTTTTTCCTTTAAGGATCTACGAGGTGTTATTTCCTCTTTGGAAGCCTTCGCTTCCCATTTCACTTCTCTGGAGGCAGACAAGGTTCGACTGCAGAAGGAAGTTGAATCTTCTTCCTCGAAGCTGGATGGCGCAGTCAAGATAGCTTCCAAGGCTCGCTAAGAAATTGATTCTCTGAAAGAGGAACTGGGCAAGCTTAAGGAAAAGCTGAAAGAGGAGGAAGCTCGGGCAGCTGAAAAGGATGAGCTCCTTCGTCAGTCTTCTTTGGCTCTACTTGGTAAGCTCTTTTGTACACCTCTGTCGATTATTACACTTATGGATTCGTTCCTTTGTCAACGATCTTTTCCAATTCATTTTCTTGTAGAAGCCGCCAACATCCCTGCCGCTGCCTTGGACAAAGTTCCAAACAACTCACCGGCAAATGGTATGTCGATGGCTCTTGCCTCCCACCAGCTTACGCGGGAGCTTCTTGAAAAGGGAAAAGGTGCCCTGGCGTGGATGCACTTGATGATTTTCCCCAAGATCAAGCAGGACAAAACTCTGGGGCAGTTGATCGATGCCTTCGCGGTTGACACCAAGGAGGTTATCGAGGTATTCAAGCGTACTTCGCGTACTTATGGTGCCCTTCTTGCCTTCCAACTTATGATGAGTTACGGCTTTAAGGCTGACATTGAAGAAATGACTAAGGAGCTGCCGAAGACGCAAGATGGGCAATTCGTTGACTTAAGCGCCTTTAAAACGTCTGCCCTTATTTGTGCTCGCCAGCTCCTTGAACTAGTTTCATCAAGGAAGACATCGGCTGGACCCAGTTTATCGACTCAGACCCAAGCCCCTTGATTTTTGTAACAAACTTATCTTCGAGCTGATGTGAAACATTGTTCTGTTGCAAAACTTATGTTTGTAATAAACTCCGTGCTGGCAATGTTGCTAGTACACCTTTATTATGATATTTTTACTTGCAATTCTCCCGATGGGAGTTACTTCGGATGCTTAGTTTGACCATATCCGTCATCCTTTTTAACGCTGTTTCCTGCAGGTTTTCCCAGTGCCCTCATTTGTTGACGATTCTTCGGGTGCTCTTCCTGAAGGTGATCGAATCCAGCGTATGAAGGATCGGATCACTCAGATGGAAAAGGACCTGCGCAGCACTTATGCCTTAGCTGCTATTGTCAATAAGAAGAGCGAGATTGCAGCCGAAGTGGAGCGGTATGCTCTTACTGAGCTGCATAAAGCTACCGAGAGTTTGAACAGTAAGTTTCTTGATTCCTGCGCCCTTTTGTTAACAACGCCTTGTCTGATCCTCTATTTATTTCTTTGCCAGTCATAGCTCTGAACCGTGCGGAAGAGAACAAACGGATTCATGAGCGTGTGCATGCTTTAACCCAGCTGTCCTCAGCCGAAGAGATTTTCTGGCGGGAACACTCGAAGGCTTCGGCTGTCGCACAATTTCAGGATCGGGTTCAGCAAGTCCACCATTTCTTCGACAAGTGCTACAAAGCTATGAGGGTGGTTTGGAAGACGATGTTCCCTTTAAACGCAGTTCCCCCTACGCTGCTGACTTTAATGTCTGAGTTTGGAAATGCCAAGAAGATTCGAGACTTGGTGCGAGCTCAAGTTTTTGCAGGGGCCAGGTTTACACTTGCCCTTGTACTTGCTCGTTATCCATCAGTAAGTTTGATGTCTATTGCCAACGCAACTGGTGACTTGGAGGCACTGTATCCGAAGGTATTGTTGCCCGCCAATATAATTGTCGACAAACTTGAGGAGGACTCAAAGGTACATGAGGAAAGAGAAACTCCGCAAGGGTGATATTAGGGATTAAAGTTGTTTTGTAAATAGGTATTTTGGCTACTTCATCCAAGTGTTTGGATTATGTAATGGAGCCTTTTTATTCGGTAGATACATGTATATGTACTTTTACCGTGCTAATGCCGTTGGCAAATTTTGAATGAGCAAATCTGAATTGCTCGTTTAAATGTATGTGTACTGTTTGGTTAGCAAATCATTTGAGTGATCAGCTCGTGTTGCAGGTTTTGCTAAACCTGTTGTATGCGCAACTTTGCTTTCAACCGATGTATGTTTCAACAGTCACTCCCTAATATTTCGGGTGCAGTGATTCTGCCGATGAGCCCGTTGTCCTTTGATATTTCCATAAGTAAAATATCGAACGTGGGTTGTATTTTCATGTATTTCTGAACTCTTGCTATTTACGGTGCTCGTAGAGGCATCTATAGCAGAGGGAAAGGTTAACATCCTTGTTTGCTATGTATCTTTTAGCACTCATAGAGGCTTTTCTTTTGGAACACGATCTTCTGCCTCGTACTATGTTTGCATAGTGATGCGGCTTAGGTGTTTTGAATTACTGCAATGCTTAAACAAAGGATCGAAGCTTAAGTTCTCATTAATAAGGTAAGCACGAGACTAGAGGGCGAAAAAAGGAAGGCCCTGTTTAAGATAAAGGAAAAATTAAACGCTAAAAAATTGCTTAAGCAAGGAAGGGGTTCTTCTCATCTTCTGGTTTTTTCACCACGTTAGTGGTTGCTGCGGCATTGTTGACTCCACCAGGGGTCTGGGCAATGCTTGCCAGCGTCTTGCTGTCTCCTATGCCTTCTATGCCATTAGCTGCCGAAACTTTTGGTGCCAAAGCTTTTGCTGCCGAAGCTTCCGCTGCCGAAGCTTCAAGAGCAAGGTCGGCTGGCTTCTTCTTGGTTTCCCTGACATGTTTTTCCTCCTTGATTTCACGTATCGACAGCTTGGGCAGAGGGTCGACAATTTCTCGTTGTGACCCAAACTTCGCAGCAATCCTTTGAAAGTCGCGATCACAATTGTCCGAGCGTGAAAAACTTCCATAGACTGTGATGTTTCTCCCGTTGTTCCCAGGCATTTTCAGCTTGAGGTATGCATAGTGCAGCACAGCCATGAACTTGGCATAAGCTGGTCTCCCGAGTATAGCGTGATACGGTGACTCCCAGTTCACTACTTCAAACTCAATCTTCTCCTTCCTGAAATTGTCGGTTTTGCCAAAGACGACGTTCAGGTAAACTTTGCCAAGAGAGTAGCCCGGTGCAGTTGGAAGGATCCCATGGAAGCAGGTGTCTGTTTCTTCTAGCATCTTCATGGTGATCCCCATACTTTTGATTGTGTCGACGAATATCAGGTTTAACCCGCTTCCACCATCCATGAAAACTTTGCTCATCTTGAACCCCCCGATTTGTGCCTCGGCTACTAAGGCAGCGTGTCCTGGTTTTGGTATGGTCATCGGGTGATCTGTTCGACTGAACGTAATGTTCTGAGAGGACCACTCGACATACTCGGGGATGTTCGCCATGATGCTTTCTCGCTGTTAATCTCTCGGGTGAGCTTCTTCATCTCTCTTCTTGAGACACCTGTCCTATGGATCATGCTCATCTGCCCCCGTGGTGGTGGAAACGCCTCGTTGGGTTGATGAGGTTGAGCCTGCTGGACTTGATGCTGTGGTGGAGGTGGAGGTGGTGGTGGTAGCGGTAGCTGGCCTGCCTGCTGGATGAGTTTGTGCATGTCAATGAACTGCCGACAGTCCCTGAGCAGGTGACTCGACTTCGTTTTTCTGTCCTTAGAGTCGACATACGAGTGCAGGTAACAGGGGGCGTTGATCTGCTCAGCGTAAGGCAGTTCGGGGGCCCTCTGCTGCCGCGGTTTATAATTGCCATGGTTCCCGGAGTTGTTCTGTTACCGTCCTGTCGATCGTCTCTTCTGTCGTCATATCGGTCGTCCTGCCGATCAGAGTACCCTGCGGCTACCAGGTTGTTGTCATCATAGTTGCGGTTCTTCCTTCTCTTGTGACGATCCCTTCGGCCACCCGAGTCGTGCTTCGGCTGGTCATCGTCTTCGTCGTCACTGCGCTGTTGTGGCCTTCGCACGTTGTCCTCGCCATCAGCCCAGCTGTTGGCGATTTCCATTAACTTGGTTATGGTTTTTGGCTTTTTGCGTCCGAGTTCTTCTATGTAGCTCTCACGCCGGACGCCATCGCTGAAAGCGTCGATTGCTCTGTCGACAGATACATCTTCGGCATCATTTAGGAGTTTGGTGAATCTCCCGATGTACGAGCGCATCGACTCCTTCTCCGTAACTCTTCAATCCCGACGGGTCTCTTGTATGTTGCTTGGAAATTGGCAACGAAGGCGTCTACTAGGTCGTCCCACGATTTAGTGGAACCCTTCGACAGCCCCCTTAGCCAGGCTCGCGCTGAATCTTTGAGGTAGAGCTGCAAGCACTGCATTGCTGCTATCTGGTTCCCCTTATGCAGAATCACAGTCTGCAGGTAGTCGTCTATCCAAGATCTTGGCTCCTGCTGCCCATCATATTTGGCAGCATTGGTAGGAGTGGGCTTGAACTTTTTGGGCGGCATTGCCTCGCGGATTTTGTAACTTAGACAGTCGGCTCCTCTAAGCTCGCCGTCGTACTCCTGATCCTCGTCCGAGGAATCACTGTCATTCTCCTTCCTAGCGGCGCGTTGTCGCCTTGCTTTGTCGATCCTGCTCTGGGTGATTTCATCCCGAGCGTCTCTTGCATGATGCTTTGAGCCATTAACCTGCAGCGTGGTCTTCTCCTTTTGCGGAACTAGATTATTTCCCAGTATCGCGAGACTTTCCAGGGCGCCTCGATGAGCTTGAGCCATGGATCCTTCAGGGTGCTGGTTGATGTGGTATGCGGCAAGGTTGGCAGTTGCTCCTGCAACGGTTTTCGGCTGTGGCATGCCTGCGGTGTCCGTAGTCATAAAGGACTTGGTCAGGTTCGACATGATTTCTCGGGCGTCATCTTCCGAAAGCCTGGATAGCCTCGACCGGTGCTTGCCTGCCCCTTGAGTATTTCGAGAGGCGCTCCCTTGCGAGCCTCTTCGTCGCTCGCTGGATCGGTCAGCCGCAGATAGGCGCCTCTCGAGGGTGGCTTGCTCTTTCGATAGGTGCTCCCGGTTTTTCTCTAGTATAGAGCGATAGGCATTGAGGGTTCCAACCGAGGTTCCTGCAGGGAGCGGTGTGTTGTTGAGTACTGCTGCCTTGGCTGCTGCCCACTCCTCGTCCGCGATGGTGTAGTCACTGTTGTGGTTGCTGGCGCTGTTTTCGAAACTTGCTCGTCTACTGGAACGAGGAGTATGATCTCCGTCTCCTCTGTGCCTTGTGTTTCCCGTGTTATTGGCGACATAAACCTGATGGTGTGCCGTTCTTCGGGTGGTTCCTTGGATGATGCTGTCGATACTGTCTTCTCCCAATGAATACTGGGCATTGCAGATGAACGGCGTGTCGCTCGAACCTAGCCCATGCCTGGTGTCGCAGTTCAAGCAGTAGTACGAAGTTAACTCCGAAGATGTGGGATCGTCGGATCCTACCGACATGGAAGACGCTGAATGGGGAGTCGAGGGCGCGGGTGAACTCGTCGAGCCTGTCAGACCAGCCGAAAGGTCGAGTGATGATGACGCGCTCAGACTCGTTGATCCGGAAGCGGGCGATTCCAGCAGCCGAAGGATTCCTTCCTCGTTGACATTGTAGTGGACGCTACCGAAGGTCATCTCCATGTTTCCTTGTAGATCTGAGAAGGTTGAGCGGGAGGAATCGCTGTGTGGGGTGAACTCATAGGAGCCGAACCGGATCGGGCTTCCTAGGTTTGGTGATGACGGTGTCGATGAAGTTGCTGATGAAGTTGCCGGTGAAGTTGTCGGTGTCATGACTGGATCTGCCGATGATCGATCTTGCGCTGACAGGGTTCCCACAGACGGCGCCAATTGTCGAGGGTGCTCCTCGGCAATGCCCTCCGATAGAGGCTTAGGGTTGATGGAATCCTGTAAGCTGACTCGAGAAATCGGTTCACAGACAAGCGGGGAGAGCAATTTACCCAGGTTCGGGGCCCTCGATGAGGTAAAACCCTTACGTCATGCCTGTCTGTTCTTGATTATGATGATAATGGGTTACAATGGGGTGCCGAATAGTTCGTCTGAGATCTCGTCGAGATGGCTAAATGCGAAGGTAACCTAGCTTTAAGCTTCTGTTGGCTAAGATCGCTAAGATTGATCGTGTGTCCCGACAGCCCCTCTCCTGGCCTTTATATAGGAGGCCAGGTCTCAAGAGGTCTGATCGAGTACGACTAGGTTTACAGCAGATCTATCTCTAAAACTTTCCTTGTTTGACTCCTCCCGTGTCTTGTACTTCAAGGAATCTTCCGTTGCACCGTCCTAGTGGCCCACCTTGCCATCGAGTACCTTCGTGGGCCTCTAGCTGGACCGTATAGGGTAGAGCAACGTTGGTTACCCGAAGGGTAGTGCCCACGTCAACGAAGGAGAAGAAGGGCCTCAGCAACGGCATATTGCCTCTGAGAAGGGCCGCTGAAAGGCCAAGATGTTTACGGACAAGACGGATGACGCCGTCGTATGCCCCGAGCTTGTGAACGTTAGCAGCTTGACTTCCCCATCGGCCAGATCTGAAGCACTGACCAAAGCAAGCCTCACCGTTAGCGCCATCACCTTGATGGCACCAGATCGGGGTTTGGCCGGCAAGATCCGCCAGATTCACCATAGGCCAGATCTGAAGCTGATGACGAGATCCCCGACTCCGTTGCGCCATTCTGCTCATGGGAAACACTGGATCTAAGCTTACAACAACACTAACTCCCTCGGATCCAAATTAGCTGACTCAACTTTGCTTATCTAAATATGGATGTATCCACACATGTTTTTACTCTAGATACATACACGTCTAAGGAAAGTTGAATCAATTAATTTAGTTCGGAGGGTGTACGATATACAGAGAGAAGTCGGCCTCGTCTCCGGCCGGCGAGGCCGCCGGAGAGAAGGGGGAGAGGAGCCGGGGGAGTGGGAGAGACTCGAGAGAGAAAGAGAAGAGGAAGAAATGAGAGCTCCCTGGGGAAGAATATTATTTTTGTCGTTCTGCTCGTAGCTTGAAACTGAAAATTTTGGCCGCGCGCCAAATCATTCCGCCGCATCCATTCAAAAATCCTGCGACCAGTTTTACCCTTTTAACCCTGGTCCGGAAGCTACAACCCACCGACCATGGAGGGCTCTGTTGGTAACAATGAAATATCTTGCCTAGATTCCGAACCCTCCCCACAGGCCCACACCCACCCACCAACCATTCGCCCCATTAGCTCAAAAATACTCTCACACGCCAAAGCTCTGACTCTCTACAGTACTAGATCTGCTTCACCGCCGGCATACTCCTCCACAGCGTAGCCTTGATCGTGTTGGCTGTCCACCCACCTGATCCGCTCCCCCGCCGCCCTAGCCACCGACGGATCTGCTTCACCGCCGACCTCGCCACCAACGGATCTGCTTCACCGTCGACCTCGCCACCGACGGATCTGCTTCACCGCCGACCTCATCCACAGCGTAGCAATCAATGCCTTTCCTGTCAATGCACCGGATCCTCTCCAACGGAACCGGGTCTACTTCACCGTGGCCCCCCCTCCACAGAAGCCGATCTATTCCACCGACTACCTCGGCGCAGCGGCTGTATCAACTTCATCGAATCCCTTGCCAGCCAACCAGATCTGCTTCACTAATGCCCGCTTCCACTGAAACAGGGTCGACTCATCGTCTCCCGCGTTCGCCGCCGCTGGAATGCAAGTTGCCGCCCCCGTCCACCCCACTGCAGCTTGGTTAGTACGCTGGCCCGTTAGATCGCGGTGTTTCTTTAGCCATGTTTTGTGTAGTTATTTGCAGATCTCATATGCCATTAACTTTCTTGATGTGTTACTTCGCATGAAGTTCGTTTAAATATTGTACAGTACAAAAGCATTATCCGGTCACTACCATCCTGTTCATTCTACTGACACTTGTGTGCATCCACATATTTATAGCCTTATACCCATTCATTTGCTGCCAACTGTTTTTGTAGTGCATGCTATTACTTTTATAGTCATGCTATGGGCATTTCCAATCTGGTTGTTCTTATACCACGTCATTAGCTCACCGCTAGCCGCTAGCTGTTTTCTCGTGCCTACTATTCTCACACTGCTTTTATAATCATGATATGTGCATTTCCAATCTGCGTGCTCTTATACCTCGTCTTTAGCTTATAGCTATTTTTTTCCATGAATGCTCCTGTCGCACAGCTTGTATAGTTATTGCTGCATGCATGTCTGGTCTTTGTATTATCGTAGACTAACTTGTCAATGTTATTTTTCCTAGGTATTGATCATGCGAACCACTTATTAGAATATCCAACATTAACAGCGGGGACGCTAGGGAAGGTTGGAATCTGAGTTATTGGTTGGTAATTTTGGCAGTTTACTTCCGTTATTATCTATAACCTATGTGCATTGTTCCTGATGCAAGAGATTAACACTTGGAACCCTGCCATAGCAATGTCATCCATGCTTTACTATGTTTCTGCCTATTTGATATGCTTGTCTTGGAGCAACTGCGAAGGTGATTTGAACCCGACATTTGGTCATTCTTAATGCCAGTTTACTTTATGTGGAAAACCTTGGCATTACCCTACTCTAAATGTGAATGTCTGAAATTTGTATCTCATGCAAAGCAACATCTAGTTGGTTTTAATCTGATATCTGGTAAATATTGGCTTATTCATTTGGCAGCTCAAGTTTTTTGTTATTTGAAACCAGCTGACTTGGTCTTAAATGTGATATCTAAACACAGATTAAGGACAATGGAGTAGGAGGATTAGCATTTCACTTGATGGCTGAACCTAAAATGACAGGCATGTCGACCACGACTAGTGCATGCAAGAGAAGGACCTGCAGCGAGCCAGTATGTGCTTAGCACATGCATCTTATCTTATCTTGTGCTTATTTCTGCTACATGCTGTTATCTGATCTCTACATTGCGTAATACATGTTTGAATAGTTAATTGTTGTAACTATGTTTGCAATATTACCAGAATGCAGTTTTAGTGAAGCAGTCATCATTAGAAGATAGTCGCCAAAGCGACCCTGTGCAACATTATGATGTAAGTCTGCTTAGTACAAGTTCCATACATTGTCTTATTTATGCAACTTGTTATTATCTTATATCTACATTGCATAATAAATGTTTGAATAGTTCACTGTTGTAACTATGTTTGCAATATTACTAGAATGCAGTTGTAATGAAGAAGTCCTTAGTAGAAGATAGAGCGCAAAAAAGGTTCCGGGGTGAGCCTATGCAACGATGTAAGTCTGTGCTTAGTACTTGTGACTATCTCATATCGACAATGCTTAATACATGTTTGCATAGTTCATCGTTTAACTCTTTTTGCATTATTACCAGAATGCAGTTGTGATGAAGCAATCTTCATCAGAAGAGAGGCCCACAAAAAGTTCTGATCTTTCTTCTGATGCATCCTCTCATAGCCGTCAACCTAGACCATTCGAGGAAATTGCACGTACCAGCAACACTTGGGGAGATTTTTGCAAGGACCAGCGACTCAAAAAAATCGTTGCAAGGACCAGCGACTCTAGGTGTGATTTCTTGCAAGGAGCTCTAATTACCAGACTACAAAATTAAACAACACATGATAGCCACATTACCTTGCAACAAGCATGGATGCCCAACGCTGTCAGGCTTCTGGTCGCATCCTTCGAGACCCTAGCTGAGGATGCCCAGCGCCGTCAGGCTTGGGTAGCGGGGGAGAAAGCCCACAGCAGGAGAACCGGGAGCTGGAGGGCGCCATCGCCGCCAGGGACGAAGCGGTGGCGGAGGCGGCTAGGGTCAGGGCCCACTTCCACGCCCAGCTGGCGGCATTGGAGGCGGCGGACGCGGAGGCAGGCCAGGCGGAGGCGGCGGCGGCGAAGGCAGCGACAGCGGAGGCGGCCAACATCTCGGCTGCCACTAGGCGAAGCTTTCTGTCCTGAGCGCCCCTAAATTCTTTGGAGGCCGATTTGAAAGATGCAGCTGGAGATGCGGAAATGCACTTCTGAACTCATGTGTATATGCTCCCGCCATCGCAAAAATATTTACAAAATTAAAAAAGTCTGAATTTTTTTTTGCTCATATATATTGACAAATGTTTTATGAAGAAACTTTTTTAGCACCGTTTTTTTACAAATGATCTAAAAATACCTGTTTCTCATCCAACAAATTTGCAAGCACATAGAACATCAAGATGTGCGTGCTACATTTTTTGTCGATTTTTATAATATTTAAAATATATTTAAAATGCATTTCAAAAATTAGGAGGATATGCTCTGAGTGAAAAAGACCTTCTCCCTAGAGATGCTCTTATCCTGTTACCGCAACAGTTATGACAAAATATAGACAATGTGGCTAGTTGTTTAATCCTGTTGTCTGATGATTAAAGTACTTTGCAAGCAATCACACCTAAAGTTGCTGGTCCTTGCAACGAATATTTTGAGTCACTGGTCCTTGCAACAATCTCCCCAAGAATTGCTGGTACGTGCAATTTCCTCAGACCATTCCTTTCATCAAACAGTAAATATCTCAAGGTTGTACTTTATAAAAGACATGGTATTGCTGCTTTAAGATCTGTAGCTGATATGTTGACCAAGAGTACACAAGATTCAATTAAGGCGATTGCCAAATGTCAACGTGTTATTGATGATGCTAATAGAAGTCCTCAATGATTCTATGTAATTTTTTTATTTGGGCACATTAATTGCCTTGTAATTTTCCTAGTTATTTTATTTGTGTATGTAATTGTGTGTATCATTGATATCAGATTGTAGGCTCATGAAATTTAATGCAAGTTGACTAGTCAAACAACCAGGGCCCTACAACAGATTGGGCCGGCCCATTTACAGTAGTGTGGGACCCACTTTCATTTTGGGCCGGCCCACTATCTTGTTGGGCCAGCCCACTTGATATATGGTGGACCCCACATACTAAATGGGCCGTCCCTTTAATAGGCAAGTGGGACCCACCTGTGTTTTTGGCCCGGCCCACTATCTTGTTGGGCCGGCCCACTTGCTATACGGTGGACCCCACATACTAAATGGGCCGGCCCTTTAACAGGAATGTGGGACCCACCTGTGTTTTTGGCCCGGCCCACTTTCTTGTTGGGCCAGCCCACTGGCTATATGGTGGACCCCACATACTAAATGGACCGGCCCTTTAACAGGAAAGTGGGACCCACCTGTGCTTTTGGCCCGGCCCACTATCTTGTTGGGCCAGCCCACTTGCTATATGGTGGACCCCACGTACTAAATGGGCCGGCCCTTTAACAGGAAAGTAGGACCCACCCGTGTTTTTGGCCCGGCCCACTTTTTTGTTGGGCCAGCCCATTTGATCTATTGTGGACCCCACGTACAAAATGGGCCGGCCCGATAGCAGGAAAGTGGGACCCACAGGCTAATTGGGCCGGCCCAATAACTTCTTGGGCCGGACCACTTGCTTTAAGGTGGACCCCACTTGTTAAATGGGCCGGCCCGATAACAGGAAAGTGGGTCCCACATGTCTTGTGGGCCGGCCCTTTTGCCTGTTGACCGGTCAAACGAGTGCATTCGGCCCAGCCCACATGCTTAGTGGGCCGGCCCATTAAAGTTTTGACCAGTCAACCTTAGAGGTTAGGCCCGACCCACGTAACTAATGGACCAGCCCAGCTATATAGTTGACCGGTCAAACTAAGTCAGCTGGCCTGGCCCGCAAACTTAATGGGCCGGCCCGCTTAAGACGTGGCAGGCCTCGTGTGGGCCTACCATCTACCACGGGGTTTCAACCGGTTAACGCCATTAACTGCCAGTTAACGGCGTCTGCCACGTGTCAGTTTGCATGACGTCAGCAGTCAACGGGCTCCCGGAAACACTTCTGCAACGGTCCGATTTTCCGTGGCGGAAGGGCGCCCAAGCGCGACGGACCGAAAAAATCGTCGTAGGACTTTGCCTGACGCAGTTTCGACAACAGAACCCATATCGTCGGGTTAGGCCCATAGGCGACAAAAAATAGCCCTTAGCGGACGATTTTGGGACGTTGTCTATCAGAACTTTTCTTGTAGTGTTCCTCGACCCGGAGCAACAGCTCACCTCTCGGCGACTCCACGCGACTCACGGTGAGCTTGCTACTGGTGCTGATGGTGCTTGTTGCTGCTTGCTGCTGCTTGCTACTGCTGCTAGCTGCTAACTGATGTTGCTTGCTAGCTGCTGCTGCTTGCTAGCTGCTTGCTGCTGCTAGCTGCTAGCTGTAGCTATTGTTGCTTGCTAACTGCTGCTGCTTGCTAGCTGCTAGCTACTTGCTGTTGCTTCTAGCTGTAGATGATGTTGCTTGCAAGCTGCTTGCTGCTGCTGCTAGCTGCTGCTTGCTGCTTGTTCCTGCTTGCTGCTTGCTGTTGAGTGCTCAGCTGGTGGAGGATCAACTGTATATAGCTAGCTGATGCATGATGTTGAGTGCTCAGCTGGTGGAGGATCAACTGTATATGTGCCATGGTGTATATGGAGGAACAATTGTATATGTGCCATGGTGCTCAGGTGGTGTATTTGTGTCATATCCTTGTGCAGGGATCGACCGAGTTGCCCATTATCGCTGAAATGTTGATTCATTTCCGTTTCGGCGAAAATGGGGCACTCATATGTCCATAAATTAGCATAGGTCATGCCCAATTTTTCTGTGAAATTTTGCGCTAACTTTATGCATTTTTTCCTACTTAGTTCTAACATGGCCGACAACGATGAGGCCGGCGGCAGCGGCAGCAAGCCATTCTGGATGATAACCGATGAAGTGGAGATGATGGAGTCACAACCTCGCTGCGACGACGGCGAGGATGATGGCACCGATCCAGACTACCGAGCGGATGATGCCGCCGAGGATGACACCACTGACGATGGTGCCGCCGAGGATGACACCACGGATGGCGGCGAACACATGGACGGCGGCGAGCCGAAGAAGCAACGGAGGGAGCGTCGCCCGAATGTGCTCAGCACCGTGAAGCAGGCATTCCCCAAAGTGGACGCCAGTGGGCATCCAACGACGCCCCCTGAACTAGTCAAAGGGTACTCGGCCCAACTCGGGTGCATCCTCCGGAGCACGGTCTCGATCAACACCGAGAACCTCAGGCATCCTGACCGAGTGAATTTGCGCTCCCTCCTCTTCACGAAGCTGCACGAACGATACGAGTTCCCGGTGGACTGCTCAGAAAAACGTCTCATGCGGAACAAAGTGCACAATGCCGCCCTCACGAAGATGAGTACCGCCCTCGCTAGTTGGCAGAACCGAGTGAAGAAAATGATTCAGAAGGGTGAGAGTTACGAGAAGATCAAGGAGTCAAATCCTTCTATCACCGAGAAAAGACTACGCTGATTTCAAGATCAAGTGCGAGAGCGAGTCAACGTCGGATTCTAGTCATTGGGGGAAGGACATGCGGAAACTGAACTTAGGCACCCACAAACTTGGTCCTGGCGGGTTTAGGGCGGCGCAACCGTAATAAACTTTAGCCATCACTTTACTTGCATGTCTGTTTAATTAGTTTCGACGGTCGTTGAACTTATATGTAATCGATGCTATTAATTACTAGTTCGGCTATGTTTGTTTAATTTTGTTTGCATATGCCGTGATTAGAATGGTTGGTCACCTGTACACTCCGCGAAGGCATCAGCGAGCCTGGTGTGATGGCACAAATATCAATCTTTTGTGCATCCTACCTGGTCTCGCTGACTCCTTCGCGGAATGTTAATATTTGTTTCGACCAACAATGTATGAGGCATATGCTATTTAGTCGATACCACTTGGCTCTTTCCTCCATTTTAGTGCCGATGATTAGAATGTTCGGTCAACTGTACACTCCGGGGTGACGCCAGTGAGCCTGGTGTGATGGCACAAATATCAATCTCTTGTGCATCCTACCTGGCCTCACTGACGCCATCCCGAAATGTTCATATTTGTTTCGACCAACAATGTATGAGGCCCTCGTCATTCCATTTGCTTTGGTTTTTCAGAATGCCGATGATTAGAATGTTTGGTCAATTGTACACTCCGTGGTGACGTAAGCGAGCCTGGTGTTATGGCACAAATATCAATCTCTTGTGCATCCTACCTGGCCTCGCTTACGCCATCACGGAATGTTAATATTTGTTCTGGCCAACAAAATATGAGGCATTCCATTTAGTTCATACTAGCTACTTGTCTCTTATTTGAGTTGGCACTTCTTAATTGCATTGGCCGATGATTAGAATGTCTGGTCACTTGTAAACTCTGAGGTGGGGCCAGCGAGCCTGGTGTGATGGCACAAATATCAATCTCTTGTGCATCCTACCTGGCCTCGCTGACCCCATCTCTGAATGTTAACATTTGTTCCGACCAACAAAATATGAGGCATTCCATTTAGTTCATACTAGCTACTTGTCTCTTATTTGAGTTGGCACTTCTTAATTGCATTGGCCGATGATTAGAATGTCTGGTCACTTGTAAACTCTGAGGTGGGGCCAGCGAGCCTGGTGTGATGGCACAAATATCAATCTCTTGTGCATCCTACCTGGCCTCGCTGACCCCATCTCTGAATGTTAACATTTGTTCCGACCAACAAAATATGACGCATTCCATTTAGTTCATACTAGCTACTTGTCTCTTATTTGAGTTGGCACTTCTTAATTGCATTGGCCTTTCTTCCATTTTAATGCCGATGATTAAATTTTGTGGTCACTACACTTGGGGGAGGCGTTAGCGAGCCTGGTGCGATGACACAAATATCAATCTCTTGTGCATCCTACTTGGTCTCGCTAACTCCTTCCCTAAATGTTGGACCAACAATGTATGAGGCCCTTGTCATTCCATTTGCTTTGGTATCTCAAAATGCCGATGATTAGAATGTTTGGTCACCTATACACTTGGGGGAGGGGCTAGTGAACCTGGTGCGATGACACAAATATCAATCTCTTGTGCATCCTACTTGGTTTCACTGACCCCGTCCATAAATGTTAATATTTGTTCCGACCAACAATGTATGAGGCATACCTTTTAGTTCATACTACTTGGATCGTTTTTGAGTTTGCTCTTATTCGTTGCAAACATCTATGAGTGTGCACTAATATTTGTTTGGCTTGTGCATATGTGCAGATATGACGTGGTATGTCGTGTACAAGGGCATGGTTCCCGGAGTCTACAACGACTGGGAGGAGTGTCGGAGACAAGTTCACCATTTTAGCGGTAACAGCTACAAAGGGTACACCACTAGAGCGGAGGCCGAAGACAGATACGCACGCTATCTGGCGGGAGAGAGGAGGGAGCAGAGGAGGAACCGGATGAAGACCACTTTCATCGGGACGGTGCTAGTAGTGACTCTAGCTCTCTTCTATGTGATGGTAGTTTAGATGATCGACCTTGTGTAACCACTAGCTCATTTGTGACTTGTAACCCCGTAACACTTGTCTAATATTTGAAATCTTGTGAATCATGGAGGCTAATGTGAAGAACTATGTATTGGTATACTATGCTGTTGTATATATGTGTTATATATTTTGTATTTGTGTTGTTATACTGTGCTATACAACCTGTACAAATACATGCCAGAAATACAAAAAATGAAAATGAACTACTAGCAGTGGCGCACTACTGGACCATGAGTGGCGCACGACCACCATGTAACAGTGGCGCACCAGTCTGGACCCAGTGGCGCACAACCCTCTGATCACCTTCGAAACTGCCAGTGGCGCACCAAAGCTGCCAGCAGTGGCGCACGTCTGAGATGCAACAGTGGCGCACCTAAACTGGCAGCAATGGCGCACCAGCTCGCCATAACAGTGGCGCACCCAAGGAGGCAGCAGTGGCGCACCGACAACAGACAGTAGTGGCGCACTGCCGCTGAACAACAGTGGCGCACCCCTTTGAAGTAGTACTGGCGCACCAGTGTACCTGTCAATGGCGCACAGGGTAGTGCGCCACTATTACTTAGGGTAGTTGTGGCGCACCAGAGCTGTGCCACTACTAAAACTTAGCAGTGGCGTGATTACAGTGATGCACCAGCAGTGCGCCACTGATGGGGAAAGGTGGTACGCCACTAATTGCCTATTTCCTAGTAGTGATATATCAAAAAATTCAGAAAAATCCAATTTCTTCCCTCATCTGTCTTCCCGCCCCTGTCTTCAAACCAGTTCTTTCCGGCCGCCTCTGTCTTCCCGCCAGTTCTTCCCGCCTGTGTCTTCCCGCCAATGCCGTACGGCGTGTGCACCTTTAGTCCCGGTTGCACCCACCAGCCGGGACTAAAGGTTAGATGATCAGCTCTGGATTCCTCTTATTCCCGCTATTTCTTCCATGTCTTCCCACCTCCCGCTTCCCGCCTCTTTCTTCCTGCCTCTTTCTTGCCGCCACTTTCTTCCCGCCTCATGTCTTCTCGCTCCCATTTTTCCCGCCATTTCCCACTACATATATGTAGCCCGGCTTGGCCAGCATTATCACATCTCTACAATCTCTCATCACTCTCTCATGGCTTCCACCGTACCCACTCTAACCTACCAGCAGGTGGAGGAGCTTTGCGCCTCGAACTACCCTTGCCCACCGAGCTACCGCGTCCCCGCCGGCTGGAGCCTAAGCGCCGGAAGCGTGCCGGTCCCTCCCGTCCCTCAGGGTACTGCGCGCCGGGCGGCCATCACGAACCACTACTACCTCGACCTCATGCCGGAGCAGCGGATGAATCCCCGCTGGCATCCCGATAACCAGCATACTTGGGACGCCTTCTTGATCAATCGGCGTGAGAGGGCGCTCGCCAGGTATGAGGAGGACGGTCTGCCTCCTGGGAACTTCCACGAGGCCGGCCGTCGGCTATGGTGGTACGGCCGGACTCTACATAGCGTCATGGACTACATCAAGGCCGGCGATATCCCCCGCCTGCGCTACCCTCAGTTCGAGCCACGAGCGCCGCCCGACGACAGCGACGACGGCAGCGACGACGACGGCGGCAACTTAGAAGGCGACGACTACTAGTACAACGGCGACGACTATGAAGACTACGAGTATGCATATTATACGCCTAGGCAGGAGTATGACTAAATCACTCCAACATTCCAAGATGTACTCCTAGGCCTAGGCATGTCCTTCACATCATTGGTTGTAGTTCAAATTTCATGTATCATCAGTGGTATCTCGAATCAATCGAATCATTCGAAAATGGACACCAAACACATCACAGATCATTATTACAATAAATTATCCATTCAACAAAGTTTGGTACAATAAATTATTACACATCATTTCTTCCCTTGTGTCCCTGCTTGCTTACAATTGTGCCGTATCCATGGAGCATCCTCATCATTTAACTTAATGCTTGGGTCAGTGTTCACTTTGAAGGGCGGAATTTCACCAAACTTATTATAATCTTCTGACATGTCTGTCTTGTCCTCCACTCCCACGATGTTTCTTTTCCCTGAAAGAACAATGTGGCGCTTTGGATCATCGCATGTTGTACTGATCGTTTTCTTATCTTTCCGTTTCCTCGGTTTGCTACTCATGTCCTTCACATAGAAAACCTGAGCGACATCTTTGGCTAGGACGAATTGTTCGTCAAGGTAACCAAGATTGTTGAAATCCACAATTGTCATTCCGTATTGCTCGTCCACCTTTACCCCACCTCCTGTTAGCTTGAACCATTTGCACCGGAACAAAGGGACCTTAAAGGAGGGTCCATAGTCAAGTTCCCATATCTCCTCTATGTAACCATAATATGTGACCTTTTTCCCAGTCTCGGTTGCTGCATCAAAGCGGACACCACTGATTTGGTTGGTGCTCTTTTTTATCTTGGACGATCGTGTAAAATGTATTCCCATTTATCTCGTACCCTAGGAAAGTTGTTATAGTCGAAGATGGTGTCTTGGCCAACATGTACAGCTGATCTCCAACATCATTGTCATTCATTAAATGTTTTCGCAACCAACTGCCGAAAGTCTCCATGTGGGCCTTTCTAATCCAGGATTCAGGCTTCCCCGGGTTGTCCGAGCGTAAAATATTCTTGTATTCCTTGAAGTACGGAGCCACCAAACTGGAATTTTGCAGAACTATGTGGTGTGCTTCAGTCATAGAATGGCCGTCCATACATATCGTTGATTTCCTTCCGATCGTGCCTTTTCCACTTATTCTCCCCTCGTGCCGCGATTGAGGAAGACCAATCGGCTTAAGGTCAGGAACATAGTCAACACAAAACTCAATTACCTCCTCATTTCCATAGCCCTTGGCGATGCTTCCTTCTGGCCTAGCACGGTTACGAACATATTTCTTTAATACTCCCATGAACCTCTCAAAGGGGAACATATTGTGTAGAAATACAGGACCGAGAATGGAAATCTCTTCGACTAGGTGAACCAGGAGGTGCGTCATAATATTGAAGAAGGATGGTGGGAACACCAACTCGAAACTGACAAGACATTGGACCGCATCGTTTTGTAACCGTGGTAGATCTTCTGGATTGATTACCTTCTGAGAGATTGCATTGAGGAATGCACATAGCTTCACAATGGCTACTCGAACATTTTCCGGTAGGAGCCCCCTCAAAGCAATCGGAAGCAATTGTGTCATAAGCACGTGGCAGTCGTGAGACTTCAGGTTTTGGAACTTTTTGTCTGCCATGTTTATTATTCCCTTTATATTCGACGAGAAGCCAGACAGGACCTTCATACTGCTCAGGCATTCAAAAAAGTTGACCTTCTCTTCTTTGGTAAGAGCATAGCTGGCACGACCTTGAAACCATTCCGGATGCCGGTCATTTGGGTCTTTCAAACGTTGATGGTCCTGCCGTGCTTCCTTTGTATCATTTGTCCTCCCATACATGCCCAAGAAGTTTAGCAGGTTCACGCAAATATTCTTCGTAATATGCATCACGTCGATTGCTGAGCGGACATCTAGGACTTTCCAATATTCTAGCTCCCAAAATATAGATTTTTTCTTCCACATGGGTGCGTGCCCGTCAACTCCCTGCGGAACTGATTGTCCGCCAGGACCCTTTCCAAAGATGACTTTCAAATCCTTAACCATATCAAATACCTCAGCACCAGTACGTTCTGCAGGCTTCGGCCGGTGATCTGCCTTGCCGTTGAAATGCTTGCCTTTCTTTCTTACGTTATGATGTCGGTGAAGAAATCGACGATACCCCAGGTACACGTTCTTCTTACAATTATCCAGATATACACTTTCAGTCTCATGTAAGCAGTGCGTGCATGCATTGTATCCCTTATTTGTCTGTCCCGAAAGGTTACTAAGAGCATGCCAATAGTGGATTGTTACGAAAAGCAACGCTCGTAGGTCAAATTCCTCTTCTTTGTGCTCATCCCACACACGTACACCAGGTCTGCACCACAACTGTAAAAGTTCATCAACTAATGGCCTTAGGTACACATCGATGTCGTTGCCGGGTTGCTTCGGACCTTGGATGAGCACTGGCATCATAATGAACTTCCGCTTCATGCACAACCAAGGAGGAATGTTGTAGATGCATAGAGTCACGTGCCAGGTGCTATGGCTGGAGCTCTGCTCGCCAAAAGGATTCATGCCATATGTACTTAGACCAAATCTTATGTTCCTTGCGTCAGCTGCAAATTCCTTGAACTCTCTGTCGATCTTTCTCCATTGCGTTCCATCTGCGGGGTGTCTCAACTCCCCGTCCGACTTACGGTCCTCTTTGTGCCATCGCAACAACTTGGCATGCTCTTTGTTCCTGAAGAGACGTTTCAACTGTGGTATTATAGGAGCATACCACATCACCTTGGCGGGAACCCTCTTCCTGGGTTTCTCGCCCTCAACATCGTCACCAGGGTCATCGCCTCTGATCTTATAACGCAATGCAGTGCATACCGGGCATTCATTCAAATTCTCGTATTCACCGCTGTAGAGGATGCAGTCGTTAATGCATGCATGTATCTTCAGAACCTCTAAACCTAGAGGGCATACAACCTTCTTTGCTTCGTACGTACTGGAGGGCAACTCGTTATTCTTTGGAAACATATTCTTCATCATTTTCAGCAAATTTTCAAGTCCCGAGTCAGATAGACCTTCCCGTGCCTTCCATTTCAGCAAATCCAGTGTGCAATCCAGCTTTTTTCAGACCATTATCGCATCCGGGGTACAGCGACTTTTTGTGTTCCTCTAACATGCGATCCAAATGCTTCCTCTCCTTTTCAGTTTCGCAGCCTCTCCGTGCATCAGCCATGGTCCGACCAAGATCATCAGCGGGCTCATCACGTGCCTCTTCTTCACCTTCCCCTTCACCTTCCCCACCTTCAGCATCCTCCATGAAAGTATCACCGAAATGATCAGGATAGTTGTCATCGTTGATATCCTCCCCTTCTTCATCTTCTTCCATTCTAACCCCTCTTTCTCCATGCTTGGTCCAACAATTATAGCTTGGCATGAAACCCTGCCGAAGCAGGTGCAGGTGAACGTCTCTTGAGGAAGAGTAACCCTTCTGATTCTTACAGGCAGCACATGGATAAATAACAAAACCCCCCTGCTTGTTCGCATTAGCCACTACGAGGAAATCTTTCAAACCCGTAATGAACTCGCCGGAGAGTCGGTTACCGTACATCCATTGCCGATTCATCTGCATTATTATTATATAAAGTATATAATTAACCATCATGCATTTGTTAAACTAACTAGCTACAAATAATAGAAATTAAACAATGAACTACACACATGCATATTTTATCAATGACACATGAAAGGTTCAAGTTGCTAACCCCGATCGAGGAGGAAAAAATAAATGAGAAAGCTCAAGTGTGGCTCGGACACTTCATATCATGTTTGTTTCATGCTCTCGGGCATTTCATCAAACACCTTGTGTGCACAAGAGGAACCAAAAGCAAACCTAACACCCCCTTGTGAAGATTGTGAAGAGAAGTGGCACCAAATGGCTAAGTGAAGTGAGCTGAGCTGCCTTTTATAGGGATGGGCCTTTAGTCCCGGTTGGCCTGGCCAACCGCGACTAAAGGCCTTCGGGCCAGGCCTAAGGACCTTTAGTCCCGGTTGGCCTGGCCAACTGCGACTAAAGCTCCTCCCGTCCACCAGCTGGCCACCGAGCGCGCTGGGTCCAGGTCTTTAGTCGCGGGTCGCCTCCCGAACCGCGACTAAAGACCCCTTTAGTCGCGGTTCCTATATTTTGTGGACTAATGGGGGCGGATGGAAGCCTCTTTTTCTACTACTGGAAGGTGCATGTTGAAGGATATGATTTAGGGTGTAAATTGTGATGACAAAGAACAACAACCAGAGAGAGCTTCTCGGACAATGCCACTGAGAAGGATGAACCACTTGGTAGTGGAAAGCACTAGTGATACCCAATTGTGCAATATGCAAGGGTTTCATGATTGAATCTCCGGTAATACCATTGAGAAGATGTTGAGGAGAAGGGGACGACACTATAACGTTTTTCCTTTAGATAGAAGGGATGACTTACCTGAAATTAATAAAGACTCAAACAACCATATAATGCTAAGATAATTAATCAGCTTAGAAGAAAAGTGAGCAAAAACAAACTTGTAT
This sequence comes from Lolium perenne, assembly GCF_019359855.2. Taxonomy (NCBI): domain Eukaryota; kingdom Viridiplantae; phylum Streptophyta; class Magnoliopsida; order Poales; family Poaceae; genus Lolium; species Lolium perenne. The sequence goes on from NC_067247.2 coordinate 263,432,103, forward strand.
ACAGGGGTGGTGTTGTGGCACTCAAGTGTGTTTAACTAAGACAAGCAATATCACATATTGGTTATTAATGACATCTGGTTAAAAAAGGATAAAAATAAGCATGCATAGGGTACACTCCTGAATTTTTTATGCCTAACCGTGATCACGTGATGCTTCTCAATTTCTCATGCTTTGCAGGACGTGTTGGCCGGCAGTTTTTCTTGCTAATTGTGGAATTTGTAGTGCCGGAATGAAGTCTGACACTAGAAGAGCAAAACCATGGTGCTGACATAAATTAACACGACCAGTCAGGCGAACTATGATGCTGACATAAATTAACACGACCAGTCAGGCGGAATGAAGCCTTGGCAACGTCCTCCTGATGATACCCGCAAAAAAAGGAAATGCTTCACGTACGACAACTCGTGGTCCGATCCTTGCACGATGCGTCATCCGGTGGTCCGCTGCACTTGGTGTCACCCACGGATGGATTGATTTGCTGTGTCGTACGTGTATCGTATGAACTTTGTCGTGTGTATAGCAGTGCTCGCAAAAAAAAGTCCTCCTGGTGAAATCGTCATTTTCCATTCTTTCCTGGCTAGGTGAGCTGGTGCAACGTCCTTAGTGGGCTTTGAAATTTGAACCCTTTGATAACAAACATGGCCGTACCAATTGTGTGCCTTATTGTCCAGTGGAGGCCCGTAATGCCTAACATAGTGAAAGTTTATCCCATTAAAATACACTAGTAAATATGCCCGCGCGTTGCGGCGGATTGATTTGTACTAATTATTATTTTACAGAAATATAATTTCCATCGAGAATATTTGATAATATGTAGATAGGTATAACACAACCCTAATTATTTCAAGAATTTAACTATAAAAGTAAACAAAATTCCGATCGTAGTGGATCCATGATTTTTTTAAAATGTCTTGTAACTACATATATATAACACAACAATACACACAAAATAATTCATATAATAAAAAATAAAACATAGATAAAATTAAATCATTAACATTTCAAATATTTGTTAACTTGACCTCCTACTCACTCCGACCCGAAATAAGTGACTGAGAGTTTTCTAAATTCGCATGTATGTAGACATATTTTAGTGTGTAGATATATGCAAATCTAGATAAATCCAAGTTAATTATTTAGTTTTTATTTTATCTAATCAACACACAAAGCGTTGATCTTTTCTCGTGTGTACACATAGATGCATGCTCCATGTTTCTGCTTGAGGAGGGCATCGCGGCACGGCATAGTTGATAAGCAGGGCGGCATGACAGCTGCTTCAGACGCCATGCTTGCCAGTGAGTGCCATCTCAACAAAACCAATGTGTTCGGCTCTGTCTCCAAATTGCAGTCAACGGTTTAGTTGATCAGTCCATCAAGATCGCATAACTTCCAAAGTTTCTGAACCCAGCATATGTTGGTTCACTACGTCTTTGTAAAGAACTAAAGATGGAGGACGCACTCCAGTCCAATCACTTGGATACAATCTCATGCTCATAAACTGCACTGTCTCTTTCTCGGGAATCAAGAGCAATATAGAATTTGAGGAGAACAAGATGACAAGGCAGAAGCATTTGATAACAAGTTATATACTCAACGCTAGATAATAATTCATAGGATCTGCATTAGAAATGCAAGAGAGATAGAGTCCGTGAGAGGGGACCGGCTCCAGTACTGTGGTGTGACGCCTCATACCGTCATACGATAAACAACTTCCTCGCCGACAGCATGTAGCACTTGGCCCAGATTTCCTTGTCCAGCCACATGGCCATCATAAAATTTGAAGTTCGGCCTATATCAGTAATAACCTCCCAAGTTGTAAGTGCAGGAATCCTCAGTAAACTGAAACGTGATTACGTGAAGGAAATGACTCTCTTTTCTCAGACACCGTACGAAAACATTATGGAACTCTTTCAATCAGACGTCTGATACTTTCTGAACATTGCTACTACCTGTGAAAGAACAAAGGTCTTGAGCAGTATTTAACAGAAGAGATGTGTGGGTACATAGTTACGTACTTGACATTCCTCGTCAGCTATGTGGGCGTGAACCCAAGTGCGTCGGCGAGTATGCCTTCATCTGGTTCGCCACCATATTGCTGCTCGGTCCGGCTGTGGGCACCGGCTTAAGGAAGTGGACGGAATACTGTGGCTGAGAGTTCGTCAGGAAGTACACCATGTCACCACTCACCGTGCCATAGAACAAGCTGAAGCTCTAGTTTACCGCCACAGGGCTCACCTCTATACGCACCACAAGCTTGCCTGAGAGGAGAGCGGGGCTGCCGGTGAGACAGAGGAAGAGGTTCCTTTTGTACGTCGGCTGCGGCGCTGTGGGAAGCTCCCCCTCGGTGATAGGTGGGCGGCCGCTGCTGCCGGATGGTGGAGCTAGCAGCTCGAATCGAGCAGCGGCCCCTTCAGCCCTCCTTCCAAGCGCAAGATACCAAAGACGGCCAAGACAGCGGCGTCGTCTAGGAAGTACATCAGCGGAGACGACTTCTTGTCTGGTAGGTGAGGGAATCGCCAAATCGACCGAACGCCTCGATGGATCGAGGAATCGCTAGGAGGGTTAGACTTTTAAGCACGGGATTCAATTCTTTTTTGTGCCAGAATTGGAGCCCGATCGGATTGAGCTAGTATAACTTTCCCGGTCGGGACGGAAGAACTCGGGCGTTGACCAAACTCTGGGCCGAACAAGACGTTCAGGCTGGGATAGACGGAGCGAAACGTTATTCCCACTTGTCGGTGGCATCGGAAGTAATTTCCACCAACTCCAAGGGCAAATAATGACGGACGAACAAGAAGCCTTATCTTTACTATTAAATGGGAGTTGGTCGTTTGACGCTCAACGCGTTTGGTGGTCGTCATTGAAAAGATCCTGGCCGTCCAATCTATTCTCCCTACTCCGCTTCGTCCGATCAAGTCAAACACCAAAATCCCCCCACGCACAAGTTAATTATGGTATAAAACTCAATCAGAATATCTCAATCACCTATCACGGTACATCAAAATATGGTAAGGCAATCACATATCACGGCCAAAATAAGTAGGCACATCAAAATATGTCACGGCCAAAATCTTTACTATTAAATGGGAGTTGGTCGTTTGACGCTCAACGCGTTTGGTGGTCGTCATTGAAAAGATCCTGGCCGTCCAATCTATTCTCCCTACTCCGCTTCGTCCGATCAAGTCAAACACCAAAATCCCCCCACGCACAAGTTAATTATGGTATAAAACTCAATCAGAATATCTCAATCACCTATCACGGTACATCAAAATATGGTAAGGCAATCACATATCACGGCCAAAATAAGTAGGCACATCAAAATATGTCACGGCCAAAATAAGTAGGCACATCAAAATATGGTAACAGTTCTCCTTCACGTACAATATGATAAGGCAATCACATATCACGTACAATATGCCGCCAATCAAATCAATCAGGATACGCTACAGGAAGACACCTTCCTTCATTGCACGATCCTCATCCTTGTACCAACCGTCTGATCAATCACCGAAGAAAAAACATGAACTGTGCCTCTGCTTTTTCTCGCCGCCGTTCCAGGTACGTCTTCGTTGGAGCACACTTCCCATCACTCCCCTTTTTCTCGCCGCCGTTCCGAGCATGATCCACTAGCCATTCGTCTAGGAAGAACATGAAACAATGAGAAACTGAAAATACAATCAATTTTCTCTGTCGCCGCCCTTGGGTTACAATTCATTGCTGATGGGCATGTGCGGCTATGCTGAAGAACATCTTACGTCTAGGAAGCTTATGGCGATAACTTTCTCTTTCTAGCTCCATCCTCCTTGTTCTGTTTGCTCCCTTGAGCTTTTCCTTCCTATGAAAGTTCAGCAACAAGGTAAATCTTAGTACAAGAAAACTTTCAGTAGCATGTATAGAATAGATGTATTTTTACAGTACAAGGAACCATACTAAGTTTGAGGAGACAAAGTTAAGGCAGTATAGAATAGATGTATTTTTGTATCCGCACTATAGGTGTCTCAGCAGGTACTTCCATGAACTGGAACAAGTTAACCTGCAAGGAATAGATGTATAATTGGATCAAAAGGGTAAACAACACTGTCGATGCTGTTTTGGGGCTCCACTGACAGCAATCACCAGGATCTGGCCATCGCCAGAGACCGCCGCCACCAACGTGCTCACTCCTGGCTCATCATTCTGAAAGTATGTGCCAAAGAAGCAATACCCATACCCATACAGGAAAAATGTGCAGTACAAAGTCAAAAAATTGAGGTTATTTTTCTACATACCCATACAGGAAAAAGGATGTACCATGTAATCCTAAAACATGTAGAAAAATAAGAAACTAAAATCTCTAACCACCTCCCTGGAAGTTCGTTGCTGCCGATACATCAGTTTTGGACTCCTCAACTTCAAGAAAGATGGAATGTAAGCAATGTGCAAATATGATGTGCAAATATGGCTTACATGTATGCGCAAAAGTTATGATGCAAATCCAGAAGCACATAATCAATTCTCAATCTAAAGTCTCATTAGTTCTGAAATGCCGAGAGTCCGCATCAGACTTGACATCCTGGAGTTCATCCAAACAAAAAATTTCATTTGGTATTTTCAATTTTCATTAGCTATTTATTTTTCCCAAACTTGACATCCTGGAGTTCATCCAAACAAAAATTAACTGCATCTATCTGAATTCTTCACATAGGCCTTATGATGTGTATTTCTAAGTAGCACCAAACAAATAGGTACTGCAGTCAACATTCAAGCATTTTCACTGTGGAGTGAAGTTGATTATTTCTTCCCAGTACATGTGAGGATCTGGCCATCGCCAGAGACCGCGGCCACCAACGTGCTCACCCCTGGCTCCTCCGGAATAATGGAAGTAGACTTCCTATGCGGCTATGCATAACCTTGTATAATCAAAAATCTATATGGTTGCATATACGAAACGAATAGCCTCCAATTTAGTTGTTCTTTCTTTGCTGATGGTCTACTGGCGTCTATGCTGAAATAATAGGCTGCTCTTACAACCATATATTTTTTTACACTCTCATTTGCTTTTGATGTAACCAATTTAGTAGAATACCCATCAGTAGCCTGTACAATAGTAGGTGCTAATCTTTCGAATTTCTTTGTTTTGCTTTCCTACCAGATGAAAGATCAAGAAAATGCATCTGAATCTACGCCGAGGGAGCGTACCCCATTTAGGGACCTAACAAACACAGATCATGGTGAAATTAGTCAACAGACAAAGAGCAAGAGCTGGTATGCTCGATTGTCTGATGAGAAGAAAGAAGAATACCTACGTAAACAGAGGATAGCCCGGCAAAAAAAAAAGGCTGCAAAACAACTTCCAGATCAAGGTATGCTCAATTTCTTATGAGACCAAACAAAGATCAATGTCATGTCCACACCTGCCAAGTTAACACTATCCTTCATAAACAGGAGATCGGACCCCATTTAATGACCTAACCAACAAAGCTACTGATGAAAACCGGGAGCAAGGTAGCAGTACAAGTCGGTATGCTCGACTGTCTGATGCAAAGAAAGAAGAGTACCTACAGAAGCAAAGGATAGCTCGGCAAAAAAAAAAGACTGCACCTCTACCTGTACAGCAAGGTATGAAGCATACATATCATAGTGCAGCTTCTGGTTTCCTTTGACCATGCACAGCCAACAGCTCATAGTGCAGCTCTGAATGTTTGTACTGACCGTTAAATACGAATTTTCAGCTAGCACTCATTTCGGTGAACCAGGTTCTGAAAATTATAGTGGGAAAAATCTGCTCGATTCCTTTAACCATGCACAGACAACGGCTGGATCTCAACTGTCGCCATCGCCAAATCAAACCAGTACAATTGCAAACACGACATTTGCAAATTGTGAAGAACCCTGTCAGCTCGCAGAACATGGTAAACAGAATTTCTTATATTTTGTTATTAACATTTCCAATTCCGCTTGTTATGTGTATAAATATTGTTATGTAACTGATATAAAGATTACTACTACCAACATGACTTGTCTGCGAAATTCTTATACAGATTGTACCCCTTCTACGAACGTAACACTATCCGCTGCTAATGATGAAAATCTGGAACGGAAACAAAGTACTTGGTATGGTAGATTGTCTGCTGAGAAGAAAGCGGAATACCTAGAAAAACGGCGGATAGCCCGCCAAAAAAAAAAGGCTACAGCTCTACCTACATCTGACCAAGGTAAACAAATAACAAATGGTTTGCATATTAATGATTATTTACATTGTCAAGTGAGCATGGTGAATTAATAAAAACATCTGGTCATTCAATCAGGTCATGGTTCTTCATCGACACATCACAATGACAAAAAGCAAGCTAGGCGGGAACAATATTACGCACGTCGAAATATGCTAACGCCAGCTGAGATACAAGTAATTAATGCAGAAAGAAGAGCTCGCAGCCACACCCTAACACCCGGGGACAGACATAAAATGCTAAGTAAACGCAACGGAAAAGCCATGGCCAGGCGGAACACCCCATGCGCTGAATCAATCGCAATGAAGTGCCCGCTTCATTTATCTTCAGATACGACATATCTGGGAACCGTCACTAACGAATCACCCGATGTGGAGGCATCCGCTTCACCGCATGCCTCACCTTTAGCGAGCAGGCTTAACTACACCACTGAAACTGACGGTAATTAATCATATTTATTGCATTTCCTATCTCCACTGAACAATTACTTAACCGCTCAATCATGTTGCAGGAGAGTACCTTAGCAGGACATTGGGCGATACTTTGTGGGGCGATGACTTCTTGAATGTCACGGAACAGACCAATGAGCAGCAGTCAGAGCTTCTGAATACTGAAGCAGAAGATCATAGGAAGGAGAGCAGATCTCAACAAAGGGCTAGGGAGCGAGCAGAAAAAGAATTCCTGGAAGAGGTTGAGAGGCGACGTCAGGTTGCACACCGAAGAGCAAACAGGCAAAGCATACCACACGGGGAGAGGCATGCACAACAACAACGTTGTAATGCTCGCTTCGCGACAAAGCATAACACCCTAGCCGCCGAGTCCATCACTATGTCATGCTCCGAAGCAGGTACATCGTCTGCGCCCAACCCATCGTCAAGCACACATGCATCGCCCCCCATATCACCTTTAGAGAGCACACAAGCTTACACCGTCAATACAGACAGTAAGTTTGGTACATCTTGATCATCTTCTTACGTCTAGAAGGATTTTATTATTATCATTTCCTTACCGACTCAAATATGGGGTAGGTGAGATGGAGGCGTTCCTTGCCAGGCTCATGGAGGATAACCCCAACCCAGGCGATCTCATGGATGATGAGTATTATCTATTCGCCGGTGAAGGTACAACTGCCCGCCTAGCTTGCTTTTTATTATATCCTCATTCTTAAGAGCTAATATAATATATATAATCTATAACTCAATAATGATTGCAGGTTCCACTGCTGATGACATGGACTTCGATGAACCAGAGTCGACCGGCAAGGACACCACGGACGATGATCCTTTTGAATTTGTTTACTCAAACCTGCCAGACAGCACGCACATCCTAGAACACGCGGAGAATTGCGAAATTTGCAAGGCCAAAAAATTCCAGTACGAGACCGACGGTTTCTGCTGTCGGAATGGGCAAACCGAGTTGCTTGAACCGGAGCCTATACCAGAACTAATGAGGCTTTGGTCTAGCTCTGATGCGGACTCTCGGCATTTCAGGGAGAGCATCCGGTTCTTTAACGGCCACTTCTCCTTCACAACCCTTGGCGTCACCCTCGACAACAACTACACGAACATGAAGTCCGGGGTGTACACATTCCGAGCACACAGAACGATGTACCACAACGTGCATTCGTTCGGGCCAGGTTCTCGTCCGGAACATCTGCAACTGTACTTCTATGACGACGATCCGAACCTAAACCATCGTGCCAAATCCACAGAGAATTTAGATCAATCTGTCGTCAAGATGTTGGTCGACATCCTCAAAGAGAACCCCTACTCGAAACAGTTTAGGAGACTAGGAGCGCAGAAGGAAAACCTTGATGAGTATCGGATTGAGTTGAACACAGACCAGAAGCTAGACCAAAGGAGATATAACAAACCTATATCAGATGAGGTGGCTGCTATTTGGGTAGAGGGTAACAATCTCGCAAGAAGGTTCGAGCGCAGCATTATCCTCCATGGTAATAACAATGAGAGATACAGTATACAGGCAACACAAGGCTGTTACGACCCGCTCTCATACCCGCTGTTCTTCCCAAATGCCGAGCTCGGCTGGCATCCTAACATACCTAAACGTAATGTGTCATATGCAGCAGCGCAAAAGTCAAGAGCAGAACGGGATAATGATGCAGGTTCGATCTTCCGTATTAATGACATTTTCTTCATTTCATTCCCATCTGTTGCCTAATTTTTTTACTATTTTGCATTTCTACAGAGGGAAATAGCAGGTTCTGCGTCTCTGTCAGAGACTATTACTGCTACAGGCTTCAGACACGTCCTGCCATATTCAACCCTATACTGCATGGAGGACGATTGTTCCAGCAGTTTGCGGTTGACATGTACATAAAGATTGAGGGTTGCAGGTTGAACTGGTTTAGGGAGCACCAGACGGAGATACGTGCTGACTTGTACAAAGGCATTGTTGATAGCATCACTGCAGGAGAAACTCGAGCGAGCGCAGTTGGCATAAGGACGGTGCTCCCTTCATCGTTCAAGGGGGGTTATCGAGACATGAAGAAGAGACATATGGATGCCATGGCACTGGTGCAAACGTACGGCAAGCCCGACATCTTCCTAACAATGACTTGCAACCCAAGCTGGCCGGAGATACTTGATGATTTGTTGCCTGGCCAGACCCCGCAAGATCGACCAGATCTTGTTGCCCGTGTGTTTAGAGCCAAACTCGAGAAGATGAAGGAGATGCTCCTCAAAAATCACATCCTCGGTGTTGTCAAAGCACATGTATATGTAGTGGAATTCCAGAAGAGAGGCCTCCCCCATGCCCATTTCCTCTTAATCATGGATTCAGCATATAAGCTCGTTGTGCCAGAGCAGTACGACAAGGTCATATCTGCCGAGCTCCCTGACAAGAATAAGTACCCGGAGCTCTATGCCATGGTTGTAAAGCATATGATGCACGGTCCATGCGGTGTTCTCAAGCCCAATAACGTGTGCATGCAAGATGGGCAGTGCAAATGTAGATACCCGCGAGCATTCAACGAGAACACCGTACAAGGAAAGGACTCCTACCCTGTTTATCGTAGACGGAAAGACGGTCGTCACGCTAAGGTCCGTGGTCAGATTCTGGACAACAGATGGGTTGTGCCTTACAACCCATACCTTCTGCGGATGTTTAACTGCCACATCAATGTTGAGGTCTGCTCTAGCATCAAAGCTGTCAAGTACCTCTATAAGTACATATACAAGGGCCACGATCGGACTTCGTTCAACATCGACCAGCCTGACAATGATGGTAACATAGATGAGATCAAGAGATACATTGATGCGAGGTGGGTTACTCCACCAGAGGCAATGTGGAGGATATTTGGCTTCAAGCTCTGTGATAACTCGCCAGCTGTCCTACAACTGCCACTTCATCTCCCAGATATGCACAGAGTCACTTTCAAAGCGGGAGAAGACCTGAAGGAAGTTCTTGCCCGGGATAATGTACAGAGTTCAATGCTGACAGAGTATTTTGTGGCTAACAATAATCATCCGTGGGCCCGACATATTTTGTACAGGGATTTTCCCGGAAGCTTCACATGGCACAAAACGAAGTATTGGAAGCCAAGGCAAGAACGCCATCAAGTAGGTCGAATCGTGTCAGCTCATCCAGCCGAGGGGGATCGGTACTTTCTAAGGGTGCTGCTAAACCATGTACCAGGATCAACATCCTTCGATGATCTGAAAACCGTCGATGGTGTGTTATGTGACAGCTTTCGTGATGCAGCTGAGAGGAGGGGTCTCATCGAGTCAGACAGCACCCTCGACGAGTGTCTCACCGAGTCAGAACAGTTCGCGATGCCAGTTTCACTCAGGAGGCTCTTCGCAACAATCTTGGTATTCTGCGAGCCTGGTGACGTGCGAGGTTTGTGGGATAGGCACCTAGAGGCAATGTCTGATGACTTCCGGCGACGTCACACGTGCCCAAACGTAGTAGAGCAGAATGTGTTGCTTCACATTAGTGGCATGTTGCAATCCATGGGCAAAGACATAAAGATGTTCGATCTTCCTGATATAGACGAGAACTATGACACCACAGGAGGCGAGGCCAGAGAGGTCATCGAAGAGAGCAATATCGAGGTTGACCCCAATGATAAAAATCTAGCGTCCTCGCTAAATCCAGAACAAAGGCATGCCTATGAAAAAATAGTCTCAGCGGTTCATAGTGGTGATGGAGGTGTCTTCTTTGTCGATGGTCCAGGAGGCACAGGGAAGACCTTTTTGTACAGGGCGCTCCTTGCTACTGTCCGAGAAGAGAAAAAAATTGCTATTGCAACGGCAACCTCAGGCGTCGCCGCTTCCATCATGCCTGGAGGTCGGACCGCCCACTCCAGATTCAAGATCCCACTGAACCTTGAAGATGGGTCGTCATGTAACTTCACAAAGCAGAGCGGGACAGCCAAGCTCCTAAGGATGGCCTCGCTCATATTATGGGACGAGGCCACAATGACAAAGCGGCAGGCTGTTGAGGCGTTGGACAACAGCATGCGTGACATCATGGGCCGACGGGACCTACCGTTCGGCGGAAAGACTATTGTTTTCGGTGGGGATTTTAGGCAAGTGCTTCCAGTCGTCCGAAAGGGGACACGAGCCGAGATAATCGACGCAGCCCTACGGAGTTCGTACCTTTGGAAGGGCATGCATCAGCTGCCGCTTGTCACTAACATGAGAGCGCATAGCGACCCATGGTTCGCAGATTACTTGTTGAGGGTAGGGAATGGCACCGAGGAAGCTGACGAGGAAGGTAACATCCGGCTCCCTACAGATATATGTATACCGTCTACAGACATGGAGAAGGACGACCTACAGAAGCTGATCGACCATGTATTTCCTTCTCTAGGCGATAACATGGCCGATCCGAATTACATGACTTCCCGAGCGATCCTCTCAACAAAAAACGACTATGTCGATGGTATAAACAAGACCATGATAGAACGTTTTAATGGCATGGAGAAGATATACCACAGCTTTGACAGTGCAGAGGATGATCCGCACGGCTACTATGCTCAAGAGTTCTTACACTCGCTAACTCCTAATGGGCTGCCCCCCCACGAGCTCAAGTTGAAGATAAATTGTCCTGTTATACTCCTCAGGAACATTGATCCAGCTAACGGACTATGTAACGGCACGAGGCTTGTCGTTCGGGGGTTCCAAAAGAACGCTATCGATGCGGAAATCGTGTTAGGACAACATTCTGGGGAGAGGGTGTTCCTTCCTCGGATACCTCTCTGCCCGTCTGATGACGACATGTTCCCATTCAGATTTAAAAGGAAGCAATTCCCGATCAGACTGAGCTTTGCCATGACGATAAACAAGGCTCAAGGGCAGACAATCCCTACTGTAGGTGTTTACCTACCAGAACCTGTATTCTCCCATGGCCAGCTTTACGTCGCGTTGTCCAGAGCAACCGCAAAGGTAAACATTAAGATCCTCGCCATCAATAAAAAGCGCAATGTCAAGGAGATCCTTCATGGGCCACTAGGCAAAGGAAATTCCAAGGGAAGCGACCAGACTGATAATCCCAAAAAGCGAAAGAGATCCGAGGACTTAGTAACGACCATGAAGAACATAGTCTACAAGGAAGTCCTTACCACTTGAACCCGTCACCAAATTTGAGCAGCTTCCATGAGGATTATTGTAAAGAACATCTTAGTTACCAGCATATTTGAAGCTGTAATGGTTATATGAATATATGAGTATTTCATATGTGCATTTTTTCTAGCAGATGCTTCTTATATCATGTAAGAAACAGTTAACTGTCAATTTAGTTTTGTTTTACATGAGTGTAGTCTGTAACAGGGAATGCCATAAGAAGCTGATGCAACACACACTGCTCGTACAAAGTATTTTCTTCTGAACTTACAAATTGATGATACCAAGCAGATTAGTTTTTATGCAGGATAACTGGTTGGTTCAGTTTGTATTTTCTGGTGCACATGCATGTTTTGTTTGTATATCTTCGTCGCCTGTCCCTTCTCGCGGCAAGTATGGCAAGATATAGAGATGGATCAGCAGCTGCTGCCATAATCGAGGACCAAGGGGAGCCGAAGAAGATATAAATTCGAGTTTTCTTGCTTCTGGTAGCTTATTAAATCCTGTAAACGTGTGGCTTTCAAAAAAAAATTTCCTGTAAACATTTGCACTTAGGCCATTAACTCCAATAAGCTCACCCTCTGTCCCTAAAATATCGAACATGAGTACATGTTAACTAAGTGGTCAATCTATGGTCAATCAATTAGGCACAGATCAAGGGTAGCCTCCTAAGGTTTTTATTGCACGCTGGCAGAAACGATTTTATTGCAAGAAGATTTGCAAGGAAAGTTTATAACGTAACTGCAGTATGATATCTCAACCTTCCACGTTTGAAGAGATTTGGATCTGCCAATCAGATCTCAAATTTAATGGACGAACGCCTATAAAGCTAAGCCGCCCCAGATCAATTCGTGCCTTGCTCTGCGACCACCTCCACAACTCAACGATACTATTATCTTGATTTTTCACAGTTAAGCATCGCAATTGTCCCGTTCAGGTATGTATTGCTTCTAAATCAATCGTGTTGAGTAGAGATCATTTTGACTACATAAGTTATTTTCGTCAGGTTTATAGTATTTGGATTTGCACTTGATCTTCACTTCGGTAGTTTACCCCCAATAATTTTCTTCTGTTTACATGACCGATATGGCTGACAGTCTTCACTTCTGAATTCTAATGAAGTGCTTTGTTTATGATTCATAGGAGCTTTGTTATGGCTGATCCTTTTTCGTTCCCCGATGGTTCGCTAACAGGTAAATAGTTTGTACTTAAACAGAGTTTTTCTCATAAATTATTCGGGTTAACTTATGAATAATATTGTTTGTAGGTGTGTTCGGAGTACTGATGTACGTCGGCCCCATGGAATCTGATTATGTAGCCCCTAGCGGGGTGAGGGAGTTGGCCGTTGTTGACAGCGGGTACAACATCCATTTTATTCGTATCTTTGGAGAAAAAGCTTACTCTTATGGCAATACTTTGCTATTGGCTGAACAGAATGGGGCCATTCTTGTGGCCCACAACCTGAAAATTGATCAAGCCTCAAGTAAGATTTTTTTCACATTTTTTTATATAGCAAATCTATATTAAAACCAAATCCTCATAATCTTTTACATTATTTTTCAGGATCACTTGATAGCACGGATTCGACTACTCTTGAAATTGAGACATGCCCAACGCCCTCTCACTTTTATAATCTTCTCAGCGGTAAAGACTCCAATCAGCCATATTTTTCTGACTTATTTTCTTTGTTAATGTTCTTTTGCTTATGTTCTAGGTGTCAGAGCGCACGTACGGGTTGACATGTCAACAATGGAGCATGTCAAAAGACTGGTACTAATAAGGAGAGACATGTACGACGGCCACGTTGATCCCACTGAAGAATCTCCGTCGAAGAAAAGAAAATTTAAAGGTGGATCCAGCCGCACGCATGACGAGGGCATAATGGAAGAAAACAAGTGGGACGAGCTAGATTAGATTTGGAAGTCCGAAATAATAATAAATATAAAAACTAGAGTGATTGTTTCTCTCTGATAATGAAGTTTTAGTTCAAATGTCATTAGAGTGAACCGAGATGTTTATTTTCCTCCGATTGTCATTTTATGTATAATCTTTATCTTTATTACAGATATTGAAGTTTGTATCATTTTGATTATTCATTCATTATTTTTTAGCATACAATGAAATTAGCTGAAGTAAGTTCTGTTAATTTATGAGAATAAACATCAACTAGATGGAACACGGAAACAAAATTAAGTCCACGTCCAACAATACAGACTTTGGAAAACTAAAAAACTACTCCAGTAGAGCACGTATTTCTCATCTCACTGAATTATATGAATCTTGACAAAATAATTGTCACCCAAATCATTTGTTATTTACTGTTCCTGATTTTTCTCCTGTTGATGATTGTGTCCGTGAAGGACAAAAATATCACACAATATATTTTAGAATTTTATAAAGAAATGACGCCCAAACAAATTAAATATTACTGTTCCTGTTATTTCTCTAACTGATAACGTCATGTAAATATTTGGGACTTGTCGGTCATACAAATCTAACATTTGGTATTCATGATATTTTCCAAGCAGATAGCTCTCGTACGTCAGCACGCTGTTATTCGGATCATGTTAACTAGATCAATTTAATATTTGGTCTCCAGATTCATCTCAAGCTGGTGGCGTCATATAAAGATATGGATCTCCCACATATTAATGGCAACTTAGCAAACAAATGTCACCAAAATCAATTTCATATTTGGCGTTAATAATTTCCTCACGCTGATGGGATCATAGAAAGGCAAGTATCTCGCACATAATATTTGTTGATTTCATCATACAAACAAAAATATCAATTGCCATTATTATTTATCCCTCGGAAGGAATGTCCTGATTTTTTAAGATGCTATTCTCTCTAACGATTTGCTTTCTTTGTTTTTGGTATCAGGAAAAAGAGTAGTATTACCGCCAAAGCCTAAAAAAAATATTTTTGGCTTCCCGCCTGTGGCCATAGTTCTGGTACCTATATAATGTACCCCCACGGCCATGTGAGGCTTTTAGCTTTACTCTTTTATGCATCAAATAAGAAGTATATTTATTGCTTGTGTATTTCCATGATGTATTACAAATAATTTGAACATTTTCTCAATACTCCCATGTCAGAATAAGTATGAAGTTAAGAAAAATGGAAAATGACAGTTTCTCCATCATTCGTAGAAAAAAATACCTGAAGATAAATATTGGTATCTTGGCTTCTCATGGCATACTCATTATAGACAGAAGCCACTGATGAAACAGTTACCTACACAATTCAAAGTTTCATCTCAATATACAGAAACAACTTAATTCCAGACTATTGAGAAGAGTATTAAAGGATTTTACCCGAGGAAACTGAAAATGGATAGATGCTGCAAGATGGAGTCCTTATAATTTCATCTGCTTCACTGAGGAACAGAGAACATAGGTAAAAAAATGTCCATGCTTAAACAATTATTTGAAAGAACATACCACCAAAGAATTAAAAAAACTTAAATTCTGTGGTGCTTGTTAGCATAAAAATCATCCTTATTTGTTAAATGCAGTCAAAAAATTACCATAGTCCTTGTAGTTGAGCTTCAAATGCCATGAATTTTTATCGGGCACATGTGGGGAGTACATTGGACAAGAGGTTGGCCGGTAATTTTGCCAGGACCATTGATGGCAGATCGTAAATAAGGCGAATTGTCACTGTACAGTGCATAGGTTTCATAAGGAATTTTGCAGAAAATTGGAACCTTAATAGAAAGTGAAGGAGTAACAAGTTTGTACTCACTTTACGCAGCTTCCTGGATGAGTAACATTGCTTTGACAGCCACAAGAGCACGTCGGGCAGTTCGCAGTAGTGTCATTGTAAAACGATGACAGAGATACACAGCAGGTTGGAGTCTTCTGAGCAAGAAATTGGGAGTATGTGCAGGCTACATCTCTACACATACAACAAGCTCCACATCTGTGGGTGGAAATTAAGAAATTAGATAGGTTGACATGAGAGGCTTTTTGCTCAGAAGACTTTTCTGTAAGATAAGAGGTGCATTTCTTTCTTGCAATAAAAATAGTTTCAATTTTTATGTTCGACCTGTGTATTGGCGTGATGTACAACCAAGAATTTGAATATCGCACCATATACTTATACATACATGATGCGGTGAAATTTAAGAAAATATAATTAAATAAATCTAAAAAGGCATGACAAAGTCTACCAGGGTGCAGCCATCCCACGGTGACTGATCGATCTGCTTTATTCAGGTGATTGATCTGAATGTTCACCACATATGCAGACATCGGTGTCTCAACAAATTTGAGATTCTATTCTATTTAATAAAGTTTAACAAAGATGGAAGCTACAAATATATTATAGACTACCAAAATAAACGATAAGTACTCAGGATCAATCACCTTAAAAGACATGATCCTACACCAAAATAAACAGGAAATATTCTGTGCTACAACACCTACCAAATATCGATCATATGTACCAATATAAAACAAAAGAGATTACCTATTACTCTCCTCGTTGATCAACCTTCACCAGCGTCGGTACCACGAATCCTCATCGGCAAGCATGGACGAGAGGTGTGCCGCCAAATCCCTCTACCATCAACGCCGCGCCCTCGAATTCGTCCGTCAGCGCCGCGCACCTAGGCCTTCCTCTCGGCCAGGTTACCGACAGCTGCCGCTGCGGCATAATGCGACAGGGGGGGACTGCGGCAGCGCAGAGGAGCGGGCGCGTCTGGACCAGGGTGGGCGGGGTTCAGCGCGGGCTCCGGCGTGCAGGCGCCGAGCAGGCCGGGAGGAGGAAGGCCGCGCTGGCACCGGCGTGCGGGCGCCGCAACGAGCTCCGGCGTGCGGGCGCCGCACACGCGAGGCGGGAGACGGCGGCGCGGGCTCCGGCGTGCAGAGGCCGCGGTGCCGAGGCGGGATACGGCGGCGCGGGCTCCGGAGTGCAGGGGCCGCGGTGGCGAGGCGGGAGACGGCCGCGCGGGCTCCGGCGTGCAGGGGCCGCGGTGGCGAGGCGGGAGACGTGTGCGGCGACGGGACGCGGGCTCGATGATTGGGTCGGCGGTATTGAGGGAAAGGGAGGAAGAGGAGGACGGCCGGGCGGGCGGGCGGACGGGCTCAGCAGTGGCGGCGCGGAGGACGGCCGTCGGCCGGGCGGCTAGAGGATTTGAGCAGGATGGGGAGGGAATAGGATAGAGACAGTGAGAGGGGGTTTTTTTTTTTTAAGAGATTGTCACATGTATACTTATCATTTATTTCAGCTATTTCTATTTTCTAACTCTGTTATATGTTTTTTAGATCACAGGAGACAATAAATCCTGACCGGATGATGTTTGACGGAAACAAAAGCTCACCGAATTTGACACATTCAAAAGAGGTGCAATGAAAAATTGTGTTTAAATGCATTTTTCATATTTCGGTATGTAGAGTTTTTATTTGATAATATGTTTCACCTTTGTAGATCATTGCCGGGGCCAAAACAGATATTATCGATACTCCGAAAGAACACACCGCCATAGGGACGGATGCAATGTTGGTAGAAGAGATAGAAAACTCATCGACTATTAAACAACCGAATAAGGTGATTGTCTTTATTTTCTACGCATGTTTCCATATGCCAATGTTTTAAGTTTAATTTTGTTCCATAAATTTTGCACATAAAAATGTTCCACTTTCGCAGGTCATGAACAATATACATATGGATGTCATCAGTGTACCAGAACAAGGTGCCATCAAAGAGCCAAACACGATGTTTTTGGAAGAGACTTCACAGGCTTATACACAGTCAAAAGAGATGCACTCACGGCATAATAAGCCCAAGAAAGCAAACACACATGTTATACCTGAAGGTACTTAGTTTCGCTCGGTTGTCCTCATTTCCTTTATGCTTTATTATTTTTACCGAACTTATATATCATGGCAGACTACGTCTGCACCAGTGAAGATTTTGCTATTATTGAATCAATCATGTCCGCGCCTAAAGATACTAAGTTCGTCGACATCGGTGATTCTTTATTATCTAATGATGACTTGAGATGTCTTACACGTGATGATGCATTCTTGTCGGGCGACGTAAGTCAACAACACAGAGACCACTACTTACATATTATCTAAAATTGTCTTGAACTTAAATATCTTTTATGTGTTCGATTATAGGTTATAAATGCATATATTTATTGTATAAGCTCATGCGATCATCTGCGGGAGAGACCGGGTGGAAAGGTATATCTCGATACCACATTCGCAGCTGCCGTACTGAAAAAATCAGAACATCACCGTGCCATGAAACGGGTGCATCTTTATCTAAAGCATGACATGGTAAGAATTATGTGATCTCCCTATGGATCTCATTCATGTGTTTTGAATATGTGTGTTTCTTAGTCTTATACAATATTTACTTCAGGTCTTATTTCCTATAAATATAAGTAAGACGCACTGGTATTTACTGGTCGTAAATGCAAAAAAGCGTGTGATACAAATATTGGACTCCCTTGGTGATTCAATGGGGCGGAGTGACATCAGTGTTATGGTAAATAACTATTGATTTTGATTCTCTTTTTACATTATGTTTGCCTCAATATCTAATACCTTTTGTCTCATATAAAAGTTGCAGGGACTTGAGAAGCATTTGAAAATCGCATCCCAAATGAAAGATTTTGACAAAGGTGATAGGTGGATGGATCTTGATGTCACAACATGGCCAGTAGTACAACAGTTTCAACAACGTATGCAAACTGATGGGTATGTTGACCTCTTTTTTTTAGATGGATGGGTTTATACGTGTACCAATAGCGCATTCTTACAATTAATTTTATACATGTTTAAATGTTATTTACGTTGATTTTTCTATATGAATTACTGAATTGGTGCCTAATAATCTTGTAGCGCATCGTGCGGGTTATTCATGCTTAATTATATGGAATATTGGACAGGTGATGTGTTGTCTGATCAGTTCACTCAGGTGTGTTATTATTTTTGAGGATAACATTAGTAGCCGCTTACGTTTTCAATAGTTGTCTTAAGGATATGTTTTTAAATATTATATTTTGCAGAAGGATATGAAAGAATTTCGCCGAAAATTAATCGTTATACTGGTGGAGTTCGAATTGAATAAGATAAAAGGAAAGCCAATATACTATAAACCTACCAATGAAATAAATGTGTCTACTTCTGATTGTGTGATTGTGGAGGGTCCGAAACAACTATACTTGAGTGATAAAATCCACATCATACCCACAAACCCACGCAAGTTAGTTGACGAGCTTTTGCAACACATCATGTCGATTCAAGACCCCAAATTATTGGAGTAAGTAGTATGTTAAAAAAATACGATAATATGCATTGCTATGGTTTTATCATTTTTGACATTTTCCTCATAGGCAGGAATGGGTGCGGAGCTCCAAACCGTATCCAATAGGCTTGAGTCTTAAGAAAATCCAGGACATACTTAGGATGGACCAACATATGGACAATGACTGCTTCAACTTAGGAATTCGTATAGTGTCATGCGACGAGATCCTACAGATAGCAGAGACCGATGTGCACTACATGGATCTACGCTTTTGTGTAAGTTACTACAATCTGGCATTTTCATTGTTGTCACTATGTTTCTAAATAGTTTTTTTTCTCAGATGGCAATGGTGGATTCCACACGAGGTAAAAAATACCGAGTAAAGCCAAATGTACAGTCCCTAGCAACATTGTTCAATAGTTGGCCTGGGATAGACTACAAAATCGCATCACGCAACTTGGTAAATATATTCACTTATCCAACGGTGTCACATTACATGTGTTTCTAATGGTTGTCCTTTTGAAGGTTTTTCTCCCTTATGCATCCGCGGGTCACTTTAACTTGTTCTCCATCGATAAGCATGAATGTACTGTGTCTGTTATTGATCCTTGGTCCATGCCGCCATCGTCGGAGGGTAAAATGGTTCGGTCGCATAAGATGAAATTGATCTTACAAAGAATTGCAATCTACCTAACCGACGTACTTGCATTAGCACAACCTGGTTGGGATGCCGATATATTTTTCTGGCCACGCACGTCGCCAACTGATATTCCGCAAAGTTCAAGCATGTGAGTATCTCTAAAATAAAACCTATATGTTTTAATTTCTTCGGTAATTAATTAAGATAATAACGAGTCATTTATCTACAGGAAAGCGTCTGGTTATTTCATTTTTTATATTATGTTTTCATGGAATGGTAAAAAGTTGGTTCATCCAATATGCACGGTGGGTACTTTACGCTACACTTTCTATTTTTTCACTAAAACTATACATGCTAATGATAAGTATTGTTGTGCAGAATATTATGGACCTGAGGAAGAATTTTTTGGTACGCTTGCTCAAGTACCATCAAAATGAAGCACTCGAAAATATTCCATACATTGTACAACATACTCTAAGAAGTATCGAGGAGGACATTTTTTTAATATAAAATAGTTAATTAGTGGAGTACTTATTGCATATTCAAACGATGTCAAATATATGGTTGTTAAATATATTTCAGACTGGTTTGAATCTTATAATTTTTTCTAAATACCCTGTGATTTTGATACACGTGATTTTTTACAACTATTGTATTGACACAATGTGAGAAAAAAAGAAGCCGTAGCAACGCACGGGCATTCAACTAGTTTTCTTTATTATTAGGTATAGATTGAGAACAAGAAGTGCGTGTGGGTGGGGCGCCCTCTCGCGCTATCCACGATAGCCACTCGTCGCGCGCGGTTTTGGCAATCTAGGAGAAAAACCGGGCGTGGACTGGGCGAGCGATGAAAAAAAATCCCTCACGGAGGATTACCTCAGCCGGCCAATGTTTTTCCTCCTCTCCACACGCTATCTCCCTCCCAAACCCTATTTTTCTCCCAGCTTGCTCTCCCTAGCGGCGGCGGCGGCGGCGAGGCTGATGGCGGAGGGGAACGACGATGGATGGTTAGTGCATCCTCTTCCCCAGTCTATCCTCTCTCGTCCTGTCCTCACTCGTCATGTCCTCTCTCCTGTCTCATAGTGAGGAACGGGGAGAAGCGGCGGCGGGGAATGGGCGGGCTCTCCTCTGTTGTCATGTTTTCTCTCCTCTCTCCTGTGCGGCGGCGGGCAACGGCGAACACTGTTGTCTTGAACATGCGCGTTCACCTATTCAATCTCGCCGGCTCTCATGTCTCTGTTCTAATTACCCCTCTCTATATTCTCTGAAGGGGCATGGGATGGTGATAGAGAACTGAGCCGACGACCGTGAAGAAGCCCAGCAGCAACTTCTTCAAGTTTACTGATTTCCCCACTAAAAAATCAGAGGTATACTTCATCAGAGTTTACCTTGTTTGTTACTTCCTTAGATTTGGCGAAGTTAAGCCTGCTTGTGGATGTATCCAAGGTCGTGTGGCGATGATGGCCGTCAAGAAGGAGATGCAGGACGATTAAAACATCCTGGACATATCTCCTGTTGGATAAACATTTGTTCTATGCAACGGTTTACCTTGACCGACGAGGTGTACACGCAGCTCTGGCTGCTGGTCGACAACTAGGTACTACTGTACTGATCTGAATAGGCTGTGGTAATGTATCTGTGATTGGTCAATAAGGGTTGAATTATCAAGGGTCGGCGCATTGCTGATGTTTGCAGGAAGCGAAGAGGCGGATGCAGGACAGGAAGAAGAGGACTCATGCGACGCTGACGGAGATGATGCCGAGGATTGCTCGGATACCACACATGTTATGCAAGAGGCTCACTCAGACACCACACATGTTCTGCAAGAGGCTCACGGCTTCACACACCAGCACGCATGGGGGCTTCTCCATGCCGCAGAAGACTGGTTCGTGATGTTGGTGTGGTTCGCATTTGTGAAGTGGGTATTTTGTTCCCTTTTGATTCACTTGGTAGCTGTTTGTTTGGCTTGTGCAGGGTTACAGCTCGCGGAGGCCATGAGAAGCTATTGCTGGCCTTGTGAAATTGGAGCCAAGATTCTGCAGTAAATCCTTTTCGAGCACTGATTTTTTTTTGGCTTCCACCCCACATTCCTTACTTGATTAATAGGATATGCGACACGGTTGAAATTGTAAGATATTTAGATGTGACTCTAATAGTCTTCATCTTTTGTAAACTACACTTTCTAATGAGGGAGCCCAAGGTGTGCCAAATTGTATGCAAACTAGCTGTTTACGAGAAAGATGCAAAGATGCTCAATTAAAAGAGTGAGGGTGGCTAGCTCGTGAACATGTAAGGAATATATAGCCGTTGTCGTATTTTGCTTCACATACTCATTTTGAATGTGATGACATGGTTTGCTCTACAAATGACATGCCTTAAAGACTTCGCAAGTTTGTATACCCCTGTCAGTTTTTCCTTCATGCTTAAATTTTGTAGTTACCTTATTCAGTGATAATTGATTTGTTTTCAGATTCATTTACTAATTGTGTAGCTAGCTATTAGCCTCCACCATGTTCACATTGGTTGTCTAGATAACGTGTAGTTGATTAACTTAGTTCTGAGCAATTAGATTAGGTAATACATTAGGTTTCTTCATTTGGCTGATGGGTTTATGTTTTCTTGCAGCTGAATGGTAAGATGGAGGAGTACCGTGCATGCCTGGGTTGTGGGAAACACTCTCCGACATCCAGATTGGTTGATACTCTTGTTCCTATTCAGTGTTGCGCTGCAACGTTCCCTTTAAGCTATGTCTGATCACTGATGCATTGGTGTGTGCTTGCTTCTTTCCAGAGATGTAGGCATTCTCTGTGGTGAGGGAAACAACAAGGAGGGCACTTTGATGTTCAGGGTATACCAGATTTGCTTTGTTATGGTGGGGATGTGATGCTGCACCATGCTGAATACTGCCCCTCCTTACAACTTAGAAAAAGGTTTGTTGGTCATTTTGCAATTTACAAAATCTGTATTAGCTTCCACTTGCTTGTATAAATTTGACTGTTACTACCTTCTATCCGTTTTAATCGGCGCAAATACCACGCACTACATGCTCGCGATCTTCACAACTCCGCATCGATTTCGTTGGATCGGAGGGAGTAGTTTTGCAGTATGCTTCAGTTTTTATAGTATGCGGATACCACCTAAAATATGTATCTTTTTGTTTTGTGTATTCAGGCTTAACAATATTTAGTACCATGATTAATACTATTTCCTGTCTTTTCAAGTTTTGTGTGTTCATGCTTAGTAATATTCAGTAACATGAGGCATTATTCACCCAGTCTACATGCCAAAAAATTACTGGTCTGTTAGATGACATGCTTCGTAATAGTAGAACAACCGTTGTGTGCAATCCATGTTTAACCAAGGCATGTCTAGGTGATAGGCAACAACAAATTGCCTACCGCTTTCATACGTTGTCAACTTACTTTTTCTTAGAGAATGGTAGCTGCGGTACTTTAGTGTTCAAGTAGTAAGGGAAATAAATTGGCTGGCAATTTTCCTTTTCTTTTCCCCCTCCATTCTCCATGTTACACACATTAGGGCATACTTCAGTGCCGGACTCCTGGATTTCAAATATAACACACTTGATACTCTTCATCTTCTGTAATAAATAACAGATCTCTGTTCTAAAAGAATGCCTGGCTATTGGTTTTTGGTAGTTCACCTTACAATACTGGAAGCCAATTCCTGCAACTAACTTGAACAATTTGGCCAAGGTACAAATCTGTCATATTCGATTGACATGGTCTATTTATTGAGACCTGAACATGAACAATAGAAATGGAAGTTGCAACATAGTCATCTACCGACCCGGTCTATTTATTCAAGCATGAATAGGTCTAGAAGAAACAGAAGTTCACTTGCAAGTACTCGCAAATACATTACTCTTCGTCATGTCCCATTTCTTCGTGCCTAATTAGACCCAAGCCTTCCTCCCTGCAGTAAGTACACCCTTTCAGATTATCCAGAAAGATTGAACAGTGGAAAGCTACAAGAAAACCAGTCAAATAGTACAACATTGTTTAACTGTACATTACCCAAAGGCTCAGAATCCATACATCATATGTAACTTCAGAAACTATTGGCATTAAAATCACAGGGAATAGAAGCACTAAGCAGGAAGGGTGCGTGATATATTTACCACATAGGCTGAGAGCACATACAATACATCATATATTCAGAAATTTAAGGAACACATAAAGCTTCAAAAATTTAGGGATGTATAAATTACAGGATATAGAGGCACGAAGCAGGAACATTAAAACTTCTTTACATGGGATTTACCTCGTGAATGAGTATAACCGGGCCATGTGATAGAGGGGATAAATTATAAAAGTCACCAAACTGGAAGCTAATTCCTGATCGATGGCCTCCTTCGGTTGGGTACAACGATGTGAGCAGAGGCGATGTGATGGGAGCCGATAATTCACCAAACTGGATACAAGGCTTGGTACAACGATGTGAGCATAGGCGCATGTACATCAGTACATGGGCTGCAGGACAATGGAAACCAGCGGAGGTATTTAAAGACGAAGACTGCTGATCGTTGGCCTCCTTCGGTTTCTTCTACAGTTTATGTATGAGTATTAAAACGGATGACTGCTGGGATGCCCTCATCTATCTCACATATATTTATGGTTGGGTGACCAAGGGTCGCGAGCTGGTAGATGAAGAGATGGCGGAGAACATGAGGAGCGGCCAAGATGAGGAAGCGATGTGCGGTGCTGGATGATATGGTATTGAAATGTAAGTTGGGCTTGGGCTATGTGATATTCCTATACAGCCCATGTAAAATGAACCGATCGAGGGGGCGGAACTTGCGTGTGGGGTCTGTCAGACTGGTTTCGTCGCTTGACCGCATGAACAGGCTGTATAACTTACGGAATGACGTGGACGCACAGAATTGCAGGGAAATAGGGTAGTGGGGGGTTGCTATTTAGAGATAGAAGTTTGTGTTGTGCTGATAATATTTTATTAGTCATTATGGAGGTAGCGTGAAGAACGATTGTCTGTGCTCACCTGGAATTGTAGCATTGTTCTCAACATGTGTCATAGGGACTGTGTCCCATTACCTTCTTTGCACCCAGTTGCAACAAAAGAAACGTATCTGCTACGACTTTCTACCGGTTGACCAATGATCTGGATGAGAAACACTATTATCCCTATCTCATTCATTCGTATGAATCAAGAGAATCCCATCTCTGGATTATATCTGACTTAGTATCACTACTAGAAATGGAGGCAACAAGGGCATGTTTCTAAAGTGGTTCAGGCAAGCAACAGATAAACATTTGTTATCAAGGTAACCTTTTTTTGGATGGTTAATGGCGACTTGTTAATTGCTATTTAAAGTACTGGATTTGTGCATTGGTTTGTGTGTTTCTCAAATTTTGTAGTAGTTACATGGTTAAACTATTCTAAGTGATGTATCACATTTAATGCGATAATAAGTTTTCAGGATCTTAGTCTAAGCACGTCTGCGATATGACATTAACATCTGATGGGTTTTCAGGTCCATTTGGCTTATTTTGCTTTGGTAAGGGCTTCCATTGTTATTACCTCGATGGTTATTGTCAAGCTTTTATTTTTGTTTATATCAGTTTCTTTAGTTAGTAATTTAGATGTTTGTATACATATATATAAATGTGCCGACAAGTTGCAGAATTTCCAAAAGCAGTTTTAATCCACGCCTTGATGGTAAAGTATCGATACCGACTTGTGTAGTTTATGTTGGGTCCATAACTCAGGTGTACAAACCTGCTCTTGGCCATAGAGTTCATGAACTTTTTTCTTCTGTAGATTTTGCTTAATCAAAATTAATCCCATTGTCTTGGATTTCCTTTTTTGTTTCTTGTGTATAGGTCACTCATGTTGAATTCAGTAATGGCCAAAGAGAAGTTCTTGCTAAAAAAAAGGTGTACTAGAGGAGCTCTACATGTGGAACTGTCTACCCCCACTGGGACCTCAATTTACTCTTGCCCGCAATTCAGTGTGATACCCAAGGACTGAGTTGTGTTTGTGTTTGGCGTTAAAATTTGGACTTCTTACATGTACATATATATTACACATAGTAAGCTAAAATTCTCGATCTAGGCTGCAATGGTGGATGCATCCCATTGCTTTTACCTATTTCTTTGATACCACAATAGCCACAATTTCAATATTGTAACTTTGATTTATGAAATTTTGGAGGTTGCTGACATTTCTTAATTTTGGACTTCAAGGGTTTTCATGGGATGGTGCATTGAGAAACAGTTGTCAGCTTGTGTTATAATATGCTAGAAACTGTATAGTGAAATGTAGTAGTTAAAACGGCCAGAATGAGTTTTGATTTGGATGCAAGACTGTCTTAGAGGCATGCAAGGAAATCTGTATTCGGGCGTTGAATTTCTGTCATTGGACTAGGATTTGATCGCACAGCTCTGGCGAGGAGGCGCCCCATGGGGCGCCCCAACCACTAGTCTAAAGATATAATTGCTGCAACCTCATCAAGCCTCTAGGTAAATTAGATTTGACTGTCCGTAGGATTTTTCCTCTAGCAAATCTTAACCGTCTGCTTGCTTTCACCGGCATGGTATAAAAAGGGCAACTCACGGTGAAAACCCTAGCCGCACCTACGCCCGTGCCCATCCGTTCCTCCTATTCCTCGCGAGAGGTGGCTGCTGCTGCGCCTCCTCCTTGATGCACCTCCGCCTCCCACCTCTCTCCTCCCGTCCTTCCCTCTCCCTCATCTCTCTTTGATGGCGCTGGGTCGCCTTGGACAGGAGCATCGCGTCGGCAAGAGTGGGGGCGCCGCCCTTGGTCACGGCCGGGAGCTCGCCTTCGGCCGCCGCTCGCCCTGCAGCCGCGTGTCGTCGCATCACCGGGAAGGCAGCAGGTTCAGCACCGGCAGATGATGCGGGAGAGAGAAGAGGAAGCATCCCTGGAACCTCTACATCGAGCAGCAGCCTACTTGGATCGGTGTCCTCTGCCAATTTCAGGTACTGAACCCTCTCCTCCTCTTTATTTGTATCCTCCCCACTTTCACTTCCCATAATTTCTCATTTTTACTTGTGCACTTGCTTTTGTGTATACGCATATAAGGTGTATGAAGAATATCCAAGCTACTGGTCGTTCTTGAAGTTTACTACGCTGTTGGGGCTGCAACATCAGCGACTGAGGGCTGCTCGAGATCTCATCCATGGCATCCGCTCGCAGCCTCACCTTTGCCTCGCTGTGGGGATTGGGCGGGATCATTGACAAGGGCTTTATTCATCTGGTATATAGCCCATAACACTTGATTGTTATTTTCATTATTTATCCCTATCAAACTTTGTGCCATATTCACATGTCAAAATGTTAACTTGATGGTGTGTTCATTGATCTTATCCACTGGCCATTGCTATCCGTCATAGGGCTGGTGGTTGGCGGGAGCAGCGCCATCCGGCGGTGGCGGCGGATCAAGCTCCTCCTTTGTGGCGCTCGAAATTAGGAGCAAGGCCTACCGCACCACGGCGTCGAGCCAGCTGTCGGACGAGCGAGGCGAGCGTGAGGGAGAAGTCGGCGTCGCCTCCCGGAACCGTCGCACTGGCGAGCCTTTTGTGTATTTTTCACTTTCTGTATACTGCCGTGAACGACCGCCAACAACAAAGAACTGGGGAAGGTCATCTCTGGTAACCGTATGGGCTTGCCATCCATCACGTGCTCGAAGTATGCACGTGTAAGGCAACAGGGTCTTCAAGGTTGGTTCAAGCCAGCTTGATACATGTGAGATATTTGTAATAGATTCATTGTTATCTATAATATCTAAATAGGAGCAACCCACTAAGTTGAATTCTCTTAACATGCAAGCATGCCACCTCAGCGGCCCCACAATATCACACAACTCGCCGCCATGTCATCTCAAGCATGCTGTAATCGCCAAATGTAATATATTATGTTTTCTTTGATTTTCCCAATCCCAGGCCGCAGCTTTTGGTGGCCATATCGTCTTCGCAGCACTTCTCTTTTCGTCTTCTGACTCCCCGCATTGAAAACGAACCGTCACGAGAATTTACCAGGCGGAATAGATACCACGCAAACGAATAAACTGAACACTCTGCATTCTGCATGTTCAGTTTCGTGGTATCCTCGCATCTCTTAAAGTCATTACACCATGTATCTTACATTCAGTTTCGGTGAGTTCTCTCATCTGTAAAAGTCATGCCACCACCATGCATCATATTTCAGTTAACTGTTTTTAATTTCCATAGTGTGTAACTGCAGCCCACCATAAACCAATATAAGCCACATTTTCTTCATCTTCTCAAAGCACCAGCGATTCACCAATTTAAGGTCACAAAGTGTTCATGCCGTGGACAACTTTTCATCTTCCATACGTTACTGCCAGTTTTATCTCTTGCTCTATATAAGGATGTTGGGTAGCTAGCTAGATCCATCTCCCACCGGGTTGTTACATTCACCGCTGAGCTACTCTTCACCTCCTCAATTGTGTGTGGCCTGCTGGCCATGCACGGCCACACGACACGAGTGTCAGCTGTCATCCGAATTGGTTCGGTCGAGCAGCGCCGGAGGTTGATTTGAGTAAACAGCTCGCTTCTCCCTGTTTCAGCTCCAATTTAATCTGTTCTAGAAGAGTTGTAGTAGTCAGCTACGGTGGCTATACCATTTGATGGTTTTTTTTGTTGTATTGTAGGGAGTAGTTACGGCTCATTGCCAATCTCAGCCAAAATACAGGATTAGCATATGTATTCTCTAAATAAATTTGTGTCGCTTCTGATTATGGTTAGCGGTACTTTTCAGTTATTTGGTGTTGAGGTGCCCTTGCAAGGACTTTGTGCTGTTGTGCTTGAAGAATTCCAATCATGATTGTCTTTTTTTGTCTTGGATTAGCATAACGTAGCCATCTTATGTGAGTAATTGTACTTTCTAAGAGACTTTCAGTACAAAGAAGTTCTGTTGGTTTTGTTAACCAACAAAAATTTGTAAAGTCCGGCCTCTTTTCATATCAAACGTATTGGAGCAGCTCCAACTACAGTTATGTTTCACTGATGGAATCTATACTTAGTCTTGCTGGATCGTCATCTATTATGAGAAAGCTTGAAATTACTCCGTCAAATAACACCCAACTTTCTTGCATCAGTGTTGACCCAATGTTGCTAAATATCATGCCACAGGTTATATAACAAAACTCAGAACATATGCAAAACCGGCAAGAGTTTCGAAACGTTTAAGATAATATTGCAGCATATTTTGTTTCCGTATGGCATTAACCTCTTTGTGCACACATAGTTTTCTAAAAGTACCCGCCGCAACGCGCGGGGTTTTCCTCTAGTTTACTTAGTTTCAGTAGATCCAAATTGTCACCGGTGGAAAAAGGGCCTTTGGTCGCGGTTCGCAACTGCCATTAGTCGCGGTTGCGTAACCGCGACCAATTAAGCGCGACTAAAGGCCCCCCTTTAGTCGCGGTTTCTTACGAACCGCGACTAAAGGCACGTCCACGTGGCCGCCAGCAGTCCGTCGGGGCGGAGGACCTTTAGTCGCGGTTCTCCTGGCCAACCGCGACTAAAGGCCGCCGCAGGTTTAGGGTTTTAGCCCCCCCCCCCCTCTAAACCTGTTTTCTTTTTAATTTGTATTGTTTTATTTCTTTTGTGTTTTATTTTAATTTTGAAGGAGTTTCACATATTCTACGGTACTACATACATGCATATGAATGTACAATTTCAAACAAATTTGAAATTAGAACCAAAAAAAATTCAAGAGGAATATACAATATATATTCAATATCGGATGACGCCATATACAATTTTTAACAAGTTTCCATACATAATTTAGTGCATATGAAGTTCTACGTCCTCTACATAGTGTTGTCCTTTAGGATGGACGACTTCCCTCGCGATCCATCCAGCTAGTTCCTCTTGAAGTGGTCGGAAGCGAGCTTCTGGACTAAGCATCTTCCGGAGGTTATTCCTCTTGATATTGTTCTCACACGGAACCCGCTCAGAGGTGTATCTCCGGATCATCTCACAAACATAGTTTCCACATAGATTGGTCCCCGATGGCTGAATATCCCCAGTCCCACTCACTGATCTTTTAAATTGTAGCTCTTTTTTGAATTCACCGACCTTTTCATCTACGAACCGTCTCCAAACCCTACGAGGCAAACAAAATTAAATGAACAAGAGAATTATTAGTTACTTGATATTAGGAAATGAACGAAATAGGCCGATCGATATAGAGCGCAAATGAATGAAAATAATTACTTCTGCATCATTTTTCTCATGTCGGCCCAAAGCTTTGAATCCATATTCAGAGAGTCGTGGACGAGAACTGTGGAGTCGTGAAATTGAATTACTAGCAGAATCCAGTGGAACCTGCGGACACGATACATGCACAGTCATGCATAACTCATCAATTAGCCACATAACATGCATGGAGTAAACAAAAGAGAATGTGCTCAAGACAGAAACACTCACCCAAAATGGTAAGGAAATAGAATATCACTTTTGAGTTCCTGTTTTCTAAAAAACCGCCACAGGTCTTCCTCCACGTCGGCGGGGTGATGTTCTAACACATATCCATTAACGATGTGTGGGTCAATGAACCCAACATCATGGATGTTCTTTACACTGCATTCCTTAATCTTCATTCTGCATAATAGCGTACACAACAATATAGTTAGGACATATATATAGTGCAGGCAATGAACGAGATGGGGTAGAAATAAATCACTTACAGAACGTAGCACTGATGATAGATTTGTCGAGCTCGCGCAGATTGAAAAGCTGGAACAATTCACTCAGATGAATTGTTACATAGTAATGTTTGAAGTGATGCTCATGTCTAACTTCCGCATAAATATATTCTTTGGCGTTTTTATTTTTTATGTAACCCTTGTACCAATTTAGCAGATTTTTCATTTGTTGAGGTAGATCCTCTTCCTGCGCAGGCTCGACGAGGGGCCCATTCCGCACATATGTAATTACTGGTTTACTCATTGGCGCCTCCTCAAGGCCTAACACTGCGCGAAGAGTCATACCTAAGTTGGCCGCTTGTTCTCTGGCACTCGTTACAGTCAATCCCTGTGCTGCCGCAGCTGCTATGATATCGGGGGCATCCGGACCGGCGGCTTTCACTATGAGCGGGGCAATCGATTGTTTACTTTGTTCCCCGAGCTGGGCAACTCGTTTCCCACTTTTTTTACTTGCTAATTCTTGCTAATTCATTAAATGTTTTCTCAACCAACTGCCGAAAGTCTCCATGTGGGCCTTCCTAATCCAGGATTTAGGCTTCCTCGGGTTGTCCGAGCGTAAAATATTCTTGTGTTTCTCAAAGTACGGAGCCACCAAGCTGGAATTGGTCAGAACTGTGTGGTGTGCTTCAGTCATAGAATGGCCGTCCATACATATTGTTGATTTCCTTCCGATCGTGCCTTTTCCACTTAGTCTCCCCTCGTGCCGCGATCGAGGAAGACCAATAGGCTTAAGGTCAGGAAGAAAGTCAACACAAAACTCAATTACCTCCTCATTTCAATAGCCATTGGTGATGCTTCCTTCTGGCCTAGCACGGTTACGAACATATTTCTTTAATACTCCCATGAACCTCTCGAAGGGGAACATATTGTGTAGAAATACAGGACCGAGAATGGAAATCTCTTCGACTAGGTGAACCAGGAGGTGCGTCATAATATTGAAGAAGGATGGCGGGAACACCAACTCGAAACTGACAAGACATTGGACCACATCGTTCTGTAACCGTGGTAGAACTTCTGGATTGATTACCTTCTGATAAGGGGTGTCCCGATCTTCTCAGTAAGCAACAACGGTGATGATGATCACGGGGTGATGGCAGCGGAGGAACACGACGATGAAGTGGATGATAACTTGTATGACGCAACGAGATCTCTCGATTGGTCCCTGTCGCCAATGCAACAGCTCTCAACCCTGCAAGATATTCGCAACTCCACACACTTGCGCACGTAGCCGCCGACCATGAAGCGGTAAGTTGCAACCGTCTAATTCCCAATGGAACAGCAGATCACACAAGACTTTTTTAGGATCTACACAATATCAAGCAATATGGTGTAGGGATTCAATACTTTTGCTAGAGCAAACAACTAAGAACTAGGGTTTATCTTAAACGTGGTCTAATGCAGCTAGGGGGCGTCCTGGGCACTTATATAGGTGTCGGGGACGAGTTCTGGTCGAAAAGATACAAGAATAACCGACCCAGAATAGATCTGGTCGAGACAGACTCGGACGAATCCGGTCTGGAATCCGGTCAACCGGGCCAGGGACCGGGTCGGCCGGTCTGGCGTCCGGTCAACCGGTCGGCAACCGGGAACTTCGCAACTTTCCGATTTTTGCCCGGTACGATAAATCCCATCCGGTTGGCGGCCGGTTGGCGACCGGTCAACCGGGCCAGGGACCGGGCTGGCCGGTCTAGAGGCCGGTCTGAACGGGTGCTGGACCGGCCTGGACGTCGTCTTCTCCTCTCGCGCATGCCTCCCGCTCCTCCCTCGCGCGACCATGAGATATCTTCATGTCCAGCTCCATGTCCAGCTTCACGTCCATCTTGACGTCCGTCCTCATGTCCAGCTGCTCCTCTACTCCTCGTGCGACGCTCGTCTCCTCTTGATACCTGATGATACATAAGTAATAGGACTTAGGCAGTATAAAGTTCTCATCAATCAAAGTACCGTATAGAAACAATTTCACCTGTTGTTTAAGTAGCTTCGCACGAGCCCTTGTAATTGGTCCAATCCGAACTTCATTGGACTTGAGCTTCACAGCAGGTTCATCTTTATTTATCAATGACGGAGGTAGTGGTGTAGTAGGGATGTCCTCATCATCTCCCCCCCCCCTTCAAAAGGCGTCGACCTCGACGCTCCAAGGTCTTCTCCGTCATATGGTGTCAAATCAGCAACATTGAAAGAATTACTGACACCAAACTCATCAACTGGAAGATCTATCGAGTATGCATTATCATTGATCTTGGCAAGCACTTTGTAAGGACCAGCACCACGGGGCTTCAACTTAGACTTCCGCAGCTTCGGGAACCTATCCTTGCGAAAATGTACCCAGACCATATCACCAGGCTTGAACAACATCTCTTTGCGCTTCTTGTTCATCCTTGCAGCATTGCTCTTGCCTTTCTTCTCTATCAACTCTTTAGTCTTCACATGGATCTTACGCACAAAATCTGCCCTCTTGGATGCCTCCATATTAACTCTCTCATGTATGGGCAAAGGCAACAAGTCAAGTGGAGTAATGAGTTTGAAACCATATACCACCTCAAAAGGACATAGCTCCGTGGTAGAATGTACCGCCCTGTTGTAAGCAAAATCTACATGCGGCAAACACTCTTCCCACTCCTTCAGGTTCTTCTTGATCATGGATCTCAACAGTTGTGACAAGGTTCGATTCACCACCTCAGTTTGACCATCAGTTTGGGGATGACAAGTAGTACTGAACAGTAGCTTTGTCCCTAGCTTTCCCCAAAGTGTCTTCCAGAAGTAGCTCATGAACTTCACATCACGATCAGAAACAATAGTCTTCGGAACTCCATGTAGTCGAACAATCTCCCTGAAAAACAGGTTAGCAATATGCGACGCATCATCGTTTTTGTGGCAGGCATAAAGTGTGACATTTTAGAAAATCTGTCCACTACCACAAATATAGAATCATGGCCTCTTTTAGTACGCGGCAAACCCAACACAAAATCTATACTAATATCTTCCCAAGGTGTAGTAGGTGCCGGTAACGGAGTATACAAACCGTGAGGCTTCAGCTTGGACTTGAACTTGTTGCAAGTAATGCACCTCTTCACATACCTATCCACGTCCCGCCTCATCTTTGGCCAATAAAAATGATCAGCGAGCATGAGTAGCGTCTTCTCACGCCCAAAATGACCCATCAAACCTCCAGCATGTGATTCCTGCAATAAGAGCAAACGCACAGACGATTCTGGAACACATAGTTTGTTAGCTCGAAACAAGAACCCATCATGTATGTGATATTTAGCCCATGCTTTACCAAGAGCACATAAGCGATATGGTTCAGCAAAATCATGATCCGTAGCATACAAATCACATAGCACTTCTAATCCAGGAATTTTAACATCAAGTTGAGTTAATAGCATATTCTTACTAGATAGAGCATCAACAACAATATTATCTTTTCCTTTCTTATGCTTAATAATGTATGGAAAAGACTCAATGAACTCAACCCACTTAGCAAGACGCCTATAGAAGGTAGATTGGGCTTTCAGATATTTCAAAGCTTCATGATCAGAATGTATGATAAATTCTTTTGGCCACAAATAATGTTGCCAAACCTCAAGAACTCTAATTAAAGCATACAATTCTTTATCATATATTGGATAGTTCAACTTAGCACCAGAAAGTTTCTCAGAAAAATATGCAATTGGACGACCCTCTTGCATCAACACACCACCAATTCCAATACCACTAGCATCACATTCAATCTCAAATTGCTTATTGAAATCAGGAAGTGCAAGCAACGTTGCAGAAGTTAACAATCGTTTCAGTTCATCAAAAGCATGATCTTGGGCAACGCCCCACTCAAATGCAACACCCTTTTTAGTCAATTCATTCAAAGGTGCAGCAATAGTAGAAAAATTGGGCACAAAACGGCGATAAAACCCATCTAGACCATGAAAACTTCTTACTTGACTCACATTCATGGGAGTAGGCCAATTTTGAATAGCTTCAATTTTAGACACATCTACTTCTACTCCATGCTTAGAAACAACATAACCCAGAAATATGACCTTATCTTTGCAAAATGTGCACTTCTCAAGATTACCATAGAGTTTACTATCACGCAACACTTGCAAAACATGTCGAATATGTATAATATGATCAGATTCATTGTGGTTGTAGATTAATATGTCATCAAAATACACAACCACAAACTTGCCAATAAAATCACGCAAAACATGGTTCATCAGTCTCATGAAAGTACTAGGTGCATTAGTTAAACCAAAAGGCATTACTAACCACTCATATAAACCAAATTTTGTTTTAAAGGTGGTTTTCCACTCATCCCCTTCTTTCATCTTAATTTGATGATAACCACTACGCAAATCAATTTTAGTGAAAACAGCAGCACCACTCAGTTCATCTAGCATATCCTCTAAACGGGGAATAGGATGATGATATCGAATAGTAATGTTATTTATCGCTCTACAATCTACGCACATACGCCATGTACCATCTTTCTTAGGAACAAGAATAACATGAACAGCACAAGGACTAAGGCTTATGCGGATATAACCTTTGTCGAGTAGCGCTTGTACTTGCTTCTGTATCTCCTTCGTCTCTTCGGGATTCGTTCTATATGGCGCCCGATTAGGTAGCGAAGCTCTGGGAATCAAGTCGATTTGATGCTCAATACCTCGCAATGGTGGAAGTCCTGCGGGTACCTCGTCCGGAAACACGTCGCCAAATTCCTGCAAAACATTAGAAACACCAAGAGGAAGAGGGGTCATGTCGTTAGAAACCAAAACCATACCCCTGTACAAGAGCACAAGAGGCATGGCTGTAGGATCCTCACTAAATTCTCTCATGTCTTCTTTGGTGGCTAATGAGATTAAGGAATTCACTCTCTCACTTTTCGTTATATCACTCACAACATTACAATTCTCTCGCCTATCTAATGAAGCATCCTCCAAGTTGACTTCAACTTTCTGACGAGACTCATTGACAATTTGCTGTGGTGTCATAGGCTGTAAATTCATTTTCTTGCCCTTGAACTCCAAGTGATATGTATTAGTGATACGTCTCCGACGTATCGATAATTTCTTATGTTCCATGCCACATTATTGATGATATCTACATGTTTTATGCATACTTTATGTCATATTTATGCATTTTCCGGCACTAACCTATTAACGAGATGCCGAAGAGCCAGTTGTTGTTTTCTGCTGTTTTTGGTTTCAGAAATCCTAGTAAGGAAATATTCTCGGAATTGGACGAAATCAACGCCCAGGGGCCTATTTTTACACGAAGCTTCCAGAAGACCAGAGGGGAGACGAAGTGGGGCCACGGGGCGCCGCCACACTAGGGCGGCGCGGCCTAGAGGGGGCCCACGCGGCCCTAGCGTGTGGGGCCCCCGTGACTCTCCCGACTCCGCCCTTCCGCCTACTTAAAGCCTCCGTCGCGAAACCCCCAGTACCGAGAGCCACGATACGAAAAACCTTACTGAGACGCCGCCGCCGCCAATCCCATCTCGGGGGATTCAGGAGATCGCCTCCGGCACCCTGCCGGAGAGGGGAATCATCTCCCGGAGGACTCTTCACTGCCATGATCGCCTCCGGAGTGATGAGTGAGTAGTTCACCCCTGGACTATGGGTCCATAGCAGTAGCTAGATGGTCGTCTTCTCCTTATGTGCTTCATTGTCGGATCTTGTGAGCTGCCTAACATGATCAAGATCATCTATCTGTAATGCTATATGTTGTGTTTGTCGGGATCCGATGGATAGAGAATATTATGTTATGTTGATTATCAATCTATTACCTATGTGTTGTTTATGATCTTGCATGCTCTCCGTTATTAGTAGAGGCTCTGGCCAAGTTTTTACTCTTAACTCCAAGAGGGAGTATTTATGCTCGATAGTGGGTTCATGCCTCCATTAAATCTGGGACAGTGACAAAAAGTTCTAAGGTTGTGGATGTGCTGTTGCCACTAGGGATAAAACATTGATGCTATGTCCGAGGATGTAGTTATTGATTAAATTACGCACCATACTTAATGCAATTGTCTGTTGTTTGCAACTTAATACTGGAAGGGGTTCGGATGATAACCTGAAGGTGGACTTTTTAGGCATAGATGCATGCTGGATAGCGGTCTATGTACTTTGTCGTAATGCCCAATTAAATCTCACTATACTCATCATATCATGTATGTGCATGGTCATGCCCTCTCTATTTGTCAATTGCCCAACTGTAATTTGTTCACCCAACATGCTATTTATCTTATGGGAGAGACACCTCTAGTGAACTGTGGACCCCGGTCCATTCTTTTACATTGAATACAATTTACTGCAATACTTGTTCTACTGTTTTCTGCAAACAATCATCATCCACACTATACATCTAATCCTTTGTTACAGCAAGCCGGTGAGATTGACAACCTCACTGTTTCGTTGGGGCAAAGTACTTTGGTTGTGTTGTGCAGGTTCCACGTTGGTGCCGGAATCCCTGGTGTTGCGCCGCACTACATCCCGCCGCCATCAACCTTCAACGTGCTTCTTGGCTCCTACTGGTTCGATTAAACCATGGTTTCTTACTGAGGGAAACTTGCTACTGTGCGCATCACACCTTTCTCTTGGGGTTCCCAACGGACGTGTCAACTACACGCATCAAGCAAATTTCTGGCGCCGTTGCCGGGGAGATCAAGACACGCTGCAAGGGGAGTCTCCACAATCCAATCTCTTTACTTTGTTTTTGTCTTGCTTTATTTTATTTACTTTCTTGTTTGCTGCATTATATCAAAACACAAAAAAATTAGTTGCTAGTTTTACTTTATTTACTGTCTTGTTCTCTATATCAAAAACACAAAAAAAAATTTAGTTACTTGCATTTATTTTATCTAGTTTGCTTTATTTACTACTGCTAAAAATGAGTAATTCGGAAGTTGAAGTTCGTTCCTTTAAGCAACAAGGGGGAGAAAGTTTTAAAGATGCCTGGTATAGAATTAGCGATGCTCATCATAGGTGCATTAAGAAACACTCCACTATTATACTACTTAGGAACTTTTATGTTGGAATCTCTAGCTGGAATAGTTATGTTCTTGATACGCTTGCGGGAGGAAATTTCCTAGGCACTCCGGCCGTAGAAGCTAGTTGCATTATTGAGAGTCTAGTTGGAATACCACCTGTTAATGAAACTAAAATTGAAATCTCTCTTGAAAATGTCATGAAAAAGTTGGAGGGCATAGAGAAAGATCTTCCAAGTATTGAGACTAAATTGGGAATATTACTTAATAGCACTGATAAACTTGATAAATCTCTAGGTGGAATTAATGAAAGAATTGCTGTTTTAGAAACTTGTGCTACTCATGATAATCGAACCCATAGGATTAGTGAACTTGAAGAAGCTATGGGAACCTTGGGTTCAACTTTTTCTTCTCTTAAGTTCAAGGAGAAAGTTTATGTGGGTAAGGAGCAAAAGTTTATGTATGTCTCTAAAGTGCCTAAACCAAAAAAATATTATTATTATAGGCCTAAAATTGACAAAGCCCTTAGTACCACTACGGATGGGGGAGCTTATGATGTTGATGCTTCATCTCTTGATAACACTTGATATACACTTTCTGCGCCTAGCTGAAAGGCGTTAAAGAAAAGCGCTTATGGGAGACAACCCATGTTTTTACTACAGTACTTTTATTTTATATTTGAGTCTTGGAAGTTGTTACTACTGTAGCAACCTCTCCTTATCTTAGTTTTGTGCATTGTTGTGCCAAGTAAAATCGTTGATAGTAAGGTTCATACTAGATTTGGATTACTGCGCAGAAACAGATTTCTTTGCTGTCACGAATCTGGGCCTAATTCTCTGTAGGTAACTCAGAAAATTATGCCAATTTACGTGAGTGATCCTCAGATATGTACGCAACTTTCATTAAATTTGGACATTTTCATTTGAGCAAGTCTGGTGCCACTTTAAAATTCGTCTTTACGAACTGTTCTGTTTTGACAGATTCTGCCTTTTATTTCGCATTGCCTCTTTTGCTATGTTGGATGAATTTCTTTGTTCCATTAATGTCCAGTAGCTTTGTGCAATGTCCAGAAGTGTTAAGAATGATTATATCACCTCTGAACATGTAAATTTTTATTGTGCACTAACCCTCTAATGAGTTGTTTCGAGTTTGGTGTGGAGGAAGTTTTCAAGGATCAAGAGAGGGAGATGATACAATATGATCAAGGAGAGTGAAAGCTCTAAGCTTGGGGATGCCCCGGTGGTTCAACCCTGAATATTTTAAGAAGACTCAAGCGTCTAAGCTTGGGGATGCCCAAGGCATCCCCTTCTTCATCGATAACATTATCAGGTTCTTCCCCTGAAACTATATTTTTATTCCATCACATCTTATGTGCTTTGCTTGGAGCGTCGGTTTGTTTTTGTTTTTGTTTTTGTTTGAATAAAATGGATCCTAGCATTCATTGTGTGGGAGAGAGACACGCTCCGCTGTTGCATATGGACAAATATGTCCTTAGGCTTTACTCATAGTATTCATGGCGAAGGTTGAATCTTCTGCGTTAAATTGTTATATGGTTGGAAACGGAAAATGCCGCATGTGGTAAATGGTATAATGTCTTGAATAATGTGATACTTGGAAATTTTTGTGCTCATATAGATCTTGTTTAAGCTCTTGCATCATGTACCTTGTACCCATTAATGAATAACTACATAGAGCTTGCTAAAATTTAGTTTGCATAATTGGTCTCTCTAAGGTCTAGATAATTTCTAGTAAAGAGTTTGAACAACAAGGAAGACGGTGTAGAGTCTTATAATGTTTACAATATGTCTTTTATGTGAGTTTTGCTGCACCGGTTCATCCTTGTGTTTGTTTCAAATAACTTTGCTAGCCTAAACCTTGTATCGAGAGGGAATACTTCTCATGCATCCAAAATCCTTGAGCCAACCACTATGCCATTTGTGTCCACCATACCTACCTACTACATGGTATTTCTCCGCCATTCCAAAGTAAATTGCTTGAGTGCTACCTTTAAAATTTCCATTATTTACCTTTGCAATATATAGCTCATGGGACAAATAGCTTAAAAACTATTGTGGTATTGAATATGTACTTATGCACTTTATCTCTTATTAAGTTGTTTGTTGTGCGATAACCATGTTCCTGGGGACGCCATCAACTACTCTTTGTTGAATATCATGTGAGTTGCTATGCATGTACGTCTTGTCTGAAGTAAGGGAGATTTACCACTCATTTTATGGTTAGAGCATGCATAATGTTAGAGAAGAACATTGGGCCGCTAACTAAAGCCATGAATCATGGTGGAAGTTTCAGTTTTGGACATACATCCTCAATCTCATATGAGAACATTAATTGTTGCTACATGCTTATGCATTAAAGAGGAGTCCATTATCTGTTGTCTATGTTGTCCCGGTATGGATGTCTAAGTTGAGAATAATCAAAAGCGAGAAATCCAAATGCGAGTTTTCTCCTTAGACCTTTGTACAGGCGGCATAGAGGTACCCCTTTGTGACACTTGGTTAAAACATGTGTATTGCGATGATAATCTCGGTAATCCAAGCTAATTAGGACAAGGTGCGGGCACTATTAGTACACTATGCATGAGGCTTGCAACTTGTAAGATATAATTTACATAACACATATGCTTTATTACTACCGTTGACAAAATTGTTTCTTGTTTTCAAAACCAAAGCTCTAGCACAAATATAGCAATCAATGCTTCCCTCTGCGAAGGGCCTTTCTTTTACTTTTATGTTGAGTCAGTTCACCTATCTCTTTCCACCTCAAGAAGCAAACACTTGTGTGAACTGGGCATTGATTCCTATATACTTGCATATTGCACTTGTTATATTACTTTACATTGACAATATCCATGAGATATACATGTTATAAGTTGAAAGCAACCGCTGAAACTCAATCTTCCTTTGTGTTGCTTCAATACCTTTACTTTGATTTATTGCTTTATGAATTAACTCTTATGCAAGACTTATTGATGCTTGTCTTGAAAGTACTATTCATGAAAAGTCTTTACTTTGTGATTCATTTGTTTACTCATGTCATTACCATTGTTTTGATCGCTGCATTCATTACATATGCTTACAATAGTATGATCAAGGTTATGATGGCATGTCACTCCAGAAATTATCTTTGTTATCGTTTACCTGCTCGGGACGAGCAGAACTAAGCAGGGATGTTGATACGTCTCCGACGTATCGATAATTTCTTATGTTCCATGCCACATTATTGATGATATCTACATGTTTTATGCATACTTTATGTCATATTTATGCATTTTCCGGCACTAACCTATTAACGAGATGCCGAAGAGCCGATTCTTTGTTTCTGCTGTTTTTGGTTTCAGAAATCCTAGTAAGGAAATATTCCCGGAATTGGACGAAATCAACGCCCAGGGGCCTATTTTTACACGAAGCTTCCAGAAGACCAGAGGGGAGACGAAGTGGGGCCACGGGGCGCCTCCACACTAGGGCGGCACGGCCTAGAGGGGGCCCACGCGGCCCTAGCGTGTGGGGCCCCCGTGACTCTCCCGACTCCGCCCTTCCGCCTACTTAAAGCCTCCGTCGCGAAACCCCCAGTACCAAGAGCCACGATACGGAAAACCTTACTGAGACGCCGCCGCCGCCAATCCCATCTCGGGGGATTCAGGAGATCGCCTCCGGCACCCTGCCGGAGAGGGGAATCATCTCCCGGAGGACTCTTCACCGCCATGATCGCCTCCGGAGTGATGAGTGAGTAGTTCACCCCTGGACTATGGGTCCATAGCAGTAGCTAGATGGTCGTCTTCTCCTTATGTGCTTCATTGTCGGATCTTGTGAGCTGCCTAACATGATCAAGATCATCTATCTGTAATGCTATATGTTGTGTTTGTCGGGATCCGATGGATAGAGAATATTATGTTATGTTGATTATCAATCTATTACCTATGTGTTGTTTATGATCTTGCATGCTCTCCGTTATTAGTAGAGGCTCTGGCCAAGTTTTTACTCATAACTCCAAGAGGGAGTATTTATGCTCGATAGTGGGTTCATGCCTCCATTAAATCTGGGACAGTGACAGAAAGTTCTAAGGTTGTGGATGTGCTGTTGCCACTAGGGATAAAACATTGATGCTATGTCTGAGGATGTAGTTATTGATTACATTACGCACCATACTTAATGCAATTGTCTGTTGTTTGCAACTTAATACTGGAAGGGGTTCGGATGATAACCTGAAGGTGGACTTTTTAGGCATAGATGCATGCTGGATAGCGGTCTATGTACTTTGTCGTAATGCCCAATTAAATCTCACTATACTCATCATATCATGTATGTGCATGGTCATGCCCTCTCTATTTGTCAATTGCCCGACTGTAATTTGTTCACCCAACATGCTATTTATCTTATGGGAGAGACACCTCTAGTGAACTGTGGACCCCGGTCCATTCTTTTACATTGAATACAATTTACTGCAATACTTGTTCTACTGTTTTCTGCAAACAATCATCATCCACACTATACATCTAATCCTTTGTTACAGCAAGCCGGTGAGATTGACAACCTCACTGTTTCGTTGGGGCAAAGTACTTTGGTTGTGTTGTG
Source organism: Lolium perenne (assembly GCF_019359855.2). Taxonomy (NCBI): domain Eukaryota; kingdom Viridiplantae; phylum Streptophyta; class Magnoliopsida; order Poales; family Poaceae; genus Lolium; species Lolium perenne. The sequence goes on from NC_067247.2 coordinate 263,474,109, forward strand.
CAGGTTCCACGTTGGCGCCGGAATCCCTGGTGTTGCGCCGCACTACATCCCGCCGCCATCAACCTTCAACGTGCTTCTTGGCTCCTACTGGTTCGATTAAACCTTGGTTTCTTACTGAGGGAAACTTGCTACTGTGCGCATCACACCTTCCTCTTGGGGTTCCCAACGGACGTGTCAACTACACGCATCAATTAGCACGGCCATTGTGTTGCACAGAACGGTCATAGAGCCAAGGCCATCCCAATAGTAGGTAACACACCGTCATAGTAACGACATCAAAATCAATGCAATCCTTATACGGTCCAATAGCAAACTCAACACGCACCATGTGGTTTACCTTCGTCTCACCATTTTCGCTCAACCATTGAATATAGTATGGATGCAGGTGCGGTAGATACTTCAACTTCATCTTGGTACATAACTCCTTGCTTGCTAAATTGCGGCAACTCCCGCCATCAATAATGACCTTGCAAGCCTTGTCAGGACCAACTAAAGCCTTTGTTTGGAACAAATTGCAGCGCTGAGTAGATGCACTAGGCAACACATTAAGAGCACGCTGCGACGCAACAATGGTGCGAGCATCAGATGGATATGCATCTTCACCATCAGTGTCATAGTCATCATCTTCTGGAGCATTAGGATCAACATCATCTCCCGTCTCGTATTCATTGTCCTCATTGATAATCATGACTTTGCGGTTAGGACAATCTCTCTTGAAGTGACCCTTGCCACCACATGTATGACAAACCATATCACGGTTACACGTAGTAGACACATTAGAGCCACTCGTACTTGCAGCAGATTCGGGCTTCTTTGTGTTAGACACATTGGAGACCGACTTACTAGGCGGAGTAGAGTAAGGTGCGGAGCGCGTCGAAGGCGCCGGCGCCGAAGATGGTGCCGCGCGGGGTGTAAAACGCCCAGCTCCTGTAGCTCGACCGTTGATCTTTGCTTCGTCAGCCAACTGTGATTCAGCTTCTCTTGCATGATGTAACAATTGATTCATATTGGTGTAGCTGTAGTGACGAACAATGCCTTTGATATCATACTTCAAACCGTTGAGAAAAAGCTGCATTGTCATCTCGAGAGACTCACGGACACGGCCACGCTGCATAAGCATCTCCATCTCCATGTAGTATTCATCCACAGTCTTCACACCTTGTCTCAATAGAGTCAGCTTATCATATATATTCCGCAAGTAATTTGTAGGCACAAAGCGAGAAGTCATTGCCTCCTTCATGGCACGCCATGTACGTATAGGTTGCTCACCATCCTCGTCGCGGTTACGAACAAAAGCATCCCACCAACGCAAAGCGTAGCCATCAAATTCGGAAGAAGCAAGCTTGATCTTTCGGTCTTCAGTATAATGTGGATGTAAGCTCCACAACTTCTCAATCTTGAGCTCCCAAGTGAGGTATTCTTCAACATCAGCTCCTCCTTCAAACTTGGGGATAGAAAACTTGGGCTTACCCAACCCATCTTCCTCATCTTGTCCACGACCATTGCGGCCAAGTGGAACCCAACCACGAGGACGATGACCACGTGGCGCATCACGAGCATTGTGTGCATCATCTTGAAGCTCAGGATCTTCGTCATCTTCTTGTTGTTGTTGCGCGGTCAAATTCTCAACAGCCAAACGCAAATCAGCAAGACTGCGTTGTACATCCGTCATTTGATCTTGCATTGTAGTGACGGTCACATGAGTAGCATCCAGCTTTTGGGAGATCTCTTCAACCTTCCCATTAAGCACATCATCCTGAGTGCGGAATTCACGTCGCATCTCATTACGAAGAGCCTCATACTCCCTCCATGTGATGATATCTGCAGCACTCTTGTTTTCCTGGTTAACAAGTTTATGATCACTAGCATACATCGTTAGTAGATTAGTGCACTAAATCAAAAATATATGATGGTACTCTCACAACTCACTCAAGACTGATAAGAAAAGGAGATCTTACCGTTCCAAAGTAAATTAGTGTTGCTTACCACTTGTAGTAACAACTAGTGCACGGATGTAGCGAAGCGAATATCAAGGGTATAAGAACAAATCACACGACAAAGCAGGGTATATGTGGGGCTGTAGGTAGGCTACCTATTTGCACCAATAACAAGCTCTAGCGCTGACCGTAGACAACCAATGATACTCACACAAGGCGATATAATGGGGCAATGCAACTATATGTAGGAAAGGTTGCAATGCACTAGAGAGACGCTAGCAAAGCTCAACGAAACAGGCACAAGATTGCTCAACTACGGGTGCAGTAAAGTAAACTTAGGCCTTCACTTGATTCAACTAGCACAACACTTTTCTTTTTTGATTTTTTTTCTTTTTGTAGAACACAGGCAGCTATGTAGCTCTTTTTGCTTCTTTTCAATTTTCTCTTCTTTTTTTTGATATATGACACAACTCCTTGATAACACGGCCAACAGAAATATGCAAAGCACCGATAACCTAATGAGCAGCCTGTCGAGCGGTAAAACTAGTCTCTTCTGGGGAAGTTCCTAGTCACTTTATATCGAAAGGCTGTGTCTATGGTTGGGAACACGCACACTGTACGCTATGTGGACTTGGAGTAACAAAAAAAACTGACACTAGACGACAAAGTAACACAAGATGATAGAGTAAACTCAAACCCTAAAACAATAGATGGAAAGAAAAGATACGCAAAAACAACTACAAAAAGCAACTAAAACTTGAAATTAGTGCAATCTAAGGCTATGGCAAACCATAACCCTAACTTTTTATGGCTTTTTCTGGATAGGAAACACTCACAACTCAACTATGGGGTGGATTGTGGATGGCTTACCGAGGAAAACTGGAAATCTGATACCAAGATGATAAGGGGTGTCCCGATCTTCTCAGTAAGCAACAACGGTGATGATGATCACGGGGTGATGGCAGCGGAGGAACACGACGATGAAGTGGATGATAACTTGTATGACGCAACGAGATCTCTCGATTGGTCCCTGTCGCCATTGCCACAGCTCTCAACCCTGCAAGATATTCGCAACTCGACACACTTGCGCACGTAGCCGCCGTCCACGAAGCGGTAAGTTGCAACCGTCTGATTCCCAATGGAACAGCAGATCACACAAGACTTTTTTAGGATCTACACAATATCAAGCAATATGGTGTAGGGATTCAATAGTTTTGCTAGAGCAAACAACTAAGATCTAGGGTTTATCTTAAACGTGGTCTAAAGCAGCTAGGGGGCGTCCTGGGCACTTATATAGGTGTCCGGGACGAGTTCTGGTCGAAAAGATACAAGAATAACCGACCCAGAATAGATCTGGTCGAGACAGACTCGGACGAATCCGGTCTGGAATCCGGTCAACCGGGCCAGGGACCGGGTCGGCCGGTCTGGCGTCCGGTCAACCGGTCGGCAACCGGGAACTTTGCAACTTTCCGGTTTTTGCCCGGTACGATAAATCCCATCCGGTTGGCGGCCGGTTGGCAACCGGTCAACCGGGCCAGGGACCGGGCTGGCCGGTCTGGAGGCCGGTCTGACCGGGTGCTGGACCGGCCTGGACGTCATCTTCTCCTCTCGCGCATGCCTCCCGCTCCTCCCTCGCGCGACCATGAGATATCTTCATGTCCAGCTCTATGTCCAGCTTCACGTCCATCTTGACGTCCGTCCTCATGTCCAGCTGCTCCTCTACTCCTCGTGCGACGCTCGTCTCCTCTTGATACCTGATGATACATAAGTAATAGGACTTAGGCAGTATAAAGTTCTCATCAATCAAAGTACCGTTTAGAAACAAGTTCACCTGTTGTTTAAGTAGCTTCGCACGAGCCCTTGTAATTGGTCCAATCCGAACTTCATTGGACTTGAGCTTCACAGCAGGTTCATCTTCATTTATCAATGACGGAGGTAGTGGTGTAGTAGGGATGTCCTCATCACCTTCTGAGAGATTGCATTGAGGAATGCACATAGCTTCACAATGGCTACTCGAACATTTTCCGGCAGGAGCCCCCTCAAAGCAATCGGAAGCAATTGCGTCATAATCACGTGGCAGTCGTGAGACTTCAGGTTTTGGAACTTTTTCTCCGCCATGTTTATTATTCCCTTTATATTGGACGAGAATCCAGACGGGACCTTCGTACTGCTCAGGCTTTCAAAAAAGATGACCTTCTCTTCTTTGGTCAGAGCGTAGCTGGCACGACCTTGAAACCATTTCGGATGCCGGTCATCAGGGTCTTTGAAACATTGATGGTCCTACCTTGCTTCCTTTGTATCATTTGTCTTCCCATACACGCCCAAGAAGCTTAGGAGGTTCACGCAAATATTCTTCGTAACATGCATCACGTCGATTGCAGAGCGGACATCTAGGACTTTCCAATATTCTAGCTCCCAGAATATAGATTTCTTCTTCCACATGGATGCGTGCCCGTCAGCTCCCTTCGGAACCGATTGTCCGCCAGGACCCTTTCCAAAGATGACTTTCAAATTCTTGACCATATCAAATACCTCAGCACCAGTGCGTTCCGCAGGCTTCGGCCGGTGATCTGCCTTGCCGTTGTAATGCTTGCCTTTCTTTCTTACTGGATGAATTTTTGAAAGAAATCGACGATGCCCAAGGTACACATTCTTCTTACAATTTGGCAAATGTACACTTTCAGTCTCATGTAAGCAGTGCGTGCATGCATTGTATCCCTTATTTGACAGTCCCGAAAGGTTACTAAGAGCAGGCCAATCGTTGATGGTTACGAAAAGCAACGCTCGTAGGTCAAATTCCTCTTCTTTGTGCTCATCCCACACACGGACACCAGGTCTGCCCCACAACTGTAAAAGTTCATCAACTAATGGCCTTAGGTACACATCGATGTCGTTGCCGGGTTGCTTCGGACCTTGGATGAGCACTGGCATCATAATGAACTTCCGCTTCATGCACAACCAAGGAGGAAGGTTGTAGATGCATAGAGTCACGGGCCAGGTGCTATGGCTGGAGCTCTGCTCGCCAAAAGGATTCATGCCATCTGTACTTAGACCAAATCTTATGTTCCTTGCGTCAGCTGCAAAATCTTTGAACTCTCTGTCGATCTTTCTCCATTGCGTTCCATCTGCGGGGTGTCTCAACTCCCCGTCCGACTTACGGTCCTCTTTGTGCCATCGCAACAACTTGGCATGCTTTTTGTTCCTGGACAGACATTTCAACCGTGGTATTATAGGAGCATACCACATCACCTTGGCGGGAACCCTCTTCCTGGGTTTCTCGCCCTCAACATCGTCACCAGGGTCATCGCCTCTGATCTTATAACGCAAAGCAGTGCATACCGAACATTCATTCAAATTCTCGTATTCACCGCGATAGAGGATGCAGTCGTTGATGCATGCATGTATCTTCAGAACCTCTAAACCTAGAGGGCAGACAACCTTCTTTGCTTCGTACGTACTGGCGGGCAATTCGTTATTCTTTGGAAACATATTCTTCAACATTTTCAGCAAATCTTCAAATGCCGAGTCAGCTACACCTGTCTGTGCCTTCCATTTCAGCAAATCCAGTGTGCAGCCCAGCTTTTTCAGACCATTATCGCATCCTGGGTACAGTGACTTTTTGTGATCCTCTAACATGCGATCCAAATTCTCCCTCTCCTTTTCAGTTTCGCAGCGTCTCCGTGCATCAACAATGGTCCGACCAAGATCATCAACGGGCTCATCACGTGCCTCTTCTTCACCTTCCACTTCACCTTCCCCTTCACCTTCAACATCCTCCATGAAAGTATCACCGAAATGATCAAGATAGTTTTCATCGATGAAATCATCCCCTTCTTCATCTTCTTCCATTATAACCCCTCTTTCTCCATGCTTGGTCCAACAATTATAGCTTGGCATGAAACCGTGCCGAAGCAGGTGCAGATGAACTTCTCTTGAGGAAGAGTAACCCTTCTGATTCTTACAGTCAACACATGGACAGATAACAAAACCCTTCTGCTTGTTCGCATTAGCCACTACGAGAAAATCTTTCAAACCCGTAGTGAACTCGCCGGAGAGTCGGTTACCGTACATCCATTGCCGATTCATCTGCATTATTATAATATAAAATATATAATTAACCATCATGCATTTGTTAAACTAACTAGCTACAAACAATAGAAATTAAACAATGAACGACACACATGCATATTTTATCAATGACACATATGAAAGGTTCAAGTTGCTAACCGCGATCGAGGAGGAAAAAATAAATGAGGAAGCTCAAGTGTGGCTCCGACACTTCATATCATGTTTGTTCCATGCTCTTGGGGCATTTCATCAAACACTTTGTGTGCATAAGAGGAGCCAAAAGCAAACCTAACACCCTCTTGTGAAGTTTGTGAAGAGAAGTGGCACCAAATGGCTAAGTGCAGTGGGCTGAACGGTATATATAGGGGTGGGGCTTTAGTCGTGGTTGGCCTGGCCAACCGCGACTAAAGGCCTTCGGGCACCTTTAGGCGCGGTTGGCTAGGCCAACCGCGACTAAAGCTCCTACCGTCCACCAGCTGGCCACCGAGCGCCCTGGGCCCAGGCCTTTGGTCGCGGTTCGCCTCCCGAACCGCGACTAAAGACTCCATTAGTCGCGGTTCCTATATTTTCGCGACTAATGGGGCTGGACGGAAGCCTCTTTTTTACCAGTGTGTTGAACTGTATATGGGTCTCGGGTGTGGTGGTTTCAGCGGACCACAAGTGAAGATTAATTTTGTTGAATTTAGCTGCAACAGCGATGACTCCCATTTGTGCAACTTGCACGTTTGATATTAGACTTTCATGTGTAAGCTACCACTAATGATATGTATGAGTACATTTTTAGGAAAATAATACGTGCTTGATTGTTTGAGACACCCATCAAATAATATGTACAGATCTCTTAGCTGTTTGAGAAGTACTAGATAATTTCAGTGTCTTTTTTATTGATCAAGAGCAGGGTTGTTGTGCTGATCAACAGCAAGAGCAGGAGTCCTTTAGGATGCCAACAAATTATCTCTAGGTAACTTATTAAGATGCATCTGATACTTTTCAGCTATATCAAATGCATAGCCGCATAAGCTCACTGACTGTTTGTCAAATGTTTACATAAGAATTGATTTATCCTTTTCAGATTTGCATTCTTTGCCTTTATTTATATGCAACACTTAGAAGTGCATATGCTTCAAAAAAATATTGCCTATGCGTGAGAATGAAGTCTGACTCGATTTATTTCGGCTATTTTCAGTTTCTATTTGCTGGTTAGGCTGCCTGATCCTAGATGGTAGGCCAAGAGGTGGAAATGCCAAGAAATCGATGTTAACCGCAAACAATGAGGAGGCCTACAGGGGGCCGAGGAGGTTAGATTCTGGTTGGCCAAATATAGCGTCTCTGCATGTGATTCTACATGGTTTCTGAAGCAAGTTTATTGGTTTGGTCTGAATAAAAAGATCTTTTGTCACATTTGTGCAAAACCCTTTTTCAGCATTTCCGAGGATGTGAAGTTATGTTTCCATCCTGATATTTGTCACACGCAAATTTCTCAATTTGCATGAGTAGCTCTAATCAAGGTGTATCAGGCTTTATCACACCTTTTATATGGCAGAGTATCATTGATCCTATATAGAAAATTTATCCTTTACCTAATCACATGTGGAGTTTAGACTGATGTTGCCTCAGAAAAAAGATGAGGATATCGAGCCAAGGTGTATCGCCCGGTCATTTGCTTATAAGGTATTTCCTAGCCATCATTTGCTTACAAGGTATTTCCTGTCCATCATTGTGTGTCAGCCATAGCATTAAGCATAGTAAAGCTTGAGTAAACGATTTGGTACAGTTTTAAAAACGTCAATTTTTTTCGACAATTTGAAGTAGCGTTCAGTTCTTATTATTGTGCTAATTTAGGTTTTCCGTAAAACGTTTGTAGAGTCAGGACGCAATCACAGAAAGCTCAAGCTCAGCAAGATGTCCAGATCAAGAAGAAGACCTAAATCATAAGCATGTATGGTATCTGAAATGGTTTACACATATCTCATTATACTCAAGTTGCAATATACAATCAAAACCAGATACCATACAGAAGGGGTCCAGCTCAAGGAAAAAAATAGCGCGCTATAACAAAATAGCGTGGGTCTAAAAATACGCTATTAGCATGTTATAGCGTGCTATATAGCGCCGAAATAGCGTAGCGTCGGTTCTCCAGATATGCTATAGCGTGCTATTAGCGTTGGAATAGCGCGCTATTTTTTTCCATGGTCCAGCCCAACAAAATACTCTATATTCTCTTTTAGTTCGTCCACATAACAGCCCAATCAGTACCAACATAGAAATATACATAATATTTCTATCTTTGTTTTTATTTGATTTAAAAAATTAAGTTGAGATTATTTTTTTGATTTGATATAAACAAATTAAGTTGAGAACCCTACACGTTATTCTAGAAGTATTACCAAAATGTTATTCTGCGGCTTCTTTCATAGCTCGTCAGCTTCAATGATTTGAAACTCTGCATATACCAAACGCTCTTCATGATCTTTAGTTGTCACTTTCTGTTTTTTAAATCCCATTGTCGACTCTATTGCAGTCACATCAGCATGTAGCATAAGTAAATAATGATATCAGACTTATTGAATCTTACATGTTCGATCCATCAGATTGTTCTAGAATTGCATTTCTGAATTTTGCATGCTCTGCTTTTTTTCTCAGATTTTGTAACTGACAATTGTTTAATCCAGATGAACCAATAGATGAGTTTGTTCTATTAAATTTCTTGTGCATTCTATTTTGGTGAAAAAATTACAAGAAGTTTATTCATAAAAAATAAATTATAGTGTATTATTATAACTGTTGATGGTTATTTCCCTCGCAGTAAAAGTTCTCATCAGCTTCTTTATTCGATGAAACATGGCCAAGTGAGAGGACGATTTTAATACTTCAACAGCCACTAGCTATTTGATAAAACGCGGGTACTGAATGTTCTCTTTTTGCTATATTTCTTCATATATTTCTGATATTTTCCCTTGATATATTATTGGTTCTCTAATTGTCCATCGCTGCTTTCGTTGGTTCGTTCGTGGTGAGTGCACTCTGCTTAGCCTTCTCTGTATCAATAGAGTTCTCTGTCGGGTACCAAACTGTGGGTATACATTTGATGGTATTCATGGAACACGAATGCATTATTAAAACTTTCCCTTGATTGCTTACTAGCTGATGGAAGGGAAGCACATGGAGGCCTCAGGCTATTGCAATGATACATGACAACTACTGGAGTTCATCGCCAAGGTAACTCGTCTCCCTGGCTTCCCTGGCATTGAATTTATTAGAAATTTGCAGATGCAGACCTGTAGCTATTATGATTGAACATTCTGACCATATATTTCAAAATTTGGTAGTAGTAGCTGACAATGCTAAAATGTAGGTATCATTTCAAAAGTGTTTCGATTCACATGTACAAATATTCACCTTTTCGCTGCACCTTCCAGCAAGTAACTAAGATCTTCTATGTTGGAGTGAAAATTGTCGAGCTATATGCACTAAAAATATATTGCAATATAATCTAATGCTTATTTATTCCTTTTTTGCTGCTCAGGTCAGGCTACTTTTTTATATTTTGGTTCAAACAAGCTGCTCCCAGCCACGGTTGATCCACTAAATTTTATCAAATGTGAGATGCCAGTTACTAATAATTATACACTTTAGTGTTTAGATAAAACACAGATTTAGTATTGTCGAAACTGCATTTTTTTTTCTTGATGTGACAACATGCATGTCAAGCTGATTGTGTTGGCTTTAAAAATGTTTCACAACGAGCTATTTGATTTTTCCTGGAACAACATTCTATCATCTACTATGCCAATATAATTCTTTCACATGTAAATGGCCTTTTCTTTCTCTAGAAAAATTATTTGATTGCAGAGTAGCAACTCACTGTGTGACTTGTATTCTTGAGTACTCGGACTGCATCTACATTATCTCCATTTTATCGCATACTATAAACTGAAGTGCCTGTATTGCATTTTAAACTACTTGATTCATGTACAAAACATTGAAGTTTTTTATTTTGGGTTGCGCACTTTATTTACCACCCCATGGCAATAATCTACCTCTTTAATCTTTATGAACTAAGTCACGACTTGAAGATTCCAAAGGTGAGATTATGTGCATCAACATATAATAATGTCACTTTATTTTTTAATAATTTCTTGGGTAAGACTGCAGATTGTTAGGACATCACATTTATGTCCTATATTTACAGGAGGCGGAATCTTCAGGGCACGCTTGGAGTCTGGAGATACGCCACCATCAGTGATTCTTTCCATTGATAGGGGAGGACCAGATCTTTTGCCTTACCAGGTATCTTATAGAGTTATTTGGCAATGGATATCTTCATTTAGTTTAGTTACTAAAGAGCTTTCAGTGTGTGCTAGCAGTCTCCTGAAATCATTTTTTTACATATAATTATGTACACAACTTTTGTGGCAACTGAGAAGTGGCACTAATATACCTTTGTTATTGGCCGCGATCTGCTGCTTGGTTGCAGTTTGGTCCTAGCATGTTTCAAGTGCAGTGGTCTGCATTTGTGGTTCCTTTTTTCATTTCAGTTCTGATATATTTTTAATTATCCTTCCTTAACCATGAAATAGTTTGTTGCCTATATTTATAATCTGGAGTGTTGCAGCTATGGACACTTTTAGTAGTATGTGCTTTTTAATTGTGCACACATACTGGATTTATATTTTATTAGAGCCTTGTATGATTTAATATAGGTTTATAAAACCCTGTTCGATTTTTTGTTTACTTGTTTCATCGCCTATCCTTGAAGGAGCTCAATGGTATACACTATAATGAAAAAAATCCCTAAGTGACACTGACACAAATATAGACATCCATTACTATAGCTACATAAGAGAGATAATGGAGCCAAGTTGATCGGTAATCAGCATACCTATCCAAGTAGGTTTTGCCTAAAGAAAGTATGGCACTAACTTACCATCAAGATATAGGTTCTCGAGATCAATAAAGTAACCTTTAATGGCTAGATCAGAAACCTAATTCGACAAATCGAATATGGAAAAGAAATGCACCGGTCCAAATTTTGTAAGTGAAAGCTTTGGAGAGGTAGTTGTCTTATTAGCTTTGATTGAATCAATTCCTTTCTTGCTATTTTTATTAAAAGAAAATAGGATGCCATAAAAGTCAGTGACAAGCCATCATAAAAATGTTAGCTCTAGGTTGCAGAGATTCTGATTTAGGATAGTTATTGATTACTAATTGGAAAAACTATTTACATGGGTGTTGCGTTGTATTGCATCCTTTATAATTATTTCTCAGCGATGATTAATGATGAGAATCTATATAGTTATAATGGTGCTTTCTTTACTAAAAAGATGTGTTCTATTTGGATCTTTGATTTAGATCAGACAAATCCAATGCATGTATTTTTGCTAAGAGCATGTTCTCTGTTATTAACTGTTGATGCTGACATATTTATCTTCTACCTCTGTCCGTTTTTTGATATCAAAAGTTTGTCTAAATTCAAATGTATCTAGACACACTTTAGTGCATAGGTACATCCGAATTTAGACGAACCATCGGACATCTATTAATAGACGGAGGGAGTATGTTAAATTATGTCACATGCAACCTTTTTCTTCATTGCAGGATTTTTGCTTGCCATGTCATAGCTACACCCCATGAGCTTGGGCTGTGATACAGAAGAATTGCGCAAAGTTCATGAAGAATTAGCCATTGAACTGTTGTGCAAAAAGCACATAACATGGTTAATTCTGTTGATGCAGAACCTGAAACATCAGTGGTTAATTACTTTTGTTGACAAGCTTGTCCTAAACCTCAGCTTCGATGAAGTGATTTTAGCACCCGTTTCTTCCTTCTCTAGAGCATGGGTTGCTGCAGAGATGGTGTCACTTGGAAGTGGAAGGGGAAGTGCATATTTAGCACATTATTGCCTTTTTCTGGTTCAGTACATGAAAACTTGAGTTCAGCTTTGTGAGCATGTTGCTTGACACATTGCTAGAAGGAGATGCGCAAGAGTAGTGACTGGACATTATTCAGTTCTTGCACCTCTGATAGTGAGATTGAGAACAGTAGTGACTGGGCATTATTCAGTTCTTGCACCTCTGATAGTGAGATTGAGAAAATTCAAGACCGTTATCTACGTGCGCTTGTGGCTTTGTTATTTACCGCTTACACCAAGGAATTTGCTTTGAGAGAATCTGAGGCACATGTATATTTTTGAAAAGCTACTGGGTAGCTTCAGATGGAATGTTGTCTCAGATTATAATTAATTTAGTAGCTTCGGATGGAATGTCGTGTCTTTCATTGAGTTGGCTTATAAATATATTTATTACATATGCAATTACGTCCTCATTGACATTTAGGACATCATCAGTAATTTTAATCAATGTATTATATTTTTATCGTCTTTATTTATACAAAGTCTGCATCAGCACGATTTCTACGGGATCGTGCGCCAAGGCGCACATCTAAATCTAGTTAGTAGGAGAACCAAGGCACTACGGGAACCCGCCAAGGTGCCAACGGCCAGAACTTGGGCCGATGGCCACCGTCGCCACAAAAGGCCACGCCGTCAGGCCAGGAAGGTCGCCGTCGGCACATATTAGCCGTCGGCACAGGATCATCTAGGCCGACGGCAGCCGTTGGCACAGCTTAGCTGTCAGCACACGCCTCGTCTGTGCCAACGGCACGCCTCCCAAGAAGGTGGTGGGGCCATCGACAACCACCGACAATGGCGTCAGCGGGAAGGAAATGGCGTCTAGTGTGCCCATCGAGGGAAGCTTTCGTGGCCACATACTACACACGGACTCCGGTAAATCCTGTGCCTAACCAGTTGTCACCGCTTTCTTTTCACATGTCTAAGATGCTAACTCTTGTCAAATATGTAGGGCACGTGAAGTTCGCGGAACCAACCCTCTCCTGGTTTGTCGCGCGAGGGCACACCGATGCACCCCGGCCGCCATTCTCCCGGTGCTTCAGGGTTTTCTCCTGCTGGCGATGGTTCAGGCCATGGTTCTACCTCGGTCTACCTCGACAAATGTCGGACGCCTGAATTTACGAGTCAGGAACTTGGTTGGTTCCCCTGATCTTAGTTTCCCTTAGCTAGGTGTCTAACGGGTGTGCGTCGATCGTGTGTGTGCCATGTGTCGACGATGTATGATGATGTTGCAACCATGTTTCGATGTGTCCTGCTACATATTTGTATGACGATGCTGTTGTTGCTACATTTGATATGATGACGATGATGATGGTGTGGTGTGCTACATTTGTGATGCATTTCATGCTATATTACTGCTATTTTGCTGTGCTGTGTTGTGCTACATTTTCTGCGGAAAAACCAAATTGCAGTGTATGTGCTCCTTGGCCGTGCCAAATGGTAAGCACAGGAGGATGGGCGCAGCAGCTGGAGGGGGGGGGGGGGGGGGAGCTGGCGACGCGGAGCCGTCGGCACAACAACTGGGATGTGGACGCATGGCATTCGGTGGCCATCCGAGCGTAGCTGCTGTGCCGACGGCTATGCCGTCGGCCCAGCATCCTCCCTGGGCTAACAGCTATTAGGCGCACTGCGGGGCTCTCGACGACTATGCCGACGACGACTGTGCCGACGGCGTCGTCCTACCGTCGGGCTGCCGACTGTGCCGACGGCGACACGTGCTGTGCCGAGGCCACATTGTGCCGACGGCACAAGCGTGGGCCGACTGCAGGTCAGGCTGTGCCGCCGGCTGCCGGCCATCGGCCCCTTGACTGTTCCCGTAGTGAGGGCTCATGCGCTAAGTAGTATAGAATCCCCCCAAAAAATCGCAAGCAGCTCAAAAAATACAAAAATGTGCAAGTATAGAATTTTACTAGGCATAATAATAAAAAATGTCCCTTCGACAAATAAACATGGTGTTTGAATGCTGCTACGACCTCAGTATATAGTACTGACTGTCTTTTTTTTTGGCAAAGTCTGTTACGGGTTTGGTTTCAGAAGATACGTGTGCATCCTAACTAATCCAGCCATATATATATCAAAAGTCCAGAGCCCGCTAGTTTAAACACAAGTTAGGGCATGTGCAATGGTTGATAAGACCGTCTTATATTAATCCTGCTATGTAATCTAGATATAGCAATAAAATATGATGTATAATGGGTTATTTTTTAGTCTTACCTTTAGTAACGAGACATCCTAAATTTGCGGTGAGAGAGATTGTGCTATCATCTCTTAGCTAAGAGAAGGCAAAGTCTTTTTTTTATCTTTTTCTTTCCTCCACCTCAGCATTTATCATACGTGGCACTGCTAAGATATCACCATTGTACATGCCCTTATACATACCCAAAATTAAAATGACACAAGTTATACTAGAAGTTAGAAGTTTACTAATCCTCCAACTGCGCATTGCCTTTTGTGTTTTTAGAAATCGAGCCACATCCGGTGTATCGCGAGTATGTGATTTTACGCTTTTCCTTATCTAGGATCTATTTGGTTTCTAGCCATAATTTGCCAAACCAAAGTGTGGTTAACCATAAAAGTGTTGCTAGTCACAAAAGTGTGGCTTAAAATATTGTAGTTAATCTTTAGTAAAAGTTGGCAAATAAAACGAGTCTATGACAAATAGATCATACATGTAATAAAGTGTGGCGAGCTAAACTGTAGCAAAATCAAACATATGCCAACTAAACTACGGCTGCCAAACTTAAGCTTGGCAAATTGTGGCTGAAAATCAAACATGCCCTAGGTTTTTCTCGCCCTAATGGTTAATGCGTAGGGATGCATATAACATGATATATATATATATATGAACTTGGCCAGCAAGGTCGGTATTGCTTTAATCGTGAACATCCATTTCGCGAATACAGAGAGATGTGATGGCAGAAGATGCCCCGCCCTTGATTTGAAGGAAATGGCATAAGATGCCCACGAAGCTAGTCACGAACGGAAAGAATATCAGCAGGTCTATCTAGCGGTGAGCACAACACGGAAATGTTGATATCACGACGCTAACAGCTGAATAATGTTTCTCATACGACGTTGAGAAAACTAAGGTTGGTCTAACTTTAAAATTTTTTTTTGAAAAGTGTGGTCATTTTAAATGGATGAAGCTTTTGAAAAAAGTGCATATTATTACAAAACCTTTTAGTAAGCTAAATTAGTATTTAAAAAAACATATATTTCGGAATGAAGGTACTACCATACATACAACTCTTGAAGGTGTGAAAAGAGCTCATACTACCAAACATACTCCAAATATTAATGTTAGAAATATGTTTGTTTGCACATGATCAACCTTCGATGCAAGTACTACCATCGATTAAGCAATTAGTTGATGGAAAGCGTCGGACATCTGGTTTGCAGTAAAATCTCTCTATACCCGTAAGAGCAAGGCTCAAAGACTAAGAGCATCTTAGCACATCCGGTATTTCACAACATGTAAAGTCTCGAGTATAAGGTGTGGAAAACACGAATTCTGTGATTGCGCGGGCTGGCAGCTCTGAAGAACTTCAAAACAAAACCGCAAATATCCAATTCGACAATATGACATTAAATTGAACAAAATAAATGAATGTTTTAAACATCACAACACATCATAATCATCCAAATTACAATATTCATAAGTTTGCATTACAACTATAATTCAAATCAAATAATTGAACAAATAATGAATGGTTTCGGGGTCAAATAATTATTCTCATCATACACGAATAAATAGTAAATGAAATGAAAGGAAGGGGTGGGATCTGCAGAGTTGATGTGGTCGATTCGGGCGGCGCCAACGGGCGAGGCGAAAAGAGGAGCTCCTGCAAGTTCGAACCCAGCGGCCTAGGTCGAGAGTGTGGCCGAATCAGACCTCAGCCGCACATCCATGGCGGCCGCCGTCGGAGTCTTGCAGTGCTGCGGAAGAGAAAGCGATCCGCCCACAAGATTTGACATACTACCAATGTGGCGGGATGAGGGGCACTCGCAGGCCGTGGGGCATGGTCGATCCGGCCGAGAAAGATGATTGGTGGCACAACGAAAATAGGATGCACGGAAGAACACATGTGGGAGGGGAATGGAAAATTTCAGTGTGCGAAACTGCGATGCCCAGTTCGAACGGGGTGTTTTTTGGACCCTCTAAGAAAATCCTGAATTCCGTCCTTTTACAAGATCTGATTGGCGGCAGAAACCGAAGGATGACTAAAAAAATCTGGTTATTTAAATTTTTTAAAATTTATGGGATTTGCTAGAGATGCTCTAAAGAAAGCTGGAATTCCCTTCCCGTTCGACCCTATGAAGCCAGCCATCACCGTGCCACTGATCCTCTCGGCGCGGCAATGGAAGCGATCCCAGTTTGGCATCGTATTGTGCCCCACTTGGTTTGGTTGATCACCATTGTAAATTGAGATCCAAAACTAAGGACCACCTCGTTCTCTTGACCTTTCCCTCTTCAACGTCGAACCGACAGAATCTAAAAGTTTCCAACAGCATCGTAGGAGTTGTGCTTCTCCGCAGACCTAAAAAAGATCTGTCGTGATAGCGGCGCGCGGTCGCCACCAAGAATGCCAATTGCGGCGCAGCGAGAGTGTCGGCAGCGGCGAATACTAGCTTGCCGTAGAGCAAATACCGGCGGCGGCGACGAGGTGGACAAGAAGCAAACAGGAGACGCATGCACTTGGGGAGGCGCAGCCCTGTGTGCAGGTACAGAGTACCGGCACGGCGGCCGCCCAGTGTGCAGGTACAGAGTACCGGCACGGCGGCACCTCGGATGGCCAGGACAGACGAGACCACAGCCGGACCAATGCGGTGTACGCCGGGAGATACTCGTGTCAGCCTCCGGTCGAGCATCTCTTCACGGTATCTAGCTCGCCTTGGTCTCGCCGCCGCCGTCGTCGTCGCCCTCGTGCCGAGCCTCCACTACCGGCGGGACGACCATTCCTTTCCCACGGGGAGATGGTAGGGAAGGCCGGGTTAAATCAGCGGCCAACTATTTCAAAAGAACAGCAGGGTTCAGCCGCAAGTGCAGCGGTCAGACGAGGGGCAATCGGACACGCAGAGCGTCCACGTGACACGCCCTCGTGCGACAGCGAACTGGGCTGGCGGATAAAGGCGACGTAACAATTCGCAAAGAAAGGTAAAGGCGACGTAATTCCTTCCGAAAACGTAAGGTTATTCCTGATAATGTCGCGCATGATCGATCTGCCACCCTGCAGCGATCGTTTTACTAGAAATGGTAAAGGAGGAGCACTAGCACTAACGCATATGTACTATTCCAGCTTAATGGCATTTCGCTTCTTTCTTTCTTATTATCATATTTGAGTGAAAATTGCAAATGGAGGCTGAGCTACATGTAGCTCTTTATTTTGAAAAAATCAGAAATTATAGTTTTATGTTTTAAGAATTTCATCTTGAGATTTTACATGCCCAATTTTAATGTTCGTAGCGTACATCATTATCCCCTGATGTGGGCATTACCCTTCGGGTACCCGACATTAGTCTACCTCCCTTGGTCCAATTAGGGCTCCATGAAGATTGTCCCAGATTAAGGTGGACCCGTACGTCGGTTGCAACAGAGGAAACCTACCAGAAGACGGATTCTTGACGAACAAGGCAAGAAGGTGTCAATAAAGGAAAGAATTAGATTAGATCTTAATGTAACCTAGTCGAGTTCGGACAGGACTCTCGGGACCTGGCCTCCTATATAAAGGCTAGGAGAGGGCTTGCCAAAGGACGGAAGAACAACACACGAAACCCTCGCAACATAGCATACACAAGCCCTAGAATCCTTGTCTCCCAGCGAGACCACCGTAATAGTCTATCGGCTAACCCATTGTAACCTATTTTACTCGATAAATCAAGATCAGGCAAGCAGGAAGTAAGGTTTTACCTCATCGAGGGCCCCGAACCTAGGTAAATCTCTCTCCCTGTTCGTTTGGTATCCGTTGTCTCGTGTTAGCCCGCAGGATTCCGTCAACCCTAAGACTCTCATGGTGGGCATAACCGAGGAGCTCCCTCGTCAATTGGCGCCGTCTGTGGGAAACCTGCTGGTACAAGGCAATTCATCGGTTGCTCCGATCGTATCGGCTACTTTGCCGGCATCACCACCACCATCGGCTCGATCTTCGTTGAACTCGGGGAACTCGATTCGTTTCGGGTCCTTCGAGTTCACTCCGCACACCGACGCTGTCGCGTTCGGCTTTCTTAGGCCTGCGCGGCGGGATGGACATGATGTTCGGGAGCATCCACTTCTGCATCGACTCTGGTGGAGTTCTTCGGCTCCCGGGCCCGATCACTTCTAGCACGACGAAAACCATGACTTCATCGACAACTACATCTACTGCTTCATCACCAACCGCGGTTAATCTATCGGCTGCGCTATCGGTGTCGACTCTGGCGTCTCCATGATCATCATCGTCACGACATACCATGTCCACCATATCTGTCGGGTCTGATGACTCCATATCATCAGATCTGACATTGTATTACTGCCTCAACTGCGACACCAGACACGGACTTGGCTCAGACGCCTCGCCGTTTGTATGCAGCGCTAAGTACTCCTCCGACGAAGAAAGTATTGACAACATCGCCCCCTATAGCCGCGATGCAAGAGGCTCATCACCAAATATGCATCGTCATCAACCCTCAGACATGAGTCGAGATCTCCGAGGGTGAGCACACCCCGCGCGTCAATCACGAGAGGCGACGAGATGGCGAAGCCACTGGCAGCAATGCCGACAGCACATACACTCTCTCCAGGGAAGAGTGGGAAGCTGCTACGCTGTAGTCAACAACACCCGACTCCCCATCGGCATATCAGCAGGCACCCTCAGCGTATATCATGTCATTCTGGAGAAGAACCAAGTTCGGTTAGCTAACGAACAAGCTGACCTTGATTGACGCCGGCAGGCAGCCGATCTATCAAGCGAGCGACGAAGGGGGCTATCCTCTCTCGGGAGTGCCTCTAGAAGCAGTCAGGGGCCTGGGAGGTATCGTCCGCGCATCCCCTGCCTCTCGGAGGAAGACGCAAGGGATATTACATCAAACCTCTCTGATTCCTTCATGACAATGGATACAGCGGGCAAGCTCAGGCCCAAAACTGTCGAAGGAGCGACGACCAACCTTGCAGCCTATTTGATCAATAACCAGCCAACATCTGACAACCCAATGGCACTAGCTCATTGGGCGCCCTGGAAATTCTTGCGATCCTCGGAAACAAGTGATACGTTGTAAACGTATCATGTTTAGATCTTGTGAGCTACATATCATGATCAAGATCATCTTTATGTAATGCTACATGTTGTGTTTGCTGGGATCCGATGAATATTGAATACTATGGTTGAGATTGATTATATACTTGTCATATGTTATTTGTGATCTTGCATGCTCTCCGTTGCTAGTAGATGCTCTGGCCAAGTATATGCTTGTGACTCCAAGAGGGAGTATTTATGCTCGATAGTGGGTTCATGCCTCTAGTAATCTGGGAGAGTGACAATAACTTCTAAGGTTGTAGATATGTGATAACCCACAAGTATAGCGGATCGCAACAGTCTTCGAGGGAAGTAAAACCTAAATTTATTGCTTCGACACAAGGGGAGCCAAAGAATATTTATAAGCTTTAACATATGAGTTGTCAATTCACCTGCACCTAGAAATAGACTTGCTCGCAATAATTTATCAGTAGTAACAGTTTTATAGTAGTGGTAGTAGTGAAGTAACAACAATAATGAAATGAAAACAGCAGCACCGATGATTGCAGTAGACAACAAGATTCAAATGCTGTAGGCACATGGATGGATGAACGGGCGCTGCATGAATAAAATAGTTCATATAATAGCAAGACTTCGGCATTGCAAGTAATAATGATAAAACCATCCTCGTATAAAATAACCATAGGCGTGTGTTCCTATTTAGTCGTGCATGCTCGCAGCGAAACTTGCACGACATATTTTGTCCTACCAGCCCGTTGCAGCGGGGCCTCAAGGGAAACTACTGGTAATTAAGGTACTCTTTTTAATAGAGTACTGGAGCAAAGAATTAACACTCCGTGAACACAAGTGATCCTCACATCTTAGCCATCCCCTCCGGTTATCCCAATTATTGTCACTTTGGGGCCTCGGGTTCCAGACAACAATATGTGCATACAACTTGCAGGTATGATCAAAAAAAATAATTATCCTCATGAATGAATAACATGTTTAGATCTGAGATCATGGCACTCGGGCCCAAAGTGACAAGCATTACGCATAACAAGTTGCAACAATGTCAAAAATACTAACAACGGATACTAGGCACTATGCCCATAACAATCTTATAGCTATTACATGAACAATCTCATCCAATCCCTACCCTCCCCTACAGCCTACAGCGGGGAATTACTCACACATGGATAGGGGAATCATGGATAGTTGATGGAGAGGCGTCGGTAATGGCGATGGTGATGATCTCCTCCAATTCCCTGTCCCGACAGGGTGCCAGAACGGAGTTTCTGGTCACGGATTGGGGTTTCTGGTGGCGGAGGAGCAGCGGAACTCTTTCTGGAAAAACGTCGAACCCCCTCTGTTTTGAGGGCCGGAGGCTTAATATAGTCGGGAGGAGAGAGGTCGAGGGGTGGCTGAGGCGGCCAGACCACCCCTAGGCGCGGCCAAGCCTGGCCCGCGCCTAGGGCAGGTGTGGGCGCCTCGTGGCCCCCCTCCATCTCGTCTTCTGGCTCCGTGAGTCTTCAGGTGAAATATGGATTTTGCGATATTTTCCAGGAATTTTTCTGAAAGTTGGATTTCTGCACAAAAACGAGACACCATAGCAATTCTGCCGAAAACAGCGTTAGTCCGTGTTAGTTGTATTCAAAACACAGAAATTAGAGGGAAAACAATAGCAAAAGTATTCGGGAAAGTAGATACGTTTTGGACGTATCAACTCCCCCCAAGCTTAGCTTATTGCTTGTCCTCAAGCAATTCAGTGACAACTGAGTGCGATAAAAGAAACTTTCACGAAGCTATTTGCTTTATATGATGTATATATTCTCATTACATGATTAAATTCTTAGGCAATTCATAATAATAAGTATGCAACTAAGGCTACTCAATAGTTATGCAAGCTATGAAAAGATACCAACAAAATAATAAGCAACATGAGACATAAATATATGCAGGATTGCAATGTTCATAATATGATATGATAAAGTGGTATCTTGCTTGCCCTTATTTGTGGAGCAAAACATAAATGCCAGAGCACCTCTGAAGTTCAAGAGAAGACTAGAAGTAAAAATATCAAAAGATTCAAGCATCACAGTTATACCACAATTAATCTTATTCCGGGACAAGCATATTACACTAAGAATTACAGCTATGCTTTCGAGAAAGTGCTCAAAGAAAGTATGGTGACTCAACATAAAGGGTAAAAGATTGACCTATGCAGAGGGAAGCAAGATTACTCATGTTCTAGAGCTTTTCATTTCAAATGCAATAGAAGTGTTGAATTTTTTTTTTGAGAAGCATGCATGTCTATGTCAATGACTGGCACTAAATGATTTATCACCCCTTCATATTGTGACCTCAAGAGCGGCTCCCATGTAGTTCTCCAGTGCATACCATTATTTAGGATCTCTCCAGTACATAATGTGTGGAGCAGTATTTGTTTATTTGTTTATTTGTTCATTTTATATTTTATTTGCGATGGGCACCCGGTTGCCTTGCTCTTTTTGCAATACTATGAACCAAGACATTATCCATGCTAGTCGCGGTATGAAGTCTTGAAAGGACAATAAAGTACTCAATACTTTCTCATAAGCTAAAACAAAACACAAAACATGTGGTAATTTTAAAGGTTTAAAGGTAGCACACAAGCAATTCAATTTGGAGTGGCAGTGAAATACCACATATAGGTATGTATGGTGGACACAATTGGCACTTTGGTTTATAGTAGTAGGATGCACGAGTAGAGCTCATACTCAGTACAAGTGAAGGCTAGAAATAGATTGGGAAGCGACAATCAAGAAAGGAGTAAATGTCATAATCATGGTTGCGACAAAAGAAATTAATGGAAGCATAAAAGTAATACATGAACTATGAGGCAAGATAAATCATCAAGGCTTAAATGACTTTTGTTTAGTCTCATGCATGTGTGAGCGCGTGCCAAGTCGATTCAAATGAATCCTTCAGAGGAGGATACCACAATGTCATACCGTTATATGAATAAAGCAAACATCTATATGACATGTTACCTACTATTAGTGAATTGGAACTAATCATGAGAGAGCATAAACTACTGAGCATCATTAATTAGCATACACCTTACACAAACAAACTAAGCATGTCCACATAAATGAGTATATGTACAAAAATGAAAACAAATAGAGTTCATACCAGCCTCTCACCATATCTCGAATTGTCGTGACCGTCATTATTGCTCTTCACTTGTGTGGCTTAAATAATATGAAATGATAACCAAGATCTAATGAAATCATGGAAGAACATTGAACCATGTAGAAACTTTACAAAACCAAAGAAGAAAAATAAATATTTTTGGATTTCGATTTTTAATCAACACACAAAGCAAAATCTTTTTAGATTTTCGAATAGAAAACCATAAAGAGAAAATGAAGCAAAAAAAGAATAAAATGAAGAGAAATAAAAAAATCTTTTTTGTTTTGAAAAGTAAAAACAAAATCAAGAACAACAAAAAGAAAGAAAACTAACATTGACACGCAAATGCAACTAGTGGCAGAAATCTGCCAACCCAGAACAACAGGCAAAGATCAATTATTTCGAAAATGTTCTGTAGCTCAGGTTGAAAAGTGATCAACTAACGAAAGTTACATAATAGCCTGGGGCATATGCTCAAAAATTGTCATCTCAAATTTCTGTTCTGTCTGGGAGTACGAATATTTTCGGTGACAGCACATAATCTGTTTTTGGACAGAAACTTCCCCAATTCTTACCTCCTTCCTATTAGAGGCTATTCTTGATATAAAAACAAAATAAATAGGCTAAGGAGGTTATTACAGTATTAACAACTTCCAAGACTCAATAAAAGAAAAATTACAGAAATAAACTAAACAAAAAAAAGGAAAACATGGATATACAAAGTTCCGACAGAATATGATGTATAGATGAGTGAGATGTCGGTATACCTCCCCCAAGCTTAGGCTTTTGGCCTAAGTGGAGATCAATCCTAGGCGGGCCAAGAAGTGGTGCATCCATAATACGATGAAGAAGGACATTCGTCCTGATATGAACTCGAGGACGCCCCGGTGTAATGCGCGGCGTAGTCACCAGTGGCCGCCTCCTCCTCCTGGTGCTACCCATGGAACCCAAGCAGTCGCAGCTGCTCGTCCAACTCTTCCTTTCAGCGCGACCACGACATCCTGTGAATACTAAACAAACTAGATTGTGGTAGGGGAACCTCCCTTTCATCTCTGAATTTTTTAACAAACCTCATAAAAATGTTTTTAAGACAAACAAATGAAGGAGAACATTATAGAGACTTGAGGAAGACTAAACATGCATCAAAACAACTTATCTAAGCATAATACAAGCATGCAAGCTCACTTAACATGTCACCTACAGCAGAAAAATACTCAAGAAATACTCCATTAAACAAAATTCTACTTGGATAATCGAAGGAGTCACATACTAGAGAGCAAATGCTTCAAATTTCAGCAGTAAATATGAACTAAGCAAGGAGATCAAAAATTCGCGAGGAAGAACAACAAGAACACTGGTTTGAGCAAGGATGATGTGTTTTTTCGGGAGAGAAGAAAATGGCAGAGGAGGGAGCAAGTGGAGGGCTAGGGGGCCGCACACCTGGCCTTGGCGCGGTCAGGGTATCCCACGCGCCACCACGTGGTGTGGTCGGCTAGTGGGTCCCCCTGGGCTACCCCAGGTGCCTCTCTGCCCCTTTTCATGCATAAAAGTTTTGTAGATGTTTTCTAGAATTTTTCGAGAAACTTTTTTTGGGCAATTTTTAGAATTTGAATAATGATACTAACATAGGAAAATTATTATGGAATGATGAAAAAAAATCAAAACCAAATCTACAGCAACTCTAAGACATTCTGATATGAAATTAATCAATGGTGCATAGGTGAAAACATAGTTTCATTCATTCAAAATTACTTTGTTAACAAGGTTGATTAAGTCTTGTTTGCAAAACAATTTTATATGAAACAAAACTTTGCATTTCACTTTATGTTTATGTTACCTCAATCTTGACAGACATAGTCCCAATCATGAGAATATCATTCTCTTTCTTTGGCATTGGCAAAGGTAAATGAAATTTCCCAATCTGGATGGTCTCAATGTTAATAATTGAATTTAGATCATATTTCCTATCAATCTTCTTGGGAAAATAAACCGTGTGATCTTTGTCATCAAAATTAAAAGTTACTTTTCCTTGGTTGCAATCAATAACAACCCCTGTTGTGTTAAGAAAAGGTCTCCCAAGAATAATAGACATATTATCATCTTCAGGTATTTCCAGCACAACAAAGTCAGTTAATATCATACAATTATGAGCAACTTGAACAAGAACATTCTCACATATACAAAACAGGAATAGTAGTGGACTTATCAGCCATTTGCAAGGATATATCAGTTGGTATTAATTTTTCTAGATCAAGTCTCTTATAGAGAGAAAATGGCATAACAATAACTCCTGCTCCCAAGTCACACAAAGCAGTTCTAACATAATTATTTTTGATGGAGCATGGAATAGTGGGTATACCTGGATCACCAAGCTTCTTTGGAACCTTACCATTAAAGGAATATTTAGCGAGCATAGTGGAGATTTCCTCATTTGGAATCTTCCTTTTATTAGAGACAATATCTTTCATATACTTTGAATAAGGAGGCAATTTAATAGCATCAGTCAAAGGAATTTGCAAAAACAAAGGTTTCATCCATTCACAGAACTTGTTATAGTGTTCTTCTTCCTTTGATTTGTGTTTCTTATCAGGAAAAGGCATTGGTTTTTGCACCTAAGGTTCTCTCTCAATACCATGTTTAGTAGCAATGAAATCTTCCTTGGTGTACTTTGTATTCTTAGTATGCTTTTCAGGTTCCTCTTCAATTTCTTCTTTATCGGAAGCATCATTTTTATCATTACCACTTTCAGTTTCAGCATTAGAGATAGATATACTATTGGGATCTTTAGCAGGTTCAGAGGATTCTATAACAGTTTTATGTTTCTTCTTCTTTTGCTTAGACTTAGTCCTAGTATCATCAACTCGCTGAGAATCTTGTTCAGTTCTCTTCTGATGTCCTTCAGGATATAAAGGATCCTGAGTAGAAACACCACTTAGTTCTTATTTCATAAGCATGTTTTTCCCTAGAAGCATTAACTAGCAAATCTTTTTGCACTTTAGTGAGCTGATCAATTTGAGTTTGAACCATATGGAAATATTTAACAAGCATTTTAACATCATTAGATGTTCTTTCCACAAGATCATGCAAATTATTGATAGCTCTATAAATTTCCATTAGGTGATTTTCCACTCTCTTATTAAAATTATCTTGCTTAACAATATAATTATCAAATTCATCTAAGCATTCATCAGGAGGTTTGGAGTAGGGAATATCTCTACTATAAAAAAGTTGGAGAGAGTGTACCTCAATATATAGTGGAAGTACGAGGGATTGGCTTACATAATTCATCTATAGGTGGTAGATTCTTCACATCTTCAGATTTAATACCCTTCTCCTCAGGAGATTTCTTGGCTTCCCACATCACTTCATCATTTAATTCAATGATTCCCCTTTTCTTTGGTGTTGGTGTTGGCTCTGGTGTAGTCCAATCATCATAATTTTTGCTGATTTTGGCCAATTTCCTCAGCTTCAGCAGGAGTTCTTTTCCTGAAAACACAACCAGTACAACCATCCAGGTATGTCCTAGATTGAACAGTTAGTCCATTATGAAATATATCAAGGAGCTCATTTTTAGCTAATGGATGCCTAGGTAGTGCTCTAATTAAAGAACAAAATCTTGCCCAAGATTCAAGCAATTTCTCTCCTTCTACCTACATAAAGTCAAAGATTTTTTGCAAAGCAACATGTTGGGCACTAGCAGGGAAATATTTCTGAAAGAAAGCATTAACCAAACCAATAGGACTATCAATAGATCCAGGAGATAAACTATCATAACAAATTTTAGCTGCACCTTTCAGAGAGAACGGGAAAATTTTAGTGACAAAGTAAGTGCGTATCTTAATATCATTGGAGAACAAATTGCTCAATGTAGAGAGTTCATTCATATGTTTCATAGCACTTTCATTTTTTCAGTACCACAGAAAGGTTCTTTCTCAACAATAGATATGGCATAATCCTTATCTCTAATGTTTATAGGAGATGTAGCAAACTTAGAATCAGGAGACAGTTTATATCTAACAACTCGTCTTGCAAGAAGACTTTTAATAGCACTTGCATCTCTAGTAGCATGACATTCTTCAATGAAGTCATCATCAAGTTCAATATAAGTTTCATCAAGATCATAACTAGGATCCCCTCTAGCTTCAGGTCAACTAACATGTGTAATAGTATTTTCAGCATTTTCAATTTGTTTAGCTCTAGCGATTGTAGTATCTAGGAAAGGACCTAACGAACCACTCTTATCATGCACAATAGAAGCATCATCAAAATCATCAGGAGCATTATCAAATTCAGCAGAAGTAGCAGCATGTGCTGGAGTAAGAAGCTTAATCACAATAGATGGCGAATCAAGAGCAGCAGAGGTGTTCAGAGTTGTACCTCTTCTTCTAGTGGATGGCAATATAGAGAACTTCAATTCAGGAGCTTTCCCCATAATAAATAAATTGCAGCGAACAATATCACCTTCAAGTGGGCTTGTAAATAAAGCTATGCTCCCCGACAACGGCACTAGAAAATAGTCTTGCTGACCCACAAGTATAGGGGATCGCAACAATCTTCGAGGGAAGTAAAACACAAATTTATTGATTCGACACAAGGGGAGCCAAAGAATATTTATAAACTTTAACAGATGAGTTGTCAATTCACCTGCACCCAGAAATAGACTTGCTCGCAATAGTTTATCACTGGTAACAGTTTTATAGCAGTGATAGTAGTGAAGTAACAACAATAATGAAATAAAAACAACAGTAGCGATGATTGCAGTAGACATCAGGATTAAAATACTGTAGGCACATGGATGGATGAACGGGCGCTGCATGAATAAGATAGTTCATATAATAGCAAGACTTGGGAATTGCAAGTAATAATGATAAACGCATCCTAGTATAAAATAACCATAGCCGTGTGTTCCTATTTAGTCATGCGTGCTCGCAATGAGAAACTTGCACGAAATCTTTTGTCCTACTAGCCCGTTGCAGCTGGGCCTCAAGGGAAACTATTGGTAATTAAGGTACTCCTTTTAATAGAGTACCGAAGCAAAGCATTAACACTCCATGAACACACGTGATCCTCACATCATAGCCATCCCCTCCGGTTATCCCAATTATTGTCACTTTGGGGCCTCGGGTTCCAGACAACAATATGTGTATACAACTTGCAGGTATGATCAAAAACAATAATTATCCTCATGAATGAATAACATGTTCAGATCTGAGATCATGGCACTCGGGCCCAAAGTGATATGCATTACGCATAACAAGTTGCAACAATGTCAAAAATACTAACAATGGATACTAGGCACTATGCCCATAACAATCTTATAGCTATTACATGAACAATCTCATCCAATCCCTACCCTCCCCTACAGCCTACAACGGGGAATTACTCACACATGGATGGGGGAATCATGGATGGTTGATGCAGAGGCGTCGGTGATGGCGATGATCTCCTCCAATTCCCCGTCCCGGCAGGGTGCCAGAACAGAGTTTCTGGTCGCAGATTCGGGTTTCTGGTGGCGGCGGAGCTGCAGAACTCTTTCAGGAAAAACGTTGAACCCCCCTTTATTTTTAGGGCCGGAGGCTTAATATAGTCGGGAGGAGAGGTCGATGGGGTGGCCAAGGCGGCCAGACCACCCCTAGGCGTGGCCAAGCCTGGCCCATGCCTTGGGCAGGTGTGGGCCCCTCGTGGCCCCCTCCGTCTTGTCTTCTGGCTATGTGAGTCTTCGGGTGAAATATGGATTTTGCAATATTTTCCGGGAATTTTCCTGAAAGTTAGATTTCTGCATAAAAATGAAACACCAGAGCAATTATGCTGAAAACAGTGTTAGTCCGTGTTAGTTGTATTCAAAACACACAAATTAGAGGGCAAACAATAGCAAATGTTTTCGGGAAAGTAGATACGTTTTAGACGTATCAATATGTTGTTGCTGCTAGGGAGAAAACAACAATGCTTTGTCTAAGGATAATTATATTGTTTACTTTACACACATTGCTTAATGCGATAATATATTGCTTGCAACTTAATACTGAAAGGGGTGCGGATGCTAACCGGAAGGTGGATTATTAGTCATAGACGCAGTTGTATTACGGTTTATGTATCATGTTGTAATGCCCAAATGAATCCCATAGTAATCATCTTGTCATGTATGGTCTTTATTCTATCAATTGCCCAGCTGTAATTTGTTCACCCAACATGTTATTTATCTTTATGGAGAGACATATCTAGTGAACTGTGGACCCGGTCCTTTCTTTTACACAGATAAAATCATCTACTGCAAACACCTGTTCTGTTTACTTACGCCAAGCACTGTTCTCTTTAATTCCATTGCAAACAAACATCTCTTTCCAAACTATACAGTTAATCCTTTGTTTTCAGCAAAACCGGTGAGATTGACAACCTCACTGTAAGTTGGGGAAAATTATTTCGGTTGTCTTGGCTGCAGGTTCCACATTGTTGACGCCCTGCCAAAATTCAGCTAGCAACACCTTCAGAAGTGATTTCTTTCTTCTACTGGTCGATTAAATATTGATTTCTTACTGAGGGAAAACTTGCTACTGTACTCATCGTACCTTCCTCTTAGGGTTCCCCAACGGTGTGCGCTGCACAACATCAACAAGCTCACCCATAGGAAGGAGAAAACTACACACCATGGTAGAGGCTCTCAGCGTCGTTCATGGTCAAAGGACGCCCGTGACGATATCACGCAGAATAAAATTGATAATGCTCGCCACCGACGTGCTGCGCGTGTTGGCTTCGATCGAGATGATTCCGAAGAAACTCAAGAGCATGATGGAGAGCTCCGCGGTGCCGATTGCTGAGCCACAAAATTCGGGAGGCCATGCCACCAAAGAGATTCAAGCCAACACCTACCGATGCTGCCAAGTACGACGGTCAGCAGGAACCAAGGTCATGGATAGATGACTATCTATAGACTGTGATCTTGCACAAGGGGAACCAGGTGGCGACGATGCAATGTCTGCAGCTGTATCTGAAAGACTCGACACGAGCGTGGTTGAGAGGCCTGCCGAAGGGATCCATTTGATCCTGGGAAGACTTGGTCGATGCTTTCGTCAAAAACTTCCAAGCCACATACAAAAGACCCGTTGGAATCGAAGAGTTATGCCAATGCCACCAAAATCCAAAGGAGTCGATGCGTCCATACATCGGTCGCTTCACTAAGCTTCTGAACGCTTCCGAAGATGTCTCTATCGATAGGGCGATCGACGCTTTCAGTGATGGCATCCGACGGGAATCCTACATCGAACAACTCGGCCGTAAGAAGCCGGAGACTATCACCAAACTCATGGAAATTGCCAATAGCTAGGCTGATGGAGAAGACCATGTACGAAAGACACGCCCATGCAGCGATGATGAAGAGGATGATCAGAAGCACGGAAATGATTCGGGTCATCGATGCGAGCGTCGCCAAAATAGGAGAGACCGTGGATACGAAACCTTCGGCGACACAAACCTTCAGCTACACTGATCGACGCGACGACCGATATGATGGCGTGATGACCGACGCGATGATCGTTAGGATAGCAACTATAGCGGGTCCAGAGGAAGTCGAGGCAATTACAGGGGATTGACCACCACAGGTGCTGGAAATACCGTTTGCTGAGCAGCTGAATGCTCCCTGGTACATACATGCATACATCAACCCAAAAGATAACACCAAGATGTCGAGCCATCTGCTCAGTGGTTGTCAACAGTTTCTCGATCTCTAGAAGTTTTATGAGTCAAATAAAGGGCAAACGTACCTGACGACACCTGGAATACAGCCCCCTAACCCGCCGTCTGCACCACAACATCAAGTTCAGCAAGTCCAACATCCCACACCCAATGAGGCGTTTCCTCCACCTCGGGGATAGATAAGCATGATTCACAAAACTGGTGTCTCCAAGAGGGAATTCAAAAAAAATACGAAAGAAATCAATCTTGCAGAAGTCACCATGGCGAACGTTCCTGAGTTCATCGACTGGTCTGCGCAAAGCATCCTATTCAGTAGGGCTAACCACCCGATGTCTATTCCAAGGCCAGGCCACGCTGCTCTAGTACTTGAATCACAAATTGGCGGACTCACCATGAGCAAAGTATTTATCGATGGAGTAAGCGTATTAAATCTCTAAAGCGATGGGCATTACAGCCGATATGTTGCGGGAATTTGACACGGGCTTTCATGGCATTGTTCCAACCTTTCCAACATACCCTCTCGGCAAGATCTCTAATGTCGTCTTCGGCAAACCCGATAATTTTAGGAGGGAAATGCTCGAGTTCGAGGTAGTAAACTAGGAAACATAGTACCATGCTATCCTCAGAAGACCAACATATGCCAAATTTATGGATGTACCTCATTATGCATATCTAAAGCTCAAGATGCCAGGCAACAACGAAACCAATATCATGGTTCATGGAAGCTTTTCTCGATCAGACAATTATGATCGAGAATTTTAGAAGATTGCCGCCAAGTTTGGGATAAAGTAGGAAATCAAGATGCAGTCCAATCGCATGGGGCATCTTTGGCGGTGGCGGTGACCCTTGGTGCGGTGTTCTTCGATGCAGGCACGGGGACCTTCGACCCAGCAGCGCTTGTGGCAGCGCCAGTAGTTGCGGCTCCCTTCTTCTTGCCCATCTTAATGGAGGTTTTTTGGAGTCTTGATGCTTGGGCGCAACAACAATGGAGCATAGGAGCAAAGGGAGAAGAAGAACAAATTGGCAGGGGATGGTTGAGTAAATCTCTAGATCCCTTTTATAAAGGAAAAGTTACTTTGAATTTGGGCCAATGGATTCATGCCGTAGAAAATGGATGGAGATCTGGTTCAACACGTGTCACAATAAAAGGCTACACTACTAGGAAAAGGCCTAGCCGTAAGATGGGTGTTAGTGGCGCACCAGGAGGGCAGTGCGCCACTACTACTTAGCAGTGGCGCACCGGAAAGTGGTGGGCCACTATAAAAAAAATAGTAGTGGCGCACCTCTCCTGTGGTGCGCCACCACTAAGTTTGACCATGGGTTTGACCCAGCCTTATACATAGCAATGGCGCACTATGCAGAGGTGCGCCACATCTATTTCTTGTAGCAGTGGCGCACCTCTACATGGTGCGCCATTGCTATGTAAAGGGGATGATGGTAGTGGCGCACCATGCTTGGTGCGCCACTGCTAAGTGGTGCCCAAACATTTCCACCCCCCCCCACATGGATCGCCTTTTCGGGTTTGGAAAAAATAAAAGAAATAGATAGAAATTTCAAAAAATAAAATCCTTTGAACTGCCCATGTATTATGTGATCTAGCTTTAAGGAAATGTTGAAAAAATGAATTTCGATATATTATGCAAAATGGCATCATCTTTCGGTAAAACGGGATTTCTGGTTGCATACGACCTCCGATGAAAAACTTTTTTATATCAAAATCTATCTACGCGAAATTTCCTATCCGAATTCAACGGCCTATGGCCGTTTCGAGAAAAAATAGATTCGTCAAATTCAAAACAGAAACAGGACTTTTTTCAGGTTTTAGATTTTGGGCAAAAAGTAGAAAAAATTACCGGTGGCGCACCCATGCCTTGGTGCGCCACTGCTAAGCTTCCCGCCCACGAATTTCAAAATGGGATTCAAAATGGGTGGAGCCAGCCACTTACCCCCTCCTCCCTCCTCCCTCCTCCCTCCTCCCTCCTCCTCCACACATTCTCCTGCTCTCATTCTCCTCTCCTCCTCCTGCTCTCCTCCTCTCCTCTCCTCCTCTCTTTCACCCTTTCTTCTACTTCTCCTTACACTCCGATGACCTCCTCCACTATGTCGACTATGGTGACCTCCGGTGACCTTACTCTCCGACGACCCTACGACGACCCTCCGACGACCCTCCGACGACCCTCCGACGACCCTCCAACAACCCTCCGACGACCCTCTGGCCTCCATTACCTCTGGCCTTCGTCCTCTTGTTCATCCTCTCCTACATCCTCCATCTCCTCACCTCTCTTCACCTCTCCTACCTCTCTCATCCATCCTCACCGACGGCTAGGCTAAGAAAAATGAGAATGAACATTGCACAAATAATTCTAGCAACAAGAATGAGAAAAAATAACGAGCCAAAAAAATTCGAAACAAAATGTGCCAGATCCAGATCTAGAAATTTCAAATTTTAGTAGTGGCGCACCTTGTTTCTGTCCAGTGGCGCACCTCAGACATTTAGGAGTGGCGCACCATGAAGCTAGTAGTGGCGCACTACCTGGTGCGCCACTCCTAAGCCAAATAGCAATGGCGCACCACTAGGACGCCACTGCTAATTGTTAGCAGTGGCGTGATAGCAGTGGCGCACCACTAGTGCGCCACTAATGGCAAAAACATGTGCGCCACTGATTGCCTATTTTCTAGTAGTGCAAGCCGGAGGCCCATTACCTCCAGTATGCGTAGAAATCGAGGAGACATTTCGGTTAGCGTCCAATGATTGGTCAATTACAAAACGGACTGCTCAGTCAGGGGATGGGCCCGCTAGGTCATGTCCCGTCAGTCTTGCTGCTGCGGTTGCCACATTGTTGATGATGTCATCAAAGTCGGCTCCTTATGGTGGAGCACTCAAATGGAAGTAACATTCGAAGGAATTTACAGGTTTTGGCTACTTGACTTGAGTCTACGTACAATTGTAAACATCTATCTTTAGACTCAGGGGCTACTCCCATCGGGAGCGCTAGACATGATTCTGTGTAGGGTAACATTGTTTTGCCATCGATGGTTAACCAACATCGATTTATCGAGTAAAACTGGGCACATTACTTTTATCCCTTACGTGCGATCAATTTTTCGGCTTCACCCGAAGTCTTAGAGGGCCTGATACGTCTCAAACGTATCTATAATTTCTGATGTTCCATGCTACTTTTATGATGATACTCACATGTTTTATACACATTATATGTCATATTTATGCATTTTCCGGCACTAACCTATTGACGAGATGCCGAAGAGCCAGTTGCTGTTTTCTACTGTTTTTGGTTTCAGAAATCCTACAAAGGAAATATTCTCGGAATCAACACCCAGGGTCTTACTTTTCCACGAAGCTTCCAAAAGACCGAAAGGGAAACGAAGTGCGACGACGAGGCGCCGACACACTAGGGCGGCGCGGCCCTAGCGTGTGGGGCCCCTGTCAGCCCTCTGATACGTCTCAAACGTATCGATAATTTCTTATGTTCCATGCTACTTTTATGATGATACTCACATGTTTTATACACATTATATGTCATTATTATGCGTTTTTCGGAACTAACCTATTGACGAGATGCCGAAGTGCCAGTTCCTGTTTTCTGCTGTTTTTGGTTTCAAAAATCCTAGTAAGGAAATATTCTCGGAATTGGACGAAATCAACGCCCAGCATCTTATAAATCCATGAAGCTTCCAGAACACCCGAGAGGAACCAGGGCAGAGCCACAGGGCCACCAGACAACAGGGCGGCGCGGCCCAAGGGGGGGGCGCCCCCCTATTGTGTGGCGGCTCCGTAGCCCCTCCGACTCCGCCTCTTAGCCTATTTAAAGCCCCCTGACCTGAATCTTCGAGACGAAAAAGCCACGGTACGAGAAACCTTCCAGAGCCGCCGCCATCGCGAAGCCAAGATCTGGGGGACAAGAGTCTCTGTTCCGGCACGCCGCCGGGACGGGGAAGTGCCCCCGGAAGGCATCTCCATCCACACCACCGCCATCTTCATCAACGCTGCTGTCTCCCATGAGGAGGGAGTAGTTCTCCATCGAGGCTAAGGGCTGTACCGGTAGCTATGTGGTTCATCTCTCTCTCCTATGTACTTCAATACAAAGATCTCATGAGCTGCCTTACATGATTGAGATCCATATGATGAGCTTGTAATCTAGATGTCGTTATGCTATTCAAGTGGATTTTACTTATGTGATCTCCGGAGACTCCTTGTCCCACGTGTGTAAAGGTGACAGTGTGTGCACCGTGTGGGTCTCTTAGGCTATATTTCACAGAATACTTATTCGCTGAATTATGATTTGAGTTGGATGTCTCTATGAAATTGTGGTGTGTTAGTACCTCCTATGAATGCTCACAGTGACAGCGTGGGGTGTTTATTAGTACTTGGGAATACATCTTTAAGGTTTGCCTACATGATGAATTAGTGTTCGTTATCTTGCCAAAGAGTAATTCAGAATCGCATAGTGAAGTGCTTATTTATATTCCTTTATGATTGCAATGTGCTTTATATCACTATTAATCTATGTGCTACTCTAGTGATGTTATTAAAGTAGTCTATTCCTCCTCCATGATGTAATGGTGACAGTGTGTGCATCATGTAGTACTTGGCGTAGGTTATGATTGTGATCTCTTGTAGATTATGAAGTTAACTATTACTATGATGGTATTGATGTGATCTATTCCTCCTTTCATAGCTTGATGGTGACAGTGTGCATGCTATGTTAGTACTCGGTATAATTGCGTTGGTATATCATGCACTCTAAGGTTATTTAAATATGAACATCGAATGTTGTGGAGCTTGTTAACTCAGGCATTGAGGTGCTCTTGTAGCCCTACACAATTAATGGTATTCAGCATCCAACAAGAGAGTGTAGAGTGTTTTTATTATGTGATCAATGTTGAGAGTGTCCACTAGTGAAAGTATGATCCCTAGACCTTGTTTCCAAATACTGCAATCATCGCTTACTTACTGTTTTACTGCATCTTTACTTCCGGCAATATTACTACCATCAACTGCACGCCGGCAAGCTATTTTCTGGCGCCGTTACTACTGCTCATATTCATTCATACCACTTATATTTCACTATCTCTTCGCCGAACAAGTGCACCTATACATCTGACAAGTGTATTAGGTGTGTTGGGGACACAAGAGACTTCTTGTATCGTGATTGCAGGGTTGCTTGAGAGGGATATCTTTGACCTCTACTTTCCTGAGTTCGATAAACCTTGGGTGATTCACTTAAGGGAAACTTGCTACTGTTCTACAAACCTCTGCTCTTGGAGGCCCAACACTGTCTACAGGAATAGAAGCGTGCGTAGACATCAAGCTATTTTCTGGCGCCGTTGCCGGGGAGGTAAGGTAAAAGGTATTCACATCCTCCGACTACTAAGCTATTTCCTAGCACTGTTGCCGCTGTGTGAGTGCTCAAAGCTATTTCCTTTAGATCCTGCAATTGCATCTTTTTGTTTTTTGTTTTACACTAGTAAGGCATAATGGAAAACAATGAGCTTCTTATTCTATTTCCTGAGTTAAGACATGGATTGTTTGATGCGAAAGTTAAAAAACCTATGGAATCTTATTTGCATGCTAGTAGCAATGATATTAGTATGAACGCTTTGAACACCATTGTTGATAATGATATGGAAAATTCTAAGCTTGGGGAAGCTGGTTTTGATGAGTATGACATTTTTAGTCCCCCAAGTTTTGAGGAGAAAATTTACTTTGATGATACTTTGCCTCCCATTTATGATGATTATAATGATAGTGGTCTTTTAGTGCCGCCTACCATGGAGGATAAAGCTTATTATGATTATAATATGCCTCCTATATTTGATGATGAGAATAATAATGATAGCTACTTTGTTGAATTTGCTCCCACTACAATTAATAAGAATGATTATGCTTATGTGGAGAGTGATGATACTTTTATGCATGTGAATAGGAATGCTTTATGTGATAGTTATATTGTTGAATTTGTTCATGATGCCACTGAAAGTTATTATGAGAGAGGAAAATATGGTTGTAGAAATTTTCATGTTACTAAAACACCTCTCTATATGCTGAAAATCTTGAAGTTGCGCTTGTCTAGTTTTCCTATGCTTGTTGCATTATGCCTACATGACTTGTTTATTTACAAGATTCCTTTCCATAGGAAGTGGGTTAGGCTTAAATTTGTTTTGAATTTGCTTTTTGATGCTCTCTTTTGCTTCAACTCTTATTTCTTGAGAGTGCATCATTAAAATTGCTGAGCCCATCTTAATGGCTATAAAGAAAGCACTTCTTGGGAGATAACCCATGTCTTTATTGTGCTACTGTTTTGTTGTGTCTTGGAAGTTGTTACTACTGTAGCAACCTCTCCTTATCTTTATTTTATTGCATTGTTGTGCCAAGTAAAGTCTTTGGTAGTAAAGTCAATACTAGATTTGGATTACTGTGCAGAAAC
Source organism: Lolium perenne (assembly GCF_019359855.2). Taxonomy (NCBI): domain Eukaryota; kingdom Viridiplantae; phylum Streptophyta; class Magnoliopsida; order Poales; family Poaceae; genus Lolium; species Lolium perenne. The sequence goes on from NC_067247.2 coordinate 263,510,539, forward strand.
AGATTTCTTGCTGTCAAGAATTTGGGCAGGGTTCTCTGTAGGTAACTCAGAAAAATCTGCCAATTTACGTGCGTGATCCTCAGATATGTACGCAACTTGCATTCAATTTGAGCATTTTCATCTGAGCAAGTCTAGTGCCTCTAAAAAATTCGTCTTTACGGACTGTTCTGTTTTGACAGATTCTGCCTTTTATTTCGCATTGCCTCTTTTGCTGTGTTGGATGGATTTCTTTGTTCCATTAACTTCCAGTAGCTTTGTGCAATGTCCAAAAGTGTTAAGAATGATTGTGTCACCTCTGAATATGTGAATTTTTGATTATGCACTAACCCTCTAATGAGTTTGTTTCAAGTTTGGTGTGGAGGAAGTTTTCAAGGGTCAAGAGAGGAGGATGATATAATATGATCAAGAAGAGTGAAAAGTCTAAGCTTGGGGATGCCCCCGTGGTTCATCCCTGCATATTTTAAGAAGACTCAAGCATCTATGCTTGGGGATGCCCAAGGCATCCCCTTCTTCATCGACAACTTATCAGGTCACCTCTAGTGAAACTATATTTTCATTCCGTCACATCTTATGTGCTTTACTTGGAGCGTCTGTGTGCTTTTATTTTCGTTTTTGTTATTTTCATTCTCTGAATAAATTCATGCTCGTGTGGGAGAGAGACACGCTCCGCTTTTTCATATGAACACTAGTGTTCTTCGCTTTTATCTTTAATGTTCATGGCGGAGTTGAAAACCACTTCGTTAATTGCTATTTGGTTGGAAACAGAAAATGCTGCATGTGGTAATTTGTATAATGTCTTGAATAATTTGATACTTGGCAATTGTTGTGCTCATATAGATCATGTTTAAGCTCTTGCATCATGTACTTTGGACCCATTAATGAAGAACTACATAGAGCTTGTTAAAATTTGGTTTGCATGATTGTTCTCTAGAGTCTAGATATTTTCTGGTTAAGGTGTTTGAACAACAAGGAGACGATGTAAAGTCTTATAATGCTTACAATATGTTCATATGTGAGTCTTGCTGCACCATTTTATACTTGAGTTTGCTTCAAACAACCTTGCTAGCCTAGCCTTGTATTGAGAGGAATTCTTCTCGTGCATCCAAATCCTTGAGCCAAATCCATGCCATTTGTGTCCACCATACCTACCTACCACATGGTATTTCTCTGCCATTCCAAGCAAATACTTCATGTGCTACCTTTAAACAATTCAAAAGCTATTATCTCTTATTTGTGTCAATGTTTTATAGCTCATGAGGAAGTATGTGGTGTTTTATCTTTCGATCTTGTCATTTACTTTTGACAGACTTTCACAATGGACTAGTGGCTTCATCCGCTTATCCAATAATTTTGCAAAAAGAGCTGGCAATGGGGTTCCCAGCCCCAATTAATTAGCTTGCATTAATAATTCTCTTCACATGCTTTGCCCTGATCTATCAGTAAGCAACTTAATTTTGCAAATAGACACTCCTCCATGGTATGTGAATGTTGGAAGGCACCCGAGGATTCGGTTAGCCATGGCTTGTGTAAGCAAAAGGTTGGGAGGAGTGTCATCCATAAATAATGAAACTAAAATACATGTGTAAACAAAAGAGAAGAGGGATGATCTACCTTGCTGGTAGAGATAACGTCCTTCATGGGAGCCGCTCTTGAAAGTCTGGTTGATAAGGTAGTTAGAGTACCCATTACCATTCGTTGACAACAACAAACACCTCTCAAAACTTTATTTGTATGCTCTCTATATGATTTCAAAACTTAAAAAGCTCTAGCACATGATTTAATCCTTGCTTCCCTCTGCGAAGGGCCTATCTTTTACTTTATTGTTGAGTCAGTTTACCTACTTCTTTTTATCTCAGAAGCAAACACTTGTATCAACTGTGTGCATTGATTCTTACATGTTTACTTATTGCACTTGTTATATTGCTTTATGTTGACAACTATCCATGAGATATACATGTTACAAGTTGAAAGCAATTGCTGAAACTTAATCATCCTTTGTGTTGCTTCAATGCCTTTTACTAAGAACTTATTGCTTTATGAGTAACTCTTATGCAAGTCTTATTGATGCTTTTCTTGAAAGTACTATTCATGAAAAGTCTTTGCTATATGATTCAGTTGTTTAGTCATTATCTTACCATTGCTTCAAATCGCTGCAATCATCTCATATGCTTTACAATAGTATTGATCAAGATTATGATAGCATGTCACTTCAGAAATTATCCTTGTTATCGTTTACCTACTCGAGGGCGAGTAGGAACTAAGCTTGGGGATGCTTGATACGTCTCAAACGTATCTATAATTTCTTATGTTCCATGCTACTTTTATGATGATACTCACATGTTTTATACACATTATATGTCATTATTATGCGTTTTCCGGAACTAACCTATTGATGAGATGCCGAAGTGCCAGTTCCTGTTTTCTGCTGTTTTTGGTTTCAAAAATCCTAGTAAGGAAATATTCTCGGAATTGGACGAAATCGACGCCCAGCATCTTATAAATCCACGAAGCTTCCAGAACACCCGAGAGGAACCAGGGGAGAGCCACAGGGCCACCAGACAATAGGGCGGCGCGACCCAAGGGGGGGCGCGCCCCCCTATTGTGTGGCGGCTCCGTAGCCCCTCCGACTCCGCCTCTTCGCCTATTTAAAGCCCCCTGACCTAAATCTTCGAGACGAAAAAGCCACGGTACGAGAAACCATCCAGAGCCGCCGCCATCGCGAAGCCAAGATCTGGGGGACAGGAGTCTCTGTTTCGGCTCGCCGCCGGGACGGGGAAGTGCCCCCGGAAGGCATCTCCATCGACACCACCGCCATCTTCATCAACGCTGCTGTCTCCCATGAGGAGGGAGTAGTTCTCCATCGAGGCTAAGGGTTGTACTGGTAGCTATGTGGTTCATCTCTCTCTCCTATGTACTTCAATACAAAGATCTCATGAGCTGCCTTACATGATTGAGATCCATATGACGAGCTTGTAATCTAGATGTCGTTATGCTATTCAAGTGGATTTTACTTATGTGATCTCCGGAGACTCCTTGTCCCACGTGTGTAAAGGTGACAGTGTGTGCACCGTGTGGGTCTCTTAGGCTATATTTCACAGAATACTTATTCACTGAGTTATGATTTGAGTTGGATGTCTCTATGAAATTGTGGTGTGTTAGTACCTCCTATGAATGCTCACAGTGACAGCGTGGGGTGTTTATTAGTACTTGGGAATACATCTTTAAGGTTTGCCTACATGATGAATTAGTGTTCGTTATCTTGCCAAAGAGTAATTCAGAATCGCATAGTGAAGTGCTTATTTATATTCCTTTATGATTGCAATGTGCTTTATATCACTATTAATCTATGTGCTACTCTAGTGATGTTATTAAAGTAGTCTATTCCTCCTCCATGATGTAATGGTGACAGTGTGTGCATCATGTAGTACTTGGCGTAGGTTATGATTGTGATCTCTTGTAGATTATGAAGTTAACTATTACTATGATGGTATTGATGTGATCTATTCCTCCTTTCATAGCTTGATGGTGACAGTGTGCGTGCTATGTTAGTACTCAGTATAATTGCGTTGGTATATCATGCACTCTAAGGTTATTTAAATATGAACATCGAATGTTGTGGACCTTGTTAACTCAGGCATTGAGGTGCTCTTGTAGCCCTACACAATTAATGGTGTTCATCATCCAACAAGAGAGTGTAGAGTGGTTTTATTATGTGATCAATGTTGAGAGTGTCCACTAGTGAAAGTATGATCCCTAGGCCTTGTTTCCAAATACTGCAATCATCGCTTATTTACTGTTTCTTGCATCTTTACTTCCTGCAATATTACTACCATCAAGCGCACGTTGGCAAGCTATTTTAAGCGCCGTTACTACTGCTCATATTCATTCATACCACTTGTATTTCACTATCTCTTCGCCGAACTAGTGCACCTATACATCTGACAAGTGTATTAGGTGTGTTGGGGACACAAGAGACTTCTTGTATCGTGATTGCAGGGTTGCTTGAGAGGGATATCTTTGACCTCTACTTCCCTGAGTTCGATAAACCTTGGGTGATTCACTTAAGGGAAACTTGCTGCTGTTCTACAAACCTCTGCTCTTGGAGGCCCAACACTGTCTACAGGAATAGAAGCGTGCGTAGACATCACCCTCCGACTCCGCCCTTCCGCCTACTTAAAGCCTTCGTCGCGAAACCCCCAGTACCGAGAGCCACGATACGGAAAACCTTCCAGAGACGCCGCCGCCGCCAATCCCATCTCGGGGGATTCAGGAGATCGCCTCCGGCACCCTGCCAGAGAGGGGAATCATCTCCCGGAGGTCTCTTCATCGCCATGATCGCCTCCGGATCGATGTGTGAGTAGTCCACCCCTGGACTATGGGTCCATAGCAGTAGCTAGATGGTTGTCTTCTCCTCATTGTGCTATCATGTTAGATCTTGTGAGCTGCCTATCATGATCAAGATCATCTATTTGTAATGCTACATGTTGTGTTTGTTGGGATCCGATGAATATTGAATACTATGTCAAGTTGATTATCAATCTATCATATATGTTGTTTATGTTCTTGCATGCTCTCCGTTATTCCTAGTAGAGGCTCTGGCCAAGTTGATACTTGTAACTCCAAGAGGGAGTATTTATGCTCGATAGTGGGTTCATGCCTCCATTGAATCTGGGGGAGTGACAGCAACCTCTAAGGTTGTGGATGTGCTGTTGCCACTAGGGATAAAACATCAATGCTTTGTCTAAGGATATTTGTGTTTATTACATTACACACCATACTTAATGCAATTGTCTGTTGTTTGCAACTTAATACTGGAAGGGTTTCGGATGATAACCTGAAGGTGGACTTTTTAGGCATAGATGCATGCTGGATAGCGGTCTATGTACTTTGTCGTAATGCCCTGATTAAATCTCATAGTACTCATCATGATATATGTATGTGCATTGTTATGCCTTCTTTATTTGTCAATTGCCCAACTGTAATTTGTTCACCCAACAAGCTATTTCATATCGGAGAGACACCACTAGTGAACTGTGGACCCCAGTCCATTCTTTACATCTGAAATACAATCCACTGCAATTGTTCTTTACTGTTCTTCGCAAACAAACATTATCATCCACACTATACATCTAATCCTTTGTTTACAGCAAGCCGGTGAGATTGACAACCTCACTGTTACGTTGGGGCAAAGTACTTTGATTGTGTTGTGCAGGTTCCACGTTGGCGCCGGAATCCCTGGTGTTGCGCCGCACTACACTCCGTCACCAACGACCTTCACGTGATCCTTGACTCCTACTGGTTCGATAAACCTTGGTTTCTTACTGAGGGAAACTTGCTGCTACACGCATCACACCTTCCACTTGGGGTTCCCAACGGGCGTGTGCTTTACGCGTATCAAGCTAAATTTCTGGCGCCGTTGTCGGGGACCTGAAGAAAAGTTACACCACAGAGATTTCTAACTCCCACGTCAACTGCACGCCAGCAGCTAAATTTCTGGCGCCGTTGCCGGGGAGATCAAGACACGCTGCAAGGGGAGTCTCCCACATCCAATCTCTTTACTTTGTTTTTGTCTTGCGTTACTTTATTTTATTTACTGCTTTGCTTGCTCTTTATATCAAAAACACAAAAAAATTAGTTGCTAGATTTACTTTATTTACTGTCTTGTTCTCTATATTAAAAACACAAAAAAAATTAGTTACTTGCATTTACTTTATTTAGTTTGCTTTATTTACTACTGTTAAAATGGGTACTCCTGAGAATACTAAGTTGTGTGATTTCACTAGTTAGGCTTAATGGAAAACAACAAAAATATTAGAGATCTTTATAGTATTTATCTTGAGTTAGGACATGAGGTGTTTGAAGAGAAAATTAAAAAACCCATGGAACTTTGTTTGCAAAATAGTTGTAGCAATGTTATTAGCATGAACTCTTTGAACACTATTATTTCTAATGCTATGGAAGAATTTAAGCTTGGGGAAGCTGGTTTTGATGAGCATGATATTTTTAGTCCCCCAAGCATGGAGGAGAGAATTTACTTTGATGACACGTTTCCTCCCATTTATGATGATAGTGGTATTTTGGTGCCACCTACTATTGAGGATAAAGTTTATTATGATTATACTATGCCTCCTACATTTGATGATTATGGTGATGAGAATAATAATGGTAGCTACTTTGTTGAATTTGCTCCCACTACAATTAATAAGAATGACTATGCTTATGTTGGGAGTAGTAATTATTTTACGCATGAGACTCATGATAAGAATGCTTTATGTGATAGTTATATTGTTGAGTTTGTTCATGATTCTACTGGAAATTATTGTGAGGGAGGAAAATATGGTTGTAGAAATTTTCATGTTACTAAAACACCTCTCTATATGCTGAAATTTTTGAAGTTACACTTGTTTTGTCTTCCTATGCTATTCACTTTGTTCTTCGTGAATTTATTTGTGTACAAGATTCCTATGCATAGGAAGTGGGTTAGACTTAAATGTGTTTTGAATTTGCTTCTTGATGCTCCTTTTGCTTCAACTCTTATTCCTTATGAGTGCATCATTAAAATCTACTGAGCCCATCTTAATGGCTATAAAGAAAGAACTTCTTGGGAGATAACCCATGTTTTTATTTTGCTACTGTTTTGTTGAGTCTTGGAAGTTGTTACTACTGTAGCAACCTCTCCTTATCTTTATTTTATTGCATTGTTGTGCCAAGTAAAGTCTTTGATAGTAAAGTCAATACTAGATTTGGATTACTGCGCAGAAACAGATTTCTTGCTGTCACGAAATTGAGCCGCCCCGAGTGTAGGTAACTCAAAAAAATCTGCCAATTTATGTGCGTGATCTTAAGATATGTACGCAACTTTCATTCAATTTGAGAATTTTCATCTGAGAAAGTTAAGTGCCCCAGAAAATTCGTCTTTACGGACTGTTCTATTTTGACAGATTCTGCCTTTTATTTCGCATTGCCTGTTTTGCTATGTTTGATGGATTTCTTTGTTCCATTAACTTTCAGTAGCTTTGTGCAATGTCCAGAAGTGTTAAGAATGATTATGTCACCTCTGAATATATGAATTTTCAATTATGCGCAAACCCTCTAATGAGTTTGTTTTGAGTTTGGTGTGGAGGAAGTTTTCAAGGGTCAAGAGAGGAGGATGATACAATATGATCAAGAAGAGTGAAAAGTCTAAGCTTGGGGATGCCCCCGTGGTTCATCCCTGCATATTTTAAGAAGACTCAAGAATCTAAGCTTGGGGATGCCCAAGGCATCCCTTCTTCATCAACAACTTATCAGGTCACCTCTAGTGAAACTATATTTTTATTCCGTCACATCTTATGTGCTTTACTTGGAGCGTCTGTTTGTTTTTGTTTTTGTTTTTGTTTGAATAAAATCGGATCCTAGCATTCCTTGTTTGGGAGAGAGACACGCTCCGCTGTTTCATATGAACACATGTGTTCTTAGCTTTATTCTTAATGTTCATTGCGAAGGTTGAACTACTTCGTTCATTGTTATATGGTTGGAAACAGAAAATGCTGCATGTGGTAAATGGTATAATGTCTTGAATAATTTGATACTTGGAAATTGTTGTGCTCATATAGATCATGTTTAAGCTCTTGCATCATGTACTTTGCACCTATTAATGAAGAACTACATAGAGCCTGTTAAAATTTGGTTTGCATGATTGGTTTCTCTAGAGTCTAGATATTTTCTGGTTAAGGTGTTTGAACAACAAGGAGACGATGTAAAATCTTATAATACTTACAATATGTTCATATGTGAGCTTTGCTGCACCTTTTATACTTGAGTTTGCTTCAAACAACCTTGCTAGCCAAAGCCTTGTATTGAGAGGGAATTCTTCTCGTGCATCCAAATCCTTGAGCCAAAAACTATGCCATTTGTGTCCACCATACCTACCTACTAAATGGTATTTCTCTGCCATTCCAAAGTACATTACTTGAGTGCCACCTTTAAAATTCTGTTCTTTGTCTTTGCAATATATAGCTCATGGGAAAATAGCCTTAAAAACTATTGTGGTGAAGAATATGAACTTATGTGTCTTATTTCTTAATAAGTTGCTTGTTGAGCGGTAACCATGTTTCTGGGGACGCCATCAACTTTTACACCTTTGTTGAATATCATGTGAGTTGCTATGCATGTTCGTCTTGTCTGAAGTAAGGGCGATTTTCATGATCAAATGGTTTGAGTATGCATATTGTTAGAGAAGAACATTGGGCCGCTAACTAAAACCATGATTCATGGTGGAAGTTTCAATTTGGACAATTAATCCTCAATCTCTTATGAGAACTTTATCTGTTGTTGAATGCTTATGCATTAAAGAGGAGTCCGTTATCTGTTGTCTATGTTGTCCCGGTATGGATGTCTAAGTTGAGAATAATCAAAAGCGAGAAATCCAATGCGAGCTTTCTCCTTAGACCTTTGTACATGCGGCATAGAGGTACCCCTTTGTGACACTTGGTTGAAACATATGCTATGCAATGATAATCCATGTTAATCCAAGCTAATTAGGACAAGGTGCAAGCACTATTGGTATACTATGCATGAGGCTTGCAATTTATAGGATATCTTATACATAACACATATGATTTATTACTACCGTTGACAAAATTGTTTCTTGTTTTCAAAATGAAAAGCTCTAGCACAAAAATAGTAATCCATGCTTCCCTCTACGAAGGGCCTATCTTCTACTTGATTGTTGAGTCAGTTTACCTATTCCTTCTATCTTAGAAGCAAACACTTGTATCAACTGCGTGCATTGATTCTTACATGTTTACCTATTGCACTTGTTATATTACTTTGTGTTGACAATTATCCATGAGATATATATGTTGAAGTTGAAAGCAATTGCTGAAACTTATATCTTCCTTTGTGTTGCTTCAAAGCTTTCTACTAAGAATCTATTGCTTTATGAGTAACTCTTATGCAAGTCTTATTGATGCTTGGCTTGAAAGTATTATTCATGAAAAGTCTTTGCTATATGATTCACTTGTTTACTCATTATCTTCACCATTGCTTCGAATCACTGCATTCATCTCATATGCCTTACAATAGTATTGATCAAGATTATGATAGCATGTCACTTCAGAAATTATCCTTGTTATCGTTTACCTACTCGAGGGCGAGTAGGAACTAATCTTGGGGATGCTTGATACGTCTCAAACGTATCTATAATTTCTTATGTTCCATGCTACTTTTATGATGATACTCACATGTTTTATACACATTATATGTCATATTTATGCATTTTCCGGCACTAACCTATTGACGAGATGCCGAAGAGCAGTTGCTGTTTTCTGCTGTTTTTGGTTTCAAAAATCCTACAAAGGAAATATTCTCGGAATTGGACGAAATCAACGCCCAGGGTCTTATTTTTCCACGAAGCTTCCAGAAGACCGAAAGGGAAACGAAGTGGGGCGACGAGGCGCCGACACACTAGGGCGGCGCGGCCCAGGCCCTGGCCGCGCGGCCCTAGCGTGTGGGGCCCCTGTCAGCCCTCCGACTCCGCCCTTCCGCCTACTTAAAGCCTTCGTCGCGAAACCCCCAGTACCGAGAGCCACGATACAGAAAACCTTCCAGAGACGCCGCCGCCGCCAATCCCATCTCGGGGGATTCAGGAGATCGCCTCCGGCACCCTGCCGGAGAGGGGAATCATCTCCCGGAGGTCTCTTCATCGCCATGATCGCCTCCGGATCGATGTGTGAGTAGTCCACCCCTGGACTATGGGTCCATAGCAGTAGCTAGATGGTTGTCTTCTCCTCATTGTGCTATCATGTTAGATCTTGTGAGCTGCCTATCATGATCAAGATCATCTATTTGTAATGCTACATGTTGTGTTTGTTGGGATCCGATGAATATTGAATACTATGTCAAGTTGATTATCAGTCTATCATATATGTTGTTTATGTTCTTGCATGCTCTCCGTTGCTAGTAGAGGCTCTGGCCAAGTTGATACTTGTAACTCCAAGAGGGAGTATTTATGCTCGATAGTGGGTTCATGCCTCCATTGAATCTGGGGGAGTGACAGCAACCTCTAAGGTTGTGGATGTGCTGTTGCCACTAGGGGTAAAACATCAATGCTTTGTCTAAGGATATTTGTGTTGATTACATTACGCACCATACTTAATGCAATTGTCTGTTGTTTGCAACTTAATACTGGAAGGGGTTCGGATGATAACCTGAAGGTGGACTTTTTAGGCATAGATGCATGCTGGATAGCGGTCTATGTACTTTGTCGTAATGCCCTGATTAAATCTCATAGTACTCATCATGATATATGTATGTGCATTGTTATGCCTTCTTTATTTGTCAATTGCCCAACTGTAATTTGTTCACCCAACATGCTATTTCTTATCGGAGAGACACCACTAGTGAACTATGGACCCCGGTCCATTCTTTACATCTGAAATACAATCCACTGCAATTGTTCTTTACTATTCTTCGCAAACAAATATCATCATCCACACTATACATCTAATCCTTTGTTTACAGCAAGCCGGTGAGATTGACAACCTCACTGTTACGTTGGGGCAAAGTACTTTGATTGTGTTGTGCAGGTTCCACGTTGGCGCCGGAATCCCTGGTGTTGCGCCGCAGTACACTCCGTCACCAACGACCTTCACGTGATCCTTGACTCCTACTGGTTCGATAAACCTTGGTTTCTTACTGAGGGAAACTTGCTGCTACACGCATCACACCTTCCACTTGGGGTTCCCAACGGGCGTGTGCTTTACGCGTATCAAGCTAAATTTCTTGCGCCGTCGCCGGGGACCTGAAGAAAAGTTACACCACAGAGATTTCTAACTCCCATGTCAACTGCATGCCAGCAGGCCCCGATATACTAAAAGTATCAGATGATAAAGGAAGTTCAACAACATCGACAACAAGATCTTCGAGTAGTACAACTTAAGTCTACGCACGGTTGCAAACATCCGTCCCTAGACTCGGGGGCTACTCCCATCGAAAGCGCTAGACGCGCACCCGATAAAAAGAAACTTCAACCTTACAATGAGCATGAATACTCAATTTTTTCGATTTATCAAGATATTCGGATGAGGACAACTATAGTCCCTGCCCGAAGCTTCGCTTCGGCCAGTCACTCAGGGGCTACTGATGTGGGAATTATCCTTCGGGTACCCGACATTAGTCTACCTCCCTTGGCCCAAGTAGGGGCCCATGAAGATTGTTCTAGACCAAGGTGGGCCCGTATTTCGGTTGCAACAGAGGAAATCTACCAGAAGATGGATTCTTGACGAACAAGGCAAGAAGGTGTCAATAAAGGAAAGATTAGATTAGATCTTAATGCAACCTAATCAAGTTCGGACAGGACTCTCGGGACCTGGCCTCCTATATAAAGTCCAGGAGAGGGCATGCCGAAGGATAGAAGACCAACACACGAAACCCTCGCAACTTAGCATACACAAACCCTAGAATCATTGTCTCCCGGCGAGACCACCATAGTAGTCTATCGGATACCCCATTGTAACCTATTTTACTCGATAAATCAAAATCATACAAGCAAGAAGTAAGGGTTTTACCTCATCAAGGGCCCCGAACCTGGGTAAATCTCTCTCCCTGTTCGTTTGGTATCCGATGTCTCGTGTTAGCCTGCAGGATTCCGTCATCCCCAAGCCCCTCATGGTTGGCATTGCCGAGGAGCTCCCTCGTCGTTCCCTCTATGCAGGCTTCTACCTCTGAGTATCTTTCATGCCAATTACCTCGCATATTTCCTGGTTGCGCGCGGCATGCGACACCTGCTTAACTTTACTCTATCTGCCTTCTTTGGATAGGTCATGGTTGTCGAGGAAGGAGTGCCACCAGCCACTACTGAGACAAGGATAAGCTTCTTTGACATCTCCGATGGATCGATGCAATTTTGAATTACTCCTATATGGCGTACCGCTAGATGTTCATTTGTTTTGATGTGTGATCTATTTTCCCTATGATGTATGTGTGTTTTAAAGAGAAAAATTCATACATGTGTGTCATAAGGTTTTTGGGGTCTTTTCATTATGCTTTTTGTAGAGTTGTAGCAATATATGTTGTTCTATGCAGTAGTGTATGCTTGATGCTTTTTTTTGAGGTTTCTATTTTTGCTTTGAACGTGTGTAGGTGTTGGTAGTTTACTTTTATGGTTTTATTTATTTATAATGCAACAATATATGTTTGATTTTTTAGATGTAAATTATTAACATGTGTATAGGTGCTGGTAGTAATATCTGCTTCAATAGTATTTATCTTTTGGCTACTAGTTTTAAGTATGGTCTTTTTCTTCAAATGCTCCTATATCTATTTGTTTCGTCTTTTTGTAGCTACTTTATGCTGCTATATTTGTTCCAGGTTGGCTTTGTGTATTTCCTATTGCATGGTACTTTACCTGCTTCTGATGCTACTACATCTGTTCATGGTCGTATTTTCTGTATATCTCCCTCATTCTCCTTCTTATACTTAAATGCTGCATTTTTTAACGGTGTGTGTATGTTTGATGTGTTTTTGTTTTTGTTTTAGGATGTTTTAGCATGGGAAGGCCGAGTTGCATGGTATGGTGAGTTCGAAGTAGCCATCTAAGTGGACTTTAAAGGATCGTTTTACTGCAAAGGGTTTGTGCATTGTTGTTGATGGGCTCGTTGTTGAGAAAGAGCGGTCCTTAAAGACTAGAGCTCGTTTAGATCTTTTCTCAAGGTATAGCCATTTAATATACTGAATGAGCTCATCGACTATGTTGCGTAGCATACACCCCTATGTTGCATGAGTTCAAAGTTGGAAATAAAAGGATTGTGTTTACAAGAGATATGATCAGGAAGGTATTTGGGATATGGTCGGGTCGGAAGCCAGTTATGTCTCTAAAAAGGAGTGATCATAGTGATCTACCTGATCTCTACAGAGGTTCCAATATCAGACCTGATATACCCATGACAATCAAGGTTCTTACGGACTGTGAACAATGGATGCAGATACAATAATTAGTTCATGGGACCTCCTTTGTCTGGTAATTGTCGTTTCCCTCAGAGGAGTAATCACGTGGGCATGGACTACTTAAGTATGTGTGATCCATCTAAAACAAACGAGTATGCATGGGGTGAGTACATACAAGACTTCCCTATACAAGAGGTGATGAAGATGCATAAGAAAAGGTTGAAGCCGTTGGTTCTCAAGGCACGAGCTTCGAAATTTGAGTACTGGATTTATAGCCCCTTTGCCATTCTTGGTGTATGTTTTCCTACACTACTCCTAGCATGATAATTTTATTGTTTTTGGTGTTTCACATATTCTTCGGTGTTGTGTCTGTTTTGACAGATCGTCTACATGGACCATCTTTAGTTCCCACCAAATGATTACATCATAGAATACTCTCTTCTAAGAGCTTGTCATGTGAAATGCAGCTACTTTGATTTGGCGGTTGTAAACAACCTTAATAGGTTGAGTCTTAACAACAAGAAAGTTTTTGGGAGGCTTCCGGTAATACATTTAATACCATACGGCTTATATGTTTCTTTCTTCTCTCATTGTGTTGTTTTTACAACATTTAATATGCATATAACCAATGCTTTTCTTGTGATCTTTTATGTGTGCAGTTGATGGAGCTCTACAACACCAGCAAAAACTCTTGAAATGTTGGAACTCCAAGTGCTGAGTATGTAGTCTAGGAAGCAAATTTTTCCCACCAGGGTGACTCGAGGGCAATATCGAACTCTAGGGAACTGATCAAAGAGCTACCTCTCCCTCTCTTCTTCTAGCAATCATGTAAAGTAAAATAAATTAAGCCTTGTGTCCCCAACTCTACCGTGTGGTTGTCAAGCACAAGGTTTCGCGTAAGTAAATAAAACACAAAAAGTAATAAAACTAGTTAAAATAAAGTAACTAAGTAAAAATAGTAAAAGGGTTGATTGTTTTTGGGTTTTGGATGCAAATAGGAAAAGTAAATATTTTGGGATTTTGGGATTAAAATAGTGCAAGAATGAAAAAACAAATTAAAAGCAATATAAAGGTGTTTCTTATGATAAAAATGGACTGGGGTTCATGGGTTCACTTGAATATTCTCTCTTTTAAGTTTTAGTGGACGATAACAATTCATCAATGAGATATGAATATGTAAAATAATAACATGTGAAAGATACACATTCATATGGGCATCACGTCCTAACATAGAGATGATGCAACACATCTCTCTTATACTCCACAAGAAATGGAAAACTCCATGCAATCTTGTATTAAGAATTAACAGAGCATAGCCATAAGTACTTCGACATGATGTTTGAATATCAAATATGCTACCTTGAACAAACAAGATCATCATTTTTGTCACAAGACGAACATAGCACATGCATTCACTTTATCCCTAGTGAGGTAGCAAAAGAAAAGGCAAAACCATAATAGATCATGAATTTGTTGTCGCTATTCAATCACTAAAACCATGCTACTCCATCTAATACACACATCACCCCACACACACTCTTGCATAAAGTTGGATCAGAACAAATACTTATGAACGGGGTACATAATATGCATCTATCAATACATATTGCATATAATATGATTAGATCTCATAGCACAGTATCATAGAATAAGGATCCACCACATATGTATTACAAATATGGCCATAATCATGTAGGGCAGCTCATATGGAACTAAGAAATATGAAGAACATGAGAGAAATAGATCAAGCTACTACCACAAACTTGTAATCCAGAGGCAGACTACTCCCCCTTGATCATGGTGATGATGATGAAGATGTTGGACAAGGTGGAGATCCCTTCGACGGTGATCTCGGTGGAGTTCCCCTCCAATCTTCGATGATGCAGCCTCTGTTTTCGTGCTTGTGTTTTCTGCGGCGCTCTCTTCCCGAAAACTATTTGGGGCCATATATATAGTGATTTTAGGTCAAAATACGTCGGTGGACGAAAGAATCAAGTGATTTGGGAGATCGACGGTCGAAAGAGGCTGGGTGGCACGCCCGGACATGTAGGGCGTGCCGCCTGGTCTCTTTTGGGCCTCAGGTCCATCGAGGTGTGCTTCTAGGTCCCAGGGTTCTTCTCCCGATAAAATAATGGCACTCCAAAAAAACCCAGCTCAATTTGACTCCGTATAGGTCTCTGAAAGTGAAAAAAATACACAAAACAGGGAATTCCTTTTCTGCAGAGTTATAAACCAAATAAAGGGGATCATTGGTAAATCCCCATAAATCAATGTAAAACATGGTATTATCATCATATATGTTGCAAATATGTGGGAATTCAATATGATAAAAGACAAATTTCATGTATGCATTTTACATGCATCTGAAGTTTCTCGACATTACAGAAACATGATATGCAATTGTTGAACCTGAACCTATCGATGACCCTGAAGTCAACCCTTCAGCTTCTCTTAATGAATGGCTTGTTTTGCCTAGCAGTTAGGAACTTGAGGTATGGTTCAATGGTGAATTTATGTATATTTTTGTGCACTATATATAGTCTATTTGCTACATGAGATACTTTTGTTTGCTACTCAAAAACCCTGCTTATTTTTTTGCTTCCCCCATATGTTGCTTCAACATGCTTATATATTTGCTACATTAGCTTATCCCATTTGGTACTTCATGGATTTTGTTTGTGCTACTATGATGTCTCCCCCATTTTGTCTTTTTTGTAACTATTTTTTGTTTGTTTTGTGATGGTGCTGCATTAATTGTGTACAGTTGCTACTTTAACTTCTCATAGCTACTTTAGGATTTTTAAATTGCTTGTATGTTTTCATATAAGTTTTAACTTTGCATTCTTTTTTTTGTGCCTAAGGTTGAATCAGTAGAATATGAATCATGAGATGATGATGTGCCTGAAACAGAATCAGAAGAGGAGGATGAGATCTTGTGTGCAGCAAAAGATGCCATGGTGCACTCACGCGGCACTGTATCGGACGTGCCACATCTGCTGTTATGACCGATTTTTCTTCCCACGAGGTGACATTAGTGAGGATAAAACCATTGATAGTCCTATGAGATTGATGTACCCATCGGGCATACCCGAGGTTTTACCTAAAGAGGCTTGGAGAAGAGCTTCTGACCATCCCTGAATGGAGTTGTTCTCAAGGATATGATGTGTAGAGAAGCTAGTCATTCCATGTATGATTTCTTTTTATACATTTTTCTTCCTTTTTTATGTGTGTTTGTTTTCCTCTTTTTCTTGTTGTTGCTGGCTTGTTTTCTTGCGCTCACTTGTTTTCCATGTTTTATTTTTCCTAGCCTCCGACAAGCCAGAAGCAACGGATGTACTGAGTGAGGTTTCAATGCCACGGAAAGAAACTGAGGAATCTACGTCACCATTCAAAGCAACAGATGTTCAATCGACCGAGGATGGTACATTTATTGTTGGATTGGTAAAGGATGTAGCAATGGCTCAATCAGGAAAGCTGGTGACACCGATTAAACCTAAGTCCACATGTTTGCAAGAGCCTTCTTTTCTTAA
The DNA here is from genome assembly GCF_019359855.2 of Lolium perenne. Lineage (NCBI taxonomy): Eukaryota > Viridiplantae > Streptophyta > Magnoliopsida > Poales > Poaceae > Lolium > Lolium perenne. The sequence goes on from NC_067247.2 coordinate 263,526,996, forward strand.
TGTGTAGGTAATGTATCTAATTTCACATGTGTTTGTTGGTAACCGTTCTTCCTTATGTGGGGTGCATGTGTTTGGATCATTAGGACAAACAATAGAGATGCTACTTCTCGGCATAAGACTCATAATAAGAAGACTAGGTACAAAAGGGCAACAAAAGTAGATCACACCCATCGGAAGCTGAAAAAGATTAAGGTATGTGAAGATACTAGTGATTTTATGCGAAGTTCATTCGACATGGTCAACAATTGTAGAGGCAGCCAAAGAATTGTTCAGTGTGAGTTCCTTGGGATTTTCTCTTCTTTTGTTCGTTGTAGTTGGTAATTTATTTTGCTACATTATTTCAAATATGTTGCTAGTAAAAAATGGTTATCTTGATGCAATAAACCCAGCTTTTCCCTACTTTTTAAAAATGTTGTTTATATTGCTGGAAACTCGGTACTTTTTTTTTGTTTTTCTACTTCATTCCCCTGCTTGCAATTTTGCTATTATGTACCTTTTTCTGGTAGATTGATTTCTATTGTGGCAATTCAGTTGCTATTTTTCATGCTCTTATTTTGCCGCAGAACGCATCAATATGATGATTATTTGTATTTCTGCTAATGACCTTGTTGTTTTATGCAGCAAAGAGTATGTGAGGATTGGTCGCTACTTCTATTCATATAAGAGCTTCTTTGAATCTCTGAAGCCGTGCCAATATCTCAACCGGTGGGGTCATGAATATGTGGACTGAGAAGTTTAACCACGAAGTAAGCATTGTTGCTCAAAAGATTCCCCTGTTGAAGAAGAAGTATGCCTTTAACCAGTTCCTAGTGGTGTGTAATACCCTTCGACCTCCTCAATTATGTATAGTATTTTCCGATTCTCAGAAATTTTTCTTGCCGCCACGTCCGACCGTATGTTCTATGTTCTTGTTCATGTGAAGATATACTTCTTGTGGATCCATCTCATTTTACTTAAAAGGTTGCATGAAAGAGTTAAAAAACATGAACTCAAGGTACACGATTTTGAAAGATGTTGTAAGTTAACCTTGAACCTTGGTTTCTTTTTTCCACTTTTGGGTTCATTTGTTGCATAATTTTTTAATGATTGACCTTTTCTTCTACTTTCATTTCCCATGTCTCCTATAGTTGTACTTCCATGTTGTAAAGAATAATCATTTAATTGCTCTCTTCAGCAATATTTCTTTAAAAATTGAAATATTGGTTCAATGAGGACATGCAAAGATAATAGCTTGCTGGAACAATATGCTCTCAATCTGGTTAGTTATGTACATAACACTATATTTGCTTTTATTTTTGTGTTATTTGCCCCTTTCTCATCTTACATTTTTATATTTCGGATTGTTTAGTTTGCTAACTTTGACAAGATTGTGAAGGGGTCAAAATTAGCAAATTCCAGCTTTGATTGATTTTGTACTCACCAACCCAGATCATCCGCATGGAACATCCTTGTAAGTTATTCCTTTTTTTTGGTTTTAACTGATTTTCTATATGGCCTTAAATCCCCGTAAATAGACTGATAGTTGGAGATTAGCACACTTTTTATTACACGTATGACTATGGGTTTTTTCACACAGATCTTCATGGAGAACTTCGATGGCATACTCTTTGCATATTTTGATAACAAAGCCATCCCAGATAATCGAAAGCTTTCCGCATTGAGTCTTGTTGACGAGAGACACAATGGTAATGATGTTGTTGAGTTGATCATGGATGAGGAGATGATCAAGACTAAGAAGAATTGATGAGATGGTCTTGGATGAGGAGCTAATCAAGACATAGAAGTAGAGAACTACTTAGAAGAAACGTCTTAGTGGAAATACATTGAGTTGCGTGCTTTCCTTTGTCATTTGAGGATCTGAACTTGGAAACTAATTTTGTTATTGTTGGATGATGCTACCATGTACACACTTGATATTTTAAAGAAGCGACACAAATGCTTTTGCCTTTTGTTTAATCATCTTATATGTATGGTTGGTATTTCGTATGGGAATAGGTTTCATTACTTGTATGTTCTTGTTTTTGGGATGCATATAAATATCGATACATTTGTGCTTGTTGTGTTGCAGCAACATGTATCATTTTCTAAACATGATGCTGCCATTTCTTCTACCTTCGAGATGCTACTTATGTGTATTATCTCTGCTACATAAATCGTAACTTTTTTGCACTTATGATAGTTTTACTTGCTAGGTTTGGGTACCCAGGTTTCCTGCGTAGTATTGTTGAAATCAGACATTGTTCTATTCAAATTTTGTATTTTTCTAAAATTCTACATCTTCATATAAATTATGATGCATTATACTATTTTGTGTGCTTCTTTACTATTTCTAATTTGCTACTCATCTTGAAACATTATTGTTCATTATCAGAACTTTTCTTCTCAACTTTGCAACATATGTGTATATCTTTTGCTACATTATCATAAGTCTTGTACTCCATAGGGTATCCCTATTCGCTACGTTCATTCTCGCAGTTGTGCTCCACATTTTTATGAAATTAGCGAGCATGCTTCCAAAATTTTAATTTTAATAACTGATGCATTATTTTTTCTGTTGCATAATTATATATTTGTTGCTTCAATTGCTATTTCTAGTTGGTACTCATTTTAATTTGTCCCAAATTTTTATGGGTTATGAAGAGGCTACAGATAATTATGGTTATTTTTACTAAAGAACAAATTACCTCCTCGAAATAAAACTTCACAATGATGCATATAATATATTTTCCATCTGAAACGTTTATGTATAATAGTAACATGTAGTACTAACATGTAATAGTACTTTTGCAATATTTGATCCCAATATAAAGTAGTAGGTAGCAATTTACAAGTATCAATGTACATTTCTAGTGTAGCAGCTATAGTGTTAGATCCACTCCCTCATTCCTCGCATCCTTCGCAAGCATATGTTCTCGCATTCTCTCAATGTGTGACCTTCTTCAATGCAGAATGGGAATTTATTTTTTCCTTGCTTATATTTTTAGCTTTTCTTCTTTCTTCGTCTTTGGCTCCTCAGCCTGTTTCCTCCTCTTCTTATTTGATTCACCCCGGAGCACGACTGATGTCTTACATATGTGTTCCTTCTCTAATGGACGCCCTTTAGGCTTTACTCTTGCTGAGTTTGTTGGTGTTGATCATGTGGTGGAGGCGGATCATTCTTTTTTTTATTCTTGATATGTAGCACCTCAAGCTTTGTGCATTGCGGCCACAACCTTTTTAGCCTCAGTAACCATGTATGACACCACTTCACATGTGTCATCAACAATGCATGCATGTGCTGCCAGTCTATTTAATTTTCTGCACACGGAGTTATCTTTAGTGTGTTGGTCCCCAAGATATCAAACTTCACACCATTTGGTAGGTCAGGGCAGGCGGTGTTGCTTCCATGAACCATCGATCATGTAAATGTCTACAATTCTGTGAATGTTCATGTAACCATCACCCTACCGATACGGGGGTATGTCAGTCGTATATCTCAAACTAGTTTCACCCACACGTGTATGTATCGTATTCAAACCCAAATTGGACCCCAAACATTTTGAGGTCGAGGTCGTGGTTTGGCACGAGATCAACACACAACTAGCTCTTCTACCTTTCCTTGGAGTGGATAAAACCATATTGATCTATGTAGAACCTTCTAGAACCTATCAAAGATGTCTCTAGTGTAGAATTTTAAGCCTTGTTCTTCGATGCTGCAACTGCAATAAATTGTTGTTACAAACAACGTCAGAAGATGCTACAATTTTGTTATGCAATGTTACACTACTAAATGGTGGTGTGCAAAAAATATTTTTGTGTTGTTTACATGTGTAGGTCCCACCTCCCCCCAAAGTGGTATTGTTGTCGTTTCCATTATGAACCCTGAGTTGTTCTCCCTGTCTAGCATGAGGTTCTTGCATAATTCATATTGTTGCATAAAATTGAAGACCGATTCGCTTGGTCGTACCAAGGTCTTGAAGTACGAGTTTAACCCTTCCGATCTCCATGTTGTACTTGTGAATGGGAAGAAATTGTGCCCGAAGTACACAAGTGCCCATGTTTTTCTTCTTGCCCACATGTTCTGGAGGTGTGTGTTCTCAGCAAACTCGAATTTCCCAACCATGTATGTGCCACAAATGCATGTGTAGAAGGCGTCTGCAAACGAATGACCATCTACCAAGTTCGGCCCAAGATTCTTTCTTGCGAGGTTCAACACATGGTAAAATCAACATATGTGGAATGTGTTAGGAAACACCTTTTCTATGATTGTTTCCATTGCTTGCTCTTGGTTTGTCATAATGTGGTCAAGGGACAAGTTGTCCATGCATTGCCATCATCCACCTCTCGAGAACCCATTTGAATGTTTCCATTTTTCATCCGCTAGCAGAGCACAACCCAACACAATGGTGTGTGTGTGTGTGTGTGGTTATTTATTCCCAAGAAAGGAGCAAACATCATGTTGGACATATCTTCTCGGAACATCACGTTGAAAGAGACGCATCCCTTGTAATTGTGGTACAATGATCTAGTCCTCCCATCGGGGTTTCAGCTTGTCTTTTCTCGAAGGGATTTCTATTTTCGTGCCCTCGGGTCGTTAGTTGTACTCAGTTTTCCCCAGCCCCTTAGTTTTTCCTCAGTTTTCCCCAAGCCTATGTCTGAAACCCGCAGAAGGAGCTCAGACGGAAGGAATCCGTTTATTTGGACGTTCTGTGCTGACGTGTTGCGCCGCGTCGTCTGTGGGGCCGCGTCGTGTGGGGCCGCGTCGCGTGGGGCTGGTAGAAAGGGACCGCGTGGGACATGACGAGAAGCGTTTGGTTGCACGTGAGCAGGAGCTGGGTTTTGTCTCTCTCGGCCCAAATTGGCATTTTTAAGAGCACCTTTTCCCCTCTTTCTCTCTCTGTCTTTTTCACCAAATTGGTATCAAATCTAGAGAAGCTTCTATTTCTGTCTTTCTTCAATATGGTAGCAAATCTAGTAGCAAATCTAGTAGCAAATCTCTGGGGTTATTTATGCCTTTTGGCCCTCGTTTTTTGCCCAATATGGCAGCAAATCTAGAAGCTAGTATATGATAAATTCACAACAGCATAATCAGAAAACTAAGTATAATACATAAACTGCATACAGCAGCCAAAAGCAGCCAATAACGTTGTTAATGTTCACGACAAACTAAGCTGAAAAATATACAAGACGCACGCAATGTACGGACAACAAGAAGATTAGGATACCCCAGGATGAATGAATTTGTTCTTCATTCCTCCTCATATATTTCTTCGTCCCTCCATTCGTGCATTACCCCAAGGAAATATTCATTGAACTCCTTCCATCTGCAGTGTGAGGCCAATACATCCTCCAAACGGTATGGCCTGTGTTCATTTCTCATATCGTAGAGTCCTATTCTATCCACACGTAGTGGCCACTCATCCCAGGCCTTTGTATCATGAGAGTACTCTCTGATATAACCCAAATCCGTGTAGTAGATGCTGCCAGGTCGAAGTGTCGGGTACACTCTGGTGTCGACGGAGATACACCGGATATAATTCACGAAGAAGGCATTACTGCCAATGTTACTGACCGGATGGAGATAGCGGCTCTGAGTGTCCACACGGTACACCAATGGTTTGCCCGCCAAAGCCACGCTGGCCAACAACACAAGCAGTGGATCACCATCCGACTTCACAAGGTAGAACTTCTGATGTCCAAGTTCTGGAAATGAAATTAGTGTCTCCATCTTGACAGTGCTCGCGCGCTGCTGCAACTGTACATTGGTGCACACTATTCTTCCGTTCTCAAAATTGTCCGCAGCTACTGCATACAGTTCACCATTGAACGGGGTAATGCAACGCAGACAATGGTTCTTGATCGAAAATCTTCTTTCTCCCCAATCTTCATTTATATCCTTAGTTCGAGTGCTCTCATCGACCCAACCAATTTCCAGCGGGTAATGTGCGGCAACGAAGACCATAGTCGGGGATTTGATAACAGCGACTGATTTCAGAAAAACAGATGGCATCTGCGCCTCAAACATAGTGTTCGATTTCTTTGTGAGTGGGTTCAGAAGCCGTATCTTGTGCGGCGGGTTCTTCTGGGCAAGCACGATGACGCCACGGCAAAAGCCGACGAAGTAGTATCTAAAATATATTGATGAAGATAACATTCAGCACTAAGATGTTTAAGATTGAAAATAAAAAGCTAGATATGGAGGAATTTGAACCTTGTATGAACTTCCGATAGATCTATGGTGACGTAGCGTGATGTGCCGAGTTGGAGGAAGGTGAACTCAGCGACGCGTGGAAGGGCGTGGTCTAGCATGATCCATTCGTCCAGGTGCACGTCGGGCTCAGGCAAACCTGAGCGCCAATTTCTACAGACTTGCCTCATAGCAGAGTAGGTGTCGGCGTACTCCTCGTTCGCCAGTAAGCATTCGCCGATCTTGTGAAGTGGTCCATCAGCCGAGAGAGAGGCCCAGTTCACGGAGGCGCCGCGCTTGGATGCGCCGCCCTCGGAGGCGACACGCTCGGCGGCGACGGGCTCGGCGGCGATGGGCGCGGAGGCGACGGGCTCGGAGGCGACGGCCGCCGGCGCATTCTTCTTCTCCATCGCCGGCAGGGTAGCGTGCGTACGGCGGTTGGGGTTTTTTCGATTTGGAGAAGTTGATGGGACGTGAGAGGGGTGGTTTCGTGCGTGAGCGAGAATGAGACGACTGTGTGCAGAGGGAGGGAGGGGCTTACGCGTCCTAAATGCGACCCGCGTCCTACGCGTCCACTATTTGCACGTCTGCACCGCGACAGGCGTCAACAATGGCACGTCTTCCACTTCTGCACCGCAACACGCGTCCTCGGGTCTAACCCTGGAAATTTAGATATACTCAGGTATACCCTCGAGTCATATACTAGCATTTTTTGTGTGCTCAGTTTTCGCCTTGAGTGCTAATACTGGCTAGTGCAATATACTCAGTTTTACCCTCAAGTGGCTGGTCAACAGAGAGTCAACAAATGGGATTAACTAGTTAAATGAGTATAATGTGCAAAAAATTCCGAAAAAGAGTGGCACTTACTCATTGAGTCTTTACCACAAATTGCCACTTCTCAAATCATAGATAAATCATAGATAAATCAAGTTTCACCACAAATTGCCACTTCTCAAATCACCTAGTAGCTATGAAGGTGCATGGTTTTCCATAATAAGCCCTACCCAAAACAGCTTTCCCCAAAACATACTTTGTCTGAATGATGCCATAATTTTCACACTCATGTAGATTTGTATTGCAAATAGTTTGAGGTAGGCCAAGATGGGTTTGATTGTACAAAACATGCATTTTCCATTTTTTAAATCTCATATTTGAATCCCTTAGTCTGTTTACTACTCACTTGCCCTTGGTTTCTTGATACTACTCAGTTTTGCCCTCTCCCTTCACAAACTCTCACAGACGCCCAACATTGCCCTGATTGGTCTAGCCCATGTCACGCGGATCGTGCCCGCCGCCCGCTAATCGTATGATCTAACGGGCAGGATAACCCCTATCTCTCTCTCTGGTCGGGGCCACCACCCTCTCTCTCTGTCGTCGGTTAGCTTCACGCAAAGTTTGGTTTTCTGCATTATTTTTCACGAGCTAAATTATAAACTCTTTTTAGGCATTACTTTTCACGCAAAAAATGATAAACCGTCACCGATTTGTTGTAGCCATTACTTTTCACGCAAAAAAATGATACACCATCACCCATTTCTTGTACCCATTACTTTTCACGCAAAAAACGATAAATCATCACCGATTTTGTTGTAGCCATTACTTTTCACGCAAAAAATGATACACCATCACCCATTTCTTGTAGCCATTACTTTTCACGCAAAAAACGATAAACCATCACCGATTTTGTTGTAGCCATTACTTTTCACGCAAAAAATGATACACCATCACCCATTTCTTGTAGCCATTACTTTTCACGCAAAAAACGATAAACCATCACCGATTTTGTTGTAGCCATTACTTTTCACGCAAAAAATGATACACCATCACCCATTTCTTGTAGCCATTACTTTTCACGCAAAAAACGATAAACCATCACCGATTTTGTTGTAGCCATTACTTTTCACGCAAAAAATGATACACCATCACCCATTTCTTGTAGCCATTACTTTTCACGCAAAAAATGATAAACCATCAACGATTTGTTGTAGCCATTACGGTAAATGATAAACTATCACGAATTACCATTTCTTTTAGGCATTACTTTTCACGGTAAAATGATAAACTATATCACGAAGTTCCATTTCCGTCAAGATAGCCCGCATTACTTTTTTGTTCAGATATATACCCCCACAACGGTCATCTCCTCCTTAATTTATTGTGTAAACCCCCACAACGGTCATCTCCTCCTTAATTTATTGTGTAAACCCCCACCAACGTTCACCTCCTCCTTATTTTATTGTGTAAACCCCTACAATGGTCATCTATCCCTTATAAACGCCCACACGGCCATCCCTTGTGTCAATAGGTTCCGCCTCTCTCTTCTTCGTTCACATACACTTGATCCATTGCCATGGCTTCCACGTCTCGGACGCGGACCGGAAGGGGAAGGGGAAGGGGAAGGGGAAGGGGAAGTGGATCATCATCATTGCCACCACCACCGTCAACACTGCCATTGATCATAGAGGAGTTCTTCATCGTCGTCTATGAAGACCCTTTGGTCAAGAAGGTATGTACGCGTTCCCACATATATGATGCATGTGATTAATTATGGGCATGTTCTAAAAAAACCTTTAATTTCAAACGATCGGCGCTCGATCTCTTTGCTGGAACTCCCAAAAAAATTTGCGGACTAGACGGCCAGGAGCCAGCTAAGGTGTATCTGCGAGCAGCTGACTGCGGTCCTCGTCTCTGGACCGTGGAGGTCCTATTTCACGGACAAGGCCGGATGTACCTCGACAAGGGCTGGGAGAAATTCGCCATCACGCACGGTGTGGATTTCGGCTGCTACGTACACTTCAAATATGAAGGCGATGATGTGCTCACAGTGAAGGTGTTCGACGGAACAATGTGCAGGAGGTACTACTACTCAGACGACGAAGATACTGACGATGAAAGCGACGACGACGTGAAGCCATGCATCCATCCCCTTTAGATAAGGGGATTATGACCAAGAATATATATGTAGCTTCATATGCATCGATTTAGAGATCTAACTATTTTCTATATATTATGCATGTAAAAAATAATATCGCATTTCCACTATTATTCGAGCACCACATCCTCCAAATGATGCCGATGCCGATGCCGATATCGGCATGGTCAGAACGGCTATGCTCGCCGCCACTGCTAGGTCAACGTTAGGATGCACAATGTTTAGCATAAGAGTCACTTTAGATTAAGCTGCGAAAATAGTCACCTGCCACAGCGGTCATTGGCTGCGGAGGCCCCACAGAGCGGCAATATATAATTTTCTATAAATAAATAGATGACCCACTGGTCATTGGCTGCGGCAGCCCCATAGAGCGGCCCCATTTGTCATTGGCAGCACCGCGTATACAATCAGGAAATAAAATGGCCCACGCGTCAGCGGTAGATGGATCGCTACCCGTCAGCACGAGACGGTCAGAGAGGAACCGACCTGACGGCAACGGTAAGGCCTCTGACCTGACGGCAACCCTCGTCTTCGAGGGGTTTCAAACTAGAGGGAGGGGAAAGCTGAGGAAAAACTAACGAGCTGGGGAAAACTGAGTACAACTAACGAAGCAGGGGCACGAAAATAGAAATCCCTTTCTCGAACTGCTCGATTGTGATTCTCATGTCTTGCATCGTCATATTTTCTTGCAACATTGTTCGTATGTTTGATATATCCCTATTTACATATCCAAGGCTTCGCACATCACGACTATGGACCTCTGCTTGGGCACCCATGATTTTTTACAATATTGATTTTTTTGTTGTGCAGTGTTTGCATGAATTGGAAATCCTCTTCGAGTACCTTCCTATGGGACCGATAGTACCGTCTTCTACCAACCCGTGACACCATAGGGTGGGCATGCTCGGCTTTCAAAATGGTGACCATCCAAGCCCTACCATGTGTGTTTGAAATCATGTCGCATGACCTCGTTTCACCTCCTTGTGTCTTTCCCATCCATATGCTCTACGACCTGCTTGCCTTTTTTTGATTTTTGTGTGTTGAAACTGCTCATATCGAGCTCTGTAGAGCCATATCGCTTGCTTTCTAAACTTTTTTTTTGCTTCATTGGTAGGTGTCGAGGGTACTCCCCGGCAATGCCCTCCGTTTGGGGCTTAGGGTAGATGGAATCCTGTAGGCTGACACGAGACATCGATTATCATACAAGCGGGGAGAGCGATTTACCCAGGTTCGGGGCCCTCGTTGAGGTAAAACCCTTACGTCCTGCTTGTCTGATCTTGATTATGAAAATATCGGGTTACAATGGGGTGCCGAAGGTTTCGGCTATGATCTCATCGAGAGACTAAGTTCTTTGATGACCTAGCCCTAGACTTGTGGTGGCTATGATTACTATGATTGCGTGTGTCCCTCGGCAGTTCCTCTCCTGGCCCTTATATAGGAAGCCAGGTCTCGAGAGATCTGTCTGGGTACGACTAGATTACAAAGAGTCCTACATCTAAACTTTCCTTGTTTCTTCGTCTTCTTGCCTTGCTCTTCAAGACTCCTCTTTTGGAACCGACACAATGGCCCACCTTGGTCGATGAATATCCTTCATGGGCCCGAAGGGTAATGCCCACGTCATTAGCCCCCGAGTGACTGGCCGAAGAAACTTCGGGCATGAACTAAAAAATGTCTTCTATCGAATGTTGACTCCCTTGTAATAGAAATTGTCCTTGTTATCGGGTGCGCGTTCAGCGCTCCCGATGGGAGTAGCCCCCGAGTCTAGGCACGGATGCTTGCTACCGTGTGTAGACTCAAGTTGTACCACTCGAATATTTTTCTTCTGCCGACGTTTTCTGGAATCTGTCATGATCATCCGATACATCTTCCAATATCGGGTCTTCAATACTTTGAAGCAAGGTTGCACTTTTTGGTAGTACATAAAGGATATTGAGTAACGTGCCCAGCTTTACTCGATATATCGATGCTGGTTAAACGCCGATGGCAAAACAACATTACCCTACTCAGAATCAAGTCCCCGGGCATGATCCTGGGCCGCGCAAAAAATCTTCGAGTTCATAACTTTTATCGGGTGCGCATTCAGCGCTCCCGATGAGAGTAGCCCCCCGAGTCTGGGCTCGGATGCTTGCAACCGAGTGCGGACTCAGTTTAAACTACTCAAACATTCCAGTTTTCCTCGGATGCCTCTGGTGCAATTACTAGTGAAAAAGTCTTCGAGATCAAATTCTATCGGGTGCGCATTCAGCGCTCCCGATGGGAGTAGCCCCCGAGTCTAGGCATGAATGCTTGCATTCGTGTGTAGACTCAGACTGATCCCCTCGATAGTTTTTAATTTTCTTCAGATATTTCATGCGGAGTCGATACTTCTTATGACATCAATGATGACGTAGCCACTGATGCGGTCTGATTGACAGGACATGACCTGATGGGCCCACCCTACTTTTGCGCGGTCAGGTTAGAAATGACTAGTGCTTGTGCATTGACCGAGGCGCCTCCTCGATTTCCACGCGTAGTGGGAGTAATGAGCCGCCGGTTTCATCTCTCTTACTTGGACACGTGTATGATTGGATCCTCGTCCACTTCCCCATGATCACTCGAGTTATGTCCACGATTTCCCAACAGTCCTTGCTATAAATAAAGAGCCTTTTACCATTTTCACCTTTTACGCCTCCATACTACTCGCCTTCCTCCTCAGTTGTTTCTCGCCATTGTTCTTGCTTTCAAGAGCTCAAGCACCATGGGCAATAAGAAGGGAACCGCGGGTCCAAGTGCTTCCACGGGCGCTCCCAAGATGAGTCGTGACTGGTGCGCCTCCACCATTTCCAACCGCGAGGTGAACAGGCTGAGCACACTCGGCTTCATCCCATCTGCCGATTCTGACATCCGCCTCCCAGGTTCATTCTCTCGCCCAAAGACTCCTAAAGGCTTTACTGTTATGTTCACCGCCTTCTTGTTTCGTGGGCTTTCTCTCCCTGCCCACGAATTCCTTCGCTCTCTTCTTTTCTTCTACGGGGTCCAGCTCTGGTAGCTGACCCCTAATTCCATTCTTCATCTTTCCATCTTCATCACTCTGTGCGAGGCCTTCCTTGGCATCGACCCCCATTAGGGCTTGTGGAGGAAGATCTTCTACGTCAAATGCCACAACGGCAATGACGGTCCCCCCGTCGTTGGCAGCGTCGGCTTTGTCGTCAGAAAGGAGGTCAACTATTTCGACTACCCGATGAAGGAATCAGTCTAGGGCTGGCGACAGAAATGGTTCTATCTGCGAGACATCCCAGCATCTGGACGACGCTCCAACCTGCCTCCGTTCGAAGATGTCTCCGTGGCTACACCGAAGAAATCCTGGTGGAACACTTTAACTGCCGAAGAAAGTACCATAGCCGATCAACTGTATGAAAAGGTCATGGACCTGAAGAATGTAGAAGGTCTAAAGATGTGTGGTACTGAGGTGGTCTCAATATTTCTAAGGCGTCGGGTGCAACCACTAATGTCTCGGCCTCATCAGATGTGGATGTACACCAGCGAAAACGATAAGTCAAGGGTCAGCTTAACTGATCTATCTGAAGAAGAACTTCGTGATGAGGTGCGTCGCCTGACTCGTTTCAGCCAGAAGGACAATATTGTTCTGACTTCGGCTCGCCCTCCTTTTGATCGTAAGCATCTTCCAGCCAAGGTAATTTTCCTTGCATTTGCTTCAAGGGTCATTTCTATTTCCGCATCCGAACTCGATAGTTTCTTTATATGTCTTTTTTTTGCGGGGAGTTTCTTTATATGTGGACAGGCTTCCACCGTTGTTCAATGTTATCCTCCTACACCCGAAAGTGGGGTAGAGCCAGAGGATGATGATGATTTGGAAGAGACCGAAGATGGGGAGCATGCTCTCGAGGACAGCGACGTCCAAGGAGACGAAGCCCCCGAGGACAATGCTAGCACTAAGGCTATGCGGCGCAGGAGGATCAATGAAGATTTAATGACAACTGCTGAATCGAGTCCTAGCGGACAAGATGATGATGCTAATGAAACTGCGTCGCCTCCTCCAGCTGCAAAGAGCTCAACAGGCCTCTTCGCTGCCGAAGATGACTTGGATCTGTAAGTTTCCACTTTTTCTTTGCAGCCAATTTCCTTCAATTCATCTGATACGTGTTCTTGTTTTCAAGCAGCTCTGATGACGATGATGAATTCTCTCTCGCAAAGAGGGCAAAATTATTTTTCTGAAAGAACTGAATCAACAAAGGAGTTGAATCCTTCGACTGCTGAGCCAACGCCACCTCCAAGAACAGTTGTGGCCAAGGTTCCTGTGTCGAAGGTTAACCCTTCTGCCGGCGCCCCCGTCCCTCCAATTGCTCGTGATCATGTAAGTATATCTTTCGGCACAATATCCTTTTAGCTTCCAAGCCAATGACTGATTCTTGGATTAATTGAAATTTATTTTCCACGCAATCTGTCATAACTTTTCATTTTCGTTCTCGCAGCGAATTTTTGCCAGAATTGATTCTATGGCAGATTTTGCTGACCAATTCACCCGCCTGGAATTCGAGAACGTCCAGCTTCGCAAAGCCATCAAGATTTCTGTTGATCAGGTGTTGGAAGCCAATAGGCTCACAGCCGAAGCTCAGACCGAGAATACATTGCTGAAGGATGAGCTAAAGAAGCTGAAGAAGAAGATGAAAGATGAGCAAGAAGCCAGACGCGAAGCTGCCATCGTAGCCGATGAAAAAGAAGGCGCTCTTCGAGAGTCCATCACGAACTTGCTAGGTAAATTTCTTTTCATCCATTGCACTGTATTCTTCCAATACTATCTTCTGGGTTGCTTACTCATAATTTTCCCAGATGTTGCCGATATACCTATCGACCGTACACGCAAGCTTCGAGAGGACTCGATGTCTGATGCCCTTTCGCTTGCCACTGATTCCAATAACCAAGTCCAAGGTCTTTTGCAAAAAACCAAGGGGGCTTTGTCGAAGTTATTTTCGATGATGTTCCCAAAGTTGAGCCAAAACAAGACCCTTGGCGAAATGGCGGATGCCTTCTTCATCGAATCTTCTGAAGCTATAGAGGTACTGAAGCGGCGCTCCCGTCTCTTCGGGGCGGTTCTTACATTCCAATTCTTAATGGGGCACGGGCTAGGTTCTGAGTTGGAAAAGTTTTCCAAAGCATTGCCAGTAGGTGCCAACGAATGCCTAGTCAACCTCGAGCCTTTCAAGAAATCGGCAGTGATATGCGCCAACCAACTCCTCAATTTAATTGATGAAGAAAAGAACAAAGCTGCGTATAAAGCTGCTCCTGATTCATCATCAGCTCAACCTTGAAATAACACTTGCTTCGCCCTTGTAATGTCTGATACAATTTAATCTAGCCTTGATTTGTACTAGCTTTGTTGCTAGTATCAACAGTCTTTTGGATGTAATATACGCTCCCGATGGGAGTTTTTTCGCCTTTCATCCATGCTTTTCTGAATTAAGGATTGTGCTGCAGATTCCTTCAACTTCTTCTCGTGCCGAACCTTCTCTGAACCCTTCGGCTAGTGATGAATCTGATCTTGTTCGTCGTTTGCGTGATCAAATATCTCGGTTGAACAAAGATATATCTAATCTTCACGCTATGGCGGCATTGGTGAAAAGAAAAAGCGAGATTGCTACCGCAATTGAATAGCATGCTCTGGATTGCATCCGTGTTGCTACTGAAAGATTAAACTGTAAGCAACCTTCTGCTGTTTAACTTTTGACTTCTATCGACTTACTTGCTAAATAACCTTCAGCTGATTAACTTTTTCATTTCAATAGTCGTAGCTTTTGACGAATCAGAAGAAAACAGACGAATCCATGAAAAGATCGTAGTAATGACCGATGTTGCTCACCCAAAGCATGAACTATGGTCCAATCGGTCGAAAGCCGTAGCCATGGCTAAGTTTGAGCGTCGAGCGGAAATGGTGCACTATTACTTTGACAAATACCATGCTCATCTCTCAATGGTATGGAAAACCATGTTTCCATTGGATCAAGAACCCGAGACTTTATCTGCTTTATTCAACCGGTTCAAGACTCCGGAGAGAATTCGACTACTAGTACGGAAGGAACTTCTTGCTAGAGCCGAACTTGCACTTGCTTCAGTCTTAGCGTGCCACCCGACCTTAGATTTGGAGGTCATAACGAATGCCAATAGAAGATTAGACCAATATTATTCCATAGCCAGACATCCTGCATATGTCATTATCTCTCGGATGGAAACAAGAATCGAAAGAGATTTGAAGGCCCGAGAAGATCAAGAACCCCTGTCATGAAGTTATGTATTTTTTTATGATGACCTTGCGTTGCAAGGAGTATTCCTGTATGTACTTTGATGTGTTTTTAAACATCATTTGTTTTTGAACTTGTTAGTTCGATTAGAAAGTTTTTGTCGAGGGCGGCTGAGTGATCAAGTCAGCCTGCTCACCCGATGACTCTGTTGTAATTGCAGTATTTGCAGATTCGATTTGTAAGTTCCGTAAGAGCGACACCCATCGAGTAAACGAGGGCTTTATCCGCTTTATTTATTTGGCTTCGTCACACGGTGCACCGGTATGAGCCTTTTTATAAGTAATATTATTTCCATCAACTACAGCACTCGTGAATTATCTTGAAGCTTGGATGGTTTACTGCGTATCGATAACCATAGCTCCCGATGGGAGTATTAATTAATTATCAACACTGTAATAATTCCTTGCTGCCCTCGAGTGTTATCGAGTTGGCTATGTAACACGCAATTTTAGCCGAAGCTCCCGATGGGAGTAGTAGCCAATAAAAGGAGAACCTGAACAATCATTCGAGTGATAAACCTAATTAATAAAGATGGGAGCCCAATCAAGAATTTTATTCATAATATGTGATAGGCTAAGAAGCCTTCATGTATCAAATAAGGAATAGGTGAATTCTATGCGTAGAATCGTCGCAAGTGTGCAACATTCCATGGATTTTCAATGTCCTTTCCCGAAGCGGGATTCTTGAGACGATAAGCTTCTCCTGGTATCACTTTAGTGACTATGAACGGTCCTTCCAATGGAGATTCGAGTTTCAAAGGTCTCTCTTGCTTTAATCGTAATACCATGTTGTCGACGCTGAAGCTTCGGTTGTGGACTCATCGACTATAGTAATTCCGTAACGCCTGTTGATATACTGCTGTTCTTGCTAAGGCGATGTCTCGAGCTTCATCAAGGAGGTCCACAGCATCTTGTAGTGCATGGATGGAATTTGTTTTTGTATATGCAGTCACCCGAGGAGCTTCAAAGCGAACATCGGCTGGTAGAACTGCTTCGGCTCCATAAACAAGGAAGAACGGGGTGTACTGGGTTGACCTATTTGGAGTGGTCCGCAGGCTCCAGAATACATATGGTAATTCTTCGACCCACGCTCCAGCTGCGCATGTGAGGCGTTTTTTAATACCATCGCATACTAAGCCATTGATCCTCTCAACTTGACCATCGGTTTGAGGGTGTGCAACTGAAGCGGATTTGAGTTTGATACCACCATCGTCGCAGAATTTACGGACTCCCTTGGAATCAAAATTAGTTCCATTGTCTGTAACGATGCTGTGAGGCATACCGAAGCGACAAGTTATTCCATTGAAGAATTTAACAGCAGTTTTAGCTGTTTGATCTCTGACTGGTACGTCTTCAATCCACTTAGTGAACTTATCGACTGCAACCAATAGATGCGTGTGCCCACCAGGTGATGACCTTGGTAACGAACTAACTTGATCGAGTCCTCATTGCGCAAAGGGTCAGGCCAAAGGTATTGTCATTAGATCCGTGGCAGGTGCGTGCGGCTTTGGTGCGAAACGTTGACAAGGGTCACACTTCCGCACTAAATCTCGAGCGTCAGACACTGCTGTTGGCCATTAAAACCCTACTCTGAAAGCTGTGGCTACAAGAGCCTGCTACTTGCGTGATGACCACAAGTTCCTTCGTGTATCTCGCGCAATAGAGCTTTTCCATCGGGAATGGCAATACACCGTTGAAAAATACTAGAGATACTACGCTTATAAAGTTCACCATCCACTATGGTAAAGGCCTTAGACCGTCGCACGATAAGATTGGCTTCCGTTGGATCCTCCGGCAATCTTTGCTCTATTAGATATGCTAGAAAAAGCTCAGTCCAAAGAGGTTCAAGGAGAAGGACCTGCTTCGTAGATTGCAGCGTAACGCCTTCGACATCTTCCTGGAGCTTAGTTTCTGAACTAGCAGTCGACACTTCTGGAGGTGCCGAAACTTTTTCTTTGATTGATCGTTGAGAAATAACTTCATAGAAGACCCCATCTGGAATAGGGGAACATGTGGAACCTATGTTCGCCAAAGCGTCGGCTTCCTCGTTGCTAGCTCTGCCGATGTGTTTTAGCTCGCATCCTTCAAATTTGGCTTCCATAGACTGGTATATTTGACGGTAGGCAATCATGTTGTCACTGACCGCGTCGCATAGATTCATTGACTGCTACACCACAAGATTTGAATCTCCATAAATTTATAAGCGGGTTGCTCCACATGCTTTAGCCATTCGCATCCCGTGCAACAATGCTTCGTACTCTGTTTCATTATTTGTCGGCAGTGGAAAGTTCATCCGTAGAATATATCTCATCTTGTCCCCCTGTGGTGAGATCAATATTACTCCGGCTCCTGCACCTGTACTCCGTTTCGATCCGTCAAAGTACATCGTCCAGGATCCAGACATGTCGGGTGCTGCCGGAGTTTGCGATTGAATCCAATGAGCTAAGAAATCTGGGAGAACCTGCGATTTGATTGCTGTCCGATTGACATAAGTTATATCATGTGGCGCTATCTCGATAGCTGATACGTCCCAAACGTATCTATAATTTCTTATGTTCCATGCTACTTTTATGACAATACTCACATGTTTTATACACACTTTACATCATTTATATGCATTTTCCGGCACTAACCTATTGACAAGATGCCGAAGCGCCAGTTCCTATTTTCTGCTGTTTTTGGTTTCAGAAATCCTAGAAAGGAAATATTCTCGAAATTGGACGAAATCAACGCCCGGGGTCTTATTTTTCCACGGAGCTTCCAGAAGACCGAAGGAGATACGAAGTGGGGCCACGAGGTGGCGACACAACAAGGTGGTGCGGCCAAGGAGGGGCCCGCGCCGCCCTAGTGTGTGGGCCCCTCGTGAGCCCCCCGACTCTGCCCTTCCGCCTACTTAAACTCTCCGTCGCGAAAACCCTATTACCGAGAGCCACGATATGAAAAAAGTTCCAGAGACTCCGCCGCCGCCAATCCCATCTCGGGGGATTCAGGAGATCGCCTCCGGCACCCTGCCGGAGAGGGGAATCATCTCCCGGAGGACTCTACATCACCATGATCGCCTCCGGACTGATGTGTGAGTAGTTCATCTTTGGACTATGGGTCCATAGCAGTAGCTAGGTGGTTGTCTTCTCCTCTTGTGCTCTCATGTTAGATCTTGTGAGCTGCCTATCATGATCAAGATCGTTTATCTGTAATGCTATATGTTGTGTTTGTTGGGATCCGATGAATATGGAATACTATGTCAAGTTGATTATCAATCTATCATGTATGTGTTTTTTATGTTCTTGCATGCTCTCCGTTGCTAGTAGAGGCTCTGGCCAAGTTGATACTTGTAACTCCAGGAGGGGGTATTTATGCTCGATAGTGGGTTCATGCCTCCACTGAATCTGGGACAGTGACAGAAAGTTCTAAGGTTGTGGATGTGCTGTTGCCACTAGGGATAAAACATCAATGCTTTGTCTAAGGATATTTGTGTTGATTACATTACGCACCATACTTAATGCAATTGTCTGTTGTTTGCAACTTAATACTGGAAGGGGTGCGGATG
The DNA here is from genome assembly GCF_019359855.2 of Lolium perenne. NCBI lineage: Eukaryota > Viridiplantae > Streptophyta > Magnoliopsida > Poales > Poaceae > Lolium > Lolium perenne. The sequence goes on from NC_067247.2 coordinate 263,545,936, forward strand.
CTAACCCGAAGGTGGACTTTTTAGGCATAGATGCATGCTGGATAGCGGTCTATGTACTTTGTCGTAATGCCCTGATTAAATCTCATAGTAGTCATCATGATATGTATGTGCATTGTTATGCCCTCTCTATTTGTCAATTGCCCAACTGTAATTTGTTCACCCAACATGCTATTTCTTATTGGAGAGACACCACTAGTGAACTGTGGACCCCGGTCCATTCTTTTACATCTGAAATACAATCTACTGCAAACTCTGTTCTCTACTGTTCTTCGCAAACAAACATCATTTTCCACACCATACATTTAATCCTTTGTTTACAACAAGTCGGTGAGATTGACAACCTCACTGTTACGTTGGGGCAAAGTATTTTGATTGTGTTGTGCAGGTTCCACGTTGGCGCCGGAATCCCTGGTGTTGCGCCGCACTACACTCCGTCACCAACAATCTTCACATGGCCCTTGACTCCTACTGGTTCGATAACCTTGGTTTCTTACTGAGGGAAAACTTGCTGTTTTACGCATCACACCTTCCTCTTGGGGTTCCCAACGGATGTGTGCTTCACGCGCCATCAAGCAAATTTTTCTGGCGCCGTTGCCGGGGAAATCAAGACACGCTGCAAGGGGAGTCTCCCACATCCAATCTCTTTATTTCTTTTTGTCTTGCTTTACTTTACTTTATTTACTGCTTTGTTTGTTCTTTATATCAAAAATACAAAAAAATTTGTTACTTGCTTTACTCTATTTACTGTCTTGTTTGCGTTCTCTATATTAAAAACACAAAAAAATTACTTACTAGTTTTACTTTATTTTACTCTGTTCTGCTTAGTTTATTTTTATTACTGTTAAAATGAATACTCCTGAGAATACTAAGTTGTGTGACTTCACTAGCACAAATAATAATGATTTCCTATGCACACCTATTGCTCCACCTGCTACTACAGCAGAATTTTATGAAATTAAACCTGCTTTACTAAATCTTGTTATGAGAGAGCAATTTTCTGGTGTTAGTTCTGATGATGCTGCTGCCCATCTTAATAATTTTGTTGAACTATGTGAAATGCAAAAGTATAAGGATGTAGATGGTGACATTATATAATTGAAATTGTTTCCTTTCTCCTTAAGAGGAAGAGCTAAAGATTGGTTGCTATCTTTGCCTAAGAATAGTACTGATTCATGGACTAAATGTAAAGATGCTTTCATTGGTAGATATTATCCTCCCGCTAAAAGTATATCTTTGAGAAGTAGCATAATGAATTTTAAGCAATTGGATAATGAACATGTTGCTCAATCATGGGAAAGAATGAAATCTTTGGTAAAGAATTGCCCTACCCATGGACTAACTACTTGGATGATCATCCAAACCTTTTATGCAGGATTGAATTTTTCTTCACGGAACCTATTGGATTCAGCTGCTGGAGGTACTTTCATGTCCATCACTTTGGGGGCGGCAACAAAGCTTCTTGATGATATGATGATCAATTACTCTGAATGGCACACTGAAAGGGCTCCACAAGGTAAGAAGGTAAATTCTGTCGAAGAAACCTCCTCCTTGAGTGATAAGATTGATGCTATTATGTCTATGCTTGTTAATGGTAGATCGAATGTTGATCCTAATAATGTTCCTTTAGCTTCATTGGTTGCCCAAGAAGAACATGTTGATGTGAACTTCATTAAAAATAATAATTTCAACAACAATGCTTATAGGAATAATTCTGGTAACAACTATAGGCCATATCCTTCTAATAATGGTAATGGTTATGGTAATCCTTATGGTAATTCTTACAACAATAATAAGTGTACCCCCTGGTCTTGAAGCCATGCTTAAAAAATTTATTAGTACACAAACTACTTTTAACAAATCTGTTGAGGAAAAGCTTGGTAAAATTGATATTCTTGCTTCTAAGGTTGATAGTCTTGCTGCTGATGTTGATCTTTTAAAATTGAAAGTTATGCGTAATGAAGATAAATTTATTAAGTCATTTGCTACAGCAAACGCCATCCAAGTTCGAATTAATGAAAATATTAGATTGATGGCTGAATTGCATGCTAGGTGGGAAAGAGAAGAAAGACTAGCTAAAGAGAATAATGTAGCTAAAGTTTGGACTATTACCACCACTAGTAATGTTGATGCTTCACATGTTGCTAAACCTCCTACAATTAATGGTAAAATAATTGGTGTTAGCAATGTTTCTACTCCTAGTGCAAAGCGTGCAAAATTGCCTGAAACTGCTAAACCTGCTGAAACTGTTTGTGATAAAACTGCTGAAATTTTTCAAAATATTGGGGACAATGATCCCATTGCTTTAGATCATAATGGTTTAGATTTTGATGATTGTCATATCTCTGAAGTTATTAAGTTCTTACAAAAACTTGCTAGAAGTCCTATTGCTAGTGCTAGAAATTTGGCCTTTACAAAACATATTACAAATGCTCTCATTCAAGCTAGAGAAGAAAAATTAAAACTTGAAACTTCTATTCCTAGGAAGTTAGAGGATGGTTGGGAGCCCATCATTAAAATGAAGGTCAATGACTTTGATTGTAATGCTTTATGTGATGTTGGTGCAAGTATTTCTGTTATGCCTAAGAAAATCTATAATATGCTTGACTTGCCACCATTGAAAAATTGTTATTTGGATGTTAATCTCGCTGATAATTCTATAAAGAAACCTTTGGGGAGGATTGATAATGTTCGCATAACGGTTAACAATAACCTTGTCCCCGTTGATTTTGTTGTCTTGGATATTGAATGCAATGCATCTTGTCCCATTATTTTGGGAAGATCTTTTCTTCGAACTGTTGGTGCTATTATTGATATGAAGGAAGGGAATATTAAGTATCAATTTCCTCTCAAGAAAGGTATGGAACACTTCCCTAGAAAGAGAATGAGGTTACCTTTTGATTCTATTATTAGAACAAATTATGATGTTGATGCTTCATCTCTTGATAATACTTGATTCACACTTTCTGCGCCTAGCTGAAAGGCGTTAAAGAAAAGCGCTTATGGGATACAACCCATTATTTTAGTTCTGCACTTTTGTTTTATATTTGAGTCTTGGAAGTTGTTACTACAGTAGAAACCTCTCCTTATCTTTATTTTATTGCATTGTTGTGCCAAGTAAAGTCTTTGATAGTAAGGTTGATACTAGAATTGGATTACTGCGCAGAAACAGATTTCTTGCTGTCACGAAATTTAGGAGCCCCATCTGTAGGTAACTCAGAAAAATCTGCCAATTTACGTGCGTGATCCTCAGATATTTACGAAACTTTCATTCAATTTGAGCTTTTTCATCTGAGCAAGTTAAGTGCCCCTGAAAAATCCGTCTTTACGGACTGTTCTGTTTTGACAGATTGTGCCTTTTATTTCGCATTGCCTGTTTTGCTATGTTGGATGGATTTATTTGTTCCATTAACTTTCAGTAGCTTTTTGCAATGTCCAGAAGTGTTAAGAATGATTATGTCACCTCTGAATATGTGAATTTTTGATTATGCACTAACCCTCTAATGAGTTTGTTTTGAGTTTGGTGTGGAGGAAGTTTTCAAGGATCAAGAGAGGAGGATGATACAATATGATCAAGAGGCGTGAAAATTCTAAGCTTGGGGATGCCCCCGTGGTTCATCCCTGCATATTTCAAGAAGACTCAATCATCTAAGCTTGGGGATGCCCAAGGCATCCCCTTCTTCATCGACAACTTATCAGGTCACCTCTAGTGAAACTATATTTTTATTCTGTCACATCTTATGTGCTTTACTTGGAGCGTCTGTATGTTTTTGTTTTTGTTTTTGTTTGAATAAAATTGGATACTAGCATTCTTTGTGTGGGAGAGAGACACGCTCCGCTGTTTCATATGAACACTGGTGTTCTTAGCTATACTTTTAATGTTCATGGCGAAGGTTGAAACTGCTTCGTTCATTGCTATTTGTTTGGAAACAGAAAATGCTTCATGTGGTAATTGATATATTGTCTTGAATAATTTGATACTTGGCAATTGTTGTGCTCAAATAGATCATGTTTAAGCTCTTGCATCATGTACTTTGCACCCATTAATGAAGAACTACCATAGAGCTTGTTGAAATTTGGTTTGCATGATTGGTCTCTCTAAAGTCTAGATATTTTCTGGTGAAGTGTTTGAACAACAAGGAGACAGTGTAGAGTCTTATAATGCTTGCAATATGTTCTTATGTAAGTTTTGCTGTACCGGTTCATACTTGTGTTTGCTTCAAACAACCTTGCTAGCCAAAGCCTTGTATAGAGAGGGAATACTTCTCGTGCATCCAAATCTTGAGCCGAAAACTATGCCATCTGTGTCCACCATACCTACCTACTACATGGTATTTCTCTGCCATTCCAAAGTAAATTACTTGAGTGCTACCTTTAAAATTTCATTCTTTGTCTTTGCAATATATAGCTCATGGGAAAATAGCCTTAAAAACTATTGTGGTATTGAATATGTTACTTATGTATCTTATTTCTTATAAGTTGCTTGTTGAGAGGTAACCATGTTTCTGGGGACGCCATCAACTATTACACCTTTGTTGAATATCATGTGAGTTGCTATGCATGTTCGTCTTGTCTGAAGTAAGGGTGATTTATCAGGATCAAATGGTTTGAGTATGCATATTGTTAGAGAAGAACATTGGGCCGCTAACTAAAGCCATGAATCATGGTGGAAGTTTCAGTTTGGACATTAATCCTCAATCTCTTATGAGTATATTATCTGTTATTGAATGCTTATGCATTAAAGAGGAGTCCATTATCTGTTGTCTATGTTGTCCCGATATAGATGTCCTAAGTTGAGATTTATCAAAAACGAGAAATCAAATGCGATCTATCTCCTTGGACCTTTGTACAGGCGACATAGAGGTACCCCTTTGTGACACTTGGTTGAAACATATGCTATGCAATGATAATCCATGTAAATCCAAGCTAACTAGGACAAGGTGTGAGCACTATTGGTATTCTATGCATGAGGCTTGCAACTTATATCATGTCTTATGCATAACACATATGAATTATTACTACCATTGACAAATTGTTTCTATGTTTTCAAAATGAAAAGCTCTAGCACAAAAATAGTAATCCATGCTTCCCTCTGCGAAGGGCCTTTCTTTTACTTTATGATGAGTCAGTTTACCTATTTCCTTCTATCTTAGAAGCAAACACTTGTGTCAACTGTGTGCATTGATTCCTACATACTTGCTTATTTGCATTCATCATATTACTTTGTGTTGACAATTATCCATGAGATATACATCCATGAGATAAACATGTTGAAGTTGAAAGCAACCGCTGAAACTTATATCTTCCTTTGTGTTGCTTCAAAACTTTCTACTAAGAATTTATTGCTTTATGAGTTAACTCTTATGCAAGACTTATTGATGCTTGTCTTGAAAGTACTATTCATGAAAAGTCTTTGCTATATGATTCAGTTGTTTAAGTCATTGTCTTTACCATTGCTTCGAATCACTTCATTCATCTCATATGCTTTACAATAGTATTGATCAAGATTATGAGAGCATGTCACTTCAGAAATTATCCTTGTTATCGTTTACCTACTCGAGGGCGAGTAGGAACTAAGCTTGGGGATGCTTGATACGTCTCAAACGTATCTATAATTTCTTATGTTCCATGCTACTTTTATGACAATACTCACATGTTTTATACACACTTTACATCATTTATATGCATTTTCCGGCACTAACCTATTGACAAGATGCCGAAGCACCAGTTCCTGTTTTCTGCTGTTTTTGGTTTCAGAAATCCTGCAAAGGAAATATTGTCGGAATTGAACGAAATCAACGCCTAGGGTCTTATTTTTCCACGGAGCTTCCAGAAGACCGAAGGAGATACGAAGTGGGGCCACGAGGTGGCGACACAACAAGGCGGCGTGGCCAAGGAGGGGCCCGCGCCACCCTAGTGTGTGGGCCCCTCGTGAGCCCCCCGACTCTGCCCTTCCGCCTACTTAAACTCTTCGTCGCGAAAACCCTATTACCGAGAGCCATGGTACGGAAAAAGTTACAGAGACGCCGCCGCCGCCAATCCCATCTCGGGGGATTCAGGAGATCGCCTCCGGCACCCTGCCGGAGAGGGGAATCATCTCCCGGAGGACTCTACATCACCATGATCGCCTCCGGACTGATGTGTGAGTAGTTCATCTTTGGACTACGGGTCCATAGCAGTAGCTAGATGGTTGTCTTCTCCTCTTGTGCTGTCATGTTAGATCTTGTGAGCTGCCTATCATGATCAAGATCGTTTATCTGTAATGCTACATGTTGTGTTTGTTGGGATCCGATGAATATGGAATACTATGTCAAGTTGATTATCAATCTATCATATATGTGTTGTTTATGTTCTTGCATGCTCTCCGTTTGTAGTAGAGGCTCTGGCCAAGTTGATACTTGTAACTCCAAGAGGGGGTATTTATGCTCGATAGTGGGTTCATGCCTCCATTGAATCTGGGACAGCGACAGAAAGTTCTAAGGTTGTGGATGTGCTGTTGCCACTAGGGATAAAACATCAATGCTTTGTCTAAGGATATTTGTGTTGATTACATTACGCACCATACTTAATGCAATTGTCTGTTGTTTGCAACTTAATACTGGAAGGGGTGTGGATGCTAACCCGAAGGTGGACTTTTTAGGCATAGATGCATGCTGGATAGCGGTCTATGTACTTTGTCATAATGCCCTGATTAAATCTCATAGTAGTCATCATGATATGTATGTGCATTGTTATGCCCTCTCTATTTGTCAATTGCCCAACTCTAATTTGTTCACCCAACATGCTATTTCTTATTGGAGAGACACCACTAGTGAACTGTGGACCCCGGTTCATTCTTTTACATCTGAAATACAATCTACTGCAAACTCTGTTCTCTACTGTTCTTCGCAAACAAACATCATTTTCCACACCATACATTTAATCCTTTGTTTACAGCAAGCCGGTGAGATTGACAACCTCACTGTTACGTTGGGGCAAAGTATTTTGATTGTGTTGTGCAGGTTCCACGTTGGCGCCGGAATCCCTGGTGTTGCGCCGCACTACACTCCGTCACCAACAACCTTCACGTGGCCCTTGACTCCTACTGGTTCGATAACCTTCGTTTCTTACTGAGGGAAAACTTGCTGCTGTACGCATCACACCTTCCTCTTGGGGTTCCCAACGGACGTGTGCTTCACGCGCCATCAATAGCCCATTGATATACTCTACCCGTAGCCCCCGGGTTGGTGAGTATATTCTTTAGTGGTGCTTCGCTTACCACAATGATCGGGTGCTCCGTGAAGTAATGCCGTAGCTTGCGCGCTGCCCTCCATATAGCATATGCTAGCTTCTGGTGATGAGGATATCATTGCTTTGCTAGCGTGAGTACCTCGCAGAGGTAGTAAACAGGTCGTTGTACACCATGAACTCTCCCTGCCTCTTCTCGCTCGACAACTAGAATCGTGCAGAAGACCTGCACGGTTGCAGCTATGTACATAAGCATTGGTTCTTTTTCCTGTGGAGTTACGAGTACTGGAGATGTCGACAGAATCTTCTTTAGATTATCAAAAGATTCCCTTGCCTCAGCTTTCCACTCGAACTTTTCTGACTTCTTCATCAACTGATAAAAGGGCAAAGCTTTTTCTCCCAATTCGGCGATAAATCTGCTAAGCGCTGCCAGCCGACCTGCCAACTGCTGCACTTGATGCAAATTCTTCGGCGGTTCAATGTCGAGTATAGCTTTGATTTTCAAAGGATTGGCCTCTATTCCTCTAGCTGAAATAAAGTACCCGAGTACCTGACCTCCTGGTACCCCGAAGAAGCATTTCTCGGATTCAGATTTATTTTGTACCCGTCGAGATTGTCAAAAGTTTCACGCAGATCGTCAATGAGGGTAACTGCATTTTTGGTTTTAACCACAATATCATCGATGTAGACTTCGATATTCCAACAAATTTGCTCTCGAAGGCAGGTTTGCATACACCGCTGATAAGTTGCGCCCGCGTTTTTTAGTCTGAAAGTCATAACGTTGTAACAATAAACGCCGTGCGGAGTTATGAACGCGGTTAACTCTTGATCTTCTTTCTTGAGCTTGATCTGATTATATCCTGAATACGCATTGAGGAAGGAGAGACGATCGCAGCCTGCTGTGGAGTCGACTATTTAGTCAATACGGGGCAGCGGAAAGTGATCCTTTGGGCAATGGTTGTTGAGGCTTGTGTAATCGATACACATGTGAAGAGCTGTTGTATCTTTATTTGGCACCATGACTGGGTTAGCTACCCACTCGGCTTCCTTGAGCTCCCGAATGAATCCAGCCTTGCGAAGCCGATTAACTTCTTCGCCAATAGCTTTTCTTTTTTGGTTCTGAGAAGCGACGTAACGTCTGCTGTACGGGTTTAGCTTTGGGGTCAACATTGAGGGCGTGCTCAGCGAGTTCCCTGGGAATACCTGGCATGTCGGATGGTTCCCATGCAAATATTTCCCAGCGCTCACGGAGGAACTCGATGAGTGCGCCTTCCTATGCGACAACAAGATCTGCCGATGTATTGACTGTTTTCTTCGGGTCAGAGGGGTGCACTTGCTGTTTCTTTGCCTGCTTTGCGACGTCAAATTCATCGGATCTTACGTTCCGATTATCGGCTGGAGGCTGCGTGTGATCTGTAACAACGTCGAGTGCATTGAGCTCTTCCTTAACGCCAAACTTTGAGGCGATCTTCTAGAAATCCCTGTCGCGGTTATCAGAACGAGAAAAACTTCCATGAACGGTTATTGTTGTCTCGTTATTGCCTGGCATCTTCAGCTTCAAGTATGCATAGTGAGGTACCGCCATGAATTTGGCAAACGCTGGCCTGCCGAGGATGGCGTGGTATTGTGATTCCCAATCAACCACTTCGAATTCGAGTTTCTCCTTCCTGAAGTTGCTAGGTGTGCCAATAACTACATCCAGTGATATTTTGCCAAGGGGATAAGCGGGTCGGGTCGGGATGATGCCATGGAAGCCTGTATCAGATTCTTTTAGCATATCGACCGTTAAACCCATTGCCTTCATTGTGCTGGCGAATAGCAGGTTCAAACCACTTCCTCCATCCATGAACACCTTGCTCATATTGTAACCTCCAATCTGTGCTTCGAGAACTAGAGAAGCGTGACCAGGTCTTGGAACGGACGTCGGGTGATCCGCCTTGCTAAAAGATATGCTTTGGTCTAACCAGTCGATATACTCGGGTACCTCGGCAATAGCAACCTCAGCGTACTTCACCTCTCGCGAGAACTTCTTGGCTTCTCTCTCCGAAAAACCGGTTTTATGGATCATGTTGACTTGTCCTCGAGACGCTGGATATACTTCAGTTTGTACGTACATATCTTCTCCTTCTGGTATGTATTGCTGCGGTGGGTGACTATAAGCTGCCGCCCTTTTTCTCTATCGAGTGAACCATTGCTGCCTCCTTAGCCCTAAGATCATCGCAAAACTACCGGACTTCGAGGAACTGCCGACAATTTCTAAGCAGATGAGTGGCCTTTTCAAGATTGTCCTTTGGGTCGATGTAAGAATGCAAGTAACATGGTGCTTCAAGTTGCTCCGTGGCCGATAAGTAAGGTGGGCGGAGGCGGTTCTTGTTTGACTGCACATTGTAACATCCTCGTTCATACTGTCGAGGGTGGGTCGCATTTCGCTCCTCTTCTTCGCGGCGTGAAGCCCTTCGTCTCTTCCTTTTCTCCTCTCTGCTACTGAAACTGCTTCGAGTGCCCTCTCCATTACTTCCAGGCAGGACTGCCAAAGCCGCTGCTGGCGCGATATCATCTGGAGCCGAAGTTCTTGGGCTTGGCGCGCTTGAACTAGGAAGTCGAAGATACCCTCTGGAGTCGATGATGAAGTGGACACCACCGAAAGTTGTATCCGTGTTGCCGCGCGACTCTGTGGAGATCGGATGCGACGCCTCAGTGCGCGGTGTGAACTCGAAGGATCCACAACGAACCGAGTTTCTTGGACTTGGTGGCGTTGGTGATTCCAGCACGAACGCTGCAGATGTAACCGGAACTTCCGATGACATGCCTTGTGCCGATAAGTTTCCCACAGACAACGCCAATTGTCGAGGGTACTCCCCGGCAATGCCCTCCGTTTGGGGCTTAGGGTAGATGAAATCCTGTAGGCTGACACGAGACATCGGTTATCAAACAAGCGGGGAGAGCGATTTACCCAGGTTCGGGGCCCTCGTTGAGGTAAAACCCTTACATCCTTACAATGGGGTGCCGAAGGTTTCGGCTATGATCTCGTCGAGAGACTAAGTTCTGTGATGACCTAGCCCTAGACTTGTGGTGGCTATGATTACTATGATTGAGTGTGTCCCTCGGCAGATCCTCTCCTGGTCCTTATATAGCGAGCCAGGTCTCGAGAGATCTTTCCGGGTACGACTAGATTACAAAGAGTCCTACATCTAAACTTTTCTTGTTTCTTCGTCTTCTTGCCTTGCTCGTTGATACGTCTCCGACGTATCGATAATTTCTTATGTTCCATGCCACATTATTGATGATATCTACATGTTTTATGCATACTTTATGTCGTATTTATGCATTTTCTGGAACTAACCTATTGACGAGATGCCAAAGGGCCAGTTCCTGTTTTCTGCTGTTTTTGGTTTCAGAAATCCTAGTAAGGAAATATTCTCGGAATTGGACGAGATCAACGCCCAGGGTCCTATTTTTCCCGGAAGCATCCAGAACACCCGAGAGTCGCCAGAGGGGGGCCACACAGGCCCCAGATGATAGGCCGGCGCGGCCCAGGCCCTGGCCGCGCCGCCCTATAGTGTCGTCGCCCCGTTGACCTTCTGACGCCGCCTCTTCGCCTATAAGAAGCCCCTCGACCTAAAACCTCGAGACGGAAAAGCCACGGTACGAGAAACCTTCCAGAGCCGCCGCCATCGCGAAGCCAAGATCTGGGGGACAGGAGTCTCTGTTCCGGCACGCCGCCGGGACGGGGAAGTGCCCCCGGAAGGCTCCTCCATCGACACCACCGCCATCTTCATCAACGCTGCTGTCTCCCATGAGGAGGGAGTAGTTCTCCATCGAGGCTCGGGGCTGTACCGGTAGCTATGTGGTTCATCTCTCTCCCATGTACCTCAATACAATAATCTCATGAGCTGCTTTACATGATTGAGATTCATATGAGTTTTGTATCACTATTTATCTATGTGCTACTCTAGTGATGTTATTAAAGTAGTTTTATTTCTCCTGCACGGTGTAATGGTGACAGTGTGTGCATCCGTGTTAGTACTTGGCGTATGCTATGATTATGATCTCTTGTAGATTATGAAGTTAACTATTGCTATGATGGTATTGATGTGATCTATTCCTCCTACATAGTGTGAAGGTGACAGTGTGCATGCTATGTTAGTACTTGGTTTAGTCGTGTTGATCTTTCATGCATTCTAAGGTTATTTAAATATGAACATTGAATTGTGGAGCTTGTTAACTCCGGCATTGAGGGTTCGTGTAATCTTACGCAATGGTGTCCATCATCCAACAAGAGTGTAGAGTATGCATTTATCTATTCTGTTATGTGATCAATGTTGAGAGTGTCCACTAGTGAAAGTATGATCCCTAGGCCTTGTTCCTAAATACTGTTATCGCTGCTTGTTTACTGTTTTACTGCGTTACTACTGCTGCGTTACTACTGCTTGTTTACTGTCCTGGGCAAAGCACTTTTCTGGTGCCGTTGCTACTACTTATTTATACCACCTGTATTTCACTATCTCTTCGCCGAACTAGTGCACCTATTAGGTGTGTTGGGGACACAAGAGACTTCTTGCTTTGTGGTTGCAGGGTTGCATGAGAGGGATATCTTTGACCTCTTCCTCCCTGAGATCGATAAACCTTGGGTGATCCACTTAAGGGAAAACTTGCTGCTGTTCTACAAACCTCTGCTCTTGGAGGCCCAACAACATCTCTGAGGAAAAGGAGGGGGGCGTAGACATCAAGCTATTTTCTGGCGCCGTTGCCGGGGAGGAAAGGTAAAAGGCACTCATACTCCGGTCCCAGGTAAAGTACTTTTCTGTTGCCGTTGTGTGAGTGCTCGAAGCTATTTCCTTTAGATCCTACAATTGCATCTTTTGGTTTCTTGTTTACACTAGTTAGGCTTAATGGAAGACAACAACAAAATGAGAGATCTTTATGAACTTTATCTTGAATTAGGACATGATGTGTTTGAAGAGAAAATTAAAAAACCCATGGAACTTATGCATGCTAATGGGAATGTTATTAGTATGAATGCTTTGAACACCATTGTTGCTAATGCTATGGAAGAATTTAAGCTTGGGGAGGTCGGTTTTGATGAAAATGATCTCTTTAATCCTCCAAGCATTGAGGAGAAAATTTACTTTGACGATACTTTGCCTCCTATTTATGATGATTATAATGATATTGGTCTTTTAGTACCACCTATTATGGAGGATAAATTTGATTATGATTACAATATGCCTCCTATATTTGATGATGAGAATAATAATGATAGCTACTTTGTTGAATTTGCTCCCACTATTACCAATAAAATTGACTATGCTTATGTGGAGGGTAATGATACTTTTATGCATGTGAATAAAGATGTTTTATGTGATACTTATATTGTTGAGTTTGCTCATGATGCTACTGAAAGTTATTATGAGAGAGGAAAATATGGTTGTAGAAATTTTCATGTTACTAAAACACCTCTCTATATGCTAAAATTTTTGAAGCTACACTTGTTCTATCTTCCTATGCTTGTTACTTTTTTCTTCATGAACTTGTTTATTTACAAGATTCCTATGCATAGGAAGCATGTTAGGCTTAAATGTGTTTTGAATTTTCTTTTTGATGCTCTGTTTTGCTTCAACTCCTCTTTCTTGCGAGTGCATCATTAAAATTGCTGAGCCCATCTTAATGGCTATAAAGAAAGCACTTCTTGGGAGATAACCCATGTGTTTTTTTACTACAGTACTTTGTTTTATATTTGAGTCTTGGAGTTGTTACTACTGTAGCAACATCTCCTTATCTTTATTTTATTGCATTGTTGTGCCAAGTAAAGTCTTTGATAGTAATGTTGATACTAGATTTGGATTACTGCGCAGAAACAGATTTCTGTCTGTCATGAATCTGGGCAGAATTCTCTGTAGGTAACTCAGAAAAATCTGCCAATTTACGTGCGTGATCCTCAGATATGTACGCAACTTTCATTCAGTTTGGGCATTTTCATCTGAGCAAGTCTGGTGCCACTTTAAAATTCGTCTTTACGGATTGTTCTGTTTTGACAGATTCTGCCTTTTATTTCGCATTGCCTCTTTTGCTATGTTGGATGGATATCTTTGTTCCATTGACTTCCAGTAGCTTTGGGCAATGTCCAGAAGTGTTAAGAATGATTGTGTCACCTCTGAACATGTCAAATTTTTGATTATGCACTAACCCTCTAATGAGTTTGTTTTAAGTTTGGTGTGGAGGAAGTTTTCAAGGGTCAAGAGAGGAGGATGATATACTATGATCAAGAAGAGTGAAGAGTCTAAGCTTGGGGATGCCCCCGTGGTTCACCCCTGCATATTTTAAGAAGACTCAAGCATCTAAGCTTGGGGATGCCCAAGGCATCCCCTTCTTCATCGACAACTTATCAGGTTTCTTCTCTTGAAACTATATTTTTATTCGGTCACATCTTATGTACTTTACTTGGAGCGTCTGTGTGCTTTTATTTTCGTTTTGTTATTTTCATTCTCTGAATAAATGCTTGTGTGGGAGAGAGACACGCTCCGCTGGTTCATATGAACACATGTGTTCTTAGCTTTTAATGTTCATGGCGAAGGTTGAAACTGCTTCGTTAATTGTTATATGGTTGGAAACAGAAAATGCTTCATGTGGTAATTGGTATAATGTCTTGAATAATTTGATACTTGGCAATTGTTGTGCTCATATAGATCATGTTTAAGCTCTTGCATCATGTACTTTGCACCCATTAATGAAGAACTACATAGAGCTTGTTAAAATTTGGTTTGCATGATTTGTTTCTCTAGAGTCTAGATATTTTCTGGTTAAGGTGTTTGAACAACAAGGAAGACAGTGTAGAGTCTTATAATGCTTGCAATATGTTCATATGTGAGTCTTGCTGCACCGTTTTATAGTTGTGTTTGCTTCAAACAACCTTGCTAGCCTAGCCTTATATTGAGAGGGATTACTTCTCGTGCATCCAAATCCTTGAGCCAAAATCCATGCCAATTGTGTCCACCATACCTACCTACCACATGGTATTTTTTCTGCCATTCCAAGCAAATACTTCATGTGCTACCTTTAAACAATTCAAAAGCTATTATCTCTTATTTGTGTCAATGTTTTATAGCTCATGAGGAAGTATGTGGTGTTTATCTTTCGATCTTGTCATTTACTTCGGACAGACTTTCACCAATGGACTAGTGGCATATCCGCTTATCCAATAATTTTGCAAAAAGAGCTGGCAACGGGGTTCCCAGCCCCAATTAATTAACTTGCATTAATAATTCTCTTCACATGTTTTGCTCTGATTAATTAGTAAGCAACTTAATTTTGCAAATAGACACTCCTCCATGGTATGTGAAATGTTGGAAGGCACCCGAGGATTCGGTTAGCCATGGCTTGAGAAAGCAAAGGTTGGGAGGAGTGTCATCCATAAATAAAAAAAACTAAACTAAAGTACATGTGTAAACAAAAGAGAAGAGGGATGATCTACCTTGCTGGTAGAGATAACGTCCTTCATGGGAGCCGCTCTTGAAAGTCTGGTTGATAAGGTGGTTAGAGTACCCGCTACCATTCGTTGACAACAACATACACCTCTCAAAACTTTATTTTTATGCTCTCTTTATGTTTTCAAAATAAAAGCTCTAGCACAAATATAGCAATCGATGCTTTCCTCTTTGAAGGACCATTCTTTTACTTTTATTGTTGAGTCAGTTCACCTATTTCTCTCCATCTCAAGAAGCAAACACTTGTGTGAACTGTGCATTGATTCCTACATATTTGCATATTGCATTTGTTATATTGCTTTGCATTGACAATTGTCCATGAGATATACATGTTACAAGTTGAAAGCAACCGCTGAAACTTAATCTTCCATTGTGTTGCTTCAATGTCTTTACTTTGAATTTATTGCTTTATGAGTTAACTCTTATGCAAGACTTATTGATGCTTGTCTTGAAAGTACCATTCATGAAAAGTCTTTGCTATATGATTCAATTGTTTACTCATGTCATTTACATTGTTTGGATCGCTGCATTCATTACATGTGTTTACAATAGTATGATCAAGGTTATGATGGCATGTCACTCCAGAAATTATCTTTTTTATCGTTTACCTGCTCGGGACGAGCAGAAACTAAGCTTGGGGATGCTGATACGTCTCCGACGTATCGATAATTTCTTATGTTCCATGCCACATTATTGATGATATCTACATGTTTTATGCATACTTTATGTCTTATTTATGCATTTTCTGGAACTAACCTATTGACGAGATGCCAAAGGGCCAGTTCCTGTTTTCTGCTGTTTTTGGTTTCAGAAATCCTAGTAAGGAAATATTCTCGGAATTGGACGAAATCAACGCCCAGGGTCCTATTTTTCCCGGAAGCATCCAGAACACCCGAGAGTCGCCAGAGGGGGGCCACACAGGCCCCAGATGATAGGCCGGCGTGGCCCAGACCCTGGCCGCGCCGCCCTATAGTGTTGTCGCCCCGTTGACCTTCTGACACCGCCTCTTCGCCTATAAGAAGCCCCTCGACCTAAAACCTCGAGACGGAAAAGCCACGGTACGAGAAACCTTCCACAGCCGCCGCCATCGCGAAGCCAAGATCTGGGGGACAGGAGTCTCTGTTCCGGCACGCCGCCGGGACGGGGAAGTGCCCCCGGAAGGCTCCTCCATCGACACCACCGCCATCTTCATCAACGCTGCTGTCTCCCATGAGGAGGGAGTAGTTCTCCATCGAGGCTCGGGGCTGTACCGGTAGCTATGTGGTTCATCTCTCTCCCATGTACCTCAATACAATAATCTCATGAGCTGCTTTACATGATTGAGATTCATATGAGTTTTGTATCACTATTTATCTATGTGCTACTCTAGTGATGTTATTAAAGTAGTTTTATTCCTCCTGCACGGTGTAATGGTGACAGTGTGTGCATCCGTGTTAGTACTTGGCGTATGCTATGATTATGATCTCTTGTAGATTATGAAGTTAACTATTGCTATGATGGTATTGATGTGATCTATTCCTCCTATATAGTGTGAAGGTGACAGTGTGCATGCTATGTTAGTACTTGGTTTAGTCGTGTTGATCTTTCATGCACTCTAAGGTTATTTAAATATGAACATTGAATTGTGGAGCTTGTTAACTCCGGCATTGAGGGTTCGTGTAATCCTACGCAATGGTGTTCATCATCCAACAAGAGTGTAAAGTATGCATTTATCTATTCTGTTATGTGATCAATGTTGAGAGTGTCCACTAGTGAAAGTATGATCCCTAGGCCTTGTTCCTAAATACTGCTATCGCTGCTTGTTTACTGTTTTACTGCGTTACTACTGCTGCGTTACTACTGCTTGTTTACTGTCCTGGGCAAAGCACTTTTCTGGTGCCGTTGCTACTACTTATTTATACCACCTGTATTTCACTATCTCTTCGCCGAACTAGTGCACCTATTAGGTGTGTTGGGGACACAAGAGACTTCTTGCTTTGTGGTTGCAGGGTTGCATGAGAGGGATATCTTTGACCTCTTCCTCCCTGAGATCGATAAACCTTTGGTGATCCACTTAAGGGAAAACTTACTGCTGTTCTACAAACCTCTGCTCTTGGGGGCCCAACACTGTCTACAGGAAAAGGAGGGGGGCGTAGACATCACTCGTCAAGATTCCTCTTTTGGAACCGACACAGCGGCCCACCTTGGTCGATGAATATCCTTCATGGGCCCCAAGTTGAGCTGCTAGAGGTAGCACAATACTAGGGTTTGTTCGGTTTTAGAACCGAATGGAACGGAATGGAATCAAGTCATTCCTTAGGACGATTCCTGCGTTCGTTTCTGGGATGGAACGGAACCAACGCGTTCCTCAAAAAGCGAATATTCGCTGTAGATCCGGAACGAGCCCGTCCGGATGAATCGGTCGAACGAAGTGGAACGCGCTCTATCATCGGGCTAATCCCTTCTTCCCCGCTTATCTCTCTCCCCTCGACCTCCCCTCTCTCCCCTCGACAGGAACGTGGCGGACAGCGGACGGGCATGGCGCGGAGGCGGCCTCCCCTCTCTCCCCTAGACCGGCCCGAGGCGGACGGAGCAGCGCGGCCGCGCCAGGCGAGCAACGCCGACGGACCGGGGCAGGCGCGGACGGGGAGGAGAAGGGCGGCCTTCCGTGCTCGCGGCCAGGACGGCGGGGCCCAGCGGCGCGGCGGCCAGCGAGGTCCCCCTCATCCAGGCCACGGTGGAGACGAAGCCTAAATTAGGCCAATTATTGCTAATCCCTTTAAATTAGGCTAATTATTTGGATGTTTAGATTAATTACATTTGGTTCCATTCTATGCTTTCTCAAATCAACCGAACATGAGGATGGATGGAATGGGATGGGATGGAATGGAATGGAACCATTCCATTCCATTCCACCTCGTCCCAAAAATGAACACATCCCTAGTTACCCGAAGGATAATGCCCACGTCAGCAGGTTTCCCGGCGTGAACACACTCAAATACCCACCTCAACACATCATCCTTTGTTGCACCTCATGCTTGGTTGTACTTTGTACTTCCGATATGGATCCCAAATCCAAGCTTGGATGCATACTCATTGTACACTTCCTACGCAACTTTGAGGTCATCGAATACCATACCAACATAAGGTACCAATGGAAGCAAAGAAATTTCATCGCCATTTTCTTCAGCAACATTTGGAGCATTCCCACTCAATGGGCTTTGTAGTCCAAGTAAAAACTGAGCCGCATCATTGGTTTCTGGCGCAACATTAGCCTGTCCGCCTGGCTCCTGGTTCAGACCAAACTTCGAGAGGATGCTGTCGTGTCAGCCACAAAACCCTGCAAAAATAACATATTTTTTTCAATTATAATTTGTCAACAGCAAACCATCATGCATATTATTAATCAATGATGATTCGAACATTTTATTTTTGTTATGTTTCACAAATACAGTAGCAAGCTTGCATGAAGCAACATGGTTTCATGCATCTATTTGTCGATCTCAATGACTTTTTTTGTCATGTACCTAACTGTAATGTAGCAAATTATCATGACCACAATTCATTCTAGCTAGTGTTGTGTGTTGTCAATGTACGTTATGCTACATCAATCAATTATTTAGCAGAAAACAGTGATCCTTTAATGCATGCAAGTTTTTTTTGTAGGTACTGCTTTTATGTTCAACACCATTATGTTTCTATGTACCAAATGATACATCTTCAGAGAAACAACATTTTTAATCATCAACCAAATTTGTGCATTAGCGCTCGTAGGATGGAATTCGTACATAGAAACAACCAGTAGCATGATAAATCATGGGCAGCGTTGACGGTAACATGAGAAATAATCACCACAATATTTGTGTGCAGCAACAAATCTAATACTAGTAGGAGGAAATCTAACAGTAGCAGAAGAAAATCACCATAAATTCAAACAAAAATATGACGAAACCACTAGCGGCAAAGGGTATTTAAACTCACTGATGGAGCTGGCTCTTCAATCTCCGGGTTCTAGGTGTAAAATAGTGGCGGATTGTTACGGCGGCCTGGATTTCCTTGTAGCGAAGGTCCTCCGATGCCACTGCTCGATGATCCAGTTGTTTGACGCTGTCGTAGAGCCGGAATGGAGCTGGGGCTTGATCCAACTTGTGGAGCGTGTTGCTGCGGCCGATGGTTCTCTCTAATGGGTACAAGACATAGTGAGTATGTGCACTATCGTGGGCCGCTGGTGAGTGCTGCAGGTGGCGCTGCCGCAACGGGTGTCGTACCCGCCGTCACTGAGCATCCGCGTCACGAGAGCTCCGCCCGATACCCCCCTTGTATTTTTTCTGTGTTTCAGTTTTTGCTGCATTACTTGATGAGTTTGCTGCAAAGTGCAACCAATGAAGCATACGCGGGGCGGGGTTGGTAGTTCACATATCAGACGAACCAAATTGACTCGATCCGACAACTGGTAACCTAGGAGATTGGGGATTTGATCCACTGGGGGACGTTCAGCGCTGGCCTAACAAAATGACAGCTGGCAGATTTTGGAGCTTTGAAATTTTGCACTGTTTACTACTTTACATGTCAGATTTTTTCATTTTGCGAGGTGAGATTTTTTCGTGTTTACAGATTAGATTATTTCCTACATCCAGAAATTCTCCTCTGAATTTTTTGAAACTTTGAAATGCTATTGTTTGAATCATTCAAAAAAAACGAGCTCGACATAGCCCCTGCTCCAAAAATCTGTACTCATGATTTGCTAGGCTATTTTAACCTATCAAAACATAATTTATATCGGAACATAAGTTGATGAGCAGTGAATGTGTATGTCAGGCAATGTGTGAGTTTATGATCTAGGTTTGAGGATATCAGGAAGATGATGAGTAGTGAAATAAATGGGCAAAATAAGGCTAGACATGATTATGCATGACGATCTCAGAGCTTTAAGCATTGTTGTCGCTCCACATCGATGTAACATGCCAGTGATATCCTATCTAACAGAATGAGTTTAGCTACAATGAAAAAAAGGATTCCAGTAGATTTTTTTTACTAAATTAGGTAATATGTATCACAAATACACAAGCGGTAAGTAACATGTGAAATTTTCCCTTTAGATCTAATCATCAGAAAAGTTTATACGGAACTAAAGATCTAATTTTCTAGTTGTAGACGCTTTTGTTGATCTATATCAGCCCAATGCATATGATTGGCTCACTAGGATTAAGGATGGATGAAGAAGGTTCTCCCGGAATACACAGCTCGATGAGGAATCCGGTTCATTCCTCAAAAAAGATGCGTCGTGGTCATATTGTATGCCAAATTGGGCGGAGGAGATGAGATATATGCTAACTCCGTTGCTGACGAGGAACAAGGTTCCGGATGCCAAGGACATTAACCTACGCACTTGAGTTCAGTCACTATAGTCTTCTTAATATGTCCCCATAAAGTTCTCTAGTTATTTCGATGCCTTTCTGAACAACAGCATAAAGTCAATTGATTCAGGCAAGTGGACAGTGGGTCTGTGGTAAATCCACGGCCAGCATTTTCTAAAGCGGGAATGTATGGTTGAGTTTTGATATTCTTTTTCCTCACAAAAAAGATATCATTTTCCTAATATGATAAATTCGGTAAACTATTGTATCTTCTTAATACTAATATATTCTCTTTATCAAAAAATATTCTCCATGATATCAATCATTGCGAAGATGAAATACCACCAAGACTTTGGTAAAGAGACTGACATGAGCAAGGATACTACCACTCGTTCACCTACACAAACATAATTACTACCAATAAAGGTTTTTAGAAGCATGTTGAGTCGTCTATACAAAAATATGGAAAGCCGTGAGCGGTGAATATAAGTGGCTGGAATGATGCCCTAAAGCTGCAAGACGATCACTACGGGAAAATCAGGCACTGCCGTGCAGCCTATCATTGCCGTGAGGCACCTCTTTGCCGTGCGCCGCAAGAGGCACGCACGGCAAAGACTATATGCACGGCAAAGTTACAGGGTGGCGCACGGCAAAGTTACAGAGCACGGCAAACTCATCAGTGCCGCACGGCAACGTTCCCTCGCACGGCAAAGTCCCTCAAACGCTCACGGCAAAGAAGCCACGACGGCAAAGCCAATAAACGCCGCACGGCAAAGAAACTATGCTCGGCAAAGGACTGGGACATTGCCGTGGGCCTACCTTTGTCGTGAGGCCAGAAAAAGTGCACGGCAAAGCCGCTTTTGCCGTGCGACTCCTTCTTTGCCGTGCGACATACTTCATTTTATTTGTTTCTCTTTCTATTTTATTTCATCTAATACTTATATTTATTTTTTTATTAGTTTTACTTTTTGATGACTATTTATTAGTGTTACTTAAGACAATGTGCAATACAAAATTACTCTCCATGTTCATCCCCCACATATATCAGGGTTTCGGAGCAATTAATACGCGCTTCGGAAAATCTGCCTAGGGCGCGGCCGTGCGGTGCAAACTGTCGACGCGCACGGCAAAGGCGCTGTTGCCGTCGGATTCGTTGCCGGCCATATTTTGCCGTGCGTGCACGCACGGCAAAGGCTTTGCCGTGCATTTAGGCGCCTTTGCCGTGCAATTGGCCGCACGGCAATGCCTCCTTTTCCCGTAGTGGATGAACCATAAAATCTTCACCATAATATCGAGAAAAGATTCTAACTCCACAAACAAACAAACCAACAAAAGCAACATAACACAATAACATAACATTTTTGAAGATCGAATCTGCGAGGACACAAACTTCAAACTACATAGGTACCACCAGAAAAAATACTAGTGCATTTATGCGAAGAAACAAGACAACCACTACTAGGATGGTGTCCACAAACACCAAACTCTGTAAGAGCATCTCCACCGGCAGCCCCCCAAATAGGCACCGATAGGAGCGCTGGCATCTCCGTTGGGGGACGTCGGCACTGCATCCTCTAATTGGGGGAGTTGTTCCCACACCGGCGCCCCCAAAACGGCGGTCCCGATAGATGTTTTGAATTAAAATTATAAACAAATGCATAGAAAATTGAATAAGAAATATTTTATTCCACAAACTAATACATAATTGGGAATGTGGTTTACATGAAGATATAGTTTGGAACATGGTTTTCCACAAACTAATACATAGTTTGAACCATGGTTGACACAAATATAAAATATTGCAAAAAACACTAAACCTAACTAGACCGATCATCGCAGGTTTCGTGTGTTCGCTGCCAAGAAAAAACACTCGAGGGCACACCCAGTCACCCAAACTGGAAAATCCAGCTGGCGAGGGTGCCCCTGTTGGTTCTTTCGAGGAAGAACATCCAAAAACATGCATGCCGATATTCGCTGCGAAGAAGCAACACTCGTCAGTCGTCGTCCTCCTCGGCGCTGTCGCCGTGGTAGTTCTGGCGGCAACGCGTCTCGTCAAACACCTTGACGATCATGTCCCTGTCACCAAAGTAGGAGAACACGAGCACGAAGCCGGCTTGGAGGCTGTGGTGGCGCGCGAACTGCTCCCAGCCGATGTGGAGGTACATCTTGCCGCGCGCGTCGTAGATCACGTCCACGATCCGCCGGTAGTAGCCGCACGCAGCCTCCCGCAGATGCAGCATGCCTGGGCGGTCGTCGCCGGCGACGAAGTTGTCGAAGGTGTCCGGCAGCCTCTGGATGCCGCGTGGGTCGCCCTTGAGGACGAGGACGAACTCGAACAGAACGGGCCCCTCCTCGTCCATGTCCGACGATGAAGACGACGGCGTCGCAGGCGACGGCGTGCGTGCACCTCTGCCGCGGCCACGGCCACGACCACAGCCACGGCCACGACCACAGCCACGACCTCGGCCTCGACCAGACATGGCGTCGTCTTTTCAAATGGTGGCGGCTAGGGTTGGGGAGAGATGCGCTAGGATTTGTGTGAGAGAGGGACGATGAGACGCAGACGTTTTTATAGGCTAGCTAGAGGGAGGCGGGGGAGCGGTGGTGCTCATTAACGACGGCACGAAGAGCAAGGCGCACGCGACGGGACGGTTCGCTGCGCGTCTGCAGAAACTGCACCGCCGCTGCGCCCCAATAACTCCCGTCGCGAGGTAGGCGACGGTTAGGTTAAAATTGAATGAGCCGCCGACGCGTCAGCCCCGCCACTCCCCGCTGGCGTCGAGTTTTGGGATGTGTGGCTGACAGGCGGCTCCCACGCCCAAAAATTTCAGCTTCGCGGGGCGCCGGCGCGCCCGATTCGCGCCCATGGCGAATGGACCAGCACGGGGTTACCGGCGATTCTATTGGGCTCCAAAATTGGCCGGCACCGTTTGCAGCGCCGGTGCGAGCCCATTTTCACTCCCGGCCCTCAAAAAGCTATCGGGGTTGCTATCGGCGGCATCGGTGGAGATGCTCTAAGATCCAAGGTCTCCCAACGACTCAGCACTAAAATGGTAGCCAGAGGCGAGAGGATTGGACATCTGTGACGGGTGTTCTTCAAAACCCTAGATGACCGCTTCGCAAGAGGTCTGTAAGGGCGTCTCCAGCGGCGCGACGCAAATGGTCTCTCAGCGACCGTTTTCGTCCGCCGTGACCGAAAATGCATCTGGGGCCTGCTCCAGCGGGGCGACGCAAAGTGACCGGGCCGTCCGCGGAGACGCAAACCTGGCCCAAATATGCGCCAGGTTCGCGTCTCCGCGGACGCTCGGCTGTCGCGCGGAGTGTCCGCCGAAAAAGACGTAGGACCCGCGCGTCAGTGGCAGGAGGCCGATATTATTCCCGCCACTGGCCATTCCCCACGCGAAATTGCAAACTAGACCGGCGCGAGCAGTCCAAAAGCAATGGACGTCCTCGCCGCCGCAGCCACCGCCATGGATGCGGAGCAAATCCTCGCACCCGCCACCGCCCCACACTCCCCCGTAGCCACGACCATAGCCACAATGGAGGCTGCAGCTCCGGTGGAAGCAAAGCGGGCCGCCACCGGCAGCGGCCGGGAGGCAAAGCCGAAGGCGGCAAAGAAGGTGCTCTCCACGGAGGAGAAAATCATCGAGGCCGTGAAGCGTCGCGGCCGGCGCAAGAACCAGAAGATCAAGACTGCCGCGGTCGCCAACCAGCAGGCCTGGCAGATGCAGATCAAAGTCGGCGTCGCGCAAGTAGCTCTCCATCCGAGCTTAGCGGAGGGCTACATGCTCGTCAAGAAAGAGGGGATGGCCGGCGTCGCGCCTCCGGCCTCGTCGGTGAGCTCGGTAAGTTCCCAGCTGCGCCCTGGAACTCCCGCTCCCTTGCAGGGCCACGCGGCGTCGCGGTTCGCCTCCGGCCTGCCGCCGGTGAAGTTGTCCGGGGCGGCGGTTCCCGACCTCAACCGGACGCCTAGAAGCGGTGACTCCTGCCCGGGCGCGAGACAGAAGACGCGACAGGTGCCGGAGGAGAGCATGCCACAGCCCCGCATCCTGTTCGACGAAATGGCGCTGATGACCCACAAGTATAGGGGGTGTATCGTAGTACTTTCGATAAATAAGAGTGTCGAAGCCAACGAGGAGCAGAAGGTGTTGGCAAGCAGTTTCGACGAAGGATTCAGTGTAAATGCTCACAGACAAGTATTCAGGGGGTTTTGATATAGCAGACAAATAAAATAGAAGTAAGTAAAATGCGAGAGTAATAATTGCAGCGAGTGGCCCAATCCTTTTTAGCACAAAGGACAAGCCGGTTTGTTTACTTATGATGACCAAACGTTCTTGAGGACACACGGGAATTTAGTATAGTGCTTTCGCTTCATATAGTTGATTAATCTTCATTGTTTTGATAAGTGTTGTGTGGGTGAACCTATGCTAATGCACCGCCCTTCCTAGGACTAATACATACTTGTGATTAAACCCCTTCCAAGCATCTGCAAATACAAGAAAGTAATTAAGATAAATCTAACCACAACCTTAAACTCTGAGATCCTGCTATCCCTCATGCATCGACATACCAACGGGGGTTCAGGTTGCTGTCACTCCGGCAACCCCGCAATTAGCAAACGAATACAAGATGCATTCCCCTAGGCCCATAAAGGTGAAGTATCATGTAGTCGACGTTCACATGACACCACTAGAAGAATAACACCACAACTTAAATATCAAACCATTAAATATTACTCAACATAGTTCACTACTAACATTTAGACTTCACCCATGTCCCCAAGAACTAAACGAACTACTCAGAAGACATCATATGGAACATGATCAGAGGTGATATGATGATGAATAACAATCTGAACATAAACCTTGGTTCAATGGTTTCACTCAATAGCATCAATAACAAGTAGTAATCAACACCGGGAGAGTTTTCCCTATGAAATATTCAAGATTCAACCCTAGATGTTACAGCGGAGACGAGGTGCAGCGGTGGAGATGATGGTGTCGGTGGTGGAGATGATGATGATGATCCCAATGAAGTCCAGCTCGATGGCAGTGATCATGGCGACGATTTCCCCCTCCGGGAGGGAATTTCCCCGGCAGATTTCAGCCTGCCGGAGAGCTCTTTTCTCTCTGGTGTTTTCCGCCCCGCAGAGGCGGCTGTGTCTATTCTCGATCGTCCTCCTCCGCTTAGGGTTTTCGGGGGATGACGTACGTGAAGGAGAGATGGCTGAGGGGGTCGTGGGCCCCCTCCCCACAAGGCGGCGCGCCAGGCCTGGTGGCCGCGCCGGCCTATGGGGGGGGGCCATGGTGGCAATCCTCAGTCTCCCCTTTTGGCTGGCTCCATCATCTGGCGAAATAGGAGCTTCGATATATTTTCCATCAATTGTTGATCTTCAGAAATATTGTATCCTGACGGTGCTTTTTCCAGCAGAATCCTGACTCCGGTGAGTAATTCTCCAATAATCATGAAACATGCAAAATAGGTGAAATAACATAAGTATCATCTCTAAATATGAAATATATCAATGAATAACAGTAAATTATGATATAAAATAGTGATGCAAAATAGACGTATCAACTCCCCCCAAGCTTAGACCTCGCTTGTCCCTAAGCGAAACTGAACTCGGTAAACAAGACCACATGTTTATGGAGTGAAGAGTCGGTAAATGAAATACGGACAAGAAGCATCACATTAATTCACACAAGACATTCTAGTGAACAACTTCCTCATATAACTCAACTTGAGACAAATAAAGGGAAATCACAAATAAAGGTGCATAGGAAATCATAATTGGTGATGGCAAACTTCGTTCTTGGTCAAAGAACAATTAACAGATTGTACTTATCTTTCGAGCATAAATAACCTTCAAAGTCATATTCATTGATACGTCAACAACGTATCTATAGTTTCTTATGTTCCATGCTAGTTTTATGACAATACCTACATGTTTTATTCATACTTTATATCGTTTTGATGCATTTTCCGGCACTAACCTATTAACAAGATGCCGAAGCGCCAGTTCCTGTTTTCTGCTGTTTTTGGTTTCAGAAATCCTACACAGGAAATATTCTCGGAATTGGACGATACAAAAGGCCACGTTCCTATTTTTCCAGGGGCTTCACGGAGTCCGAAGGAGGGACGAAGGGGGGCCGCGAGGAGCCCACACCCAAGGGGGGCGCGGGCCACCCCTTGGCCGCACCGCTAGGTGGGGACCCCACCTCGGGACTCCACCGACATCGCCCCTTCGCCTATATATGCTCCCAGATGTGAACACCCTAAATCATCAAGTCATATTCCACGAAGAGTTCCGTAGCCGCCGCCATCACGAAGACAAGTTTCGGGGGACAGAAGTCTCTGTTCCGGCACGCCGCCGGGACGGGGAAGTGCCCCCGGAGTCATCTCCATCGACACCACCGCCATCTTCATCGCCCTTGCTGTCTCCCATGATGAGGAGGGAGTAGTTCTCCCCCGAGGCTGAGGGCTCTACCGGTAGCTATGTGGTTCATCTCTCTCTCCCATGGTGTGATCTTTATGTGATCATGAGCTTTGTATCACAATTAATCTATGTGCTACTCTAGTGATGTTATTAAAGTAGTCTATTCCTCCTCCATGATGTAAAGGTGACAGTGTGTGCATCATGTAGTACTTGGCGTAGGTTATGATTGTAATCTCTTGTAGATTATGAAGTTAACTATTACTATGATAGTATTGATGCGATCTATTCCCCCTTTCATAGCTATTGGTGACAGTGTGTATGCTATGTTAGTACTCAGTCTAAATTGCAACGGTCTATTATGCACTCTAGAGGTTACTTTAATATGAACTCCGTGAAGTTGTGGAGCTTGTTTACTCCGGCTTGAGGTGTGCTTTTATAGCCCTACACAATGAATGGTGTTTGTTATCCAACAAGAGAGTGTTTGAAAGTAGCACAAGTGAAGAGAAGTTATTTATTTATGCGATCATTGTTGAGAGTGTCCACTAGTGAAAGTAAGATCCCTAGGCCTTATTTCTAAGCATTGAAACACCGTTTCCAACAAGTTCTGCTACATGTTTGCTTGCTGCCATTTTTATTTCAGATTGCAATTACTACTTACAATCATCCATATTACTTGTATTTCACTATCTCTTCGCCGAACTAGTGCACCTATACATCTGACAAGTGTATTAGGTGTGTTGGGGACACAAGAGACTTTTTGTATCTTAATTGCAGGGTTGCTTGAGAGGGATATCTTTGACCTCTACCTCCCTGAGTTCGATAAACCTTGGGTGATACACTTAAGGGAAACTTGCTGCTGTTCTACAAACCTCTGCTCTTGGAGGCCCAACACTGTCTACAGGAATAGAAGCGTGCATAGACATCAAGCTATTTTCTGGCGTCATTGCCGGTGAGGTAAGGTAAAAGGTATTCACATCCTCCGACTACTAAGCTATTTCCTAGCACTGTTGCCGGTGTGTGAGTGCTCGAAGCTATTTCCTTTAGATCCTGCAATTATATCTTTTTGTTTCTTGTTTTTATTTTCACTAGTTAGGCTTAATGGAAAACAACAAAAAAATTAGAGATCTTTATGAACTTTATATTGAATTAGGACATGATGTGTTTGAAGAGAGAATTAAAAAACCCATGGAACTTTGTTTGCAAAATAGTTGTAGCAATGTTATTAGCATGAAATCTTTGAACACTATTATTTCTAATGCTATGGAAGAATTTAAGCTTGGGGAAGCTGGTTGTGATATTTTTAGTCCCCCAAGTTTTGAGGAGAAAATTTTCTTTGATGATACTTTGCCTCCCATTTATGATGATTACAATGATGACTATCATATTTTCAGTCCACCTACTATTGAGGAGGAAATTAATTATGATTACAATATGCCTCCTATATATGATGATTATGGTGATGAGAATAATAATGATAGCTATTTTATTGAATTTGCTCCCACTACAATTAATAGTAATGACTATGCTTATGTGGAGAGTAATAATTTTAGGCATGTAGCTCATGATAAGAATGTTTCATGTGATAGTTATATTGTTGAATTTGTTCATGATGCTACTGAAAGTTATTTTGAGAGAGGGAAACATGGTTATATGTATCTTAATAATATTAAGTTTCCCCTCTTTATGTTGAGAATGTTGAAGTTGCGCTTGTGTTGCCTTTCTATGCTTATTGCATTATGCTTACATGACTTGTTTATTTACAAGATTCCTTTTCATCGGAAGTGTGTTAGACTTAAAAGTGTTTCTTATTTTCTTTTAATGCTCTCTTTTGCTTCAACTCTTATTTCTTGCTAGTGCATCATTAAAATTACTGAGCCCATCTTAATGGATATAAAGAAAGAACTTCTTGGGAGATAACCCATGTTTTATTTTGCTACTGTTTTGTTGTGTCTTGGAAGTTGTTACTACTGTAGCAACCTCTCCTTATCTTTATTTTATTGCATTATTGTGCCAAGTAAAGTCTTTGATAGTAAAGTTGATACTAGATTTGGATTTCTGCGCAGGAACAGATTTTTAGCTGTCACGAATTTGAGTAGATCTCTCTGTAGGAGACTCTAAAAATTCTGCCAAAATTCATGCGTGTTCCTCAGATATGTACTCAACTTTCATTCAATTTGAGCTTCTTCATCTGAGCATGTAGTGCGTCAAAAAAATTCGTTTTTACGGACTGTTCTGTTTTGACAGATTCTGCCTTTTATTTCACATTGCCTCTTTTACTGTGTTGAATGGATTTCTTTGTTCCATTAACTTTCAGTAGCCCTGGGTAATGTCCCGAAGTGTTGGGAATGATTGTGTCCTCACGCTTCGGCTCTGGCGACTCGGGGGGCGACTGGGTGCTCGCCCCCCCGGAGCGTCGTCCCCGCCGCGCCGCCCGCCGCCCTGGGGGCCGTCGGGTCCTGCGCGCTTCGCCGGCGCGTAAGGGGAACCGCTTTTCGCCCCTCGCCGCCGTCATCGCCGAGGCGGAGGGCTCGGAGGAGGAGATTTCGGAGGTGGAGTCCTGGGATCCAGAAGAGGTGGCGGTGAGGCTTCTGCCCCACTCTCCGGCGAGCCGTGGGCGGCTCTGGCCAGATCTGGTGGTTGGTTCGCCGTCGGGGCTCGTCCTTGGCTCCTCGCGGGAGAGGAGCCTCTCGCCGGCGCCGCCCCCGCCGCTCGCGTCGCCGTCACATTTTCCTCCGCTTCCTGGTTCGGCGCCCTTGGGAAGGGACCTCTCAGTTGCTGGTCCGAGGTGCACTGGATCTGGTCTGGTCCGCATCGGCGCGCTGGTGCTGGAGCTCCCTTCGGCCCTGGGGCGGCCGGAGGCGAGCGGGACGCCGCCGCGCCTAGGGTTTGCCCCTGCATCAGACGTGCTAGCGCTGGGTGCCGCTGGGCCTGCTGGGCCGGCCCATGCGTTGGTTGGGGCCTCCGCGGCCCTGTTGCGGCCTGGTCAGGGATCGGACGTTAGGTCTGGCCCGGTCCTTGGTGCGGTTGGACCAGTTCCAGCGGGTACCCCTGGGTTGGACTCGTTGGATGCGCGCCACGTCGCCCTTCTGAAGATGGCCGGTTGGGAGGCTATAGGGTTCCCCGGTGGGACGGTTCTACCCCTCAGCCGCCGGTATTTAAGTGGATCTGGCTCCCTCCCCATACCCTAGATCCTTCATTTGGCTTCCCTGCCTCCACCTCAGACGTCCGCCGCAACCTCGCCACCGCCAAGTACTTGTCCACCCACCCGTCTCCGGCGTTCGTGTCCCTCTTCTTGTCGCCATGGAGAGGGATAGGAACTCCCACGGCAAGCGCCCCTTCGAGGAGTTCAACAAGGGCTACGCCCGCTCCCGCGACCAAGATCTCCGTCAATGGCTGGACAGGGAGCAGGAAGAACATCGCCGGCAACAGCGTCAGCGTGACCGCGAGGCGGAGCGTGCGAGCTCCTCGTCCTGGCGTTCCGAGGGGGAACGGCCACGACAGGAATCGCGTGCGCCTCCTCCGCCGCTGCCTCCCCCCGTGGCCGTGACTCTGGGCGGAACGCGGGCAGAAGGCCTCTGCGTCAACCTCAAGGGACTCCTGGGGAGGCTCCTAGCTCGGGGCAGGTCACCGGCCCAGGGGGGTCTGGGGTGCCCAACCAAGATGCGGCTCATATCACGTGCTACAACTGCGGCAAGCAGGGACACGTCCAGGCCGCCTGCTTCGATGAAGCCTTCTGTGTCAACTGTAAGAAAGTGGGGCATCTTTCCGCCATGTGCGCAACAGTCTCCAAGGCGCTGGCTCCCTTCTGGGCAGGCTTTGGTGGCGGGCGCCCAGGCTTCTGCTGCCTTGAAGTTCCTGATGAAGAGCTTCAGAAGCCAGCCTCCAACTCTGCTACAGTTATCCTTGGGGGCGGGCAACTGTCTGCAGAACAGGTGGAGGACGAGTTTAAGGATCTGGTGGATGAGAACTGGGATTGGCAGGTGCGCCAGCTTGGCCCAACGGACTTTGCTGTGGTCTTCCCATCAAAAGAGAGCCTGCGTATTGCTATCCGTGGGGGCGGTCTTACCTTGCCCTGCACAAAGCTCAAGGCCATTGTCACTATTCCGCTTGGCGACCCTCTCGCTGCTGAAACTCTGGAGGAAGTTTGGGTCAAGCTGCTGGGCGTGCCTCCCCCCTTCCGCCATGCTGATCGCCTCCTCCTCTCTACTCGTGAGGTGGGACGCCCTATCGGGGTGGACGTGGCCTCGCTGGCCCACCCGGATGCACCTGTGCGTATGTCCTTCGGCTGCCGCAAAGGGGATCTGCTGCCCGATCACATCACCCTCTTCGTCAACATGCAAGGCTACCGAATCCAAGTTATACGAGAAGCTCAGACAGTCCAAGACTCACCACCGCACGACCTACCGAAGTTCCCCCCTGGTGATGGTACAGAGGACAAGGAAGAGGACTATGAGGAGACTGATGAGGAACGCTGGGACGGGCGGAGGGGACGCCACGCTCACAAGGCTTCGCGCGGCTCGGCTTCTGCTCCGGGTGCGGGCGGGAAAGGCCCCCGAAAGTCCGTGCCCTTGGGCTCCTCCCCTGTCTCGCTGTCGGCCTGCCTCCCGCTCAATGCTAAGGACCTCAGCCCCCAGATTGCAGCCTCAGCTCGCAGTCAGTACGGGTCCAACTTGACCCCCACAGGCAATATCTTCCCGCTGGTGGCACAAATCATCAAATCCGCTCTGCCGGCGGCTCCCGTAGTAGGTCTCCAATCTCCGGTCGGCTCTCTCAGCATTGATACCCTCTGTGAGGAACTTTCTGAAGACCCCACTCCGGTCGGTCGCGTCTCCCCTACGCCGGGCAAAGCCATGAACCTTTCCTTGGAGGAGCGTGAGGAGGTGGGATGGTCCAGTCCATCACAGGGTGCTTCTGACCAGGAATCCTTGCGCAACAGCGAACAGAGGAGCAAGTTGAACCATGATCGCCCCACCCGGAAGCTCATGCTGGAGGCGGCTGCTGCAGCTCCCAACACCTCTCCACCCCCGGCCCTCGCTCTCCACCAGGCCCCGGCCATCAGCAACGCCAACACCTCAGAGGGACAGCTTCTCCTTCTGGATGCCCCCATCCCGGCGCTTGGGGCGCCGGTGGCTCAAGGCCCTCGTTCCAAGGCTTCCTCGGCGGAGGCTTTGCGCAAGAGTGCGCGATCCAAAGGAACCAGTGATGGGCCGGTCCTGGAGCGGGCCATCCGTGCCACGGCGGACAAGAACAACCTCGCCAAGAGCGTCATCGACACGGCTACTCCTTCATCGGTAACCCCCGCTCCAGGTACTTTCCCCTCCCCTGCCGATTTTGTTGCTTTTCAAGATTCCTCCTTGGCCCATCTGCTCAAGGTGGCCAAGGATAGTTGTATTATGTTCAAATCCACGGAAGGGTCACCAGCGCAAGCGGTGGCTCATCTCCAGGCTCGTGAACGCGGACAAGCGGAGCTTTTGGCAGCTAGGCGTAGACTTGAAGAAGAAGAGGCCAAGGCTAAGGAAGAGGCAGCTCGAGAAGAGTTGCAACAAGGCAAGGCTGGCGGTGGTCCAGAGGCTGGCTCCAAGGGGGAGCCACCCTCTGGCGCTGGTAATCCCGCTCTCAAGGGTGCAGTGGGGGATCCATCTTCGGTCTCGGGCAAAGCCAAGAAGTCTCTTGTTTCTAAGCGGCGAGCTGCTCGTAGGCCCACTCCCGTGGGTCATAGATCTGTCACCCGCCAAGCACGGGCTTTGAGCAGAGTGTCCCAATGAGAGCCCGTTTCTGGAACATTTGAGGGTTCGGCCGACGGGGGAGGCGAACGCTGCTGAAAGAGTACCTCCGGTTGCATCGTATTGACTTAGTTCTCCTGCAAGAAACCATCAAACAGGATTTCACGGACGCCGAGCTTGCAAGCCTTGAAGTGGGCGAGAAATTCTTCTGGTCTTGGCTTCCAGCTAACGGCCATTTGGGTGGCATGCTGCTGGGAGTTAGGGACAGCTTGTTCGAGGTAGGAAGAATGGACAGGGGTCAATTCTTCCTTAGCCTGTCTGTTCTCCATCGGGTGTCCAACCAGAAGCTGGAGGTGATTGGTATCTATGGGCCTGCGGACCACGCTCGTTCCAGGGGGTTCCTGGAGGAGATTTCGGACAAGATTTCTAGGTGTACTCTTCCGATCCTCATGGGAGGCGACTTCAACCTTATCAGAGCTGCTGAAGATAAGAGTAATGACAATCTTAACTGGCCACTGATTCACTTGTTCAACAACACCATTGCCTCCTGGGCTTTGAGGGAGATCCCGCGCATGGGAGCACGGTTCACTTGGTCCAACCATCAACTCAATCCGGTCCGGTCTGCTCTTGACCGCGTGTTCGTGTCTGCCTCCATTGAAGCGATTTTTCCGCTGTGTTCCCTGTCTGCTGAGACCAGCCTGGGGTCTGATCATACGCCGCTTGTATTCGACAATGGAGAGGGTTTCCCAGTGCGTTCCAACATATTTTTCTTCGAAACAAGCTGGTTTGAGCGCCAGGAGTTTGTCCCCTTGGTTCAGCACTCTTGGAAGAGACTGTTGACCAAGGTGGGTGGCCGTGATATCATTGATTGGTGGAACTTCATGTCCTCTGGTCTTAGACAATTTCTAAGAGGCTAGAAGCAAAACCTTGGTAGGGATACCAAGGCTGAGAAAGCCGCTTTGCTGACCCAGATCGCTGAACTCGACGTGCTGGCGGACGCCACAGGCCTTGACGAGGATGCCTGGGCCTCGAGGTACCACCTGGAGGACCAGCTGCTTCATATCTACAGAATGGAGGAAGAGCACTGGCGGCAGCACGACAGAGTGAGGTGCGCGTTGCATGGTGATGAAAACATGGCCTACTTTCATGCCGTAGCCAATGGGAGAAGAAGAAAATGCAATATCTCTAAGCTACGGACTGACAACGGAACTATCTCGGAACCTAAATTGATCCAACAACACGTCTACGAGTTCTATAGGGACCTGCTCGGTTCCTCAGCTCCAAGGGTTTGTGGGCTGGCGCCTTCCTCCTGGGGTGAGGACGCTCGCGTGTCAGAGGAGGAAAATGTGGACTTGGTACGCACCTTCTCTGAATCTGAACTCGAGGACATTATCAAAGAGATGAAAACTGACACTGCTCCGGGGCCGGATGGCTTCCCCGTGGCTTTCTTCAAGCATTTCTGGCCTCAGATCAAACTTGGCATCCTGCACATCCTCAATGACTTTGTGCTGGGGCGCATTGACATTGCAAGGCTCAACTTTGGCATTCTGTCGCTCATCCCGAAAGTTCCTGGGGCGGAACAAATCTCACAGTACCGACCGATTGCCTTGATCAATGTTATCTTCAAGATTATTTCCAAAGCTTATGCCTCCAAGCTGGACCCTATCGCTCACAGAATTATTTCCGCGAACCAAACAGCCTTCATTAAGGGAAGAAACATCCTTGATGGCCCTCTTGCCCTCATGGAGATCATCCACGACATCCGGAAGAGGAAGCACAGTGGGGTGCTACTCAAGCTAGACTTTGAAAAGGCGTATGACAGGGTGAACTGGGACTTTCTGGGGGAAGTTCTCCGCTGTAAAGGTTTTGATGCAGGCTACATTCACAGGATTCTGCAGCTTGTATCTGGGGGGCAAACTGCTATCTCTATCAACAGTGAGGTGGGACCGTATTTTAGGAATAAGAGAGGGGTTAGTCAGGGAGATCCTCTCTCCCCTATGCTCTTCAATTTTATCGGAGAAGCGCTCTCTGGGATCTTATCTGCCGCTGCGTCGGCAGGCCACATCCATGTGTTAGTTCCACACTTTTTGCCAGGGGGTATCACGCACCTGCAGTACGCCGACGACACGCTTATCCTCATCCAGGGTTCGGACGAGGATATCGCGAACCTTAAGTTCCTCCTGATGTGCTTTGAAGATATGTCCGGGCTCAAAATCAACTATCACAAGAGTGAAGTGTTTGTCCTGGGGCATCGTTATAGCGAGAGAAACATCATTGCCAACAAGTTGAACTGCAAGCTCGGCAGCTTCCCGTTTATCTACTTAGGGCTGCCAATTTCGGACAGGAAACTTACGCTTGAGCAATGGCTTTTCTTGGTTAGGAAGCTTGCTACTAAGATTGAGCCCTGGTTCGGTAGACTTCTGTCCTCTGGGGGGAGGCTCATCCTTTCCAACTCCTGCCTTGATAATCTCCCAATTTTTGCGATGGGAATGTTCCTCCTGCATGATGGGATCCATGCCAGGTTTGACTCGCATCGGTCCAAGTTCTTTTGGGAAGGGGCAGGCCCAAAGAGGATATACCACCTGGTGAATTGGCCTTCGGTTTGCCGTCCCAAAGAGGTTGGGGGCCTAGGCTTGCTAAACACGAAGAAAATGAATTTGGCTCTTCTTCTCAAGTGGATTTGGAGGCTCTATCAGGATGAGGACACGACCTGGGCTCGAATCATCCGTGCTAAATACGGTGACGCTTCTGACTTGTTCTCGGGTTCAGGCCATGGTGGATCCCCCTTCTGGAAAAGCCTGCACAAAATCAAACATCTGTTTAAAGTTGGAGCAAAACATGAGGCCAGGAATGGCATCCGCACCAATTTTTGGAGGGATTGGTGGATTGGGAGGGGGCCCATCATTGATTCATTCCCTTTGCTCTTTTCCATCTGCGATAACCCAGACATCTCGGTGGCAGACGCCCTTCATCATCATGAGTTGCACATCCGCTTCCGGAGAACCCTTGATCAGGAAGGTTTGCGTCATTGGGGGGAGCTGCAGGGGATGCTAACCCCGGTGCTTCTTAGTTCAGGTCAAGACTTAGTGTCCTGGCACCTTGATCAAACTGTATCTTACACAGTCAAATCCATGTACGCCCAGCTCTCACAGGGCACGACAATTTCCCACGCTAAAGACATGTGGGACGCCAAGGTCCCTCTCAAAATCAAGATATTCTCGTGGCAACTGGCGCTTGACAAGCTGCCATCGGGTCAACAGATCCTTACCAGACACGGCCCTTCCAATGGCCTTTGTGCCCTATGTGGCGCACCGGAAGACGCAAGTCACATTTTCTTCGCCTGCTCTTTGGCGACGTTCTCTTGGTCGGTCTTTCGTCAGGTGCTAGGGTGCAACTGGTGCCCGGCCAATTTTGCGCAGTTCCACGCAATCCTCTCGGGTTTTTCGGGCTACCCTAGGAGGTTGTTGTGGGTGTTTTTCTTAGCTTAGTCTTGGGCTCCGTGGAATGTGCGCAACAAGCTTGCAATTGAAAAGAAACTTATTTCTAACCCAACTGACATTATTTACAAAATCATAATTTTTTTACAACTGTGGAGCCTAAAGGCCAAGGCAAGAGAAAAGGAGGGGCTAAGCTGGATGGCACGCGAGCTAAGGGAGATGTACGTGCAGCTCAAGCCACCGGCGGTGTGAAGAAGTAGGCTGTGGCTCGGGAGGGGTCCGGTCGTGCGAGTTATCACCATGCTTTCATATCTTAGTCAAAACTGTTTCCTGGTGTTATGCATGTTAGTTTCGAACGATGATGCGGCCAAGCTGTAAGGCCCAGCAGTTTGTAATCTTAACCTTGTTACCTTGTGGCTTTATTAATTTAAAGTCAGGCAATGCTGCCTGTTATCTAAAAAAACATGTGAATTTTTGATTATGCACTAACCCTCTAATGAGATTGTTTTGAGTTTGGTGTGGAGGAAGTTTTCAAGGATCAAGAGAGGAGGATGATATAATGTGATCAAGAAGAGTGAAAGGTCTAAGCTTGGGGATGCCCCCGTAGTTCATCCCTACATATTTCAAGAAGAATCAAGCATCTAAGCTTGGGGATGCCCAACGCATCCCCTTCTTCATCGACAACTTATCAGGTCACTTCTAGTGAAACTATATTTTTATTCTGTCACATCTTATGTGCTTTACTTGGAGCGTCTGTATCTTTTTATTTTTGTTTGTGTTTGAATAAATTCGGATCCTAACATTCCTTGTGTGGAAGAAAGACACGCTCCGCTGTTTCATATGAACACTGGTGTTCTTAGTTTTACTTTTAATGTTCATGGCGAAGGTTGAAAACCGCTTCGTACAGTGCTATTTGGTTGGAAACAGAAAATGCTTCATGTGGTAATGGGTATATGGTCTTGAATAATTTGATACTTGGCAATTGTTTTGAGTTCTCAAGTAGATCATGTTTAAGCTCTTGCATCATGTAGTTTAAACCTATTAATGAAGAACTACCATAGAGCTTGTTGAAATTTGGTTTGCATGATTGGTCTCTCTAAAAGTCTAGATATTTTCTGGTAAAAGTGTTTGAACAACAAGGAGACAGTGTAGAGTCTTATAATGCTTGCAATATGTTCTTATGTAAGTTTTGCTGTACCGGTTCATACTTGTGTTTGCTTCAAACAACCTTGCTAGCCAAAGCCTTGTACTGAGAGGGAATGCTTCTCGTGCATCCAAAACCTTGAGCCAAAACCCATGCCATTTGTGTCCACCATATCTACCTACTATGTGGTATTTCTCTGCCATTCCAAAGTAAATTGCTTGTGTGCTACCTTTAAAAATTTCATTCCTTGTCTTTGCAATACATAGCTCATGGGAAAGTAGCCTAAAAAACTATTGTGGTGATGAATGTGTCGCTTATGTATCTTATTTCTTATAAGTTGCTTGTTGAGCGGTAACCATGTTTCTGGGGACGCCATCAACTGTTACACCTTTGTTGAATATCATGTGAGTTGCTATGCATGTTCATCTTGTCTGAAATAAGGGTGATTTATCATGATTAAATGGTTTGAGTATGCATATTTTTAGAGAAGAACATTGGGCCGCCAACCAAAGCCATGTATCATGGTGGAAGTTTCAGTTTGGACACTAATCCTCAATCTCTTATGAGAATATTATCTGTTTTTGTGCTTAAGCATTAAAGAGGAGTCCATTATCTGTTTTCTATGTTGTCCCGGTATGGATGTCCTCAAGTTGAGATTTATCAAAAACAAGAAATCAAATGCGATCTATCTCCTTGGACCTTTGTACAGGTGACATAGAGGTACCCGTTTGTGACACTTGGTTGAAACATATGTAATGCAATGATAATCCATGGAAATCCGAGCTAATTAGGACAAGGTGCGAGCACTATTGGTATTCGATGCATGAGGCTTGCAACTTATAGGAGGTTTTATGCATAACACATATGAATTATTACTACCGTTGACAAAATTGTTTCCATGTTTTCAAAATAAAAAGCTCTAGCACATGAGTAATCCCTGCTTCCCTCTGCGAAGGGTCTTTCTTTTACTTTATGTTCAGTCAGTTTACCTACTTCTTTCTATCTTAGAAGCAAACATTTGTGTCAACTGTGTGCATTGATTCTTACATGCTTGCTTATTGCACTCATCATATTACTTTGTGTTGACAATTATCCATGAGATATACATGTTGAAAGTTGAAAGCAACTGCTGAAACTTAAATCTTCCTTGTGTTGCTTCAAAACCTTCTATTAAGAATCTATTGCTTTATGAGTTAACTCTTATGCAAGACTTATTGATGCTTGCCTTGAAAGTACTATTCATGAAAAGTCTTTGCTATATGATTCAGTTGTTTAGTCTTTATCTTTACCATTGCTTTGAATCACTTCATTCATCTCATATGCTTTGCAATAGTATTGATCAAGATCATGTTGGTAGCATGTCACTTAAGAAATTATCCTTGTTATTGTTTACCTACTCGAGGGCGAGTAGGAACTAAGCTTGGGGATGCTTGATACGTCTCCAACGTATCTATAATTTCTTATGTTCCATGCTAGTTTTATGACAATACCTACATGTTTTATTCATACTTTATATCGTTTTGATGCATTTTCCGGCACTAACCTATTAACAAGATGCCGAAGCGCCAGTTCTTGTTTTCTGCTGTTTTTGGTTTCAGAAATCCTACACAGGAAATATTCTCGGAATTGGACGAAACAAAAGGCCACGTTCCTATTTTTCCAGGGGCTTCACGGAGTACGAAGGAGAGACGAAGGTGGGCCACGAGGAGCCCACACCCTAGGGGGGCGCGGGCCACCCCTTGGCCGCGCCGCCAGGTGGAGACCCCACCTCGGGACTCCACCGACATCGCCCCTTCGCCTATATATGCTCCCAGTTGTGAAAACCCTAAATCATCAAGTCATATTCCACGAAGACTTCCGTAGCCGCCGCCATCGCGAAGACAAGTTTCGGGGGACAGAAGTCTCTGTTCCGGCACGCCGCCGGGACGGGGAAGTGCCCCCGGAGTCATCTCCATCGACACCACCGCCATCTTCAACGCCGTTGCTGTCTCCCATGATGAAGAGGGAGTAGTTCTCCCCCGAGGCTGAGGGCTCTACCGGTAGCTATGTGGTTCATCTCTCTCTCCCATGGTGTGATCTTTATGTGATCATGAGCTTTGTATCACTATTAATCTATGTGCTACTCTAGTGATGTTATTAAAGTAGTCTATTCCTCCTCCATGATGTAAAGGTGACAGTGTGTGCATCATGTCACTACAAGAAAAGTTGCCATGGCCGACGAAGTTGAAGTCGCGCCGTGGTTGCTGGTGTACCATGGCCGACGATTTTTGGTCTCTCCGTTGTGCATGTCAAAACGTTTTTTTTCTCGTTTTTGAGGCCACCTAGCCCGACGAAAACGGCCAAAACGTGGCGTATGGTGTCCCGGGACGTGGTGCATCTCGAATTCTCGGGTTCGCCGGCCGAGTCAACGCAAATCCGCACCACCGAGGGATGTAGGGCCCAGATGGCAGCCTCTCTGGCATTGTTTTTTTCTCGATCGCACCATCTCGTTCAACGCTCTCCGATCGAGCCGTTTACGATGCAGGATCAAGGGTCCCGCATGTCATCCTCTATGAACCAAAATTCTTTCTATTCTTGGATTTTTTTGACCCCCTGATTTCTGGCTACTTCCTTTTTCTTTCGATCCCTTGCCGCCTTGGAAACGTTGAGACCGCTGCTGCTAATTGGGACCCGCATGTCATCCTCTATGAGCAATCAACTTTCTTTTCTTGGAGTTTTTTTTGGCACCTCAAATTTGGTCACTTGCCTTTTTCTTTCGATCCCATGCCGCCTCTCAAATGGTGATACCGCTGCTGCTAAATGGGACCCGCATGTCATCCTCTATGTACTATAAAACTTTCTTTTCTTGGATTTTTTTGGCACCTCATATTTGGTCACTTACCTTTTTCTTTCGATCCCCTGCCGTCTCTCAAACGGTGAGACCGCTGCTGCTAAATGGGACCCGCATGTCATCCTCTATGTACTATAAAACTTTCTTTTCTAGGATTTTTTTTTGGAACCTCATATTTGGTCACTTGCCTTTTTTCTTTTGATCCCGTGCAGACTCTCAAACGGTGATACCGCTGCTGCTAAATGGGACCCGCATGTCATCCTCTATGTACTATAAAACTTTCTTTTCTTGGATTTTTTTGGCACCTCATATTTGGTCACTTACCTTTTTCTTTCGATCCCCTGCCGTCTCTCAAACGGTGAGACCGCTGCTGCTAAATGGGACCCGCATGTCATCCTCTATGTACTATAAAACTTTCTTTTCTAGGATTTTTTTTTGGAACCTCATATTTGGTCACTTGCCTTTTTTCTTTTGATCCCGTGCAGACTCTCAAACGGTGATACCGCTGCTGCTAAATGGGACCCGCATGTCATCCTCTATGTACAATCAAGTTTCTTTTCTTGAATTATTTTTGGCTCCTGATATTTGGTCACTTGCATTTTTCTTTCGATCTCATGCCACGTTTGAAACGTTGAGGAACCTGCAGGCTCATGGGACCTGCATGTCATCCTCTATGTACTATAAAACATTCGTTTCTTGGATTTTTTTTTGACTTGTTTCTTGGATTTTTTTGGCACCTCATATTTGGTCACTTGCCTTTTTCTTTCGATCCCCTGCCGCTTCTCAAACGGTGATACCGCTGCTGCTAATTGGGACCCGCATGTCATCCTCTATGTACAATCAAGTTTCTTTTCTTGAATTATTTTTGGCTCGTGATATTTGGTCACTTGCCTTTTTCTTTCGATCTCATGCCACGTTTGAAACGTTGAGGAACCTGCTGGCTCATGGGACCCGCATGTCATCCTCTATGTGCTATAAAAGTTCATTTTCTTGGATTTTTTTTCACCCTCTGATTTTTGGCTATTTCCTTTTTCTTTTGATACCCTGCCGCCTTGGAAACGTTGAGTAAGCTGCTGACTCATGGGACCCGCATGTCATCCTCTATGTACAATCACCTTTCTTTTTCTTTTGATCTCAAGCCGCATTTGAAACGTTGAGACCGCTGCTGCTAATTGGGACCCGCATGTCATCCTCTATGTACAATAAAGTTTCTTTTCTTGGATTATCTTTGGCTCCTGATATTTTTCCACTTGCATTTTTCTTTCGATCTCATGCCGCCTTTGAAACGTTGAGTAAGCTGCTGGCTCATGGGTCCCGCATGTCATCCTCTACGAACAATAAAAGTTTCCTTTCTTGGAGTTATTTTTTACCCCTAATCTCTGGCTATTTGCCTTTTTCTTTTGATCTCCTGCCCCCTTTGAAACGATGAGGACGCTGTTGGTAGGTCGGTCCCACATGTCATCCTCTGTGAACAATAAAAGTTTCCTTTGATGGATTTATTTTGAACCCCTAATTAATTTCTGGATATTTCCTTTTTTTTCCTTTGATCCCCTGCCGCCTTGGAATCGTTGAGGATGCTGCTGCCTCATGGGTCCCGCATGTCATCCTCTCAGAACGGTAAATGTTTCTTTTCTTGGATTTTGTTTACCAAATGATTTTTGGCTTATATTTTATTTCGATCTCCTGCCGCCTTTAAAACGTTGAGGACGCTGCTGGCTCACGGGTCCCACATGTCAGCCTCTATGAACAATAAACGCTGAGGATGCTGCTGCCTCATGGGTCCCGCATGTCATCCTCTTAGAACGAAATGTTTCTTTTCTTGGATTTTTTACCAACATATTTTTGGTTTATTTTTTCTTTCCATCCCCTGCCGCCTTTAAAACGTTGACGACGCTGCTGGCTCATGGGTCCCCGATGTCAGCCTCCCCGTACAAGAAACATGTGATATCTTGATTATTTTGCAGACAATAAACAGTGTATTGCCCTCTGAGCTATTTCAAACGGATAAATTAAATCTTTATTTTTACATAAACAAACTTATATGTTGAATCTCCTTGTTTTTTTGTTTTTGCGAAGCATAGGACTTTCCTGTTTTTTTAGAAAATTCCGAACTTTCCTGTTTTGGAGTGGGCTGAAATTGTACGAGTCAAAAGGCCGAGCAGGATAGTTCGAAGGCCCAGATGTCCAGATGCAGCCTAATTGAAATCTTTCTTCTTCGATTTTTTTCACCCCCTAATTTCTGGCTACTTCATTTTTCTTTTGGTCCTGTGCCGCCTTGGAAACGTTGAGACCGCTGCTGCAAAATGGGACCCGCATGTCATCCTCCATGTACAATAAAATTTCTTTTCTTGGATTATTTTTGGCTCCTGATATTTTTGGTTCACATTCCCTCCTC
The DNA here is from genome assembly GCF_019359855.2 of Lolium perenne. Taxonomy (NCBI): domain Eukaryota; kingdom Viridiplantae; phylum Streptophyta; class Magnoliopsida; order Poales; family Poaceae; genus Lolium; species Lolium perenne. The sequence continues at coordinate 263,587,945 of NC_067247.2, forward strand.
TTTAGCTTTTGCCATCGTAACTTCTATTTTTGGTTTACATTCCCTGCTCTGTAGATGTAGCCATCATAACTTCATCTTGCTCAGTCGTTGTTACAAAATTTATAGCCTGCTACTATGTTGTTCATGCCAATTTTGTACTCCCTGAACATGTTGGTTTGCATGGGACTCGACAGTAGTAAGACTGCTGTTTCATTTTAACGTGCTCTGTTATATTGGCTGTTGGTATGCAGCATGCACTCTTTGTTTGCTTATTGTGCGCATTACAATGATCTTGTTATAACGATGAAATGATGAGTTCCAAATTCTTTGGCAAACAATATTGTAGTGTCTTTGCCTTTCCATTGTTGCTGTCTTAACTTGTAATGTCTTTGTTTCAGATATAGGTGGTGCATGGACAACTTAAAAGATTGCCGAATGGCTTCATTGAATTGCTAGGTTTAATTACCATTCAATTTCTCTGGGTTATGTAATATTTTTTCAAAGCCTTGCAGCTGATGTAATATTTAGTTAGTTTTTATAGTTCTTTCGCGCATTTTTTCTATGGTGCTCGTGGTAAGTGAGGCTATCCGACAGAAATCATGTGCTGTGTAAATATTCTCAGTATCTAAATCACAAATTCCCATCCCTTAAACGCCCCAATTAAGCGAAATCACATATGTGCCGGCACGCAAAATCCTAAAGCGCCTATTATGCCGGCATAAAAACAGCAACTAAACGGGCTGGCCCACTACTTATTGGGCTAGCCCACTTGATTTATGGTGGACCCCACCCTCTAATGGGCCGGCCCTGTAACATAAAAGTGGGCCCCACAGGCTTATTGGGCCGGCCCGATAATTCGTCGGCCCAGCCCACCTGATTTACAGTGGACCCCACATACTAATTGGGCCGGCCCGTTAGCACGATATTGGCCCCACAAGCTTATTGGGCCAGCCCACTAACTTGTTGGGCCAGCCCAATAGCTTTTGTGGTGGATCCCACATACTAAATGGGCCGGCCCTTTAACAGGGAGGTGGGACCCACCTGTGATTTTGGCCTGACCCACTATCTTGCTGGGCCGGCCCACTTGATATAAGGTGGACCCCACATACTAAATGGACCGGCCCTTCAACAGGAAAGTGGGACCCACCTGTGTTTTTGGCCCGGCCCACGACCCTGTTGGGCCGGCCCACTTGCTATATGGTGGACCCCACATACTAAATGGGCCGACCCTTTAACAGGGATGTGGGACCCATCTGTGTTTTTGGCCTGGCCCACTTTCTTGTTGGGCCAGCCCACTTGCTATATGGTGGACCCCACATACTAAATGGGCCGGCCCTTTAACAGGAAAGTGGGACCCACCTGTGTTTTTGGCCCGGCCCACTATCTTGTTGGGCCGGCCCACTTGCTACATGGTGGACCCCACGTACTAAATGGGCCGGCCCTTTAACATTAATGTGGGACCCTCCTGTGTTTTTGGCCCGGCCCACTAGCTTGTTGGGCCAGCCCATTTTATCTATTGTTGTAACAAAACCACTTTGCTAATAGAATAATTGTTGCTGGTTGTGCATAAGCATGCATGCATTTGCATTTAATTTGATAAATTTGCACTAAAAATGTGTCGAAACAAAGTTGCAAATGTTGTAGTTTTGTCCTAAGAAAATTTTGTGCAAAAATCCCCTCCAATTTTGGGTCAAACTACCCTGAAAATACCATTTTTTGCCCTGTTTTTAATTTCCCAGAGAAAACCCTAAAGACCGGGGGGGTTTTCGCAAAATTCCCCCTTGTCTTCTTCCCACGCGCAGGTAGGCAACTGCCTGGCTCGCCCGTGGCCGCCCGATGGCGCCGGCCGCCGGGATCCTCCCCGCCGCCCCCTGGCCGCTTTAAAAGCGTCGCCGCCGACGCAGCAAACCCCAGCACGCCTCCATTTCTTCCCTCTCCTCCTCTCTGAGCAGCGCCCGACCAAACCCTAGCCCACGGCCGCTCGCCGTCGCCGCCGTTGCCGGCCGCCCCGAGCTCCGCCGACGAGCCAGGGAGCTCCGCCTCGACGCCCTCGACCTCCTCCAGCAAACGGCTGCCGCCGGGGAGCCCTCTACAGCGCCAATCGGGCTTCGTCCCCGACGCCGGCCACCACCGTTTGTCGTCGATTCCTTCGCCGTCCGGCCTCCATTCGCCTCGCCGCCACCTTCCCTGCGCTGCTGGTGAGCTCCTGCTCCTCGGGAGCTAGTCGCCGCTCCCTCTCCCCTTCTCTGGCACGCGCGCGCCATCGACCCGGCCGCTCTGCCGCTCGGGCTCGCCGGAGGAGGACCTCCGGTGACCATTCGCTGGCGGCTCCGCCCCCAGGTGGTTTCCCGTGGACGTGTGCGTCCAACGCGCATGCTCGCGCGCCCTCCTGCGCGCCAGAGCATCGTGGCCGAGCTCGTCTGGGAGCTCCAAGCCATGGCTGACGTCGTGTTGACGTCATGATGACGTCAGCCGACCCTTTTATTATTTTCTGTTTATTTTTAATTCAGAAAATGATGTGTAATATATCAAATTGTTCATAAATTGAAATCCTACATGTTTATGAGCATTTCATACATCATTTCAACATTTATACTTGCAAATGTAGTGAAAGCCTAATCGAACCCTCTCATATGGCGGTGTCCGATGTCGGAACCCCTTTAATCTGATGATGCACCTAGGTTTACCAAATTCCTTTAACTTGACATATCATTCATATTCATATTGTATGCGCATTGCATTATGCCATGTCTTGAATGTTTATTTCCCTTTCCGGTGTTTGGTTCTTCGCGATAGGATCTGAGCCGGAGTCCGACGTCAACACTACCGAAGAACAGTACTCGTCGGCTGAGGGACAAGGCAAGCCCTAACCTGGTTCATTTATGATTTCAAAATGCTTTTATCTGTGGTTTCTACATATCGCATACGATTCAACTGTCTTTTATCGATAGATAGAGTTACCCTATCTGTTGCATGTCCGACCTTTGTAGCCTCGATACCCTGATCCACTGCTCCTAGCATAACTAGGTTTGGCATGTGTGCGTCGCGAGAGCCTTTATCTCTTTATGCTTAGCCATGCTTAGTTTGTTACGCTGCTACTCCGGTCTTCGGACTGGAGCCTTACAATGAAATAAATCTAGCATGACAGGTTGACGTGGTAAGTGTAGAGATGTTGTTAAACCTGATTAAAGGCTCAGATGAGAGGCCACATTGGGATGTGGTGGGTTGTTTCGTTTCTGCCGACCCTAGGAACCGAGTTCTCGCCTCTTGAACCAAGACCGAGCGTACAACCACACGAGGCCCTATTATGGTACCCTCTCGACTCACTAACTTGCCTAGTAGATTCCATGAGTCACATAGTTTGCGCGTTATTTGGACATATGCATTGAAAATGTTTGTGAAAAGGTGCATAGCATACAGGTAGGTAAGCGTGGCCGAGGTGGCTTGGGTTAGAGTCCCTGGTGAAACCCACCTCGCCTCACATCGTTAAGGACCGACTTCGGGACTTGACCCGTTACGGCGGAACAATCCTTAGCGCGTGACTCATGGTCTCGGCGACAACAAGGTAAAGGTCGTGGTCAACCACCCTCTGCCGGCTTTCCAAGGAAGAGAGCTAATATATTGGCATTAAGAGTCGGTTGGCACGTGTGGGTAAAGTTGTGCACCCCTGCAGGGTTAAATCTTTTCGAAAAGTCATGTCCACGGTTACGGACGACTTGGGAATGGATTCTGTGATCATAGACAACCTGAACCTAATCGTAAAACTTGGCAATCAATGTGTGTTTACGGATATCTTCTCCGGGTGTTGAGGGGGTGATCCGAGGATAGTGGTTCGAGATGATGAAGCTTGGTAGATACAATATGATGAGCACTAGAGATAGAGATGTCGCTCTCTTATCCCCTTTCAAAGGTTCTGAGTAGTCGAACTTCTCTTCTCTCTCATCTTACAAAGGAAAATTGGCTTTACGCAAAAGAAGATCTACAGAAAGCCCGCATACCCGCTTTGCTAAAAGGTTGTACTAAGTCTTGCTGAGTCCCTGTACTCAGATTTGCATGCTTTTGTTTCAGATGAAGTCGCTACAGCCGAAGGTGGTTTCTACGTTAACATCGATGGTTAGTTTGGGGTTCCCAGGCAGCAGCCTGCGACTCATGGGCTGGGATGTCGCTTTATGTTATGGCTTCTTAAGCCCTTTGCTATCTTGTTATTTAAAATAACATAATTTTCTTCCGTTGCTTGTTGAATGTTGGGTCGGTGACCTCTGCGTGTAATAATTTGGATCTTACTCTGTTAAGAGTTGTAATATATTCTTTTGAGTCGTAGAGTCACTGTTGTGTTACCGATTCTCTCACTGTAGTCTTCCGAGCTCGAGGTTAGGCTTATGTCAGATGAAGATCTGGTATTTGTCTAACCCTGATCCCGGGGGTGCCACAATTGTGGACCCCACGTACTAAATGGGCCGGCCCGATAGCAGGATAGTGGGACCCACATGCTAATTGGGCCGGCCCAATAACTTCTTGGGCCGGCCCACTTGCTTTAAGGTGGACCCCACTTGGTAATTTGGCCGGCCCGATAACAGGAAAGTGGGTCCCGCATGTCTTGTGGGCCGGCCCTTTCCCTGTTGACCGGTCAAACGAGTGCTTTCGGCCCGGCCCACATGCTTAGTTGGCCGGCCCATTAAAGTTTTGACCAGTCAACCTTAGAGGTTAGGCCCGGCCCACGTAACTAATGGACCAGCCCAGCTATATAGTTGACCGGTCAAACTAAGTCAGCTGGCCCGGCCCGCAAACTTAATGGGCCGGCCCGCTTAAGACGTGGCAGGCCTCGTGTGGGCCTACCATCTACCACGGGGTTTCGGCCGGTTAACGCCGTTAACTGCCAGTTAACGGCGTCTGCCACGTGTCAGTTTGCATGACGTCAGCAGTCAACGCGCTCCCGGAAACACTTCTGCAACGGTCCGATTTTCCATGGCGGAAGGGCGCCCAAGCGCGACGGACCGAAAAAATCGTCATAGGACTTTGCCTGACGCAGTTTCGACAACAGAACCCATATCGTCGGGTTAGGCCCATAGGCGACGAAAAAGACCCCTTAGCGGACGATTTTGGGACGTTGTCTATCAAAACTTTTCTTGTAGTGTGTAGTACTTGGCGTAGGTTATGATTGTAATCTCTTGTAGATTATGAAGTTAACTATTACTATGATAGTATTGATGCGATCTATTCTCCCTTTCATAGCTATCGGTGATAGTGTGTATGCTGTGTTAGTACTCGGTCTAAATAGCAACGGTTTATTATGCACTCTAGAGGTTACTTTAATATGAACTCCGTGAAGTTGTAGAGCTTGTTTACTCCGGCTTGAGGTGTGCTTTTATAGCCCTACACAATGAATGGTGTTTGTTATCCAACAAGAGAGTGTTTGAAAGTAGCACAAGTGAAGAGAAGTTATTTATTTATGTGATCATTGTTGAGAGTGTCCACTAGTGAAAGTAAGATCCCTAGGCCTTATTTATAAGCATTGAAATACCGTTTCCAACAAGTTCTGATACATGTTTGCTTGCTGCCATTTTTATTTTAGATTGCAATTACTACTTACAATCATCCATATTACTTGTATTTCACTATCTCTTCGCCGAACTAGTGCACCTATACATCTGACAAGTGTATTATGTGTGTTGGGGACACAAGACACTTCTTGTATCTTAATTGCAGGGTTGCTTGAGAGGGATATCTTTGACCTCTACCTCCCTGAGTTCGATAAACCTTGGGTGATTCACTTAAGGGAAACTTGCTGCTGTTCTACAAACCTCTGCTCTTGGAGGCCCAATACTGTCTACAGGAATAGAAGCGTGCGTAGACATCATTCATTCATATAAAATTTGTACTAAACAAGGAAGAATAAAAGACATGATTACATAGATCACAATATAAATGGTGGGATCACAACAACTCAATTGCTTGCTTGAGATAGAGGGAAATAGGTTTACTAACTGAACATAAAAGTAAAAGATAGGCCCTTCGCCGAGGGAAGCAGGGATTAAATCATGTGCTAGAGCTTTTCAAGTTTTGAAATCATATAGAGAGCATAAAAGTAATGTTTTGAGAGGTGTTTGTTGTTGTCAACGAATGGCAGTGGGCACTCTAACTCCCTTGCCAAACAGACTTTCAAAGAGCGGCTCCCATGAAGGACGTTATCTCTACCAGCAAGGTAGATCATCCCTCTTCTCTTTTGTTTACACATGTACTTTAGTTTTATTTATGGATGACACTCCTCCCAACCTTTGTTTTCACAAGCCATGGCTAACCGAATCCTCAGGTGCCTTCCAACATTTCACATACCATGGAGGAGTGTCTATTTGCAAAATTAAGTTGCTTACGGATGAATCAGGGAAAAACATGTGAAGAGAATTATTAATGAAAGTTAATTAATTGGGGCTGGGAACCCCGTTGCGAGCTCTTTTTGCAAGATTATTGGATAAGCGGATGTGCCACTAGTCCATTGGTGAAAGTCTGCCCAACAAGATTGAAAGATAAAACACCACATACTTCCTCATGAGCTATAAAACATTGACACAAATAAGAGATAATGACTTTTTTGAATTGTTTAAAGGTAGCACATGAAGTATTTACTTGGAATGGCAGAGAAATACCACATAGTAGGTAGTTATGGTGGACACAAATGGCATGGGTTTGGTTTAAGGTTTTGGATGCACGAGAAGCATTCCCTCTCAGTATAGGTCTTTGGCTAGCAAGGTTGGTTAGCAAGCATAAGAGTTGAGGGAAACAAACAAATATACATGTGATAGAAACAATCATGCATCTTCCTTGTAAGCACAAACAATTTCAACTTCACAATACTAAGCTCATTAGTTAACAAGAAAGAAAGATAATGAAATAATATATTTACATGTATTCCCTCTTTTCTACTTAAGCCTCAAAGTATTGTTGATGTTGACCAATGCTAAGTTTGCCAAAACCAAATAGATTTACTTGATGCTCCCAAAGTGATACCAATACTAACAACAAGATCAATCATATAACAGAAATTGCAAACTAAAATAAGGTGTGCAAAACGTAAATGATAGAACTTCTCATTAATATTCCATAACGATAACTCACACCAAGGGATACATAGATAACCAACTAAAAGAGAGATACTCCACACTGCAAACCATCTTATATGATAACTTCCCTACTCATGATATGACACTACTTGACAGTAAAAAGGTAAAAGATAGTGATGATGTGATACCGCGGCACTCCCCCAAGCTTGGAACAAACCAAGGGGGCGCCAATACCAATGATGAATTACTCCTTCGGCGGTGGTGGTGAATTCTTCCCGTCATCAGACTTCCAAGGGAGAGGCTCTCCATCAACAAACAACATCTTGGTCTCAGGAATCCTGAAACTGGCAGCATAGCTTATGTGTTTAAACCTGTTTTCATACTCACAGTTTTGATTCTGAACATCATAAAGTTGCGCTTGGAGTTTGTTGGTAGTGTTGTGAAGCGAGAGGATATCGTCCCACAGCTTTGTAGTGTCCTTCTTGTGTTCATCAATAAGTTCAGACACAATTTTGTGGAAGATGTCCACTTCACGTTCAGCCATCTTCTTGTAGGTGAAGGCCTCTTGTTCTAGTTTCTCCATCCTGTCCTCCAAGCTTCCTTCTCCTTTAGGACCCCGGACATCTTCAATCTGCAACTCTCCATCTACGAGCAGCAATTCCTTGGGATGCATCTTCAGCTCGTTCATGTACGGGTTCACGACGTTCTCAAAGAACTTGTCCTTCGGAGTTCCCGACGAAGACATGGTGGCTCTAGATCTGAAAACAGTATCTGGCAGAAAACAGCTCGAAACAAAACACGACGAGAAGACGATATACGGACCTCGGGGGATCCGGGGGATTATATAGCAAAAAATTTCACGACATAAGGAAAGTACCAGGTCGAACCAGAGTGGAAGAGGGACTCCGAGGAGCCATCCCCATATGGCGGCGCGGCCAGGGTGGGGCCCGCGCCACCACGTGGGGACGCGCCCTCGTGCGTCTCCTCCGCTCCGATTCGATCTCGTAATTTTTCATATTTTCTAAAAATAGCAAAAACATTGTTCGGAAAGTTAAACGCGGACTTTTTATTACCAGAACTGTTACCTATTCGAAGTCGAACTCTCCAGAATGATACGTCTCCAACGTATCTATAATTTCTGATGTTCCATGCTAGTTTTATATACCTACATGTTTTGCTCACACTTTATAATGATTTTATGCATTTTCCGGAACTAACCTATTAACAAGATGCCACAGTGCCAGTTCTTGTTTTCTGTTGTTTTTGGTTCCAGAAAGGCTGTTCGGGCAATATTCTCGGAATTGGACGAAACAAAAGCCCACGACCTTATATTTCACGGAAGGTTCCAGAAGTCCGAAGGGGAGACGAGGAAGGGCAGCAGGGGACCCACACCATAAGGCGGCGCGGGTGGCCCCCTGGCCGCGCCAGCCTATGGGGAGGGGGCCCCCTGGCTCCTCCGACTCCGCCTCTTCGCCTATATAACCCCTCGCGACGTAAAAATCTTATACCAATTGAAGAAACTCCAGAAAGACTCCAGGGGCGCCGCCGCCATCGCGAAACTCCAATTCGGGGGACAGAATCTCTGTTCCGGCACGCCGCCGGGACGGGGAAGTGCCCCCGGAAGCCATCTCCATCGACGCCACCGCCTCCATCATGCTCCGTGAGTAGTTCCCCCATGGACTACGGGTTCTAGCAGTAGCTAGTTGGTACTCTCTCTCCCATGTACTTCAATACAATGATCTCATGAGCTGCCTTACATGATTGAGATCAATCTGATGTAATCGGTGTTGTGTTTGTTGGGATCCGATGGATTGGTACATTATGACCAGTCTATCTATAAACTTTGTGAAGTTATTGTTGCTGCAATCTTGTTGTGTTTAATGCTTGTCACTAGTGCACGAGTGGCATGACCTTAGATTTAAGCTCTATACTTATTGCTTAGATTGTATCTACAAGTTGTTTGCACATGTCTATGTTCGGAACCCGAGGCCCCAGAGTGACAGCAACTGGGATAACTGGAGGGGAAGGCTTAGATATGAGGATCACATGTTTTCACCAAGTGTTAATGCTTTGCTGCGGTGCTCTATTAAAAGGAGTACCTTAATTACCAGTAGATTCCCTTGAGGCCCGGCTGCCACCGGCTGGTAGGACAAAAGATGTTATGCAAGTTTCTCATTGCGAGCACGTATGACTATATATGGAAAACATGCCTACATGATTAATAGATTTGATGTTCTATCTTAATGCTATTTCAATCCTATCAATTGCCCAACTGTAATTTGTTCACCCAACACTTGTCACTTGTTATTGGAGAGTTACCACTAGTGTAGATAGCTGGGAACCCCGGTCCATCTCTCATCATCGTATACTCGTTCCTATATGACATTGGAAGTAGTATCAACTATTTTCTGGTGCCATTGCCTCTATGTTACTGTTACTGCTGCTATGTTACTGTTACTATTGCTCTTATATTACTGATGCTTTCACATCACCCCTGTTACTAGTGCTTTTCCAGGTGCATCTGAATTGACAACTCAGTTGTTAAGCCTTATAAGTATTCTTTACCTCCCGTTGTGTCGAATCAATAAATTTTGGTTTTACTTCCCTCGAAGACTGTTGCGGTCCCCTATACTTGTGGGTTATCAAGACTATTTTCTGGCGCCGTTGCCGGGGAGGCATAGCTCTACTCATAAGTTCACCTGGGGAGTACACTCTACCTCTCTCTTTGTTTTATTTTATTTTGTTTTGCTTAGTTTACTTTTGTCTAGTTTATTTGTGCTTAGTTTATTTCTGTCTAGTATTATTTTGCTTAGTTTACTTTTGTCTAGTTTGTTTTTGTCTTGTTTTATTTTTCCTATATACCCGAAAATCCATAAAAAATTGAAAAACCAAAAAATTAAAAACTGTTGTTATGGGAGAACCCACAACCTATTTGGAGCTTATAGAGTTATATAATAATTATAGAGAATCAAGAACGGGTAAAGTCATGAGTGCTGTGATAGAAAAATTGAATACAATTGCTAAAATCTTGCTTAAACGCCATGATATAAACTGTTGCTCTAAACAGGATACTAAACATCTTAAATTTCAATGTGGCTTTAGTGAGGAAGTTTTAATTAAGAACAATAATTGGAATAGCTATATTCATTTTGGGTTCGAAGAAGTAGAACAATTTGTTTTGTTTATGGGAGCTTCTAAGATCGAATCCTTCATGGCTAAAAATTATGAAACTTGTGTTGCTTGTAAGGACCTTAAAGATTATGTCACTTCTATCCTTGATTTTTGCGTAGAAAGTTACAGCAATAATCCTTATATCATTGATTATAAAGAGAGACTCATTAATGCACAAGAATGCACTCACAATTTGCAGGAACCTGTGAAAGAAGAAATTGATGAACCTGAAAGCTCATTGGATGAAAAAGAGGAGGAAATTGATGAACCTGAAAGCTCATTGGATGAAAAAGAAGAGGAGAGTGATGAACAAAAGGAGGAAGAATGGATTAGCTACCCATGCCAACCTTCTAATAAGAGTAACTCTTTATCTCTTACACTATTTGGTTGTACTCCATGCTTACCAAAGGAGGATGAATGTTATGTTCCTGTGGATTCTCTTGAAATATTCCCTATGAGTAAAAATTGTGAGAATAATTATGCTACCATTATCTATGAGAATCCATGCTATTTTGATAAATCTTATGATAATGCTTTGTTTGTGCCTGATGTCGAAATGCATGGTACTAAAGAGTTTTGCTTAGCAAATGTTTATGATAAATCTCTAGATGATGGTCCTATGTTACTTGATAATATTAATTGTACTACTAATGAAAATGGGATTGGAGAGGTCTTGACTTTATCTAGGAGTCCCATATCTTTTGAGATTGATCAATCATCTTGTTATATTATTGATAAAAGTGGTTTTGAAAGTTTTAATCCTATTATATTTGAGCTTGATAAAAATTATGTGTTTGTGGATCATGAAAAACATGTTGTATGTGATAGTTATATTGTTGAGTTTATTCATGAAGCTACTGAAAATTATTATGAGAGAGGAAAATATGGTTGTAGAAATTTGCATGGTACTAAAACACCTCTCTATATGCTAAAAATTTTGAAGTTACTCTTGTTTTATCTTCCTATGCTTGTCACTTTGTTCTTCATGAATTTATTTGTGTACAAGATTCCTATGCATAGGAAGTGGGTTAGACTTAAATGTGTTTTTAATTTGCTTCTTGATGCTCCTTTTGCTTCATTCTCTATTTTCATGTGAGCATCATTAAAATTACTGAGCCCATCTTAATGGCTATAGAGAAAGAACTTCTTGGGAGATAACCCATGTTTTTATTTTGCTACTGTTTTGTTGTGTCTTGGAAGTTGTTACTACTGTAGCAACCTCTCCTTATCTTTATTTTATTGCAATGTTGTGCCAAGTAAAGTCTCTAATAGAAGGTTGATACTAGATTTGGATTTCTGCGCAGAAACAGATTTTTAGCTGTCACGAATTTGAGTAGGTCTCTCTGTAGGAAACACAAAAAATTCTGCCAATTTTCATGCGTGTTCCTCAGATATGTACGCAACTTTCATTAGTTTTGAGATTTCTGATTTGAGCAACGGAAGTACCTCTTAAAAATTCGTCTTTACTGGCTGTTCTGTTTTGACAGATTCTGTCTCTGTTTTTTGCATTGTCTCTTGTGGACTTTAAGCAAGGCTTTCTAGACGTGGAGAGCTGTAGCTAATGTTTTATTGAGTTCTTACAATGTGTCACTACAGAACTATAGTGTATTAAAGTTTTTTGAGTACTAACCCCTCTAATGAAGTTTATGAGAAGTTTGGTGTGAAGGAAGTTTTCAAGGGTCAAGAGAGGAGGATGATATATGATCAAGAAGAGTGAAAAGTCTAAGCTTGGGGATGCCCCCGTGGTTCATCCCTGCATATTTCAAGAAGACTCAAGCATCTAAGCTTGGGGATGCCCAAGGCATCCCCTTCTTCATCAACAACTTATCAGGTCACCTCTAGTGAAATTATATTTTTATTCGGTCACATCTTATGTGCTTTACTTGGAGCGTCTGTGTGTTTTTATTTTTGTTTTTGTTTGAATAAGATCGGATCCTAGCAATCCTTGTGTGGGAGAGAGACACGCTCCGCTTTTTCATATGAACACTAGTGTTCTTTGTTTTACTTTTAATGTTCATGACAAAAGTTGGAAGCTACTGCAGCATTTATTGCTATTTGGTTGGAAACAGAAAATGCTTCATATTGTCTTGAATAATTTGACAACTGGCAATTGTTTTGAGCTCTCAAGTAGATCATGTTTAAGCTCTTGCATCATGTAGTTATTTCTATTAGTGGAGAACTACCGTAGAGCTTGTTGAAATTTGGTTTGCATGATTGGTCTCTCTAAGGTCTAGATATTTTCTGGTAAAAGTGTTTGAGCAACAAGGAAGACAGTGTAGAGTTTTATAATGCTTGCAATATGTTCTTATGTAAGTTTTACTGTACCGGTTCATACTTGTGTTTGCTTCAAACAACCTTGCTAGCCAAAGCCTTGTACTGAGAGGGAATGCTTCTCGTGCATCCAAAACCTTGAGCCAAAACCTATGCCACGTGTGTCCACCATACCTACCTACTATGTGGTATTTTTCTGCCATTTCAAGTAAATACTTCATGTGCTACCTTTAAACAATTCAAAACTTTATTACTCCTTATTTGTGTCAATGTTTTATAGCTCATGAGGAAGTATGTGGTGTTTTATCTTTCAACCTTGTCATTTACTCTTGACAGACTCTCACCAATGGACTAGTGGCATATCCGCTTATCCAATAATTTTGCAAAAAGAGCTGGCAACGGGGTTCCCAGCCCCAATTAATTAACTTTCATTAATAATTCTCTTCACATGTTTTACTCTGATTCATCAGTAAGCAACTTAATTTTGCAAATAGACACTCCTTCATGGTATGTGATGTCTACGCACGCTTCTATTCCTGTAGACAGTGTTGGGCCTCCAAGAGCAGAGGTTTGTAGAACAGCAGCAAGTTTCCCTTAAGTGAATCACCCAAGGTTTATCGAACTCAGGGAGATAGAGGACAAAGATATCCCTCTCAAGCAACCCTGCAATCACGATACAAGAAGTCTCTTGTGTCCCCAACACACCCAATACACTTGTCAGATGTATAGGTGCACTAGTTCGGCGAAGAGATAGTGAAATACAAGTAATTTGGATGAATATGAATGGTAATAACAATCTGAAATAAATATGGCAGCGAGTAAACATGCAGTGGAATAGTAAATAAACGGTGATTCGATATTCGGAAACAAGGCCTAGGGATCCTACTTTCACTAGTGGACACTCTCAACATTGATCACATAACTGAATAAACAAATACTACTTTCTCTACACTCTCTTGTTGGATGACAAACACCATTCATTGTGTAGGGCTACGAGAGCTTCCTCAAGTCGGAGTTAACAAGCTCCACAACATTCGGTGTTCATATTTAAGTAACCTTAGAGTGCATAATAGACCATTGCAATTATACCGAGTACTAATATAGCATGCACACTGTCAACATCAGGCTATGAAAGGGGGAATAGATCGCATCAATACTATCATAGTAATAGTTAACTCCATAATCTACAAGAGATTACAATCATAACCTATGCCAAGTACTACATGATGCACACACTGTCAACATTGCATCATGGAGGAGGAATAGAGTACTTTAATAACATCACTAGAGTAGCACAGAGATGATATTCAACTAGATCACAAAGCTCATGATCACATAAAGATCACATGGGAGAGAGAGATGAACCACATAGCAACGGTACAGCCCTTAGCCTCGGGGGAGAACTACTCCCTCCTCATCATAGGAGACAGCAGCGTTGATGAAGGTGTCGATGGACATGCCTTCCGGGGGCACTTCCCCGTCCTGGCGGGGTGCCGGAACAGAGACTTCTGTCCCCCGAATCTTGGCTTCGCGATGGCGGCGGCTCTGGAACTTTTCTCGTATCGTGGCTTATCGGTGTCGAAGTTTTAGGTCACGAAGGCTTAAATAGGCGAAGAGGCGGAGTCGGAAGGGCCCTGGGGGGGCCACACACTAGGGCCCCCCCCCCCTCTGGCCGCGCAGCCATACTGTGTGGGGGCCCTGGGCCTCCCCTCTGGTCCCTCTTCGGTGTTCTGGAAGCTTCCGTGAAATATAATATCGTGGGCCTTGATTTCATCCAATTCCGAGAATATTTCCTTTGTAGGATTTCTGGAACCAAAAACAGCAGAAAACAGGAACTAGCACTTCGGCATCTTGTTAATAGGTTAGTTCCGGAAAATGCATCAAAACGATATAAAGTGTGTATAAAACATGTGAGTATCATCATAAAAGTAGCATGGAACATAAGAAATTATAGATACGTTTGAGACGTATCAGTATGTGAATGTTGGAAGGCACCCGAGGATTCGGTTAGCCATGGCTTGTGAAAGCAAAAGGTTGGGAGGAGTGTCAACCATAAATAAAACTAAAGTACATGTGTAAACAAAAGAGAAGAGGGATGATCTACCTTGCTGGTAGAGATAACTTCCTTCATGGTAGCCGCTCTTGAAAGTCTGGTTGATGAGGTGGTTAGAGTGCCCACTACCATTCGTTGACAACAACAAACACCTCTCAAAACTTTACTTTTATACTCTCTATATGATTTCAAAACTTCAAAAGCTCTAGCACATGATTTAATCCCTACTTCCCTCTGCAAAGGGCCTTTCTTTTACTTTATGTTGAGTCAGTTTACCTACTCCTTTCTATCTTAGAAGCAAACACTTGTGTCAATTGTGCATTGATTCTTACATACTTGCTTATTTGCATTCATCATATTACTTTGTGTTGACAATTATCCATGAGATATGCATGTTGAAAGTTGAAAGCAATTGCTGAAACTTAATCATCCTTTGTGTTGCTTCAATGCCTTTTACTTTGAATTTATTGCTTTATGAGTTAACTCTTATGCAAGACTTTTTGATGCTTGTCTTGAAAGTACTATTCATGAAAAGTTTTGCTATATGTTATCTATTTGTTAGCAAACTATAGATCGTTGCCTTGAGTCACTTCATTCATCTCATATGCTTTGCAATAGTATGATCAAGATTATGTAAGTAGCATGTCACTACAGAAATTATTCTTTTTATCGTTTACCTACTCGAGGGCGAGTAGGAACTAAGCTTGAGGATGCTTGATACGTCTCCAACGTATCTATAATTTCTGATGTTCCATGCTAGTTTTATGACAATACCTACATGTTTTGCTCACACTTTATAATGATTTTATGCATTTTCCCGAACTAACCTATTAACAAGATGCCACAGTGCCAGTTCCTGTTTTCTGTTGTTTTTGCTTCCAGAAAGGCTGTTCGGGCAATATTCTCGGAATTGGACGAAACAAAAGCCCACGATCTTATATTTCACGGAAGGTTCCAGAAGTCCGAAGGGGAGACGTGGAAGGGTAGCAGGGGACCCACACCATAAGGCGGCGCGGGTGGCCCCCTGGTCGCGCCAGCCTATGGGGAGGGGGCCCCCTGGCTCCTCCGACTCTGCCTCTCCGCCTATATAACCCCTCGCGACGTAAAAACCCTATACCAATTAACGAAACTCCAGAAAGACTCCAGGGGCGCCGCCGCCATCGCGAAACTCCAATTCGGGGGACAAAATCTCTGTTCCGGCACGCCGCCGGGACGGTGAAGTGCCCCCGGAAGCCATCTCCATCGACGCCACCGCCTCCATCATGCTCCGTGAGTAGTTCCCCCATGGACTACGGGTTCTAGCAGTAGCTAGTTGGTACTCTCTCTCTCCCATGTACTTCAATACAATGATCTCATGAGCTACCTTACATGATTGAGATCCATGTGATGTAATCGGTGTTGTGTTTGTTGGGGTCCGATGGATTGGTACATTATGATCAGTCTATCTATAAAGTTTGTGAAGTTATTGTTGCTGCAATCTTGTTGTGTTTAATGCTTGTCACTAGTGCACGAGTGGCATGATCTTAGATTTAAGCTCTATACTTATTGCTTAGATTGTATCTACAAGTTGTTTGCACATGTCTATGTCCGGAACCCGAGGCCCCAGAGTGACAGACTGGAGGGGAAGGCTTAGATATGAGGATCACATGTTTTCACCAAGTGTTAATGCTTTGCTCCGGTGCTCTATTAAAAGGAGTACCTTAATTACCAGTAGATTCCCTTGAGGCCCGGCTGCCACCGGCTGGTAGGACAAAAGATGTTATGCAAGTTTCTCATTGCGAGGACGTATGACTATATATGGAAAACATGCCTACATGATTAATAGATTTGATGTTCTGTCTTAATGCTATTTCAATCCTATCAATTGCCCAACTGTAATTTGTTCACCCAACACTTCTCACTTGTTATTGGAGAGTTACCACTAGTGTAGATAGCTGGGAACCCCGGTCCATCTCTCATCATCATATACTCGTTCCTATATGACATTGGAAGTAGTATCAACTATTTTCTGGTGCCATTGCCTCTATGTTACTGTTACTGCTGCTGTGTTACTGTTACTATTGCTCTCATATTACTGTTGCTTGATACGTCTCAAACGTATCTATAATTTCTTATGTTCCATGCTACTTTTATGATGATACTCACATGTTTTATACACACTTTATGTCATATTTATGCATTTTCCGGCACTAACCTATTGACAAGATGCCGAAGAGCCAGTTGTTGTTTTCTGCTGTTTTTGGTTTCAGAAATCCTACAAAGGAAATATTCTCGGAATTGGACGAAATCAACGCCCAGGGTCTTATTTTTCCACGAAGCTTCCAGAAGACCGAGGGAGAAACGAAGTGGGGCCACGGGGCGCCAACCCCATAGGCCGGCGCGGCCAGAGGGGGGCCCGCGCCGCCCTATGGTGTGGGCCCCCCGTGCCTCCTCCGACTCTGCCCTTCCGCCTACTTAAAGCCTTCGTCGCGAATACCCCAGTACAGAGAGCCACGATACGGAAAACCTTCCAGAGACGCCGTCGCCGCCAATCCCATCTCGGGGGATTCAGGAGATCGCCTCCGGCACCCTGCCGGAGAGGGGAATCATCTCCCGGAGGTCTCTATCACCATGATCGCCTCCGGATCGATGTGTAAGTAGTTCACCCCTGGACTATGGGTCCATAGTAGTAGCTAGATGGTTGTCTTCTCCTCATTGTGCTATCATGTTAGATCTTATGAGCTGCCTATCATGATCAAGATCATCTATTTGTAATGCTACATGTTGTGTTTGTTGGGATCCGATAAATATTGAATACTATGTCAAGTTGATTATCAATCTATCATATATGTTGTTTATGTTCTTGCATGCTCTCCGTTGCTAGTAGAGGCTCTGGCCAAGTTGATACTTGTGACTCCAAGAGGGAGTATTTTTGCTCGATAGTGGGTTCATGCCTCCATTGAATCTGGGACAGTGACAGAAAGTTCTAAGGTTGTGGATGTGCTGTTGCCACTAGGGATAAAACATCGATGCTTTGTCTAAAGATATTTGTGTTGATTACATTACGCACCATACTTAATGCAATTGTCTGTTGTTTGCAACTTAATACTGGAAGGGGTTCGGATGATAACCTGAAGGTGGACTTTTTAGGCATAGATGCATGCTGGATAGCGGTCTATGTACCTTGTCGTAATGCCCTGATTAAATCTCATAGTACTCATCATGATATACGTATGTGCATTGTTATGCCTTCTTTATTTGTCAATTGCCCAACTGTAATTTGTTCACCCAACATGCTATTTCTTATCGGAGAGACACCACTAGTGAACTGTGGATCCCGGTCCATTCTTTACATCTGAAATACAATCTACTGCAATACTTGTTCTTTACTGTTCTTCGCAAACAAACATCATCTTCCACATTATACATTTAATCCTTTGTTTACAGCAAGCCGGTGAGATTGACAACCTCACTGTTACGTTGGGGCAAAGTATTTTGATTGTGTTGTGCAGGTTCCATGTTGGCGCCGGAATCCCTGGTGTTGCGCCGCACTACACTCCGCCACCAACAACCTTCACGTGTTCCTTGACTCCTACTGGTTCGATAACCTTGGTTTCTTACTGAGCGAAAACTTGTCGCTGTACGCATCACACCTTCCTCTTGGGGTTCCCAACGGACGTGTGTCTTACACGCCATCACTGCTTTCACATCACCCCTATTACTAGTGCTTTTCCAGGTGCAGCTGAATTGACAACTCAGTTGTTAAGGCTTATAAGTATTCTTTACCTCCCCTTGTGTCGAATCAATAAATTTGGGTTTTACTTCCCTCGAAGATTGTTGCGATCCCCTATACTTGTGGGTTATCACAAAACTATCAATTTGATCTTTGATGAAAGTTTCCGGAGTCACCACTTGAATAACATCAACATCTTCATTATAAGAATCTCCAGAAATATAATGCTTGAGTCTTTGTCCATTCACCACCTGTGTGGCATCACCTTTCAGAGAACTAATTTTTATTGCCCCTGAGCGATACACCTCCACAATGACATACGGTCCTTCCCATTTTGAGAGTAATTTCCCTGCAAAAAATCTGAGACGAGACCGATACAATAGGACTTTATCTCCAACACTAAATTCTCTTTTAATAATTCTTCTATCATGCCATTTCTTAAATTTTTCCTTAAAAAGTTTAGCATTTTCATAAGCTTCACTTCTCCACTCATCTAAAGAACTCAATTGTAGCAACCTTTTCTTACCGGCAAGTTTAAAATCTTTATTAAGTTCTCTTACAGCCCAATAAGCTTTGTGCTCTAGTTCTAAAGGTAGATGACAAGCCTTTCCATAAACCATTTTATAAGGAGACATTCCCATAGGATTTTTATAAGCAGTTCTATAAGCCCACAACGCTTCCTTCAACTTACTAGCCCAATTTTTTCTAGATTTATTAACAGCCTTTTGCAAGATAGATTTAATTTCTCTATTTGATAATTCTACTTGCCCACTAGTTTGAGGATGATAAGCGGAAGCAATCCTATAATTAATACCATATTTAGCAAGAGTTTTTCTAAACCCACCATGAATAAAATGAGAACGTCCATCAGTCATAAGATATCTAGGTACTCCAAACCTAGGAAAAATAACATCTAAAAGCATTCTTAACGAGGTCTCTCCATCAGCACTTTTTGTGGGTATGGCTTCCACCCATTTAGTAACATAATCAATAGCAACAAGTATATGAGTGTTACCTTCTGAAGAAGGGAAAGGACCCATGAAGTCAAATCCCCAACAATCAAATGGTTGAATAACAAGAGTATAATTCATAGGCATTTCATTGCGCCTAGAGATATTACCTACTCTTTGACATTCATCACAAGATAAGATAAACTTTCTTGCATCTTTAAAGAGAGTTGGCCAATAAAAACCTGACTGTAGAACCTTTTGTGCGGTTCTATCTCCGGCGTGATGTCCTCCATAAGCACTACCATGACACTTACTCAATATCTCTTGTTGTTCATATTCGGGGACACATCTTCGCATAATACCATCCACTCCTTCTTTATATAAGTGTGGGTCATCCCAAAAATAATGCCTCAAGTCATAAAAGAATTTCCTTCTTTGCTGAGCTGAAAAGGTTGGAGGCAAGTACTTGGAAACAATAAAGTTAGCATAATCAGCATACCAAGGACTATCTCGCTCACCTTTATTACAGCCAATTGTTCATTTGGAAAACTATCATTAACAGGAACAGGATCATAAGTAATATTTTCCAATCTAGACAAATTATCAGCAACATGATTATCAGCACCTTTCCTATCTACAATATGTAAATCAAATTCTTGCAAAAGAAGCACCCATCTAATAAGCCTTGGCTTAGCATCTTTCTTTTCCATAAGGTACCTAATTGCAGCATGATCAGTATGAATTGTGACTTTTGAGTCAACAATATAAGGTCTAAACTTATCACAAGCAAAAACTACAACTAATAATTCTTTTTCAGTTGTAGCATAATTTCTTTGAGAAGCATCAAGAGTTTTACTAGCATAATGAATAACATTCAATTTTTTATCTACTCGCTGTCCAAGAACAGCACCTACAGCAAAATCACTAGCATCACACATAATTTCAAAAGGTAAATTCCAATCAGGAGGTTCAACCACAGGAGCAGTTGTTAAGGCTTTCTTTAGAGTTTCAAAAGCTTCCTTACAATCATCATCAAAAACAAAAGGTACATCTTTTTGAAGAAGATTAGTAAGAGGCTTTGAAATTTTAGAGAAATCTTTAATAAATCTCCTATAAAAACTAGCATGACCAAGAACACTACGAATACCTTTAACATCCCTAGGATAGGGCATCTTCTCAATTGCTTCAACTTTAGCTCTATCAACTTCATACCTCTCTCAGAAATTTTATGTCCCAATACAATTCCTTCATTAACCATAAAGTGACGTTTCTCCCAATTAAGAACAAGGTTAGTTTCTTCACATCTCTGCAAAACTTTATCAAGATTTCGCAAACAATTATCAAAAGAATTCCCATAGACAGAAAAATCATCCATGAATACCTCTACAATCTTTTCGCAAAATCCATGAAATATAGCAGACATGCATCTTTGAAAAGTAGCAGGAGCATTGCATCAACCAAAAGGCATGCGCCTGTAAGCATAAGTTCCATAGGGACAAGTGAAAGTGGTTTTCTCTTGATCTTTTGTTCTAACAGCAATTTGTGAAAACCCAGAGTAACCATCAAGAAAGCAGAAATGAGTATTTTTAGATAACCTTTCTAGCATTTGACCAATAAAAGGTAAAGGGTAATGATATTTCTTAGTCACTTTATTAACTTTTCGAAAATCAATGCACATTCTATACCCTACAACTACTCTTTGAGGGATGAGCTCATCATTATCATTAGGTACAACAGTTATTCCTCCTTTCTTAGGAACACAATGCACAGGACTAACCCATCTACTATCAGCAATAGGATATATAATACCAGCTTCAAGAAGTTTTAATACCTCATTCCTTACCACATCCTTCATTTTAGGAATTAAACGACGTTGATGTTCAACAACAGGCTTTGCATCATCTTCCATGTTGATGGCATGTTGGCAAATAGAGGGAGAAATCCCCTTCAAGTCATCAAGAGTGTAGCCAATAGCTCCTCGGTGTTTCTTCAATATTTCCAATAATCTTTCTTTCTCAAAATCTGAAAGCTTAGCACTAATAATAACAGGATATATTTTCTTATCATCAATATAAACATACTTAAGATTATTAGGTAATGGTTTCAAATCAAAAATAGGATCTTCCTTTGGCGGTGGTGTTGTACCTAGATCTTCAACCGGTAAGTCATGTTTTAGAATAGGTTGACGAAGGAAAATTTCATCAAGTTCATTCCTTTAGGTGAATCAGTTTTATCTTTGTAAGGTTCATGATACTTATTAAAATTCTTCCTAGGCAATTCAAAATGAGAGGCAAAAGCTTTATAAAAATTTGCAACAACTTGAGAGTCAAGACCATAAGTAGCACTCATATTACGAAATTTATCAGTATCCATAAAAGTTTCAATGCATTCATAATCATAATTTATACCTGACTCTCTACCTTTGTCGTTCTCCCATCCTTCAGTATTCTCCTGAATCCGATCAAGAAGGTCTCATTTAAACTCTTCTTTGTTGCGCGTGAATGATCCAGAACAAGTAGTATCCAGCAAGGTTTTAACTTGAAAAGAAAGTCTTGCATAGAAATTATCAATGATGATATTACCAGGAAGCTCATGAATGGGGCATTTGAGCATTAAAGACTTCAATCTCCCCCATGCTTGGGAAATACTCTCTCCATCATGAGGCCAGAAATTATATATGCAATTTCGGTCTTTGTGAATTTCACTTGGAGGATAGAATTTAGAATAAAATAGAGTCACAATATCCTTCCAATCAAGAGAGTTCCCATTCTTCAGCAATTTATACCAATGCGCCGCTTTACCAGATAGCGACATAGAGAATAGTTTCTTCCTAACTTCATCCATAGAAATACCTGCACACTTGAATAACCCGCATAATTCATGTAGAAACAGTAAATGATCTCCAGGATGGACAGTTCCATCCCCTTCATAGAGGTTATCCACAACACGTTCAATAATTTTCATAGGTATTTTATATGGAATCTATTTCTCACCTGGCGCCTCATCCACTACCTTTGCAGTAGTAGTAGTAGATTTTCCAAATAGGAATTCAAGAGAAGACCTCTCCATAATGAATTATAGCAGCAGGCAGAAATAAAAACTGCACATACAGTAAAAGTTTTCCTTACCAATAGCGCTTCACTCCCCGGCAACGGCGCCAGAAAATAGTCTTGATGACCCACAAGTATAGGGGGTGTATCGTAGTACTTTCGATAAATAAGAGTGTCGAACCCAACGAGGAGCAGAAGGTGTTGACAAGCAGTTTCAATGAAGGATTCACTATAAATGCTCACAGACAATTATTCAGGGGTTTTTGATATAGCAGACAAATAAAATACAAGTAAGTAAAATGCGAGAGTATCAATTGCAGCGAGTGGCCCAATCCTTTTTAGCACAAAGGACAAGCCGGTTTGTTTACTTATGATGACCAAACGTTCTTGAGAACACACGGGAATTTAGTCTAGTGCTTTCGCTTCATATAGTTGATTAATCTTCATTGTTTTGATAAGTGTTGTGTGGGTGAACCTATGCTAATGCACCGCCCTTCCTAGGACTAATACATACTTGTGATTAAACCCCTTGCAAGCATCCGCAAATACAAGAAAGTAATTAAGATAAATCTAACCACAACCTTAAACTCTGAGATCCTGCTATCCCTCATGCATCGATATACCAACGGGGGTTCAGGTTGCTGTCACTCCGGCAACCCCGCAATTAGCAAACGAATACAAGATGCATTCCCCTAGGCCCATAAAGGTGAAGTATCATGTAGTCGACGTTCACATGACACCACTAGAAGAATAACACCACAACTTAAATATCAAACCATTAAATATTACTCAACATAGTTCACTACTAACATTTAGACTTCACCCATGTCCCCAAGAACTAAACGAACTACTCACAAGACATCATATGGAACATGATCAGAGGTGATATGATGATGAATAACAATCTGAACATAAACCTTGGTTCAATGGTTTCATTCAATAGCATCAATAACAAGGAGTAATCAACACCGGGAGAGTTTCCCCTATGAAATAATCAAGATTCAACCCTAGATCTAACAGCGGAGACGAGGTGCAGCGGTGGAGATGATGGTGTCGGTGGTGGAGATGATGATGATGATGATCCCAATGAAGTCCAGCTCGATGGCGGTGATGATGGCGACGATTTCCCCCTCCGGGAGGGAATTTCCCCGGCAGATTTCAGCCTGCCGGAGAGCTCTTTTCTCTCTGGTGTTTTCCGCCCCGCAGAGGTGGCTGTGTCTATTCTCGATCGTCCTCCTCAGCTTAGGGTTTTCGGGGGATGAAGTACGCGAAGGAGAGATGGCCGAGGGGGGTCGTGGGCCTCCTCCCCACAAGGCGGCGCGCCAGGCCTGGTGGCCGCGCCGGCCTATGGGGGCCCATGGTGGCCCTCCTCAGCCTCCCCTTTTGGCTGGCTCCGTCATCTGGCGAAATAGGAGCTTTGGTATATTTTCCGTCAATTGTTGATCTTCAGAAATATTGTATCCTGACGGTGCTTTTTCCAGCAGAATCCTGACTCCGGTGAGTAATTCTCCAATAATCATGAAACATGCAAAATAGGTGAAATAACATAAGTATCATCTCTAAATATGAAATATATCAATGAATAACAGTAAATTATGATATAAAATAGTGATGCAAAATGGACGTATCAGGCGCCGCCTGCCTCGACGATGGCTCTGTCTATGTGTGCGAGTGTCGTGTATCATGCGTCTGATGTGCGGTCGTTCGTAGGACTATTGGAAGGACCACCATGATTCAGACATCCAGGAAATTATCTACGGCGGCGGCTTCGTTCGCGATGATTGGGCTGGGACAGGCCCGCATGATGACTAGGTAGGAACGCAAGATGCGGACGACGTCGAAACCGCATGGCTGCTCGTCACCCAGCAGCCAACACTCGTGTCCGTCGACGACTTCGACGACGCGCCAACACAACCTGACATTGCTATGAAGAAGAAGGGGGAGAGCCGCAGGACACAAGGCTTCGTCGACGACGAGGATAAGTGTTTGTGTGAAGCGTGGCTGGCAACGACCCATGATTGTATTAATGGCGCGCAGCAAAAGGGCAAGGTCTATTGGGCCAAGGTCTTGCAGCAGTACAACGGAAGAGTCCCTTCAAAAAAGATGGAACTATATCAAACAAGAGACAAGCAAGTTCTGCTCGGCGGTCGAACATGCTATTAACAACCCCGTAAGCGGCACTGGCGTCATGACAGTGGTAAACACGATACAACCATCATCAT
The DNA here is from genome assembly GCF_019359855.2 of Lolium perenne. Classification (NCBI taxonomy): domain Eukaryota; kingdom Viridiplantae; phylum Streptophyta; class Magnoliopsida; order Poales; family Poaceae; genus Lolium; species Lolium perenne. The sequence goes on from NC_067247.2 coordinate 263,612,411, forward strand.
TCTACACTATTTGCATCATTGTATGTACATCATTGGCGGCTATGGTTGCAGGTATCCTGCGCCTTGGAGAAGTTCAGGGCGACGCATAAGAAGGGCTACCATATGGTCCATTGCTAGGACGTGCTCAAGAACAACAACAAGTGGATGATAAGCTTTGCGGCCTACAACGAAGCAGTGAGGAATAGGACAGCGATCAACCTCGACGGCGAAGACGATGATCAAGGCCGTCCAACCCTTCCACCTCGTCCACGAGGCCATAAGGCTACCAAGGCCGATCTTGTCTGGGAGGCGCAGGCCATTGCGTTCACCAGAGCATGGAGAAGATAATGGCCAACAATCATGCCGCCTTGGCTGCTAGGGATGAGAAGAGGCTTCTGGAAAAAGAGGCAGCAGCTTCCATCTACCACAACCTCGCGAAAGAGGTAATTGAGGTCCACAAGGCAGACTCCGAGGCCAAATTGCTTGACGCCAAGGCTAGGAGGATGGACGCCAAGGCCAAGATCCTTGAAGAGGACACTAGGATCATGCTAGCCGACTTGAGCAATGTCGACGACGACACCAGGGCCTGGTTCATCAAGAGGCGCGCCGAAATCCACGCGCGAGACGCCTGATCGCCGGCGCCATGCGCCCAACACCTTGGCCTCCTTTTGGACATTTTTATTGTTGTTCGGGCCTTGTTGTGCCCCTTTTGGACTCCACTTTGCGCCGTGACATGTGCAAAGTGGGATGAACATGTTTCAGCCCTCAATTTGCGGCTGTAAAATTTCGTGCAAACTTGTTTCAGTCCTCTTTTTTGAATTCTGGCCTGCGCCGAATATGCGTCGCCCCGCTGGAGCCAGCCCCAGACGCAAAAGGATACGCGACCATTTCCGCGTCCGCCAGGCGACGCAAACGGACGCCCGCGGACATTTTGGGTGTCTGAAATGCTTCGCGCCGCTGGAGATGCCCTAAGGGCATCTCCGGCGGCGCGACGCAAACGGTCTCTCAGCGACCGTTTTCGTCCGCCGTGACCGGAAATGCGTCTGGGGCCTGCTCCAGCGGGGCGACGCAAAGTGACCGGGCCGTCCGCGGGGACGCCAACCAGGCCCCAAAATGCGCCAGGTTTGCGTCTCCGCGGACGCTCGGCGGTCGCGCGGAGTGTCCACCGAAAAAGACGTAGGACCCGCGCGTCAGTGGCAGGAGGCCGATATTATTCCTGCCACTGGCCATTCCCCGCGCGAAATTGCAAACTAGACCGACGCGAACAGTCCAAAAGCGATGGACGTCCTCGCCGCCGCAGCCACCGCTATGGATGCGGAGCAAATCCTCGCACCCGCCGCCGCCCCACACTCCCCCGTAGCCACGACCATAGCCACAATGGAGGCTGCAGCTCCGGTGGAAGCAAAGCGGGTAGTCATCGGCGGGGGCCGGGAGGCAAAGCCGAAGGCGGCAAAGAAGGTGCTCTCTACGGAGGAGAAAATCATCGAGGCCGCGAAGCGTCGCGGCCGGCGCAAGAACCAGAAGATCAAGACTGCCGCGGCCGCCAACCAGCAGGCCTGGCAGATGCAGATCAAAGCCGGCGTCGCGCAAGTAGCCCTCCATCCGAGCTTAGCAGAGGGCTACATGCTCGTCAAGAAAGAGGGGATGGTCGGTGTCGCACCTCCGGCCTTGTCGTTGAGCTCGGTAAGTTCCCAGCTGCGCCCTGGAACTCCCGCTCCCTTGCAGGGCAACGCGGCGTCGCGGTTCGCCTCCGGCCTGCCGCCGGTGAAGTTGACCGGGGTGGCGGTTCCCGACCTCAACCGGACGCCTAGAAGCGGTGACTCCTACCCGGGCACGACACAGAAGATGCGCCAGGTGCCGGAGGAGAACATGCCGCAGCCCCGCATCCTGTTCGACGAAATGACGCCGCCTGCCCCGACGATGGACGACCCGGTACGTGAGCTCTATCTATGTGTGCGAGTGCCGTGTATCATGCGTCTGATGTCCGGTCGTTCGTAGGTCTATTGAAGGACCGCCATGATTCAGACATCCAGGAAATTAACTACGGCGGCGGCTTCGCTCGCGATGATCGGGCTGGGACATGCCCGCATGATGATTGGGCAGGAACGCAAGATGCGGACGACATCGAAACCGTACGGCTGTTCGCCACCCAGCAGCCAACACCCGTGTCCGTCGACGACTTCGACGACGCGCCAACACAGCCTGACATTGCTACGAAGAAGAAGGGGGGAGCCGCAGGACACAAGGCTTCGTCGACGACGAGGATAAGTGTTTGTGTGAAGCGTGGCTGGCAACGACCCATGATTGTATTAATGGCGCGCGGCAAAGGGAAAGGTCTATTGGGCCAAGGTCTTGCAGCAGTACAACGAGACCAGGATGCACCCGCCCTACCATATCACAAGCCCTCGGACGGAAGAGTCCCTGCGAAAAAGATGGAACTACATCAAACAAGAGACAAGCAAGTTCTGCTCGGCGGTCGAACATGCTATTAACAACCCCGTAAGCGGCGCTGGCGTCATGACAGTGGTAAACACGATACAACCATCATCATTCTACACTATTTGCATCATTGTATGTACATCATTGGCGGCTATGATTGCAGGTATCCCGCGCCTTGGAGAAGTTCAGGGCGACGCATAAGAAGGGCTACCATATGGTCCATTGCTGGGACGTGCTCAAGAACAACAACAAGTGGATGACAATCTTTGCGGCCTACAACGAAGCTGTGAGGAATGGGACAGCGATCAACCTCGACGGCGAAGACGACGATCAAGGCCGTCCAGCCATTCCACCTCGTCCACGAGGCCATAAGGCTACCAAGGCCGATCTTGTCCGGGAGGCGCAGGCCATTGCGTTCACCCAGAGCATGGAGAAGATAATGGCCGACAATCGTGCCGCCTTGGCTACTAGGGACGAGAAGAGCCGTCTGAAAAAAGAGGCAGCAGATGTCATCTACCACAACCTCGCGAAAGAGGTAATTGAGGTCCAGAAGGCAGACTCCGAGGCCAAATTGCTTGACGTCGAGGCTAGGAGGATGGACGCCAAGGCCAAGATCCTTGCAGAGGACACTAGGATCATGCTAGCCGACTTGAGCAACGTCGACGACGACACCAGGGCCTAGTTCATCAAGAGGCACGCCGAAATCCGCGCGCGAGACGCCTGATCGCCGGCGCCATGCGCCAAGCACCTTGGCCTCCTTTTGGATATTTTTATTGATGTTGAGGCCTTGTTGTGCCCCTTTTAGACTCCACTTTGCGCTGTGACATGTGCAAAGTGTGATGAACTTGTTTCGGCCCTCAATTTGCGGTTGTAAAATTTCGTGCAAACTTGTTTCAGTCCTTTTTCTGAATTCTATCTTGCGCGCATTGCCCCGCTGGAACCAGCCCCAGACGCAAACGGACGCGCGACCATTTCCGCATCCGCCCACGCAACCGGACGCGCGCGGATATTTTAGGTATCCGAAATGCGTCGCGCCTCCTGGAGATGCCCTAATGCGAATTGAAGTGGCAGTCCAATGGTTGGCCCAGCACGGTTGCCGATCAGATTCTGCCATTTGTGACGTTTGACGAGAGAACGCGTAGCAAAATAAATTTTTACTTGTGCAATTTTGTCTGATCCGGATGGAACTGTAGCGTGAACATGTTCGACCCATCTCCATCGCGTGTCGGTGCAGCGAACCTGTCGCTGAAACGCGCTCGTGATGCATCGCAGTCCAGCATCACGTGGCCGCACCTGTGCATTATGGGGTCGAAGAGAGCTAGCCAAGCTAGTCCGCCGCCTGCGTCGTAGCTCTGCAATATAGGGCACGTCGACGGCGGCCGGCCAAAGCCATCTCCAACGGACCGACGATATTTCGGAACGTCTAAAATATTCAGTTGTGTCCTTTTACGTCGGCCCGCGGATGCCATACGATTTAGGGCGACCGATTGCGTTGGAGGTATCTCCAGCGGTGCGGACGTAAGCGTCGTAGGATATCCATGGCCGAGCACAACCTTAGCTGGGATCAGGTTGTTCAAATGTGCCGCCAAGCCCACCCGAAGGAGGAGCAGCTAGTCGCCGACGTTTTTCAGGCCGAGAAGCTAGACCTGGAGTCGGCGGAGGCGGAGGCGGCAGAGCACGCGCAAGGGCGTGAGCGCCTCGCTGCGGCTAGGGTGGAAATCGCCGACGCCATGGCTGAGCTCGCCGATGCAAGGGCAGCGCTCGCGGAGGCGCGGGCGGTGATGGCGGCCCCTCCGGCAGCCCCACCCGCGAACGCCGTCATCCACGACATCAACGAAGACAACATCGTACTCGGCCGCTTCGACTGCAGCGGCGACTAGTTCATTCTGGTCGCGTCCTTCGAGATCCTGGCTGGGGACGCCCTGCGCCGTCAGGCTTGGGCAACGGAGGAGGAAGCCCACAGCTATGCGGTCGCCATGACTCGGGGGTACATGTGCTCCGACCTGAATTCGCTCCAGCGAAGGGGCCCTTCTCCCGCGCGGGTCGAGCAGGAGAACCGGGAGCTGGCAGGCGCCGTCGCCGCTAGGGACGAAGCGGTGGCAGAGGTGGGTAGGGACAGGGCCCGCTTCCACGCCCAGCTGGCGGCGTTGCAGGCGGCGGACGCGGAGGCGGCCCAGGCGGACGAGGCAGCGGCCCAGGCGGCGGTGGCAGCGGCGGAGGTAGCGAGGCGGAGGCGGCCAACTCTATGGCTAGGAGTCCTGTGGGACTCCTCTCTCGCCGAGGCCCTCGAACGCCACAGGTGGCAGGACGAGATGTCCGATGGCCGGTGTACGCGACGCGCGGGAGTGCGTGAAGCGTTCCCGCTTTGACGACAGCGCTGGCCCCTCCAGCGGCCAGTAGTAGGCCGCACGACTGCGAGTAATCCAGGCCGTGGTAGGCCGCACGACGGCGAGTAGGTACGGCCATTGTAGTTTTAGGTTAAATCGACTAACCATCTCTATAAAGATGGTCCTTTCGGCCAATCAGTAGTAATGAAGAAATATTTTAGTTACTTAGTCACTGCCGACCGGGCCCGGATGCAACCAACACGGACACTTTCCATGACCGTGCAGCATCCGCGGAGACGCAAACTGGCGAATATTTGGGCCATGTTTGCGTCGCTGCAGATGGACCGATCATTTTGCGTCGCTCCGCTGGAGCAGGATCCAGACATATTTTCGGTCACGTCGAACGCAAACGAACGCTCCTTTGGGGATGGCCTAAGGGCATCTCCAACGGGGCGACCCATCCCGCGCCCGCGCGTCCGGATGGGTCCAGCCGGACAAAAATGCGGCCCAACGCGGGGACGCACCGCAAAAGCGGACGGCCGCGGCGTCCGGAACGACGCAAACCTGGCCCAAATCTGGGCCGGGTTTGCGTGGCCGCGGATGGCACGCGGCATCCTCGCGTGTCCGCCTGGTCCGCATGGCTGGCCCAGCTGTCGCACGCGCGGGCTAGAGCTTCCTCGCCGCCATGGCCCCGAAGCGCGAGTTCCTCCCATCCGCGAACGACCACGAGGCCGGCAGCTGCCGGCCAGTCGCGCTGGCGGCGTTCGCCATGGGGCTACCGGCTCCTCCCAGACGCGACCGGATCTACGTCCCCGTTGCGGTGGCACAGATGTTCTGGGACGCCGGCGTCCCAATGCCGTGGGGGGACGTGCACCTCCCCCACGGCTGGCACCTGAGCCCAGATCGGGTTCCGGTGCCGCCCATCCCGGCCTCCGGCCGCGCCCGTGTCACGGAGATCCGGAGGCACCGCGCGCAGCTGCCAGTGGACCTCCAGGAGGACCCCGCGTACGGCGACGCAAGTCCCAACTGGGACTTGTGGTTCGAGGTGGAGCACGATGCGCCCCGGCACACGTGCTTCACGTCCGCGACGGCGCAGCCTCGCGCGCAGCCGCGCACACTGATACGTCCAAAATGTATCTAATTTCCCGAACACTTTTGCTATTGTTTTGCCTCTAATTTGTGTATTTTGGATGCAACTAACACGGACTAACGCTGTTTTCAGCAGAACTGTTCTGGTGTCTCGTTTTTGTGCAGAAATCCAACTTTCGGGAAAATCCTCGGAATTTATGCGAAAGGTCCTATTTTCCCAGAATACTGACGGGCCAGAAGGGCAAGCCAGGTGGGGGCCCGAGGGCCCCACACACTAGGCCGGCGTGGCCCAGGAGGGGCCCGCGCGGCCCTAGTGTGTGGCGTCGGCTGGCCCCCGACGCCCTCTTTCGGACTACTTATTGCCTTCCACCTAAAAACGCACGGGGGAGAAGTGGAAGTCGCCAGAAACCCTCCAGATTGCCGCCACATCACGAAACTCCGTCTCGGGAGTCAGAAGTCTCCGGTCTGGCACTCCGCCGGGACGGGGAATTGGAGGAGATCGTCGCCACCATCACCACCGACGCCTCTTCATCGACCAGCCATGTTTCCCCCATCCATGTGTGAGTAATTCCCCCGCTGTAGGCTGAAGGGGATGGTAGGGATTGGATGAGATTGGTCATGTAATAGTATAAGATTGTTAGGGCATAGTGCCTAGTGTCCGTAATTGGTACTTTGATGATATTGTTGCAACTTGTTATGCTTAATGCTTGTCACTAGGGCCCGAGTGCCATGATCTCAGATCTGAACATGTTATTACTTCATCATGATATTCGTTGTTTATGGTCTTACCTGCAAGTTGTATACACATGTCGCTGTCCGGAACCAATGGCCCCGAAGTGACAGAAATCGGGACAACCGGAGGGGATGGTAGTGATGTGAGGATCACATGTATTCACGGAGTGTTAATGCTTTGCTCCGGTACTCTATTAAAAGGAGTACCTTAATATCCAGTAGAATCCCTTGAGGCCCGGCTGCCACCGGCTGGTAGGACAAAAGATGTTGTGCAAGTTTCTCATTGCGAGCACGTACGACTATAATTGGAACACATGCCTATTGATTGCTTTGTACTTAGACACCGTTTTATTATTATCTGCAAATGCCCTGCTTGATTGTTACATGAGTTTCTCTCATCCATGCAATGCCCGTTATCCATCCCCATGCCTACAGTATTTTAATCCTGTTGTTTACTATAATCACTACTGCTGTCTATGTTACTCTGCTGCTGTTATTTCACTACTGCTACTGCTATAAAACTGTTACTACTGATAAACTCTTGCGAGCAAGTCTGTTTCCAGGTGCAGCTGAATTGACAACTCCGCTGTTAAGGCTTTCAAGTATTCTTTGTCTCCCCTTGTGTCGAATCAATAAATTGGGTTTTACTACCCACGAAGACTGCTGCGATCCCCTATACTTGTGGGTTATCAAGACTGTTTTCTGGCGCCGTTGCCGGGGAGCATAGCTTTATTTGGAAGTTCACTTGGATTGATATTGTTCGCTGCAAATTCTCCATCATGGGTAAACCTCGCGATCCTAAAGTCGCCATATTACCATCCACTACAAGAAAAGGTACAACTCTGAGTACCTCTGCTGCTCTTGATTCACCATCTGTGATTGATAAACTTGTTTCACCACCACATGCCTCACATGCTGGTACTTCTGCTAGATCTGAAAATTCTTATAATATTGATGATGCTTCTGCTGTGCTTGATGATAGTGGTTCCTTGGGATCTTTTCTAGATGCTACAATTGCTAGGTCTAGACAAATTGAAAATACTGAAACTCTTAATGCTACTACACCTGTTAATTCACCTGAACTTGATTATTCTAGTGATGATCCTGATGAAGATTATGTGGAGCTTAATGATGATTTTATTACTAGATGCAATGCTACTGCTGATGCAAGCAAAATTAAAAAGTTTCTCACACAATATACTGTTAGACATAAGTTATCTCCTGATCCTAAATTTGCCACATCTCCTATATGCATTAAGGATAAAGATTATGATTTTTCTCTTGATCTATCTCATATAGCTATTGTAGAGAAAGCATCCTTTTGTGGTACTGAAAAAGAAAGTGCTGTAGAACACAAGATTGAACTTTCTTCTATGAGTAGCTTGTTTTCTGATGATGTCAAGATGCGTACTTATTTTGTCGCTAAATTTTTTCCTTTCTCATTAAAGGATGATGCTAAAACTTGGTATAATAATTTGCCTCCTGGTTCTATTAGAAGTCCAACTGATTTGCGTGATGTTTTCTTTCGAAAATACTTTCCTGCTAGTGCTCAACATGTTGCTTTACAGAAAATTTATAGATTTGACCAGGGAGATGAAGAGAAATTGCCTGAGGCTTGGGCAAGATTTTGTTCACTTATCAGAGCTCGACCTGGACATGATTTAGAAAAGAATGATCTACTTGATATATTTTATAGTGGACTAACCATTGAGTCTAGGGCATATTTGGATAGTTGTGCTGGTTGTGTTTTCAGGAAAAGAACTCCAGACGAAGCTGAAGAATTATTGGCTAAAATAGGCCGGAATCATGATGATTGGACTACGCCTGAACCAATTCCAACGCCAATATTGAAGAAGAGGGGTTTAATTAAATTGAATGATGAAGATATGAGGGAAGCCAAGAAGTCTCTCAAGGAGAAAGGTATTAAATCTGAAGATGTGAAGAATCTACCTCCCATAGAAGATATATGTGACATAATTCCCCCTTCATCCATGATTGAGGTAAACTCCCTTCAGCGCTTTACTAGGGAAGATATTCCGTATTCAAAACCTCCTGCGCAATGCTTAGATGAGTTTGATAATTATATTGTTAAGCAAGAAAATTTTAATATGAGAGTAGAGAATCATCTAATGGAAAATTCTCAAGCTATTAGCAATTTGCATGATATTGTGGAGAGAACCTCCAATGATGTTAAGATGCTTGTTAAACATTTTCAAATGGTTTAAACTCAAATTGATCAACTCACTAAAGTGCAAAATGACTTATTAAAAAATAATTCTAAAGAGAAACATGCTTATGAAGTAACAACTAGAGGTGGTGTCTCTACCCAGGATCCTCTATATCCTGAAGGGCATCCCAAAAGAATTGAACAAGATTCTCAACGCATTGAACCTAGTGCTCCTTCTAAGAAAAAGAAGAAGAAACATAAAAATGTTGTAGAATCCTCTGAACCTGTTAATGATCCTAATAGTATTTCTATTTCCGATGCTGAAACTGAAAGTGGTAATGAACATGATAATAATGGTAATGATAAGAACGATGTTTCTGATAAAGAAGATGTTGAAGATGAACCTGAAAAGCAAGATAAAAATAAAAAGTATACTAAAGAAGATTTTATTGCTAAAAAACATGGTAATGAAAGGGAACCTTGGGTGCAAAAGCAAATGCCTTTTCCTGCTAAGAAACTAAAATCAAAGGAAGAAGAACACTATAATAAATTTTGTGATTGGATGAAACTTTTATTCTTGCAAATCCCTTTGACTGATGCTATTAAATTGCCTCCTTATTCAAAGTATATGAAAGATATTGTTACTAACAAAAGCAAAATTCCTAATGAGGAGATTTCCACTATGCTTGCTAATTACTCTTTTAATGGCAAAGTTCCAAAGAAGTTGGGCGACCCAGGTATACCTACTATTACTTGTTCTATTAAGAATAAATATGTTAAAACTGCTCTATGTGACTTGGGAGCCGGTGTTAGTGTTATGCCTTTTTCTCTTTATAAGAGACTTTACTTAGATAAGTTGATACCTACTGATATATCTTTGCAAATGGCTGATAAATCTACTGCTATTCCTGTTGGTATATGTGAGGTTGTTCCTGTTCAAGTTACTAATAACTGCTTGATATTAACTGATTTTGTTGTGTTGGAAATGCCTGAAGATGATAATATGTCTATTATTCTTGGGAGACCTTTTCTTAACACCGCAGGGGTTGTTATTGATTGCAATAAAGGAAAAGTTACTTTCAATGTTGATGACAAGGAGCATACCGTTTATTTTCCCAAGAGGATTGAGAAAGCATGTGGAGTTAATACAATTTCTAATGTGAGAACTATCAAAGTGGGAACCATTGATTGTCCTATATATGAGCCTAAAGAAGAATATCAAACTCTTGTGATTGGATCCATATCAATACAATACAAGGTAACATGATTGATTTGAGGTTTATTTCTTCTTATGCTATGTAAAATTTATTTGGTGGCAAGACTTGATCAACCTTGTTAACAAATACTTTTTATATGCATAGAGGAGGTAAACAACATCTCTTTCTTCCTCCACTTGTTCTACTTGCTGTAGCACTTTTGCTTTGTAAAGTTCCTTAGTCAATTAGAGATTTCAAAAAAAATTCCTGGCCAGTAATAATAAACTTAATACCCAGAAATGTGCATTTTTCAAAGTTTTCAAAAATTCACAAAAATTATACCGTTGGTCCTATTTTTCGAAAATGCACCTGGGAGCACCTGGGGATGACCAGTGGGGCACCCCAGGGTGGCACCCCACAGGCCGGCGCGGCCAGCAATGGGGGCGCGCCACCCTGGTGTGTGGGTCCCCCTTTGCCCCACTTCATCATCTCTTCCTCCCACTCTCTTCTCTCTCCCGAAAAAACTCGCACCAGGTTCCTCTCACTCGCGTTTTTGCTCAAGAGCTCCAGATTTCTCGATCTCTTTGCTCAGCCCAGATTTCTGTCTGAAATTTGGCACATTTGCTCTCCGGTATGTGACTCCTTCAATTATCCAAGTAGAATTTTATTTGGTGGAGTATATCTTGAATATTTTGCTGCTGTAGGTAACATGTTTAGTGAGCTTGCATGCTTGTTCTAAGTGGTAGAAACTAGTTTTGATGCATGATTAGTACTCTAGCAAGTTCCTATGGTAGTTTCCCTCAATTATATGTCACCAAATCAAATTTTATATTGTTTGTTGAAAAATTTCAGAAAATGGAAGGGAGTAGGCACCAACTCAACCAACAAGAATTGGAGGTGCAGCAGGTCATGAGAGTTCACCGCGAAGAAGGAGTATACCCCGCTTACTACCCGTGCGTGGATTTTATGAGAAGTGCAGGAATCTTGCAAGATGTTCAAAGTCTAATCTCTCGTGCAGGGTTGGATGATTTTGTTGATGGTGAACCATGCCAATATGCAAAACTGACTATGTCTGTAGTGCAGGATTTTAAATTCAATTGGTCGCGATCTAACCCCATGGTTCAGTACAAAATTTATAATAAAACTGTCAACTTGCCATTCAATGATTTTTGTGCAGCAATCAGAGTGCCGCAATGGGGATCATGCGAGAAGATAAGAGGATCGCCGCAAGAGTTCTTGGACCTTTTCAAGACGATTTGTCATGGAAGAAGCTTCTCAGAGGATGGTGGTAAAATCAGTAGCATTCAACTCCCAGCTATTCGCTACTTTGCTTATTTCATCACCAAGTGCGTTCTAGCAAGAAAGAATGGAAGTAAAATATCTATCCAGGATTTAGCCTTTCTAGCTGCTGCATTACAAGGTAATAGGACTTATAACTTGGGTGCTTTGATAGCCAACAGACTTGCTACTAACCGTGAGAAGGGAGGAATTTGTGGAGGTCTCATCGCCTCTCGTTTATTAGCTATGCATGGTGTAGAACCTCACCATCTTGATATTCAACTTCCCATAGAGAAACTTGACATAGTCTCCATGATTAAGCATGAATTTGTTTCTGATTCGTCCAATTTGAGCAACCTGTCTTATAGAATAACATTTTACAAGAAAGCTTCGAGAATAACTAAGAAAACTGAAAAATTAGTAGGATTGCCTGCACCTGCTCTGTTTAACCTTGATTCCAGGGAGGATTGGTCAGTCACGGAAGGTGAACTGAAGGCATACATAGAGGGAGATGGCCATCGTGCAAGAGACAACACGGAGGAGGCCGAGGAACACCTCGATTCGTCATCCGATGCAGCGAGTTCTTCGCATCCACAAGCTGGGCATGAGGAGCCTCCACGTTTTTCTTCTGCATCGGTACCTTATTATGACTATGCCATGTATGATCCACCGGCATGGAACCTAGACCCTCGTTGGGGTTGATCTCCACTTAGGCCAAAAGCCTAAGCTTGGGGGGAGGTATACCGGCATCACTCATTCTTTGCATATTATGGTTGCTGGATACTTGTATATACTTGTTTAGCTTCTTTGAGTGGTTTTCTAATGAGAGGAAGATGATATTTGGGGAAGTGCTGCCTGAAAACAGATTCTGGACTGTTACTAAAAAAATTCGTGCGCACAGCCAGAACGTTATATTGAGCTGCCAATTTTTGTGCATGTTCCCCAGGTTGTTATCTAACTTTCATTAGTTGAACACTTTTCGAACTGAGCAACGGAAGATTTTTGTAAAAATCGATTTGTACTGCTGTCAGGTTTTGGCAGATTTCTGCCATCCTGCTTTTCTGTGATTCTTCTAGTTTTCATTCTCTTGTTTTTGCTCTGTTTCTTTCCTAAAACACAAAAAGACCAAAAATATTTCTGTTGTTTCTCTTCACCACTTGTTTATTTTAGTTTCTTGCTTTTATCTTGCTTTATTTGCTATCGTTGGTTTGCTATAAGAAAATCCAAAAAGATTTTGCTTTGTTTGCTTGTTTCCTTTTGTTCTTGCTTCCAAATTCGAAAACACCAAAAATATTTGCTGTTCTTCTTTGGTTTTGTAAAGTTCTTTATGAGTTCAATGGTCTTCGGTGGCTGGAGCGTGGTTTTCATTTCATATTATCCAAGCTACACAAGTGAAAGGCAATAATGACGATATTCGACGATCTGATTGTGGTGAGAGGCTGGTATGAACTCTATTTGTTTTCATTTTTGTACATATACTCATCCATGTGAGCATGCTTAGTTGGTCCATGTGAGGTATATGTCATTTAAGAAAGTCTAGTAGTTCATGATCTCTCATGTTTAGCTCCAATTTATTAATATGAGTAACATGTCATAAATATTTGCTTGCATTGCTTTATTCATAGATAGGTATGACATTGTGGTATCCTCCTCTGAATAATTCTCTTGGATCAACTTGGCACATGCTCACGCATGCATATGACTGAACAAAATGTCAATTAAGCCTCGATGATTTGCTTTACCTCAGAGTTCTTGTATCACTTTTATGCCTCCGTTAATTTATTTTTGTCGCAAGCATGATTATGACGATTCTTTGCTCTCTTGATTGTCGCTTCCCAGTCTATTGCTAGCCTTCACTTGTACTGAGCGGGAACGCTGCTCGTGCTTTCAAACACATGAAAACCAAGTTATTCCAGAGTGTCCACCATAAATACCTATGTATGGCATTTCAAACCATTCCAAGTAAATTCTCATGTGCTACCTTTAAAACCTTCAAAATGCTTCTCAATATGTGTTTATGTTTTATAGCTCATGAGGAAGTATGTGGTGTTTATCTTTCAATCTTGTCATTTACTCCGGACGGACTTTCATAATGGACTAGTGGCACATCCGCTTATCCAATAATTTTGCAAAAAGAGCTAGCAACGGGGTTCCCAGCCCCAATTAATCAACTTTCATTAATAACTCTCTTCACATGTTTTGCCCTGATTCATCAGTAAGCAACTTAAATTGTAAATAGACACTCCTCCATGGTATGAGACTGATGGAAGGCACCCGAGGATTCGGTTAGCCATGGCTTGTGTAAGCAAAGGTTGGGGGGAGTGTCATCCATAATAGAACTAAAATACGTGTGTAAACAAAATAGAAGAGGGATGATCTACCTTGCTGGTAGAAATAACGTCCTTCATGGGAGCCGCTCTTGAAAGTCTGGTTGACGAGGTAGTTAGAGTACCCATTATCATTCGTTGACAACAACAAACACCTCTCAAAATAATTTTACTCCTGTTTTACAAATGAAAAGCTCTAGCACATGTTAATCCCTGCTTCCCTCTGCGAAGGGTCAATCTTTTACTTTTACATTGAGTCTCCATCCTTTCTTTGAGCACTTTCTTGAGAGCACAACTGTCATTCTTAGTATGATATGCTTGTCCCAAAATATGATTAATTGTGGTATAACTTTGATGCTTTTATCTTTGACAATCACTATTTCCAGTCTTTCTATGAACTTCAGAGGTGCCTGAGCATTTATGTTTTGCTGATCAAATATGGGAAAGCGAGATACCACTCTATCATACTCTTTTATGAAGATTGCAATCCTGCTTATATACATGATTCATGATGCTTATTATTAATTGTTGGTACCTTTCCATGATTGACATAGCTATTAGATGATTTTATTTGCATGTATCTTATTATGAACTGCCTAAGTGTTAGCCATAGCATGAGAATATTTATATCATATGAACAAATGTGTTCGTGAAAGTTCTTTTATCGCTCAGTTGTTAACTGAATTGTTTGAGGGCAAGCAATAAGCTAAGCTTGGGGGGAGTTGATACGTCCAAAACGTATCTACTTTCCTGAACACTTTTGCTATTGTTTTGCCTCTAATTTGTGTATTTTGGATGCAACTAACACGGACTAACGCTGTTTTCAGCAGAACTGTTCTGGTGTCTCGTTTTTGTGCAGAAATCCAACTTTCAGGAAAATCCTCGGAATTTATGCGAAAGGTCCTATTTTCCCAGAATACTGACGGAGCCAGAAGGGCAAGCCAGGTGGGGGCCCGAGGGCCCCACACACTAGGCCGGCGCGGCCCTAGTGTGTGGCGGCCTCGGCTGGCCCCCGACGCCCTCTTTCGGACTACTTATTGCCTTCGACCTAAAAACGCACGGGGGAGAAGTGGAAGTCGCCAGAAACCCTCCAGAACGCCGCCACATCGCGAAACTCCGTCTCGGGAGTCAGAAGTCTCCGTTCTGGCACTCCGCCGGGACGGGGAATTGGAGGAGATCGTCGCCACCATCACCACCGACGCCTCTTCATCGACCAGCCATGTTTCCCCCATCCATGTGTGAGTAATTCCCCCGCTGTAGGCTGAAGGGGATAGTAGGGATTGGATGAGATTGGTCATGTAATAGTATAAGATTGTTAGGGCATAGTGCCTAGTGTCCGTAATTGGTACTTTGATGATATTGTTGCAACTTGTTATGCTTAATGCTTGTCACTAGGGCCCGAGTGCCATGATCTCAGATCTGAACATGTTATTACTTCATCATGATATTCATTGTTTATGGTCTTACCTGCAAGTTGTATACACATGTCGCTGTCCGGAACCAATGGCCCCGAAGTGACAGAAATCGGGACAACCGGAGGGGATGGTAGTGATGTGAGGATCACATGTGTTCACGGAGTGTTAATGCTTTGCTCCGGTACTCTATTAAAAGGAGTACCTTAATATCCAGTAGATTCCCTTGAGGCCCGGCTGCCACCGGTTGGTAGGACAAAAGATGTTGTGCAAGTTTCTCATTGCGAGCACGTACGACTATAATTGGAACACATGCCTATTGATTGCTTTTTACTTAGACACCGTTTTATTATTATCTGCAAATGCCCTGCTTGATTGTTACATGAGTTTCTCTCATCCATGCAACGCCCGTTATCCGTCCCGGTGCCTACAGTATTTTAATCCTGCTATTTACTATAATCACTACTGCTGTCTCTGTTACTCTGCTGCTGTTATTTCACTCTTGCCATCGTTTATAAAACTGTTACCTCTTGATAAACTCTTGCGAGCAAGTCTGTTTCCAGGTGCAGCTGAATTGACAACTCCGCTGTTAAGGCTTTCAAGTATTCTTTGTCTCCCCTTGTGTCGAATCAATAAATTGGGTTTTACTACCCACGAAGACTGTTGCGATCCCCTATACTTGTGGGTTATCACACACCTGCAAGGCGGGCAGGCCGCCGCCCCGGCGGCCTGTACATCGACGAGCCCCAACCCCAGCCCCAGCCCCAGCACCAGGAGGAGGAGGACGACCCGGAGCTGCAGGCGGCGCTGGCGGCGTCCCGCGAGCAGTGCGACCTCGACGAGCTGGCCAAATGGTCGCACCTCGCCGAGACGCTGCGTGTCTCCGCGCTGGAGGAGAAGGCCAGGAAGGCCCAGGAGGACGCCCAGGCGGAGGCGTGGGCCTTCCTCGAGATGGCGCGCCGGCAGGAAGAGGCCACGCGCCAGGCGGCGCTCCGGGAGGAGGAGGAGCGCCGGACCGCGCTCCTGGCGGAGGAGGAGCGTCGGGCCGCACTCCGGCTAGAGGCGGAGCTGCAGGCCGCAGCGGGGGAGCAGCTCCGGAAGGAGTCCGCGTGGATGGCACGGCTGCGCAGGCCGGCGAGCCCGCCGAACCCGCACTCCGTGCGGGAAAGGGCGCAGTGGTCGCCCTGGCCGGAGTCCCCGGCGCCCTCCGGCGTTTCGAGCCGGAACAGCGCGTCGCCGCCGGGGGGCGTCGTCGTCATCGACGCGGACGACGACGAGTACTACTGGGGGTAGTACTGCCGGCGGCCACCGTGCTCGCAAACCCTGGCTAGGGTTTGCTTTTTTTTAGTTTAAAGCCCATATAGGGTTTTCTTTTGTGTAAAAATTGTCCAAAATAGGGCTAAGTTGAATTAACCACTAATTTAAATTTATTTTTTGTTGTTTTCCTTTTTCATTTTCATTTTTGTTTTTTTATTACATATGCGTTGCGTTCATGCGTTGGGCGCAGCG
This sequence comes from Lolium perenne, assembly GCF_019359855.2. Classification (NCBI taxonomy): domain Eukaryota; kingdom Viridiplantae; phylum Streptophyta; class Magnoliopsida; order Poales; family Poaceae; genus Lolium; species Lolium perenne. Next base: position 263,628,866 of record NC_067247.2, read on the forward strand.
TGCGACCCAAACGAACACGCGGACGCGGGCCGCTGTCCGCGTGTCCGCTCGGCCACCCAAACGGCCCAAAACGGATGGCCCAGCGCGTCCGTTTGGATCGCTCGGTTGGAGATGCCCTAACCAACACGTACGGCGCAGAGCTATGGTGCGTCATATTGACAATACAATTCGACGACAATATTGACCCAATGTTTTCCAATCCGAACAGTTTTGGATAACCAAAAAAATCACGTGAAAAATCTATTGTCAGCTAAAAAAATAGAATAATTTTAATCAAAGAAAAAACATAAATTTTATAACAATGAATTATTTATTACAATGGAGGGAAGAGAGGTTTTTAACCAATAAATATAAAGTTGGTGAAGGGATTGTCCATATTAATATCATATGTTATCTCCTCTCCCCGGTGCCGGCGACGGCGGATTTGTCGCTCTGCGGTAGATCCATGTGAGTAGCGTACTGTGCTCAACTGGCGCTGTGCACGTGTGGCCGTGCGGATTCGTTGATCGGGTCTACCGTTTGGCTGGACATACGTACGATCGACAGATGGAGCTAACTTTGTTAGCGTCAATAACTGTCCAAATGGACCGACAAACAGTGCAACACCGCCATGCATGCAAACACCCTGTAGTGCATGTCATTTCTTCCCTGGCCGTGGAGTAGTTGTCTTTCGGACCTTCTTTTGTGGAATGTAAAAATTTACAATGAGCTCGAGATCCTCGTTCAGATAACCGATTTTTCTTAAAACAAACCCATCTTGAGTGGCGTCCATTTAATATTTTTTGGATACTCGACATATTATCTGGACACTCCAAAAATTGTCCGTTTTAAAGATATTGGGACACTTATCCAAACAAATGGAGACCGGATCCTAGCAATGAACCTAACAGATCGGACACTTGTCTTTTTTATATATTTTATTTTATTTGTAGCAACATCTCATGCAGCAGCCTAGCAGCCTCTGGTGTAGTGGAACATTCGTCGAAATGGATCACTTAATGGATCACTTCACTAAACTTCGACTATGGTGGCTATCATATTCACAATGTCAATAGGATGTTCTACGTACATAGAAGAAAATTATTTAGTGTAGATCGCCCCTCCTCGTTGTGCCCTAGGCGGAGTGAATGACATGTAGGCCCGTCGATCCTCATCCGACGTGGTGAACTTATCTAGACATGCCCAGCCACCCTTATTCGCATCCAATCTTAGAAAGCAAAGGGGTGTTACAAAATTTCGAAGAGTTCGACCGTCGGAAGCTTCACGAGAGAGCCATTTCGTGTCTGGACCCAGCAGGACGATGGTGCCACCAAAGATGATCTAAAGTTACATATTTCCAAGTTGACTCATCAATCGGCATCCATAGCCACCAGATTAATATGTTCATGAGGGTATGGAAGCCTTCAGCATCCAAAGGGAATCAACGAACAGAAATAGAAAAATAAGTATTCATATCCACTGCAGACGCTACAATTTTTGTAAGAACATACATCGTATTTTGGGTTAGAGAAGAAAACAATTTTTTTTGGGGGGGGGGGGGGGGGGGTAAATCCAAATTCATACTCCAAACTTCACGTAGATGCTCTTCAGTGACTAGATAAATCCAAATTCATGGTCACGATTGCAGTTGTATGGCCGCTATGGCTATGTAGAAATGACAACGTTTTCAATGACAAAAATTCTTCTCTCATGCAGGTCATTTGCCGATGTACGGCTTTGCTCCGTTCATGGTCACCACTCCAGCGCTTGAAGGATCAAGATCTCTTTGTGGTGGTGTCTACACGGTTGGAGAACACGGCCAAGGAGTTTATTTCCCAACATGGGTGGCTGCATATTAGGCGGATTGAAGCCAGCGAAGCATAGTCTATCTTGGCTCCTTTTTATCTGTCTTTTACTTGTTTTTCAGACTTGATACTCGAACGGTTGTGTGCATCTTTAGTTAAGTTATGCAGAGGCACTAGTGGAAAACGGGGCAATAGGCCCGGTCCATTTGGGCCTTTAGACCCGGTTTCCGAACCGGGACCAACTAGGCGGGACTAAAGGGGGTACCCTTTAGTCCCGGTTCAAAGATAAACCGGGCCTAAAGGCCTCGACACGTGGTGCGGCCAGGGAGCTCGCGGTGGAAGGCCTTTGGTCCCGGTTCGTGGTACGAACCGGGCCTAGGTTTCTCTGCCGCGGCAGAGAATTGCTATTTCTCTGCCGCGGCACAGATTTAGGCTGTACCAGCGTTTCTCCGCGGCAGAGAAACAGGGCGTTTCTCTGCCGCAGCAGAGTTTCAGCAATGCATATATATCATTCAAGAAACCACAAAAAATCGTCATGAATATATATAGACATCGTCAACAGTACACGACATAGTCAACACAGTACACGTAATGCATGCATATTTACAATACAACATCTCCTGAACGAATATCCTCCGCCGTCACGATCTTCCGATAGTGCTCTCCACCTGGGGTAAGGACCTCGGTAATAAAGAATCCCGCGATTTCCTCTTGAATTGCTTTTATTTGATTCGCCGTTATGAGAGTGTCCCGCAGGCGTATCATCTATATTTAAAAAGGGAGATCAATATATGAATGGAACTCAATACAATAGATGGTACTAATTAAGATTAATTGTGAAAATTTGTTATCGTACACGAGTCTGGAGTATACGGGCATCCCCACCCTTGGGACAGGCCATGTCACGAATGAAGGTGCAGACGTAGTATCCACATAAGTTATTCCCTTGTTCCTGCCTCATACACTTTACGAAAAAATAGTTCGATCAAACTAATAATCAAGCATCGTATTGAAAGTAAATATCATATATAAAGTTTCACGGACATAGCTATATATATAGTACTACTTACAGGGTAATCTTCAAATGTAAGCTCCGGTTTCCATTTACCCGGAACAGTATTGATGAACCGTTTCCAAGCCCTGCCCGGCAAAAAATAATGAGTAAATGAGTAATTGATTAGTTGATGATATCTTCGAATTAGAGCAGATGAAGATGCCAATACGAAATTGATTGAAACTACCTCTGGAGGATGGCAGCCATGTCCGTCCATTCCGCATATTCTTTACGTTTCGAGTCCATGACTTTTACGACTCCAAGGCGAAGATCAATGATTAGGAGAATAAAGTGGAATCTGCATAAGCATAGCTCAATGATTACGAGAATAAAGTGGAAGGTGCACAAGCATAATGTATGTTATATATAACACTCACTTGAAGTTGTAGGGAAAGAATATATCCTCTTTGTCTGCTTGCTTCTCTAAAAACATTACGATGTTGTCCTCTGTGTCCTTGGGGTACTGTCGAACCGTAACTTCATGAACTGTGTTTGGGTCTATGAACCCCAGCGGTAGGAGCTTGCCTCTTTTGTATTCCAGCTTCTTCATTCTGCATAATTAAATGTATAGCGTACACAAAGAATATAATGAGGATAATTGTTAGTGCAAATGAATGAGCTACAAACTTAATTACACAAATAAATCACTTACAGGCAGTAGCAACTGATGACAGCTTTGTCGAGGGCGTCTTGATTGAATAACTGAAACAGTTCTTCTAACTCAAGGTTTATCTCGTCTTCCCCCCGGAAGTAATGCTCATCTCTAAGATACACCGTGATGTAGCTTTCACATCTTCGACAGGCTTTCAGGTACAAGTCATGCAACCTTCGCATCTGAGTCCCTAGACGCGCGAGCTCGCCAGGTTTGACGAGATCAGATCCGTATCTATACTTGTTTACCACTTGAGCCGTTGGATAGTAATCTTCGTACTCAACTGATGCTCCCTGAGCTCTAGCCGCCCGTTCGATCATCGATGCCGTCTCTGGATCATGATAGGGCTCCACGATGAAGTGGGGTACGGCCTGAATGTCCTGCTGTCCAAGCTGGGCGACTTTTTTTGCTTCTTTGCTCGCTCTAGAGGACTGTCCAAGAGAGCGGTCATAATCATCTCTCAGCTCAGGTCTCTTCATTCTCGTCTCGGCAAAGTGCTTCACTGTCTGCGGTGGAATAAACATCTTCTTCGGCGCAAGAAACGCCTTTTGCTCTTCAGTCTGCTCATGTGGTAACAACTCTGGAGTCTGTGCCCTCATTGGAGTTGATGATCTCTTCGGAGCTGTAGGAGGTGCCGCGGACCGCTTCCTCTTTTGCTTAGATGGAAGCGGCGGAGTCTCCTGACGAGGAGGAGGAGGCGGCGGAGTATTTTCACGCGGAGGAGACTGGTCATGGATAGGGGAATCATCATCGCGCAGAGGAGAATCATCACGCGGAGGAGACTGCACAGGTGGCGGAGGAGGCGGAGGTGGCCTGCTTGTTGGCTTCTCACCTGGAAACACAATGTTCTCCTTCCGCCATTGCATGGTGGTTCTACGTGCTTCTCCCAGTTCTTTGATTTCCCCATCTTCACCTGCAGGGTGCTCAAGCACCAACCCCTCATACTCTCTCAACACTTCATCCACCATCACAACACCAAAGTCGTCTTGGACCGGACGGCAATGGTAAGACCTTGTAGGTAAGAGGATGCCGACCGCCGCCTTGAAGGATAGGTTGAAAACTTTAACATGCAGCTCACAAGGACGGCTCTCAGTGAGATCATCCACGGGGGGGTAGCGAGGAGGCTCGACCACCTGGTCATCATCATCATCATTATCCACCTGCTGAGAGGAAGCCACGCTGCTTTTCCGGTGTGGTTGAGATTGCAGCGGGGCGAGGGCATTGAGCGGTGCGGGATCTACAGCTTGCCCCGAGCCAACTGAGAAGTAAGTACTTGGGTTACCATGGTTAATTGGTCTTGCATGGTGCTCATACCCTCCACTAAGTTAGCCGAGCGGTCTGTTTCCCTTGCCTTCCTCCTCTCATGGCTTTTATCAGGAAATCTCTTCCTTTCCGCAGGAAAGCCATACTTCCACGGAACGGAGCCTGCTGTGCCTCGTGTTCGTCCGCCGTGTTCTTTGTTCCCAAGGGCGCGTGTCAGCTCATCGTTCTCTCTTTCGGGCTGGAACAACCCCGCCTCCACGTCCCTATGTGCTTGTTCCAGGGCATCAATGGGAACCTTCAGATGAGCTTTCTTATAGATGCACTTCCCTGTTTCTGGATCCAACGTTCCCCCCATCCCGTAGAACCACTCCTTGCACCGTTCGATCCAACCGTGTGTCCCTAATCTGATCCCTTTACTGGTCAGTTCTGCCTCAGCTGCCTGCCACTTAGGACGGTTAGCCACTGTATCCACCTGGACCCGAATTTGGTGATATAGCTTCAACGCAGCATTTGCCTTATTTATTTCCGACCTTCTCTTAAATTCTTCTGACTCCGTGCTGTACTTCACGAATTCGTCCCAGTGATTTTTTACCTTCTCACTGTCCGGAGTCTTCTTTAACTTGATAAGGCGGCGCAATCTTTTCTTGTGGCTCTTGAATAGTTCGGCCATCTTCTTCTTGCCAAACTCGCGGAGGGCCTGCTCCATCTTGGCCTTTTCAGCGTCACCCCCCTCTTCGGGTACTATGTTGAAATGTGACATGAGCTTGTTCATAATGCTGTTTTTGGCTACATCATCGATATAAAGACCTTGAGCTTCTTCCTCTGCAGACAGCACTAGTCCCTTCGGCTTGTGCCATTCTCGAACGGTGATCGGGACGTGGTCCCTAACAAGCACTCCGCATTGAGCTATAAATGACTTTGCACCTTTCTTTGGAGCAATCGGTTTACCATCCTTTTCGATGTGGGTGATGTCGTGCCTAACACCGTCATCCAACTTTTTGGCCGGGCCTCGCTTCCTCGACTTTACAGAAGAAGTGCTCGATCCGGAGGGCTAAAAAAGAAATAGTTCATAGTCAGTACAATTTAATTAGTTAATGCATCTAGTCGATCAACAGCGGCTTAATTAATTTATATACCTCGGTGATAACTACAGTTCGGGAGCCATTATGATGATCTTGTTCCTCACCGGCGCCACTAGGATCTTCTTCCTCAATATTCTCCGCTCCCTCACCGGAGTCATTCAAATAAGTTGCGGTGACATCGTCACCGCCATCATCTGGAATAACGTCGTCGTCGCGATCATCCAGAGTACCGTTTGCTATGAGTTCCTCCATGAAATTTTCTTGAATTTCATCTCTGTCCATGCCTTCTACAACGACCTGCAAGCTATACATAGGAACCATCATATGATCAAATTAAGGATAATGCAGAAAACTGAAAATGGAGTTACATATGTAGTTCTTAACTAAGGATCGATATAATATAGTGCTGAAAGCAGAATCTATGATTACATGCATACATAGATCGGGTTCATGTTTATTTAACCCTAATACATATCAATCACTAGTACAACCACTCAACCGCGCAGACCGGGTCCTAGAGGGCGCCGACCGGGTCCTGAGCCGCGCTGGGTGTACCCCCAAAGCCACGGAACAACAACGGGAGCATAGCTAACATGAGATCCCCGCATAACGCTCCATCCGGTCCTATACATGTTGTCTAACGCGTACATGTAACGGCGAACGTGCTGGTCCTCCGCTTCAATGCGCTGAGCTACCTCCTCCGGCGGGGCCGGCTCCCTCTGAAACGACCGTGGCCCATAAGACCTCCACCAAAGAATATCCGGGTCGACAACGGGACCCGGATTCCGCACCAAGGTGCGCGACCCGGAAGCTAAGACCTCCCAGTGCCACCCCGGCGGAGCCCAGTCCCGGACCTCCCCCATCTGCTCCATCTCCTCTAGAAGAGTCAGACCACGGCGCGGCGGCTGTCGCGGCATCGTAGCTACGAAAACAAATCATATATATATGTACCAACGTTAACATAAATTAAAAAATAAATTCACTACTTAGTCGGCGCCGGCACTACCGTTTGGGGGGCGCCGGCACTACATACTTTATTTTGGGCCGGGGGCGCGGTGGCACTACATACTTACTAACTAACACTAACACTAACTAACTAATTTTTCACTAACACTAACACTAACACTAACTTCTTCACTAACACTAACACTAACTTTTTCACTAACACTAACACTAACAAACTAACTAATTTTTTATCTAACACTAACAGTAACAAACTAATTTTTTCACTAACAAACAAACTAACACTAACACTAGCAAACTAACACTAACACTAACACTAACAAAACTAACTAATTTTCTATCTAACACTAACTTTTTCACTAACACTAACACTAACAAACTAACTAATTTTTTATCTAACACTAACACTAATTTTTTATCTAACACTAACACTAACAAACTAATAAATTTTTGTAACTAATTTAAATCAAATTATGTACTAATTATGTACTAATTTACAAATTATGTACTAATTTTTGTAACTAGTTTTGTAACTATTTTTGTACTAAACTAATTAATCTAACATATATAAAAACAAAAATCTAAAAATCTAAAAAGTTAAAAAAATGGTGGCCGGGAGCTCACCTTAGCGCCCAAGGAGAGAAAGCGCGCGGCGCGGCAGCGGACAGCGGCAACGGCACGGTGGAGCAGCGATGCGCGGCGTGACGCGGCGGGCGGACGCGCGGCGGCGACGGCGCACGGACAGCAGCGGCGCGGGCGTGGCGGTGGCGCGGCGCGCGGTGGGCGGACGGCGCGCGCGGACGCGGCGGGCGACGGCAGCGGCGGTGGGCGGCGGCGCGGTGGGCGGCAGATCGCGGGCGGGGCAGCCTGGCGGCGTCGTTCCCGTCGTCTCCGCGCGATTGATCTCCGCGCGAGACGAAGTGTCGATTATATCTGCGGACCCTTTGGACCCGGTTTGTATTACAAACCGGGACCAAAAACCCCCTTTGGACCCGGTTTGTAATACAAACCGGGACTAAAGGCCATTTTCTTTGTGTTTTCAACTGCGCGCAAAAAAGGCCTTTAGTCCCGGTTTGTAATACAAACTGGGTCCAAAGGCCACTTTTTTTAAAAAATTTCATTCCCGCCTTATTTCAAATGAAAAAAAGCCACCGCACTGCCACACGTGTCCACCGCCGCCACCGCCATGCATGTACAGGCCACCGTCGCCACCGCCTTGTACTGGCCACCGTCGCCACCGCCACCGCCTGGCCACCACCGTCACCGCCATGTACGGGCCACCGCCGTGTACTGCCCACCACTGCCACCGCCATGTACTGGCCACCACCGCCACCGCCACACGTGTCCCTTCCCCGTGCCACGTGTCGCCGCCGCTTCCACGTGCCTCGCCCCGCCGTCACCGCCATGTACGGGCCACCGCCGTGTACTGCCCACCACCGCCACCGCCATGTACTGGCCACCACCGCCACCGCCATGTACTGGCCACCACCGCCACCGCCACACGTGTCCCTTCCCCGTGCCACGTGTCGCCGCCGCTTCCACGTGCCTCGCCCCGCCGCCACCGCCATGCATGTACAGGCCACCGTCGCCACCGCCGTGTACTGGCCACCGTCGCCACCGCCGTGTACTGGCTACCGTCGCCACCGCCACCGCCTGGCCACCACCGTCACCGCCATGTACGGGCCACCGCCGTGTACTGCCCACCACCGCCACCGCCATGTACTGGCCACCACCGCCACCGCCACACGTGTCCCTTCCCCGTGCCACGTGTCGCCGCCGCTTCCACGTGCCTCGCCCCGCCGCCACCGCCATGCATGTACAGGCCACCGTCGCCACCGCCGTGTACTGGCCACCGTCGCCACCGCCGTGTACTGGCTACCGTCGCCACCGCCACCGCCTGGCCACCACCGTCACCGCCATGTACGGGCCACCGCCGTGTACTGCCCACCACCGCCACCGCCATGTGCGGCCACCACCGCCACCGCCACACGTGTCCCTTCCCCGTGCCACGTGTCGCCGCCGCTTCCACGTGCCTCGCCCCGCCGCCACCGCCGTGCGACGTGTAGATCCCGCTTCCACGTGCCACGCCCCGCCGCTTCCCCGCGCCACCTGTCGCCGCCGCTTCCACGTGCCACGCCCCGCCGCTTCCCCGCGCCACCTGTCGCCAAACTTGCCGCGTCGCTGTGCTATAAAGCGCCGCGTGCGCGCGGAACCACACATCGCCGTCGCCTCCGTTCATTCGTCGCCGGGATGCCGCCGCGCCGTCGTGGCTCGTCCGGCTTCCGTGGCGTCCGAGCGCGGCCGAACGGTAGGTTCTACGCCGAGATGCGCGCCGGTGGCTTCCGGCTCACCCTCGGCACGTACAACACCCCGGAGCTGGCGGCGCGCGCTTACGACGCGGCCGCATGGCGATTTCGGCGGCCACGGTGCGACATGAACTTCCCAGACGTCGAATCGCTAGAGGAGGCGGAGTTCCTCGCGCCGACGCCGTGCCTCGTCGACGACGAGGACCGTCGCCGCCACCGCCAGGTGCAGCGCCGGATCGCAATCGCCGAGCACGACGAGGAGTTGATGCGCCAGTGGAGGGCGCAGTTCCCCAACGACGTCGACAACACCGCCGCGTTCTTCGCTGACCTCCGGGCACAACGCAGGTCCAACAGGCGCCACCGTCGGGCCGTCGCCGTGTTCGAGCTCGATAACCCGAATACAACTTGGGCCGACAACGACCCTCGGTGGGACGACATTTGGACCGAGACAACCTCCGACGACGAGTAGATCGACTAGACTAGTTGTTTATCTATTTTATTGTATTTTCAATAAAGTCGTTGTGGCAGACGCTGATGATGAGAAAAGTTTCCCGCCAGATTACATGTGGAATTAAAGTACAGAACTCAACTGAAAATTAATTAAGATACATGGCCAGATAGTACTCGTGCCTAGCCCTATAGTACTCGTGCCTAGCTCAACTGAAAATTAATTAAGATACATGGCCAGATTCGACTGTTCGAGTCATTCAGTCATACTCGTGCCTAGCCCTATAGTACTCGCCACTGTAGTCGTCGTAGTCGCTGGCATCGGGGTCGCGGTAGTCAAACCTCGGCGGGAGAGCACGCGTGGGCTGGGACTGAGGGTAGCGCATGCGGGGGCCACGGTGGGCCATGACGCCCTGGAGAGTTCGGTCGCGCCACCACAGCCGACGGCCGGCCTCGTTGAAGTTCGAAGGAGGCGGGCCGCCCTCCTCGTGCCTGGCGAGCGCCCTCTCACGCCGATTGATGAAGAAGCTTTCCCAAGTCGGGCTGTAGTCGGGATGCCACTGGGGATTCCTCCGCTGCTCTGGCGTGAGCTCGAAGTAGTAGTGGTTCGTGATGGCCATCTCGCGCGCCACACCTAGAGGGACAGGAGGGACCGGTACCCCTCCGACGCTCAGCAACCAGCCGGTAGGGACGCGGTAGCCCGGCGGGCAGGGGTAGTTCGACGCGCAAAGCGCCTCCGCCTCCCGGAGGGTTAGAGATACGATGGAAGCCATGTGACCTGGTGATGAGGTTTGCAGATATGAGTCTAGATGTGATATGTAAATGGAGGCCAAGCCAACATATATATAGTGAAAAAATGGCGGGAGGACGGAGGCGGGAAGCAGTGGAAAGCGCGGGAAGAAAAATAGGCGGGAACGCAGTGGCGCCAAAAACTGTCGGTGGGATAAGGACGTGTGGGTAACCTTTAGTCCCGGCTGGTGGGTACAACCGGGACTAAAGATCCTTTTTTGTGTCATCTAACAAAACTGTCGGTGGGATAAGGACGTGTGGGTAACCTTTAGTCCCGGCTGGTGGGTACAACCGGGACTAAAGATGTCGGCAGGATAAGAACGCATGGGTGGACGCACTGCTCGATGAGATAAAGCATGTAGCGCACGACGCCCTGTCGAAGGAACACGCCCAACGGCATCTTCAGAAACTGCGCCTTGGAATTTTTTCCTGCAAGCCCCTGAACGACTACATCTCATCTAACAGTGTTGGGGAAAGGGTTGGGAAATCTCCCGTGGCGCATCTCCACTTTTAATATCTTACATACAGTTACATGATTACACAAAAATAAATGGGAAATTGATTGCCATGTTGAGATACTCATTTGTGCCATGAACATTCTTCAATTAACTTGATGATGGAGCATCTTCATCATTTAATTAATCTTCTTCGGCCGTAACCATGGAGCATCTTCATCATTTAACTTGATGCTTGGATCAATGTTCACTCTGAAGGGTGGAATTTCATCAAACTGATTATAATCTTCTGACATGTCTGTCTTGTCCTGCACTCCCACGATGTTTCTTTTTCCAGGAAGAACTATGTGGCGCTTTGGCTCATCGTTTGATGTATTTGTTTCCTTATGTTTCCTTTTTCTTGGTTTGGTAGACATATCCTTCACATAGAAAACCTGGGCCACATCCTTGGCTAGGACGAATGGTTCGTCTCTATACCCAAGATTGTTGAGATCCACTGTTGTCATTCCATACAACTTGTCTACCTGAACCCCGCCTCCTGTTTTGTTGACCCATTTGCACCTAAACAAAGGGACCTTAAAAGAAGGTCCATAGTCAAGTTCCCATATATCCTCTATGTAACCATAATATGTGTCATTTGGGCCTTCATTCATTATTGCATCAAACCGGACACCACTGTTTTGGTTGGTGCTCTTTTTATCTTGGGCGATCGTGTAAAATGTATTCCCATTTATCTCGTACCCTTGGAAAGTCACTACAGTCGAAGATGGTGTCTGGGCCAGCAAGTCCAACTGATCTTCACTATGTTTGTTATTCAGGAGATGTTTTTGCAACCAACCGCCGAAAGTCGACATGTGTTCACGTCTAATCCAATCGTTCGACTGCCGGGTTAGGAGCGTAGAAAGTTCTTGTGGTCACCGATATACGGAGCCACCAAGGTGGAACTTTGTAGAACTGTGTAGTGTGCTTGAGTCAAAGAAATCCCGTCCCTACATATCATTGATTTCCTTCCTAGCGTGCCTTTTCCACTTAGTCTCCCTTCATGCCGCGATTCAGGAACACCAATCGGCTTAAGGTCAGGAATAAAGTCAACACAGAATTCAATGACCTCCTCTGTTCCATAGCCCTTGGAGATGCTTCCTTCTGGCCTAGCACGGTTATGAACATATTTCTTCAAGACTCCCATGAACCTCTCGAAGGGGAACATATTGTGTAGAAACACAGGACCGAGAATGGAAATCTCATCGACCAGGTGAACGAGGAGATGTGTCATAATATTGAAGAAGGATGGTGGGAACACCAGCTCAAAACTAACGAGACATTGGACCACATCATTCTGCAACCTCGGTAGAATTTCTGGATTTATTACCTTCTGAGAAATTGCATTGAGGAATGCACATAGCTTCACAATGGGCGATCGAACATTTTCCGGTAGAAGCCCCCTCAATGCAATCGGAAGCAACTGTGTCATTATCACGTGACAGTCATGAGACTTTAGGTTACGGAATGTTTTCTTCTCCATATTTATTATTCCCTTTATATTGGAGGAGAAGCCAGACGGGACCTTGATACTGCTAAGACATTCAAAAAATATTTCCTTCTCTGCTTTTGTAAGAGCGTAGCTGGATAAATGACGTCCTTTAACCCTCTCATGCAGCTTTTGGGGTCTTTCCAACGTTGCTGGTCCTCCCGTGCTTCTGGTGTATCTTTTGTCTTCCCGTACACACCCAGAAAGCCTAGCAGGTTCACGCAAAGATTCTTCATCACGTGCATCACATCGATTGAAGAGCGGACCTCTAAGACTTCCCAATAGGGTAGATCCCAAAATATAGATTTCTTCTTCCACATGGGCGCGTGTCCGGCATCGTCATTCGGAACAGACCGTCCGCCAGGACCCTTTCCAAATATTACATCTAGATCCTTGACCATACCAAATATATCAACACCATCACGATGGGGAGGCTTCCTCCGGTGATCAGCCTCACCGTTGTAATGCTTGCCTTTCTTTCTTACGGGATGGGTAAGCCTAAGAAATCGACGATGCCCCAGGTACACGACCTTCTGACCTTTTTCCAAATAATCACCTTCGAGCTCATGTAAACAGTGTGTGCATGCATTGTATCCCTTGTTTGACTGTCCTGAAATGTTACCAAGAGCAGGCCAGTCATTGATGGTTACGAAAAGCATCGCTCTTAGGTCAAATTCCTCCTGCTTGTGCTCGTCCCACACACGTACACCTGCTAGGGACCACAGCTGTAGAAGTTCTTCGACTAATGGCTTCAGGTACACATCAATGTCGTTCCCGGGTTGCTTCGGGCCTTGTATGAGCACTGGCATCATAATGAACTTCCGCTTCATGCACAACCAAGGAGGAAGGTTATATATACAAAGAGTCACAGGCCAGGTGCTATGGCTGCAGCTCTGCTCTCCAAAAGGATTCATGCCATCTGTACTTAGACCAAACCGTAAGTTCCTTGCATCTGTGCAAAGTTTGAGAACTCTCTATCGATTTTTCTCCATTGGGAGCCATCGGCAGGTGCCTCAACATCACGTCTTTCTTACGGTCTTCTTTGTGCCATCGCAACAACCTAGCATGCTCTTTATTTCGAACAAGCGTTTCAGCCGTGGTATTATAGGAGCATACCACATAACCTTGGCAGGAACCCTCTTCTGGGCGCTCGCCCTCAACATCACCAGGGTCATCTCGTCGATCTTATACCGCAATGCGGTGCACACCGGACATGCATCCAAATTCTCGTACTCATCGCGGTAGAGGATGCGGTCATTAATGCATGCATGTATCTTTTGCACATCTAATCCTAGAGGGCGAGACAATCTTCTTCGCTTCGTACGCATCGGCGGGCAATTCGTTACCCCTTGGAAGCTTCCTCTTAATTATTGTCACAACTTTCCAAATCCTGAGTCGGTGACACCGTTCTGCCTTCCATTGCAACAATTCCAGTGTCTGCCTAGCTTTTTATGGCCATCTTCGCAAGTTGGGTATAACAATTTGTTGTGATCTTCTATCATCTTGTCGAAGGCCAACCTTTCCTTTTCAGTTTCACATTCTCTCCTTGCATCGGCAATGGCCCGGCCAAGATCATCATCGGCAGGCTCATCTGGTGCCTCTTGATCTTCTACTTCATTGTCTTCATTGCCTTCTGCAGTATCATCGTATTCGGGGAAATTGGGATAACCGTCATCATCCTCTTCCTCTTCGTCATGTTATTCGTTCATAACCCCTCTTTCTCCGTGCGTGGTCCTACTATAGTAACTTGGGCATGAAACCGGATCGCAGAAGGTGGCTGTGAATGAGACTCGAGTGAGCGTAATTTACGGTATTCTTGCAGTCCACACATGGACAATACATGAAGCCACCATGTTTGTTTGCCTCCGCCACGGCCATAAAATTATCCAGGCCCGCAGTGAACTCGTCAAACCGTCGGTCAATGTACATCCATTGCCGATTCATCGCATGATATAATTAAGCTGATCAAAACCATTACAGAACATCACGATGTATATATACACATGCATTTTATCAATTGCAGATGAAAAGGATAAAGTTGTTAACCTCGATGAAGAAGAAAAAAGCAAGTTAAGTGTGGCTTGATTTGTGTAAACTCAAGTGGCAAATCCTCTTAAGCATTTCATCGAACACCTCTTGTGCATGTGAAGAAGAGAGGAAAGCAATACACCCCTCTTGTGAAGATAGTGAAAAAATGGCTAAGTGTGGCTCACACTTGGGCAGGGGCAAGGTTATATAGCCAGAGGGGGGCCTTTGGACCCGGTTTGTCATACAAACCGGGACTAAAGGGTTCCCCACGACTGACACGGCCTGCCGCGCCCTGCGGTGGACCCTTTAGTCCCGGTTTGTATGACAAACCGGGTCCAAAGGCCGCTACAGGATAGGCGCCAGCGGGTGGGGTCGTCCTGGGCAGAAACGAACCGGGTCCAATGGGGGCATTGGACCCGGTTTGGTTCAGCAGTGGGACATTTGCTTGGGACCAAAGGCCTCTTCTCCACTAGTGAGGCTTGGTGTAATGCTTGAATATTTTAAGTAATGAAGCACCCTTGATCGAAAAAAGATGCATCCAAATTTTGATAAATTTCAGGCAACCTACATAGAATGGAGGGAGTATATAACTCTTGACACTTTTTTTCAGGACCGAGGGAGCAATTTTTTAGAACTTCAAACTAAGAAATTGGGCACCGGATGTGCCTTCTTTTTTTTCGAACCATGGATGTGCCTTTTTTTTTTTTAGGGAAAAGGCCCCGGATTTTCATTGGCGCTACAAATCTGCGTTGATGGACGATTGAAGGTAGGAGTATTCCCTCCATAACCCGCTGCCTGGACCGCTGGATCACGTGGGACCGGCTGATCGTGATCTCAGCCCGTTGAAAGATCATCGATCACGTTGGGTGGCCGCGCGCGCGCAACGCCGGCTCCCGGCACCTTGGGCCTATAAAAGCATGACCCCGGCCGTCCAACCGACAGCACAGCTAAATCACACAGAGAAGCCTCCGCGTCGTAGGAACCAGAAGTAGAGCAGTGCTGCTAGCAGCAGCGAGCACGTGGTACGTACCCACACCCACTGTAGACTGTGGTGCTCTACTCCAGCTTAGCTCGCGCGCGGGATATCCCACGAGATATCATCAAGCAAAAGCAGAGGAGGGATGTCGGGGTCGGGGTCGGGCGGCGGCGGCGGCGTGTGGGTGTTCAAGAGCGGCGTGATGCAGCTGCAGGCGGAGCAGCCGGCGGCGGGCCGGAAGGCGCTGCGGTACGTGCCGACGGGGGAGACGATGTCGTCGCTGGAGCTGCTGGAGCGGCGTCTTGGCGCTCACGGGTGGGAGCGCTACTACGAGAACCGCCACATCGTGCAGCTCCACCGCCGCGACGGCGGCATCGACCTCATCTCCCTCCCACGCGACTTCACCCAGTTCCGCTCCACCCACATGTACGACGTCGTCCTCAAGAACCGCGAACACTTCAAGGTCGTCGACGTCCCCGCAGCCACCTGCTAGTTTCTTTGCAGATTCTATCCGCCATCGCTCATCAGCGTCGTCCTTCGTCCGTGATATATACGCAGGGTGTTCGTGTGTGCTAGAAGCCTAGAACTATGCTGCTCTGGATTCTACTAGTGCTTACTTAATTAATCGCCATGCATGCTAGCTTATATATATGGAAAATTGGTTTCCCCTCCCAACGTTAATTAGCATACATGAAAGGACAGCAGAATAAAACTTGCAGGCAGCAATGTTATATGTCTGCTTTTGCATTTGCTTGAGGCGTGCAATTAACTATGGCGTGTAAACGTATATGCATTGTGTGCACTGTAGTACTCGTAAGTGTGTGTTGTTTTGTGCGTGAGTCTGAAGACTGCCAGTTCATCTGTTTCTGATGTGTCCCGCTTGTTTGCGTATATGTGAATCGAATGTAACATGCAGTATGGTAAATATACAAATTAACTTGCTAGGGATTTGGTCTTGTTGTATATATATTGTTGTGTTATTAGTTCTATTGGGAACATTCTACCACTTCCCTTTATGGATCCCGTTTTGCTTTGTTCACCTGGTACACCAAGAAAAAGATTATTCGGCGTACTTTGTACATTTTTTTACTTTTCTCAAGGGCGACATGTAATTTCTGCAACTTTGGGATGAAAAAGGAAGAAAGGGATGGGTTAAAAATTGATTTATACTCGTACGTTCTTCAATAAAACACAAGGAGCATTGCCGATTCATTGTACGATTAAGTTACCACCCTAACTACTAGAGCTTCCTCGATCTTCCAGGGCATCTACAATTTCTGCAAACCTTGTTTACTTCTAGGGGACTTCCACACCCTGTCGGCTTGGGTACGGGAGGGGATTGATGAATCCCTCATGTTTTCTCAGTGTCATCCAATCCTCTCGAATACATTTTCATCCTAATAAAAATATTGTGGAGAATATTTAACCTAGACAAAGAGGAATATCTTGGAATTATCTTGTCCAATTAATACCTGCTTAGGAAACACAATATTGAGGATTTTTTGGGATCCCATATATCATCCTCCAATCTTTTGAAATATCCATTTTAAATGCATTATTACAAGTAAACAACGCCTCAAGAATTTGGACCAAATAACTGCACGTACGGCCTTCGCCGTTTGCTATTCTCTACTCCGTACTTCGCCGGTTTCTTTTCTTCCGGATGCATGTCCCACATCCAAATTCCTCACGTCATCCTGCAGAATCCGTCACCTCTCTCACTCATCTACCACACCAGCCGAACAACTTGATGCGAACTGATCCGTGCGAGGAACGGTACTTCTTTAAAGAGTACGTTTATTGCCAAAAGAAAGCATAACGTCGCGACCAATATATTCTTGTCTCCGTCGGCATATGGTCAGGTCTATGCCGAGGGGTTGCCACGTAGCCTCAGGAGCCCATGCATATGCCGAGGGGGTTGCCCTCGGCGTAGACGCGCAGATGGCCGCGCCAGGTCGCGCCACGTCGTCTCTTCTCTCGCAGGAGCCCTGACATATGCCGAGGGCCAGGCCGTCGGCGTCTCCGGCCCTCCGTTAACGGCGACGGCGCAACGGGATGATGTGCCGAGGGCAAGTACGCCGAGGGGTGGACGTGGCCGTCGGCGTATGGCGCCTACGCCGAGGGCCAGCCGTACGCCGACGGCGTGGCTGCGTACGCCGAGGGACCTGGACGCCGACGAGGTACGCCGAGGGCTGCCGTCTGCGTAGCCTACGCCGAGGGCCAGGCGTGGCTACGACGAGGGCAGCCGGCCGTCGGCGTCTGCTACGATTCCTGTAGTGGTCCTTGCCGTTCGTGTCCGAACATATGTGTCCTACCTAATTAGTGTAGATAAGTTGGCTTCGTCTTCTTCGCTGCGAAGAAAGGAACACTCTAAGGCACTCTAAGGCACTCTTAGTCATCTAAATTGAATAATCCAGCTGGGCAGTGCTCTGTTGTTCTACTATGCTCAGGAAGAACATACACTAATGGTTTTAATTGGCCGGCGGCCATTTTCGCTGCAAAGAAAGAACACTCGTCATGTTCAATCATCGTCCCCTTCGTCGTCGGTGTGGTAGTGCCGGCAGCAGGACGTGTCGTCGAACACCTTCACGCTCATCTTGTCGTCAACTTCGTAGAGAAATGTGAGCACACAACCGGCTTGGAGGTTGTGGACGCGCGCGAACTTCTCTCATCCGGTGTGGAGGTACATCTTGCCACGCCCTTCGAAGCGCACATCCATCGGCCACCGGAAAAAGCCGCAGCCAGCCTCCCGCAGTTGCAGCGCGGTCGGCTCGTTGCCGGCGACGAACTCGCCGAACTTGTCCGGCAGCCTCTGGATGCCGAGTGGGTCGCCATTGAGGACGATGATGAACTAGAACTCACACTCCTCGAAAGACGATGACGGCTCAGGCGGCGACGACAGTAGATGTGTTGATGCTCCAACACGGCCGCCACAGCCGCGGTAGTCACGCCCGCGACCCCGACCTCGACCTCGACCATCCATGGAGTGCCCCGTGACCTCCACTCCTAAGATGGTGACGACTAGGGTTGTGGATTGCGTCGCTGGGGTTTGTGTGAGGGGCCATGCACGAGCACCCCTTTTTATACGCAGGAGGGAGGCGAGGGAGAGATGGTGTATGCATTAACGGTGGCATGGAGAGCTAGGCGCGATGAGGCGTGTCGCCGCGCCTCTGGGGAAACTGTGAAGGAGATATGCCCTAGAGGCAATAATAAAGTGGTTATTATTTATATCTTTATGTTTATGATAAATGTTTATATATCATGCAATAATTGTATTAACCGAAACATTAGTACATGTGTGATATGTAGACAACAAAGAAGTCCCTAGTATGCCTCTTAACTAGCTTGTTGATTAATGGATGATTAGTTTCATAATCATGAACATTGGATGTTATTAATAACAAGGTTATATCATTGTATGAATGATGTAATGGACACACCCAATTAAGCGTAGCATAAGATCTCGTCATTAAGTTATTTGCTATAAGCTTTCGATACATAGTTACCTAGTCCTTATGACCATGAGATCATGTAAATCACTTATACCGGAAAGGTACTTTGATTACACCAAACGCCACTGCGTAAATGGGTGGTTATAAAGGTGGGATTAAGTATCCGGAAAGTATGAGTTGAGGCATATGGATCAACAGTGGGATTTGTCCATCCCGATGACGGATAGATATACTCTGGGCCCTCTCGGTGGAATGTCGTCTAATGTCTTGCAAGCATATGAATTCATAAGAGACCACATACCACGGTACGAGTAAAGAGTACTTGTCAGGAGACGAGGTTGAACAAGGTATAGAGTGATACCGAAGATCAAACCTCGGACAAGTAATATATCGCGTGACAAAGGGAATTGGTATCGTATGTGAATGGTTCATTCGATCACTAAAGTCATCGTTGAATATGTGGGAGCCATTATGGATCTCCAGATCCCGCTATTGGTTATTGGTCGGAGTGAGTACTCAACCATGTCCGCATAGTTCACGAACCGTAGGGTGACACACTTAAAGTTGGATGTTGAAATGGTAGAACTTGAATATGGAATGGAGTTCGAATATTTGTTCGGAGTCCCGGATGAGATCCCGGACATTACGAGGAGTTCCGGAATGGTCCGGAGAATAAGATTCATATATAGGATGTCATTTTATGTGAATTAAAATGATCCGGAAGGTTCTACGGAAGGTTCTAGAAGGTTCTAGAAAAGTCCGGAAGAAATAAGGATGGAAGGTGGAGTCCCAGAGGGACTCCACCCACCTTGGCCGGCCAACCTAAGGGAGGAGGAGTCCCAAGTGGACTCCCCACCATGGTGGCCGGCCACCCCACCAAGGAAAGGGGGGAGTCCCACTCCCCCTAGGTTTGGACACTTGGAAGGTTTTGTTGGGGTCTTATTCGGACTCTTTGACCTAAACCTTGGGGCCTCCACCTATATAAAGAGGGGGAGAGAGGGGCTGGCCGGCCACTCAAGCCACCACCATGGCCGCACCCCTCATGGGTGCCCTAGCCGGCGCCCCTCTCCCCAAACCCTAGCGGTCTCTCTCCTCCACCACATCCCGCACGCTTAAGCGAAGCTCCGCCGGATTTCTCCACCACCACCGACACCACGCCGTTGTGCTGTCGGATTCAAGAGGAGCTACTACTTCCGCTGCCCGCTGGAACGGGAGGTGGACGTCGTCTTCATCAACAACCGAACGTGTGACCGAGTACGGAGGTGCTGCCCGTTCGTGGCACCGGTGATCAAGATCTTCTACGCGCTTTTGCAAGCGGCAAGTGATCGTCTACCGCAGTAACAAGAGCCTCATCTTGTAGGCTTTGGAATCTCTTCAAGGGTTAGTCTTGATCATCCCCTCGTTGCTCCCGTCTTCTAGATTGCATCTTGGCTTGGATTGCGTTCTCGCGGTAGGAAATTTTTTGTTTTCTATGCAACGAATCCCTTCAGTGGTATCAGAGCCGTGTCTATGCATAGATGGTTGCACGAGTAGAACACAATGTTTTTGTGGGCGTTGATGCTCTTGTTATCTTTAGTTTGAGTACTTTGCATCTTTGTGGCATAGTGGGATGAAGCGGCCCGGACTAACTTTACATGACCGCGTTCATGAGACTTGTTCCTCGTTCGACATGCAACTTGTATTGCATAAGAGGCTTTGCGGGTGTCTGTCTCTCCTACTATAGTGAAGATTCAACTTACTCTTCTATTGACAACACTAGTATCACCGTTGTGGTTCATGTTCGTAGGTAGATTAGATCTTACTCGAAAACCCTAAACCACGTAAAATATGCGAACCAAATTAGAGATGTCTAACTTGTTTTTGCAGGGTTTGGTGATGTGATATGGCCATGATATGATGATGAATATGTATGAGATGATCATTATTGTATTGTGGCAACCGGCAGGAGCCTTATGGTTGTCTTTATATTTCATGTTGAGTAGTATTTCAAAGTAGTTGTAATAGTTGCTACATGAGGTGAACAACCATGAAGACGGCGCCATGAACCTTGACGCTACGCCAACGATGATGGAGATCATGCCCGTTGATGATGAAGATCATGTCCGTGCTTTGGAGATGAAGATCGAAGGCACAAAGACAAAAGGGCCATATCATATCACATATGAACTGCATGTGATGTTAATCCTTTTATGCATCTTATTTTGCTTAGATCGCGACGGTAGCATTATAAGATGATCCCTCACATTAATATCAAGATAATAAAGTGTTCTCCCCTCGTATGCACCGTTGCATTGTTTGACGTTTTGAAGCATCTCGTGATGATCGGGTGTGATAAACTCAACATACAACGGGTGTAAGCCATGTTGCACACGGAGGAATACTTGGGTTTGCTTGACGAGCCTAGCATGTACAGACATGGCCTCGGGACAACGGAAACCGAAATGTTGAACACGAGTCATATGGATGATATGATCAACATGTTGATGTTCACCATTGAAGCTACATCATCTCACGTGATGATCGGTTTTGGTGTAGTGGATTTGGATCGTGTACCACTTAACAACTATGAGGGATGTTGTATTAAGTGGGAGTTCATTAGTAATTAGATTAAAACATGAACTAATTATCATAAACATAGTCTGAGTAGTATTTTGAATTAATTTTGTAGTATTGGCATCCGTTTTCTACCATGCGCTAGTCTTGTTATTGAGATAGAAATACTGTTAAAATCTGACAAGAAACTTTACGGATTAGTACCGTATTGTTAAAGAATCAAGAATTGATTAAGTCCTATTGCAAACTTTTAGTAAACCTCACATTGTTGATTAAAAGAGCTAAGGTTTCAATCTATACCTAATAATAAAGAAAATAAGGCTTCTTGTTCGTCCGTCTTTTGTTGTCCCTATTTTTCAATCAAAATTACTACCACTGCCACCGCCAAGTTACGGTTCGCACGGTTTGACTCACAACACGCACGATTTCTCTCGGTCTAACCAGCTGACCCACGCTCCGCGAGGGACACAAATTCCGGCCGAGTAAAACCACTCCCGGAAGGAAGATTTCCATCGATTCAAGAGTACTTCATCAAGGATTCAGAACGATATAAGATTGCCTACATATAAGAAGCACCGTCTTGCGCTGGTAGATCGATACAATGCCTCACATTGCGCGCGACCCGAGCCTACACCCGAGCGAAGGTCCGCCGCCCCGCGCAGATGAAGAACCGATTTAGGATGTCCGAGACAAGGGGTGTGGAGGAATCGACCGAGCAAGGCAACGAGAGATTGAACAAGGAGAGCAGATGTGAGTGGTTGATTTTTAGCTTGCTACTCGTGACGGCCATGGTTGATCATGATGGAGGCGGTCGAGCGGATGGACGACAGGGACGTGGTTGAGCCGTCGAGCGCTGCTCGTGGACGCTCGTGCTCGAGTTCCGCCCATGGATGCCATGGTTGACCGCTGTGGAGGACGGCTAGACGCCATGGTCCAGCGCGGCGGTGGACGGCTAGAGGCGGTGGTCGAGCGCGTCAACATCCCTCCCCCAACGCCGCCAGATTCCCCACGCTCCAGCGGGCTGGCGGCTTCCCCTGCATCCTGCGTCAGTGCCGCCCGCCAGTTCACCTGCATCCGGATGGGCAATCTTTGATCCAGCAGATGTGCGTGTGCTCTAGCAGAGGATGGGAACTTTTGAGACCCAACTCCAACTCATCCCTGTTAGCAGGTCGGCCCTCTTCTGCGAGGAGTTCACGAAGAGCAATATTTGGCAAGGAAGGGGGCCAATCGCCGTTCCTGCATCCCCTTGCCGGCAATCTTCATCAAGGCCGCCTGCCCGCCTCGCCGTCCTACTCCAGGCAGGTCAAGCTCCAAGAGCCGCAGTCCAGAGCGCGCCACAGTCCAAAGCCGTGCTCGCCTGACCACGCACAGATCTGCAGCCTCAGTTCTGTAACTCGCGTCTCCGAGGCCGGGTATATTTCAGGCTGCCCACCAAGCAATGGTGCGATTACGGGGACTATGCGGGCTCTGTATATGAAGTTCGCTAGCTACTGTTTGTGGAGAATAGATCAACAACTGAATTAATCATGAACTTTGCTCTCCATAGGAACCTTGCTATCTGCTGACAAACGAATTGATCAATGGTTGAATTGGACTAGCTGAACTTTGGTAGCTTCTGGCAGTTAATTGATTAACAACTAAATTGGATTAGATGAACTTTGCTAGCCGCTGACAACGAATAGATCAAGAACTGAACTTCACTAGCTGAAGTTTTCTACAGCTGCATCTGTATGTGCCAGGTAAAGTTAGTTATTCTCTGTATTAGTTTGCCATCGAGGTTCGTTTCTGAATCCTTTTTTGGCCTGCCGAAGCCCCAAACGACGGGGCTCAGGTACACCATCGTCTATAGTAGCAGAGACCTGGAGCGAAAATATGTTGGTGAACCTGAGAGCAAGCGCACCCTATATTTTTTTTAGTAATTTAGAAAAAGGTCAAAAAAATTTAAAAAAATTTGGGAATCAAAGATGATCATGTATTGTACTTGTATACGAAAGATTCACCGTGGAATAACTTCTCTTGTTTCCTGGGGGAAAAAAACAGACTTGAAGGTCCTATATTAAAGTACTATTCACGCTATATTCGTCATAGATTTGTTTTGTTTTTGCCTGAAGTCAATGTGAATCATTTATTGGAACAATTTTATACGAGTACAATACTAGATTATCTTTGATTTCTAAAAGGATTCATTTTTTTAATTTATTTGAAATTACTATATTTTTTGGAGTATATAGCGTGCGCCTGCACCTGGGAGCATAAAGTGCGGGTCAAGACCTGGAGGCGTTGCTATCGCAGGCATGGAAGTAGAAAGCAAACATTTGTGTACGTTTTGACTGGATGTGCATTTCCTTATGTACAATAGAGCAATGATTTCCCGGTGAGGATATTGTTTTTGGTGATTCAACATGATTTATTTTATTTAGTGTTCTCTCATGCAATTTAGTGATAAATAACTTGCATGATATTTTTAGATTTTGGGATATACATGAAGCAAACAAAGAAGATATGAAAGCAAGTGTTCGGTTTCTTTTAACTCGGTGGGATTGTTCTTTTTTTTTGACCGGGAACTCGGTGAGATTGTTGTATAATGAAACATGTAAGAGGATTAAAATTTGGGTAAACCCAACATACCTCTAATGATAAGCTACAAAGCGCACAGGCATTGCGAAGAGGCGATATTTTTCTTTCAAAAGTAGATATACCATTGCCTTGTGTATGTGCATATTTCCTTACCATACCTCTCTGTTGCCAATTTCTTTGTTTGTGTTCTTCATGTGCATGTTTGATATATACTCTTAAACCTAAAATACACCAAAACTCCTTGCAGGAATTTTTCAACTTTCCTCTGCTTTCTTTACCAGCATATGAAGGCCTTTGTCAAATAGGGTGAGGTGGCGATGACGACATATGGTTGGCGCACCGCGGAGCATGTGGTGTATGCCTAAATTTGGCCAGTTTCTGTGATGCATCAATGAGAACATGGGAGTCTCCCCGAAGCGGATTTTTTCCTCTCCCGTTGCAGCGCACGGGTATTTTTCCTAGTTAGTACCTAAAGTTATCTTGTCTCCGTCAAACTTGAAATTCAAATTTGTTTGAAAAGTAAGGAGCTGAAAATTTAGTTTTCAGAAATAATCAAGGTATGAGATATATGTGATATCTAAGACCTTATTGCAAGATGATAGAATATATTTTGGTGAGACTACATAAACTCATAAGTTTTATGGGAATGTATGAAGGTTGAAGACGCCAGGCGTCACAATCCTCCAACTATTGGGGCACTAACGATATTCCCATATCCATAAAGTTATCATCCTTAGTATGCACCGTTGCTAAGACTCGTCGTATCGAAGCATCACGTGATGATCGGGTGTTATAGATTCTACGTGTGCTTACAACGGGTGCAAGCCAGATTTGCACATGCGAATACTGAGGTTAAACTTTATGAGCCTAGCATGTACAGACATGGTCTCAAAAAGTTGTCATGAACTGATGGATAAAATTATGAGTGAAATTGTTCATCGTATTACAAAGTTACTAATAAGTGAAATCTAGAACACTTGTCATATGATGATCAACTTCAAAGTAAGAACCGCAAGGTTATTGGTATTTGACCAACAAACCTAGAAGTTATTGATGTTGAAGTGTTTTTCTGAATAATGAGGAAAACTAAAAGAGAAACTGCAAAAGATATTTTGGCAAAAAGAAAAGAAAAGACTAGAAAGTCTAGCTCAGGTGTATATAAATGATATACATGTTATGGTTGTATTCCTAGTTAAGTCACACGATGAAATTCTTGGGTATTAGTACCATATTGGTTGGTATGAAGTGTCATACAAAACAACGCAATACAAGAATACAATGGCCTAAGTGACTGACAAGGAATATGATAGGAATGCACGTCTGGAACAAAATAAAGTGTTATTGTGTTCGTCGTTGGCATTCTATCTAGCCCTTAGAATTTATAATAAAGAACTTAATAATTGTTATTTTGCTCTGGTCAAATGAAAACAATGAGTTGTTCAAATTATGACATTACTCCATGTACGATGGATAAGTTATTATAAATCTTAATGGTGAAACACACATACATAAAACTGACGCTAAAATGCCATAAGGCAAATGATTTGAATTCCACTTATTTGTGGAACCGCCATTTAGGTCATGTTAGAAAGGAACGCATGAAGGAACTCCATGCAAATGGATTTTTGGAGTCATTTGATTTTTGAATCATTTGGCGCTTGCAAATCTTTTCTAAAGAGAATGATTAAAATACCGTTCATAGGCCAAGAGTTGAACGGGCAACAAACTTAGTGGAAAAATACATAATGATGTATATGGTTCACTGAGCATAGTTGTGTGCGGGAGATTCTTCTACTTCATGAAAACTTTCAACAATGAATTGAGTATATATATGTGGATATATTCAATAAGGAAAAAGTTTGAAACATTTGAATGGGTTCAAATAAATTTCAACATGAAGTGGAAATCATCGTAATAGAAAAGTAAAATATCTATGATTGGATCATGGTGGAAATATTTGAATTACAAGTTTTAGCGAACATCTAAGAGAGTTATGAAATTGTTCTACAACTCACATTTCTTGGAGTATCATAATGATGATATAGTATCCGAGATATGTATCCAAACCTTGTTGGATCAATGATGAGATAAAATATTGATGCCATTATATTTTTGTGGATTATGCTTTAATGACTACCGCTTTTACACTGAATAGAGCATCATCATGATCCGATGAAATGACACCATACAAGTTATGGCATGGGTATAAACCCTAATAGTCTTTTCTTTAAATTTTGGTCTAAGAGTTTACAACCAAAATCGGATGAATGTCTTTGTTGGTTATCCCAGAGATTTAATTGGGAATTCTTCCCACGAGACAAAGACAAAAGTGTTTGTCAATGTTTCTTATTTCGAGAAATTGTTTCTAGTGAAGTATTTGAGTGGGAGGACAATATAATTTGATAAGGTTTATGAACCTGAGCATAATGATCAGAGTAACGCAGCATCGGAATTGGTTTCGGAAGCGGCCACAACGATCATGGCTCCCATGACTACAAAGTGTTTTAGCCATGGAGATCGAAGTACATATTGAACCTTGTAGGTATGGTTTACTTTGTGATCAAATAAATGATTTGTGGACAAAGGATTGATTTTGAACAATGATAAACCAACTACAAACAAAGAAGTTATGATGGGCCCTGACTCTGTTAAAATGGCTATATGCCATGAAATCCAAGATAGATAAATACTTTTTGAAAGTAAATGGATCTATAAAATTGATGGACTTGGATGGAATATCCTTGAAGAAGCTTGACTTGTCGAAAAGTTGTTTACGACAAAGTTCAAAGAGTTGACTATGATAAGATTAGATCTTCTGTAGCAATGCTTATAGTCTATGTGGATTATTCTAGTAATCACTACATATTTCTTTTATGAGATATGTTAGTAGGATGGCAAAATACATTACTTATTAGAAGTGTGTACTAAAGGTGTATACAAGATACAACCAAGAGTTTTGCTGATCCATGGAATACTAGATAAGTATACAAACTTCAAATTGGATGAAGTGAGTATCGCGGAGTTGGAATCTTCACCAGATGAAATAGTCAAAGAGTTTTTTGATTTCATCAAGAGACGATGAAGAGGCTTGCATTTGCAAGAAATTAAGTGGGAGCGCTGAGACATATTTATAATACTTTATGTAGATGACATATAGTTGGTTATAAATGATGTAATTATATACTTGATTAAAAAGGTTTCATTGAGAAATTAACTTCAATGAAAAGATATGGACTGAAACAAATTTAGTGTCAAGATCTATGAAGATAGATTGAAACACAAAATAAGTTTAAGTCAAAGTACATAGAATGGATATTGAAATAGTTCAATATAGAAATATTAAGAAGATGTTCTTGTCATGTGAAGTTTTAACAACACTTGAGTGTATCTGACACTCAATGAGTAAAAACACATGAGTGATTATAGATCACGAATAATATGTACACAATCAGATGTCCTATGCTCTAAAAGTGTTTTGAGCATGTACCAGAATGATTCATGTGATGATCACTGAAAAACAGTAAGAATATTCTTGAGTACTTAAGAAGAACCAAGTATATATATATATAGTTTTATATGGAGAAATGACAAAACAAATCGCTGTAAGGTGTTGCACCGATATTAGTTTTGTCACATATGAAAATAAAATTTCAAATCTCAAATTAGACTAAGTGTTGTTTAAAAAGGTAGCACAATGAGCTAGAAGTTGTCTATGCTAGATTTAGAAGAGTTCAAAATATTGTGACGGATTCTACAAAAGAAGGCAGAGTATGTCATTGTTTTGACAATGACAAAGGATGTTAAGTCAAGAGGTTCTTTGAGAACTTGGTGTAGTTCCGACAGAGTCAGAACTTTGAAGCTATATTGTGTGTGACAATATTAGTGACATATTTCAGACCGCGGAATTAAGGTTCCACCAGAAGACCAAACATATTTAAATGCCGACTCATTTGGAAATGAGTGATGCGTTGAGACGCAAATGAATTACAAAATACATACGTTTCTGAGCGTGTCAGATCCGTTGACTAAAACCTCTCCCGTGAGTAAAACATGATAAAGCACCAGAAGGCCAAGGTGTTATATCTTTACAAATGTAAACTAGATTATTGACTCTAGTGCAAGTGGGAGACTGAAGGAGATATGCCCTAGAGGCAATAATAAAGTGGTTATTATTTATATCTTTATGTTTATGATAAATGTTTATATATCATGCAATAATTGTATTAACCGAAACATTAGTACATGTGTGATATGTAGACAACAAAGAAGTCCCTAGTATGCCTTTTAACTAGCTTGTTGATTAATGGATGATTAGTTTCATAATCATGAACATTGGATGTTATTAATAACAAGGTTATATCATTGTATGAATGATGTAATGGACACACCCAATTAAGCGTAGCATAAGATCTCGTCATTAAGTTATTTGCTATAAGCTTTCGATACATAGTTACCTAGTCCTTATGACCATGAGATCATGTAAATCACTTATACTGGAAAGGTACTTTGATTACACCAAACCCCACTGCGTAAATGGGTGGTTATAAAGGTGGGATTAAGTATCCGGAAAGTATGAGTTGAGGCATATGGATCAACAGTGGGATTTGTCCATCCCGATGACGGATAGATATACTCTGGGCCCTCTCGGTGGAATGTCGTCTAATGTCTTGCAAGCATATGAATGAATTCATAAGAGACCACATACCACGGTACGAGTAAAGAGTACTTGTCAGGAGACGAGGTTGAACAAGGTATAGAGTGATACCGAAGATCAAACCTCGGACAAGTAATATATCGCGTGACAAAGGGAATTTGTATCGTATGTGAATGGTTCATTCGATCACTAAAGTCATCGTTGAATATGTGGGAGCCATTATGGATCTCCAGATCCCGCTATTGGTTATTGGTCGGAGTGAGTACTCAACCATGTCCGCATAGTTCACGAACCGTAGGGTGACACACTTAAAGTTGGATGTTGAAATGGTAGAACTTGAATATGGAATGGAGTTCGAATATTTGTTCGGGGTCCCGGATGAGATCCCGGACATCACGAGGAGTTCCGGAATGGTCCGGAGAATAAGATTCATATATAGGATGTCATTTTATGTGAATTAAAATGATCCGGAAGGTTCTACGGAAGGTTCTAGAAGGTTCTAGAAAAGTCCGGAAGAAATAAGGATGGAAGGTGGAGTCCCAGAGGGACTCCACCCACCTTGGCCGGCCAACCTAAGGGAGGAGGAGTCCCAAGTGGACTCCCCACCATGGTGGCCGGCCACCCCACCAAGGAAAGGGGGGAGTCCCACTCCCCCTAGGTTTGGACACTTGGAAGGTTTTGTTGGGGTCTTATTCGGACTCTTTGACCTAAACCTTGGGGCCTCCACCTATATAAAGAGGGGGATAGAGGGGCTGGCCGGCCACTCAAGCCTCCACCATGGCCGCACCCCTCATGGGTGCCCTAGCCGGCGCCCCTTTCCCCAAACCCTAGCGGTCTCTCTCCCCCACCACATCCCGCACGCTTAAGCGAAGCTCCGCCGGATTTCTCCACCACCACCGACACCACACCGTTGTGCTGTCGGATTCAAGAGGAGCTACTACTTCCGCTGCCCGCTGGAACGGGAGGTGGACGTCGTCTTCATCAACAACCGAACGTGTGACCGAGTACGGAGGTGCTGCCCGTTCGTGGCACCGGTGATCAAGATCTTCTACGCGCTTTTGCAAGCGGCAAGTGATCTTCTACCGCAGCAACAAGAGCCTCATCTTGTAGGCTTTGGAATCTCTTCAAGGGTTAGTCTTGATCATCCCCTCGTTACTCCCGTCTTCTAGATTGCATCTTGGCTTGGATTGCGTTCTCGCGGTAGGAAAATTTTTGTTTTCTATGCAACGAATCCCTTCAAACTGAACCGTCGCTGCGCGCCATTTACTTTCGTGGAGAGGTAGACAACGGTTGCACGGCATTCATGTCTCAATGACACGTTGGGCCCGCCACTCGCGACTCGTTTCCCCGCTCTGTCCGCCGCGCCCGCAACGTCCCCTGTGGAGCGGGGATGGTCTCGAAGCGCCGGACACCATATTGGACCATGCCGAGCGAAAAGGTCCTTTGGGGCGCACGGCTGGAGGAGGTAAAATAGTCAGCTCGCTTCAAAAAGCTTTAGGGCTGCTTTAAAGAACGCGACTGGAGATGCTCTTAGATTTGCCCCTACGATTTGGGCACGTTATGGTTTCAATTTGTTAATTTGTAAGACAGCTACTCTCTCGCCAATTTAATTGACGCGGACTATACAAACAAAATGACATAGAGAACAACTAGGAGCAATAGATCATGAGCTTAAATCGATGGAGCTATGTCGTGACCAGTGAGCAATCTCTTTTTATTTTACGAATAGGACCTTCAGATCTATTAACCAAACCAGCACTCCAAACATTCCGAAACAAACATTGAGGTCCATCAGTGCTGAGCGTCTACTTCCTCTCAAAGGGGTGGAAAGCCTGCCGCCTCTATTACCTCTCTATCGCCGACACCAGCCAATGGTAGTTGATCGCACAAATGAAGCAACCAAGGCCACATTTAGTGGTGGGCACAGGTGTATTCATGTATATGCAGCTGCATACCCCCGAAAAATTGGCATGCCTATGAAATTATGTGATAGATCAATAAAACCACTTTGTATGAAAAATTGATTTTTCACTAGTATTTCTACCATTCTTGGTAAAAATTAGTTCGAACACCCGTTGTGAGACACTGGGCATGCCGCTAGCCACAATCCTACCAAACCAACGCCCTGGAGAAGAAACTGTCACCGCCGGGAGATCCATGGATAAAAGATCCCAATTTCAAAAATAAATCAGCTCAAGCTGCTGCCAGAGGCTATACCAACTCGATAGAAAGGAGGCCAGACGACTAAAATGCAAAGGAAGCCTTCGCCATCGCAACCGAAAAATCTATGAACCCTAATCTCGCTGGCCAAAGAGGGATATGGAATCTACCTTCGCCAACAAGCCATCAGAGTCAACGCGTCCAACACCATCGATATGAAGAGGCTCGCGGGATAACATTCGCTACATAGTAACCGTCCTGACCACCACCACCAACCAAAAGCCACCAAGTAACCCATAAAAAGTCCCAAAGCAGGGAAAAGTAAAACTCCATACAGTAGATCGGGGCTTCCCACACTACCACACCAGCTGACGGTGTCCAAGTATCCCCGAAGGTATAACATTTGCCACGCCTTATTTTTACCACAAATGATTTCAGCACCTACCGTTGTAGCTCCATAAGCTTCATGATGCATGATAATTCAAGCGACTTTAACTTTAACTTTGTTGTCGATTCAATGAAACTTGCTAAAATGTAATCGACAATGCATTGTTCAGGAACATTGATAATTTAATGTGAGGATTTGAAAAACTATTTGGTCAACTTGACCATTGATGTCTACGCACGTTTCTATTCCTGTAGACAGTGTTGGGCCTCCAAGAGCAGAGGTTTGTAGAACAACAGCAAGTTTCCCTTAAGTAAATCACCCAAGGTTTATCGAACTCAGGGAGGTAGAGGTCAAAGATATCCCTCTCAAGCAACCCTACAATTAAGATACAAGAAGTCTCTTGGGTCCCCAACACACCTAATACACTTGTCAGATGTATAGGTGCACTAGTTCGGCGAAGAGATAGTGAAATACAAGTAATATGGATGATTATAAGTAGTAATTGAAATCTGAAATAAAAATGGCAGCAAGCGAACATGTAGCAGAACTTGTTGGAAACGGTGTTTCAATGCTTAGAAACAAGGCCTAGGGATCATACTTTCACTAGTGGACACTCTCAACAATGATCACATAATTGAATAAATAAATACTACTCTCAAACACTCTCTTGTTGGATAACAAACACCATTCATTGTGTTGGGCTGCAAAAGCGCACCTCAAGCCGGAGTAAACAAGCTCCATAACGTCATAAATGAATCACACATGATGCGCACACTGTCACCATCACACCGTGGAGAGTGACTCCGGAGTTCATATTAAAGTAACCTCTAGAGTGCATAATAGACAAGAGTAACATCTACATATTCAACTAGATTACAAAGCTCATGATCACATAAAGATCACACCATGGGAGAGAGACATGAACCACATAGCTACCGGTAGAGCCCTCAGCCTCGGGGGAGAACTACTCCCTCCTCATCATGGGAGACAGCAACGGCGATGAAGATGGCGATGTAGTCGATGGAGATGGCTCCGGGGCAATTCCCCGTCCCGACAGGGTGCCGAAACAGAGACTTCTGTCCCCCGAATTAAGGTTTTTGGTGGCGGCGGAGCTACGGAACTCTTCTGGAGAAATCGTCGATCTGTTTAGGGTTTTCAGGGCAGGAGCTTAATATAGGCGAAAGGGCGGAGCGAAGGGGTGCCCGAGGGGCCCACCCCATAGGGCGGCGCCGCCCCCCTCCTAGCCGCGCCAGTGGATGGGGAGGAGGCCGTGGGCCTCCTCTGGCCTGGCCCTTCTGGCTCCGTGGGTCTTCTGGTGAAATAGAATTTATGTATGTCACCATAGCGTCCCCCGACTCTTCCCCTTCGCCTATATATTCTCTCCGTCACGAAAACCCTATTACCGAGAGCCATGATACGAGAAAAGTTCCAGAGACGCCGCCGCCGCCAATCCCATCTCGGGGGATTCAGGAGATCGCCTCCGGCACCCTGCCGGAGAGGGGAATCATCACCCGAAGGACTCTACATCACCATGCCCGCCTCCAGACTGATGCGTGAGTAGTTCATCCTTGGACTATGGGTCCATAGCAGTAGCTAGATGGTTGTCTTCTCCTCTTGTGCTATCATGTTTAGATCTTGTGAGCTGCCTATCATGATCAAGATCATCTATTTGTAATGCTACATGTTGTGTTTGTTGGGATCCGATGAATATGGAATACTATGTCAAGTTGATTATTGATCTATCATATATGTGTTGTTTATGATCTTGCATGCTCTCCGTTGCTAGTAGAGGCTCTGGCCAAGTTGATACTTGTAACTCCAAGAGGGAGTATTTATGCTCGATAGTGGGTTCATGCCTCCATTGAATGCAGGACGGTGAGAAAGTTCTAAGGTTATGGATGTGCTGTTGCCACTAGGGATAAAACAAAAATGCTTTGTCTAAGGATATTTGTATTGTTTACATTACGCACAGTACTTAATGCAATTGTCTGTTGTTTGCAACTTAATACTGGAAGGGGTGCGGATGTTAACCCGAAGGTGGACTTTTTAAGCATAGATGCATGCTGGATAGCGGTCTATGTTCTTCGTCGTAATGCCCTAAGTAAATCTCATATTAGTCATCATGATATGTATGTGCATTGCTATGCTCTCTCTATTTGTCAATTGCCCAACTGTCATTTGTTCACCCAACATGCTATTTATCTTATTGGAGAGACACCACTAGTGAACTGTGGACCCCGGTCCATTCCTTTACATCTGAAATACAATCTACTGCAATCATTGTTCTCTGCCGTTCTTTGCAAACAAACATCATTCTCCACACCATACGTTTGATCCTTTGTTTACAGCAAGCCGGTGAGATTGACAACCTCACTGTTAAGTTGGGGCAAAGTATTTTGATTGTGTTGTGCAGGTTCCACGTTGGCGCCGGAATCCCTGGTGTTGCGCCGCACTACATGTCGTCGTGGTGAAAGAACAGATGCCATAGGATGGCTTAAGTTGGGGCCGAATGGGCGCTAGAGGATTCGGGGGAGGGTTTTTGATTAGATCAGACAAATACAAAGTTACTTTAATCATAAGTGACGTCGGTATCCTCTTTAATCAGGGAGGCTGACGTCCTCCGGTTGCTTTTGGCGTCACCTTCCTCTTTGGTGCCAGGGCTTCGTTTAAAGCTACTTTGCTTAGCTCATCTTTGTCCTCTAGCTCTGGAGAGAATCTTTGACTATTCTCGTCGACGTGCTACAGTGCACCTCTTACCGGTCATCCGGTGTCTTCTTAGCTTATACCGGTATACCCCTCTTGGGGATACCGGTATAGACCTACTCAGCCCAAAGCTTAACTTCGAGCTCCGGAATAAACATTAAACCGGTATCTTGATGGCTCAAACCATCCGGTTTGGCATGCCTTTCACATACCGGGGGTCATCCCCCCAACATTAGTCCCCGAAGCTGGTATATTCCGGTGGATTTTATCCGACGGACCATGCCAGGTTCCCATATCCTAAGGTACCGGTTTAATCTTTCCGGTTGTCAGTTTAGATCTCCCGGCATCTTTGCCGGACTTACATCTTCCTTTCTCTTTGCAAAGTACTTCCGGTATCTTCCCTTCCGGTATCTATGTCATTAAACTCCTCATCGATGAAGTCGAGAATTTCTCGGGTACAGTGCATGTCAGAGACATGCGCACTGTATCTGACGCGCCAGTGCCAGGGGTCACTTCCCTTCGGCTTCTGCGCCTGCATTTATTGCGCCACACCGGATCCCGGCTGCCGTTCCGGATCCGTGCGGCCTCCTTGTGGCATTTTATTTTTCGCGCGTGTATCATTGTGCCACGTGGCGGCCCACGAACTGAACCTCCGTGGCCTAGCGGTTGCCAGCCCACTACTTCCTTCTTCTATATAGAGGGAGTGCGGTTCTACTTCATCTTCTTCCCCGCACTCGCCCACTTTCCAGCGCTCTGAGCTCCTCGCCCCTTGCGATCTCATCGCCGCCGGTCGCCGCCAGAGCACCGCTCCCGACGAACCTGCGCCGTTGCTCCCGCTGCGCTGAAGGTCTCCGCCGCGCAGAGATCCACCGGCGCTCCTTTGCCGCCGCTGCTTCGAGCTTTCCTCAGCAGCCTTCGCCTCTCTTCGTCGCTAGCCTTCGTCGGCGTCCACTAGCTCGCCGCACCTTTGGCGACCTTCTTCCTCAGCGTCTCCGCCGCCTCAGGTTAGGCTCGATATGCATTTGCCTCTTTCTTCTTTGCTTTTCAGATCTTGGGCCGGTAGGGTATTTATTTTCTCTTTTCTGTTGCTTTTCCTCTTACTCGTAGATCTTCGCACAAGGGTAGATGTTGAGAAATCTGTTTTTTTGGGTAGAATCCGGCGCCGTTCAGACTTTATGTCTAGCGAAGAGTATCCTTCCGAATCATCCTCCAGTAGCCGCCAGAGCGAAGCTTTCGACGCTCTTTCCGCCGAACTATCCCGGATGGAATCTGACACTGGAAGAGGTCAAGAGGCCAGCAGCTCCGGCCAAGGTTCCGGGGTGGATCTATCCGGTATCACCCGCGGAGCCTGGAAAGGCTCCGATGTGACGCAACATGAAATTGATTGGTTGTACCGTTCCCGGAGGATACCGGCAGAAGTTTCCTGCCGGCTTCCGCGCGACGAGATTGAACCGGTACTCGAACCCGGTGAGTTCGTCGTTTTCCTTGCTCATTTTGAGCGCGGCTTCGGCCTTCCTGCCTCCGATTTCTTTCGCGAGTTCTTGGATTTTTATCGACTCCAGCCTCACCACCTTCCTGGCAATGCCATTTTCTACCTTTCTTGTTACGTTTCCTTCATGGAGGGCTACATCGGCCTCCGTCCCACTAAGGAAACTTTCGCTCGCTTCTTTAGCCTTCGGATCAATTCGGTCCAAGGCAAAGATATTCCTAAACCCAAACCCCCCGTTCAATGCGGGTCTTGTATCATCGGCTCCCGCCAAGGGAGCCCCTTTTTAAAGTTCTCCGGTCTCGAGTCATGCCGGGCATGGCAAGAGACCTTTTTCTATGTGAAGAA
Source organism: Lolium perenne (assembly GCF_019359855.2). Classification (NCBI taxonomy): domain Eukaryota; kingdom Viridiplantae; phylum Streptophyta; class Magnoliopsida; order Poales; family Poaceae; genus Lolium; species Lolium perenne. The sequence goes on from NC_067247.2 coordinate 263,664,514, forward strand.
CACCGGCGCTACGGATCTTATCAATCTGCCGGCTTTCAATCCGGCGGTGCCCACGAAGGTCAATTGGGGCTATAATCCGAGGACTAATCATATCGAGACCAACCGGATTATCCGCTTCATGGAGAACCTGATGAAGGAGACATACATTAGTTCTGACGACGTCATCCGCACCTTCATCTCACGTCGGGTGCTTCCCCTCCAGCGCCGGGCCCATAATATAAGTGAAATGTATGGCCCTTGTGATCCCACCAAGATCACCGGCCTCCCTCTAATCAAGGAGGATATAGTGCTTAAGGCTAGGCAGATCTGCCAAACGTCCATGCCGATGGACTGGGAGTGGGGCTTCCTGCCTCTCAGCTCCACCAACCCTCCAACTGACGAAGTAAGAGATTATGCAATCCAGGTTGTTGTACCGGTAGCTTTTACATTGTGGCTAACTGTCTTTCCATTCTTTTTCAGGCCAAGGAGCGTTTTCCTCGCATTGCTGCAGAGAAACGAGGCCCCCGCCAAAAGCGGGATCTTGACGAGGAGGACCCTGATCCTTATATTCATTGGACCGACCTCAAGATGGGCCGCATCCACACCTCGCGCCCCGGTAACTTCTCATCCGAAGCTCCCGGTTCCGATGATGAGGTCATTATCCTTGAGGTAGTTTTCTCTTCCGGTTTCTCATGCTTTATTGTTATTTCCCTTCTGTAGATGCTCCCTCAGCTAGCACCCAACCACAGGTTCACGAGCATCTGGCTCCTCTGCAGGCCGAGGTTGGCCGCGAGTTCCTGGAGAAACTCACCTCCCAGGGCAAGAAGAACAAGGCTCCGGCACCAGAGGCCGGTTCAAGACAAGGCCCTCCCGCCAAACGCTCGCGGACGGAAGTCGTTGGAGGGAAAGAAGTAGGCAAGAAGCGCTACAAAGGGAAACAGATGCCGGTCGCTTCCGGGTAAATCTTTGTTTCTCTGTTTGCTTTGTTTTACAAACTTTTTCTTCCGGTTGCTCTTTCTGACCCTTTCTCTTTTTCTTGCTCAGCCCTGCGCTCAAGCTCTCCAAGAGCACCAGCGGCATGAGACCGGAGAGCTCTGAGGGAACCGCAAGGACCTCATCTCCTCCTCACTCAAGCCCGGTATCATTTGGTACCGGCAACCCTTCTGCCTCCCCTCTGGGAGGCACTCCAAGCGCGGGGCGGGCGGCCCCTACATCTCCAGATCACCGCGCGGAGGAGGACCACGTCTCCCCTCCAGGAACACAAGATATCGGCGCCAGCAACATCGGCGCCGATTCTGAAGCTGCCGGGAGGGCGGAACCTCAGGTTCTTCCCGTCCCAAAAAGAAAGAAGAAGAAGACTGCGGATTCTTCCCCTTCCAAGTCCGCGCCGGACTCTTCCGCGCCGGCAAGTTCTACTCCGGGCCAGGACGCAGCCGACGCCCGCTCGCCGCCCAAGACTTCGCCCGCGCCTCCACCAGAAGCTCCCATCGTCGAGCTAACTGGGGCCATGCCGACGCCGCCGCCAAACCAAGGACCTACTGCGGCTGAGCCCACGCCATCTCCAAGCCAAGGGCCCGTTGCGGCCAAGCCGACGCCACCGCCAGAAGGCACCAAGCCCTTCAAGCCGGAAATTTTTAAGGGGAAGGCCACGGCTTCCGGCACTCCTACGTCTGGCTCGCAGCAGTTGGCGCTGCACGCCGGCCACGCCGCTGTTGTGGCCGAAGAAGTGGTCTCTGGTCAGCTGGGCCAAATCACGGAGCTGAAGCGCGGAGGCCACGAGCTGGGACATTTGCTCGAATACGCTGAAAAGTGGAATCGAGCGGGTGTGTCCGCGGCTACGCGCGGCCTGGGGAAAGACCGGCTTCCGCGATTGACCCCGCTGGCCCCCGGTATACTAAGAAGCATTTCATGCGGCTACGGCGCGCGGTCAAGGAGCTTGACAATGCGTGGCATGATGCCACCAATAACGTGGTGGTAAGTTACACCCAACTCTTTGCAATTTTTTCAGCTCATGACGGTTTCGCTTTTTCCGGATTATATATATCTCCTCAGTCCCCGAGTTTCGTGTTGAGAGCGTAGCTCTTAGCGCGAAACTTAGTTACAAACAAAAAGAAACCGACTTCTTCTTATAGTCATTTTTACTTGAACAGAGCACGGCGGACGCCCGGAAGCGCCTCTTTGCGGAGCTTCTGTGGGAGCACCGGGATCTTGCCGAGGCCCACAGCCACTGCCAAGGTGAACTCTTTTATCTCCGGCTTCTTTTCACCGGTTGGTTTTTCCTTTTCGTTACTTAAAAATTATTTGCATAACAGCTATCCCGGAAGCCTCCATTGAGGCCCTGAAGGCCCAGCTCAGCACCCTTCAAGGTATCGCTCCTTTTCCGGTTGACTCGCCTTTCTGCGTTTTACCAATTATAATTTTGTTAACATTTCCTTCCCGGACTCTAGGTGAAAAGGAGCAGCTTATCCAGGAGCATCACAAGGCTCTGGACGCCCAGGAGCTCATTTCCAGGGGGCTAAAGGACCAGCTCATCCAATTTAGGCTCCGGCATGATCAGGAGATGAAGGATGCCAAAGCTGCAGCTGAGGCAAAGCTGAATGAGGTCCTGGAGGATTCTACCAACTCCAACGCGGTGCTGCGGTTAGAGCTGGAGGAGGGAGGCAAGGCGCGGAAAGCAGCCGAAGATCGGGCCGCCCTCCTAGAGGCAGAGCAAAAGGAGTATGACCAACTGGTCATGCAAACCGACGCGCTCGCCCTCAGTATGTTTTTCTTCTTTCTTTTCCGGCCTTTGCTTATAAGCTTATATCTTCCCGTAGCATGTCCTTATCTTTTTTCCTTTGTCTTGCAGGGCTCTTTCCGGACTCACAGGTGCATGCGCAGAAGAAGGTGACAGAACGCCGGATTCAGCAAGAGTCCAGGAACGCGGATGCGCCCTGGGATCCTTATGACCACCTGGTCGCGCTTTCTGCCCGGGTCCTGCACATGTGCACGGTGGACCGGAATCTCACCGATCTGCCCGACGTGGAGATCCGGCTCTTCAAGGTGCTATGGCATGAGGAGGAGGTGCCGGCTAACCTAACGTCACCTCCGAACGCCTGAAAGGTGCCGGCCGGAGGATCCGCGAGTGGCAGTGGTCAGCGGCTCATGCCGGAGCAGACGAGGCGCTACGCACCGCCTGTTCCTGGTATGAAGATTTGGACCTGGAGGCCTTCCACACCTTGCGCCAAGATGCTCCCACCGATACGGATCCAGTCCTCACCGCTAAGCGGAAGGACCGCGCCTACCGGATAGCAGAGTACGCGGCGGTCCGCACCTTCATCCCTCCTCCTCCTGGCGTCACGGACTATCTCAGTGACTTCGCAGAAGAGGAAGATGATGATGAGGATGCCGGAGAAGATGATGCTCTTCCGGATGGCGGTGATGCGCCTCCGGAAGCTCCTGACGCCGGTGATGTCCCCCCTGAAGCTCCTGCTGCTTGAATGTGCCTATCCTGCGTTTGCTGCGTCCTGTTGACTTAAGACAATGCTTGTTAAATTCCACCCCGGTATGCTGGGGTTTATGATGTAATACTTAGCCGTTCTTTTGGCTGCGCTACCATATTATCTGCCGGTATGTTTTACCGGTAGGTTATCAAGTTATGTTCGTCTATTAACTTAGCATTTTTCTCATTGTTTGCTTTGATCTTGTGCTGCGAAGATTTCGGAATCGTTTTCGCATCCAATCCGATGCACACTTGGCTCTTTTGCTTTGGCTCTGCCTACCTCTTTTGGGTGTTTTGGCGTATTAGGCACAAAGTTCTTTTGCCAAGCAAGCACTTTCTTGAATTTAGAAACAACTCGAAATTTTCACAAAAAACCGGTTTAGCCGGGGTTAGTTAAATTTTTCCGGATTGCTCGTTCCCACTATCTCTTTTCGTAGTTCACGTGCTTAATTCCTACCGGTTTATCTTGCTTGCCATGAAGCCGGGTTGCGGACAACAGCAGAGTCGAAGACTCCGGTAGGTTTTAGTACGTTACTAAACCGGAAAGAAAAAATGTTCAACAAGCAACCGGTAAACTAAAAAAATAAACATATTGCATGCAATTTCAATAGGGGTAGTCCCCGAGATTCATTCGAGGTTCTGACATCTTTTATTCATAGCAAATAAGGTACAAAAAGGAACTTCTTACATCACAACTTCCTGAGTAGAAAGGACGCAACAGAGCTACGTTCCACGGGCGCTTGGTCTCATCTCTGGATCTGTCCGCCTTTCCTTCTTTCCATTCCTGTGCATCGATCAGGTAATAGGCATCATTGTGGAGAGCTTTGCTCACAATGAAAGGTCCCTCCCATGGGCGTGAGAGCTTATGCCGGCCTTCAGTGCGCTGCACTAGGCGCAACACCAGATCTCCTTCCCGGAATACCCTCGGGTTAACCTTCCGGCTATGATAGCGTCTGAGGTTTTGCTGGTAAATGGCTGTTCTTGCCAATGCCAATTCTCTTGCTTCTTCTAGCAAGTCCACATCGTTTTCTCGGGCCTCTTTTACCTCTTGTTCGGTATAGAGCTGCACCCTTGGCGAGTCATGGAGAATGTCGGTTGGTATGACCGCTTCTGCTCCGTAAACCTTAAAGAATGGAGTATATCCGGTAGACCGGTTTGGAATCGTTCTTATGCTCCACAGCACCTATGGCAGCTCATCAAGCCAACACCCCGGTGTCTTTTCGAGTGGTTCAATGAGCCTTGGTTTTATACCGGAAAGCACCAGCGCATTTGTTCTTTCCACTTGGCCATTACCTTGGGGGTGTGCTACTGAGCACAAATCCAACCGGATATTGTTATCCTCACAGAATCGCTTGAACTCACCTTGGGCAAAATTTGAGCCATTGTCAGTTATGATACTATGTGGGTACCCGTACCGCAGGATGACATCCTTTAAGAACTTCACCGCTGTGTGCCCATCACATTTGGCAATAGGTTTTACTTCTAGCCACTTGGTGAATTTGTCCACCATAACCAAGATGTGGGTCATGCTTCCCCTTGCAGTTTTGAATGGGCCAACCATGTCAAGGCACCAAACAGCAAACGGACAAGTTAACGGCATAGTTTTTAAACCGGATGCTGGGGTATGATTTTGCTTGGCGTACCTCTGGCATCCATTGCATTTTCGTACCAGATCCTCAGCATTTTGCAAAGCAGTGGGCCAATAGAACCCATGCCGGAATACTTTTGCTACCAATGCTCTTGACGAAGCGTGGTGCCCACATTCCCCTTGGTGAATCTCCACAAGCATTTCTTTTCCCTCTTCCGGTTCCACACATCTTTGAAGGACACCGGTAACACTTCTCTTGTACACCTCGCCATTGATGATGGTGTATGCTTTGGATCTTCTGTGTATTCTTCTGGACTCACTTTCATCAACCGGCAAGGTGCCGTTGATCAGGAATTCCTTAATAGGTTTAACCCAAGATGGTGCCTCTCGAACCAGAAACACCGGTACGTCTATCTCCATGTTATCCACCAGCATTGCTTCCTCCGGTATGGACGCAGCAGTCCCCGAGTTTATCGGAACAGTCCCCGAGTTTGCCGGAATAGTCCCCGGGTTTCCTTCATCGATATCCATTGGTACAACATGTGATTCCGGTACAAAAATGGACTCCGATTCCGGGCTCGGTTTGATCGATGGTACTCTTAAGTGTGCCAAGGCTATTCCGGGAGGAATCTCTTGCCTAGATGAACCCAGCTTGGACAAAGCATCCGCGGCTTCATTTTCCGCTCGTGGCACATGGTGAAACTCACAGCCCTCAAAGAAGCCGGCAATCTTTTGCACGTGAAACCGGTATGAAGCCATGTTGGCATCTTTTGCGTCCCAATCTCCGGAACATTGTTGCACCACTAGATCTGAATCTCTGTAGCAAATGATCCGGTGTGCACCAATTTCTTTTCCGACCTTGATCCCATGGATCAAAGCCTCGTATTCAGCAACATTGTTGGATGCCCTGAAATGCACTTGCAAAACATACCGGAGGTGATCTCCCTTAGGTGAAGTAAGTACCACACCGGCACCTAGACCCTCTTTGAGTTTGGATCCGTCAAAGTGCATCTTCCAGTATTCTATTTTTTGGTCTGGCGGCTTGTATTGCATCTCCGCCCAATCAACTAGGAAATCAGCCAGAGCTTGCGATTTTATGGCATCCCTTCTTTCATACACCGGTACGTATGGTGATATCTGGATTGCCCACTTTGCAATCCTACCGCTAGCATCTTTGTTGCACATGATATCGGAAATGGGTGCCTCACTCACCACTTTCATGGGGTGCTCCTCAAAGTAATGCTTAAGCTTTGTGGCGGCCATGAACACGCCATAGGTCATTTTCTGGAAATGCGGGTAGTTTTGCTTTGAGAGGGAGAGCACCTCGCTCAGGTAGTATACCGGCCTCTGCACAGTTTTTCCTTCCTCTTCTCTTTCCACCACCACTACAACACTTACAACCCGGTTGGTTGCTGCTATGTACAACAACATGGGTTCCCTTTCCAAAGGCGAAGCCAGTATTGGTGTGGTGGCTAGCATTGTTTTCAGCTCTTTAAACGCTGCATCTGCCTGAGGGGTCCAGACGAACGTATCGGATTTTTTCATCAGAGCGTAGAGTGGCAGAGCCTTCTCTCCCAACCTGCTTATGAACCGGCTTAGCGATGCCAAGCTTCCGGTAAACTTTTGCACGTCCTTGAGATCTCGCGGTATAGTCATTCTTTCGATTGCTCGGATTTTTACCGGATTAACCTCAATGCCCCGGCTTGATACGAGAAAGCCAAGCAGTTTGCCGGCGGGAACACCGAAGGTGCATTTTGCCGGATTGAGTTTCATCCGGAATCTTCTCAAGTTATCAAATGTTTGCCGGAGATCATCGATCAAGGTTTCTTTTACCTTAGTTTTTACTACGACATCGTCCACATAAACTTGCACATTTTTTCCAATTTGATCAAACAAGCATTTTTGCATACAGCGCTGGTACGTTGCACCAGCGTTGCGCAAACCGAAAGGCATAGTGACATAGCAATAAGCCCCGTGCGGGGTAATGAACGCAGTTTTTATTTGATCTTCCTTTTTCAAGGGAATCTGGTGGAAACCGGAATAATCATCCAGGAAAGACAACAACTCACACCCAGCAGTGGAATCAATCACTTGATCGATCCGGGGTAAAGGGAAAGGATCTTTCGGACAAGCCTTGTTCAAGTTGGTGTAGTCGATGCACATGCGCCACACCTTTGGAGCTTTTGCCTCTAGGTTTTCCTCTTTTTTATTCTCGGCCAGCACCGGATTGGCTAGCCACTCAGTATGCAGTACCTCCACGATGAAACCAGCAACCAACAACTTTGTCACCTCTTCTCCAATGATTTTTCTCCTGTCTTTAGCAAACCGGTGCAGCGGTTGCCTTACCGGCTTAGCATCCTTCCGGACATTTAAAGAGTGCTCAGCCAGCTCCCTCGGAACACCTACCAAGTCATCAGTAGACCAGGCAAAGATATTCCGATTCTCACGGAGGAAGCTGACGAGCGCGCTTTCCTATGCCTCACTCAGGCCGGCACCGATACGAACGGTGCGCTCAGGGTAAGCCGGATCCAGCACAATGTCCTTTGTTTCTTTTGTCGGCTTGAACTCCGGTGTGCCCAAGTTTCCGCTCATTGCCGCTAAGCTCAGCTATGAGGACTGAGCCAGCGCAACCGCAGTTTGCATCCTCCTCTTTTCCTCTGCAATTACCAGCGATTCTGCTAAGTTTGATCCGGCTGAAGCGGTTTCCAGTGAGACTTTGTAGTTTCCCACCACAGTTAAGGGTCCTCGAGGTGCCGGCATCTTCATCTTGAGATAGGCCGTGTGAGTTGAGGCCATGAAAGCTGCCAATGCCGGTCTCCCCAGCAATGCATGGTAGGGGCTATCTAGGTCCACCACCTCGAACTCAATGTTTTCAACCCGGCAATTATCACGCCCTCCAAACGATACATCCACCCAGACCTTTCCCACTGGCGCGCAGGACAAGCCCGGAACGATTCCGTGAAACGTTGTACGAGTTGGTTGCAGCATGTTTTATGTTATGCCCAGCGTATGCATGGTGTGCCGGTACATGATGTTTATGCTGCTTCCATTGTCTATCAGCACTTTGCTGAACTTGACTCGAGTCGTTGGCCCATGCATGATTGGGTCTACCACAAGAGCATACCCACCCGGATTAGGCATTATCTTGGGGTGATCCTTGAATGACCAGGAGATTTCTTGATCCGACCACAGCATGTATTTCGGTACTGCCAGCATCACAGCGTTCACTTCCATGGAACGGCGACGCAGGCTTTGTTTGTCGGTTGGCTCAGTGACGAACACAACACAGCACACGTCCGAATCCTGGTAAACGTTCCGGCCCAAAGGTGCCGGTGGAGGTGGTTGGCCATTGCCTTCTTCCACCTGATGAACTTGCTGATGCTGTTGCCGGTTTGGCTGAGGCAGTACCGGTAGAGCGTTTGCTCCGGTTAGCGGTGGTGGCGGTGGTAACGGGTGTTGATGTAACATGTCATGCGAGGGTGGCAGTATTGTAGAACATCCTTGTGCTTGCGCATCTTTTGCCGCACCTCTCAGCATCAAGTGCTTGATCCAAGAACAATCTTTTGTCAAATGATTCGCCGGCCTCGTTGGATTCGGAGTGTGAAACCGGCATGGTTGCTCCATCGCTGCTTCCATAGTGTATCTTATATGTTCTTGCAAATCTTTTTTCTCTCCCCACTTCTTCTTTTCAACCCATTGTTTTTTAGGACTCGCCCACGGCTGCGATCCGGTTTTTTGCCTTTGGCTCCCGCTAGGGCCAGAGTTATCCTGTACCACAGCTACTTGCTGTGGACCATACCTTCGATCCAGAAAATCTTCCCTTCTCTTGTTGTGCCAGTTGTCCCGATATTGATCTTGGCGCGGTTGGCTCGTTTGCGCCGGCTCCGCTTGCACTGTCGGTTGCATTGGGTCTCCCAATGCGTAGCTATCTGCCACACGTATCATTTCCGCCAGAGTTACAGGCATGTTCCGCTGCAGCTTTTGCCACAACGGCGAACCTCTACGGCATCCATTGCAAAACCAGGCAATGGCTTGCGCCTCTATCACCCCTTCGCATGAGTTTCTCGTGGAGTTCCACCGGGTCAGGTAATCCTGGTCTGTTTCATTTGGGTGCTGCACGCACAAGGCGAGCTGCTGCGGCCTGTTGGGTCTCCGGTATGTGCTGCTGAAGTTACTCACAAAAGCTTCCTCAAAGTCCAACCATCCGTTTATGCTTCCTGCCGGCAAGTTATTCAGCCAGATTCGTGCCAGTCCCACCAGGAATGATGGTACAATTCTCACGGCCCAACGCCGGTTTCCTCCACCAGTTACGGTTCCTCCGCCACCAGCGACGTATACCGCGGTTACGTAATCTGCAAGCCAGTCTTCCGGCTTAGTGGTGCCATCATACGTTTTTGTGTCACGAGGCAACTGGAAGTTGCGAACTGGTGGTTCCTCTTTCATGATCCTTGGACCAAAACATTTTGGGCCCGGAGGACCTTCTGCCTCGATCATTTCAGATAGATACACTCTATCCAGACGGTGCCTCGCATCCCGTTCTGGCAGGTGTCTTTCTCCCACGCGTTCCCCCAACGGGTTCCGGTATGCCGTGAGTCTTTCAGCTGTCGAATCAGCTTCATCGTAATGTTCTGGTACCGCGGCCCTTGCCTGCCGGTACCTTGGGGGAAGCATTTCCTCCTCTTCATACGCTGCCCTTGCAGCTCGATAATTTTGCCCGGTCCCATGTCTACCGGCATGATTGTTTCCGGCATAACCTCTTCTGGCGTAGCCTCGATCTGCCCCTTGGCTTTTTCTACCGGTATCATGTTGCCCGGCTAGTTGTTTTCCGGCAAGGACCGGATCATACACAGTCATCTGCTGTGCATTCATTTCTCTTTCTTTTCTTCTGTCCGGATGGGGGGACGATGCCTTCCCATGGGACTTGCTACCGGCATTCTTTGTTGAATGCACTGATTTTGAAGCCGCAGCCTTGTTCAACTTGGCTAGCTGCTCAGCATTTTGCTGCTCGATGGTATCAAGCAGCTCCCTGACACGCTCTTGCTGTTTTGCCAAAGCGTCTCCGGAAAGCGATTCACACAGCTCTACCGCAGCCTTAGCAGCTTTTATGGTTTTATCCGGACTGCTATACTTATGTTTTTCTACCATGCTCAACGATGCAGAAGTGCTCTTTCCGGTAAGAATCTCCTTACGCAAATCCTGATCTAGGTTGCGAGCTCTAAGCCGGTTTTCCGGTATCCTTGCAGCCTGAGCGCTAACAGAAGCAAAGCCATGGGCAGCGTTATACTCACGTAGGGTTAGGTTCAGCTCGCGCTGCGCCCGGATGATGTCCGCGCCTCCGGAAAACAGCTTCTGGCGTTGTGCCTCCAGCTCCGCCTGAGCCGCTGCCGGGTCGATGTTCTGCGCGATGGGCGTCGCCAGCACGTTCATCGCCGCTTGAAGTGGTGTCTCCGGTGGTGCGAAAGATGTTCCTGCAGCGCCTGCCTCGTGCTCCAGCGGTGGCTTGGCCGGACGGGTCGATGTCGTACGCCCAGCACCTTCATCCACAGCTTCCTTGCCAGCACCGACCGCGCCAGCCATCATTACCTCCACGCTGCCGGCGGCGCGGCCAGCACATAGCCACCTTGGCGGATCCGACGCCACCAGCACCGGCGAAAGGCGCTGGCGCACAGGGACAGTGCCGAAGTAGACGCGGTGGCTGCCGAACTTGATGACGAGGCCGTTCTTGGGGAAGATGCCGCCGTTGGCGAAGCAGCCCGCGTTGTCGTTGATGAAGTCCATGGAGTAGATGCGCTGCACGAGCGCAGACACCGTCCGCTCGCCGGCGATGTCAAGGAGGCCCACCCGAATGTGAACTCCATCAAGCGCCGCTTCTGGCCCCACGGTGGGCGCCAACTGTCGTCGTGGTGAACGAACAGATAGCCATAGGATGTCTTAAGTTGGGGCCGAATGGGCGCTAGAGGATTCGGGGGAGGGTTTTTGATTAGATCGGATGAACTTCCGGATGCTTTCCTCAAGAACCAAGCCTAAGCCAGAGGTAGAAGAAGAAAGACACAATGAAGAACTATGCTCTAGATCTTTCTATTCATTGATCTTATGAGATTACAGGTTTCTGGCTACAACACAACACTTAGCTCGTGCATACCCGCGATGGGGAGTGCCCCCTCTCCTTATATAGAGGAGAGGGTGGCTTACAGGGGAAGAAACCCTAGAAAACCCTAATGGCATCTTTGAACAGACAAACTACTTTACAAAGTTACTTTAATCATAAGTGACGCCGGTATCCTCTTTAATCAGGGAGGCTGACGTCCTCCGGTTGCTTTTGGCGTCACCTTCCTCTTTGGCCCCAGGGCTTCGTTTAAAGCTACTTTGCTTAGCTCATCTTTGTCCTCTTGCTTTGGAGAGAATCTTTGACTATTCTCGTCGACGTGCTATAGTGCACCTCTTACCGGTCATCCGGTGTCTTCTTAGCTTATACCGGTATACCCCTCTTGGGGATACTGGTATAGACTTACTCAGCCCAACGCCTAACTTCGAGCTCTGGAATAAACATTAAACCGGTATCTTGATGGCTCAAACCATCCGGTTTGGCATGCCTTTGGCATACCGGGGGTCATCCCCCCAACACTACACTCCTTCACCAACAACCTTCACGTAGCCTTCATCTCCTACTGGTTCGATAACCTTGGTTTCTTACCGAGGGAAAACTTGATGCTGTACGCATCACACCTTCCTCTTGGGGTTCCCAACGGACGTGTGCTTCACGCGTTATCAAGCTCTTTTTCTGGCGCCGTTGCCGGAGAGATCAAGACACGCTGCAAGGGGAGTCTCTCACATCCAATCTCTTTACTTTGTTCATTGTCTTGCTTTACTTTATTTTATTTCCTGTCTTGTTTGCTTTCTTTATATCAAAAACACAAAAAAATTAGTTACTTGCATTTACTTCATTTTGCTATCATGACTAGTCCTGTAGTTGTCACTCTGTCACATGAGGAATTGATCTTTACTTTTAAACAAGGGGATGAGGAGAGTTTTAAGGGAGCTTGGTCTAGAATTTGTGATTCTTATGGTAAAACTGAACCTAAAATGACCCTAAGCCTGCTTCTTAGTAACTTTTATTTTGGGCTTATTCTTCGCTATAGATATGCCTTGGATGTTGTAGTGGGAGGAGATTTCCTTCATTGCGATGGGGATCAAGCTTTTAATGCTATAAAAAAATTGGTTGCATCATCTAGCTCAGCTAATAATTTTGATCCATCTCTTCTAGTATTTATAATAGATTAAACACTCTCGAGACAAATATATCTTGTTTAAAAGAAGGGTATAGTAAGATTCGTGAGCATTTTGATTAGGGATTTCTATTTTCGTGCCCTCGGGTCCTTAGTTGTACTCAGTTTTCCCCAGCTCCTTAGTTTTTCCTCAGTTTTTCCCAAGCCCTTGTCTGAACCCGCAGAAGGAGCTCGGACGGAAGGAATCCGTTAAGTTGACCGTTCCGTGCTGACGAGTGGGGTCGTGTCGTTTGTGGGGTCGCGTCGTGTGGGACCGCGTCGTGTGGGGCTGGTAGGAAGGGACCGCGTGGGACAGGACGAGACCATGTTTGTGGGGCCGTAGCGTGTGGAGCCGTGTGGGTCCGGGACGGGAGCACGAGTGGTTTCTGTCTCTTTCGCCCAGATTAGCAGTTTTCAATGTACCTTTTTCCTCTCTCTCGCTCGATCTCATTCATATTTGATAGCCCAAATTGGTAGCAAATCTAGAGCAGCTTGTCCTTCTGTTTTTTAACGCCATTCATTTCTTTATGCCTTCGTTTTTACCCAATCAGGTAGGAAATCTAGGGCACAAATCCAGAGAGAAAATATAGGATAAGCTGCATACAGCAACCAACATAGCATAGATATATTCAGGACAGATCCAAAAGTAGTATCGATAGATCCAACATAAGCTACATTTTACATGAATTTAAGCTGCTCTACAGATAGAGCAGTCACATACAGAGAGTGCAGTAGGCATGTTCAACGCCTCCAGGTAGCGCGTGTGACTCGCTTGGAGGTTGCGCAGGTGAATCCCAAGTGCTTTGTGTTTGGCCATGTACGCATGCACGTTCACGGTCCTTCCAACTCTAGCGCCACATCTGCCAATGGATTCAGCATGGTTCACCAGGGAGTTGAAGTCAGTGGCGCGGAGCTTCCTGTAGCAGAAGGGGCACTTGTAAATGCCTCGAGCAAAGGGGCCATCGTAATGGCCGGACTGCAGCCTCCTGAGGACGTGACGAGTCTTGGTGTGAAAGGACTCGTCGTCGCTGTCGACGTCGCTGCTCTGCACCTGTCACGTAGCACCAAAGATCGTGCAAAAAAAACGGAGTCAATTGCAACGATGATGGAACAGAGAGTGAACAAAAAATCATGCATGATAATATGGGCTCGAAAAAAAGAGGTAGCCTCAGTTACATTGGACACACTTATATCCAGGATTTGAGTCAGCAAACCAAAGATCATGCACAACAAATTTGTACACACCAATTGTTTACTGACCAAATCCTGAATCAATTTATGCCCAAATATTCATCATCATCGGCACAAATCTTAAACAAAAGCAAATCACAAACACTAATAACGCAAGATCTAACACAAAAGGATCGAACTAGGAACAGACGAACAATAATAACGCAAGATCTAACACAAAAGGATTGAACTAGGAACAGACGAACCGTAATAACGCTAGATCTAACACAAAATGATTGAAATGAGATAAGAACAAGGGAACAAAGGGTTACCTCCGGCTCGTTGTCGACGATGCTGGTGTCGTAGGGGTTCTCCGGCGCGTCGTATTGCACTGGTTCGTACGGGTCCCAAGCGATGGGGGACTGGACAGTGGCGGCGGCCGATGCGCCGGCTGCTACGTTGGAAGCAGCGACAGGGGCCTGGACGGGGGCGGCGGCCGATCCGCCGGCTGCTACGTTGGAAGCAGGGACAGGGGCCTGGACGGGGGCGGCGGCCGATCCGCTGGCTGCTACGTTGGAAGCAGCGACAGGGGCCTGGACGGGGGCGGCGGCCGATGCGCCGGCTGCTACGTTGGAAGCAGCGACAGGGGCCTGGATGGGGGCGGCGGCTGATGTGCCGACAATGGGCATCTCATTCTTCTCCATCGCCGGTGGTTTAATTCGGGGTTTTTTCTTCGGTTGTGGAGAAGATGATGGGACAGGAGACGCGGTTGCAGTGAGCCAGTGAGAACTTGCGTCGAGGGAGAGAAAGAGGGGCTCTATAAAGACGAAGGTGGCGTGTACCGCAACACGCGTCCGCTATGCACGGCTGCAGCGTGCACCTCTACACGAGTCTAACCCTGGGACGTTTGGTGTACTCAGTTATAACCTCAGGCCTTATACAGAAATTTTATCTGTACTCAGTTTTCCCCTCGAGGACTTAGACCGGCAAGTGCAATATACTCAGTTTTACCCTCAAGTAGCTAGTCAACAGAGAGTCAACAAATGAGATTAACATAGCTAATTGAGTCATTTCATGCGCAAAAAAATCCAAAAAAATAAAAACATAGTGGCAACTACTCATGGAGTCTTCCTACGCAACCTTCCACCTAGAAAACCTTAACAAACATATATAAATCAAGTTTTACCACAAATTGCCACTTCTCAGAATCACTAGTGTAGCTATGAAGATGATTGGTTTTCCACCCAAACCCCTTTGCAAAACATCTTTCCCAAAACATAGTTTGTCTAAATGATGCCATAATTGTCACACTCATGTATATTTGAATTGCAAATAATTTGATGTAGCCCAATATGAATTATATTGTACAAAACACACATTTTTCATTTTGTAATTCTTTTGTTTGAATCCCTTAGTCTATTTACTATTTATGTGCCCTTGGATTCTTAGTACTACTCAGTTTTGCCCTCAAGTACTGTCACAAATGCTCTGAGAAGCCCAAACTTATCCTGATTGGTTGAGCCGTTGTCACACGGATCGACTCCTGAACCGTTGATCCAGCGATCTAACGGGCAGTATACCCCTATCCGTCTCTTCGTGGCAACCTCTCTCTCTCTCTCTCTCTCTCTCTCTCTCTCTCTCTTCGTGGCCACCCCTCTCTCTCTCTGTCGGTGGAGAATGCCCACCCCTCTATTTATGTGCAATAACGAGTTTGCCACTTAATATAGTTTGGGATATATTATTGGTATAAACATGAGGCATACATATTTGCGGATTTCGGTGATTGCATTATTTGTCACCCCTCTAACAATTATCAACTATCTTTAGTTGTCCTTTTCTTTTAGGGAATATAGTTTGGGATATAGTATTGGTATTTTGAAACGGCCTAAAAGTGGTATAATTTTGTTATAAACATGAGGCATACATATTTGCGGATTTCGGTGATTGCTATCAACTATCTTTAGCTGTCCTTTTCTTTTAGGGAATATAGTTTGGGATATAGTATTGGTATTTTGAAATGGCCTAAAAGTGGTATAATTTTGTTATAAACATGAGGCATACATATTTGCGGATTTCGGTGATTGCATTATTTGTCACCCCTCTAACAATTATCAACTATCTTTAGCTGTCCTTTTCTTTTAGGGAATATAGTTTGGGATATTGTATTGGTATTTTGAAGGGACCCTATTTTGAAAGGGATCCCATTTTGAAATGGCCTAAAAGTGGTATAATTTTGTTATAAACATGAGGCATACATATTTGCGGATTTCGATGATTGCATTATTTGTCACCCCTCTAACAATTATCAACTATCTTTAGCTGTCCTTTTCTTTTAGGGAATATAGTTTGGGATATGGTATTGGTATTTTGAAACGGCCTAAAAGTGGTATAATTTTGGTATAAACACGAGGCATACATATTTGCGGATTTCGGTGATTGCATTATTTGTCACCCCTCTAACAATTATCAACTATCTTTAGCTTTCCTTTTCTTTTAGGGAATATAGTTGGTAATTTCGGTGAATGCACACACTAACTTTGAAAACAACTACAAGTACATGTAACTGAATAATGGATTTGTAAGGTATCCCTTGTAACAACTTCTAGCGCCTGGTGAGCAATGATAAGAATCCGATCGTAATTATACAACAAAAAAAAACCAGCCATCAGGTTAGCTTGCTTCTTCAACTCGATCAGCTGCCTTAACTGCTTGTTCATTTTCTTCAGTTCTCCCTTCACTTCCACCAGTTCTGCATTGGGAGCATTAGGCATAATCGGAACGGCTCCTCTCTCCGCCGCATTCTCTACTGACAAGTCCCCCCTCCCAAATTGCGCCCCCAATAGCGCCAATTGATTCCTGCATAGCTGAAGCCTACGAACGTACACATCGATCCACTCGAAATGCCTCCATTTCTTCCACATCTGAAAACAACCCCGAGAACCCTAAATCCCAAATTCGAGGGAATAACAAGAAAATCGAGAAAAAACAGAGAAATTGGAGCGAGATCTAACCTTATCCCCCTCTCTATATGGCAAGCTCTCGCATGCAACGAACTCACGTCCACGGTTGCCGTTCTCGTCCGTCTTACAGATCGACCGCTTCAGAGGCTCCTGGCGTGGGCAGTCAGGGCATCTTGTCAAAGGCACGGGTCCATACTGCAGCCATGAAGAACGGGAGGTCGAAGAGAAACTAGACATCACCCGCCTACCGGAGAAGGGCTGCCGCTGGCGGAGAAGAAGAACAATGGGGCGCGGAGAAAAAAAGGGGAAGCAATGGCACGGGCACGGGCGCGGGGCTGGCTCGGGCTCCCATTTTGCAACGGTCACCTGGGTAAGCTGTGGGTCCGGCGCGCTAACGTGGACAAGTTGTGGGTCCCACGATGATCTGGATAAGTGGAGACGTGTCCACTGCGGGGCACCAACAGCGGCCCCACTTGCCAGCACCAACCAACGTCAACTAAACGGGATTCCTTCTGTCCGAGCTCTTTCTGCGGGTTACAGACAAGGGCTTGGGGAAAACTGAGGAAAAACTAAGGAGCTGGGGAAAACTGAGTACAACTAAGGACCCGAGGGCACGAAAATAGAAATCCCTTTTGATTATGTCCCGGTAAACTTTGAACCTTCAATGTGGGACCCTGCTATTAAAGTTGCTATTTGTGGTGAAACTTTTTGTGCCCGTTGTGATATTATGTCTGAGTTTTGCCTTATGCCTAAAAGTATTTATGAATCTTTGACACTTTGGGGACTTACTGAAGGAGGAGAAGGAATAACTCTTACTGATAACTCTGTTATAATTCCTAAGGGAATAGCTGAAGGTGTGTTCACAACCTTTCTTGGAAGAACGGTATCCACTGATTATCTCGTTATTGAATGTGTAGGGACAGGACAAATCACACTTGGAAGATCCCTGTTGAAACTCGTGGGAGCAACCATAGATGTGGGGAAAGGGACTCTAAATTTTACCTCTACACCCAGATGCGGTCATATATTCCCTAAACCAAAAAGTAAGAATAAGAGTAAGAAGGGTAGGCGCAAAGCCCCTGGTAATAATGTTAATGCTTCTTCTCTTGATAATACTTGATTTACACTTTCTGTGCCTAGCTGAAAGGCGTTAAAGAAAAGCGCTTATGGGAGACAACCCATTATTTTATTTCTGCAATTTTTGTTTTATATTTGTGTCTTGGAAGTTGTTACTACTATAGCAACCTCTCCTTATCTTTAAATTATTGCATTGTTGTGCCAAGTGAAGTCTTTGATAGTAAGGTTGATACTAGATTTGGATTTCTGCGCAGAAACAGATTTCTAGCTGTCACGAATTTGAGTAGATCTCTCTGTAGGAAACTCAGAAAAATCTGCGAAAATTCATGAGTAATCCTCAGATATGTACACAACTTTCATTCAATATGAGCTTCTTCACCTGAGCATGTTAAGTGCCTCTAAAAAATTGTCTTTACGGACTGTTCTGTTTTGACAGATTCTGCCTTTTATTTCACATTGCCTCTTTTACTGTGTTTGAATGGATTTCTTTGCTCCATTAACTTTCAGTAGCTTTGGGTAATGTCCAGAAGTGTTAGAAATGATTGTGTCCTCTCTGAACATGTGAATTTTTGATTATGCACTAACCCTCTAATGAGATTGTTTTGAGTTTGGTGTGGAGGAAGTTTTCAAGGATCAAGAGAGGAGGATGATATAATATGATCAAGAAGAGTGAAAAGTCTAAGCTTGGGGATGCCCCCGTGGTTCATCCCTGCATATTTCAAGAAGATTCAAGCATCTAAGCTTGGGGATGCCCAAGGCATCCCCTTCTTCATCGACAACTTATCAGGTCACCTCTAGTGAAACTATATTTTTATTCCGTCACATCTTATGTGCTTTACTTGGAGCGTCTGTATGTTTTTTTTTTTTTGTTTGTGTTTGAATAAAATCGGATCCTAGCATTCCTTGTGTGGGAGAAAGACACGCTCCGCTTGTTCATATGAACACTGGTGTTCTTAGCTTTACTTTTAATGTTCATGGCGAAGGTTGAAAACCGCTTCGTTCATTGCTATTTGGTTGGAAACAGAAAATGCTTCATGTGGTAATTGGTATATTATCTTGAATAATTTGATACTTGGCAATTGTTTTGAGCTCTCAAATAGATCATGTTTAAGCTCTTGCATCATGTAGTTTGAACCTATTAGTGGAGAATTACTGTAGAGCTTGTTGAAATTTGGTTTGCATGATTGGTCTCTCTAAAGTCTAGATATTTTCTGGTAAAAGTGTTTGAACAACAAGGAAGACAGTGTAGAGTCTTATAATGCTTGCAATATGTTCTTATGTAAGTTTTGTTGTACCGGTTCATACTTGTGTTTGCTTCAAACAACCTTGCTAGCCAAATCCTTGTACTGAGAGGGAATGCTTCTCGTGCATCCAAAACCTTGAGCCAAAACCTATGCCATTTCTGTCCACCATAACTACCTACTATGTGGTATTTCTCTGCCATTCCAAAGTAAATTGCTTGCGTGCTACCTTTAAAATTTCATTCCTTGTCTTTGCAATATATAGCTCATGGGAAAGTAGCTTAAAAACTATTGTGGTAAGGAATATGTAGCTTATGTATCTTATTTCTTATAAGTTGCTTGTTGAGCGGTAACCATGTTTCTGGGGACGCCATCAACTTTTACACTTTTGTTGAATATCATGTGAGTTGCTATGCATGTTCGTCTTGTCTGAAGTAAGGGTGATTTGTCATGATTAAATTGTTTGAGTATGCATATTGTTAGAGAAGAACATTGGGCCGCCAACTAAAGCCATGTATCATGGTGGAAGTTTCAGCTTGGACATTAATCCTCAAATCTCTTATGAGAATATTATCTGTTGTTGAATGCTTAAGCATTAAAGAGGAGTACATTATCTGTTTTCTATGTTGTCCCGGTATGGATGTCCTCAAGTTGAGATTTATCAAAAACGAGAAATCAAATGCGATCTATCTCCTTGGACCTTTGTACAGGTGGCATAGAGGTACCCCTTTGTGACACTTGGTTGAAACATATGTAATGCAATGATAATCCATGGAAATCCGAGCTAATTAGGACAAGGTGCGAGCACTATTGGTATTCGATGCATGAGGCTTGCAACTTATAGGATGTTTTATGCATAACACATATGAATTATTACTACCGTTGACAAAATTGTTTCCATGTTTTCAAAATAAAATCTCTAGCACATAAGTAATCCCTGCTTCCCTCTGCGAAGGGCCTTTCCTACATACTTGCTTATTTGCACTCATCATATTACTTTGTGTTGACAATTATCCATGAGATATACATGTTGAAAGTTGAAAGCAACTGCTGAAACTTATATCTTCATTTGTGTTGCTTCAAAACCTTCTATTAAGAATTTATTGCTTTATGAGTTAACTCTTATGCAAGACTTATTGATGCTTGTCTTGAAAGTACTATTCATGAAAAGTCTTTGCTATATGATTCAGTTGTTTAGCGGAAATTCGTCTTGGCTCCCGGGAGCATTTGCTCCCGGATTTTTGGGGAGCAAATTTTGTTTTTCAAAACTTTTCAAAAAATTTCGAAAAAAATCATGCACGTACCAGATAATAGCACGCACCACCATGTGAAATGTCGCTGCGAAATGTCATCGTATGCGTCCTGGGAAAAAATGATAAATTTCCAGATCTGAGATTCAAATTTTTGGATCTTATTTCATGTCAGAAATTTGTCATTTTTGTTCAGGGCGCATACGATGACATTTTGCAATGACATTTTACACGGTGGTGCGTGTCATGGTCAGGTACGTGCATGATTTTCTTTCGGAATTTTTTGATAAGTTTTCGATTTATTTTGATTTTTCGAAAAAACCGGGAGCAAATGCTCCCGGGAGCCAAATCACCGCTCCCGTTGTTTAGTCATTATCTTTACCATTGCTTTGAATCACTTCATTCATCTCATGTGCTTTACAATAGTATTGATCAAGATTATGATAGTAGCATGTCACTTCAGAAATTATCCTTGTTATCGTTTACCTACTCGAGGGCGAGTAGGAACTAAGCTTGGGGATGCTTTATACGTCTCAAACGTATATATAATTTCTTATGTTCCATGCTAGTTTTATAACAACTAGCATAGTAGCCCTCGCAAATGCGAGGGCAATGTCTGAATATATTTTAAAAAATTATGATTCTTCATATATTTATGTGTGCGAATAGAACTAATATGCTTCTATAGCCACTGTTAGCATTATGCTAAATAAAAAGTCACTTGTGCAGAGACATCTTTAATTATCTATAATTTGTGGAATAATAATTAATATTTCCCCAAAAGAAGAGTATCAATGATTATATGTGCCTTTTCCGTACTGTTGATATTAAATTACTAAATATAATTAAATCAAGTTTTGCAAGCTATAATTGGAATCTACAAATGTAGCTCGGGCTACCTACATGTAGGCCAGTTTTTTTTATAAAATTGAAACAATATAGTTGTAAAATGTTCTGATTTATTTTCAAGATATATATAAAGATGTATTCTACTATGGTGCAAAACTTCAACTCAACACACCTTGTATTTTGGGCCACAAAAAAATGAAAAAATATGACAATTTTTTGGGGATTTAAAATTTTCATTATTCACTACTTCAGATTTCCTATTTAATATTTTTCACAGCCTAGAATATAAGGTCTTTCGAGTAATTTTTTCATGTTTATGGAATACATCATTAGCTACATCTTTTAAAGGTTTTCAAAAATGTTGTACCATTTTTGTAAGGTTTTCAAAATTTGCGTACTATTTTTAAGATGTTGAATTTTAGTCAATAATATTGGTATATTTCGAGTATTGTATATATGCGCCTGTAGCCGGCATGGCATGAATATATTCAGAACCTATCCTTAGTATTTTTTTTCAGTTCTACCACATGCTTGAGCAGGAAGTTTACATGATTTAGTTTTCTTTTCTATATTGTTGCCTCTCCTCTCTTTTGCTCCCGGGCTTCTCTCTCTGCTCTCCCCGGAGGGACTATATATAGCGGCGTGCCTCGATATCTAAATTGAATTATACTTTCTTTTATTGCCTGGCTTCACCACATGACATTTTTGAAGCACACTATTATATATTGATCATTTTTTCAGTTAAATCATATGTATACATCAATTTACTATTTTTGATGCAAATGTATATCATTTTCCTTAATTCTGTGCATGTCAGAAGAAACGTGAGAGTCGGACCGTGTCCTACCACACTATTATATATTGCTCATTTTTTCAGTTAAATCGTATGTATACATCAATTTACTATTTTTGATGCAAATGTATATCATTTTCCTTAATTCTGTGCATGTTAGAAGAAACGTGAGAGTCGGACCGTGTCCTAGTATTTTGTAAGGTTTTCAAAACTTGCATATAATTTTTAAGATGTTGAATTTTAATTAATAATATTGATATATTTCGAGTATTATATATACGCGCCTCATGTCCGCGCCTATAGCCGGCATGGCCTGAATATATTCAAAACCTATCCTAGGTAGTTTTTTTTCCAGTACTACCACGTGCTCGAGCAATAAGTTCACATGATTTACCTAGAACCTAAAGCATTATTAGTCCAAATAATTCAATAAATCAACATGTACGTGTCTGGAGCTAGTCCGAATCAAGTTGTAGTCCATGCATTTGTTTTCCAAGTCACCGTGTGGTACCACAAATTATATTTTCCACATATCTGTAACTTGAAGATTCTTTCCTATACACATTAGATGCACACCCGTATATAGTAAGGACTCTTTCTTTACATTTTTTTACGGACTCTTTCCTTAAATTTATGGAGCATGTGTTGTACAAAAGAAAATCTCCTGAAACTTATCAACGTGATTTATGGTTACGTGCCACAAGTTCAGATTAGCACCTATATATTGTAGTACGTAACACTCCTTAACTTTTAATCTTAGACGTTGAAAATAAAATCATCGGTTTATGTTTTAATAGCATATGTGGATTAACCTGGTGCCTCTAAAAACACCCTTATTTTGCATGTCAGAAGAAACGTGACAGTCGGACCGTGTCCTACCACACTATTATATATTGCTCATTTTTTCAGTTAAATCATATGTATACATCAATTTACTATTTTTGATGCAAATGTATATCATTTTCCTTAATTCTGTGCATGTTAGAAGAAACGTGAGAGTCGGACCGTGTCCTAGTATTTTGTAAGGTTTTCAAAACTTGCGTATAATTTTTAAGATGTTGAATTTTAATTAATAATATTGATATATTTCGAGTATTATATATACGCGCCTCATGTCCGCGCCTATAGCCGGCATGGCCTGAATATATTCAAAACCTATCCTAGGTAGTTTTTTTTCCAGTACTACCACGTGCTCGAGCAATAAGTTCACATGATTTACCTAGAACCTAAAGCAGTATTAGTCCAAATAATTCAATAAATCAACATGTACGTGTCTGGAGCTAGTCCGAATCAAGTTGTAGTCCATGCATTTGTTTTCCAAGTCACCGTGTGGTACCACAAATTATATTTTCCACATATCTGTAACTTGAAGATTCTTTCCTATACACATTAGATGCACACCCGTATATAGTAAGGACTCTTTCTTTACATTTTTTTACGGACTCTTTCCTTAAATTTATGGAGCATGTGTTGTACAAAAGAAAATCTCCTGAAACTTATCAACGTGATTTATGGTTACGTGCCACAAGTTCAGATTAGCACCTATATATTGTAGTACGTAACACTCCTTAACTTTTAATCTTAGACGTTGAAAATAAAATCATCGGTTTATGTTTTAATAGCATATGTGGATTAACCTGGTGCCTCTAAAAACACCCTTATTTTGCTTTTAGTATATAATAGATACTCACATGTTTTATATACACTTTATATCATTTTTATGCATTTTCCGGCACTAACCTATTAACAAGATGCCGAAGCGCCAGTTCCTGTTTTCTGCTGTTTTTGGTTTCAGAAATCCTACACGGGAAATATTCTCGGAATTGTACGAAACAAAAGCCCACGGTCTTATTTTCCACGGAGCCTTCCAGAAGTCCGAAGAGGAGATGAAGAGGGGCGTCGAGGCGGCCACACCCTACGGGGGCGCGGCCCCACCCCTGGCCGCGCCGCCCTATGGTGTGGGCCCCTCGAGCGTCCCCCGACTCTGCTCCTTCGCCTATATATTCTCTCCGTCGCGAAAACCCTATTACCGAGAGCCACAATACGAGAAAAGTTCCAGAGACGCCGCCGCCGCCAATCCCATCTCGGGGGATTCAGGAGATCGCCTCTGGCACCCTGCCGGAGAGGGGAATTATCACCCGGAGGACTCTACATCACTATGCCCGCCTCCGGACTGATGCGTGAGTAGTTCATCCTTGGGCTATGGGTCCATAGCAGTAGCTAGATGGTTGTCTTCACCTCTTGTGCTATCATGTTTAGATCTTGTGAGTTGCCTATCATGATCAAGATCATCTATTTGTAATGCTACATGTTGTGTTTGTTGGGATCCGATGAATATGGAATAATATGTCAAGTTGATTATTGATCTATCATATATGTGTTGTTTATGATCTTGCATGCTCTCCGTTGCTAGTAGAGGCTCTGGCCAAGTTGATACTTGTAACTCCAAGAGGGGGTATTTATGCTCGATAGTGGGTTCATGCCTCCATTGAATGCAGGACGATGTGAGAAAGTTCTAAGGTTATGGATGTGCTGTTGCCACTAGGGATAAAACAACAATGCTTTGTCTAAGGATATTTGTATTGTTTACATTACGCACAGTACTTAATGCAATTGTCCGTTGTTTGCAACTTAATACTGGAAGGGGTGCAGATGCTAACCCGAAGGTGGACTTTTTAGGCATAGATGCATGCTGGATAGCGGTCTATGTTCTTTGTCGTAATGCCCTAAGTAAATCTCATATTAGTCATCATGATATGTATGTGCATTGCTATGCTCTCTCTATTTGTCAATTGCCCAACTGTAATTTGTTCACCCAACATGCTATTTATCTTATTGGAGAGACACCACTAGTGAACTGTGGACCCCGGCCCATTCTTTTACATCTGAAATACAATCTACTGCAATCATTGTTCTCTGCTGTTCTTTGCAAACAAACATCATTCTCCACACCATACATTTAATCCTTTGTTTACAGCAAGCCGGTGAGATTGACAACCTCACTGTTCAGTTGGGGCAAAGTATTTTGATTGTGTTGTGCAGGTTCCACGTTGGCGCCGGAATCCCTGGTGTTGCGCCGCACTACACTCCTTCACCAACAACCTTCACGTGGCCTTCATCTCCTACCGGTTCGATAACCTTGGTTTCTTACTGAGGGAAAACTTATTGTTGTACGCATCACACCTTCCTCTTGGGGTTCCCAACGGACGTGTGCTTCAGTGTTATCAGTAAACTGACTCAACATAAAGTAAAAGAAAGGCCCTTCGTAGAGGGAAGCAGGGATTAAATCATGTGCTAGAGCTTTTCAAGTTTTGAAATCATAAATAGAGCATAAAAATAAAGTTTTGAGAGGTGTTTGTTGTTGTCAACGAATGGTAGTGGTCACTCTAACCCCCTTGTCAAACAGACTTTCAAAGAGCGGCTCCCATGAAGGACGTTATCTCTACCAGCAAGGTAGATCATCCCTCTTCTCTTTTGTTTACACATGTATTTTAGTTTTATTTATAGATGACACTCCTCCCAAACTTTTGCTTTCACAAGCCATGGCTAACCGAATCCTCGGGTGCCTTCCAACATTTAATATACCATGGAGGAGTGTCTATTGCAAAATTAAGTCGCTTACTGATAAATCAGGGCAAAACATGCGAAGAGAATTATTAATGAAAGTTAATTAATTGGGGCTGGGCACCCCGTTGCCAGCTCTTTTT
The DNA here is from genome assembly GCF_019359855.2 of Lolium perenne. Classification (NCBI taxonomy): domain Eukaryota; kingdom Viridiplantae; phylum Streptophyta; class Magnoliopsida; order Poales; family Poaceae; genus Lolium; species Lolium perenne. The sequence continues at coordinate 263,689,874 of NC_067247.2, forward strand.
GCAAAATTATTGGATAAGCGGATGTATATGCCACTAGTCCATTAGTGAAAGTATGCCCAACAAGATTGAAAGATAAAACACCACATACTTCCTCATGAGCTATACAACATTGACACAAATAAGGAGTAATAAAGTTTTGAATTGTTAAAAGGTAGCACATGAAGTATTTACTTGGGATGGTAGAAAAATACCACATAGTAGGTAGTTATGGTGGACACAAATGGCATACGTTTTGGCTCAAGGTTTTGGATGCACGAGAAGCATTACCTCTCAGTACAAGGCTTTGGCTAGCAAGGTTGTTTGAAGCAACACACAAGTATAAACCGGTACAGCAAGACTTACATAAAAACATATTGCAAACATTATAAGACTCTACACTGTCTTCCTTGTTACTCAAACACTTTTACCAATCATGCAAACCAAATTTCAGCCAGCTCTACGGTAGTTCTCCACTAATAGGCTTAAACTACATGATGCAAGAGCTTAAACATGATCTACTTGAGAGCTCAAAATAATTGCCAAGCATCAAATTATGCAAGACAATATACCAACTACCACATGAAGCATTTTCTGTTTCCAACCAAATAACAATCAATGTTGAGGCTTTCAGCTTTCGCTATGAATATTAAAAGTAAAACAAAGAACACAAGTGTTCAAATGAAAAAGCGGAGCATGTCTCTCTCCCACACAAGCATGCTAGGATCTGATTTATTCAGAAAACTAAGATAACAAAATGAAAATAAAAGCACACGGACGCTCCAAGTAAAGCACATAAGATGTGACGGAATTAAAATATAGTTTCACTATAGGTGACCTGATAAGTTGTTGATGAAGAAGGGGATGCCTTGGGCATCCCCAAGCTTAGACGCTTGAGTCTTCTTGGAATATACGGGGATGACCCACGGGGGCATCCCCAAGCTTAGGCTTTTCACTCTTCTTTATCATATTGTATCATCCTCCTCTCTTGATCCTTGAAAACTTCCTTCATACCAAACTCAAAGCAATCTCATTAGAGGGTTAGTGCATAGTCAAAAATTCACATGTTTAGCAAGGACACAATCATTCCCAACACTTCTGGACATTACGCAGGGTTACTGAATTTTAATGGAGCAAAGAAATCCACTCAAACACAGTAAAAGAGGCAATGCAAAATAAAAGGCAAAATCTGTAAAAAAAACAGAACAGTCCGTCAAGAAGAATTTTTTCGAGTCACTTAACATGCTCAGATGGAAAAGATCCAGTTGAATGAAAGTTGCGTACATATCTGAGGATTACTCATGAATTTTTTCAGGATTTTTAGATTTTTCTATAGAGAGGAAAACTCAAAACCGTGACAGCTAAATTTTTTTTTGTGCGCAGAAATCCAAATCTAGTATCAACTTTCTATCAAAGACTTTACTTGGCACAACAATGCAAGAAAATAAAGATACAAATATATTGCTACAGTAGTAGGTAGTACCTTGACTCAAAAATAAAACAATAATTGCAGAAATAAAATGGGTTGTCTCCCAAGAGCGCTTTTCTTTAAAGCCTTTTAGCTAGGCATGATAATTTTCATGATCCTCTTATAAAGATGAGAGTTGAATATAAGAGAGCATCAAAAAGCAAATACCAAACACATTTAAGTCTAACCCACTTTCTATGCAAACGAATCTTGTAAGAAAACAAATTATTGAAGCATGAAGCTATTATCATAGAAAGACAAAGCAAGTGCAACTTCAAAATTTTCAACAAAAAGAGAGGTGACTTAATATTGATTGAGATATATAAAACCATGTCTCCCTCTCTCATAATAATTTTCATTGGTATCATTGATAAACTCAACAATATAGCTATCGCATCAAGCATTCTTATCATGATCCACATGCATAAAAGTATCATTACTCTCCACACAAGCATAATCAATTTTATTAGTAATAGTGGGAGTAAAACTATCACATCCATCATTATAATCATCATAAATTGGAGGCATAGAATAATCATAATGAATTTTATCCTCAATAGTAGATGGACTGAAAATATCACAATCACCATAACGAACTTGAATATGATAGACAAGCTGTATATTAGAGAGATGGTTTTGGGTAATCCCTCCATAACTATGACAAGTTTCATGAGGATCACTGTAATTATAACCTATTTCATAGTATTCTTTATAATAATTGTCAAAGATTGGAGGCATAGTGTCATCATAAGAAATAGAATAGTTATCTTCCAAAGTGTGCTCATCTGTAAACATACCATCATGGTTACTAGAAGGAGATGTTTCAAACATGTAATCATCAGTAGCAAAAGGATTTTCAAACACCTCATCTCCAAGCTTAGAGCTTTCTATATCATCATGGGAAGAAACATGGATAGTACTAATACTATGGCAATTATTAACATCATCATTTTCGTAGTTAGTGTCCCAGAGATTTTCAATATCAAAAGAAGTGTGCTTTTCCCAATCATGATCACAAATATAAATAACAGGCATAGGTTCATCATCAAGTTCAGAATCATCGAATTCAGAATTATAAGTATCAATTGTAATAGGAGCAACAAGTTTGGGATAAGATACCGTTTCCTCTCTCCTTTTACTCCTCTTCTTCTTCTTCTTCTTCGTTCCCTTCTTCTTCTTCTTTTCCTCTTTAGGAGGGAGAGGCTTGAAAGGAAGCTTCTCCACATAACCTGGTTTATTATTAGAAAAAATAGAAGAAATTGGGAGGATACCTCTCTTTCATTAATAAGAACAAAACACATATTAGTCCTGTCATATTTTGGTAAAGTCCCATCCTTTATAACACTTTGTATGTAGGTGTTGGCATGGCAATTATTAACACAATAGAGATAACATCCATGCAACACACTATTCATATCAAGATCACTCATATCTAACAAAGAAAATTTTCTTGATAACTCTTCACACCCCAAAAATAAAGTAAGTTCATCATGCTGATTAGGAGTGATCATGTTATCACAATATAGGCTTGAAGTACTCATTAAATTCGAAATACTATCATCATGACCAGAACATTGAAAATTAAAATGACCCACTTCATAGCAAAGTTAACAAATAAAAGGATGGAGGTCACAAACTTTTTCACCAAGATCTTTTAGAGCCTTGTACCACATTCTAGTTCTTTCATTCCTATGATGGATACAATATTCATCTTCGATTTGATTAATTCCACAAGGTCTATGCATTCCACAAAAATTAACATGCTTATAAGAAATAGTATTTTCAGAAGTTTGAGCATGTTTATTGCAATCATTAACAACAATTTCATTTTCCATGCAAGTGTCTTTGAAAGGTTCATGATACACGTCCCAATTTTCTTTAGGAACATTAATATGAGAAGCGAAGGTTCTACAACAATCAACAATAATTTGAGAATCAAGACCATAATTATCACTAAGATTTTGAAAACTTGCAGTTTCAATGAAAGACTTAATGCATTCATATTCATAGTTTATACCTGATTATTTACCTTTGTCGTTCTCCCAATCTTCAGTATTGCTTTGAATTCTTTCAAGAAGATCCCATCTAGCTTCAACCTTCTTACTTGTGAAAGAACCATGTGAACATGCATCTACATAATCCTTATAATGACTTGAAAGCCTTGCATAAAAATTAGTAACAATTATTTCCTCAGAAAGCTCATGGTTAGGACATTTGAGTATTAATGTTTTTAGTCTTCCCCAAGCTTGAGCAATGCTTTCTCCATCATGAGGGTAAAAATTATAAATGCGATTCCTATCTGGATGCACTTCATGAAGAGGATAAAATTTAGAGTAAAAGAGAGATTCGAGCTGTTTCCAATTCGATGGTTGTTCATCCAGCAGCCTATACCATTCCTTTGCTTTGTCCTTAAGTGACAATGGAAATAGTTTCCTCATAACATTTTCTCTTGATAAACCTGCAATCTCAAATAACTCACAAAGTTCTATAAGTTTAGACAAGTGAACACTTGGATGGACTGATCCATCCCCTACATACTGATCATTCATAACCCTTTCAACAATTTTCATAGGTATTTTAAAAGGAATACTTTCAACAGGTGGATTTGGAATATCACAAGCATCATTCGAATTACCACATATTAGAGACAAAGCATTATCAAGGCAAAATACTTCATCCAAAGCTGAGGAGCAAAAAAGATTATTTTTATATAAACTAGCTTCCCCAAGCTTGGGTTTTTCCATAGCATTAAAAATAATGGTGTCCAAAAAATTTATACTAATAACATTACTACCACTATTATGCAGACAAACTTCCATAGGTTTTTTAATTTTCTCTTCAAAAGCATCATGTCCTAATTCAATATAAATTTCATAAGGATCTCTAATTTTGTTGTTGTTTTCCATTAAGCCTAACTAGTGAAATAAAAACAAGAAACAAAAATATATAATTGCAGAATCTAAAGGAAATAGCTTCGAGCACTCACACACCGGCAATAGTGCTAGGAAATAGCTTAGTAGTCGGAGGATGTGAATACCTTTTACCTTACCTCCTCGGCAACGGCGCCAGAAAATAGCTTGATGTCTACGCACGCTTCTATTCCTGTAGACATTGTTGGGCCTCCAAGAGCAGAGGTTTGTAGAACAGCAGCAAGTTTCCCTTAAGTGAATCACCCAAGGTTTATCGAACTCAGGGAGGTAGAGGTCAAAGATATCCCTCTCAAGCAACACTGCAATTAAGATACAAGAAGTCTCTTGTGTCCCCAACACACCTAATACACTTGTCAGATGTATAGGTGCACTAGTTCGGCGAAGAGATAGTGAAATACAAGTAATATGGATGATTATAAGTAGTAATTGCAATCTGAAATAAAAATGGCAGCAAGCGAACATATAGCAGAACTTGTTGGAAACGGTGTTTCAATGCTTAGAAACAAGGCCTAGGGATCATACTTTCACTAGTGGACACTCTCAACAATGATCACATAATTGAATGAATAAATGCTACTCTCAAACACTCTCTTGTTGGATAACAAACACCATTCATTGTGTAGGGCTGCAAAAGCGCACCTCAAGCCGGAGTAAACAAGCTCCACAACTCTAGGGATTTGTAGCATAGAAAACAAAAAATTTCCTACCGCGAGAACGCAATTCAAGCCAAGATGCAATCTAGAAGACGGTAGCAACGAGGGGATGAACGAGACTAACCCTTGAAGATTTCCAAAGCCTACGAGAATAGATCTCGTTGTTGCAGAAGATGATCACTTGCCGCTTTCAAAAGCGCGTAGAAGATCTTGATGGTGCCACAATCGGGCAGCACCTCCGTACTCGGTCACACGTTCGGTGTTGATGAAGACGACGTCCTTCTCCCCGTTCCAACGGGCAGCGGAAGTAGTAGATCCTCCTTGAATCCCGGCAGCACGACGGCGTGGTGGCGGTGTCGATGGAGATCTCCGGCGGAGCTTCGCTAAGCGTTTGCGGGAGAGGTGTAGGAGGGGCAGCTAGGGTTTGGGGAGAGGGGTGGCCGGCCACTATGGGGTGCGGCCAAGGCTATGGCTTGAGGTGGTCGGCCCCCTCCCCTTGTCCCTCTTTTTATAGGTGGAATGGCCGGCCCCCTTTGGTGGAGTCCACCTGGGACTCCACCCCCTAGGGTTGGCCGGCCATGCTAGGTGGAGTCCCTCCGGAACTCCGCCTTCCATAGTGATTTCTTCCGGACTTTTCTAGAACCTTCTAGAACCTTCCATAAATGCACCAGATCATTTTCAAACTTATAAAATGACTTCCTATATATGAATCTTATTCTCCGGACCATTCCGGAACTCCTCGCGAAGTCCTGGATCCCATCCGAGACTCCGAACAAAACTTCGAACTCCATTCCATATTCAATATCTACTAATACGACATCAAGCCTTAAGTGTGTCACCCTACGGTTCACAAACTATGTAGACATGGTTGAGACCTCTCTCCGACCAATAACCAATAGTGGGATCTGGAGATCCATAATGGCTCCCACATATTCAACGATGACTTAGTGATCGAATGAACCATTCACATACGATACCGATTCCCTTTGGCATGCGATATTTTACTTGTCCGAGGTTTGATCATCGGTATCTCTATACCTTGTTCAACCTCGTCTCCTGACAAGTACTCTTTACTCGTACCGTGGTATGTGGTCTCTTATGAACCATTCATATGCTTGCAAGCTAATGTAGACGACATTCCACCGAGAGGGCCTGATACGTCCAAAACGTATCTACTTTCCCGAACACTTTTGCTATTGTTTTGCCTCTAATTTGTGTATTTTGGATACAACTAACACGGACTAATGCTGTTTTCAGCAGAATTGCTCTGGTGTCTTGTTTTTGTGCAGAAATTCAACTTTCGGGAAAATCCTCGGAATTTATACCAAAGGGCCTATTTTACCAGAAGACTCACGGAGCCAGAAGGGCAGGCCTGGGGGAGGCCCAGGGCCCCCAGACGCTAGGCCGGCACGGCCTGGAGGGGGGGCGCGCCGCCCTAGCGTGTGGCCCCCTCGGCTGCCCTCTGACGCCTCCTCTGGACTACTTAAAGGTTTCGATCTAAAAACGCGAGGCAGGAAGTCGAAGTCGCCAGAAACCCTCCAGTACGCCGCCACATCGTGAAACTCCGTCTCGGGACCAGAAACTCCGTTCTGGCACTCCGCCGGGACGGGGAATTGGAGGAGATCATCGCCATCATCACCACCGACGCCTCTCCATCGACCATCAATGTTTCCCCCATCCATGTGTGAGTAATTCCCCCGCTGTAGGCTGAAGGGGATGGTAGGGATTGGATGAGATTGGTCATGTAATAGCATAAGATTGTTAGGGCATAGTGCCTAGTGTCCGTAATTGGTACTTTGATGATATTGTTGCAACTTGTTATGCTTAATGCTTGTCACTAGGGCCCGAGTGCCATGATCTCAGATCTGAACATGTTATTGTTTCATGATGATATTCATTGTTTTATGATCTTACCTGCAAGTTGTATACACATGTCGCTGTCCGGAACCCGAGGCCCCGAAGTGACAGAAATCGGGACAACCGGAGGGGAAGGCGGTGATGTGTGGATCACACGTGTTCACAGAACGTTAATGCTTTGCTCCGGTACTTTATTAAAAGGAGTACCTTAATATCCAGTAGATTCCCTAGAGGCCCGGCCGCCACCGGCTGGTAGGACAAAAGATGTTGTGCAAGTTTCTCATTGCGAGCACGTACGACTATATACGGAACACATGCCTATGGATTGTTTAGTACTTGGACACCGCTTTATTATTATCTGCAAATGCCCTGCTTTGATTGTTACATGAGTTTCTCTCATCCATGCAACGCCCGTCATCCATCCCTGTGCCTACAGTATTTTAATCCTGCTGTTTACTATAATCACTACTGCTGTCTCTGTCACACTGCTGATGTTATTTCACTACTGCTACTGCTATAAAATTGTTACTACTGATAAACTCTTGCGAGCAAGTCTGTTTCCAGGTGCAGCTGAATTGAAAACTCCGCTGTTAAGGCTTTCAAGTATTCTTTGTCTCCCCTTGTGTCGAATCAATAAATTGGGTTTTACTTCCCGCGAAGACTGTTGCGATCCCCTATACTTGTGGGTCATCAAGACTATTTTCTGGCGCCGTTGCCGGGGAGCATAGCTTTATTTGGAGGTTCACTTGGATTGATATTGCTCGCTGCAAATTCTCCATCATGGGTAAATCTCGCGATTCTAAAGTCGCCATATTACCATCCACTACAAGAAAAGGTACAACTCTGAGTACCTCTGCTGCTCTTGATTCACCATCTGTGATAAGTCAACTTGTTTCACCATCGCAAGCTTCACTTGCTGGTACTTCTGCTGAATCTGAAAATTCTCATAATATTGATGATGTTTCTGCTGTGCTTGATGATAATGGTTCATTGGGATCCTTTCTAGATGCTACAATTGCTAGGTCTAGACAAATTGAAAATGCTGAAACTCCTAATGAAAATGCTGCTACACCTGTTAATTCACCTGAGTCTGTTGACTATTCTAGTGATGATCCTGATGAGGATTATGTGGAGCTTAATGATGATTTTATTGATAAATGCAATGCTATTACTGATGCAAGAAATATTAAAAAGTTTCTCGCACAACATACTGTTAGATATAAGCTGTCTCCTAATCCTGAATTTGCCACATCTCCTATAAACATTAAGGATAAAGATTATGATTTTTCTCTTGATCTATCTCATATAGCTATTGTTGAGAAAACACCCTTTTGTGGTACTGAAAAAGAAAGTGCTGTAGAACACATGCATGAACTCTCTTCTATGAGTAGCTTGTTTTCTGATGATGTCAAGATGCGCACTTATTTTGTTGGTAAAATTTTTCCTTTCTCATTAAAGGATGATGCTAAAACTTGGTATAATAATTTGCCTCCTGGCTCTATTAAAAGTCCAGGTGATTTGCTTGAAGTTTTCTTTCGGAAATACTTTCCTGCTAGTGCTCAACATGCTGCTTTGCAGAAAATTTATAGCTTTGACCAGGAAGATGGAGAGAAATTGCCAGAAGCATGGGCAAGATTTTGCTCTCTTATCAGAGCTCGACCTGGACATGATTTGGAAAAACATGATTTACTTGATATATTTTATAGTGGACTAACCGTTGAGTCTAGAGCATATTTGGATAGTTGTGCTGGTTGTGTTTTCAAGAAAAGAACTCCAGACGAAGCTGAAGAATTATTGGCTAAAATAGGCCGGAATCATGATGATTGGACTACACCTGAACCAACTCCGACGCCAATATTGAAGAAGAGGGGTTTAATTAAATTAAATGATGAAGATATGAGGGAAGCCAAGAAGTCTCTCAAGGAGAAAGGTATTAAATCCGAAGATGTGAAGAATTTACCCCCCATAGAAGATATATGTGAGATAATTCCCCCTTCATCCATGATCGAGGTAAACTCTCTTCAATGCTTTACTAGGGAAGATATTCCGTATTCAAAACCTCCTGCTCAATGCTTAGATGAGTTTGATAATTATATTGTTAAGCAAGAAAATTTTAATATGAGAGTAGAGAATCATCTAATGGAAAATTCTCAAGCTATTAGCAATTTGCATGATATTGTGGAGAGAACCTCAAATGATGTTAAGATGCTTGTTAAACATTTTCAAATGGTTCAAACTCAAATTGATCAACTCACTAAAGTGCAAAATGACTTGTTAAAAAATAATTCTAAAGAGAAACATGCTTATGAAGTAACAACTAGAGGCGGTGTCTCTACCCAGGATCCTCTATATCCTGAAGGGCATCCCAAAAGAGTTGAACAAGATTCTCAACGAACTGAACCTAGTGCTCCTTCTAAGAAAAAGAAGAAGAAACATAAAAATGTTGTAGAATCCTCTGAACCTGTTAATGATCCTAATAGTATTTCTATTTCTGATGCTGAAACTGAAAGTGGTAATGAACATGATAATGATAATGATAAGAATGATGCTTCTGATAAAGAAGAAGTTGAAGATGAACCTGAAAAGCATGCTAAAAATAAAAAGTATACTAAAGAAGATTTTATTGCTAAGAAACATGGTAATGAAAGAGAACCTTGGGTACAAAAGCAAATGCCTTTTCCTGCTAAGAAACTAAAATCAAAGGAAGAAGAACATTATAATAAATTTTGCGATTGGATGAAACCTTTATTCTTGCAAATCCCTTTGACTGATGCTATTAAATTGCCTCCTTATTCAAAGCATATGAAAGATATTGTCTCTAACAAAAGGAAAATTCATAATGAGGAGATTTCCACTATGCTTGCTAATTACTCTTTCAATGGCAAAGTTCCAAAGAAGTTGGGCAACCCAGGTATACCGACTATTCCTTGTTCTATTAAGAATAATTATGTTAGAACTGCTCTATGTGATTTGGGAGCGGGTGTTAGTGTTATGCCTTTTTTCTCTTTATAAGAGACTTTATTTAGATAAGTTGATACCTACTGATATATCTTTGCAAATGGCTGATAAATCTACTGCTATTCCTGTTGGTATATGTGAGGATGTTCCTGTTCAAGTTACTAATAACTGCTTGATATTAACTGATTTTGTTGTGTTGGAAATGCCTGAAGATGATAATATGTCTATTATTCTTGGGAGACCTTTTCTTAATACCGAAGGGGCTGTTATTGATTGCAATAAAGGAAAGGTTACTTTCAATGTCGATGACAAGGAGCATACCGTTTATTTCCCCAAGAGGATTGATAAAGTATGTGGAGTTAATACCATTTCTAATGTGAGAACTAGCAAAGTGGGAACTATTGATTGTCCTATATATGAGCCTAAAGAAGGATATCAAAATCTTATGATTGGATCCATATCAATACAATTTAAGGTAACATGATTGATTTGAGGTTTATTTCTTCTTATGCTATGTAAAATTTATTTGGTGGCAAGACTTGATCAACCTTGTTAACAAATACCTTTTATATGCATAGAGGAGGTAAACAACATTTCTTTCTTCCTCCACTTGTTCTACTTGCTGTAGCATTTTTGATTTGCAAAGTTCCTTAGTTGTATAGAAATTTCAAAATCTTTTTCTGCCCAGTAATAATAAATTTAATACCCAGAAATGTGCATTTTCCAAAGTTTTCAAAAATTCACAAAAATTATACGGTTGATCCTATTTTTCGAAGACGCACCTGGGAGCACCTGGGGATGACCAGTGGGGCACCCCAGGGTGGCACCCCACAGGCCGGCGCGGCCAGCAAAGGGGGCGCGCCACCCTGGCGTGTGGGCCCCTCCTTGCCTCACTTATTCATCTCTTCCTCCCACTCTCTTCTCTCTCCCGAAAAAACCAGCACCAGATTTCACTCACTCGCGTTTCTGCTCAAGAGCTCAAGATTTCTCGATCTCTTTGCTCAGCCCAGATTTCTGTCTGAAATTTGGCACATTTGCTCTCCGGTATGTGACTCCTCCGATTATCCAAGTAGAATTTTGTTTGGTTGAGTATATCTTGAATATTTTGCTGCTGTAGGTAACATGTTTAGTGAGCTTGCATGCTTGTTCTAAGTTGTAGAAACTAGTTTTGATGCATGATTAGTACTCTAGCAAGTTCATATGGTAGTTTCCCTCAATTATATTTCACCAAATCAAATTTTATAATGATTGTTGAAAATTTCAGAAAATGGAGTGGAATAGACATCAACTAAATCAACAAGAATTGGAGGTGCAACAAGTCATGAGAGTGAACCACGAAGAGGGAGTATACCCCTCTTACTACCCGTGCACATATTTCATGAGAAGTGCAGAAATCTTGGGAGATGTTCAGAATCTAATTTCTCGTGCAGGGTTGAATGATTTTGTTGACGGAGAACCATGCCAATATGAAAAATTGGCTATGTCTGTTGTGCAGGATTTTAAGTTCAATTGGTCGCAATCTAACCCCATGGTTCAGTACAAAATTTATAATAAAACTGTCAACCTGCCATTCGATGATTTTTGTACAGCAATTAGAGTGCCGCAATGGGGATCGTGCGAGAAGATAAGGGGATCGCCGCAAGAGCTCTTGAACCTCTTCGAGATGATTTGTCATGGAAGGAGCTTCTCAGAGGATGGTGAGGGTGCACTGAATGCATACATAGAGGGAGGAGGCCATCATGCAAGAGACAACACGGAGGAGGTCGAGGAACACCTCGATTCGTCATCCGATGCAGCAAGCTCATCGCATCAACATTTTGGGCATGTGGAGCCTTCACCCTTTTCTTCTGCACTGGGACCTTATTATGACTACACCATGTATGATCCACCGGAGTGGAACAGCGACTCTCGCTGGGGTTGATCTCCACTTAGCCCAAAAGCCTAAGCTTGGGGGGAGGTATACCAGCATCACTCATTCTTTGCATATTATGGTTGCTGGATACTTGTATATACTTGTTTAGCATCTCTAAGTGGTTTTCTAATAAGAGGGAGATGATATTTGGGGAAGTGCTGCGTGAAAACAGATTCTGGACTGTTACCAAAAAAATTCTCAAAAACAGCCAGAAAGTTATTTTGCGAAGCCAATTTTTGTGCATGTTCCCCAGGTTGTTATCTAACTTTCATTAGTTGAACACTTTTCGAGCTGAGCAGCGGAAGTATTTCTTAAAAATCGATTACTGTACTGCTGTCAAGTTTGACGAATTCCTGCTGCTTTGTGTTTATGTGACTTTTCTAGTTTTTATTTTCTTGTTTTTGCTTTGTTTCTTTCCTAAAACACAAAAAGACCAAAAATATTTCTGTTGTTTCTCTTCACCACTTGTTTATTTTGGTTTCTTGCATTTATTTTGCTTATTTGCTATCTTTGGTTTGCTATAAGAAAATCCAAAAAGATTTTGCTTTGTTTGCTTGTTTCCTTTTGTTCTTGTTTCAAATTCGAAAACACCAAAAATATTTGCTGTTCTTCTTTGGTTTTGTAAAGTTCATTTCGAGTTCAATGGTCTTCGGTGGCTGGAGCATGGTTTTCATTTCATATTATTCAAGCTACACAAGTGAAAGGCAATAATGACGATCTACGACAATTCGACTGTGGTGAGAGGCTGGTATGAACTCTATTTGTTTTCATTTTTGTACATATACTCATCCATGTGAGCATGCTTAGTTGGTTCATGTGAGGTATATGTCATTTAAGAAAGTCTAGTAGTTCATGATCTCTCATGTTTAGCTCCAATTTATTAATATGAGTAGCATGTCATGGATGTTTGCTTGCATTGTTTTATTCATAAATAGGTATGACATTGTGGTATCCTCCTATGAATAATTCATTTGAATCGACTTGGCACATGCTCACGCATGCATATGACTGAACAAAAGTCAATTAAGCCTCTATGATTTACATTGCTTCAGAGTTCTTGTATCACTTTTATGCCTCCGTTAATTTATTTTGCCGCAAGCATGATTATGACAGTGACTGCTCTCTTGATTTGTCGCTCCCCAGTCTATTGCTAGCCTTCACTTGTACTGAGCGGGAATGCTGCTCGTGCTTCCAAATCCCTGAAAACCAAGTTAATCCAAAGTGTCCACCATAAATACCTACGCATGGCATTTCAAACCATTACAAGTAAATTCTCATGCGCTACCTTTAAACTTTCAAAATGCTTCTCAATTTGTGTTAATGTTTTATAGCTCATGAGGAAGTATGTGGTGTTTATCTTTCAACCTTGTCATTTACTTTTGACGGACTTTCATAATAAGAGCTGGCAACGGGGTGCACAGCCCCAACTAATAACTTCATTAATAATTCTCTTCACATGTATGCTCTGATTCATCAGTAAGCAACTTAATTTTGCAAATAGACACTCCTCCATGGTATGAGATTGATGGTAGGCACCCGAGGATTCGGTTAGCCATGGCTTGTGTAAGCAAAGGTTGGGGGGAGTGTCACTCATAATAAAAACTAAAGTACATGTGTAAATAAAAGAGAAGAGGGATGATCTACCTTGCTGGTAGAAATAACGTCCTTCATGGGAGCCGCTCTTGAAAGTCTGGTTGGCGAGGTAGTTGGTGTACCCATTACCATTCCTTGACAACAACAAACACCTCTCAAAATAATTTTACTCCTGTTTTAAAAATGAAAAGCTCTAGCGCATGTTAATCCCTGCTTCCCTCTGCGAAGGGTCAATCTTTTACTTTCATGTTGTGTCACCATCCTTTCTTTGAGTACTTTCTTGAGAGCACAACTGTCATTCTTAGTATAATATGCTTGTCCCAAAATATGATTGACTGTGGTATAACTTTGATGCTTTTATCTTTGACAATCTCTATTTCTAGTCTTTCTATGAATTTCAGAGATGCCTGGGCATTTATGTTTTGCTGTTTAAATTCGGGCAAGCGACATACCACTTTATTATACCCTTTTATGAACATTGCAATCCTGCTTATAGACATGATTCATGATGCTTATTATTAATTGTTGGTACCTTTCCATGATTAACATAGCTATTAGATGATCTTATTTGCATGTATCTTATTATGAACTGCCTAAGTGTTAGCCATATCATGAGAATATTTACATCATATGAGCAAATGTGTTCGTGAAAGTTCTTTTATCGCACTCAGTTGTTAACTGAATTGCTTGAGGACAAGCAATAAGCTAAGCTTGGGGGGAGTTGATACGTCCAAAACGTATCTACTTTTCCGAACACTTTTGCTATTGTTTTGCCTCTAATTTGTGTATTTTGGATACAACTAACACGGACTAACGCTGTTTTCAGCAGAATTGCTCTGGTGTCTTGTTTTTGTGCAGAAATTCAACTTTCGGGAAAATCCTCGGAATTTATACCAAAGGGCCTATTTTACCAGAAGACTCACGGAGCCAGAAGGGCAGGCCTGGGGGAGGCCCAGGGCCCCCAGACGCTAGGCCGGCACGGCTGGAGAAGCGCGCCGCCCTAGCGTGTGGCCCCCTCGGCTGCCCTCTGACGCCTCCTCTGGACTACTTAAAGGTTTCGATCTAAAAACGCGAGGCAGGAAGTCGAAGTCGCCAGAAACCCTCCAGTACGCCGCCACATCGTGAAACTCCGTCTCGGGACCAGAAACTCCGTTCTGGCACTCCGCCGGGACGGGGAATTGGAGGAGATCATCGCCATCATCACCACCGACGCCTCTCCATCGACCATCAATATTTCCCCCATCCATGTGTGAGTAATTCCCCCGCTGTAGGCTGAAGGGGATGGTAGGGATTGGATGAGATTGGTCATGTAATAGCATAAGATTGTTAGGGCATAGTGCCTAGTGTCCGTAATTGGTACTTTGATGATATTGTTGCAACTTGTTATGCTTAATGCTTGTCACTAGGGCCCGAGTGCCATGATCTCAGATCTGAACATGTTATTGTTTCATGATGATATTCATTGTTTTATGATCTTACCTGCAAGTTGTATACACATGTCGCTGTCCGGAACCCGAGGCCCCGAAGTGACAGAAATCGGGACAACCAGAGGGGAAGGCGATGATGTGAGGATCACATGTGTTCACAGAACGTTAATGCTTTGCTCCGGTACTTTATTAAAAGGAGTACCTTAATATCTAGTAGATTCCCTAGAGGCCCGGCTGCCACCGGCTGGTAGGACAAAAGATGTTGTGCAAGTTTCTCATTGCGAGCACGTACGACTATATACGGAACACATGCCTATGGATTGTTTAGTACTTGGACACCGCTTTATTATTATCTGCAAATGCCCTGCTTTGATTGTTACATGAGTTTCTCTCATCCATGCAACGCCCTTCATCCATCCCTGTGCCTACAGTATTTTAATCCTGCTGTTTACTATAATCACTAATGCTGTCTCTGTCACACTGCTGCTGTTATTTCACTACTGCTACTGCTAGAAAACTGTTACTACTGATAAACTCTTGCGAGCAAGTCTGTTTCCAGGTGCAGCTGAATTGACAACTCCGCTGTTAAGGCTTTCAAGTATTCTTTGTCTCCCCTTGTGTCGAATCAATAAATTGGGTTTTACTTCCCGCGAAGACTATTGCGATCCCCTATACTTGTGGGTCATCAGGGCCCAGAGTATATCTATCCGTCATCGGGATGGACAAATCCCACTGTTGATCCATATGCTTCAACTCATACTTTCCGGATACTTAATCCCACCTTTATAACCACCCATTTACGCAGTGGCGTTTGATGTAATCAAAGTACCTTTTCGGTATAAGTGATTTACATGATCTCATGGTCGAAAGGACTAGGTAACTATGTATCGAAAGCTTATAGCAAATAACTTAATGACGTGATCTTATGCTACGCTTAATTGGGTGTGTCCATTACATCATTCACATAATGATATAACCTTGTTATTAATAACATCCAATGTTCATGATCATGAAACTATGATCATCTATCAATCAACAAGCTAGTTATATAAGAGGCTTAATAGGGACTCATTGTTTTTTACATAACACACATGTATCAATGTTTCGGTTAATACAATTATAGCATGTTATATAAACATTTATCATAAACACAAAGATATATAATAACCACTTTTATTATTGCCTCTTGGGCATATCTCCAATAGTCTCCCACTTGCACTAGAGTCAATAATCTAGATTACATTGTAAGGTACCTAACACCCATGGCATTCTGGTGTTGGTCATGCTTTGCCCTAGGGAGAGCTTTAGTCAACGGGTCTGCTACATTCAGATCAGTGTGTACTTTGCAAATCTTTACTTCTCCATCTTCGATGTACTCGCGAATCGAATGATAACGCAGCTTGATATGCTTCAGCCTCTTGTGTGACCTTGGTTCTTGTGCATTGGCGATGGCACCCATGTTGTCACAATAGATGACTAGTGGGTCCAATGCACTAGGAACCACACCGAGCTCTACAATGAACCTCTTCATCCATACCGCTTCTGATGAAGCCTCTGAAGCCGCTATGTACTCCGATTCTGTTGAAGACTTCGCCACCGTGCACTGCTTCGAGCTTGACCAGCTGATACGTCTCCGACGTATCGATAATTTCTTATGTTCCATGCCACATTATTGATGATATCTACATGTTTTATGCATACTTTATGTCATATTTATGCATTTTCTGGAACTAACCTATTAACAAGATGCCGAAGAGCCAGTTGCTGTTTTCTGCTATTTTTGGTTTCAGAAATCCTAGTAAGGAAATATTCTCGGAATTGGACGAAATCAACGCCCAGGGGCCTATTTTCACACGAAGCTTCCAGAAGACCGAAGAGTCAACGAAGTGGGGCCACGAGGTGGCCAGGTGATAGGGCGGCGCGGCCCAAGCCCTGGCCGCGCCACCCTGTCTCCTGGGCCCCTCGTGTGGCCCCCTGACCTGCCCTTCCGCCTACAAATAGCCTTCGTCGTGAAACCCCCAGTACCGAGAGCCACGATACGGAAAAACTTCCAGAGACGCCGCCGCCGCCAATCCCATCTCGGGGGATTCAGGAGATCGCCTCCGGCACCCTGCCGGAGAGGGGATTCATCTCCCGGAGGACTCTACACCGCCATGGTCGCCTCCGGAGTGATGTGTGAGTAGTTCACCCCTGGACTATGTGTCAACACCCGGATTTTTAAGTCCGAATGCCTATTATGTCATACATCGCAATCCCAGGAATATTGTTGTTGCGAGGCATAATAGTTAAATATCACAGTCATCATTCATTACAAACCATAAGTCTTACAAATTTGGAATCACATGATCCATATTACACGAATAGTTGATCTATTGATCAACGAACAAACACAAGTTCATAGTTCAACATAGCGGAAGCGTAAGATACAAGGACTCTCTAGTCCACAGGCCAACGCTTGACGTCGGAAGGCGCTTAGTTGTCGTAGGCGTCCTGCTGGTCATCTCCTTGGTCATCTTCATACTCTGGCCATTTGAATAGCCAGGGACAAAGCCGTGAGTACGTTGAGTACTCGCAAACTAATACTAATGTAAGTGCTAGACATTCTAGTATGGTTTGCTAAGCTCTAGTTTATTTGCATAAAGCTAGTTTTAGTTCACAAAGTTTGAGAAAAGCTTATTCAAGTGCTAACTAACTCAAGTGGGAACATTAGTGTCATTCCCACCATTTCAAGTGGTGATTTCAATTCAATCCACCACAAGTCATTTCACCATCATCTTTCAACATCATTTTCAAAGATATGACATTGGAAACTGTATGGCCTTTCCAACCGTCCGTAACCGTGGACGCGGCTATTCGAATAGGTTTACACTCTGCAGAGGTTGCACACTTGTGCCACAACATTTGATTTCATCCGTCGGGATTACGAATCATCGTAACACAGTACGCGGATCATCAACCATAACCTTTCACTTACAAATCCTAGTATGAGCACCTCTCCCCATGAGCTTGGCCTCCCAGTGAAGACAGACAGTCAGCCTGGGAAATGCACAGGGCTTGGGCCGGACATTCACCTCATTTCGCATCATATCATATCATTTCTTTTGTTGTAGAGGCAGCTTTCGGCATAACCCTGATGACGCTTGTTTAGAGGGAACCCATACTAAGACGCATAAACTTCCAGTTAAGCCCTACCCATAATCAGGTATTGTGGGGGTACTTAATAATTGGAAAGGTATCGCATTCAAACCAACATCATTGTTTATCAAAAATCACCATCTTCTCTTGTTCACATTCACCTTCAAAAATCATTCAATGGAATGCATCTTCATTCCAAGGTTTCAAAATCACTTCAAATTCACATTGTTCCCATCTAGAGTAGTCAAGTTTTAATTCATTAGCACTAGCTCTAATTCATGAGGGGTGCTAACTTGCTTTGCTTGGAGAAGACTAACTCACTACTCTAGTAATCAACTTGTACTTGGACCAAAGTTAACTATCAAAGTAACTCATTTAGAAAACAAGTAAAAACTTGTAAAGTAAAAACTTGGGATGGGTTCATATAAGAAAAGATAAGAAACATGGTGCCTTGCCCCAAGGGGCTTTGCACTTTGCAAGAATATTAGCTTGCCTTGGTAGTTCTCAAACTGTTCCTCCTCCTCCTCTTGGTAGCAACCTTCTTCTTCGGCGTACTCTCCGGTGCTACCGTCTAAATTTGAATACGAGTATAATTACTCACTAATTCAATGGCTATTCCATACATCACATATAACACATAAACTACTCTATGCACACAAATAAATTAACTAGAGTACATGGGTTGTGGGGTTTAAATAGAATTCACTTCTTTGTATTTCATATGTAAATGATAGTTTCCATAGGGTTCTTGAGAAATAATTTCCTCTCATTGAAATCTTCTTAAGATTTAATTTCTCAAACAATCATGTATGAACTCATATTGACCTAAGTCAAATGTTCATCATCATCATTTGTGAACAGGATTTAAATGAGGTAGATCACCTCATACTATTTAAATAACACTACATTTGATTTAAATCTCAAGTAATTCATATAAGAGAGTTTGGAACCAGGGGTCCAAACATCCCATGAATTCATGTGAGACAAGTTTAAATGAAGTGTAAGACTCTACTTTAATAGTTTTGGACAATATCAACTAGTTAAACTAGCCATAATATCCATTCATTAAACCATGGCATGATCATACAAAGTGACCACACCATTTTATTGCATAAACAATTAGTGTAAGTCAAATGTGAGCTGTTAGAGTTGGAATTAACTTAATATCTATTTTGGTTGATTTTTAAGAATTATTTGAATAGGGAAAAGTCCCTGTATTGTTATTTTTACCACATTAATTCTACAAAGAATCTGGCCATGGGACCAGTGGCATTGGTTAGATAATTTCTCTAGCTTTCCAACCATATGAAGTTCATCAAATTTGGTTTAGCCAATTTAATTCTATTGAATTTCAAAGTGGCAGCAGTAATGAAATTCATTTGTAATAATTAAACTGGATTTGAATTTAACAGGCCGGCGGGAAAACTAAACGGGCTGCCAGATTTGAAAACGGCCCAAACCAACCCAGTCCAGCCCAACCACGGTCCACAGACGCGCGGCGCGCTGACAGGGTGGGGTCCGCGCGTCAGTGACTCAGCGTCACCGAAGCGGTACGTTTTAAAGTGGAGCGTTGGATTAGAACGCAGATCAACGGCTGGGGTTCATCATCGTCGCCGACGAGAACCCGACGATGCGGCGGCGGCAGTAGGGGGTCGGCGGGCTAACCAGTGCTCCAGCGAGGGATGGCAGTGTGCGTGGTGAAGTTGTGGACGACGGCGGAGCTCCTGGTACCGGCGGCTCCTCCTGGAACAGCTCCAATCGACGGCGGCGACCTCCGGGTACTGGCGGCGTCGATCTTCAAATTGGAGCAGCTCCGGCGATGATTGAGTGAGTGGAGTGGTGGTGGCGAAGCAGTGAGAGGTGGGGAGTGAGCTGGTGTGGTTGGTTTGGTCCAGGGAACCTCCTATTTATAGAATCGCATGAGGGTTGCGGGGCAGTGATGCGGGCGACCATGGCGCGGCTTCTCCGGCGAGCTATCGAGCTAGGCGAGGGTGCAGGGATGCTCTACGTGTCCAGGCGAGGCGAATGGTGGCGACAGCGTGGTCGGGGAGGGCCTGGTTATGTCGCGTTGCTTCCGTGTCTGTCGCGCCCGCGGCGGGGTTCCCTCTTCGTTTCCGGTGGCGGTGGGCACGGGTCGTGGTCGAGCTGCTGTCTGGGAGCTTCGTGGCGACGCGGCGATGCTCAACCCGCAGCTAGGTGGTCCAGGGCGTGTGCGAGGTGGCCAGGGCGTGTCTGCGGCGCGCACACGTGCGACGCGAGCGGCATACTGGCTGCCATGGGCGCGCGCTGGTCTGGCCGATGCAGTGCTCCTCCTCGACAATGGCCGGTGCTAGGTGGTCCAGTAGAGTGAGGTGGTGGCGTTGGACAAGGTGGGCAGGGGTGGCGATGAAGGAGAGGAGGGGTGGCTCGGCATGGTGGCGCCATGGCCGGCATGCCATGCCCATGTGAGCTAGCCACTCCTCATTAGGGTTACTATGTGCAATTTATGGTTAGAGGGAACCAGGGGACAAGGTAGATTAGAGTTGGAGTAGATTAGGTGTGTAGAATCACTATTTGCAATAGTTGCAAATAGTGCCCGATTTTGGAATTTACAAAATTGTCCAAATTTGAAATAATTCAAATGGTGAATGTTTTTGAAAAGTGAGTGTTGATATTAGTTGTAAATGACCAGAGGTGATTTGAGGTGGTGGTGGAATTTTTAGAATTCAAAAGTTGGCCAAAATGGCTAAGTGTAGATTGTTCCATATGTTAAAAAGTTGGGACTTTGGATGAGCCTTGCTCATGATCAAAGATGAATTTGGCATGGTGCTCTTCACCAAATTTGTTCACCTTGATGTTGACTTTGAAATGGTGCAAAGAGTTAGCAAGAGTTGGTTTGGGAAAAATGAATGGCAAGGGCTCAAAGTGGTGATCAGACTAGAATTGTCAAAATTGACCATTATCATATGTGAGGGGGATTTGTGTTTGAATTTCATTTGAATTGTGAAACTTTGATTCCAAAAGTTGTAATAAGTGTTTAATAACATCACTCAACTAATGGTGAAGACCAAATAGGTCTAGGGTCAAAATTTATAAAAATGCCATAGGGCATATGTGAGGGTTTTTAGGGTTTTCCATTTTATGGAATTTCTTCCTCTTTGATTTATTTGGTTGGTGATCTTCATATGATCACACTAGGGTTTTAGAGCATATCAAAGACAAGTAAAAGCAATCATCATGGCATATCACTCAAATGCACAAGTCCTATGCATGGTACTATATGCAAATAGAAAAGTTTTTGTTGGTTTGAAATTTTGCTTTCTGGAATTCTCTAACTTTCTTTTTATTGAAATTTGGGGTGTTACAAACCCTTCCCCCTTACAAAAGATCTCGTCCCGAGATCGAAAAGAAAGTTAGGTACTAAAGAGATCTGGGTACTCCTTCTTCATGAAGTCTTCGCGTTCCCATGTGGCTTCATCCTCGGTATGATTGCTCCATTGGATCTTCAGAAACTTGATGCTTCGGGTGCGGGTGGTTCGGTAAGCTTCTTCCAGGATGCGAATCGGCACTTCGTGGTAAGTCAGATCCTTGTTGATATCCACCGATCGGTGATCGATGTTCTGGAACACTTCGGTCTTCTCCGGGACTTCAAGGCATTTCCGGAGAAGTGAGATGTGAAACACATCGTGCACAGCCGACATTTCTTCAGGCAACTCCAGTTGATAAGATACTTCACCTCGGCGACTGAGGACTTGGAAAGGTCCGACATAGCGGGGTGCAAGCTTTCCTTTCAGTTGGAACCTTTGCATTCCTTTCAAGGGGGATACTTTGAGATAGACGAAGTCTCCGATCTCAAAGGTCATCTCCCGACGTCTCTTGTCGGCGTAACTCTTCTGTCTGGATTGCGCTGTCTTGAGGTACTCGCGGATCTTGTGGACTTTCTCTTCGGCTTCACGAAGAACATCTGGGCCGAAAACTTGGCTCTCTCCGACTTCCGACCAGTTCAGGGGGGTACGGCACTTCCTTCCGTACAAGGCTTCAAAGGGGGCCATCTGTAGGCTGGCTTGATAGCTATTGTTGTAGGAGAATTCTGCGTAAGGTAGGCAGTCTTCCCACTTGGATCCGTATTCCAGTACGCATGCTCTAAGCATGTCTTCCAGTATCTGGTTTACTCTCTCAGTCTGTCCGTCGGTCTGAGGGTGATAGGCGGTGCTGAAATTTAGGCGAGTGCCTAGTCCTTCATGCACCTTCTGCCAGAACCTTGAGGTGAACTGTGATCTTCTATCCGACACTATCGATTTGGGGGTTCCGTGTAGAGCGACTATTCTGGAGATGTAAAGTTCAGCTAACTTGGGGCCTTGATAGGTGGTTTTGACGGCGATGAAATGGGCGACTTTGGTCAATCTATCGACCACTACCCATATTGAATCATTGCCTTTGCTGGATTTGGGCAGTCCGGTGATAAAGTCCATTCCTACGGAGTCCCATTTCCATTCTGGAATCTAGAGGGGTTGTAACAGTCCGGCGGGTCGTTGATGTTCTGCCTTGACTCTCTGACAGATGTCACAATTAGCGATATAGCTACCGATCTCTCTCTTCATTCCGTGCCACCAAAATTGTTCTTTTAGGTCTTGGTACATCTTGGTACCTCCGGGGTGGATTGAATAAAGGGTGTCATGGGCTTCTTGCAAGATGGCTTGTTTCAAGTCAGAGTCCGATGGTACCCAGAGACGTTCTTTGTACCAAAGCACTCCGGCTTCGTCTACAGTGAATCCGGGGGCTTTTCCTGCGGCTATCTGTTTCTTGATTCCGTCAATGCTAGCGTTGTCCTTCTGGGCTTCCTTGATCTGACCAACCAAGGTGGGTTGCAGTTCTATGCTGGCTAGGAATCCTTCACTAACAAGTTCAAGTCTGAACTGTTCAAACTCTTGATGCAAGCTGGGCTGTTCGGTTGCGAGCATGGAGTTCAACTGGCACGACAGTCGACTCAAAGCATCCGCTACCACATTGGCCTTGCCGGGGTGGTAGTGAATCTCCATGTCGTAATCCTTGATCAGTTCGATCCATCGGCGTTGTCTCATGTTCAACTCTTTCTGGGTGAATATGTATTTGAGGCTTTTGTGGTCGGAGTAGATCTCGCATCGATTACCCATGAGGTAATGACGCCAAACTTTCAAGGCTAAGACCACGGCTGCAAGCTCGAGGTCGTGGGTTGGGTAGTTCTGTTCATGTTGCTTGAGCTGTCTTGAAAGGTAGGACACAACCTTGCCTTCTTGCATAAGCACGCATCCAAGTCCAGTCTTGGAGGCGTCGCAATATACGTCAAAGGGTTTTGCGATATCTGGCATGATCAGGATTGGGGCTGTTGTCAGTCTACTCTTGAGCTGTTGAAAGCTCTCTTCGCATTTGTCGGTCCACTCAAACTTTCTGTCCTTTTTCAGCAGTTGGGTCATTGGTCGAGCGATGCTCGAAAAACCTTCTACAAATCTACGGTAGTATCCGGCTAATCCAAGAAAAGCGCGGACCTCAGTTTGTGTGGTTGGGGCTTGCCATTCCATAACAGTTTTGATTTTGGCGGGATCTACGGCAATTTCTCCTGCAGACAAGATGTGTCCCAGGAATCCAACTTCTTCCAGCCAAAACTCGCACTTGCTAAACTTGGCATACAACTTGTGCTGTCTAAGGGTTTCTAGGACAATCTCCAAATGCTGTTCATGTTCCTCTTCGGACTTGGAGTAGACGAGGATGTCGTCGATGAATACAACGACAAACTTGTCCAAAAAGTTCATGAAGATCTTATTCATGAGATTCATGAAATAAGCGGGGGCATTGGTCAGTCCAAACGACATGACGTTGTACTCATACAACCCATATCTGGTGGTAAAGGCAGTTTTTGGAATTTCGGTGGCTCGGATCTTCAGTTGGTGGTATCCCGTTCTAAGATCAATCTTGGAGAAAACTCGGGATCCGGTGAGTTGGTCAAACAAGTCTTCGATCTTGGGTAAGGGGTATTTGTTTTTGATGGTGACATCGTTAAGCTTACGATAGTCCATGCATAAACGATTTGCACCATCCTTCTTGTCGACAAACAAGACGGGGGATCTCCAGGGGGATGCACTTGGTCTAATCAAACCTTTGGCTAACATGTCATCTATTTGCTTCTTCAGCTCCACAAGCTCGGTTGCGTTCATGCTGTAGGCTCTCTGGGCGATGGGTCCAGTTCCGGGGATTAACTCTATGACAAACTCGATATCCCGATCTGGGGGCATACCGGGTAGATCATCCGGAAACACATCAGGGTAGCGACAAACGACCCTGATTTGATCCAGAGTTGGCTTGGATACACTTTGGTTGCAGGTGAATTTTCTTGGTAGTTTCTCAGAGACGTGCTCAACTACGATACCGGTGCTGCTAGTCATGGTTATGGCTTTCTTGGCGCAGTCTATCAATCCCTTGTGTTTGGACATCCAGTCCATTCCTAGGACAACTTCCAAACCTTTGGTTCCAAGTATGATTAGATTTGCAAAGAAATCTACATCATGGATTTTGATTGGCACATTTTTGCAAAATTTTCTGGCTTTGGTGGTTGATCCGGGGATTTGAACTATCATAACATGCTTCAAACTGAGGGGTTGAATTTTACTTGTTGATGCAAAGTCTTCGGTGACAAAGGAATGAGATGCTCCGGAATCAAACAACACTCTGGCAGGGATGTGGTTGACAGAAAACATACCCAGTACAACATCTGGTGCTTCCTGGGCTTCTTCGGCGTTCATGTGGTAGAGGCGGCCGTTGCGGTTGTTGGGGTTGTTGGGGGCGAACTTCTTGCCGGTGGAGACACGGCGTTGTTGCTGAGCAGGTGCAGCGGTGTTGCCGGCGAGCTTGGCAAGACGCTTGGGACACTCGTTGGAGTAGTGCCCCACTACACCACACTCATAACAAGTGATAGTGGTCTTGTCCTGCTTGTTCGCAACGGGAACGGCATTGCTTCCGGTTCTGGGAGCGGTGTTGGTGTTGGTGTTGTTGTTGTTAGGGGCTCGGGGTGGAGCGCGGTTGTAGTTGTTGTTGTTGTTGTAGTTGTTGTTGTAGCCTCCTGGCTTGGAGTTTCCTCCACTCCGGTTCTGATAACCGGGGCGAGAGTTCTGCATCTGGGGTTTGTTGTTTCTCGGAGTGAAACCTCCGCTTGAGCTAGGGCGAAACTTCTGGGGGTGGCTTGATCCACTTTGATTCGCCATGCGGCGCTTGCGGTTCTCATTGGCTTGGTTTAACTTGCCCTCCATCTGGATGGCAGAGTCAACAAGGGCTTCGAGGTTGGCGAAGGGGATGTTGACGAGGACAGTCTGCATCTCATCATGCAGTCCGTTCAGGAATCTCTCCTTCCTCTTCTCAACGGTGTCGGTCTCATCAGGGGCATACCTTGACAATGTGAGAAACTTGTCGCGGTATTCAACCACCGTCATGCGACCTTGTTTCAGCTCACGGAATTCATCCCTCATCTTCTTGATAAGACCCGGGGGTACATGGTACTTGCTGAACTTGAGTTTGAAATCCTCCCAAGTCATGAATTGACCTCCGTTCATGGCACGGGTGCTTTTCCACCAAGCGCGGGCTGGTCCAGCTAGATAGTGAGTGGCGAACAAAACCTTCTCGTTGGCTTCCACTCCGGCTACCTCCAGATTGTTCTCCATAGTCTGGAGCCAATCGTCGGCGTCGAGGGGCTCCTCGGTCTTGCTAAACACCGGAGGGTTGGGTTTTTGGAAGTTCTTGAGCTTGGATCCGGGGTGGTCATGATTTCCATGGCCTTGGTTGGCGATGTTCTGCAAGGCGATGAGGTTGGCTTGACGTTCGGCTCTTTCGGTTTCCCGGTCTGCAAGCATGGTTTGCAGCAGTTGCAGCATCGCGTCGTTGGTGCGATTTGGAGGGGCCATCTGAAGATGTAGAAGATTATGAGATAAGAGGGAACATTCTATGGTTCATTTTGGTTACGTTTGAAAACAATTTGAAAACTTGTAATCTTTTCATGACAAACATAACATTCATTCATTCATGCAACACATAGTACAAACTACACACATACTCCAATGGTTTTAAGAACCATTCTCATGCTAAGATACAAGGGACGGGATACAACTCACACCTACTATAAGTGGAACTAGTGCAACTACTCCTCATCATCGACATCGATCGGAATGTAGTCGTCGGGTCCTGCCTCCAGGAACTCGTAGTCCTCCTCCTCGGTGTTCTCGTCCTCCTCAAAGTCGTTGTCGTCACTCAGAAAGGCGTCTCCTCCCTGAATGTCGATGCCTCCATCGTCATCCTCCAGCTGACGAATCTGATCCTCCTGGGCCTTGACAGTGGCCTCAAGTGACGCGATCCGGGCGCGAAGGCGACGAATCGTAGCGTCTTTCTTGGCACGCTGCTGGCGAAGGCTCTTGCGGTCGTTGTTGAGTAGCTTGATCGCCTCACCCTGCTCGGTGATGTGAGCATGGGTCTGGTTCGCGTAAGCGCAAGTGGCGTCGAGGTCCCTCTGAGTCTGGTAGAGCATGAAGTCCAGGTGCTCAGCATGGTGCCTCAACTCCGGGTGCGGCTGCAGCTCCATGGGCACTCCCGCGGCATCACGCCTCACAAGGTGGGCGTAGCGAGAGGCGAGGATGCTCACCACGTTCTGTCCACAGAGGCGCGCAAGTGCCTCCTGAAGGCCACGTGCGAGTCCGTCGAGCCAGTTGCTCTCGCGGAAGGAGAAGAGGATCCTCTCCGAAGTGGGAGGCTCCATCTTGCCCCTCAAGTCGGCAGTGATCACCCACTGCAACTCTCCTCCGGGCGTGTCGTCCAGCTGAACCCCGTGAAACTCGGGGTGTGGGCGCCCAAGGAAGTCAGAGACGGCGTTGAGGTCGTGCTCGAAGATCAAGCTTCCTCCGTTCCCAAGCTGGTAAAACTTGGTGTTGATGGGTTCATTCAGCGCCATCTGAAAGAGAATTGGATGAGTAAGTTAGAGAGTGCAAATTGTGGCAAAGTTTTAAGTTGATTCAAATAAGATAGAACATGATTCATCAAATTTTGGCAAAGTCTCAAGGACAAGGGTGTAGTAAATTTTCACAAATAGTTTCTTTCATTTGATTTCAAAGTTAAGATTTTCAGAACGCCCATTCCAACTAAGGTCTTCTAAGGTCAAACAATGGCTTTGATACCAACTTGTCAACACCCGGATTTTTAAGTCCGAATGCCTATTATGTCATACATCGCAATCCCAGGAATATTGTTGTTGCGAGGCATAATAGTTAAATATCACAGTCATCATTCATTACAAACCATAAGTCTTACAAATTTGGAATCACATGATCCATATTACATGAATATTTGATCTATTGATCAACGAACAAACACAAGTTCATAGTTCAACATAGCGGAAGCGTAAGATACAAGGACTCTCTAGTCCACAGGCCAACGCTTGACGTCGGAAGGCGCTTAGTTGTCGTAGGCGTCCTGCTGGTCATCTCCTTGGTCATCTTCATACTCTGGCCATTTGAATAGCCAGGGACAAAGCCGTGAGTACGTTGAGTACTCGCAAACTAATACTAATGTAAGTGCTAGACATTCTAGTATGGTTTGCTAAGCTCTAGTTTATTTGCATAAAGCTAGTTTTAGTTCACAAAGTTTGAGAAAAGCTTATTCAAGTGCTAACTAACTCAAGTGGGAACATTAGTGTCATTCCCACCATTTCAAGTGGTGATT
Organism: Lolium perenne; assembly: GCF_019359855.2. Classification (NCBI taxonomy): domain Eukaryota; kingdom Viridiplantae; phylum Streptophyta; class Magnoliopsida; order Poales; family Poaceae; genus Lolium; species Lolium perenne. The sequence continues at coordinate 263,717,494 of NC_067247.2, forward strand.
TCAATTCAATCGACCACAAGTCATTTCACCATCATCTTTCAACATGATTTTCAAAGATATGACATTGGAAACTGTATGGCCTTTCCAACCGTCCGTAACCGTGGACGCGGCTATTCGAATAGGTTTACACTCTGCAGAGGTTGCACACTTGTGCCACAACATTTGATTTCATCCGTCGGGATTACCCCGAATCATCGTAACACAGTACGCGGATCATCAACCATAACCTTTCACTTACAAATCCTAGTATGAGCACCTCTCCCCATGAGCTTGGCCTCCCAGTGAAGACAGACAGTAAGCCTGGGAACTGCACAGGGCTTGGGCCGGACATTCACCTCATTTCGCATCATATCATATCATTTCTTTTGTTGTAGAGGCAACTTTCGGCATAACCCCGATGACGCTTGTTTAGAGGGAACCCATACTAAGACGCATAAACTTCCAGTTAAGCCCTACCCATAATCAGGTATTGTGGGGGTACTTAATAATTGGAAAGGTATCGCATTCAAACCAACATCATTGTTTATCAAAAATCACCATCTTCTCTTGTTCACATTCACCTTCAAAAATCATTCAATGGAATGCATCTTCATTCCAAGGTTTCAAAATCACTTCAAATTCACATTGTTCCCATCTAGAGTAGTCAAGTTTTAATTCATTAGCACTAGCTCTAATTCATGAGGGGTGCTAACTTGCTTTGCTTGGAGAAGACTAACTCACTACTCTAGTAATCAACTTGTACTTGGACCAAAGTTAACTATCAAAGTAACTCATTTAGAAAACAAGTAAAAACTTGTAAAGTAAAAACTTGGGATGGGTTCATATAAGAAAAGATAAGAAACATGGTGCCTTGCCCCAAGGGGCTTTGCACTTTGCAAGAATATTAGCTTGCCTTGGTAGTTCTCAAACTGTTCCTCCTCCTCCTCTTGGTAGCAACCTTCTTCTTCGGCGTACTCTCCGGTGCTACCGTCTAAATTTGAATACGAGTATAATTACTCACTAATTCAATGGCTATTCCATACATCACATATAACACACAAACTACTCTATGCACACAAATAAATTAACTAGAGTACATGGGTTGTGGGGTTTAAATAGAATTCACTTCTTTGTATTTCATATGTAAATGATAGTTTCCATAGGGTTCTTGAGAAATAATTTCCTCTCATTGAAATCTTCTTAAGATTTAATTTCTCAAACAATCATGTATGAACTCATATTGACCTAAGTCAAATGTTCATCATCATCATTTGTGAACAGGATTTAAATGAGGTAGATCACCTCATACTATTTAAATAACACTACATTTGATTTAAATCTCAAGTAATTCATATAAGAGAGTTTGGAACCAGGGGTCCAAACATCCCATGAATTCATGTGAGACAAGTTTAAATGAAGTGTAAGACTCCACATAATTTACTTTAATAGTTTTGGACAATATCAACTAGTTAAACTAGCCATAATATCCATTCATTAAACCATGGCATGATCATACAAAGTGACCACACCATTTTATTGCATAAACAATTAGTGTAAGTCAAATGTGAGCTATTAGATTTGGAATTAACTTAATATCTATTTTGGTTGATTTTTCAGAATTATTTGAATAGGGAAAAGTCCCTGTCTTGTTATTTTTACCACATTAATTCTACAAAGAATCTGGCCATGAGACCAGTGGCATTGGTTAGATAATTTCTCTAGCTTTCCAACCATATGAAGTTCATCAAATTTGGTTTAGCCAATTTAATTCTATTGAATTTCAAAGTGGCAGCAGTAATGAAATTCATTTGTAATAATTAAACTGGATTTGAATTTAACAGGCCGGCGGGAAAACTAAACGGGCTGCCAGATTTGAAAACGGCCCAAACCAACCCAGTCCAGCCCAACCACGGTCCACAGACGCGCGGCGCGCTGACAGGGTGGGGTCCGCGCGTCAGTGACTCAGCGTCACCGAAGCGGTACGTTTTAAAGTGGAGCGTTGGATTAGAACGCAGATCAACGGCCGGGGTTCATCGTCGTCGCCGACGAGAACCCGACGATGCGGCGGCGGCAGTAGGGGGTCGGCGGGCTAACCAGTGCTCCAGCAAGGGATGGCAGTGTGCGTGGTGAAGTTGTGGACGACGGCGGAGCTCCTGGTACCGGCGGCTCCTCCTGGAACAGCTCCAATCGACGGCGGCGACCTCCGGGTACTGGCAGCGTCGATCTTCAAATTGGAGCAGCTCCGGCGATGATTGAGTGAGTGGAGTGGTGGTGGCGAAGCAGTGAGAGGTGGGGAGTGAGCTGGTGTGGTTGGTTTGGTCCAGGGAACCTCTGCCGTTCCAGTACAAGTTTTTACCGTTAGAATAGGAAAAGCCGGGTCAAGAGGGAAAAGGAACCGTGGCACTTCACGTAAAGAGAAGCTTTGTCTGAGCTGAGAAACGCTCTGGCTAAACACCTTCCTCCGAGCAAACGCAGACCTATTCATTCGCGTGGCTTAAGAAACAGGAAAAGCACGACCAATTGGGGTGGGGTAGGCACGGCAGCTTCTCTAAAGCACGGCAGCACTGAAGCTCCTATTTATAGAATCGCATGAGGGTTGCGGGGCAGTGATGCGGGCGACCATGGCGCGGCTTCTCCGGCGAGCTATCGAGCTAGGCGAGGGTGCAGGGATGCTCTACGTGTCCAGGCGAGGCGAATGGTGGCGACAGCGTGGTCGGGGAGGGCCTGGTTATGTCGCGTTGCTTCCGTGTCTGTCGCGCCCGCGGCGGGGTTTCCTCTTCGTTTCCGGCGGCGGCGGGCACGGGTTGTGGTCGAGCTGCTGTCTGGGAGCTTCGTGGCGACGCGGCGATGCTCAACCCGCAGCTAGGTGGTCCAGGGCGTGTGCGAGGTGGCCAGGCGAGAGGTGGCCAGGGCGTGTCTGCGGCGCGCACACGTGCGACGCGAGCGGCATACTGGCCGCCATGGGCGCGCACTGGTCTAGCCGATGCAGTGCTCCTCCTCGACAATGGCCGGTGCTAGGTGGTCCAGTAGAGTGAGGTGGCGGCGTTGGACAAGGTGGGCAGGGGTGGCGATGAAGGAGAGGAGGGGTGGCTCAGCATGGTGGCGCCATGGCCGGCATGCCATGCCCATGTGAGCTAGCCACTCCTCATTAGGGTTACTATGTGCAATTTATGGTTAGAGGGAACCAGGGGACAAGGTAGATTAGAGTTGGAGTAGATTAGGTGTGTAGAATCACTATTTGCAATAGTTGCAAATAGTGCCCGATTTTGGAATTTATAAAATTGTCCAAATTTGAAATAATTCAAATGGTGAATGTGTTTGAAAAGTGAGTGTTGATATTAGTTGTAAATGACCAGAGGTGATTTGAGGTGGTGGTGGAATTTTTAGAATTCAAAAGTTGGCCAAAATGGCTAAGTGTAGATTGTTCCATATGTTAAAAAGTTGGGACTTTGGATGAGCCTTGCTCATGATCAAAGATGAATTTGGCATGGTGCTCTTCACCAAATTTGTTCACCTTGATGTTGACTTTGAAATGGTGCAAAGAGTTAGCAAGAGTTGGTTTGGGAAAAATGAATGGCAAGGGCTCAAAGTGGTGATCAGACTAGAATTGTCAAAATTGACCATTATCATATGTGAGGGGGATTTGTGTTTGAATTTCATTTGAATTGTGAAACTTTGATTCCAAAAGTTGTAATAAGTGTTTAATAACATCACTCAACTAATGGTGAAGACCAAATAGGTCTAGGGTCAAAATTTATAAAAATGCCATAGGGCATATGTGAGGGTTTTTAGGGTTTTCCATTTTATGGAATTTCTTCCTCTTTGATTTATTTGGTTGGTGATCTTCATATGATCACACTAGGGTTTTAGAGCATATCGAAGACAAGTAAAAGCAATCATCATGGCATATCACTCAAATGCACAAGTCCTATGCATGGTACTATATGCAAATAGAAAAGTTTTTGTTGGTTTGAAATTTTGCTTTCTGGAATTCTCTAACTTTCTTTTTATTGAAATTTGGGGTGTTACACTATGGGTCCATAGCAGTAGCTAGATGGTTGTCTTCTCCTCATTATGCTTCATTGTCGGATCTTGTGAGCTGCCTAACATGATCAAGATCATCTATCTGTAATGCTATATGTTGTGTTTGTTGGGATCCGATGGATAGAGAATACTATGTTATGTTGATTATCAATTTATATCTATGTGTTGTTTATGATCTTGCATGCTCTCCGTTATTTGTAGAGGCTCTGGCCAAGTTTTTACTCTTAACTCCAAGAGGGGGTATTTATGCTCGATAGTGGGTTCATGTCTCCGTGAATCTGGGGGAGTGACAGAAACCTCTAAGGTTATGGATGTGCTGTTGCCACTAGGGATAAAACATTGATGCTATGTCCAAGGATGTAGTTATTGATTACATTACGCGCAATACTTAATGCAATTGTCTGTTGTTAGCAACTTAATACTGGAAGGGGTTCGGATGATAACCTGAAGGTGGACTTTTTAGGCATAGATGCATCTTTGGATAGCGATCTATGTACTTTGTCGTAATGCCCAATTAAATCTCACAATACTCATCATAATATGTATGTGCATGGTCATGCCCTCTCTATTTGTCAATTGCCCAACTGTAATTTGTTCACCCAACATGTTGTTTATCTTATGGGAGAGACACCTCTAGTGAACTGTGGACCCCGGTCCAATTCTCTATACTGAAATACAATCTCTTGCAATCTTGTTCTCTTTGTTTTCTGCAAACAATCATCTTCCACACTATACATCTAATCCTTTGTTACAGCAAGCCGGTGAGATTGACAACCTCGCTGTTTCGTTGGGGCAAAGTACTTGGTTTGTGTTGTGCAGGTTCCACGTTGGCGCCGGAATCTCTGGTGTTGCGCCGCACTACATCTCGCCGCCATCAAGCTTCACGTGCTTCTTGACTCCTACTGGTTCGATAAACCTTGGTTTCTTACTGAGGGAAACTTGCCGCTGTGCGCATCACACCTTCCTCTTGGGGTTCCCAACGGACGCGTGTCGAACGGAAAGACAATACGTCAACCACGCGCATCAAGCAAAATTTCTGGCGCCGTTGCCGGGGAGATCAAGACACGCTGCAAGGGGAGTCTCCACATCCCAATCTCTTTACTTTGTTTTTGTCTTGCTATATTTTATTTACTACTTTGTTTGCTGCACTAAATCAAAATACAAAAAAATTAGTTGCTAGTTTTACTTTATTTGCTATCTTGTTTGCTATATCAAAAACACAAAAAAATTAGTTACTTGCGTTTACTTTATCTAGTTTGCTTTATTTACTATTGCTAAAATGGGTACTCCTGAAAATACTAAGTTGTGTGACTTCACAACCACAAATAATAATGATTTCTTATGCACACCTATTGCTCCACCTGCTACTACAGCAGAATTCTTTGAAATTAAACCTGCTTTACTAAATCTTGTTATGCGAGAGCAATTTTCTGGTGTTAGTTCTGATGACGCTGCTGCCCATCTCAATAATTTTGTTGAACTATGTGAAATGCAAAAGTATAAAGATGTAGATGGTGACATTATAAAATTAAAATTGTTCCCTTTCCCATTAAGAGGGAGAGCTAAAGATTGGTTGCTATCTCTGCCTAAGAATAGTATTGATTCATGGACTAAATGCAAGGATACTTTTATTGGTAGATATTATCCCCCTGCTAAAATTATATCTTTGAGGAGTAGCATAATGAATTTTAAACAATTGGATACTGAGCATGTTGCACAAGCATGGGAAAGAATGAAATCTTTGGTTAAAAATTGCCCAACCCATGGACTGACTACTTGGATGATCATCCAAACCTTTTATGCAGGACTGAATTTTTCTTCGCGGAACCTATTGGATTCAGCTGCTGGAGGTACCTTTATGTCCATCACTCTTGGTGAAGCAACAAAGCTTCTTGATAATATGATGATTAATTACTCCTAATGGCACACGGAAAGAGCTCCACAAGGTAAGAAGGTAAATTCTGTCGAAGAAACCTCTTCCTTGAGTGATAAGATTGATGCTATTATGTCTATGCTTTTGAATGATAGGACAAATGTTGATCCTAATAATGTTCCGTTAGCTTCATTGGTTTCCCAAGAAGAACATGTTGATGTAAACTACATTAAAAATAATAATTTCAACAACAATGCTTACCGGAACAATTCTAGTAACAACTATAGGCCATATCCTTATAATAATGGCAACGGCTATGGTAATTCTTATGGGAATTCTTATAACAATAATAGGAACACACCCCCTGGACTTGAAGCTATGCTTAAAGAATTTATTAGTACACAAACTGCTTTTAACAAATCTGTTGAAGAAAAGCTTGGGAAAATTGATATACTAGCTTCTAAAGTCGATAGTCTTGCTGCTGATGTTGATCTTTTGAAATCAAAAGTTATGCCTAATGAAAATCATCATAATAAAATTGTTACTACAGCAAATGCCATCCAAGTTAGAATTAATCAAAATATAAGATTGATGGCCGAATTGTGTGCTAGGTGGCAAAGAGAAGAAAATGAAAAAGAAGATAATATAGCTAAAGTTTGGACTATTACCACCACTAGTAATGCTAATGTTACACATGTTGCTGCACCTCCTACTATTAATGGTAAAAGAATTGGTGTTATCAATGTTTCCACTTCTAATGCAAAGCGCGAAAAACTGCCTGAAACTGCTAAAACTGCTGAAACTGCCTGTGATAAAACTGCTGAAATTTTTTCCAACATTGGGGATGATGATCCCATTGCTTTAGATTATAATGGTTTGAATTTTGATGATTGCCACATCTCTGAAGTTATAAAGTTCTTACAAAAACTTGCTAAAAGTCCTAATGCTAGTGCTATAAATTTGGCTTTCACGAAACATATTACAAATGCTCTCACAAAAGCTAGAGAAGAGAAATTAGAACGCGAAGCTTCTATTCCTAGGAGGCTAGAGGATGGTTGGGAGCCCATCATTAAGATGAAGGTCAATGATTTTGATTGTAATGCTTTATGTGATCTTGGTGCAAGTATTTCTGTTATGCCTAAGAAAATCTATAATATGCTTAACTTGCCACCATTGAAAAATTGTTATTTGGATGTTAATCTTGCTGATCATTCTACAAAGAAACCTTTGGGAAAAGTTGTAATGTTCGCATTACCGTTAACAATAACCTTGTCCCCGTTGATTTTGTTGTCTTGGATATTAAATGCAATGCATCTTGTCCCATCATATTGGGAAGACCTTTTCTTCGAACTGTTGGTGCTATTATTGATATGAAGGAAGGTAATATTAAATATCAATTTCCTCTCAAGAAAGGTATGGAACACTTCCCTAGAAAGAGAATGAAGTTACCTTTTGATTCTATTATTAGAACAAATTATGATGTTGACACTTCGTCTCTTGATAATACTTGATACACACTTTCTGCGCCTAGCTGAAAGGCGTTAAAGAAAAGCGCTTATGGGAGACAACCCATGTTTTCACTACAGTACTTTGTTTTTATTTTGAGTCTTGGAAGTTGTTTACTACTGTAGCAACCTCTCCTTATCTTAGTTTTGTGCTTTGTTATGCCAAGTAAAGTCGTTGATAGTAAGGTTCATACTAGATTTGGATTACTGCGCAGAAACAGATTTCTTTGCTGTCACGAATCTGGGCAAAATTATGCCAATTTACGTGAGTGATCCTCAGATATGTACGCAACTTTAATTCAATTTGAGCATTTTCATTTGAGCAACTCTGGTGCCTCAATAAAATTCGTCTTTACGAACTGTTCTGTTTTGACAGATTCTGCCTTTTATTTCGCATTATCTATTTTGTTATGTTCGATGGATATTTCGATTCCATTGACTTTCAGTAGCTTTGTGCAATGTCCAGAAGTGTTAAGAATGATTATGTCACCTCTGAACATGTATATTTTGATTGTGCACTAACTCTCTAATGAGTTGTTTTGAGTTTGGTGTGGAAGAAGTTTCAAGGATCAAGAGAGGGAGATGATACAACATGATCAAGGAGAGTGAAAGCTCTAAGCTTGGGGATGCCCCGGTGGTTCACCCCTGCATATATCAAGAAGACTCAAGCGTCTAAGCTTGGGGATGCCCAAGGCATCCCCTTCTTCATCGACAACATTATCAGGTTCCTCCCCTGAAACTATATTTTTATTCCATCACATCTTATGTGCTTTGCTTGGAGCGTCGGTTTGTTTTTGTTTTTGTTTTTGTTTTGTTTGAATAAAATGGATCCTAGCATTCTTTGTGTGGGAGAGAGACACGCTCCGCTGTTGCATATGGACAAGTATGTCCTTAGGCTTTACTCATAATATTCATGGCGAAAGTTTCTTCTTCGTTAAATTGTTATATGGTTGGAATTGGAAAATGCTACATGTAGTAATTGCTAAAATGTCTTGGGTAATTTGATACTTGGCAATTGTTGTGCTCATGTTTAAGCTCTTGCATCATATACTTTGCACCTATTAATGAAGAAATACATAGAGCATGCTAAAATTTGGTTTGCATATTTGGTCTCTCTAAAGTCTAGATAATTTCTAGTATTGAGTTTGAACAACAAGGAAGACGGTGTAGAGTCTTATAATGTTTTCAATATGTCTTTTATGTAAGTTTTGCTGCACCGCTTCATCCTTGTGTTTGTTTCAAATAGCCTTGCTAGCCTAAACCTTGTATCGAGAGGGAATACTTCTCATGCATCCAAAATACTTGAGCCAAACACTATGCCATTTGTGTCCACCATACCTACCTACTACATGGTATTTCTCCGCCATTCCAAAGTAAATTGCTTGAGTGCTACCTTTAAATTTCTATCCTCTACCTTTACAATATATAGCTCATGGGACAAATAGCTTAAAAACTATTGTGGTATTGAATATGTACTTATGCACTTTATCTCTTATTAAGTAGCTTGTTGTGCGATAACCATGTTCCTGGGGACGCCATCAACTACTCCTTGTTGAATATCATGTGAGTTGCTATGCATGTTCGTCTTGTCTGAAGTAAGGGCGATTTACCACCTAATGGTTAGAGCATGCATGTTGTTAGAGAAGAACATTGGGCCGCTAACTAAAGCCATGATCCATGGTGGAAGTTTCAGTTTTGGACATATATCCTCAATCTCATATGAGAAAATTAATTGTTGCTACATGCTTATGCATAAAAGAGGAGTCCATTATCTATTGTCTATGTTGTCCCGGTATGGATGTCTAAGTTGAGAATAATCAATAGCGAGAAATCCAATGCGAGCTTTCTCCTTAGACCTTTGTACAGGCGGCATATAGGTACCCCTTTGTGACACTTGGTTAAAACATGTGCATTGCGATAATCCCGGTAATCCAAGCTAATTAGGACAAGGTGCGGGCACTATTAGTATACTATGCATGAGGCTTGCAACTTGTAAGATATAATTTACATAACACATATGCTTTATTACTACCGTTGACAAAATTGTTTCTTGTTTTCAAAATCAAAGCTCTAGCACAAATATAGCAATCGATGCTTTCCTCTTTGAAGGACCATTCTTTTACTTTTATTGTTGAGTCAGTTCACCTATTTCTCTCCACCTCAAGAAGCAAACACTTGTGTGAACTGTGCATTGATTCCTACATACTTGCATATTGCACTTGTTATATTACTTTACATTGACAAATATCCATGAGATATACATGTTATAAGTTGAAAGCAACCGCTGAAACTTCATCTTCCTTTGTGTTGCTTCAATATCTCTACTATGAATTATTGCTTTATGAGTTAACTCTTATGCAAGACTTATTGATGCTTGTCTTGAAAGTACTATTCATGAAAAGTCTTTGCTTTATGATTCAATTGTTTACTCATGTCATATACATTGTTTTGATCGCTGCATTCATTACATATACTTACAATAGTATGATCAAGGTTATGATGGCATGTCACTCCATAAATTATCTTTGTTTATCGTTTACCTGATCGGGACGAGCAGAAACTAAGCTTGGGGATGCTGATACGTCTCCGACGTATCGATAATTTCTTATGTTCCATGCCACATTATTGATGATATCTGTTTTATGCATACTTTATGTCATATTTATGCATTTTCTGGAACTAACCTATTAACAAGATGCCGAAGAGCCAGTTGTTGTTTTCTGCTGTTTTTGGTTTCAGAAATCCTAGTAAGGAAATATTCTCGGAATTGGACGAAATCAACGCCCAGGGGCCTATTTTCACACGAAGCTTCCAGAAGACCGAAGAGTCAACGAAGTGGGGCCACGAGGTGGCCAGGTGATAGGGCGGCGCGGCCCAAGCCCTGGCCGCGCCACCCTGTCTCCTGGGCCCCTCGTGTGGCCCCCTGACCTGCCTTTCCGCCTACAAATAGCCTTCGCCGCGAAACCCCCAGTACCGAGAGCCACGATACGGAAAACCTTCCAGAGACGTCGCCGCCGCCAATCCCATCTCGGGGGATTCAGGAGATCGCCTCCGGCACCCTGCCGGAGAGGGGATTCATCTCCCGAAGGACTCTACACCGCCATGGTCGCCTCCGGAGTGATGTGTGAGTAGTTCACCCCTGGACTATGGGTCCATAGCAGTAGCTAGATGGTTGTCTTCTCCTCATTATGCTTCATTGTCGGATCTTGTGAGCTGCCTAACATGATCAAGATCATCTATCTGTAATGCTATATGTTGTGTTTGTTGGGATCCGATGGATAGAGAATACTATGTTATGTTGATTATCAATTTATATCTATGTGTTGTTTATGATCTTGCATGCTCTCCGTTATTAGTAGAGGCTCTGGCCAAGTTTTTACTCTTAACTCCAAGAGGGGGTATTTATGCTCGATAGTGGGTTCATGTCTCCGTGAATGCGGGGAGTGACGAAACCTCTAAGGTTATGGATGTCTTTGTTGCCACTAGGGATAAAAACATTGATGCTATGTCCGAGGATGTAGTTATTGATTACATTACGCGCAATACTTAATGCAATTGTCTGTTGTTAGCAACTTAATACTGGAAGGGGTTCGGATGATAACCTGAAGGTGGACTTTTTAGGCATAGATGCATGCTGGATAGCGGTCTATGTACTTTGTCGTAATGCCCAATTAAATCTCACAATACTTATCATAATATGTATGTGCATGGTCATGCCCTCTCTATTTGTCAATTGCCCAACTGTAATTTGTTCACCCAACATGTTGTTTATCTTATGGGAGAGACACCTCTAGTGAACTGTGGACCCCGGTCCAATTCTCTATACTGAAATACAATCTCTTGCAATCTTGTTCTCTGTTTTACGCAAACAATCATCTTCCACACTATACATCTAATCCTTTGTTACAGCAAGCCGGTGAGATTGACAACCTCGCTGTTTCGTTGGGGCAAAGTACTTGGTTTGTGTTGTGCAGGTTCCACGTTGGCGCCGGAATCCCTGGTGTTGCGCCGCACTACATCTCGCCGCCATCAACCTTCACGTGCTTCTTGACTCCTACTGGTTCGATAAACCTTGGTTTCTTACTGAGGGAAACTTGCCGCTGTGCGCATCACACCTTCTTCTTGGGGTTCCCAACGGACGCGTGTCGAACGGAAAGACAATACGTCAACCACGCACATCACCAGCTTACTGCAGCACCATTCAATATAAACACGTACCCAGACTGAGACTTCGAGTCATTAGGATCATTGTTCCAACTTGCATCGGTGTAACTGGTTACAATGAGCTCTTGGTCACCTCCATAACAAAGAAACATATCCTTTGTTCTTTTTAAGTACTTCAGGATATTCTTTGACCGCTGTCCAGTGTTCCATTCCTGGATCACTTTGATATCTGCTAGTCAAACTAACTGCATGTGCTATATCCGGTCTAGTACATAGCATGGCATACATGATAGAGCCTACTGCCAAGGCATAGGGGATCTGATTCATCCTCTCTCTTTCTTGTGTCGTAGCCTGTCCTTGAGTCTTACTCAAGACCTTACCTGGTAACATAGGTAAGAACCCTTTCTTACTTTCGTCCATTCTAAACTTCTTTAGAATCTTGTCCAGGTATGTACTCTGTGAAAGCCCTATTAGGCGTCTTGATCTATCTCTATAAATCTTGATGCCTAAAATGTACGATGCTTCACCAAGGTCTTTCATTGAAAAACTATTATTCAAATAACCTTTTACACTGCTTAATAGTTCTATATCATTCCCAATTAATTATATGTCATCTACATATAATATCAGGAATGCTACAGAGCTCCCACTCACTTTCTTGTAAATACAGGCCTCTCCATGATACTGTATAAACCCGACGTCTTTGATCACCTTATCAAAACGTCGGTTCCAACTTCTGGATGCTTGCTTCAGTCCATAAATTGAACGCTGAAGTTTGATCACCTTGTCAGCATTTTTAGGATCGACAAAACCTTTGGGTTGTACCATATACAACTCTTCCTCAATGTCTCCATTAAGGAACGCCGTTTTGACATCCATCTGCCAAATCTCATAATCTAAAAATGCAGCTATTGCTAACAAAATCCTCACAGACTTTAGCTTCGCTATAGGTGAGAAAGTCTCATCGTAGTCAACACCTTGAATTTTTCGGAAACCCTTTGCGACAACTCGAGCTTTATAGACAGTAATATTACCATCAGCATATGTTTTTCTTTTGAAGATCCATTTATTCTCGACAGCCTTGCGGCTATCAGGTAAGTCTACCAAAGTCCACGCTTTGTTATCATATATGTACGCAACTTTCATTCAATTTGAGCTTCTTCATCTGAGCATGTTAAGTGCCTCTAAAAAATTCGTCATTACGGACTGTTCTGTTTTGACAGATTCTGCCTTTTATTTCACATTGCCGCTTTTACTATGTTTGAATGAATTTCTTTGCTCCATTAACTTTCAGTAGCTTTGGGTAATGTCCAGAAGTGTTAGGAATGATTGTGTCCTCTCTGAACATGTGAATTTTTGATTATGCACTAACCCTCTAATGAGATTGTTTTGAGTTTGGTGTGGAGGAAGTTTTCAAGGATCAAGAGAGAAGGATGATATAATATGATCAAGAAGAGTGAAAAGTCTAAGCTTGGGGATGCCCCCGTGGTTCATCCCTGCATATTTCAAGAAGACTCAAGCATCTAAGCTTGGGGATGCCCAAGGCATCCCCTTCTTCATCGACAACTTATCAGGTCACCTCTAGTGAAACTATATTTTTATTCCGTCACATCTTATGTGCTTTAGTTGGAGCGTCTGTATGTTTTTTATTTTTGTTTGTGTTTGAATAAAATCGGATCCTAGCATTCCTTGTGTGGGAGAAAGACACGCTCCGCTTGTTCATATGAACACTGGTGTTCTTAGCTTTACTTTTAATGTTCATGGCGAAGGTTGAAAACCGCTTCGTTCATTGCTATTTGGTTGGAAACAGAAAATGCTTCATGTGGTAATTGGTATATTATCTTGAATAATTTGATACTTAGCAATTGTTTTGAGCTCTCAAATAGATCATGTTTAAGCTCTTGCATCATGTAGTTTGAACCTATTAGTGGAGAATTACTGTAGAGCTTGTTGAAATTTGATTTGCATGGTTGGTCTCTCTAAAGTCTAGATATTTTCTGGTAAAAGTGTTTGAACAACAAGGAAGACAGTGTAGAGTCTTATAATGCTTGCAATATGTTCTTATGTAAGTTTTGTTGAACCGGTTCATTCTTGTGTTTGCTTCAAACAACCATGCAAGCCAAATCCTTGTACTGAGAGGGAATGCTTCTCGTGCATCCAAAACCTTGAGCCAAAACCTATGCCATTTGTGTCCACCATAACTACCTACTATGTGGTATTTCTCTGCCATTCCAAAGTAAATTGCTTGCGTTCTACCTTTAAAATTTCATTCCTTGTCTTTGCAATATATAGCTCATGGGAAAGTAGCTTAAAAACTATTGTGGTAAGGAATATGTAGCTTATGTATCTTATTTCTTATAAGTTTCTTGTTGAGTGGTAACCATGTTTCTGGGGACGCCATCAACTTTTACACTTTTGTTGAATATCATGTGAGATGCTATGCATGTTCGTCTTGTCTGAATTAAGGGTGATTTGTCATGATTAAATGGTTTGAGTATGCATATTGTTAGAGAAGAACATTGAGCCGCCAACCAAAGCCATGTATCATGGTGGAAGTTTCAGCTTGGAAATTAATCCTCAAATCTCTTATGAGAATATTATCTGTTTTTGAATGCTTAAGCATTAAAGAGGAGTCCATTATCTGTTTTCTATGTTGTCCCGGTATGGATGTCCTCAAGTTGAGATTTATCAAAAACGAGAAATTAAATGCGATCTATCTCCTTGGACCTTTGTATAGGTGGCATAGAGGTACCCCTTTGTGACACTTGGTTGAAACATATGTAATGCAATGATAATCCATGGAAATCCGAGCTAATTAGGACAAGGTGCGAGCACTATTGGTATTCGATGCATGAGGCTTGCAACTTATAGGATGTTTTATGCATAACACATATGAATTATTACTACCGTTGACAAAATTGTTTCCATGTTTTCAAAATAAAATCTCTAGAACATAAGTAATCCCTGCTTCCCTCTGCGAAGGGCCTTTCTTTTACTTTATGTTGAGTCAGTTTTCCTACTTCTTTCTATCTTAGAAGCAAATACTTGTGTCAACTGTGTGCATTGATTCCTACATACTTGCTTATTTGCACTCATCATATTACTTTGTGTTGACAATTATCCATGAGATATACATGTTGAAAGTTGAAAGCAACTGCTGAAACTTATATCTTCCTTTGTGTTGCCTCAAAACCTTCTATTAAGAATTTATTGCTTTATGAGTTAACTCTTATGCAAGACTTATTGATGCTTGTCTTGAAAGTACTATTCATGAAAAGTCTTTGCTATATGATTCAGTTGTTTAGTCATTATCTTTACCATTGCTTTGAATCACTTCATTCATCTCATATGCTTTACAATAGTATTGATCGAGATTATGATAGTAGCATGTCACTTCAGAAATTATCCTTGTTATCGTTTACCTACTCGAGGGCGAGTAGGAACTAAGCTTGGGGATGCTTGATACGTCTCAAACGTACCAATAATTTCTTATGTTCCATGCTAGTTTTATGACAATACTCACATGTTTTATATACACTTTATATCATTTTTATGCATTTTACGGCACTAACCTATTAACAAGATGCCGAAGCGCCAGTTCCTGTTTTCTGCTGTTTTTGGTTTCAGAAATCCTACACAGGAAATATTCTCGGAATTGTACGAAACAAAAGCCCATGGTCTTATTTTCCACGGAGCCTTCCAGAAGTCCGAAGAGGAGACGAAGAGGGGCGTCGAGGCGGCCACACCCTACGGGGGCGCGGCCCCACCCCTGGCCGCGCCGCCTTATGGGGTGGGCCCCTCGAGCGTCCCCCGACTCTGCTCCTTCGCCTATATATTCTCTCCGTCGCAAAAACCCTATTACCGAGAGCCACGATACGAGAAAAGTTCCAGAGACGCCGTCGCCAATCCCATCTCGGGGGATTCAGGAGATCGCCTCCGGCACCCTGCCGGAGAGGGGAATTATCACCCGGAGGACTCTACATCACCATGCCCGCCTCCGGACTGATGCGTGTGTAGTTCATCCTTGGACTATGGGTCCATAGAAGTAGCTAGATGGTTGTCTTCACCTCTTGTGCTATCATGTTTAGATCTTGTGAGCTGCCTATCATGATCAAGATCATCTATTTGTAATGCTACATGTTGTGTTTGTTGGGATCCGATGAATATGGAATACTATGTCAAGTTGATTATTGATCTATCATATATGTGTTGTTTATGATCTTGCATGCTCTCCGTTGCTAGTAGAGGCTCTGGCCAAGTTGATACTTGTAACTCCAAGAGGGAGTATTTATGCTCGATAGTGGGTTCATGCCTCCTTTGAATCTGGGACAGTGACAGAAAGTTCTAAGGTTATGGATGTGCTATTGCCACTAGGGATAAAACAACAATGCTTTGTCTAAGGATATTTGTATTGTTTACATTACGCACAGTACTTAATGCAATTGTCTGTTGTTTGCAACTTAATACTGGAAGGGGTGCGGATGCTAACCCGAAGGTGGACTTTTTAGGCATAGATGCATGCTGGATAGCGGTCTATGTTCTTTGTCGTAATGCCCTAAGTAAATCTCATATTAGTCATCATGATATATATGTGCATTGCTATGCTCTCTCTATTTGTCCATTGCCCAACTGTAATTTGTTCACCCAACATGCTATTTATCTTATTGGAGAGACACCACTAGTGAACTATGGACCCCGGCCCATTCTTTTACATCTGAAATACAATCTACTGCAATCATTGTTCTCTGCTGTTCTTTGCAAACAAACATCATTCTCCACACCATACGTTTAATCCTTTGTTTACAGCAAGCCGGTGAGATTGACAACCTCACTGTTAAGTTGGGGCAAAGTATTTTGATTGTGTTGTGCAGGTTCCACGTTGGCACCTGATACGTCTCCAATGTATCTATAATTTCTGATGTTCCATGCTTGTTTTATGACAATACCTACATGTTTTGTTCATACTTTATATCGTTTTGATGCATTTTCCGGAACTAACCTATTGACGAGATGCCGAAGTGCCAGTTCCTATTTTCTGCTATTTTTGGTTTCAGAAATCCTAGTAAGGAAATATTCTCGGAATTGGACAACATCAACGCCCAACATCTTATAATTCCACGAAGCTTCCAGAACACCCGAGAGGCACCAGAGGGGAGCCCTGTGGGCCCCACACGTGTGGGCGGCGCGGCCAAGGAGCCAGGCGCGCCCCCCTGTTGTCTGGTGGCCCCAGACCCCTTCCAACTCCGACTCTTCGCCTATTTAAGCCTTCCTAACCTAAAACATCGAGACGAATAAGCCACGGTACGAGAAACCTTCCAGAGCCGCCGCCATCGCGAAGCCAAGATCTGGGGGACATGAGTCTCTGTTCTGGCACGCTGCCGGGACGGGGAAATGCCCCCGGAAGACATCTCCATCGACACCACCGCCGTCTTCATCACCGCTGTTGTCTCCCATGAGGAGGGAGTAGTTCTCCATCGAGGCTAAGGGCTGTACCGGTAGCTATGTGGTTAATCTCTCTCCTATGTACTTCAATACAATGATCTCATGAGCTGCCTTACATGATTGAGATTCATATGCTGAGCTTTGTATCACTATTAATCTATGTGCTACTCTAGTGATGTTATTAAAGTACTCTATTCCTCCTCTAGGATGTAATGGTGACAGTGTGTGCATCATGTAGTACTTGGCGTAGTTTATGCTTGTGATCTCTTGTAGATTATGAAGTTAACTATTACTATGATGGTATTGATGTGATCTATTCCTCCTTTCATAGTATGATGATGACAGTGTGCATGCTATGTTAGTACTCGGTATAATTGCGTTGGTCTATCATGCACTCTAAGGTTATTTAAATATGAACATCGAATGTTGTGGAGCTTGTTAACTCCGGCATTGACGTGCTCTTGTAGCCCTACGCAATTAGTGGTGTTCATCATCCAACAAGAGAGTGTAGAGTGGTTTATTATGTGATCAATGCTGGGAGTGTCCACTAGTGAAAGTATGATCCCTAGGCCTTGTTTCCAAATACTGCAATCATCGCGTATTTACTGTTTTACTGCATCTTTACTTCCTGCAATATTACCACCATCAACTGCACGCTAGCAAGCTATTTTCTGGCGCCGTTACTACTGCTCATATACATTCATACTACTTGTATTTCACTATCTCTTCGCCGAACTAGTGCACCTATACATCTGACAAGTGTATTAGGTGTGTTGGGGACACAAGAGACTTCTTGCATTGTGATCGTAGGGTTTCTTGAGAGGGATATCTTTGACCTCTTCCTCCCTGAGTTCGATAAACCTTGGGTGATCCACTTAAGGGAAAATTTGCTGCTGTTCTACAAACCTCTGCTCTTGGAGGCCCAACACTGTCTACAGGAAAAGAAGCGTGAGTAGACATCAAGCTATTTTCCGGCGCCGTTGCCAGGGAGGAAAGGTAAAAGGCACTCACACGCTGGTCCCAGGTAACTAAGTTATTTTCTGTCACCGTTGTAAGTGCTCGAAGCTATTTCCTTTAGATCCTGCAATTGCATCTTTTTGTTTCTTGTTTTTATTTCACTAGTTAGGCATAATGGAAAGCAACTATGAGCTTTTTAATCTATTTCCTGAGTTAAGGCATGGATTGTTTGCCGCGAAAATTAAAAAACCCATGGAACCTTATTTGCATGCTAGTAGCAATGATATTAGTATGAACGCTTTGAACACCATTGTTGTTAATACTATGGAAAATTCTAAGCTTGGGGAAGCTGGTTTTGCTGAGCATGATATTTTTAGTCCCCAAAAGCATTGAGGAGAAAATTTTCTTTGATGATACTTTGCCTCCTATTTATGATGATTATAATGATAGTGGTCTTTTGGTGCCGCCTACTATGGAGGATAAATCTAATTATGATTACAATATGCCTCCTATATCTGATGATGAGAATAATAATAATAGCTACCTTGTTGAATTTGCTCCCACTACAATTAATAAGAATGACTATGCTTATGTTGGGAGTAGTAATTATTTTATGCATGAGACTCATGATAAGAGTGCTTTATGTGATAGTTATATTGTTGAGTTTGCTCATGATACTACTGAAAGTTATTATGAGAGAGGGAAACATGGTTATATGCATCTTAATAATATTAAGTTTCCCCTCTTTATGTTGAGAATTTTGAAGTTACACTTGTTTTGTCTTCCTATGCTATTCACTTTGTTCTTCATGAACTTGTTTATTTACAAGATTCCTTTTCATAGGAAGTGGGTTAGGCTTAAATGTGTTTTGAATTTGCCTCTTGATGCTCTCTTTTACTTCAACTCTTATTTCTTGGGAGTGCATCATTAAAATTGCTGAACCCATCTTAATGGCTATAAAGAAAGCACTTCTTGGGAGATAACCCATGTGTTTATTTTACTACAGCAACTTTGTTTTATTTTTGAGTCTTGGAAGTTGTTACTACTGTAGCAACCTCTCCTTATCTTTTTTTTATTGCATTGTTGTGCCAAGTAAAGTCTTTGATAGTAAGGTT
The DNA here is from genome assembly GCF_019359855.2 of Lolium perenne. Taxonomy (NCBI): domain Eukaryota; kingdom Viridiplantae; phylum Streptophyta; class Magnoliopsida; order Poales; family Poaceae; genus Lolium; species Lolium perenne. The sequence continues at coordinate 263,736,573 of NC_067247.2, forward strand.
GATACTAGATTTGGATTACTACGCAGAAACAGATTTCTGTCTGTCACGAATTTGGGCAGTGTTCTCTGTAGGTAACTCAGAAAAATCTGCCAATTTACGTGCGTGATCCTCAGATATGTACGCAACTTTCATTCAATTTGAGAATTTTCATCTGAGCAAGTCCAGTGCCTCTAAAAAATTCGTCTTTACGGACTGTTCTATTTTGACAGATTCTGCCTTTTATTTCGCATTGCCTCTTTTGCTGTGTTGGATGGATTTCTTTGTTCCATTAACTTTCAGAAGCTTTGTGCAATGTCCAGAAGTGTTAAGAATCATTGTGTCACCTCTGAACATGTGAATTTTTGATTATGCACAAACCCTCTAATGAGTTTGTTTTGAGTTTGGTGTGGAGGAAGTTTTCAAGGATCAAGAGAGGAGGATGATACAATATGATCAAGGAGAGTGAAAGCTCTAAGCTTGGGGATGCCCCCGTGGTTCATCCCTGCATATTTCAAGAAGACTCAAGCATCTAAGCTTGGGGATGCCCAAGGCACCCCTTCTTCATCGACAAAATTATCAGGTTCCTCTAGTGAAATTATATTTTTATTCCGTCACATCTTATGTGCTTTACTTGGAGCGTGTGTGTGCTTTTATTTTAGTTTTGTTATTTTCATTCTCTGAATAAATGCTTGTGTGGGAGAGAGACACGCTCCGCTGGTTCATATGAACACATGTGTTCTTAGCTTTTAATGTTCATGGCGAAGGTTGAAACTGCTTCGTTAATTGTTATATGGTTGGAAACATAAAATGCTACATGTGGTAATTGGTATGATGTCTTGAATAACTTGATACTTGGCAATTGTTTTTCTCATATAGATCATGTTTAAGCTCTTGCATCATATGCTTTGCACCTATTAATGAAGAAATACATAGAGCTTGCTAAAATTTGGTTTGCATGATTGGTCTCTCTAGAGTCTAGATATTTTCTGGTAAGGTGTTTGAGCAACAAGGAAGACAGTGTAGAGTCTTGTAATGTTTGCAATATGTTCTTATGTGAGTTTTGATGTACCGGTTCATACTTGTGTTTGCTTCAAACAACCTTGCTAGCCTAAGCCTTGTATTCAGAGGGATTACTTCTCATGCATCCAAATCCTTGAGCCAAAGACTATGCCATTTGTGTCCACCATACCTACCTACTACATGGTATTTCTCTGCAATTCCAAAGTAAATTTCTTGAGTGCTACCTTTAAAATTCCATTCTTTGTCTTTGCAATATATAGCTCATGGGAAAAATAGCCTAAAAACTATTGTGGTATTGAATATGTACTTATGTATCTTATTTCTTATTAAGTTGCTTGTTGTGCGATAACCATGTTCCTGGGGACGCCATCAACTATCCTTTGTTGAATATCATGTGAGTTGCTATGCATGTTCGTCTTGTCTGAAGTAAGGGTGATTTATCATGAGTTGAATGGTTTGAGTATGCATATTGTTAGAGAAGAACATTGGGCCGCTAACTAAAGCCATGAACCATGGTGGAAGTTTCAGTTTTGGACAACAATCCTCAGTCTCTTATGAGAATATTATCTGTTGTTGAATGCTTATGCATTAAAGAGGTGTCCATTATCTGTTGTCTATGTTGTCCCGGTATGGATGTCTAAGTTGAGAATAATCAAAAGCGAGAAATCCAATGCGAGCTTTCTCCTTAGACCTTTGTACAGGCAGCATAGAGGTACCCCTTTGTGATACTTGGTTAAAACATATGTTATGCGATGATAATCCATGTAAATTCGAGCTAATTAGGACAAGGTGCGGGCACTATTGGTAATCTATGCATGAGGCTTGCAACTTGTAGGATATCTTATACATAACACATATGCTTTATCACTACCGTTGACAAAATTGTTTCTTGTTTTCAAAATAAAAAGCTCTAGCACAAATATAGCAATCCATGCTTCCCTCTTCGAAGGGCCTTTCTTTTACTTTTATGTTGAGTCAGTTTACCTATTCTTCCATCTTAGAAGCAAACACTTGTGTTAACTGTGCATTGATTCCTACATACTTGCATATTTGCATTCATCATATTACTTTATGTTGACAACTATCCATGAGATATACATGTTACAAGTTGAAAGCAACCGCTGAAACTTAAATCTTCCTTTGTGTTGCTTCAATGCCTTTACCTTGAATCTATTGCTTTATGAGTTAACTCTTATGCAAGACTTATTGATGCTTGTTGATACGTCTCCAACGTATCGATAATTTCTTATGTTCCATGCCACATTATTGATGTTATCTACATGTTTTATGCACACTTTATGTCATATTCGTGCATTTTCTGGAACTAACCTATTAACAAGATGCCGAAGTGCCAGTTCCTGTTTTCTGCTGTTTTTGGTTTCAGAAATCCTAGTAACGAAATATTCTCGGAATCGGACGAAATCAACGCCCAAGTTCCTATTTTCACCGGAAGCATCCAGAACACCCGGGAAGGACCAGAGGGGGGGCACTGGGCCCCCAGACCCTAGGCCGGTGCGGCCCAGGCCCTGGCCGCGCCGCCCTATGGTGTCGTCACCCCTTCAGCCCTCCTGCGCCGCCTTTTCGCCTATATAAAGCCTCCGTCGCGAAAACCCTGATACGTTCGACGAAAACCACAAAAACCTTCCAGAGCCGCCGCCATCGCGAGGCCAAGATCTGGGGGACAGGAGTCTCTGTTCCAGCACGCTGCCGGAGCGGGGAAGTGCCCCCGGAAGGCTTCTCCATCGACACCGCTGCCATCTCCACCGCCATCTTCATCACCGCTGCTGCTCCCATGAGGAGGGAGTAGTTCTCCATCGAGGCTCGGGGCTGTACCGGTAGCTATGTGGTTCATCTCTCTCCTATGTGCTTCAATACAATAATCTCATGAGCTGCCTTACATGATTGAGATTCATATGATGATGCTTGTAATCTAGATGTCATTATGCTAGTCAAGTGAATTTTACTTATGTGATCTCCGGAGACTCCTTGTCCCACGTGTGTAAAGGTGACAGTGTGTGCACCGTGTGGGTCTCTAAGGCTATATTTCACAGAATACTTATTCACTGTTGAATGGCATAGTGAGGTGCTTATTTATATCTCTTTATGATTGCAATGTGTTTGTATCACAATTTATCTATGTGCTACTCTAGCAATGTTATTAAAGTAGTTCTATTCCTCCTGCACGATGTAATGGTGACAGTGTGTGCATCCGTGTTAGTACTTGGTTTATGCTATGATCATGATCTCTTGTAGATTGCGAAGTTAACTATTGCTATGATAGTATTGATGTGATCTATTCCTCCTACATATGCATGAAGGTGACAGTGTGCATGCTATGTTAGTACTTGGTTTAGTCTTTTGATCTATCTTACACTATAAGGTTACTTAAACATGAACATTATTGTGGAGCTTGTTAACTCCGGCATTGAGGGTTCGTGTAATCCTACACAATGTGTTCATCATCCAACAAGAGTGTAGAGTATGCATTTATCTATTCTGTTATGTGATCAATGTTGAGAGTGTCCACTAGTGAAAGTCTAATCCCTAGGCCTTGTTCCTAAATACTGCTATCGCTGCTTGTTTACTGTTTTACTATGTTACTACTGCTGCAATACTACCACCATCAACTACACGCCATGACAAGCTATTTTAAGCACCGTTGCTACTTTGCTCATATATATTCATACCACCTGTATTTCACTATCTCTTCGCCGAACTAGTGCACCTATTAGGTGTGTTGGGGACACAAGAGACTTCTTGCTTTGTGGTTGCAGGGTTGCATGAGAGGGATATCTTTGACCTCTTCCTCCCTGAGTTCGATAAACCTTGGGTGATCCACTTAAGGGAAAACTTGCTGCTGTTCTACAAACCTCTGCTCTTGGAGGCCCAACACTGTCTACAGGAAAAGGAGGGGGAACGTAGACATCAAGCTATTTTCTGGCACCGTTGCCGGGGAGGAAAGGTAAAAGGTACTCACACTCCGGATCTCGGCTACTAAGCTATTTTCCGGCGCCTTGTAAGTACTCGAAGCTATTTCCTTTAGATCCTGCAATTGCATCTTTTTGTTTCTTGTTTACACTAGTTTGGCATAATGGACAAGAATGATCTTCTTATTCTATTTCCTGATTTAAAACATGGATTGTTTGATGCGAAAATTAAAAAACCTATGGAATCTTATTTGCATGCTGGTAGTAATATTAGTATGAACGCTTTGAACACCATTGTTGATAATAATATAGAAAGTTCTAAGCTTGGGGAAGCTGGTTTTCATGATCTTTTTAGTCCCCCAAGCATTGAGGAGAAAATTTTCTTTGATGATACTTTGCCTCCCATATATGATGATTATAATGATAGTGGTCTTTTGGTACCACCTACTATGGAGAGTAAATTTTGTTGTGATTATACTATGCCTCCTACACTTGATGAGAATAATAATGATAGCTACTTTGTTGCATTTGCTCCCACTACAACTAATAAAATTGATTATGCTTATGTGGAGAGTAATAATTTTATGCATGAGACTCATGATAAGAATGCTTTATGTGATGGTTATATTGTTGAGTTTGCTCATGTTGCTACTGAAAGTTATTATGAGAGAGGAAAATATGGTTGTAGAAATTTTCATGTTACTAAAATGACTCTCTATGTGCTTAAATTTTTGAAGCTATACTTGTTTTATCTTTCTATGCTTGTTGCATTATGCTTCTTGAACTTGTTTATTTACAAGATTCCTTTTCATAGGAAGCATGTTAGGCTTAAATATGTTTTGAATTTGCCTCTTGATGCTCTCTTTTGCTCCAAATACTATTTCTTGCGAGTGCATCATTAAAACTGCCGAGCCCATCTTAATGGCTATAAAGAAAAGAACTTCTTGGGAGATAACCCATGTGTTATTTTGCTACAGTACTTTGTTTTATATTTGTGTCTTGGAAGTTGTTTAATACTGTAGCAACCTCTCCTTATCTTAGTTTTGTGTTTGGTTGTGCCAAGTGAAGCCTCTAATCGAAGGTTGATACTAGATTTGGATTTCTGCGCAGAAACAGATTTCTATCTGTCACGAATCTGGGCTGTTTTCGCCTGTAGAAAAATCAGAAAAATATGCCAATTTACGTGCGTGTTCCTCAGATATGTACGCAACTTTCATTAGTTTTGAGTTTTCTGATTTGAGCAACGGAAGTATTTATTAAAAATTCGTCTTTACGGACTGTTCTGTTTTGACAGATTCTGCCTTTTATTTCGCATTGCCTCTTTTGCTATGTGGGATGGATTTCTTTGTTCCATTAAACTCCAGTAGCTTTGGGCAATGTCCAGAAGTGTTAAGAATGATTGTGTCACCTCTGAACATGTGAGTTTTTGATTATGTACTAACCCCTCTAATGAAGTTTATGAGAAGTTTGGTGTGAAGGAAGTTTTCAAGGGTCAAGAGAGGAGGATGATATACTATGATCAAGAAGAGTGAAAGCTCTAAGCTTGGGGATGCCCCGGTGGTTCACCCCTGCATATATCAAGAAGACTCAAGCGTCTAAGCTTGGGGATGCCCAAGGCATCCCCTTCTTCATCGACAAATTATCAGGTTCCTTCTCTTGAAACTATATTTTTATTCGGTCACATCTTATGTGCTTTACTTGGAGCGTCTGTATGCTTTTATTTTTGTTTGTGTTTGAATAAATTGGATTACATCATGCTTGTATGGGAGAGAGACACGCTCCGCTGTTGCATATGAACACATGTGTTCTTAGCTTTTAGTATTCTTGGCGAAGTTTCTTCTTCGTTAAATTGTTATATGGTTGGAATTGGAAAATGATACATGTAGTAATTGCTATAAATGTCTTGGGTAATGTGATACTTGGCAATTGTTGTGCTCATGTTTAAGCTCTTGCATCATATGCTTTGCACCCATTAATGAAGAAATACATAGAGCATGCTAAAATTTGGTTTGCATATTTGGTTTCTCTAAGGTCTAGATAATTTCTAGTGTTGAGTTTGAACAACAAGGAAGACGGTGTAGAGTCTTATAATATTTTCAATATGTCTTTTATGTGAGTTTTGCTGCACCGATTCATCCTTGTGTTTGTTTCAAATAAGCCTTGCTAGCCTAAACCTTGTATCGAGAGGGAATACTTCTCATGCATCCAAAATACTTGAGCCAACCACTATGCCATTTGTGTCCACCATACCTACCTACTACATGGTATTTTCCGCCATTCCAAAGTAAATTGCTTGAGTGCTACCTTTAAAATTCCATCATTCACCTTTGCAATATATAGCTCATGGGACAAATAGCTTAAAAACAATTGTGGTATTGAATATGTAATTATGCACTTTATCTCTTATTAAGTTGCTTGTTGTGCGATAACCATGTTTACTGGGGACGCCATCAACTATTCATTGTTGAATTTCATGTGAGTTGCTATGCATGTTCGTCTTGTCTGAAGTAAGAGCGATCTACCACCCTATGGTTAAGCATGCATATTGTTAGAGAAGAACATTGGGCCGCTAACTAAAGCCATGATCCATGGTGGAAGTTTCAGTTTTGGACATATATCCTCAATCTCAAATGAGAAAATTATTAATTGTTGTTACATGCTTATGCATAAAAGAGGAGTCCATTATCTGTTGTCTATGTTGTCCCGGTATGGATGTCTAAGTTGAAGAATAATCAATAGCGAGAAATCCAATGCGAGCTTTCTCCTTAGACCTTTGTACAGGCGGCATAGAGGTACCCCTTTGTGACACTTGGTTAAAACATGTGCATTGTGATGATCCGATAGTCCAAACTAATTAGGACAAGGTGCGGGCACTATTAGTACACTATGCATGAGGCTTGCAACTTGTAAGATATAATTTACATGATACATATGCTTTATTACTACCGTTGACAAAATTGTTTCATGTTTTCAAAATCAAAGTTCTAGCACAAATATAACAATCGATGCTTTTCCTCTATGGAGGACAATTCTTTTACTTTCAATGTTGAGTCAGTTCACCTATTTCTTTCCACCTCAAGAAGCAAACACTTGTGTGAACTGTGCATTGATTCCTACATACTTGCTTATTGCACTTATTATATTACTCTATGTTGATAATATCCATGAGATATACATGTTACAAGTTGAAAGCAACCGCTGAAACTTAATCTTCTTTTGTGTTGCTTCAATGCCTTTACTTTGAATTATTGCTTTATGAGTTAACTCTTATGCAAGACTTATTGATGCTTGTCTTGAAGTGCTATTCATGAAAAGTCTTTGCTTTATGATTCACTTGTTTACTCATGTCATATACATTGTTTTGATCGCTGCATTCACTACATATGCTTTACAAATAGTATGATCAAGATTATGATGGCATGTCACTCCAGAAATTATCTTTGTTATCGTTTTACCTGCTCGGGACGAGCAGAACTAAGCTTGGGGATGCTGATACGTCTCCAACGTATCGATAATTTCTTATGTTCCATGCCACATTATTGATGTGATCTACATGTTTTATGCACACTTTATGTCATATTCGTGCATTTTCTGGAACTAACCTATTAACAAGATGCCGAAGTGCCAGTTCCTGTTTTCTGCTGTTTTTGGTTTCAGAAATCCTAGTAACGAAATATTCTCGGAATCGGACGAAATCAACGCCCAAGTTCCTATTTTCACCGGAAGCATCCAGAACACCCGGAAGGACCAGAGGGGGGCACCTGGGCCCCCGGACCCTAGGCCGGCGCGCCCAGGCCCTGGCCGCGCCGCCCTATGGTGTCGTCACCCCTTCGACCCTCTGCGCCGCCTTTTCGCCTATATAAAGCCTCCGTCGCGAAACCCACGATACGTTCGACGAAACCACAAAAACCTTCCGCAGCCGCCGCCATCGCGAGGCCAAGATCTCGGGGGACAGAGTCTCTGTTCCGCACGCTGCCGGAGCGGGGAAGTGCCCCCGGAAGGCTTCTCCATCGACACCGCTGCCATCTCCACCGCCATCTTCATCACCGCTGCTGCTCCCATGAGGAGGGAGTAGTTCTCCATCGAGGCTCGGGGCTGTACCGGTAGCTATGTGGTTCATCTCTCTCCTATGTGCTTCAATACAATAATCTCATGAGCTGCCTTACATGATTGAGATTCATATGATGATGCTTGTAATCTAGATGTCATTATGCTAGTCAAGTGAATTTTACTTATGTGATCTCCGGAGACTCCTTGTCCCACGTGTGTAAAGGTGACAGTGTGTGCACCGTGTGGGTCTCTAAGGCTATATTTCACAGAATACTTATTCACTGTTGAATGGCATAGTGAGGTGCTTATTTATATCTCTTTATGATTGCAATGTGTTTGTATCACAATTTATCTATGTGCTACTCTAGCAATGTTATTAAAGTAGTTCTATTCCTCCTGCACGATGTAATGGTGACAGTGTGTGCATCCGTGTTAGTACTTGGTTTATGCTATGATCATGATCTCTTGTAGATTGCGAAGTTAACTATTGCTATGATAGTATTGATGTGATCTATTCCTCCTACATATGCATGAAGGTGACAGTGTGCATGCTATGTTAGTACTTGGTTTAGTCTTTTGATCTATCTTACACTATAAGGTTACTTAAACATGAACATTATTGTGGAGCTTGTTAACTCCGGCATTGAGGGTTCGTGTAATCCTACGCAATGTGTTCATCATCCAACAAGAGTGTAGAGTATGCATTTATCTATTCTGTTATGTGATCAATGTTGAGAGTGTCCACTAGTGAAAGTCTAATCCCTAGGCCTTGTTCCTAAATACTGCTATCGCTGCTTGTTTACTGTTTTACTGTGTTACTACTGCTGCAATACTACCACCATCAACTACACGCCAGCAAGCTATTTTCTGGCACCGTTGCTACTGCTCATATATATTCATACCAACTGTATTTCACTATCTCTTCGCCGAACTAGTGCACCTATTAGGTGTGTTGGGGACACAAGAGACTTCTTGCTTTGTGGTTGCAGGGTTGCATGAGAGGGATATCTTTGACCTCTTCCTCCCTGAGTTCGATAAACCTTGGGTGATCCACTTAAGGGAAAACTTGCTGCTATTCTACAAACCTCTGCTCTTGGAGGCCCAACACTGTCTACAGGAAAAGGAGGGGGAACGTAGACATCACTTGTCTTGAAAGTACTATTCATGAAAAGTCTTTGCTATATGATTCAGTTGTTTAGTCATTGTCTTTACCATTGCTTTGAATCGCTGCATTTATCTCATATGCTTTACAATAGTATGATCAAGATTATGTTGGTAGCATGTCACTTCAGAAATTATCTTTGTTATCGTTTACCTACTCGAGGATGAGTAGGAACTAAGCTTGGGGATGCTGATACGTCTCCAACGTATCTATAATTTCTGATGTTCCATGCTTGTTTTATAACAATACCTACATGTTTTGTTCATCCTTTATATCGTTTTGATGCATTTTCCGGAACTAACCTATTTGCGAGATGCCGAAGTGCCAGTTCCTGTTTTCTGCTGTTTTTGGTTTCAGAAATCCTAGTAAGGAAATATTCTCGGAATTGGACGAAATCAACGCCCAGCATCTTATAATTCCACGAAGCTTCCAGAACACCCGAGAGGCACCAGAGGGGAGCCCTGTGGGCCCCACACGTGTGGGCGGCGCGGCCAAGGAGCCAGGCGCGCCCCCCTGTTGTCTGGTGGCCCCAGACCCCTTCCGACTCCGACTCTTCGCCTATTTAAGCCTTCCTGACCTAAAACATCGAGACGAATAAGCCACGGTACGAGAAACCTTCCAGAGCCACCGCCATCGCGAAGCCAAGATCTGGGGGACATGAGTCTCTGTTCCGGCACGCTGCCGGGACGGGGAAGTGCCCCCGGAAGGCATCTCCATCGACACCACCGCCATCTTCATCATCGCTGCTGTCTCCCATGAGGAGGGAGTAGTTCTCCATCGAGGCTAAGGGCTGTACCGGTAGCTATGTGGTTAATCTCTCTCCTATGTACTTTAATACAATGATCTCATGAGCTGCCTTACATGATTGAGATTCATATGATGAGCTTTGTATCACTATTAATCTATGTGCTACTCTAGTGATGTTATTAAAGTACTCTATTCCTCCTCCATGATGTAATGGTGACAGTGTGTGCATCATGTAGTACTTGGCGTACTTTATGATTGTGATCTCTTGTAGATTATGAAGTTAACTATTACTATGATGGTATTGATGTGTGATCTATTCCTCCTTTCATAGTATGATGGTGACAGTGTGCATGCTATGTTAGTACTCGGTATAATTGCGTTGGTCTATCATGCACTCTAAGGTTATTTAAATATGAACATCGAATGTTGTGGAGCTTGTTAACTCCGGCATTGAGGTGCTCTTGTAGCCCTACGCAATTAGTGGTGTTCATCATCCAACAAGAGAGTGTAGAGTGGTTTTATTATGTGATCAATGTTGGGAGTGTCCACTAGTGAAAGTATGATCCCTAGGCCTTGTTTCCAAATACTACAATCATCGCTTATTTACTGTTTTACTGCATCTTTACTTCCTGCAATATTACCACCATCAACTGCACGCCAGCAAGCTATTTTCTGGCGCCGTTACTACTGCTCATATACATTCATACTACTTGTATTTCACTATCTCTTCGCCGAACTAGTGCACCTATACATCTGACAAGTGTATTAGGTGTGTTGGGGACACAAGAGACTTCTTGCATTGTGATCGCAGGGTTGCTTGAGAGGGATATCTTTGACCTCTTCCTCCCTGAGTTTGATAAACCTTGGGTGATACACTTAAGGGAAAACTTGCTGCTGTTCTACAAACCTCTGCTCTTGGAGGCCCAACACTGTCTACAGGAAAAGAAGCGTGAGTAGACATCAGCGCCGGAATCCCTAGTGTTGCGCCGCACTACACTCCTTCACCAACAACCTTCACGTGGCCTTCATCTCCTACCGGTTCGATAACCTTGGTTTCTTACTGAGGAAAAACTTACTGTTGTACGCATCACACCTTCCTCTTGGGGTTCCCAACGGACGTGTGCTTCAGCGTTATCAGTAAACTGACTCAACATAAAGTAAAAGAAAGGCCCTTCGTAGAGGGAAGCAGGGATTAAATCATGTGCTAGAGCTTTTCAAGTTTTGAAATCATAAATAGAGCATAAAAATAAAGTTTTGAGAGGTGTTTGTTGTTGTCAACGAATGGTAGTGGTCACTCTAACCCCCTTGTCAAACAGACTTTTAATGAGCGGCTCCCATGAAGGACGTTATCTCTACCAGCAAGGTAGATCATCCCTCTTCTCTTTTATTTACACATGTATTTTAGTTTTATTTATAGATGACACTCCTCCCAACCTTTTGCTTTCACAATCCATGGCTAACCGAATCCTCGGGTGCCTTCCAACATTTAACATACCATGGAGGAGTGTCTATTGCAAAATTAAGTCGCTTACTGATAAATCAGGGCAAAACATGCGAAGAGAATTATTAATGAAAGTTAATTAATTGGGGCTGGGCACCCCGTTGCCAGCTCTTTTTGCAAAATTATTGGATGAGCGGATGTATATGCCACTAGTCCATTGGTGAAAGTATGCCCAACAAGATTGAAAGATAAAACACAACATACTTCCTCATGAGCTATAAAACATTGACACAAATCAGGAGTAATAAAGTTTTGAATTGTTAAAAGGTAGCACATGAAGTATTTACTTGGAATGGTAGAAAAATACCACATAGTAGGTAGTTATGATGGACACAAATGGCATAGGTTTTGGCTCAAGGTTTTGGATGCACGAGAAGCATTACCTCTCAGTACAAGGCTTTGGCTAGCAAGGTTGTTTGAAGCAAACACAAGTATAAACCGGTACAACAAGACTTACATAAAAACATATTGCAAGCATTATAAGACTCTACACTGTCTTCCTTGTTACTCAAACACTTTTACCAATCATGCAAACCAAATTTCAGCCAGCTCTACGGTAGTTCTCCACTAATAGGCTTAAACTACATGATGCAAGAGCTTAAACATGATCTACTTGAGAGCTCAAAATAATTTCCAAGCATCAAATTATGCAAGACAATATACCAACTACCACATGAAGCATTTTCTGTTTCCAACCAAATAACAATCAATGTTGAGGCTTTCAGCTTTCGCCATGAATATTAAAGTAAAACGAAGAACACGAGTGTTCAAATGAAAAAGCGGAGCGTGTCTCTCTCCCACACAAGCATGCTAGGATCTGATTTATTCAGAAAACTAAGATAACAAAACGAAAATAAAAGCACACGGACGCTCCAAGTAAAGCACATAAGATGTGACGAAATTAAAATATAGTTTCACTAGAGGTGACCTGATAAGTTGTTGATGAAGAAGGGGATGCCTTGGGCATCCCCAAGCTTAGACGCTTGAGTCTTCTTGGAATATATGGGGATGACCCACGGGGGCATCCCCAAGCTTAGGCTTTTCACTCTTCTTGATAATATTGTATCATCCTCCTCTCTTGATCCTTGAAAACTTCCTTCACACCAAACTCAAAGAAATCTCATTAGAGGATTAGTGCATAGTCAAACATTCACATGTTCAGCAAGGACACAATCATTCCCAACACTTATGGACATTACGCAGGGTTATTGAATTTTAATGGAGCAAAGAAATCCACTCAAACACAGTAAAAGAGGCAATTTAAAATAAAAGGCAAAATCTGTCAAAAACAGAACAGTCCGTAAAGACGAATTTTTTCGAGTCACTTAACATGCTCAGATGGAAAAGATCCAGTTGAATGAAAGTTGCGTACATATCTGAGGATTACTCATGAATTTTTTCAGGATTTTTAGATTTTTCTATAGAGAGAAAAACTCAAAACCGTGACAGCTAAAAATTTGTTTGTGCGCAGAAATCCAAATCTAGTATCAACTTTCTATCAAAGACTTTACTTGGCACAAAAATGCAAGAAAATAAAGATACAAAGATATTGCTACAGTAGTAGGTAGTACCTTGACTCAAAAATAAAACAATAATTGCAGAAATAAAATGGGTTGTCTCCCAAGAGCGCTTTTCTTTAAAGCCTTTTAGCTAGGCATGATAATTTTCATGATGCTCTTATAAAGATGAGAGTTGAATATAAGAGAGCATCAAAAAGCAAATACCAAACACATTTAAGTCTAACCCACTTTCTATGCAAACGAATCTTGTAAGAAAACAAATTATTGAAGCATGAAGCTATTATCATAGAAAGACAAAGCAAGTGCAACTTCAAAATTTTCAACAAAAAGAGAGGTGACTTAATATTATTGAGATATATAAAACCATGTCTCCCTCTCTCATAATAATTTTCATTGGTATCATTGATAAACTCAACAATATAGCTATCGCATAAAGCATTCTTATCATGATCCACATGCATAAAAGTATCATTACTCTCCACACAAGCATAATCAATTTTATTAGTAATAGTGGGAGTAAAACTATCACATCCATCATTATAATCATCATAAATTGGAGGCATAGAATAATCATAATGAATTTTATCCTCAATAGTAGATGGACTGAAAATATCACAATCACCATAACGAACTTGAATATGATAGACAAGATGTATATTAGAGAGATGGTTTTGGGTAATCCCTCCATAACTATGACAAGTTTCATGAGGATGACTGTAATTATAACCTATGTCATAGTATTCTTTATAATAATTGTCAAAGATTGGAGGCATAGTGTCATCATAAGAAATAGAATAGTTATCTTCCAAAGTGTGCTCATCTGTAAACATACCATCATGGTTACTAGAAGGAGATGTTTCAAACATGTAATCATCAGTAGCAAAAGGATTTTCAAACACCTCATCTCCAAGCTTAGAGCTTTCTATATCATCATGGGAAGAAACATGGATAGTACTAATACTATGGCAATTATTAACATCATCATTTTCATAATTAGTGTCCCAGAGATCTTCAATATCAAAAGAAGTGTGCTTTTCCCAATCATGATCACTAATATAAATAACAGGCATAGGTTCATCATCAAGTTCAGAATCATCGAATTCAGAATTATAAGTATCAATTGTAATAGGAGCAACAAGTTTGGGAGAAGATACCGTTTCCTCTCTCCTTTTACTCCTCTTCTTCTTCTTCTTCTTCATTCCCTTCTTCTTCTTCTTCTTCTTTTCCTCTTTAGGAGGGAGAGGCTTGAAAGGAAGCTTCTCCACATAACCTGGTTTATTATTAGAAACAATAGAAGAAACTTGGGAGGATACCTCTCTTTCATTAATAAGAACAAAACACATATTAGTCCTGTCATATTTTGGTAAAGTCCCATCCTTTATAACACTTTGTATGTAGGTGTTGGCATGGCAATTATTAACACAATAGAGATAACATCCATGCAACACACTATTCATATCAAGATCACTCATATCTAACAAAGAAATTTTTCTTGATAACTCTTCACACACCAAAAATAAAGTAAGTTCATCATGCTGATTAGGAGTGATCATGTTATCACAATATAGACTTGAAGTATTCATTAAATTTGAAATACTATCATCATGACCAGAACATTGAAAATTAAAATGACCCACTTCATAGCAAAGTTCACAAATAAAAGGATGGAGGTCACAAACTTTTTCACCAAGATCTTTTAGAGCCTTGTACCACATTCTAGTTTTTTCATTCCTATGATGGATACAATATTCATCTTCGATTTAATTAATTCCACAAGGTCTATGCATTCCACAAAAATTAACATGCTTATAAGAAATAGTATTTTCAGAAGTTTGAGCATGTTTATTGCAATCATTAACAACAATTTCATTTTCCATGCAAGTGTCTTTGAAAGGTTCATGATACACGTCCCAATTTTCTTTAGGAACATTAATATGAGAAGCAAAGGTTCTACAACAATCAACAATAATTTGAGAATCAAGACCATAATTATCACTAAGCTTTTGAAAACCAGCAGTTTCAATGAAAGACTTAATGCATTCATATTCATAGTTTATACCTGATTCTTTACCTTTGTCATTCTCCCAATCTTCAGTATTGTTTTGAATTCTTTCAAGAAGATCCCATCTAGCTTCAACCTTCTTACTTGTGAAAGAACCATGTGAACATGCATCTACATAATCCTTATAATGACTTGAAAGCCTTGCATAAAAATTAGTAACAATTATTTCCTCAGAAAGCTCATGGTTAGGACATTTGAGTATTAATGTTTTTAGTCTTCCCCAAGCTTCAGCAATGCTTTCTCCATCATGAGGGTAAAAATTATAAATGCGATTCCTATCTGGATGCACTTCATGAAGAGGATAAAATTTAGAGTAAAAGAGAGATTCGAGCTGTTTCCAATTCGATGGTTGTTCATCCAGCAGCCTATACCATTCCTTTGCTTTGTCCTTAAGTGACAATGGAAATAGTTTCCTCATAACATTTTCTCTTGATAAACCTGCAATCTCAAATAACTCACAAAGTTCTATAAGTTTAGACAAGTGAACACTTGGATGGACTGATCCATCCCCTACATACTGATCATTCATAACCCTTTCAACAATTTTCATAGGTATTTTAAAAGGAATACTTTCAACAGGTGGATTTGGAATATCACAAGCATCATTCGAATTACCACATATTGGAGACAAAGCATTATCAAGGCAAAATACTTCATCCAAAGCTGAGGAGCAAAAAAGATTATTTTTATATAAACTAGCTTCCCCAAGCTTGGGTTTTTCCATAGCATTAAAAATAATGGTGTCCAAAAAATTTATACTAATAACATTACTACCACTATTATGCAGACAAACTTCCATAGGTTTTTTAATTTTCTCTTCAAAAGCATCATGTCCTAATTCAATATAAATTTCATAAGGATCTCTAATTTTGTTGTTGTTTTCCATTAAGCCTAACTAGTGAAATAAAAACAAGAAACAAAAATATATAATTGCAGAATCTAAAGGAAATAGCTTCGAGCACTCACACACCGGCAACAGTGCTAGGAAATAGCTTAGTAGTCGGAGGATGTGAATACCTTTTACCTTACCTCCTCGGCAACGGCGCCAGAAAATAGCTTGATGTCTACGCACGCTTCTATTCCTGTAGACAGTGTTGGGCCTCCAAGAGCAGAGCTTTGTAGAACAGCAGCAAGTTTCCCTTAAGTGAATCACCCAAGGTTTATCGAACTCAGGGAGGTAGAGGTCAAAGATATCCCTCTCAAGCAACCCTGCAATTAAGATACAAGAAGTCTCTTGTGTCCCCAACACACCTAATACACTTGTCAGATGTATAGGTGCACTAGTTCGGCGAAGAGATAGTGAAATACAAGTAATATGGATGATTATAAGTAGTAATTGCAATCTGAAATAAAAATGGCAGCAAGCGAACATGTAGCAGAACTTGTTGGAAACGGTGTTTCAATGCTTAGAAACAAGGCCTAGGGATCATAGTTTCACTAGTGGATAGTCTCAACAATGATCACATAATTGAATAAATAAATGCTACTCTCAAACACTCTCTTGCTGGATAACAAACGCCATTCATTGTGTAGGGCTGCAAAAGCGCACCTCAAGCCGGAGTAAATAAGCTCCACAACTGTAGGGATTCATAGCATAGAAAACAAAAAAATTCCTACCGCGAGAACGCAATCCAAGCCAAGATACAATCTAGAAGACGGTAGCAATGAGGGGATGAACGAGACTAACCCTTGAAGATTTCCAAAGCCTACGAGATTAGATCTCGTTGTTGTAGAAGATGATCACTTGCCGCTTTCAAAAGCGCGTAGAAGATCTTGACGGTGCCACAATTGGGCAGCACCTCCGTACTCGGTCACACGTTCGGTGTTGATGAAGATGACGTCCTTCTCCCTGTTCCAGCGGGCAGCGGAAGTAGTAGATCCTCCTTGAATCCCGGTAGCACGACGGCGTGGTGGCGGTGTCGATGGAGATCTCCGGTGGAGCTTCGCTAAGCGTTTGCGGGAGAGGTGTAGGAGGAGGGGTGGCTAGGGTTTGGGGAGAGGGTTGGCCGGCCACTATGGGGTGCGGCCAAGGCTATGGCTTGAGGTGGTCGGCCCCCTCCCCTTGTCCCTCTTTTTATAGGTGGAACCCCCAAGAGTTGGTTTACAAGTCTTCGAATAAGACCCCAAACCAAAACCTTCCATATGACATGAAACCTACCTAAGGTGGGACTCCCACCTTTCCATGAGGGGGGATGGCCGGCCCCCTTTGGTGGAGTCCACCTGGGACTCCACCCCCTAGGGTTGGCCGGCCATGCTAGGTGGAGTCCCTCTGGGACTCCGCCTTCCATAGTGATTTCTTCCGGACTTTTCTAGAACCTCCTAGAACCTTCCATAAATGCACCAGATCATTTTCAAACTTATAGAATGACTTCCTATATATGAATCTTATTCTCCGGACCATTCCGGAACTCCTCGTGATGTCCTGGATCCCATCCGAGACTCCGAACAAAACTTCGAACTCCATTCCATATTCAATATCTACTAATACGACATCAAGCCTTAAGTGTGTCACCCTACGGTTCGCGAACTATGTAGACATGGTTGAGACTTCTCTCCGACCAATAACCAATAGCGGGATCTGGAGATCCATAATGGCTCCCACATATTCAACGATGACTTAGTGATCGAATGAACAATTCACATACGATACCGATTCCCTTTGTCACGCGATATTTTACTTGTCTGAGGATTGATCATCGGTATCTCTATACCTTGTTCAACCTCGTCTCCTGACAAGTACTCTTTACTCGTACCGTGGTATGTGGTCTCTTATGAACCATTCATATGCTCGCAAGCTAATATAGACGACATTCCACCGAGAGGGCCCAGAGTATATCTATCCGTCATCGAGATGGACAAATCCCACTGTTGATCCATATGCCTCAACTCATACTTTCCGGATAATTAATCCCACCTTTATAACCACCCATTTACGCAGTGGCGTTTGATGTAATCAAAGTACCTTTCCGGTATAAGTGATTTACATGATCTCATGGTCGAAAGGACTAGGTAACTATGTATCGAAAGCTTATAGCAAATAATTTAATGACGTGATCTTATGCTACGCTTAATTGGGTGTGTCCATTACATCATTCACATAATGATATAACCTTGTTATTAATAACATCCAATGTTCATGATCATGAAACTATGATCATCTATCAATCAACAAGCTAGTTATATAAGAGGCTTACTAGGGACTCATTGTTGTTTACATAACACATATGTATCAATGTTTCGGTTAATACAATTATAGCATGGTATATAAACATTTATCATAAACACAAAGATATATAATAACCACTTTTATTATTGCCTCTTGGGCATATCTCCAATAGTCTCCCACTTGCACTAGAGTCAATAATCTAGATTACATTGTAAGGTACCTAACACCCATGGCATTCTGGTGTTGGTCATGCTTTGCCCTAGGGAGAGCTTTAGTCAACGGATCTGCTACATTCAGATCAGTGTGTAGTTTGCAAATCTTTACTTCTCCATCTTTGATGTACTCGCGAATCGAATGATAACGCAGCTTGATATGCTTCAGCCTCTTGTGTGACCTTGGTTCTTGTGCATTGGCGATGGCACCCATGTTGTCACAATAGATGACTAGTGGGTCCAATGCACTAGGAACCACACCGAGCTCTACAATGAACCTCTTCATCCATACCGCTTCTGATGAAGCCTCTGAAGCCGCTATGTACTCCGATTCTGTTGAAGACTTCGCCACCGTGCACTGCTTCGAGCTTGACCAGCTTACTGCAGCACCATTCAATATAAACACGTACCCAGACGACTTAGAGTCATCATGATCAGTGTTCCAACTTGCACCGGTGTAACTGGTTACAATGAGCTCTTGGTCACCTCCATAACAAAGAAACATATCCTTAGTTCTTTTTAAGTACTTCAGGATATTCTTTGACCGCTGTCTAGTGTTCCATTCCTGGATCACTTTGATATCTACTAGTCAAACTAACTGCATGTGCTATATCCGGTCTAGTACATAGCATGGCATACATGATAGAGCCTACTGCCGAGGCATAGGGGATCTGATTCATCCTCTCTCTTTCTTGTGCCGTAGCCGGTCCTTGAGTCTTACTCAAGACCTTACGTGGTAACATACGTAAGAACCCTTTCTTACATTCGTCCATTCTAAACTTCTTTAGAATCTTGTCCAGATATGTACTCTGTGAAAGCCCTATTAGGCGTCTTGATCTATCTCTATAAATCTTGATGCCTAAAATGTACGATGCTTCACCAAGGTCTTTCATTGAAAAACTATTATTCAAATAACCTTTTACACCGCTTAATAGTTCTATAGCATTCCCAATTAATAATATGTCATCTACATATAATATCAGGAATGCTACAGAGCTCCCACTCACTTTCTTGTAAATACAGGCCTCTCCATGACACTGTATAACCCCGAAGTCTTTGATCACCTTATCAAAACGTCGGTTCCTACTTCTGGATGCTTGCTTCAGTCCATAAATTGAACGCTGAAGTTTGCACACCTTGTCAGCATTTTTAGGATCGACAAAACCTTTGGGTTGTACCATATACAACTCTTCCTCAATGTCTCCATTAAGGAACGCCGTTTTGACATCCATCTGCCAAATCTCATAATTGAAAAATGCAGCTATTGCTAACAAAATCCTCACAGACTTTTGCTTCGCTACAGGTGAGAAAGTCTCATCGTAGTCAACACCTTGAATTTGTCGGAAACCCTTTGCGACAAGTCGAGCTTTATAGACAGTAATATTACCATCAGCATCTGTTTTTCTTTTGAAGATCCATTTATTCTCGACAGCCTTGCGGCTATCAGGTAAGTCTACCAAAGTCCACACTTTGTTATCATACATGGATCCCATTTCGGATTTCATGGCTTCTTGCCATTTGTTGGAATCTGGGCTCATCATCGCTTCTTCATACGTCGCAGGGTCTTAATCATTGTTGTCCACAATCATGACATTTAGACAAGGATCATACCAATCAGGAGTGGCACGTTCCCTTGTCGATCTGCGAGGTTCGGTAGCTATCTCATTTGAAGTTTCATGATTATTATCATTAGCTTCCTGTGCTACCGGTGCAGGCGGCACATGAACAACTTCCGGTACTGCGCTACTCTGATAAACGAGAGAAGATTCAGTAATCTCGTCGAGTTCTACTTTTCTTCGAGTCACTTCTTTAGTGAGAAATTCTTTCTCAAGAAAGGTTCCGTTCTTAGCAACAAAGATTTTGCCTTCGGATCTGTGATAGAAAGTGTACCCTATAGTTTCCTTAGGGTATCCTATGAAGACGCATTTGTCCGCTTTGGGTTCTAGCTTGTCCGGTTGTAACTTTTTTACATAGCACTACAAGAAAAGTTGCCATGGCCCACGAAGTTGAAGTCGCGCCGTGGTTGCTGGTGTACCATGGCCGATGATTTTGGGTCTGTCCGTTGTGCATGTCAAAATGTTTTTTTTCTCGTTTTTGAGGCCACCTAGCCCGACGAAACCGGCCAAAACGTTGCGTATGGTGGCCCGGGACGTGGTGCATCTCGAATTCTCGGGTTCGCCGGCCGAGTCAACGCAAATCCGCACCGCCGAGGGATGTAGGGCCCAGATGGCAGCCTCTCTGGCATTGTTTTTTTTCTTGATCGCGCCATCTCGTTCAACGCTCTCCGATCGAGCCGTTTACGATGCAGGATCATGGGTCCCGCATGTCATCCTCTATGAACCAAAATTCATTCTATTCTTGGATTTTTTTTGACCCCCTGATTTCTGGCTACTTCCTTTTTCTTTTGATCCCTTGCCGCCTTGGAAACGTTGAGACCGCTACTGCTAATTGGGACCCACATGTCATCCTCTATGAGCAATCAACTTTCTTTTCTTGGAGTTTTTTTTGGCACCTCAAATTTGGTCACTTGCCTTTTTCTTTCGATCCCCTGTCGCCTCTCAAATGGTGATACCGCTGCTGCTAAATGGGACCCGCATGTCATCCTCTATGTACTATAAAACTTTCTTTTCTTGGATTTTTTTGGCACCTCAAATTTGGTCACTTACCTTTTTCTTTCGATCCCCTGCCGCCTCTCAAACGGTGAGACCGCTGCTGCTAAATGGGACCCGCATGTCATCCTCTATGTACTATAAAACTTTCTTTTCTTGAATTATTTTTGGATCATGATATTTGGTCACTTGCCTTTTTCTTTCGATCCCGTGCAACCTCTCAAACGGTGATACCGCTGCTGCTAAATGGGACCCGCATGTCATCCTCTATGTACAATCAAGTTTCTTTTCTTGAATTATTTTTGGATCCTGATATTTGGTCACTTGCCTTTTTCTTTCGATCTCATGCCACATTTGAAACGTTGAGGAACCTGCAGGCTCATGGGACCCGCATGTCATCCTCTATGTACTATAAAAGTTCATTTTCTTGGTTTTTTTCACCCTCTGATTTTTGGCTATTTCCTTTTTCTTTTGATCCCCTGCCACCTTTGAAATGTTGAGGACTCTGCTGGCTCATAGGTCCCACATGTCAGCCTGTATGAACGATAAAATTTCCTTTCTTGGAGGTTTTTTTACCCCCTAATTTCTGGCTACTTTCTTTTTTCTTTTGATCTCAAGCCGCATTTGAAACGTTGGGACCGCTGCTGCAAAATGGGACCCGCATGTCATTCTCTATGTACAATAAAGTTTCTTTTCTTGGATTATCTTTGTCTCCTGATATTTTGTCACTTGCCTTTTTCTTTCGATCTCATGCCGCCTTTGAAACGTTGAGTAAGCTACTGGCTCATGGGTCCCGAATGTCATTCTCTACGAACAATAAAAGTTTCCTTTCTTGGAGTTATTTTTTACCCCTAATTTCTGGCTATTTGCCTTTTTCTTTTGATCTCCTGCCCCCTTTGAAACGATGAGGACGCTGTTGGCAGGTCGGTCCCACATGTCATCCCCTATGAACAATAAAAGTTTCCTTTGATGGATTTATTTTGAACCCCTAATTAATTTCTGGATATTTCCTTTTTTTCTGATCCCCTGCCGCCTTGGAATCGTTGAGGATGCTACTGCCTCATGGGTCCCGCATGTCATCCTCTCAGAACGGTAAATGTTTCTTTTCTTGGATTTTGTTTACCAAATGATTTTTGGCTAATTTTTTCTTTCGATCTCCTGCCGCCTTTAAAACGTTGAGGACGCTGCTGGCTCACGGGTCCAACATGTCAGCCTCTATGAACAATAAACGATGAGGATGCTGCTGCCTCATGGGTCCCGCATGCCATCCTCTTAGAACGAAAATGTTTCTTTTCTTGGATTGTTTACCAACATATTTTTGGTTTATTTTTTCTTTCCATCCCCTGCCGTCTTTAAAATGTTGACGATGCTGCTGGCTCATGGGTCCCCGATGTCAACCTCCCTGTACACGAAACATGTGATATCTTGATTATTTTGCAGACAATAAATAGTGTATTGCGCTCTGAGCTATTTCAAACGTATAAATTAAATCTTTATTTTACATAAACAAACTTATATGTTGAATCTCCTTGTTTTTTTGTTTTTGCGAAGCTTAAGACTTTCCTGTTTTTTTAGAAAATTCCGAACTTTCCTGTTTTGGAGTGGGCTGTAATTGTACGAGTCAAAAGGTCAAGCAGGATAGTTCGAAGGCCCAGATGTCCAGATGCAGCCCAATTGAAATCTTTCTTCTTGGATTTTTTTCACCCCCTGATTTCTGGCTACTTCATTTTTCTTTTGGTTCTGTGCCGCCTTGGAAACGTTGAGACCGCTGCTCCAAATGGGACCCGCATGTCATCCTAGGGACTATAAAACATTCTTTTCTTGGATTTTTTTGGCACCTCATATTTGGTCACTTGCCTTTTTTTTCGATCCCCTGCCGCTTCTCAAACGGTGATACCGCTGTGCTAATTGGGACCCGCATGTCATCCTCTATGTACAATCAAGTTTATTTTCTTGAATTATTTTTGGCTCCTGATATTTGGTCACTTGCCTTTTTCTTTCGATCTCATGCCACGTTTGAAACGTTGAGGACCCTGCTGGCTCATGGGACCCGCATGTCATCCTCAATGTGCTATAAAGTTTATTTTCTTGGGTTTTTTTTCACCCTCTGATTTTTTGCTATTTCCTTTTTCTTTTGATCTCCTGCAGCCTTAGAAACGTTGATTAAGCTGCTGACTCATGGGACCCGCATGTCATCCTCTATGTACAATCAACTTTCTTTTTTCTTTTGATCTAAAGCTGCATTTGAAACGTTGAGACCGCTGCTGCTAATTAGGACCCGCATGTCATGCTCTGCGTATAATAAAGTTTTTTTCTTGGATTATCTTTGGCTCCTGATATTTTGTCACTTGCCTTTTTCTTTCGATCTCATGCCGCCTTTGAAACATTGAGTAAGTTGCTGGCTCATGGGTCCCACATGTCATCCTCTACGAACAATAAAAGTTTCCTTTCTTGGAGTTATTTTTGACCCCTAATTTTTGGCTATTTGCCTTTTTCTTTTGATCTCCTGCCCCCTTTGAAACGATGAGGACGCTGTTGGCAGGTCGGTCCCACTTGTCATCCTCTGAGAACAATAAAAGTTTCCTTTGATGGATTTATTTTGAACCCCTAATTAATTTCTGGATATTTCCTTTTTTTTCTTTGATCCCCTGCCGCCTTGGAATCGTTGAGGATGCTGCTGCCTCATGGGTCCCGCATGTCATCCTCTTAGAACGAAAATGTTTCTTTTCTTGGATTTTGTACCAACATATTTTTGGTTTATTTTTTCTTTCCATCCCCTGCCGCCCTTAAAACGTTGACGACACTGCTGGCTCATGGGTCCCCGATGTCAGCCTCCCCGTACAAGACACATGTGATATCTTGATTATTTTGCAGACAATAAACAGTGTATTGCGCTCTGAGCTATTGCAAACGGATAAATTAAATCTTTATTTTTACATAAACAAACTTATATGTTGAATCTCCTTGTTTTTTTGTTTTTGCGAAGCATAGGACTTTCCTGTTTTTTTTTAGAAAATTCCGAACTTTCCTGTTTTGGAGTGGGCTGAAATTGTACGAGTCAAAAGGCCAAGCAGGATAGTTCGAAGGCCCAGATGTCTAGATGCAGCCCAATTGAAATCTTTCTTCTTGGATTTTTTTCACCCCCTGATTTCTGGCTACTTCATTTTTCTTTTGGTTCTGTGCCGCCTTGGAAACGTTGAGACCGCTGCTGCAAAATGGGACCCGCATGTCATCTTCTATGTACAATAAAATTTCTTTTCTTGGATTATTTTTGGCTCCTGATATTTGGTCACTTGCCTTTTTCTTTCGATCCCGTGCAGCCTCTCAAACGGTGATACCGCTGCTGCTAAATGGGACCCGCATGTCATCCTCTACGTACAATTAAGTTTCTTTTCTTGAATTATCTTTGGCTCCTGATATTTGGTCACTTGCCTTTTTCTTTCGATCTCATGCCACGTTTGAAACGTCGAGGAACCTGCAGGATCATGGGACCCGCATGTCATCCTCTATGTACTATACAACTTTCTTTTCTTGAATTATTTTTGGCTCCTCATATTTGGTCACTTGCCTTTTTCTTTCGATCTCATGCCACGTTTGAAACGTTGAGGAACCTGCTGGCTCATGGGACCCGCATGTCATCCTCTATGTGCTATAAAAGTTCATTTTCTTGTATTTTTTTTCACCCTCTGATTTTTGGCTATTTCCTTTTTCTTTTGATCCCCTGCCGCCTTGGAAACGTTGAGTAAGCTGCTGGCTCATGGGACCCGCATGTCATCCTCTATGTCCATCAACTTTATTTTCTTGGATTTTTTTGACCCCCTTATTTCTGGCTACTTTCTTTTTCTTTTGATCTCAAGCCGCATTTGAAACGTTGGGAACGCTGCTGCAAAATGGAACCCGCATGTCATCCTCTATGTACTATAAAAGTTTATTTTTGGCGATTTCCTTTTTTTTCTTTTGATCCCCTGCTGCCTTGGAAAAGTTGAGTAAGCTGCTGACTCATGGGACCCGCATGTCATCCTCTGTGTACAATCAACTTTCTTTTTTTTGGAGTTTTCCCCCTAATTTCTGGCTACATTATTTTTGACCCCTAATTTCTGGCTATTTGCCTTTTTTCGATCGCCTGCCGCCTTAGAAACATTGAGGACGCTGCTGGCTCATGGGTCCCACATGTTAGCCTCTTTGTACGATAAAAGTTTCCTTTGCTGGATTTATTTTTGACCCCTAATTTCTGGCTATTTGCCTTTTTCTTTCAAGCTCCACCGCCTTTGAAACATTGATGACGCTGCTGCAAATTGGGTCCAATATGTCAGCATCTATGTGCGATAAACCTTTCCTTTCTTGGATTTTTTTGGACACCTGATTTCGAGCTACTTACCTTTTTCTTTTGATCTCCTGCCCCCTTTGAGAAACGTCGAGAACGATGCGGGTTCGTGGGTCCCACATGTCATCCTCTCTGAATGATAAATGTTGTGGCCGCGGCTGCAAGATAGGTCCCACATGTCAGCCTGACTGTTGAATAAACGTTTCCTTTCTCGAATTTATATTTGACCCCTAATTTCGGGCTACTTTGCCGTTTCTTTCGATCCCCTGCCGCCTTGTCAACGTTGAGGACATCACATAAAATAGGTCCCACATGTCATCCTCTATGTAGAATAAATGTTTCCTTTCTTGGATTATTTTTTTCTTTCGATCTCTGGCCGCATTTCAATGATGAGGACGCAGGTATTGGGCCGTCATCTCCTGAGCTAGTAGGCCCACGTAAATTACCATGTAGATTGCCGTACAGTACGAGTACTTTTTTTTCTATCCTGAAATCTAACCGGCGGGCGCGTGCCAGACGTACATTCCGGGCACACCCACTAGACGACAACTGATGCGTAAGCTATCTGATATCAGGTGCCGTTTTCTGAAAAAATGTAACTTTTGAACCGTGCGGCGGAATTACAATCCGTTTTCACTTCTACAATCCCCACGACGAGAGCTTCGAAACTAGACCACATTTTCATATGTTTCGGCGAATTTTTTAAACAAGCAACTTTGATGCGCGACAAAGCAATTTTGTTATGCAGCAAAATAACTTTGGTATGTGACAAGCAACTTTGATATGCAACTAACATATGCACTTTTTGGTACACGAAGGCACAACTTTGATGCCCGACAACAATTTTGGTGTCAATCGGACCATTTTCAATATGTGACGAAGGAACTTAAGTGCCCTGCATAGCAACTTTGGCGCCCGGTGACGTAGTTTTTTAACCTTGCAGAGCAACTTTGGCGTCCAACCGAGCAAATTTAGTGTCCTGCAGAGCAACTTTGGTACTTGAGAGAGCAAATTTGGTTTGGGACAGTCTAATTTTGGCGTCCATCAAAGCAACTTTGGTGTCCACCGAATAAATTTTGATGTATGGATGAGCAACTTTGGCATCCAGCGATGCATCTTTCATTGTGAATGTAGATTTACGTTGTGCAGCAAAGTTGCTTCGTCCCACACTAAAGTTGCATAGTCTTGCATTATAATTGCTATGTCGCACGTAGAAGTTGCTTTAGAAAAAACTTTATCAAAATACATAGAAATGAGATCTAGTTTTGAAGAGCTCAGCGCAAGAAATTCAGAAGTGAAAGCGGATCTTAATTTCGACATCTGGTGCAAAAGTTATACGATTTTGAACATTTATAAAGGAAAATTAATCTAAATTATTTCACGCCTGATCGTTACCAAAACAAAGATCTTCATGTCTGCTACTCCACCAAAAAACAGACCAGCATGTATTCATCACAATACAGGTAGCTAATTTAGGAAAAATGTGTTCATCACTGGATTCAAACAAAGATCTTCATCTCTGCTAAATTTTGATTTCACCAAAAACCGAACAGCATGTGTTCATGACGTTAACTTCACGAACACTATGGTTTCTCTATAAAATAAGGTCACCATCCGTTCCTTTACTGAAGGCATTTGCGAAAAGTGTCTTTGGCTCATGGGCACTAGTGCTCCTGCTGTTTAAAAAAAATCAAAAATCATACATATTTGTTTCAAAAAAATCTGAAAATAAATGTAGACATAATAAATAAAGTAACATACAAGCGTGTAAAATTTTAATATGAAATTCTTTATATTGTAGACTAAACAAAAAAGACAAAATCTGTTGAAATTTGGAGATCTGAAATATGCATACCCAGATCCACACGTTTGTTATTTTTGTGTAGCCCAGAATTTTTTGTATTTGAAACTGATATTTTGCAGGCTTATGGGACCATTCATTAGCTACACCATGATTTTTTTTCTATTTTTTTTGAAACACATAAATATGTTTTTTATTTTTTCTAAAATAGCAGGAGCACTGGTGCCCAAGAGCACCAAATCTCTTAGGCATTTGCGCCTAATATCGCGAGCTTAGCTAATTTTTGAAGAAAAAAGATGTCCATTGTGGTATTCAGATCAAAGATCTTCATGTCTGCTACTCCACCAAACAACAGACCAGCATGTATTCATCACAATACGGGTAGCTAATTTGTCAAAAATATGTTCAGCACGGGATTCAAACAGAGATCTTCATCTCTGCAAAATTTTGATTTCACGAAAAACCGAACAGCGAATGTTCATGAGGTTAAGCTCACGAACACTATGTTTTCTCTATAAAATAAGGTCACCATTCGTCTCTTATTTCTCAAGGAAAAACATGTGGAAGTGTTGGGACGAACCACATGAGTGCTTCAGCTCTATGTTCAATCTTCTCTTTTTTGTACTGCAATCTTGAGCCTATGGCAGGACCTCCATTGACGTGCATTTTGCACCAATTTGGCCTTGGACGTATCCATGTATCAAGGATGCAATTGTGGGTAGCAAAGACACAGTCAGGTTTGAACAATTGGAAATCTGGTTCTGCAGCCTCTGCGTCGATTGGCGGGGGTAGCATGAAAATTGGGTGATTGAGTCCAAGAAATAAAGAATGCCCCTTCAAATTGTTCAATCTTTCCCACCTTGCCTCTTCTACAGTGTCCAAGGTATGGGCAGATCTCAAGAAAACGTAGCACCATACCAAAGGATAAGACCTCAGCTTGTTACCCATATGTAATATTGGAGGACCGCGGATGGGCCGATAACACTTAACCTGAATCCACGCGAGATCAGATTCACCAGTAATGGACTCTGCTCTCATTGGTGCCAGGAACCAAGTGCGCTGGTCAGAAAATCCAAGAAATACATCTTCATCTTCATCATTATGATTATCACCATCATCATCTAATTATTCATCATCTAATTCGTCTTCTTCTAATTCTTCTTCTTCTAATTCTTCTTCTTCTAATTCTTCTTCTTCTAATTCTTCTACATCAGCATCATTATCTTCATCGGCACCTCCATCGCCTTGAGCCACATTTGCTTCATCATCTTCCATGATAGCATCTCACTCAATTTGAGCCAAAATTGCAGCCGCTTCTACTTCTTCATCTTCAATGATAGGGGCGTCAATGAGACGCGGGCCAGCATCTGTCCCTGCAATGCACAAAGATCAACCACAATGCAGCAAGTAGGAACTACACTGTAAATTATCTCTTCTCTTCTATCTTCTATCTTCTACTACTATAAGGCACCAGTTTTGAACAAGACATGTAGCAACAATTCCAACTGTTGGTGTCCAAAATCTAACAGTTGGGATTAGAGGTATTCGCGTGAAAAAAATACCACACCAGTGTCCACGTGTTTCTAGAATCGTCATGTTTCCATTATGAAGAAAAATCAGAGCAGTCTCACACCGATATCACACGTTCCACTTGATAGTGATTAAGAAAGGTTCCAATTTTTTGTTCAAATTTATAAACTGTATGCTCACACTTATTTTGATGGTATAACCAAAATATTAGTTGTATTGAAAGTTTGAACAACATTTAGAACGCAACTTACATCAGTATTGCAAATCGTAATTGGTCCAACATGTGCAACATGCCATTTACTAGTTAAGACATAAAACAAAGACTCACCCCAGGTATATGGTTCCCAAACCAGAACATCTCCATACGGATATGTAACTGCGTATACACGATGCAGGTGTGAACTTGTACCATATCCAGGAATGCCCATGGCATCGACATAGCTGGTTCCTTCAAAGAATTTGGGGTTTCCCAGGATATTCCACTCCTTTTCTAGGGGCGCTTGTAGGATAGCGATCAAGTAGTCAAATACAACGATTACCTCGTAATGCCATGGCCCTGCTAGATCATCTTTGTACGGCTTCTTGACGATCCGTACTTTGAGCAGTTGCAAACTTTTATCTATTTTGTATTCGAAGAGGAATGGTGGGTTGGCATTCCACCATTCACGAGTAGGGCCCAAAGAAATTCCTGCATCTTGCAGAGATGGAAGAGGTATAATAGTATCTGATATGTATATGTTGCGGATCGTCAAGTGCCCGTCCTGCTGGACAAATGCCACCCAGTCGCCGTTACAGCCCACCCAGTGCATGGGTCCATGTCCATCCAGTTCCTCCTTGGTATGGATAAATGCTGGAACTGTCGGCTTGTCTAATGGCATCAGCAACGCGTGAATGCCCTGCAAATAGGATTTGTTTCAAAATTGTCTATGCATGCAAGGTATTCGACAGAATGAAGAGCGGATTGTGCAGAACTGACGCACAGATGCAATGGATAAATAAAGCAATTCCGAAGAGTACATGTGCATAGTGAAGGCAGCAAACCTTACAGTACTCCCAAATTAGGTGATGATGTTGAGTCTAAATATATGCATGATGTTTGGCAGTAAGAAAAATTGATTGAAAAAACACAAGCTGAAACGAGATGAGTAAGTAAATAAATACTCTTACAGTATTGTCGCGGTCGTCTGGCCATGTCTCGCGGTCGCAGTGGAGCAGGCTCGGTACACCGAACGGAACCTTATGCGCTCCGCGGATGGCATGCCGATCATGCCTCGAGCGAGGCGACCAGTGCTGAGGATATCCGCCCGCTCGGCTATGTTCTCCACCAGTGGGTAGTGGAGGTTGCCCCACCCCATGGACTGGTGGTAGCAATCAGGAATCTCCTCAACCTTACGCTTCTGCTTCATTGGAGTCGGTAATCTAATGCAAGGGAGAGAGGGGTGAATGGGAGAAAGAGACAGAAGAGGGTTTTTTTGGAGAAGATGCAGTAGTACTACGATACTAGGAGGTGGAGATGCGGGGCATATGTTTCCGGGGGAGAGGAACCACTATTTCCATTTTACGGAGTAAACAAAATAACCGCACTTGCTCATTAGAACTTGGGGCGGGGATATAGTGGTAACAGATTCCGAGGTATTGACCAACTTTCCCTCACCTTGACCCCACGTGGTTGTGACCCGAGATAATTTTCTTTTTGATGAACCCGATATACTTATTATAGTACTAAAATAGTACAAGTATATACCTTGTATATACCAATATTATTATTTTAAGGACTTTTGTTCCATGAGCAACAACTTCCCCCACTCCGCTCAACCAAAATCCTAGCCCCTCCAACTTCAAGGACCAATCGACATAGCTATGGCCTTCTAATTGGCTCAAGTCACCGCACACATAGCCCTCCCGCCGACAAGGAATAGGAGCATCAGCCCTTTCGTCGCTTGTTGTTATACATAATCATATGCAATACCATATATATATTTCAAATTTCCATATCAAAAAATAGTTCAAATCTGAATTTTTACATCTCAAGCTAAACCCTCGCTTGGTCTTAAACATAAGCATACCATAGTTCTACTTTTGTCTTCACCAAACAACAGAACACAATGTGTTCATCACAACATAGCCAACTGGAGTACCTAGTAGTGTAACTAGAGAAGTGAACTTATAGTTGATCAAGCCTTCAACTTTAACACAATAATACCCCCACATTATGTGTTGAGGAGCCACACCCATATATTTAAGAGTACCATCATGTAGACCACAAATGCATCAATGAAGAGAGGGGTATACTTATAGACCACCTCTTTACAAAATAGTTGTAATTAGTAGACCGCAAGTGCCTCGTTCATTAGCTGTGAAATTACATACTATGAGTAGCTACAATGGCTGCAGGACCTGTTTCATAATTAAACATCACACTTGTTCCAATCCGGGGCGTTGGCGAAGTTTGGGATGAACCAAAGCGGTTTCTTTACCAGGTACCTATCGTTTTTTGTTTTGCATGTTTTCTCCAAGGCGTTGGTTTCTAAACCAACGGCGCAATCTTCACGATTCAGACTGAATCGGCATATTTCAGGCAGCTGTGAATTGCGAAGCCATGCTTCATTCGACAAGGTGTACACACAATTTCTTCTCGTCAGACATCCTGGGACAACATCTGCACCGCCTAATGGCAGCATAATCGGATAGTTCACTCCAAGGAAAAGAGAATATTCTCCAAGGTCATCAACCTTTTCCCATGGAATACCTTCATTTAACTTACTAGTGTCCTTCGTGAACACCAGGCAACCAAACCCAGAAGCATAGTTGCCAACAATGCGACCATGATGAACATGACGATCAGAAGCAGTATGGCAAACTTTACATAAATATTCCCTTTCATCAGCAATGCCCAGTGTATGGATCAGAAGAAGTCTAGAACCATCTATAGATCTTGCTAACCACCACACACCATAATCGACCTCGTGATCATGGCCAAGAGCATCATCAAGTGCACACCGCCATTCAAACACAATGGATGGTGGCTCTACGATCAGCGAAGGACCTGCTTGAAAACGAAATTATTGTTAAGAAGGGCATGTTTGGTTTGCACAAATCTGAAAACGTAAGAATTGGGAAAATGCATTAGGATTCAGATGGGATGATATAATGTCATTTCCATTCAATAATACAACATATTGGTGTATTTGAGTACAGCACATGGGAAACCAAAGGATTCATTTCAAGAAGTTCAAGTAGAGGTCAAAATCCAACATAATTCAATCTGAGAATAAAACTCCTAATTATACAATCCTCAAATTTTTCTATGGTAATCATCTCGAATAAAAAGTCTAAATACCAATGAAATTTCATCCGAAGCAAATATGCCCCAAGTCAGATCAGTCAGGTTCGAAAATTAATAAGTTTGTGCATTAAAATTATCTTTACAGCCATGAATAATGAAGCTCATCATACACTACGTCCGGAGGAAAATTACCAGCTTGCTGAGGTTTCCATGCGTGAACAGTGCCAGTATGAGTTGTGGCAAACACAAGCCCATTGTGGAGAATTGCATCGCTGTAATTGTAAAAGATGTGGGACTTGGGCTCTGTAAGAACTGTCCATCCAGAATCAGCACCGTAAAGGAGGGCAACTCTGATGTCAAAAACAGAAACAAGAGAGAAATTTTTGTACCCCCCAGCAGCTGTGGGAACTTGGCAAATATATATCTTGTGAAATATAATAGCACGAAGGTTGTGGTGGTATATATTTGGAATGTGGGTGGTTTCAAATGGCACAGGGAGAGGAATTTCACGGCAAGTGTAGACGTTGACAAGTTTCCATTTGCAAGCAGGAAAGCCAGTGTCAACCATGGCAACCCAATCTCCATTGGCACCTACCCACTGCTTACCCGTACCGTCTGGCATCACAGCGTCGCAGGAGAACCTGTCGAGCGGCGTCAGCTTGCAATCCCGTGCTACCTTCGTTGGGTGAGAATGAAGAACACATGGGAGCCCAAACGGGAGAGAAACAGATAGAGTTGCACTATCATTTGCAGAGTCGAAAAATAGTTTGGACGAACCGACGAGGTTCGCGGCGGTGATGACGACGCATCTTGTTACGAGTTCTTCAAGGGGACCTTCGGAAAAGACCTTCTGAAACTGTTCAGAGTCATCATTTTCCTTGTTCGATGCCGCCATCGCAGGGCAGGGGGTGGGTCTATGAGGTTTGGGTTCAACTGATTGGAGTTTAATTTGGTTCGATGGCGGCAGGTGGGGGGAAGATGAAGAACGGAGGCTCTCAAACTGGGCTGTGGAATTGATTCTAAAGCTGCATGGCGGCGGCACTGGCGCGTGCTATGGAAGGTGGTCGATTGGAGAGTGGGTGCGGGCGGGGGCGGAGGTAGACGATGGAGGTGAACCGAAATATGGCAGGTGGGGGCGGGGCGCTTGACTTCGCTCCTCTACACTCTACAGCATCTCCTCCTGTTTCTTGGAAAGTGTATAGACCCATAGTAAAAAGTCATTGTTCGCGCTGAAAAGGTGAAGAACAAGTCACTGGTCTAACGTGCAAATTGGACATCCCAAGCTCTGTGTTGTCATGTCAATTCAATGTCCATGGCAGTATTTTGAATTTTGCGTGACCAAAAGAAGTACGCCTTGGCCTTTCACAATCGGGGTTTCTTAGGCCCTCCACAACGTTGCACATTTTCGGTGCCCAAACAACTTTTCAAGCTTTGGGAATCGGTGCCGTACGCTGCACAACCGGTGTCCCAATTTATTTTCAGGGAATCGAATCATCTACTCAGCTGTGGATAGAATACTACCTATTATTTTCCTGCTCACCCGCAGCAAACCTTCCTCTATTCAGCTCCTTTCTCTGTCCACAGGTACACTGATGGTTAGCTGAATGGATTCTTTATCAAATGTGAGCTCACTTCCTTTCTGACAAGCAATGCTCTACGTTGTGAGCTCGGTGCCTCAAAACTTTTATTTGGGATCGGTGGTGACGTGTTAGCTTTTTCAGCAATTGGGCACCGGCTACATTGTGTAAGGCAGAGCAAGAACAATAGAAGAGCCAACAGCTGGCAAAAGTGCCACGTAGGCGGGCTATACTATACATTGTGGATGCTCAAGCGCCCACTATTGTCCTACTTCCTCTTGGCGTGATACTTCCTCCGTCCACAAATAAGTGGACGTGCAGGATTTTCAAGGTAAATTAGTAAAAGGAAAGAAAAAATGCATTGGATCACTCATATCTTAAGAAACACATGTACTCAACCACGGTTGTAGATTTTCTCGGCGCAAGACTTTTCCCCAGCAGTTGTGGCTTTCAGTTGTTCGTGGGTGTGGGGAGGAGCTCCGCCGCATCGGTAGAAAGCAAAGAGGAACGGCAGCTCTCGATCGTGCAGTGCACTCGTAAATCACGTGCGACCCATGCCCTAATAATTCACAATGCATTGATGAGGGCTATCACTTCATCATCCAATAAAATGTAGTAACTATCGTAATAATATTGTCTCTTAAGCCATGTAGTACAGTGCAAGATGCTTTAGAGAAATAAACCTCTATTTTATTGCTAATACACATGGTTATTTATTCTAGGCAAATGCCTACCGAAAGATGTAGGAATAGGAAAAATGTAGGATTGCAATGTCATGTCCACTCCAATCCTATAGGAATTCATAGAAACCAAACTTTGTTTGATTCCACCATAGGAAAAGTAAAGGATTCTTAAAAAGAGGCATGAGTAGATGTTTAATCTCCTATGGAATCTGTGCAAAGGAATCCTTAGGAAAAATTCCTATCGGAAACAATCCTAAAAATCAAACAGCCAAGGATTCAATTCTACCAATTTCCTATGCAAATCCTTGGTGTTCACCCAATCCTCTCGAATACTCATCCAAAAAATGCACTAATACTTTGATGGGGAGTTTTTTTATTCTAGGCAAGAATAGAGGGTTTGCGGGGATCACTTGAGAAGTGTATTAACCAAAGAAGGCGTAAGTAATACACCAACACACACTAACATGCCCTTAATGGATGTATCTCCATAAACTCCCTCTGTTCTTTATTACTACTACTAGTTTATGTACTTCTTAGCTAATATGGGATAATCATGAAATATATTTTCTAACATTCAGCCAAAATATAGTGTTTCGACTTTCTAAAATACTGAAAAAGCTAGTAATTAAAAATATTTGAGCTAACAAATCTATGAAGTTTGACAATATTTTGTATTCCGTCTGAAAGTTGTGTCACTTGGTGTGAGATTCACACAAAAATGATGAAAATATCAAACCTTCAAAATAATTGTAGTAATTCGACCGTTAAGTGCGTTTCATAATTTTGGAAAATCGATTCTATTTGCAATTAAAACTAGTAGTTGGTGATCCCTGATCATCTGATTTGCTCTTAAATAGCTCAATCCTAAATTTGAACCTCCCTGCAACAGAACACGATAGTTGGTGGTTTGTGCGAAAAAAATAACAGTTTAAATAAGTGTTTACGCAACGAAGGCAGCAATAAGCGGTAGTTTGTGCAATTTCCTCGTGTAAACAACATGTAGCGTCGAAGTAGTAGTACTAGGAGTACAGAAATCTTGTGTAATTTCTAGTTCTACACATTACTAGTGTCCACTGTTTGAGAGTTGATGGTGAATGGGTCTAATTTTCAATCGAATGAGAATTAGCAAATTGATTTCTATGACAAAAGCATACAAAGCGAGTAAAACCAACATACCCGCATTCGCCGCTGCTACCAGCATGCGATGCCTCCACGAGTGCATTGACGGCTGCTGCAAATCCTCCGAAGGCATCTAGGTCTTGCAGATCGTCGATTCCCGCTGTCCGGCTAAGCTTAACCAGCATAGCTGCCGCCAAAATATCTCGGATTTGGACCACATGCAGAAGCTGATTGGGGTCGAAGGATTGCCTGATTCGGAATTTGAAGTACCAAGCCCTCGGCTCCGATGGTGGAAGTTTGGAACTCGGCCCGGCTAGAACCTCCCAAATCTGTGTGTGGCAGTGGATGCCCATCGGCATCCCCAATGCTGCCGACGCCGTGATGTGGTCGGTCGCACTTTGGTCCCCACTAAAGGCTGGGGCTGTAGCACATCGCCGCCGCCCCCGACGTCCCCACGACGGCGTCGCCATGGAACGAGGCGCTGAGTTTGTTGGTGAACCCGAAGCCCTGGATGGCAAGTGCTTCTTCACAATGGAAGCATCCTCACCCGGCGAGGTTCGCCCCCGGCGCATGCCTCTGCTCCAACCAGCCCACTTTGCCGCTACTGCCTGGGCTGCCGCCGATACCTGGGCCACCGCCGGTTCATGGGACCCCCTCCCTCCTCTCCCTCTCCTAGATCAAAGGGCGCCAGGAGTCTAGCCACAGCAAGACACAGAGCCGCCTGCTTCATCGCACACCAGTGGCACACAGATATTTGCGAGCTTTTAGCGCACACCCCTCCGAGGCTGAGTCGTGGAGCCTGGGTGCACGGGGCTAAGGCTGGAGGAGTCGCCATGGGACGAGGGGTGGCGAGTGCTCGGGCAACTACGGGGAAGGGGAAGTTTTGCATAACCTTATATGATCACATCAATGCTTCTCATGGAGCCAAATACTGTATGAGAAACAGGGAAAGTTTGAACGTTTGAAAACTTTGCCGGCATAATGCATCCTTCCAATGCACGCCTACGTACCCAACGTATACTCCAGCTAAGGTAGAAAGCAAACTCAGTTGCTACTCTGTTGGCAAAATGTACCATGGCTCAATCTCAGGTCACACACCCATGAAGCTAAGTTAACTCATCTATCAATTGTCACCCTCTTCATCCCACTATAGGTATAGTAAGGTTGCTTCGAGTTTGATCTTTTGTATTGTTTCTTGTAAGGTTCGTGAATAATCTAATAAAAAAAGTCGTGTGCATCCTTTGGATGCAGAAGCTAGGGCGACTTTTCCCCCATTTCAAAAATATCAATTGGTATATTTTGGTTATATTCAAAAATTTACTTGAAACTTGTAGGTTATGCCATTCTACTACTCGCCTAACACTTTTTCTACGCGGGAAGGATACGAGCGATGCAACAAAAAGAAACACATCCGTCCCCCTCCCCCAGTGATTTGTCCTAGATATGAAATCAAACTACAAGTGGTTCAAAAAGGCAATCGAAAAACATGGATTGTTCATCAGTTTGTACATAGCTAGGGAAAATACCAGAATGTCATATTAGTGTTTTAGAGAAGAGCCCTTCAAGTAGTTTGGCACCATGTTGGACACCGTCCAGCTTAATTCCACCCAAACATGATTTTTTTCGTTTGAATATGTCTAGACTTTGTTTATCATCTTCAATGCGTATTGTATGACATAAGAAGACAATGTGCTTTGGTTTTAATTTTTTGAATTTTTAATGCCCAATTGAATCTTGGTCAAATCCTAGGTTTGACCAAGATTTAAACAAGTTCAAAACATGAAAATGAAAAAGTAAGCCTGGATCCTTCTTAGTCACTCCAAAATGAATCTTTTGGAAGGTTTTTTTAAATTTCCATGTTTGAAACCCAAAACCACTTCTCTTCATGCTTGACTTCATAAGACAGAGTTTAGGGTTAGGGTACGTAGATACATGATTTTTCTGGTTTGAATACGTCTAAAACTTGTTTAATTTATCAACTTGAATACTTATATGACATAAGAAGACTATGTGCTTTGGTTTTTCGTTTTCTTGATTTTTTCGATTTTTTATGCCCATTTGTATCTTGGTCAAATCCGAGATTTGACAAAGATTTAAACAAGTTTAAAACATGGAAATGAAAAAGTAAGCATGGTCCTTTTTAGTCACTCCAAAATGAAGCTTTTGGGAGGTTTTTTTCAAATTTCCATGTTTGAAACCCAAAACCACTTCTCTTCATCCTTGACTTCCTAAGACGGAGTTTAGGGTTGTTAGGGGGTACGTAGATACATGCTTTCTGCTATGAATATATATGTGTGGACCTTGTTAATCAACCTGGATGCTTACTATATGACATAAGAAGACTATGTGCTTTGGTTTTTCATTATTTTAATTTTTTGAATTTTTATGCCCATTTGTACGTATCTCTTGGTGAAATCCTAGGTTTGACCAAGATTTAAAACATGAAAACGAAAAAGTAAGCCTGGATCCTTCTTAATTAGTAACTTCAAAATGAAGCTTTAGGATGGTTTTTGAAATTTCCATGTTTGAAACCCAAAACACCCTCTTCATGATTGACTTCATAAGACAAATCGAGTTTAGGGTTAGCGGTAGATACATGATTTTTCTAGTTTGAATATGTCTAGACCTTTGCTTTTATCAACTTGAATGCTTAGTATATGACATAATAAGATGTACTATGTGCATTGGATTTTCATTTTTTTGATTTGTTTTGAATTTTTATGCCCATTCGAATTTTGGTCAAATCATAGGTTTAAGCAAGATTTAAACAAGTTTAAAACTCGAAAACGAAAAATTAAGCATGGATCCTTCTTAGTCACTCCAAAATGAAGCTTTTGGGAGGATTTTCAAATGTCCATGTTTGAAACCCAAAACCACTTCTCTTCATGCTTGACTTCATAAGACATATGAGTTTAGGGTTAGGGGGTGTAGATACATGATTTTTCTTGTTTGAACAGGTCTATAACTTGTTTATCAAGTTAAATGGCTTACTATGTGACATAAGAAGACTATGTGCTTTGGTTTTTCATTTTTTCATTTTTTGAATTTTCTTATGACCATTTGAATCTTGGTCAAATCCTAGGTTTGAACAAGATTTAAACAAGTTTAAAACATGAAAATGAAAAAGTAAGCATGAATCCTATGTGCTTTGGTTTTTCATTTTTTCTGATTTTGTTCTGGATTTTTATGCCCATTTGAATCTTGGTCAAATCCTAGGTTTGACCAAGATTTCAACAAGTTCAAAACATGAAAATGAAAAGGTAAGCATGCATGGATCCTTCTTAGTCACTCTAAAATGAATCTTTTGGGAGGTTCTTGAAATTTCCATGTTTGAAACCCAAAACCACTTCTCTTCATGATTGACTTCGTAAGACAGAGTTTAGTGTTAGGGGTAGATACATGATTTGTCTAGTTTGAATATGTCTAGACCTTGTTTATCAACTTGAATTCTTACTTTATGACATAAGAAGGCTATATGCTTTGGTTTTTCATTTTTATGATTTTTTTGAATTTTATGCCCATTAGAATCTTGGTCAAATACTAGCTAGGTTTGACCAAGATTTAAACAAGTTTAAAACATGAAAATGAAAAGGTAAGCCTCGATCCTTCTTACTCACTCTAAAATTAAGCTTTTGGGAAGTTTTTGAAATTTCCATGTTTGAAACCAAAACCACTTCTCTTCATGCTTGACTTCATAAGACATAGTTAAGGGTTAGGGGGTAGATACATGCTTTTTCTGTTTTGAATATGTCTAGACCTTGTTCATCAACTTGAAGGCTTACTATATATATAACATAAGAAGGCTATGTGCTTTAGTTTTTTATTTTTTCATTTTTTTGAATTTTATGCCCATTTGAATCTTGGTCAAATACTAGCTAGGTTTAACCAAGATTTAAACAATTTTAAAACATGAAAATGAACAGGCAAGCCTGGATCTTTTCTAGTCACTCTAAAATGAAGCTTTTGGGAGGTTCTTGAAATTTCCATGTTTGAAACCCATACTACTTCTCTTCATGCTAGACTTCATAAGATCGACCGAGTTTATGGTTAGGGGGTAGATACATGATTTGTCTGGTTTGAACACGTGTATAAACCTTGTTTATCAACTTGAATGCTTACTATATGACATAAGAAGACTATGTGCTTTTGTTTTTCATTCTTCTTATTTTTTTGAATTTTATGCCCATTTGAATCTTGGTTAAATCCTAGGTTTGACCAGGATTTAAACAAGTATAAAATATGAAAACGAAAAGGTAAGCCTGGATCCTTCTTAGTCACTCTAAAATGAAGCAGCTTTTGGGATGTTCTTGAAATTTTCATGTTTGAAACCCAAAACCACTTCTCTTCATGATAGACTTCATAATTAAGACAGAGTTTAAGGTTAGGGGAAGATATATACATGATTTTCTCGTTTGAATATGTCTAGACCTTTTTTATCAACTTTAATGCCTTACTATACGACATAAAGAATGGTATGTGCTTTGGTTTATCATTCTTTTTGTTTTTTCCTGAATTTTTATGCCCATTTGAATCTTGGTCAAATCCTAGGTTTGACAAAGATTTAAACAAGTTTAAAATATGAAAATGAAAAGGTAACCATGGATCCTTCTTAGTCACTCTAAAATGAATCTTTTGGGAGGTTCTTGAAATTTCCATGTTCGTAACCCAAAACCACTTCTCTTCATGATTGACTTCATAAGACAGAGTTTAGTGTTAGGGGTAGATACATGATTTGTCTAGTTTGAATATGTCTAGACCTTGTTTATCAACTTGAATGCTCATTATATGACATAAAAAGGCTATGTGCGCATTTTTTATTTTTTATACCCATTTGAATCTTGGTCAAATCCTAGTTTTGACCAGGATTTAAACAAGTTTAAAACATGAAAATGAAAAGGTAAGCCTGTATCCTTCTTAGTCACTCTAAAATGAAGCTTTTGGGAGGTTTTTGAAATTTCCATGTTTGAAACCCAAAACCATTTCTCTTCGTGCTTGACTTCATAAGATAAAGTTTAGGGTTAGGTGTAGATACATGATTTGACTGGTTTAAATATGTCTAGACCTTGTTTATCAACTTCAATTCTTACTATATGACATAAGAAGACCATGTGCTTTTGTTTTTCATTTTTTGATTTTTTTCTGAATGTTTATGCACATTTGAATCTAAAGGTGAGAGAACACGTTAAAGGTTATTCTAACAAAGGTCTTGCTTGGAATCTTACATATGTATTATTGTACATCACAAATGTGAAATGAAAATATGTGCATCTCTATAAACCATAAACCCTAACCCTAACTATATAGAAAAATATGAACAATCCGGCCATGCTTTTCGATTGCCTTTTTTGATCCACCTTTGGCTGGATTTGAAATTTAGGGAGTGGGGTACGTAGGGGACGAGTGTGTTTCTTTGGATGCATCTCTCGTATTTGCTAGTTTTGGGGGGTCACACAAATACAGGGTAGCATCATGCCCACCCCCCTTCCTTCACGCGCGGAAAAAGTGTTAGGCGAGTAGTAAAATGGCATGAACAACAAGTTTCAAGTAAAATTTCGAATATAACCAGAATGTACCAATTGATAGATGAGTTAACTTGGCTTCATGGAAAAAATAAGGTCATGTAAATGAGTTAACTTGGCTTTCCTACCCTTGAATCCATAGGAAACTTTGTACTAATACAGTATAATGATCACCCGAGTTATTACACCAACAGGTCTGTCACTTACGTGTGGTTCCCATGCGTGAGGTCCCACACTTCAGTGAGCACAAGTCATGTGCGGTCGGTAGGCAAACTCCCTTCTTCTTTGTCAAGAGAAGACGCATCAAAACTCCCCCTCTCTCTCTCTCAAGTTATCCACCTCCGATGGCTGCCGGTTTTGGCATTGCGTTTCTAGCTCAGCTCGGAGGCCATGGTGTGCACGCACTGTAGCCATAGCGATTTGGTCGCGCTAAGTGGTTCGTCCCCGGCTGCGACGAGGATCAATCTGAGCGGTGGCTGTTAAGGACCCGATCGCATTTCTTGCTTTCAGCGTGGGGTCTTCCATGTAAAAGTTAGGGATTTAGATGAAATTTCCTGTTTATTCTGTGTCTTGTTGTAAACTGTGCTCTGGTGCGTATTGGAAGTCTGAGTTCTTCAGGATCCTTCGGTTGTCCCTCTCTCTCAAAAAAAAGAAAAAACATCTCTCTCATTATCGGCCTCGCTCGCTCGCTCGCACCTCCTGCGCACTGACAAACCCTGAAAAAGGTCAGACACCATAAATAAGAGGGCCCCCCTCACTTCTCACCTGATCTCTATCCTCTGTGTGATCCCTCTTCCTCCGAGTTTCACTGGACGGGCAAACACATGTGCTGCCTACAAATATTCGACCCCTTTGCATGGATAATCATGTCGACCATTTTTACCTGGTTTTGAAATAAATAAATGAAAATGAAGAAAACCTCAAAAATGAAACCCGTCCGCATTGAGTGCTTATAGGTGTACTAGTTGACATGGAAAATAAGAAAATTTGTGATAGGGTAGTAAAAAACAAAATGTCTTCACAAAACGGACTATCGTGTATGAAGATTCATGGGTTTCAAGCCAACAAATGGCGTAGTTATGGCCATATTTGTGGCATAGTTTGTTATAATGTGCCCAAATTGGGAATGCCGGTGCATCTTGCCATTCCCAACAATATTGCTGACTAGACTTTACAACTTTTCGGTATATAAAAACTCATTTTTCATTTTCTAGATGTCAAAATAGGTTTATTTTGTGAATGGGGTACATAAGATATAGCTCAAAATGGCGCCTCTACATTATTAAGATAAATTAGGCCACATATTAGTGAAAATTCCCAACTCTTTGCGTTTTTAGTGCTTTCTAGCTAGTTTCACACATTTAAATGACTTTCTGCTGATTTATTGAAAGTAATTCCAATTTGAAATGTAGGTGTGTTATAACTTCGTCCTATAAATCCCCAAAAATCATTTTTAGATACATATTACTTACTATATGTCTATACCTTGTTTATCTACTTGAATATGCTTACTATATATATATGACGTAAGAAGACTATGTGCTTTGGTTTTTTTATTTTCCTGAATTTTTATGCCCATTTGAATCTTGGTCAAATCCTATGTTTGACCAATATTTAAACAAGCTTAAAACATGAAAATTAAAAGGTAAGCTTGGATCCTTCTTAGTCCCTCTAAAATTAAGTTTTGTGAAGTTTTTGAAATTTTCATGTCTGAAACCCAAAACCACTTCTCTTCATGCTTGACTTCAAAATTAAGACAGAGTTAAGCGTTAGGGGGTAGATACATGCTTTTTTATGTTATGAATATGTATAGACCGGCCATGTTCATCAAGTTGAATGATGCTTACTATATATGACATTAGAAGGCTATGTGCTTTGGTTTTTCTTTTTTTTTTTGATTTTTTTGAATTTTTATGCCCATTTGAGTCTTGGTCAAATCCTAGGTTTGACCAAGATTTAAACAAGTTTAAAACATGAAAATGAAAAGGTAAGCCTCGATCCTTCTTCGTCACTCTAAAATGAAGATTTGCGGGGGGTTCTTGAAATTTCCATGTTTGAAACCCAAAACCATTTCTCTTCATTCTTGACTTCATAAGACCTTAAGGCCGGGTTAGGGGGTAGATACATGCTTTTATGTTTTGAATATGTCTCAACCTTGTTCATCAACTTGAATGCTTACTATATATATATATATGACATAAAAAAGCTAGGCTATGTGCTTTGTTTTCATTTTTTTGATTTTTTTTGAATTTTTATGCCCATTTGAATCTTGGTCAAATCCTAGGTTTGACCAAGATTTAAACAAGTTTAAAACATAAAATGAAAAGGTAAGCCTGGATCCTTCTTAGTCATTCTAAAATGAAGCTTTTGGGGGGTTCTTGAAATCTCAATGTTTGAAACCCAAAACCACTTCTCTTCATGGTTGACTTCATAAGATAGAGTTTAGGGTTTGGGGTAGATACATGATTTGTCGGGTTTGAATATGTCTAGACATGCATGCTTGTTTATCAACTTGAATGCTTACTATATGACATAAGAAGACTATATGTGTGTTGGTCAAATCATATGTTTGACCAAGCTTTAAACAAGCATAAATCCTGAAAATGAAAAGGTAAGCTTGGATCCTTCTTACTCACTCTAAAATTAAGCTTTTGGGAAGTTTTTGAAATGTCCATGTTTGAAACCCAAAACCACTTCTCTTCATGTTTGACTTCATAAGACATATGAGTTTAGGGTTAGGGGTGTAGATACATGATTTTTCTGGATTGAATAGGTCTATAACTTATTTATCAAGTTGAATGGCTTACTATGTGACATAAGAAGACTATATATGTGCTTTGGTTTTTCATTTTTTGATTTTTTCGAATTTTTTATGACCATTTGAATCTTGGTCAAATCCTAGGTTTGAAAATGAAAAAGTAAGCATGAATCCTATGTGCTTTGGTTTTTCATTTTTTCTGACTTTGTTCTAAATTTTTATGCCCATTTGAATCTTGGTCAAATCCTAGGTTTGACCAAGATTTAAACAAGTTTAAAACATGAAAATGAAAAGGTAAGCCTCGATCCTTCTTACTCACTCTAAAATTAAGCTTTTGGGAAGTTTTTGAAATTTCCATGTTTGAAACCAAAACCACTTCTCTTCATGCTTGACTTCATAAGACATAGTTAAGGGTTAGGGGGTAGATACATGCTTTTTCTATTTTGAATATGTCTAGACCTTGTTCATCAACTTGAAGGCTTACTATATATATATATATGACATAAGAAGGCTATGTGCTTTAGTTTTTTATTTTTTCATTTTTTTGAATTTTATGCCCATTTGAATCTTGGTCAAATACTAGCTAGGTTTGACCAAGATTTAAACATTTTTAAAACATGAAAATGAACAGGCAAGCCTGGATCTTTTCTAGTCACTCTAAAATGGAAGCTTTTGGGAGGTTCTTGAAATTTCTATGTTTGAAACCCATACAACTTCTCTTCATGCTAGACTTCATAAGATCGACCGAGTTTATGGTTAGGGGGTAGATACATGATTTGTCTGGTTTGAACACGTGTATAAACCTTGTTTATCAACTTGAATGCTTACTATATGACATAAGAAGACTATGTGCTTTTGTTTTTCATTCTTCTAATTTTTTTGAATTTTATGCCCATTTGAATCTTGGTCAAATCCTAGGTTTGACCAGGATTTAAACAAGTATAAAATATGAAAATGAAAAGGTAAGCCTGGATCCTTCTTAGTCACTCTAAAATGAAGCAACTTTTGGGATGTTCTTGAAATTTTCATGTTTGAAACCCAAAACCACTTATCTTCATTGTTGGCTTCATAATTAAGACAGAGTTTAAGGTTAGGGGCAGATATATACATGATTTTCTGGTTTGAATATGTCTAGACCTTTTTTATCAACTTTAAGGCCTTACTATACGACATAAAGAATGCTATGTGCTTTGGTTTATCATTCTTTTTGTTTTTTCCAGAATTTTTATGCCCATTTGAGTCTTGGTCAAATCCTAGGTTTGACAAAGATTTAAACAAGTTTAAAATATGAAAATGAAAAGGTAACCATGGATCCTTCTTAGTCACTCTA
The DNA here is from genome assembly GCF_019359855.2 of Lolium perenne. Taxonomy (NCBI): domain Eukaryota; kingdom Viridiplantae; phylum Streptophyta; class Magnoliopsida; order Poales; family Poaceae; genus Lolium; species Lolium perenne. The sequence continues at coordinate 263,781,455 of NC_067247.2, forward strand.
AAATGAATCTTTTGGGAGGTTCTTGAAATTTCCATGTTTGAAACCCAAAACCACTTCTCTTCATGATTGACTTCGTAAGACAGAGTTTAGTGTTAGGGGTAGATACATGATTTGTCTAGTTTGAATATGTCTAGACCTTGTTTATCAACTTGAATTCTTACTTTATGACATAAGAAGGCTATGTGCTTTGGTTTTTCATTTTTCTGATTTTTTTGAATTTTATGCCCATTAGAATCTTGGTCAAATTCTAGCTAGGTTTGACCAAGATTTAAACAAGTTAAAAACATGAAAATGAAGATGTAAGCCTCGATCCTTCTTAGTCACTCTAAAATGAAGCTTTTGGGAGGTTTTGGAAATTTCCATGTTTGAAACCCAAAACCACTTCTCTTCATGCCTTACTTCATAAGACGGAGTTTAGGGTCATTAGGGAGTAGATACATGATTTGCCTGGTTTGAATATGTCTAGACCTTGTTTATCATCTTGAATGCTTACTATATGACATAAGAAGACTATGTGCATTGGTATTTCATTTTTCATTTTTTTTTATTTTCATGCCCAATTGAATCTTGGTCAAATCCTAGGTTTGAGCAAGATTTAAACAAGTTTAACATGTGAAAACGAATAAGTAAACCTGGATCCTTCTTAGTCACTCCAAAATGTACCAATTGATAGATGTGTTAACTTTTCTTCAGGAAAAATTAATGTCATGTAAATGAGTTAACTTGGATTTCCTACCCTTGAATCCATAGGAAACTTTGTTCTAATGCACTATAATAATCAACTGAGTTTTTACACCAACAGGTCTGTCACTTACGTGTGGTGCCCACGTGTGAGGTCCCACACTTCAGTGAGCACAAGTCACGTGCAGTAGGTACGCAAACTCCCATCCATCTTCTTTGTCAAGAGAAGACGCATCAGGATGCGTATTGGAAGTCTCTGGGTCTGATACGTCTTCGACGTATCGATAATTTCTTATGTTCCATGCCACATTATTGATGATATCTACATGTTTTATGCATACTTTATGTCATATTTATGCATTTTCCGGCACTAACCTATTAACAAGATGCCGAAGAGCCAGTTGCTGTTTTCTGCTGTTTTTGGTTTCAGAAATCCTAGTACGGAAATATTCTCGGAATTGGACGAAATCAACGCCCAGGGGCCTATTTTCACACGAAGCTACCAGAAGTCCGAGGGAGAGACAAAGTGGGGCCACGGGGCGCCGCCACACTAGGGCGGCGCGGCCCAGGGTGGCCCGCGCGGCCCTAGCGTGTGGGGCCCCCGTGACGCCTCCTGACCTGCCCTTCCGCCTACTTAAGGTCTTTGTCGCGAAACCCCCAGTACCGAGAGCCACGATACGGAAAACCTTCCAGAGACGCCGCTGCCGCCAATCCCATCTCGGGGGATTCAGGAGATCGCCTCCGGCACCCTACCGGAGAGGGGAATCATCTCCCGGAGGACTCTTCTCCGCCATGGTCGCCTCCGGAGTGATGAGTGAGTAGTTCACCCCTGGACTATGGGTCCATAGCAGTAGCTAGATGGTCGTCTTCTCCTAATTGTGCTTCATTGTCGGGTCTTGTGAGCTGCCTAACATGATCAAGATCATCTATCTATAATGCTACATGTTGTGTTTGTTGGGATCCGATGGATAGAGAATACTATGCTATGTTGATTATCAATCTATTATCTATGTGTTGTTTATGATCTTGCATGCTCTCCGTTATTAGTAGGGGCTCTGGCCAAGTTTTTGCTAGTAACTCCAAGAGGGAGTATTTATGCTCGATAGTGGGTTCATGCCTCCATTAAATGCAGGACGATGTGAGAAAGTTCTAAGGTTGTGGATGTGCTGTTGCCACTAGGGATAAAACATCGATGCTATGTCTAAGGATGTAGTTTTTGATTACATTACGCACCATACTTAATGCAATTGTCTGTTGTTTGCAACTTAATACTGGAAGGGGTTCGGATGATAACCTGAAGGTGGACTTTTTAGGCATAGATGCATGCTGGATAGCGGTCTATGTACTTTGTCGTAATGCCCAATTAAATCTCACAATACTCATCATATCATGTATGTGCATGGGCATGCCCTCTTTATTTGTCAATTGCCCAACTGTAATTTGTTCACCCAACATGCTCATTCTTATCAGAGAGACGCCTCTAGTGAACTGTGGACCCCGGTCCATTCTTTTAATCGAATACAATCTACTGCAATACTTGTTCTACTGTTTTCTGCAAACAATCATCATCCACACTATACATCTAATCCTTTGTTACAACAAGCCGGTGAGATTGACAACCTCACTGTTACGTTGGGGCAAAGTATCTTGGTTGTGTTGTGCGGGTTCCACGTTGGCGCCGGAATCCCTGATGTTGCGCCGCACTACACTCCGCCGCCATCAACCTTCAATGTGCTTCTTGGCTCCTACTGGTTCGATAAACCTTGGTTTCTTACGGAGAGAAAACTTGCCGCTGTACGCATCACACCTTCCTCTTGGGGTTCCCAACGGTCGCGTGCTGTACGCGTATCAAGACTGTTTTCTGGCGCCGTTGCCGGGGAGATCAAGACACGCTGCAAGGGGAGTCTCCACCTCCAATCTCTTTACTTTGTTTTTGTCTTGCTTTATTTTATTTACTACTTTGTTTGCTGCACTAAATCAAAATACAAAAAAATTAGTTGCTAGTTTTACTTTATTTGCTATCTTGTTTGCTATATCAAAAAACACAAAAAATTAGTTACTTGCATTTACTTTATCTAGTTTGCTTTATTTACTATTGCTAAAATGGGTACTCCTGAAAATACTAAGTTGTGTGACTTCACAACCACAAATAATAATGATTTCTTATGCACACCTATTGCTCCACCTGCTACTACAGCGGAATTCTTTGAAATTAAACCTGCTTTACTAAATCTTGTTATGCGAGAGCAATTTTCTGGTGTTAGTTCTGATGATGCTGCTGCCCATCTCAATAATTTTGTTGAACTATGTGAAATGCAAAAGTATAAGGAGGTAGATGGTGACATTATAAAATTAAAATTGTTTCCTTTCTCATTAAGAGGAAGAGCTAAAGATTGGTTGCTATCTCTGCCTAAGAATAGTATTGATTCATGGACTACATGCAAGGATGCTTTTATTGGTAGATATTATCCCCCTGCTAAAATTATATCTTTGAGAAGTAGCATAATGAATTTTAAACAATTGGATAATGAGCATGTTGCCCAAGCTTGGGAAAGAATGAAATCTTTGGTTAAAAATTGCCCAACCCATGGACTGACTACTTGGATGATCATCCAAACCTTTTATGCAGGACTGAATTTTTCCTCGCGGAACCTATTGGATTCAGCTGCTGGAGGTACCTTTATGTCCATCACTCTAGGCGACGAAACAAAGCTTCTTGATAATATGATGATTAATTACTCTGAATGGCACACGGAAAGAGCTCCACAAGGTAAGAAGGTAAATTATGTCGAAGAAACCTCTTCCTTGAGTGATAAGATTGATGCTATTATGTCTATGCTTGTGAATGGTAGGACTAATGTTGATTCTAATAATGTTCCGTTAGCTTCATTGGTTGCTCAAGAAGAACATGTTGATGTGAACTTCATTAAAAAAAACAATTACAATAATTCTAGGCCATATCCCGCTAATGGTAATTCTTATGGTAGATATGTTTTACCTAATGAGGAAAATATGTTAGAAATTGAAAGATCTACTAAGAGCTTTATGCAATCCCAATATGAGCAAAATAAATTGTTTACTAAAACTATGAATGAACAATCTACCTTGTTGAAGAATATAGGAAATCAACTTGAAAATCTGAATATGGAGATCTCTGGGTTGCAAACTAAACTTGCAAATGCTGAAAACCGAATCTCATACATGTCTGCGTCACAATCTTCTTTAATTAATAAAATGGCTGCTAAACCTGAGGATATTGATAATAAAATTTTTACTACAGCAAATGCCATCCAAGTTAGAATTAATGAGAATATAAGATTGATGGCCGAATTGCGTGCTAGGTGGGAAAAAGAAGAAAATGCTAAAGAAGATAATATAGCTAAAGTTTGGACTATTACCACCACTAGTAATGCTAATTCTCCACATGTTGCTGCACCTCCTACTATTAATGGTAAAATAATTGGTGTTAGCAATGTTTCCACTTCTAATGCAAAGCGTGAGAAACTGCCTGAAACTGCTAAAACTGCTGAAACTGCCTGTGATAAAACTGCTGAATTTTTTTCCAACATTGGGGACAATGACCCCATTGCTTTAGATTATAATGGTTTGGATTTTGATGATTGTCACATCTCTGAAGTTATAAAGTTCTTACAAAAACTTGCTAAGAGTCCTAATGCTAGTGCTATAAATTTGGCTTTCACAAAACATATTACAAATGCTCTCATAAAAGCTAGAGAAGAGAAATTAGAACGCGAAGCTTCTATTCCTTGGAAGCTAGAGGATGGTTGCGAGCCCATCATTAAGATGAAGGTCAATGACTTTGATTGTAATGCTTTATGTGATCTTGGTGCAAGTATTTCCGTTATGCCTAAGAAGATCTATAATATGCTTGACTTGCCACCATTGAAAAATTGTTATTTGGATGTTAATCTTGCTGATAATTCTACAAAGAAACCTTTGGGGAGAGTTGATAATGTTCGCATTACCGTTAACAATAACCTTTTCCCCGTTGATTTTGTTGTCTTGGATATTGAACGCAATGCATCTTGTCCCATTATATTGGGAAGACCTTTTCTTCGAACTGTTGGTGCTATCATTGATATGAAGGAAGGTAATATTAAATATCAATTTCCTCTCAAGAAAGGTATGGAACACTTCCCTAGAAAGAGAATTAAGCTACCTTTTGATTCTATCATTAGAACAAATTATGATCTTGATGCTTCGTCTCTTGATAATACTTGATACACACTTTCTGCGTCTGGCTGAAAGGCGTTAAAGAAAAGCGCTTATGGGAGACAACCCATGATTTTACTACTGCACTTTTATTTTGTATTTGAGTCTTGGAAGTTGTTACTACTGTAGCAACCTCACCTTATCTTAGTTTTGTTACATTGTTGTGCCAAGTAAAGTCGTTGATAGTAAGGTTCATACGAGATTTGGATTACTGCACAGAAACAGATTTCTTGCTGTCACGAATCTGGGACTAGTTCTCTGTAGGTAACTCATAAAATTATGCCAATTTACGTGGGTGATCCTCAGATATGTACGCAACTTTCATTCAATTTGAGCATTTTCATTTGAGCAAGTCTGGTGCCTCAATTAAATTCGTCTTTACGAACTGTTCTGTTTTGACAGATTCTGCTTTTATTTCGCATTGCCTATTTTGCTATGCTTGATGGATTTTTTGATTCCATTAACTTTCAGTAGCTTTGTGCAATGTCCAGAAGGGTTAAGAATGATTATGTCACCTCTGAACATGTGAATTTTGGTGGTGCACTAACCCTCTAATGAGTTGTTTTGAGTTTGGTGTGGAGGAAGTTTTCAAGGATCAAGAGAGGGAGATGATACAATATGATCAAGGAGAGTGAAAGCTCTAAGCTTGGGGATGCCCCGGTGGTTCACCCCTGCATATTTCAAGAATACTCAAGCATCTAAGCTTGGGGATGCCCAAGGCATCCCCTTCTTCATCGACAACATTATCAGGTTCCTCTAGTGAAACTATATTTTTATTCCATGACATCTTATGTACTTTGCTTGGAGCGTCTGTTTGTTTTTGTTTTGTTTGAATAAAATGGATCCTAGCATTCATTGTGTGGGAGAGAGACACGCTCCGCTGTTGCATATGGACAAATATGTCCTTAGGCTTTACTCATAGTATTCATGGCAAAGGTTGAATCTTCTTCGTTAAATTGTTATATGGTTGGAAACGGGAAATGCTACATGTAGTAATTGGTAAAATGTCTTGGATAATGTGATACTTGGCAATTGTTGTGCTCATGTTTAAGCTCTTGCATCATATACTTTGCACCTATTAATGAAGAAATACATAGAGCTTGCTAAAATTTGGTTTGCATAATTGGTCTCTCTAAGGTCTAGATAATTTCTAGTAAAGAGTTTGAACAACAAGGAAGACGGTGTAGAGTCTTATAATGCTTACAATATGTCTTTTATGTGAGTTTTGCTGCACCGCTTCATACTTGTGTTTGTTTCAAATAACCTTGCTAGCCTAAACCTTGTATCGAGAGGGAATACTTCTCATGCATCCAAAATCGTTGAGCCAAACACTATGCCACTTGTGTCCACCATACCTACCTACTACATGGTATTTCTCCGCCATTCCAAAGTAAATTGCTTGAGTGCTACCTTTAAATTTCTATCCTCTATCTTTGCAATATATAGCTCATGGGACAAATAGCCTAAAAACTATTGTGGTATTGAATATGTACTTATGCATTTTATTTCTTATAAGTTGCTTGTTGAGCGATAACCATGTTCCTGGGGACGCCATCAACTACTCTTTGTTGAATATCATGTGAGTTGCTATGCATGTCTGTCTTGTCTGAAGTAAGGGCGATTTACCATGAGTTGAATGATTTGAGCATGCATATTGTTAGAGAAGAACATTGGGCCACTAACTAAAGCCATGATCCATGGTGGAAGTTTCAGTTTTGGACAAATATCCTCAATCTCATATGAGAAAATTAATTGTTGTTGAATGCTTAAGCATTAAAGAGGAGTCCATTATCTGTTGTCTATGTTGTCCCGGTATGGATGTCTAAGTTGAGAATAATCAAAAGTGAGAAATCCAATGCGAGCTTTTTCCTTAGACCTTTGTACAGGCGGCATAGAGGTACCCCTTTGTGACACTTGGTTAAAAAATACGTATTGCGGTGATAATCCAGGTAATCCGAGCTAATTAGGACAAGGTGCGGGCACTATTAGTATACTATGCATGAGGCTTGCAACTTGTATGATATAATTTACATGATGCATATGCTTTATTACTACCGTTGACAAAATTGTTTCTTGTTTTCAAAACCAAAGCTCTAGCACAAATATAGCAATCAATGCTTCCCTCTGCGAAGGGCCTTTCTTTTACTTTTATGTTGAGTCATTTCACCTATTTCTCTCCATCTCAAGAGGCAAACACTTGTGTGAACTGTGCATTGATTCCTACATACTTGCATATTGCACTTATTATATTACTTTATGTTGACAATATCCATGAGATATACATGTTACAAGTTGAAAGCAACCGCTGAAACTTAATCTTCCTTTGTGTTGCTTCAATACCTCTACTATGAAATTATTGCTTTATGAGTTAACTCTTATGCAAGACTTATTGATGCTTGTCTTGAAAGTACTATTCATGAAAAGTCTTTGCTATATGATTCATTTGTTTACTCATGTCATTCACCATTGCTTGGATCGCTGCATTCATTGCATGTGCTTACAATAGTATGATCAAGGTTATGATGGCATGTCACTCCAGAAATTATCTTTATTATCGTTTACCTGCTCGGGACGAGCAGGAACTAAGCTTGGGGATGCTGATACGTCTCCGACGTATCGATAATTTCTTATGTTCCATGCCACATTATTGATGATATCTACATGTTTTATGCATACTTTATGTCATATTTATGCATTTTCCGGCACTAACCTATTAACAAGATGCCGAAGAGCCAGTTGCTGTTTTCTGCTGTTTTTGGTTTCAGAAATCTTAGTAAGGAAATATTCTCGGAATTGGAAGAAATCAACGCCCAGGGGCCTATTTTCACACGAAGCTTCCAGAAGTCCGAGGGAGAGACAAAGTGGGGCCACGGGGTGCCGCCACACTAGAGCGACGCGGCCCAGGGGGGGCCCGCGCGGCCCTAGCGTGTGGGGCCCCCGTGACGCCTCCTGACCTGCCCTTCCGCCAACTTAAGGTCTTCGTCGCGAAACCCCCAGTACCGAGAGCCACGATACGGAAAACCTTCCAGAGACGCCGCCGCCGCCAATCCCATCTTGGGGGATTCAGGATACCGCCTTCGGCACCCTGCCGGAGAGGGGAATCATCTTCCGGAGGACTCTTCACCGCCATGGTCACCTCCGGAGTGATGAGTGAGTAGTTCACACCTGGACTATGGGTCCATAGCAGTAGCTAGATGGTCGTCTTCTCCTAATTGTGCTTCATTGTCGGGTCTTGTGAGCTGCCTAACATGATCAAGATCATCTATCTGTAATGCTACATGTTATGTTTGTTGGGATCCGGTGGATAGAGAATACTATGCTATGTTGATTATCAATCTATTATCTATGTGTTGTTTATGATCTTGCATGCTCTCCGTTATTAGTAGGGGCTCTGGCCAAGTTTTTGCTAGTAACTCCAAGAGGGAGTATTTATGCTCGATAGTGGGTTCATGCCTCCATTAAATCTGGGACAGTGACAGAAAGTTCTAAGGTTGTGGATGTGCTGTTGCCACTAGGGATAAAACATCGATGCTATGTCTAAGGATGTAGTTGTTGATTACATTACGCAAAATACTTAATGCAATTGTCTGTTGTTTGCAACTTAATACTGGAAGGGGTTCGGATGATAACCTGAAGGTGGACTTTTTAGGCATAGATGCATGCTGGATAGCGGTCTATGTACTTTGTCGTAATGCCCAATTAAATCTCACAATACTCATCATATCATGTATGTGCATGGTCATGCCCTCTTTATTTGTCAATTTCCCAACTGTAATTTGTTCACCCAACATGCTTATTCTTATCGGAGAGACGCCTCTAGTGAACTGTGGACCCCGGTCCATTCTTTTAATCGAATACAATCTACTGCAATACTTGTTCTACTGTTTTCTGCAAACAATCATCATCCACACTATACATCTAATCCTTTGTTACAGCAAGCCGGTGAGATTGACAACCTCACTGTTACGTTGGGGCAAAGTATCTTGGTTGTGTTGTGCAGGTTCCACGTTGGCGCCGGAATCCCTGGTGTTGTGCCGCACTACACTCCGCCGCCATCAACCTTCAACGTGCTTCTTGGCTCCTACTGGTTCGATAAACCTTGGTTTCTTACTGAGGGAAAACTTGCCGTTGTACGCATCACACCTTCCTCTTGGGGTTCCCAACGGTCGCGTGATGTACGCGTATCAGGGTCCTTCAGGATCCTTCGGTTGTCCCTCTCACACACAAAAAAGAACAAATCTCTCTCATTCTCGGCCTCGCTCGACTCGCTCGCTCGCTCGCACCTCCTGCTCACTGACAAAACCTGCACAACAGTCAACATCATCACCCGAAAAAGGGGAGATACCATAATGCACTCCCTTCTTCTCTCCTTCCGAGTGATCCCTTCTTCCTCTGAGTTTCACTCGACGGGCAAACACACATGTGCTGCATAGTAGTAAGAAAAAAGTACTCCATTAAAAGGTTAATCTAGGGTTTTGCCCACTACTACAGATCAAGTTCAAAAATATCCAACTACTGGTTCGATTTTGGGCTACTAATGTGCGATGGTTTTTTATTTTTTATTTTTTCTGAATGTTTATGCCCATTTGAATCTTGGTCAAATCCTATGTTTGACCAAGATTTAAACAAGCATAAACATGAAAATGAAAAGGTAAGCTTGGATCCTTCTTAGTCACTCTAAAATTAAGCTTTTGGGATGTTTTTGAAATTTCCATGCTTGAAACCCAAAACCACTTATCTTCATGCCTCACTTCATACGACAAAGTTAAGGGTTAGGGGGTAGATACATGCTTTTTTCTATTTTGAATATGTCTAGACCTTGTTCATCAACTTGAATGCTTACTATATGACATAAGAAGACTATATGTGCGTTGGTTTTTCATTTTTTTCTGAATGTTTATGCCCATTTGAATCTTGCTCAAATCCTAGGTTAATTTGACCAAGATTTAAACAAGTTTAAAACATGAAAATGAGAAGGTAAGCCTGGATCCTTCTTAATCACACTAAAATGAAGCTTTTTGGGAGGTTTTTGAAAAATTCCATGTTTGAAACCCAAACCACTTCTCTTCATGCTTGACTTCATAAGACAAATTTAGGGTTAGGAGTAGATACATATGATTTTTCTTGTTTAATATGTCTAGATATTGTTTATCAACTTGAATTCTTACTCTATATGTGACGTAAGAAGACTATATATGTCCTTTGGTTTTTCATATTTTGGGGTTTTTTCGAATTTTTTTACGCACACTTGAATCTTGGTCAAATCCTAGGTTTGACCAAGATTTAAACAAGTTTAAAACATGAAAATGAAAAAGTAAGCATGGATCCTTCTTAGTCACTCCAAAATAAAGCTTTTGGGAGGATTTTGAAATTTCCATATTGTAAACCCAAAACCACGTATCTTCATGTTTGACTATGTTTAGACTTTGTTTATCAACAGAGTTTAGGGTTAGGGGTAGATACATGATTTTTCTTGTTTGAATATGTTTAGACTTTGTTTATCAACTTGAATGTTTACCGTATGACATAAGAAGACAATGTTTTTGAATATTTTTATGTCCATTTGAATCTTAGTCAAATCCTAGGTTTGACCAAGATTTAAACAAGTTTAAAACAAGAAAATGAAAAGGTAAGCCTGGATCCTTCTTAGTCACTCTAAAATGAAGCTTTTGGGGGGTTCTTGAAATCTCAATCGTTGAAACCCAAATTAAAACACTTCTCTTCATGGTTGACTTCATAAGATAGAGTTTAGGGTTAGGGGTAGATACATGATTTGTCAGGTTTGAATATGTCTAGATCACATGCTTGTTTATCAACTTGAATGCTTACTCTATATGATCGACATAAGAAGACTATATATATGTGTGTTGGTCAAATCGTATGTTTGACCAAGATTTAAACAAGCATAAATCCTGAAAATGAAAAGGTAAGATTGGATCCTTCTTATTCACTCTAAAATTAAGCTTTTGGGAAGTTTTTGAAATTTCCATGTTTGAAACCCAAAACCACTTCTCTTCATGTTTGACTTCATAAGACATATGAGTTTAGGGTTAGGGGTGTAGATACATGATTTTTCTAGTTTGAATAGGTCTATAACTTGTTTATCAAGTTGAATGGCTTACTATGTGACATAAGAAGACTATATATGTGCTTTGGTTTTTCATTTTTTGATTTTTTCGAATTTTTTATGACCATTTGAATCTTGGTCAAATCCTAGGTTTGACCAAGATTTAAACAAGTTTAAAACATGAAAATGAAAGGGTAAGCATGGATCCTTCCTAGTCACTCTAAAATGAATCTTTTGGGAGGTTCTTGAAATTTCCATGTTTGAAACCCAAAACCACTTCTCTTCATGATTGACTTCGTAAGACCGAGTTTAGTGTTAGGGGTAGATATATGATTTGTCTAGTTTGAATATGTCTAGACCTTGTTTATCAACTTGAATTCTTACTTTATGACATAAGAAGGCTATGTGCTTTGGTTTTTAATTTTTATGATTTTTTGAATTTTATGCCCATTAATTAGAATCTTGGTCAAATACTAGCTAGGTTTGACCAAGATTTAAACAAGTTTAAAACATGAAAATGAAAAGGTAAGCCTCGATCCTTCTTACTCACTCTAAAATTAAGCTTTTGGGAAGTTTTTGAAATTTCCATGTTTGAAACCCAAAACCACTTCCTCTTCATGTTTGACTTCATAAGACATAGTTAAGGGTTAGGGGTAGATACAGGCTTTTTCTGTTTTGAATATGTCTAGACCTTGTTTATCAACTTGAATGCTTACTATATATATGACATAAGAATGCTATGTGCTTTGTTTTTTCATTTTCTGGTTTTTTTTAATTTTATGCCCATTTGAATCTTGGTCAAATACTAGCTAGGTTTGACCAAGATTTAAAAAAGTTAATTTAAAACATGAAAATGAAAAGGTAAGCATGGATCCTTCTTAGTCACTCTAAGGTGAAGTTTTTGGGAGGTTTTTGAAATTTCCATGTTTGAAATTAACCCAAAACCACTTATCTTCATGCTTGACTTCATAATACAGAGTTTAGGGTACGTTAGGGTCAGGGTAGATACATGATTTTTCAAGTTTGAATATGTCTAGACCTTGTTTATCAACTTGAATGCTCATTATATGACATAAAAAAAGGCTATGTGCATATTTTTTATTTTTTTATACCCATTTGAATCTTGGTCAAATCCTAGGTTTGATCAAGATTTAAACAAGTTTAAAACATGAAAATGAAAAGGTAAGCCTGGATCCTTCTTAGTCACTTTAAAATGAAGCTTTTGGGAGGTTTTTGAAATTTCCATGTTTGAAACCCAAATCCACTTCTCTTCATGCTTGACTTCAGAAGACAAATTATAGGGTTATGCATGGGTAGATACATGTTTTTTTCTTGTTTGAATATGTATAGACCTTGTTTATCAACTTGAATGCTTACTATATGACATAAGAATACTATGTGCTTTGTTTTTCATTTTTATATTTTTTAATTGTTAAACCCATTTGAATCTTGGTCAAATCCTAGGTTTGACCAAGATTGAAACAAGTTTAAAACATCAAAATGGAAAGGTAAGCATGAATCATTCTTAATTATTCACTCTAAAATGAAGCTTTTGGGAGGTACTTGAATTTTTATGTTTGAAACCCCAAACCACTTCTCTTCATGTTTGACTTCATAAGACATTGTTTATGGTTAAGGGTAGATAGATGATTTTTCTAGTTTGAATATGTCTAGACCTTGTTTATCAACTTGAATGCTTACTATATGACATAAGAATACTATGTGCTTTGCTTTTTCATTTTTCTAATTTTTTTAATTGTTAAACCCATTTGAATCTTGGTCAAATCCTAGGTTTGACCAATATTGAAAAAAGTTTAAAACATCGAAATGGAAAGGTAAGCATGAATCATTCTTAATTATTCACTCTAAAATGAAGCTTTTGGGAGGTACTTGAAATTTTATGTTTGAAACCCAAAACCACTTCTCTTCATGTTTGACTTCATAAGACAGAGTTTATGGTTAAGGGTAGATAGATGATTTTTCTTGTTTGAATATGTCTAGACCTTGTTTATCAACTTGAATGCTTACTATAGGACAAAGTTTAGGGTTAGGGGTAGATACATTTTTTTTGGTTTGAATATGTCGTCTAGACCTTGTTTATCAACTAATGCTTACTATATTACGTACATAAGAAGGCTATGTTATTTGGTTTTTCATTTTTTCTGTTTTTTTTCTAAATTTTTATGCCCATTTGAATCTTGGTCAAATCCTAGGTTTGACCAAGATTTAAAAAAGTTTAAAACATGAAAATGAAAAGGTAAGCCTGGATCCTGCTTAAGTAGTGTCACTGTAAAATGAAGCTTTTGGGAGGTTTGTGAAATTTCCATGTTTGAAACCCAAAACCACTTAAGATAGAGTTTATGGTTAGGTGTGGATACATGATTTTTCTTGTTTGAATATGTCTAGACCTTGTTTATCAACTTGAATGCTTACTATATGACATAAGAAGGCTATATATGTGCTTTGGGTTTTCATTTTTTGATTTTTTTGATTTTTTATGCCCATTTAAATCTTGGTCAAATCCTAGGTTTGACCAAGGTTTAAACAAGTTTAAAACATGAAAATGAAAAGGTAAGCATGAATCATTTCTTAGTCACTAGCTCTAAAATGAAGGTACTTGAATTTTTTTATGTTTGAAACCCAAAACCCCAGTTCTCTTCATATGTTTGACTTCATAAGACAGAGTTTAGGGTTAGGGGTAGATATGATACATGCTTTTTCTGGTTTGAATATGTCTAGACCTTGTTTATCAACTAGAATGTTTACTATATGACATATATAAGAAGACTATGTGCTTTGGTTTTTCATTTTTTTTGAATTTGTTGAATTTTGTATGCCCATTTGAATCTTGGTCAAATCCTATGTTCGACCAAGGTTAAAACAAGTTTAAAACATGGCTATGAAAAGGTAAGCATGGATCCTTCTTAGTCACTCTAAAATGAAGCTTTTGGGAGGTTTTTGAAATTTCCATGTTTGAAACCCAAAATCACTTCTCTTCATGCTTGGCTACATAAGACAGAGAATAGGGTTAGGGGTAGATACATGCTTTTTTCTGCTTTGAATATGTCTAGACCTTGTTTATCAACTTGAATGCTTACTATATATATGACATAAGAAGGCTATGTTCTTTGGTTTTTCATTTTTTCTGATTTTTTATGCCCATTTGAATCTTTGTCAAATCCTAGGATTGACCAAGATTTAAACAAGTTTAAAACATGGAAATGAAAAGGTAAGCATGGATCCTCCTTAGTCACTGTTTAATGAAGCTTTTGGGAGGTTTGTGAAATTTCCATGTTTGAAACCCAAAACCACTTAAGATAGAGTTTATGGTTAGGTGTAGATACATGATTTTTTTGGTTTGAATATGTCTAGACCTTGTTTATCAACTTGAATGCTTACTATATATTACATAAGAAGGCTATGTTCTTTGGTTTTTCGTTTTTTCTGTTTTTCCTGATTTTTTAAAGTCCATTTGAATCTTGGTCAAATCCTAGGTTTGACCAAGATTTAAACAAGTTTAAAACATGAAAATGAGAAGGTAAGTATGGATCCTTCTTAATCACTCTAAAATGAATCTTTTGGGAGCTTTTTGAAATTTTCATGTTTGAAACCCAAAACCACTTCTCTTCATATTTGACTTCATAAGACATAGTTTAGGGGTTAGGGCTAGATACATGATTTTTCTTGTTTGAATATGTCTAGACCTGGTTTATCAACTTGAATGCTTACTATATGACATATGCAAATCTTGATAATCCATATCAATCATTTTAGAAGTGATAAGGTAGGAGTAGTTAAATTTAATCCATCAAATATGTACCATGGTGATTTTATATGCAGCTGGGCACCAGACATCACGTGCACACTATATCAATGCGCAGCAGTACTTGCTCCAAAAAACCCACATTTTTGTACCTGGACGTTACGCTAAAATGAACTGCAAAAACAACGAACAGCACTTTTGTAGTACTATACTCGGTACTCCGTATTTGCTCCAGATAATCCCCATTGCTTCACTACTACAGTACTACCCTGGCGTGCATTCATTGTTTCCCCTGACTATTCAGAGCTTTGGACGTCCATCAGAGTAGTAGTAGTCAGTAGGACAGTACTGCTAGCTCGATTAATTGCGTGCTATAAAATTCTATACTAGCCGACAGATGTCCATTCCTCGGGTTGCGCGCCAGAGCCTTCGAAGAGAAGGTAGCCGCTATGTCCCGTTGATTTACGGTGGACGGACAGGATAGAACGTCTCTGTGTTGAAGCATACGTACTACTCCGGACCGCTCTCGATTCATTTGCTTCTTCTCCCGAGTCCTGACCAGGGACTGAGATCCAGTGACTTCAGTAAGAGAAGTCACCATGCGACGTGAGCCATTCGATCAAGATCCAACGCTCGCGGTTAATCCAAATTTCGAACTTAAACTAAACTAATTTTTTAAATGGACTGGAACTTTCCGGGAATACTCAATGGAATATATACGTCTTAATGTAAAGTTTTTTTTCGGTAAAGGGATTTTCTTTTTTTTCTGAGCAACATAAATTTTAATTTCAAATTTTAGATCAACCATGTGCGTTGGATCTTAATCTGATGGCTCGTATAGGTAAAGTTCATGGTAACTTCTGTTGGGTCAAGTCACTGGATCTGAGTTCGCAAGGGAGCCCCCTCTCGGCCGTTGATTTAGGATGGGCGGACCAGGTTGCTCGAAGCGAGGGCAGGAGACGGCTGTCTGGTTTTAATAGGGGGAGTACTTCTTCCATTCCCTTCTTGCTTCACTTCCAGTCTGCTTCCACTTCCAGCGATGCCTCCGAAGTCAAGGCCACCATCTCGCTTGAAGAAGCACCATCTAGTGTTGACCAGGGACACGGAGAGTTCCCGCCGGCGGTCTATCCAGATGCTGGCCGCGAGAAAGGACCCGCCAGAAAACGAAGGCCCTGCTTCGCGCTCGTCGCGGAATGGCGTCCGCCGTGCGGTCGAAGATTCCTGGTTGGTTTCCATCGCCATATTTCTTGATTCTTCCTGGCCCGGAGGTCCCAACTCTTTATTCCATATTAATCCTTTTTATACATATCTTAGTGCTCCACGACGCACCCTGCCATCTTCTCATGACGACTTCAACCCCTGTCTCGTGCGCTTAGAGGTTACCACTGATTGGACATTTTCGTCTTCCTCTCGTCACTTTGTTTGGTACTGATGATATTGCCATGCAGGAAGCATCGGCGTGTTTCAGAGATGAGCTTAAAACTCTCGTGGAACTTGCCTCCAACTTTCGCGATGATCTCGATACTTTGAAGGACGAGGTCACCGGCCAGGGCAAGCTGTATGATGTGAGCATTCCATCAAGTGAGGAAACGAACACTGTCATCAAGAAGCTTAAGGGCGAGAATTTGATGATTAAGATCGAGTGCGGCTTTCTTCGCGAAGAAAACGTCGAGCTATCAAACAGGTGCGTTCAAGCTCTCAACGGGAGCCTCAACACCCAACATGATGCGGTGAAGAAGATGATGGATGACAGCATCTTGAAGAAAAACAATATGGTCGATCCAATCCAGGCACCGCAGAAGGAAGTCGATGTGCTCCGAGTCCAGCCACCTTTGCGTAGGTCGCCGAGGCACCCTCGCGCAGGTTGCTGAGGAGCGCACGTCGGCGAGTAGGCTGGGGGATAAGGAATTCCAGGGAGAGAAGCGGAATCACCACCTGACCTGATGGAGGGCCGCTCCGCCAGGTAGGCTGGGGGAGAGAAGCACTGACTCTCATTGTTCTTTAGCTAGTCCTCCGATCCATATTACTTGATGTTAAAATGGATGTATCTACACTACTGAAATATGTCAAGATACATATATTTCAACGTTTATATTTCCTAAGTATTCTTATCCATCACTAAGCTGGGTCGCTTTTGTAACTACTGATTTGCAGATTCGACTCTTCTGACGAAAGATTTGTGGCCATGTGCCTTACATGTCTAGTTCCAACTGACATTATTTGTACTCGCTAAAAATGTATTATTCAGTACCCCCTCTGAATAATACTTTCATAGTATGTGCTTCTAAAATTTTAGATGTTGATATTTTTTATGTAGAGTTCCTCAATCTTTTGAATTTTGACTTGGCTGAAAAAATATATGTATCGTAATTAGGGAAGGAGATAGTAGCAAGATGGGATGCATCTGGATTTGGATGTTTGGCGTCACTCGAACCTTTGTTAATAGGATTTTTTTTTGTGAGAGGGACAACCGATACGCATCCTAATGCGTCTTCTCTTGACAAAGAAGATGGCTGGGAGTTTGCGTACCTATTGCACGTGACTTTTGCTCACTGAAGTGTGGGACCTCATAAGTGGGCACCACAAGTAAGTGACAGACCTGCTGGTGTAAAAACTCGATTGATTATTATAGTGCATTAGAAAAAGTTTCCTACGGATTCAAGGGTAGGAAATCCAAGTTAACTCATTTACATGACATTATTTTTTCATGAAGCAAAGTTTACACATCCATCAATTGGTACATTTTGGAGTGACTAAGAAGGATCCAGGCTTACTTATTCGTTTTCACGTGTTAAACTTGTCTAAATCTTGGTCAAACCTAGGATTTGACCATGATTCAAAAGGGAAGAAAAAAATAGAAAAATGAAAAACCAAATCACATACTCTGTCTTATGAAGTCAAGCATGAAGAGAAGTGGTTTTGGGTTTCGAACATGGAAATTTCAAAAACCTCCCAAAAAATTCATTTTAGAGTGATTAAGAAGGATACATGCTTCCCTTTTCATTCCATGTTTTAAACTTATTTAAATTATCTTGGTCAAACCTAGGATTTGACAAGATTCAAATGGGCATCAAAATAAAAAAAAAACAGAAAAATGAAAAAACAAAAGCAAATAGTTTTCTTATGTCATATAGTAAGCATTAAAGTTGATAAACAAGGTCTAGACATAATCAAACCAGACAAATCATGTATATGTCTACCCTAACCCTAAACTCCGTCTTATGAAGTCAGTCATGGAAATTTCAAGAACATCCCAAAAGCTTCATTTTAGAGTGACTAAGAAGGATACAGACTTCCCGTTTCATTTTCATGTTTTAAACTTGTTTAAATCTTGGTCAAACCTAGGATTTGACCAAGATTCAAATAAGTTAAAAACATGACAATGAAAAGGTAAGCATCGATCCTTCTTAGTCGCTCTAAAATGAAGCTTTTGGGAGGTTTTTGAAATTTCCATGTTTGAAACCCAAAACCACTTCTCTTCATGCTTGACTTCATAAGACCGAGTTTAGGGTTAGGGCTTAGGGGTAGATACATGATTTTTCTGGTTTGAATATGTCTAGACCTTGTTTATCAATTTGAATGCTTACTATATGACATATGAAGGCTATGTGCTTTGGTTTTTCATTCTTTCGTTTTTTTTTCTGAATTTTTATGCCCATTTGAATCTTGGTCAAATCCCATGTTTGACCAAGATTTAAGCAAGTTTAAAACATGACAATGAAAAGGTAATTAATCATGGATCCTTCTTAATTAATAAGTAAGTCTAATTAAAATGAAGCTTTTGGGAGGTTTTTGAAATTTACATGTTTGAAACCCAAAACCACACTTCTCTTCATGCTTGACTTCATATATGAGATAGAGTTTAGGGTTAGGGGGTACATGATTTGTCTGGTTTGAATATGTCTAGACCTTGTTTATGAACTTTAATGATTACTATATGACATAAGAAGACTATGTGCTTTGGTTTTTTATTTTTTATTTTATGCCCATTTGAATATTGGTCAAATCCTAGGTTTGACCAAGATTTAAACAAGTTTAAAACATGAAAATGAAAAGGTAAGCCTGGATCCTTCTTAATTAGTCACTCTAAAATGAAGCTTTTGGGAGGTTTTTGAAATTTCCGTGTTTGAAACCAAAAACCACTTGTCTTCATGCTTGACTTCATAAGACAGAGTTTAGGGTTAGGGGTACATACATGATTTGTATTATTTGAATATGTCTAGACCTTGTTTATCAACTTTTGAATGCTTACTATATATATGACATAAGAAGACTATGTGCTTTTGTTTTTCATTTTTCTGATCTTTTTTAATTTTATGCCCATTTGAATCTTGGTCAAATCCTAGGTTTGACAATGATTTAAATAAGTTTAAAATATGAAAATGAAAAGGTAAGCATGGATCCTTCTTAGTCACTATAATATAAAGCCTTTGGGAGGTTTTTGAATTTTCCATGTTTGAAACCCAAAACCACTTCTCTTCATGCTTAACTACATAAGACAAAGTTTAGGGGTAGGGGTAGATACATGATTTTTATTGTTTGAATATATCTAGGCCTTGTTTATCAACTTTGATGCTTACTATATGACATAAGACTATGTGCTTTGTTTTTTCATTTTTATGATTTTTTTGGAATTTTGATGCACATTTGAATCTTGTAAAATCCTAGGTTTGACCTAGATTTAAACAAGTATAAATATGAAAATGAAAAGGGAAGAATGTATCCTTCTTAGTCACTCTAAAATGAAGTTTTTGGGAGTTTTTTGAAATTTCCATGTTTGAAACCCAAACTATGCACTTCTCTTCATGCTTGACTTCATAAGACAGAGTTTAGGGGTTAGGGGGTAGATACATGATTTGTCTAGTTTGAATATGTCTAGACCTTGTTTATCAACGTTAATGTTTACTATATGACATAAGAAGACTATGTGCTTTGGTTTTGCATTTTTCTATTTTTTATTTTATGCCCATATGAATCTTGGTCAAATCCTTGATTTGACCAGGATTTAAACAAGTTTAAAATATGAAAATGAAAAGGCAAGCCTTGATCCTTCTTAGTCACTCTAAAATGAAGCTTTTGGGATGTTCATGAAATTTCCATGTTTGAAACCCAAAACGACTTCTCTTCATGCTAGACTTCATAAGATCGACATGGGGTAGATACATGATTTGTCTGGTTTGGATATATCTAGACCTTGTTTATCAACTTGAATGCTTACGATATGACACAAGAAGACTATGTGCTTTTGTTTTTCATTTTTCTGATTTTTTTAATTTTGTGCCCATTTGCATCTTGGTCAAATCCCAGGTTTGACAATGATTTAAACAAGTTTAAAATATGAAAATGCAAAGGTGAGCTCTGATCCTTCTTAGTCACTCTAAAATGAAGCTTTTGGGAGTTTTTTGAATTTCCATGTTTGAAACCCAAAACCACTTCTCTCTTCATGCTTGACTTCATAAGACAGAGTTTAGGGGTTAGGGGTATAGATACATGATTTGTCTGGTTTGAATATGTATAGACCTTGTTTATCAACTTGAATGCTTACTATATGACATAAGAAAACTATGTGCATTGGTTTTTCATTTTTCTGATTTTTTTTAATTTTGATGCCCATTTTAATCTCGGTCAAATACTTGGATTGACCAAGATTTAAGCAAGTTTAAAACATGAAAATGAAAAGGTAAGCCTGGATCCTTCTTAGTCACTCTAAAATGAAGCAGCTTTTGGGATGTTCTTGAAATTTTCATGTTTGAAACCCAAAACCACTTCTCTTCATGCTTGACTTCATAAGACATAGTTTAGGGGTTACAGGGTACATACATGATTTGTATTGTTTGAATATGTCTAGACCTTGTTTATCAACTGTAATGCTTACTATATGACATAACAAGACTATGTGCTTTGATTTTTCATTTATCTGTTTTTTTTTGAATTTTCTGCCCATTTGAATCTTGATCAAATCCTAGGTTTGACCAAGATTTAGACAAGTTTAACACATGAAAACGAATAATTAAGCTTGATAATCCCATTTGTTGACTCATTTAACTAGTTAATCCCATTTGTTGACTCTCTGTTGACCATCCACTTGAGGTGAAACTGAGTATATTGCACTAGCCAGTATTAGTACTCAAGGGGAAAACTGAGCACACAAAAAATGCTAAATTTCCAGGGCTAGACTCGAGTACGCGTGTTGCGGTGCAGAAGTGGAAGACGTGCAATTGTTGACGCGTAGACACGGGTCGCGGTGCAGAAGTCGAAGACGTGCAATCGTGGACACGTGTCGCGTTGCAGAAGCCCAAGACGTGCAGATGATCAATGGTGGACGCGTATGACGCGGGTTGCATTAACCACCCCTCACCTTTATAGACGCCTCCTCGCGCTCTCTCTGTCACTCTCACTAGCTCATGCAACGCCTCCTCTCACGTCCCATCATCTTCTCCAAAGCGAAAAACCCTCTCCCTCTCTGTCGGCGAGATGATGTGCAAGGAGAATGCGAATCCCATCGTCCATGACGCCGTCGGCTCCAAGCGCGACGCCTCCCTCTTCGATGCCGTCCCCTCAACGGCCGTCGCCGCCGCCGGTGGCGGTCGGATCCCGCCGGGATGGGACCCCTATGAGGAGGTGCCGTACATCCCGCCTCCGAACCCCTACGACACCTGCATGGACGACCCATGGAACGAGGTAACTATGGTTTGCTCCCTTTTTTGTTCCCCATTCCTCTTTGAACCCTATTTTTGTTGGTTCCCTAGTAACTATTAGTGCCGATCTGTAGATGGATGAGTATTGGGTTAATATTTGCGCCGATTTTATTCCATTTTGCTTTGACCCCTTCTTGATTTCGTTGAAGATTTGGAGTTCGGCCGTTCGGTTAATTTATGCAAGTAATAATGAGATCTCAATCAGTTAATTTATGCAAGTAATCATGGGATCTCAATCAGTTATTTTATGCACGAATCAAAAGATATCAACCGTTTAATTTTGCAAATAATCTGGAATCTGTTAAATTCAGATCTGGAATCTGTTTCTTTGCCTATGATGAATCGTTGGGCACAATTTTTTACAGAGTGGGTTCAGTGAACCATTGCTGTGTACAAATCTGTTATGCATGAGCTTTGGTTCGCTAACACCATCCCTGTAGACATATAATCGTCTCCACTCTAACTGAGGTTGGCTCTGTTTTTCCTTACTTTGTTATCATGCACGTTAGACATCGTTGCAACTCCTTCACTCATAGTTCCCGTTTGATATGGATCAGGTGTCTGGCAGCGACGACGAGGACCATCACACCAAGACTCGCCAGGTGCTTCGGAGGCTGCAGGTCGGCCAGTACGTCTCCTACTTCGCCAAGGATGTCTGCAGGTGCCCCTTCTGCACTAGGAGACTCGGCGGCACTGACTTCAACTGCCTCCTCACGCATGCCGAGAACATCGGCAACACCTTCCCCAAGGTCGGCGCGTCGGTGAACCCCTACTCCTTCCGCGCCAAGCACAAGGCGCTCGGCATGCACCTCCGCAGCGTCCAGCGGGTGGAGATCTCCGCCGGGCGCATGCCTCCGCTCAAGCCCAAGGCTCCCAAGGGGAGCAACAAGTGGAGGCAGAGGCAGATGGGGTAGGTGGAGTCCTGGACATGTGCTGCTGCTGCAAAGCAGCTTCTATTTTGTTGTTAGCTAGGGATCCCTTGTTGTTATGTTGTTAGTATGATGGTGTTGTGAAGAACCTCAAACCTGTTACTATGTTGGCTGCTGTGTATGCAGCTTATTATCTAGGGAGGGATCTCTATTATCTATCCCTATTCTACTATATTTTGTTGGCCCTACTATGTTTTCTAGATTTACTATGACTGTGAATTTGTCGTACATTACCCTGGAGATTTGCTTCTAGATTTAACTACATACATATGGACCAGAGGGAGTACTAGATTTGCTGCCATATTGGGGAAACAACAAGGGCCAAAAGGCACAAATAATTGAAGAAAGACAGAAATGCAAGCTTCTCTAGATTTGATACTAATTTGGTTAAAAAAGACAAAGAGACAGAGGGGGAAAAGGTGCTCTTTTTTGAGAGAGAGAGGGGAAAAGGTGCTCTTAAAAATGCCAATTCGCGCTGAGAGAGACAGAACCCAGCTCCTGCTCACGTACAACCAAACGCGGTCTCGTCCTGTCCCACGCGGTCCCTTTCTACTAGCCCCACACGTCAGCACGGAACGGTCAACTAAACGGGAATCCTCCCGTCTGAGCTCCTTCTGCGGGTTACAAATAAGGGCTTGGCAAAAACTGAGGAAAAACATAAGGCAATCTTATTGACTAATATAGCTGCTTAATTAATAAAAGGATTAGCTACAACGTGCTCAGTTTGCCCATTTATTAAGGTATAAGACTGGCGGGAGAGAAAGTAATCGCTAGTTTCCTCATTTTGCCCCTGCATGCTCGCACGATTAAAGCACCTTCCGCACGCGTTGGACTCCTCGTTTCCTTAAACTTCCTCGTTTCTTGGGATAGACCAACAGTTTTTAATGTTGCCAGGTTTCGACTTTCGAGTAGTGGAAACGGGAAAGCAGGTGTAAATTAGGGAGATAACTGAACCACAACCACCCGCGCCTTAAGCATCGAGTAATATCGGGAAAAAAATGCACCGTAAGTAGTGAGACGGAGGGAGTAGTGCACAATTCCAATACGGAGTATAATTTTACCTGCCATATTTTCTTAATTTTTGTGAAGTCTACAATATATACTAAGATTTTCACATTGAGATTTTGCACGTAGCAGGATATTTTTCATTGGTTTCGAAACTTAAAACTATGATTACGATTTGACAAGGGCTCCCATCAGTATGGGGTGAACAAGCCCTCCCATCAGTATATCAGAGGAATTTGACAAGGGCTACAGGACGACTAGATACATCACCAAAAAAGGTGATGCATGTCTCCTTCACCAAAACAGCTGAAACAAGTACATGAACGCAAGTACACCACCATAATAATACTACTACATTAACACAAGTATGAGTAATATAATAAAGTAAGAGTACTACTCCCTCTAATCTAATTTAAACCAAAATAAAACTTAAACTTCATCCTAAATTTAAACTAGTGCCTCGTCCTTGTTCTTCGCTCATTTTCTGATCCAAGACGGCGCAGAGTGCCAGAGTTCATGGCACGGAACTCTTCATCGGTGGCATGCCATGGGCATGTCACCGGATGCATGATTTTTTTCGCAATGTTTAAATTTGAATTATGGCCGCATGTTACACGGTGACATGCAAAAGGTGCATGTCACCTGGTGGTGGTAGGCAACTACCCTCGTTTACGGCGGCGTAGACGACTGGACGCCGCGTGGCCAGCCGCTGCCTCGTAGCCGCCTCGGTTTCCACGTGGGAGACCATTAAACGCCGACGACCAACCTTCCCGTGACACGGTTAGCGACTATGACTATAAGGGAAAAACGCTAAACTCTCTCGTTCCATTCACTTTCTTCCTCTCTCCAGCTCAAACAAACATTTGTTCGTCGCTCTCTCCTCCAGCAATGCCTTCAAAATTCAGGTCGTCGGCGGTCAAGTATGCGGAGAAAAAACTGATACGCGTACAGCACGCGACCGTTGGGAACCCCAAGAGGAAGGTGTGATGCGTACAGCGGCAAGTTTTCCCTCAGTAAGAAACCAAGGTTTATCGAACCAGTAGGAGCCAAGAAGCACGTTGAAGGTTGATGGCGGCGAAGTGTAGTGCGACGCAACACCAGGGATTCCGGCGCCAACGTGGAACTTGCACAACACAACCAAATTACTTTGCCCCAACGTGACAGTGAGGTTGTCAATCTCACCGGCTTGCTGTAACAAAGGATTAGATGTATAGTGTGGATGATGATTGTTTGCAGAAAACAGTAGAACAAGTATTGCAGTAGATTGTATTCGATTAAAAGAATGGACCGGGGTCCACAGTTCACTAGAGGCGTCTCTCCGATAAGAATAAGCATGTTGGGTCAAAAAATTACAGTTGGGCAATTGACAAATAAAGAGGGCATGACCATGCACATACATTATATGTTGAGTATTGTGAGATTTAATTGGACATTACGACAAAGTACATAGACCGCTATCCAGCATGCATCTATGCCTAAAAAGTCCACCTTCAGGTTATCATCCGAACCCCTTCCAGTATTAAGTTGCAAACAGACAATTGCATTAAGTATGGTGCGTAATGTAATCAACAACTACATCCTTAGACATAGCATCGATGATTTATCCCTAGTGGCAACAGCACATCCACAACCTTAGAACTTTCTGTCACTGTCCCAGATTTAATGGAGGCATGAACCCACTATCGAGCATAAATACTCCCTCTCGGAGTTACTAGCAAAAACTTGGCCAGAGCCTCTACTAATAACGGAGAGCATGCAAGATCATAAACAACACATAGATAATAGATTGATAATCAACATAGCATAGTATTCTCTATCCATCGGATCCCAACAAACACAACATGTAGCATTACAGATAGATGATCTTGATCATGTTAGGCAGCTCACAAGACCCGACAATGAAGCACAATTAGGAGAAGACGACCATCTAGCTACTGCTATGGACCCATAGTCCAGGGGTGAACTACTCACTCATCACTCCGGAGGCGTCCATGGCGGTGAAGAGTCCTCCGGGAGATGATTCCCCTCTCCGGCAGGGTGCCGGAGGCGATCTCCTGAATCCCCCGAGATGGGATTGGCGGCGGCGGCATCTCTGGAAGGTTTTCCGAATTGTGGCTCTCGGTACTGGGGGTTTCGCGACGAAGGCTTTAAGTAGGCGGAGGAGATAGGTCAGGGGGCCTGACAGGGGGGCCATACAGTAGGGCGGCGTGGGCCCCCCCTAGGCCGTGCCGCCTTAGTGTGTCGGCGCCCCGTGGCCCCACTTCGTCTCTCCCTCGGACTTCTGGAAGCTTCGTGGAAAAATAGGCCCCTGGGCGTTGATTTCGTCCAATTCCGAGAATATTTCCTTACTAGGATTTCTGAAACCAAAAACAGCAGAAAACAACAACTGGCTCTTCGACATCTCATTAATAGGTTAGTGTCGGAAAATGCATAAATATGACATAAAGTATGCATAAAACATGTAGATATCATCAATAATGTGGCATGGAACATAAGAAATTATCGATACGTCGGAGACGTATCAGCATCCCCAAGCTTAGTTCCTGCTCGTCCCGAGCAGGTAAACGATAACAAAGATAATTTCTGGAGTGACATGCCATCATAATCTTGATCATACTATTGTAAGCACATGTAATGAATGCAGCAATCAAAACAATGGTAATGCAATGACTAAACAAATGAATCATATAGCAAAGACTTTTCATGAATAGTACTTCAAGACAATCATCAATAAGTCTTGCATAAGAGTTAACTCATAAATCAATAATTCAAAGTAAAGGTATTGAAGCAACACAAAGGAACATTAAGTTTCAGCGGTTGCTTTCAACTTGTAGCATGTATATCTCATGGATATTGACAACATAGAGTAATATAACAAGTGCAATATGCAAGTATGTAGGAATCAATGCACAGTTCACACAAGTGTTTGCTTCTTGAGATGGAGAGAAATAGGTGAACTGACTCAACATAAAAGTAAAAGAAAGGCCCTTCGCAGAGGGAAGCATCGATTGCTATATTTGTGCTAGAGCTTTGGTTTTGAAATCAAGAAACAATTTTGTCAACGGTAGTAATAAAGCATATGCATCATGTAAATTATATCCTACAAGTTGCAAGCCTCATGCATAGTATACTAATAGTGCCCGCACCTTGTCCTAATTAGCTCGGATTACCTGGATTATCACCGCAATACATATGTTTTAACCAAGTGTCACAAAGGGGTACCTCTATGCACTTTGTACAAAGGTCTAAGGAGAAAGCTCGCATTGGATTTCTCGCTTTTGATTATTCTCAACTTAGACATCCATACCGGGACAACATAGACAACAGATAATGGACTCCTCTTTAATGCTTAAGCATTCAACAATTATTAATTTTCTCATATGAGATTGAGGATATTTGTCCAAAACTGAAACTTCCACCATGGATCATGGCTTTAGTTAGCGGCCCAATGTTCTTCTCTAACAGTATGCATGCTCAAACCATTCAACTCATGGTAAATCGCCCTTACTTCAGACAAGACGGACATGCATAGCAACTCACATGATATTCAACAAAGAGTAGTTGATGGCGTCCCCAGGAACATGGTTATCGCTCAACAAGCAACTTAATAAGAGATAAAGTGCATAAGTACATATTCAATACCACAATAGTTTTTAGGCTATTTGTCCCATGAGCTATATATTGCAAAGATAGAGGATAGAAATTTAAAGGTAGCACTCAAGCAATTTACTTTGGAATAGCGGAGAAATACCATGTAGTAGGTAGGTATGGTGGACACAAATGGCATAGTGGTCGGCTCAAGGATTTTGGATGCATGAGAAGTATTCCCTCTCGATACAAGGTTTAGGCTAGCAAGGCTATTTGAAACAAACACAAGTATGAAGCGGTGCAGCAAAACTCACATAAAAGACATATTGTAAACATTATAAGACTCTACACCGTCTTCCTTGTTGTTCAAACTCTTACTAGAAATTATCTAGACCTTAGAGAGACCAATTATGCAAACCAAATTTTAGCAAGCTCTATGTATTTCTTCATTAATAGGTGCAAAGTATATGATGCAAGAGCTTAAACATGAGCACAACAATTGCCAATTATCACATTATGGAAGACATTTTACCAATTACTACATGTAGCATTTCCCGTTTCCAACCATATAACAATTTAACGAAGAAGATTCAACCTTCGCCATGAATACTATGAGTAAAGCCTAAGGAAATATTTGTCCATATGCAACAGTGGAGCGTGTCTCTCTCCCACACAATGAATGCTAGGATCCATTTTATTCAAACAAAACAAAAACAAAAACAAACAGACGCTCCAAGCAAAGTACATAAGATGTGATGGAATAAAAATATAGTTTCACTAGAGGAACCTGATAATGTTATCGATGAAGAAGGGGATGCCTTGGGAATCCCCAAGCTTAGACGCTTGAGTATTCTTGAAATATGCAGGGGTGAACCACCGGGGCATCCCCAAGCTTAGAGCTTTCACTCTCCTTGATCATATTGTATCATCTCCCTCTCTTGATCCTTGAAAACTTCCTCCACACCAAACTCAAAACAACTCATTAGAGGGTTAGTCCACAATCAAAATTCACATGTTCAGAGGTGACATAATCATTCTTAACACTTCTGGACATTGCACAAAGCTACTGAAAGTTAATGGAATCGAAAAATCCATCAAGCATAGCAAAACAGGCAATGCGAAATAAAAGGCAGAATCTGTCAAAAACAGAACAGTCTGTAAAGACAAATTTCTAAGAGGCACCAGACTTGCTCAAATGAAAATAATCATATTTAATGAAAGTTGCGTACATATCTGAGGATCACTCACGTAAATTGGCATAATTTTCTGAGTTACCTACAGAGAATTAGGCCCAGATTCGTGACAGCAAGAAATCTGTTTCTGCGCAGTAATCCAAATCTAGTATGAACCTTACTATCAAAGACTTTACTTGGCACAACAATGCAACAAAACTAAGATAAGGAGAGGTTGATACAGTAGTAACAACTTCCAAGACTCAAATATAAAATAAAAGTGCAGTAATAAAATCATGGGTTGTCTCCCACAAGCGCTTTTCTTTAACGCCTTTCAGCTAGGCGAAGAAAGTGTGTATCAAGTATTATCAAGAGACGAAGCATCAACATCATTTTCACAATTTATCCCATTAGGTATATTAGATACTCCTTTTTCTATAGTGGTATTAAGAGCTTTATCAGTTTTAGGCCTATAATAGTTTTTTGGTTTAGGCACCTTAGAGACATACATGAACTTTTGCTCCTTACCCACATAAGCTTTCTCTCTAAACTTTATAGATGAAAAGGCTGAACCCAATGTTCCCATAGCTTCTTCAAGTTCACTAATCCTTTGGGTTTGATTATCATGAATAGCACAAGCTTCTAAGATGGCAATTCTCTCATTAATTCCACCTAGAGATTTATCAAGTTTATCAGTGCTATCAAGTAATGCTCCCAAATTAATCTCAATACTTGGAAGATTTTGCTCTATGGTTTCCAACTTTTTCATGACATCTTCAAGAGAGGTTTCAATTTTAACTTCATTAACAGGTGGTATTCCAAATAGACTCTCAATAATGCAACTAGCTTCTAAGGCAGGAGTACCTAGGAAGTTACCTCATGAGACAATCAAGAACATATCTATTCCAGCTAGAGATACCAACATAAAAATTCCTCAGTAGGATAGTGGTGGAGTGTTTCTTAGTGCACCTATTATGGGCATCACTAATTCTATACCAAGCATCTTTTAAACATTCTCCCCCTTTTTGCTTAAACGAACGAACTTCAACTTCAGGATTACTCATTTTAGCAATAGTAAATAAAGCAAACTAGATAAAGTAAATGCAAGTAACTAATTTTTTGTGTTTTTGATATAGCAAACAAGATAGCAAGTAAAGTAAAACTAGCAACTAATTTTTTTGTGTTTTGTTTTAGTGCAGCAAACAAAGTACTAAATAAAGTAAAGCAAGACAAAAACAAAGTAAAGAGATTGGAGGTGGAGACTCCCCTTGCAGCGTGTCTTGATCTCCCCGGCAACGGCGCCAGAAAACAGTCTTGATACGCGTACATCACGCGACCGTTGGGAACCCCAAGAGGAAGGTGTGATGCGTACAGCGGCAAGTTTTCCCTCAGTAAGAAACCAAGGTTTATCGAACCAGTAGGAGCCAAGAAGCACGTTGAAGGTTGATGGCGGCGAAGTGTAGTGCGGCGCAACACCAGGGATTCCGGCGCCAACGTGGAACCTGCACAACACAACCAAATTACTTTGCCCCAACGTGACAGTGAGGTTGTCAATCTCACCGGCTTGCTGTAACAAAGGATTAGATGTATAGTGTGGATGATGATTGTTTGCAGAAAACAGTAGAACAAGTATTGCAGTAGATTGTATTCGATTAAAAGAATAGACCGGGGTCCACAGTTCACTAGAGGCGTTTCTCCGATAAGAATAAGCATGTTGGGTGAACAAATTACAGTTGGGCAATTGACAAATGAAGAGGGCATGCCCATGCACATACATGATATGATGAGTATTGTGAGATTTAATTGGGCATTACGACAAAGTACATAGACCGCTATCCAGCATGCATCTATGCCTAAAAAGTCCACCTTCAGGTTATCATCCGAACCCCTTCCAGTATTAAGTTGCAAACAGACAATTGCATTAAGTATGGTGCGTAATGTAATCAACAACTACATCCTTAGACATAGCATCGATGTTTTATCCCTAGTGGCAACAGCACATCCACAACCTTAGAACTTTCTGTCACTGTCCCAGATTTAATGGAGGCATGAACCCACTATCGAGCATAAATACTCCCTCTTGGAGTTACTAGAAAAAACTTGGCCAGAGCCTCTACTAATAACGGAGAGCATGCAAGATCATAAACAACACATAGATAATAGATTGATAATCAACATAGCATAGTATTCTCTATCCATCGGATCCCAACAAACACAACATGTAGCATTACAGATAGATGATCTTGATCATGTTAGGCAGCTCACAAGACCCGACAATGAAGCACAATTAGGAGAAGATGACCATCTAGCTACTGCTATGGACCCATAGTCCAGGGGTGAACTACTCACTCATCACTCCGGAGGCGACCATGGCGGTGAAGATTCCTCCGGGAGATGATTCCCCTCTCCGGCAGGGTGCCGGAGGCGATCTCCTGAGTCCCCCGAGATGGGATTGGCGGCGGCGGCGTCTCTGGAAGGTTTTCTGTATCGTGGCTCTCGGTACTGGGGGTTTCGCGACGAAGGCTTTAAGTAGGCGGAGGAGATAGGTCAGGGGGCCTGACAGGGGGGCCACACAGTAGGGCGGCGCGGGCCCCCCTAGGCACGCCGCCTTAGTGTGTCGGTGCCCCGTGGCCCCACTTCGTCTCTCCCTCGGACTTCTGGAAGCTTCGTGGAAAAATAGGCCCATGGGCGTTGATTTCGTCCAATTTCGAGAATATTTCCTTACTAGGATTTCTGAAACCAAAAACAGCAGAAAACAACAACTGGCTCTTCGGCATCTCTTTAATAGGTTAGTGCCGGAAAATGCATAAATATGACATAAAGTATGCATAAAACATGTAGATATCATCAATAATGTGGCATAGAACATAAGAAATTATCGATACGTCGGAGACGTATCAAAAACGCCGGCTCGAAATTTCGAGAGACGCTTCCAGAAACCAAGTGGGCTCGCTGTCGAGGGTACTCCTCGTCAATGCCCTCCGATAGGGGCTTAGGGTTGATGGAATCCTGCAAGCTGACACGAGACATCGGTTCACAGACAAGCGGGGAGAGCAATTTACCCAGGTTCGGGGCCCTCGATGAGGTAAAACCCTTACATCCTGCCTGTCTGTTCTTGATTATGATGATAATGGGTTACAATGGGGTGCCGAATAGTTCGGCTGAGATCTCGTCGAGATGGCTAATCGCTAAGGTGACCTAGCTCTAAGCTTCTGCTGGCTAAGATTGCTAAGATTGATCATGTCCCTCGGCAGCCCCTCTCCTGGCCTTTATATAGGAGGCCAGGTCTCAAGAGGTCTAACCAAATACGACTAGATTTACAGTAGTTTAGATCCGATCTTTCCTTGTTTGACTGCTTCCTTGTCTTGCCCGTCAAGGAACCTTCTGGTGCACCCTTCTAGCGGCCCGCCTTGCTTCCGAGTGTCTTCATGGGCCTCCAACTAGATGGTACCGGATAGGGCAACATCGGTTACCCGAAGGGTAGTGCCCACGTCAGTAGCCCCCGAGTGTCTAGCCGAAGATAGTTCGGGTAGAGACTAAAACACGTCTCCTCCTGATGTTCTTCTCCTTTATTGTCCTTGTTCATCTTGAATCTGCTTCACCTTCTTCTATCGGGTGCGCGTTAGCGCTCCCGATGGGAGTAGCCCCCGAGTCTAGGTACGGATGCTTGCAATCCGTGCATAGACTCAAGTTGTACCACTCGAATATTTCGTTCTGCCGAAGTTTTTTCTGCAAATCTTCATAGGTCATCCGATATATTTTTCTTTATGCAAGGGATAATGAGTAACGTGCCCAACTTTTGTTGGTTAACTGCCGATGGCAAAACAAAGTTACCCTACACAGAATCAAGTCCCCGGGCATGACCCTGGATAGTAAAAAACTTCTATCGGGTGCGCGTCACGCGCTCCCGATGGGAGTAGCTCCCGAGTCTAGGTGCGAGTGCTTGTAACCGAGTGCAGAATCGAGCTATTCAAACATTTTTTCTTCAATCCCTTCTTCCTTCGACTGCTCATTCTGTCGGGTGCGCGTCACGCGCTCCCGATGGGAGTAGCCCCCAAGTATGGGCGCGGGTGTTTGCAGCCGGGTGCAGACTTAAGTCGAGCAATTATCTCTTTCTCCAAAACATTTCTCCTTCGAGTCTTCATTTTATCGGGTGCGCGCCAGCGCTCCCGATGGGAGTAGCCCCCGAGTCTAGGTACGGATTTCTGCAGCCGGGCGTAGACTCAAGTCCTTCATCCGATAACTTTTCATTTTTCCTTCAAATGCTGGTGATAATGACGTCACTGCTGTCGTGCAGCTGCGGTGGTTTG
Source organism: Lolium perenne (assembly GCF_019359855.2). NCBI lineage: Eukaryota > Viridiplantae > Streptophyta > Magnoliopsida > Poales > Poaceae > Lolium > Lolium perenne. Next base: position 263,813,901 of record NC_067247.2, read on the forward strand.
ATTGACAAGACTTGACCTGACGGGCCCACCCTAGTCCTACGCGGGCAGTTTGTAGGATTTGACCAGTGCATGCGCGGCGACCGAGGCGTCCCCTCGATCTTCGCACAACGTGGGAATAATGGGCCGCCGGTTCCGTAATCCATCAAGTGCCACGTGTATAACCAGATCCGCTCCACCTCCCACGATACCTGTGGAGTTATGGCCACGATATCGCACAAATTTGTTGCAGCATAAATAGAGGGCCTCCATTTTTTACTTTTCACGCCTTTTACTGCTCATCTTCTTCGCCCAAACCTTCTTGCTTCCTCTGCTTCTTCATCTTCAAGCCTCGCACACCATGGGAAAAAGAAAAAGCGCCAGCAGCTCGGACGTGGCTAAGGTCAACCATGATTGGAGCGCCTCCGCCATTTCCAACCGCGACATCAACAGGTTGCGCGCCCTCGGCTTCATCTCCACATCTGAAGATGATATTCGTCTTCCAGGTGCGGTTTCTCGCCCAAAGCCCCCGAAGGGTTTCACTGTTATGTTCTTTGCCTTTCTCGCCCGTGGCCTCTCTCTTCCAGCCCATGAGTTCCTTTGCTCCCTTCTTTTCTTTTATGGGATCCAGCTCTGGCAGCTGACCCCAAACTCCATCCTCCATCTCTCTATCTTTATCACTCTCTACGAGGCCTTCCTCGGCATTGACCCTCACTGGGGTCTTTGGAGGAAGATCTTCTACGTGAAGCGCCACAACGGCAACAATGCCCCCCCCCCCCCCGTCGTGGGTGGCGTTGGCTTTGTCATTAAGAAGGAGGTCAACTACTTCGACTATCCAATGAAGGAGTCCGTCCAGGGCTGGCGCAACAAGTGGTTTTATCTGCGCGACCCCATAGTGTCCTGGTGGCTCAGAAGAAAAAGTCCTGGCAAAACGCTCTTTCTTCGGAAGAAAGGGCGACAGCCGACAGACTGTTCGAGCAGGTCATCACTCTGAAGAATCCGGAAGGCTTGACGATGTTTGGCACTGAAGTAGTTTCAGTGTTCCTACAACGTCGAGTGCAACCGCTGATGTCTCGACCCCACCAGTTATGGCTATACACCGGTAAGACCGACAAATCGAGGATCAGTTCTGCCGACCTGTCGGCAGATGAGCTGCGGGACGAGGTTCGTCGGCTGACGTGCCTCAGCATGAAGGAAGACATTATCCTGACATCGGCTCGTCCTCCTTATGACTCTGATCATCTTCCGAACGAGGTGGTGCCCTGTCTTTTTCCACTTGCTGTTATTACTTCTTTTTCTGTTGTGTCTTACAAGTTTCTCTTCTTCGTCAGGCTCCCACCGTTGCCCACTGTTATCCTCCCTCACCCGAGAGCGGCGTGGTACTAGAGGATGATGATGATGATTCTGAGGGAACCGAGGACGCTCAGCATGTTCTTGAGGACAGCCATGTCCAAGAGGAGGAAGCTGCTGAAGATGACGCCTTCCTCAGGAGCAGACGTCGTAAGCAGGTACACGATGACTTTATCGCATCGGCTGAATCAAGTCCTATCGGAGGAGATAATGATGCCGATGAAGCTGCTTCGCCTCCTCCTGTTAAGAAGAGTTCAACAAGTTTCTTAGCGGGCGAAGATGATCTGGACCTGTGAGCATCTATACTCTTTTTCTTGATTTATTTCTTGTCATCCTGCATGCTAACTGTGCACTATACTTAAGTAGCTCTGATGATGACAATGTTCCTCTCGCGAAGAGGGCCAAGTTAGTCTCTGAGAGAGCAGCATCGGCTAAGGAGTCAAATCCTTCTCCCGCCAAGTCAACACCTCCCTCGCGAACGGGTGTGGAGAAGATTCCAATATCGAAAGTCATTCCTCCTGGTGATGCTCCCACTCCGTCGACTGGCCGCGATCATGTAAGTATTTAATCTATCTGGCTTTGTCGAGTTTCTGCCAACTGACTCCTCTTGATTTTTCTGGCTGCAGCCGATTTACGTTACAGTCGATGTTGTGGCGGATTTTGCCGAGCAATTCACTCGCCTCGAGGCTGAAAACTCCCAACTTCGTAAGGCCATCAAATCTTCGGCTGACCAGGTGCTTGAGGCCAACAAGCTTTCTACCGATGCCAAGAATGAGAACGCCTTGTTGAAGGAGGAAGTGAAGAGGCTGAAGCGGCAGATGAAGGATGAACAAGATGCCAGGCGTGCAGCGGCGGCTGCAGTCGATAAGAAAGAAGGCGTCCTCCGTGAATCCGTCAAGGATTTATTAGGTAAAAACCCATGGTATTCCGCTTTTTTCTTGGTGTTTCTTCATTGATTACTGATATGTCTTTCTTTCAGAGGCCGCCAATATAACTGTCAACCGACGTCATCAGCTTCGAGAGGACTCCACAGCCGATGCCTTGTCACTTGCCGTTGAGTCTAATGTCCAGGTCCTTGGACTACTGCAAAAGACCAAGGGAGCATTTTCGAGGCTATACTCGATGATCTTCCCGAAGATGAAGCAGGACAAGACTCTCGACGAGATGGTGGATGCTTTCCTTGTTGATCCTTCTGAGCCCGTGGAGGTATTGAAACGCCGTAGTCGCTTGGTTAGGGCGGTTCTTACTTTTCAATTGCTTATGGGCCATGGGATGGGGTCAGAATTGGAGGAGTTTTCTAAGGTACTGCCTGTTGATGATGACAACCATCTGGTCGACCTTGAGCCTTTCAAAAGATCGGCAATAACTTGCGCCAACCAACTTCTGAAGCTGGTGGATGAAGCACAAGCCAAGCCTGTTCCTGAGTCTGCCCCTGGTACATCGTCAGCGAACCCTTGAATTGTTATTTGACTTGTTGTAAATAAGATCATCCGTAACTTGACGTAGCTCAATTAAAATTCGGCTCTGTTGCCAACTCAAACATCCTTTTGTCTGTATAATGTATGTTGAGCGCTCCCGATGGGAGTTTTTATGTTAATGCTTGGTCTGAACTGGGGACTGTACTGCAGATTCCTTCATCTTCTTCCCATGCCGAGCTCTTTCCGAACCCTTCGGGTAATGACGAGTCAGGCCTTGTTCGTCGCTTACGTGATCAGGTGTCTTGTCTAAATAAATACATCACTTCTCTTCGCGCGATGGCAGCCTTGGTGAAGAAAAAGGGAGAGATAGCGACTACTGTCGAACAATACGCTCTCGATGGTCTTCATGTTGCTACTGAAAGTTTGGGCTGTAAGTATTAGCCCATCTTCTGATTTCTGGCATAGCTTGAATGTTCTTTTTACTGACATTCGTTACTTTTCCAGTCGTAGCTTCAGATGCAGCTGAAGAGAACAAGAAGATTCATGAAGAGGTTGTGGTGATGACCGATGTTGCGCACCCGACGCATGGTTTATGGCTGCATCGTCCGAAGGCTGTCTTCATGGCGAAGTTTAAGTACTGGGTGATGAAGGCGCATTACTATTTTGATAAGTACTATGCTCATCTCACGATGGTTTGGAACACCTTGTTTCCTCTGGACCAAGCACCCGAAACCTTGTCTGGCCTATTCACCCGATTCAAGTCTCCTGAGAGGATTCGACAGTTGGTGCGGAAAGAGCTTCTGGCTGGTGCTGAGCTTGCCTTTGCTTCGATATTGGCGTGCCATCCATCTTTAGACTTGAGAGCCGTAGCAAATACTGAGAGGGATTCAGGCCAGTATTATGATGTTGCTAGAGGTCCTGCTTACACCGTTGTTTCTCGGATGGAGTCATGCTTCGAAAAGGAACTGAAGGCCCACTGGGACCGGGGAACCCGATCATGAATGTAATAACCTTGTATCTGCATAAGATTGTTTACTGCGTGCGCTACATGCTATGTTAGTTTGATTGATATTTTATTGTTGAGCGCGGCTGAGTGATCAGTTCAACCTGCTTTCTCGACGACTTCGTTGAATTTTACGCAATGTTATTGCGAAGTCGATATGTAATTTTTGCGATTGCTTGGCTTCGTCACGCGGTGCACCGGTTTGAGCCTTATTTTGTAACCATCGACTGCAGCACTCGTGTATTTTCTCGAGGCTTGGATTGGTTGTTTTTGTGTTTGTGTGTCATTAATCTTAGCTCTCGCTGAGAGTATTTAATTAATGACACTGTGTGAGCACATTTCTTTTGGGCCAACGCTCCCGATGGGAGTTAGAGCCGATGGTAGGGGCCCCAAACGTTATGTTCGGGTGCCAAAGCCTGGAACAGGAAAAAAGGTAGAAAATCTGATTAGATCTTTATTCATAATGTAAAAGCAACCTTATAGGCTGTTGAATGATTAAAAACAATCGTGTCCTAAGTATAGAATCGTCGCAACTGCGCGATGTTCCATGGATTCTCGACGTCTTTTCCTGAAGCTGGATTTTTGAGCCGATATGCTCCTCCTGGTATCACTTCGGTGATGATGTATGGTCCTTCCCATGGAGATTCTAGCTTCAAGGATCTTTTTTGCTTCAGCCGAAGTACCATATCCCCAACATTGAAACTTCGACTGCGTATTCGTCGGCTATGGTAGTTTCTCAGCGCTTGCTGGTATACCGTTGTTCTTGCCAAGGCGATATCTCGTGCTTCGTCAAGGAGATCGACAACATCTTGTAGCGCGATGTTGGAGGAGGACTCTGTGTATGCTGTCACTCGAGGAGCTTCAAATCGGACGTCGGCCGGTAGAACTGCTTCGGCTCCGTACACCAGGAAGAATGGAGTATATTGAGTCGACCTGTTGGGTGTGGTACGCAAACTCCAGAGTACAGATGGTAACTCTTCGACCTAGGCTCCGGCTGCACCTATAAGGCGTTTCTTGAGGCCATCTCCTATTAGACCATTGATCCTTTCCACCTGGCCGTTGGTCTGGGGGTGAGAGACTGATGCGAATTTCAATTTGATTCCTCCATCATCACAAAATTTCCTGAACTCCTCGGAATCAAAGTTGGAGCCGTTGTCTGCGACGATGCTGTGGGGCATACCGAATCGGCAAGTTATTCCCTTGAAGAATTGAACCGCTGTTTCAGCTTTTTGGTTTCGGACAGGTACTGCTTCGATCCACTTAGTGAATTTGTCGACCGCAACCAATAAGTACGTGTGTGTCCTCCGGGTGACGATCTTGGCAGCGGTCTGATACGCGTACAGCACGCGTCCGTTGGGAACCCCAAGAGGAAGGTGTGATGCGTACAGAGGCAATTTTTCCCTCAGTAAGAAACCAAGGTTTATCGAACCAGTAGGAGCCAAGAAGCACGTTGAAGGTTGATGGCGGTGAGATGTAGTGCGGCGCAACACCAGGGATTCCGGCGCCAACGTGGAACCTGCACAACACAAACAAAGTACTTTGCCCCAACGAAACAGTGAGGTTGTCAATCTCACCGGCTTGCTGTAACAAAGGATTAGATGTATAGTGTGGATGATGATTGTTTGCAGAGAACAGTAGAACAAGTATTGCAGTAGATTGTATTCAATGTAAAAGAATGGACCGGGGTCCACCGTTCACTAGAGGTGTCTCTCCCATAAGATAAATAGCATGTTGGGTGAACAAATTACAGTTGGGCAATTGACAAATAGAGAGGGCATGACAATGCACATACATGATATGATGAGTATTGTGAGATTTAATTGGGCATTACGACAAAGTACATAGACCGCTATCCAGCATGCATCTATGCCTAAAAAGTCCACCTTCAGGTTATCATCCGAACCCCTTCCAGTATTAAGTTGCAAACAACAGACAATTGCATTAAGTATGGTGCGTAATGTAATCAATAACTACATCCTCGGACATAGCATCAATGTTTTATCCCTAGTGGCAACAGCACATCCACAACCTTAGAACTTTCTGTCATCGTCCTGATTTAATGGAGGCATGAACCCACTATGGACCATAAATACTCCCTCTTGGAGTTAAGAGTAAAAACTTGGCCAGAGCCTCTACTAATAACGGAGAGCATGCAAGATCATAAACAACACATAGGTAATAGATTGATAATCAACATAACATATTATTCTCTATCCATCGGATCCCAACAAACACAACATATAGCATTACAGATAGATGATCTTGATCATGTTAGGCAGCTCACAAGATCCGACAATGAAGCATAATGAGGAGAAGACAACCATCTAGCTACTGCTATGGACCCATAGTCCAGGGGTGAACTACTCACTCATCACTCCGGAGGCGACCATGGCGGTGAAGAGTCCTCCGGGAGATGATTCCCCTCTCCGGCAGGGTGCCGGAGGCGATCTCCTGAATCCCCCGAGATGGGATTGGCGGTGGCGGCGTCTCTGGAAGGTTTTCCGTATTGTGGCTCTCGGTACTGGGGGTTTCGCGACGAAGACTATATGTAGGCGGAAGGGCAGGTCAGGAGGCGTCACGGGGGCCCCACACGCTAGGGCCGCGCGGGCCCCCCTTGGGCCGCGCCGCCCTAGTGTGGCGGCGCCCCGTGGCCCCACTTCGTCTTCCCTTCGGTCTTCTGGAAGCTTCATGGAAAAATAGGCCCCTGGGCGTTGATTTCGTCCAATTCCGAGAATATTTCCTTACTAGGATTTCTGAAACCAAAAACAGCAGAAAACATCAACTGGCTCTTCGGCATCTCGTTAATAGGTTAGTGCCGAAAAATGCATAAATATGACATAAAGTATGCATAAAACATGTAGATATCATCAATAATGTGGCATGGAACATAAGAAATTATCGATACGTCGGAGACGTATCAGCATCCCCAAGCTTAGTTTCTGCTCGTCCCGAGCAGGTAAATGATAATAAAGATAATTTCTGGAGTGACATGCCATCATAACATTGATCATACTATTGTAAGCATATGTAATGAATGCAGCGATCAAAACAATGTAAATGACATGAGTAAATAAATGAATCATATAGCAAAGACTTTTCATGAATAGTACTTCAAGACAAGCATCAATAAGTCTTGCATAAGAGTTAACTCATAAAGCAATAATTCAAAGTAAAGGTATTGAAGCAACACAAAGGAAGATTAAGTTTCAGCGGTTGCTTTCAACTTGTAACATGTATATCTCATGGATAGTTGTCAATGTAAAGTAATATAACAAGTGCAATATGCAAGTATGTAGGAATCAATGCACAGTTCACACAAGTGTTTGCTTCTTGAGGTGGAGAGAAATAGGTGAACTGACTCAACATAAATGGTAAAAGAAAGGGCCCTTCGTAGAGGGAAGCATTGATTGCTATATTTGTGCTAGAGCTTTGGTTTTGAAAACAAGAAACAATTTTGTAAACGGTAGTAATAAAGCATATGTGTTATGTAAATTATATCCTACAAGTTGCAAGCCTCATGCATAGTATACTAATAGTGCCCGCACCTTGTCCTAATTAGCTTGGATTACCTGGATTATCATTGCAATGCATATGTTTTAACCAAGTGTCACAAAGGGGTACCTCTATGCCGCCTGTACAAAGGTCTAAGGAGAAAACTCGCATTGGATTTCTCGCTATTGATTATTCTCAACTTAGACATCCATACCGGGACAACATAGACAACAGATAATGGACTCCTCTTTTATGCATAAGCATTCAACAATTATTAATTTTCTCATATGAGATTGAGGATATTTGTCCAAAACTGAAACTTCCACCATGGATCATGGCTTTAGTTAGCGGCCCAATGTTCTTCTCTAACATTATGCATGCTCTAACCATTCTAGTGGTAAATCTCCCTTACTTCAGACAAGACGGACATGCATAGCAACTCACATGATATTAAACAAAGAGTAGTTGATGGCGTCCCCAGGAACATGGTTATCGCACAACAAGCAACTTAATAAGAGATAAAGTGCATAAGTACATATTCAATATCACAATAGTTTTTTAAGCTATTTGTCCCATGAGCTATATATTGTAAAGATGAAGAATAGAAATTTTAAAGGTAGCACTCAAGCAATTTACTTTGGAATGGCGGAGAAATACCATGTAGTAGGTAGGTATGGTGGACACAAATGGCATAGTGGTTGGCTCAAGTATTTTGGATGCATGAGAAGTATTTCCTCTCGATACAAGGCTTAGGCTAGCAAGGTTTATTTGAAACAAACACAAGGATGAACCGGTGCAGCAAAACTCACATAAAAGACATATTGTAAACATTATAAGACTTTACACCGTCTTCCTTGTTGTTCAAACTCTTTACTATAAATTATCTAGACCTTAGAGAGACCAATTATGCAAACCAAATTTTAGCAAGCTCTATGTATTTCTTCATTAATAGGTGCAAAGTATATGATGCAAGAGCTTAAACATGAGCACAACAATTGCCAAGTATCACATTATCCAAGACATTTTACCAATTACTACATGTAGCATTTTCCGTTTCCAACCATATAACAAATTAACGAAGAAGATTCAACCTTCGCCATGAATATTATGAGTAAAGCCTAAGGACATATTTGTCCATATGCAACAGCGGAGCGTGTCTCTCTCCCACACAATGAATGCTAGGACCATTTTATTCAAACAAAAACAAAAACAAAAGCAAACCGACGCTCCAAGCAAAGTGCATAAGATGTGATGGAATAAAAATATAGTGTCACTAGAGGAACCTGATAATGTTGTCGATGAAGAAGGGGATGCCTTGGGCATCCCCAAGCTTAGACGCTTGAGTCTTCTTGAAATATGCAGGGGTGAACCACCGGGGCATCCCCAAGCTTAGAGCTTTCACTCTCCTTGATCATATTGTATCATCCTCCTCTCTTGATCCTTGAAAACTTTCTCCACACCAAACTCAAAACAACTCATTAGAGGGTTAGTGCACAATTAAAATTTACATGTTCAGAGGTGACACAATCATTCTTAACACTTCTGGACATTGCACAAAGCTACTGAAAGTCAATGATATCGAAAAATCCATCAAGCATAGCAAAACAGGCAATGCGAAATAAAAGGCAGAATCTGTCAAAACAGAACAGTTCGTAAAGACGAATTTCTAAGAGGCACCAGACTTGCTCAAATGAAAATGCTCAAATTGAATGAAAGTTGCGTACATATCTGAGGATCACTCACGTAAATTGGCATAATTTTCTGAGTTACCTACAGAGAATTAGGCCCAGATTCGTGACAGCAAAGAAATCTGTTTCTGCGCAGTAATCCAAATCTAGTATGAACCTTACTATCAACGACTTTACTTGGCACAACAATGCACAAAACTAAGATAAGGAGAGGTTGCTACAGTAGTAACAACTTCCAAGACTAAAATATAAAATAAAGGTGCTGTAGTAAAAACATGGGTTGTCTCCCATAAGCGCTTTTCTTTAACACCTTTCAGCTAGGCGCAGAAAGTGTATATCAAGTATTATCAAGAGACGAAGCATCAACATCATAATTTGTTCTAATGATAGAATCAAAAGGTAACTTCATTCTCTTTCTATAGAAGTGTTTCATACCTTTCTTGAGAGGAAATTGATATTTAATATTACCTTCCTTCATATCAATGATAGCACCAACAGTTCGAAGAAAAGGTCTTCCCAATATAATGGGACAAGATGCATTGCATTCAATATCCAAGACAACAAAATCAACGGGGACAAGGTTATTGTTAACGGTAATGCGAACATTATAAACTCTCCCCAAAGGTTTCTTTGTAGAGTTATTAGCAAGATTAACATCCAAATAACAAATTTTCAATGGTGGCAAGTCAAGCATATTATAGATCTTTCTAGGTATAACGGAAATACTTGCACCAAGATCACATAAAGCATTACAATCAAAGTCATTGACCTTCATCTTAATGATGGGCTCCCAACCATCCTCTAACTTCCTTGGAATAGAAGTTTCGCGATTTAATTTCTCTTCTCTAGCTTTTATGAGAGCATTTGTAATATGTTTCGTGAAAGCCAAATTTATAGCACTAGCATTAGGACTCTTAGCAAGTTTTTGTAAGAAGTTTATAACTTCAGAGATGTTACAATCATCAAAGTCTAAACCATTATAATCTAAAGCAATGGGATCATTATCCCCAATGTTGGAAAAAATTTCAGCAGTTTTATCACAGGCAGTTTCAGCAGTTTTAGCAGTTTCAGGCAGTTTTTCACGCTTTGCATTAGAAGTGGAAACATTGCCAACACCAATTATTTTACCATTAATAGTAGGAGGTGCAGCAACATGTGGAGCATTAGCATTACTAGTGGTGGTAATAGTCCAAACTTTAGCTATATTATCTTCTTTTTCATTTTCTTCTTTTTCCCACCTAGCACGCAATTCGGCCATCAATCTTATATTCTCATTAATTCTAACTTGGATGGCATTTGCTGTAGTAACAATCTTATTATTATGATTTTCATTAGGCATAACTTTCGATTTCAAAAGATCAACATCAGCAGCAAGACTATCGACTTTAGAAGCAAGTATATCAATTTTCCCAAGCTTTTCTTCAACAGATTTGTTAAAAGCAGTTTGTGTACTAATAAATTCTTTAAGCATAGCTTCAAGTCCAGGGGGTGTATTCCTATTATTGTTGTAAGAATTCCCATAAGAATTACCATAGCCGTTGCCATTATTATAAGGATATGGCCTATAGTTGTTACTAGAATTGTTCTGGTAAGCATTGTTGTTGAAATTATTATATTTAATGAAGTTTACATCAACATGTTCTTCTTGAGCAACCAATGAAGCTAACGGAACATTATTAGAATCAACATTAGTCCTATCATTCACAAGCATAGACATAATAGCATCAATCTTATCACTCAATGAAGATGTTTTTTCGACAGAATTTACCTTCTTACCTTGTGGAGCTCTTTCCGTGTGCCATTCAGAGTAATTAATCATCATATTATCAAGAAGCTTTGTTGCTTCGCCTAGAGTGATGGACATAAAGGTACCTCCAGCAGCTGAATCCAATAGGTTCCGCGAAGAAAAATTCAGTCCTGCATAAAAGGTTTGGATGATCATCCAAGTAGTCAGTCCATGGGTTGGGAAATTTTTAACCAAAGATTTCATTCTTTCCCAAGCTTGTGCAACATACTCATTATCCAATTGTTTAAAATTCATTATGCTACTCCTCAAAGATATAATTTTAGCAGGGGGATAATATCTACCAATAAAAGCATCCTTGCATTTAGTCCATGAATCAATACTATTCTTAGGCAGAGATAGCAACCAATCTTTAGCTCTTTCTCTTAATGAGAAAGGAAACAATTTTAATTTTATAATGTCACCATCTACATCCTTATACTTTTTCATTTCACATAATTCAACAAATTTATTGAGATGGGCAGCAGCATCATCAGAACTAACACCAGAAAATTGCTCTCGCATAACAAGATTCAGTAAAGCAGGTTTAATTTCAAAGAATTCTGATGTAGTAGCAGGTGGAGCAATAGGTGTGCATAAGAAATCATTATTATTTGTGGTTGTGAAGTCACACAACTTAGTATTTTCAGGAGTACCCATTTTAGCAATAGTAAATAAAGCAACTAGATAAAGTAAATGCAAGTAACTAATTTTTTTGTGTTTTTGATATAGCAAACAAGATAGCAAATAAAGTAAAACTAGCAACTATTTTTTTTGTATTTTGACTAGGAAAATTGCCCGTGCGTTGCTACGGGATTTTCGTTATCGATCCGAGCCATAAGTTTAAACACAGAAAAATCATGTATATATATAATGCTTATTGCAATGAAATACTTCTAGCCCTTGGAGAATTTTAATATACTGTAAAATATATTTTAATCAACACTATTTTAAATTTTTATAATATGCCAATAATATTAGTATCCTAGCGATAATAGAGTGTGACATTTTGTAGCACGAGCTACATGGAGCTTGTTTTTTCAAAAACTTGAAAATGGCATTTCATAGTTTGAAAAAAATTTATGAAAAGAAATCTAGAGGTCGACAATGATGTACTCTGCCACTTAAAAAAAAGCAATTCGAACTTTGGCCCATGCAAAATTCATAAATATGTAGACTGAAAAAGCAAACAGGGTAGATTTCGAGACTTCCAACATTTGTCAGAATTTATCATTTTTCTATAGCCTCCAATATTATGTATTTCATTCTAGTATTTTGTAGAGTGATATAGTACATCATTGGCTACATCAAGATTTTTTTCAAGAAAAATTAAAACTTTAAATTATTGGGAAATTCAAATTTTGCTAATAAACAGTAGCTATGTAGCTCGGGCTACAATTTTAGTTATCGAGGGATAATATTTCTTCATAGTGTAGGGACCAAAGATACTGATGCAACAAGAAACACACCTTCACGTGTATAATAAATAATAAAGGTCTAAAGGAGCCCCACATATTCAATCGATTCCCAATCTTCTTTTTTCTGCCGCTGTTCTTCCATGGTCTTCTACCATCCATGAGGTCAGGCCGATGCTCTACTTCTCCAGTTCTTCTTAACAATTAATTCTTACCGTAGCCTAGCAACACGAGTTTTTCTTCCGATTGTACATCAGCCTGGCAGCACCTTCAACCTCTTGTCTCCATCTCGCCTCCTTCCCCTGTGTTTCGGGACCACGGTAGGCACCTCCCAATTCTGCTGCCAGTCCGGCGAATTTGAGCTCTCCTCTGAAATTCCTTCTCCTTCAGCATCCTCTTTTTTTTTACTTTGTCCCATTTCCATGATAAATTTGATGGATTGGATCTTGAATCAACCTCTCGGTCCTCTTTAGTCCCAATCTTGTCAGCCTCGGGAGGATAGACCGCCAAACGAGCTGTGCTCGGGACAATGAGCGAATTTGATACCGACCGGCCTGGGGCAAAGCTAGAGGAAGGACATATCTCAGCGGCGCGGAGAGGACGGCGAGCCATGGTGATGAACCTGCGCTGGAAGCAGGAGCTCATGGTGGAGGCGTGACCTGTCCTCATGCTCCTTGGAATCGGGGGCGGTACCTGCAGATGAGAAATCACGGACACCGGGAGCGCGGGCGTGCGTCGGGGCGGGGAGCAGGCATCGTGCCTTGCCGGTTGCCAGAGTGGAAGCGGGCGGTCGTGGTACCTTCCGTGCGCCGCCGTGGTGCTGGTTGGGCCAGGCCCACAGGAGCGACGAACGAAGGTAAGCGTGAGGGAACGTTTGGACGAACCGTTTTTTTAACTTGTCGGTTGCATGTCTTGTAATTTAGATGAAAATTGGGGATAATAAAAAACGGACCAACAAGAAGCCTTATTTTCTTTATTATTAGGTATAGATTTAGTGCAGCAAACAAAGTAGTAAATAAAATAATGCAAGACAAAAACAAAGTAAAGAGATTGGAATGTGGAGACTTCCCTTGCAGCGTGTCTTGATCTCCCCGGCAACGGCGCCAGAAATTTAGCTGCTGGCGCAAAGTTGACGTGGGAGTTAGAGATCTCTGTGGTGCAACTTTTCTTCAGTTCCCCGGCAACGGCGCCAGAAAAAGAGCTTGATACGCGTACAGCACGCGTCCGTTGGGAACCCCAAGAGGAAGGTGTGATGCGTACAGTGGCAAGTTTTCTCTCAGTAAGAAACCAAGGTTTATCGAACCAGTAGGAGCCAAGAAGCACATTGAAGGTTGATGGCGGCGAGATGTAGTGCGGCGCAACACCAGGGATTCCGGCGCCAACGTGGAACCTGCACAACACAACCAAAGTACTTTTCCCCAACGAAACAGTGAGGTTGTCAATCTCACCGGCTTGCTGTAACAAAGGATTAGATGTATAGTGTGGATGATGATTGTTTGCAGAGAACAGTAGAACAAGTATTGCAGTAGATTGTATTCGATGTAAAAGAATGGATCGGGGTCCACGGTTCACTAGAGGTGTCTCTCCCATAAGATAAATAGCATGTTGGGTGAACAAATTACAGTTGGGCAATTGACAAATAGAGAGGGCATGACAATGCACATACATGATATGATGAGTATTGTGAGATTTAATTGGGCATTACGACAAAGTACATAGATAGCTATCCAGCATGCATCTATGCCTAAAAAGTCCACCTTCAGGTTATCATCCGAACCCCTTCCAGTATTAAGTTGGAAACAACAGACAATTGCATTAAGTATGGTGCGTAATGTAATCAATAACTACATCCTCGGACATAGCATCAATGTTTTATCCCTAGTGGCAACAGCACATCCACAACCTTAGAACTTTCTGTCACTGTCCCAGATTTAATGGAGGCATGAACCCACTATCGAGCATAAATACTCCCTCTTGGAGTTAAGAGTAAAAACTTGGCCAGAGCCTCTACTAATAACGGAGAGCATGCAAGATCATAAACAACACATAGGTAATAGATTGATAATCAACATAACATAGTATTCTCTATCCATCGGATCCCAAAAAACACAACATATAGCATTACAGATAGATGATCTTGATCATGTTAGGCAGCTCACAAGATCCGACAATGAAGCATAATGAGGAGAAGACAACCATCTAGCTACTGCTATGGACCCATAGTCCAGGGGTGAACTACTCACTCATCACTCCGGAGGCGACCATGGCGGTGAAGAGTCCTCCGGAAGATGATTCCCCTCTCCGGCAGGGTGCCGGAGGCGATCTCCTGAATCCCCCGAGATGGGATTGGCGGCGGCGGCGTCTCTGGAAGGTTTTCCGTATTGTGGCTCTCGGTACTGGGGGTTTCGCGACGAAGACTATATGTAGGCGGAAGGGCAGGTCAGGAGGCGTCACGGGGGCCCCACACGCTAGGGCCGCGTGGGCCCCCCTTGGGCCGCGCCGCCCTAGTGTGGCGGCGCCCCGTGGCCCCACTTCATCTTCCCTTCGGTCTTCTGGAAGCTTCGTGGCAAAATAGGCCCCTGGGCGTTGATTTCGATCAATTCCGAGAATATTTCCTTGCTAGGATTTCTGAAACCAAAAACAGCAGAAAACAGCAACTGGCTCTTCGGCATCTCCTTAATAGGTTAGTGCCGGAAAATGCATAAATATGACATAAAGTATGCATAAAACATGTAGATATCATCAATAATGTGGCATGGAACATAAGAAATTATCGATACGTCGGAGACGTATACGGTCCAACTTGATCGAGTCCCCATTGAGCGAAGGGCCATGCCAAGGGTATTGTCATTAGGTCCGTTGCAGGAGCGTGTGGTTTTGGTGAAAAACGTTGGCAGGGATCGCACTTCATGACTATATCTCTAGCATCCGACGCTGTCGTTGGCCAGTAAAATCCTGCCCTAAAGGCTTTTGCCACAAGGGCCCTGCTCCCTGCGTGATGCCCGCAGGTTCCCTCGTGTATCTCGCGCAACAGTGCTTTTCCATCGTCAATGGCGATGCACCTTTGGAAGATCCCTGAGATGCTACGCTTGTAAAGCTCACCAGTTACCACGGCGAAGGCCTTTGAACATCTGACGATTCGCCTTGCTTCCACAGAGTCCTCTGGCAGCTCTTGCTTTGTCAGATACGCTAGGAACGGCTTGGTCCATAGTGGCTCGAGGAGGAGGACTTGTTCGGCAGGAGGAGTTGGAGATTCTTCAGCTGGAGGAGTTTGCTGCGAGCCTGCCTCCAATTCATCAGCCGTTGGTTTTGGAGGTGCCAACGTCTTTCCTTTTATTGATCATTGAGTGATCACTTCGTAAAACACTCCATCTGGGATGGGGGAGCACGTAGACCCGATGTTTGCCAAAGTGTCGGCTTCCTCATTACTGGCTCTGCCGATATGTTTGAGCTCGCATCCTTCGAAATTAGCTTCCATATTCTGATACAGCTGCCAGTAGGCGATCATGTTTTCGCTGACTGCGTCGCACAGGTTCATCGACTGCTGCACCACCAAGTTTGAGTCTCCATAGATTTCTAGACGAGTAGCACCACACGCCTTTGCCATTTTCATTCCGTGCAACAGCGCCTCGTATTCTGCTTCGTTGTTCGTCGGCAGAGAGAAATTCATACGTAGTATATACCTCATCTTATCTCCCTGCGGTGATATCAGCACCACTCCTGCTCCTGCACCTGTACTCCGTTTTGACCCATCGAAGTACATTATCCATGACCCCGACATGTCGGGTGCTGCTGGCGTCTGTGATTGGATCCAATCCGCCACGAAATCTGGGAGGATTTGGGATTTTATCGCCGTTCGATTAACGTAAGTTATGTCATATGGCGCTATTTCGACAGCCCATTGAGACACTCGACCTGTGGCTTCCGGATTGGTCATTATGCTCTTCAGGGGTGCTTCACTTACAACGATAATCGGGTGCTCCGTGAAGTAGTGCCGCAACTTGCGGGCTGACCTCCATACTGCGTACGCCAGCTTCTGATGATGGAGATACCTCTGCCTTGCAGGAGTGAGCACTTCACTGAGGTAGTAAACGGGCCTCTGCACACCATGAACTCTCCCTGCTTCTTCCCGTTCGACGACTAAAACGCTGCTGAAGACTTGTGCTGTTGCGGCTATGTACATGAGCAACGTCTCCTTCTGGCGCGGAGTCACAAGCACTGGGGAGGTTGATAAGATTTTCTTCAAGTTGTCGAAGGATTCCTGTGCCTCCTTTGTCCACTCGAACTTTTCCGACTTTTTCATCAAGTTGTAGAAGGGCAAAGCTTTCTCCCCTAGCTTTGCAATGAACCTGCTGAGCGCTGCTAGTCGGCCTGCCAACTGCTGCACTTGGTGCAGATTCTTTGGCGGCTCCATATCAAGAATAGCTTTGATCTTCAAGGGATTGTCTTCGATTCCTCTGGCTGATATGAAGTACCCGAGTACTTGTCCTCCTGGCACTCCGAAGAAGCATTTTTTTGGATTCAACTTGATTTTGTATCTGTCCAGATGTCGAAAGTTTCCCGCAAATCATCGATGAGCGTGGCTGCGTGCTTCGTTTTCACCACGATGTCGTCGATGTAGACTTCAATGTTTCTTCCAATCTGTTCCCCAAGGTAGGCTTGCATGCAGCGTTTGTAAGTTGCTCCTGCATTTTTCAACCCGAAGGTCATGACGTTGTAACAGAAAACGCCGTGTGGAGTGATGAACGCGGTTAGCTCCTGGTCTTCTTTCTTTAGTTTAATCTGATTGTACCCGGAGTATGCATCGAGGAAAGAGAGACGGTCGCATCCGGCCGTGGAGTCGACTATTTGGTCTATTCGAGGCAGCGGGAAATGATCTTTCGGGCAGTGCTTGTTAAGGCTGGTGTAATCGATGCACATGCGGAGGGCGGTCGTGTCCTTCTTCGGCACCATGACGGGATTGGCCACCCACTTAGATTCCTTAAGCTCTCGAATAAATCCCGCCTTGCGGAGTCGATTAACTTCTTCGCCAATTGCTCTTCTCTTTGGTTCGGAAAATCGTCGCATTGATTGTTGTACTGGTTTGGCCGTCGGGTCAACATTTAGGGCGTGCTCAGCGAGTTCCCTGGGGATACCTGGCATGTCGGACGGTTCCCATGCAAATATCTCCCAGCGCTCACGGAGGAACTCGATGAGCGCGCTTTCCTATGCGTCAGTGAGGTCAGCCGAAGTATTGACCATCTTCTTCGGGTCAGTAGGGTGCACCTGCAGCTTCTTAACTTCCTTTGCAGCATCGAACTCATCGGATCTTACGTTTCGATTGTCGGCTGGTGGTTGTGTGTGGTCTGTAACGATATCGATCGCGTTGAGTTCTTCCTTAGCTCCAAACTTCGAGGCGATCTTCTGGAACTCCCTGTTGCTGTTGTCTGATCGAGCAAAGCTGCCATGAACGGTTATTGGGGTCCCGTTGTTGCCTGGCATCTTCAGTTTCAGGTATGCATAATGAGGCACGGCCATGAATTTAGCAAACGCAGGCCTGCCGAGGATGGCGTGGTACTGAGATTCCCAGTCGACTACTTCGAACTCGATCTTTTCTTTCCTGAAATTACTGGGCGTGCCGAAGACTACGTCCAATGATGTTTTGCCGAGCGAGTAAGCGGGTCGAGTCGGTATAATGCCGTGGAACCCTGTGTCAGATTCTCTTAGCATGTCGACTGTTAAACCCATTGCTCTCATTGTCCTGGCGACTAGCAGGTTCAGGCCGCTTCCTCCATCCATGAATACTTTGCCCATATTGTACCCTCCAATCTGTGCTTCAAGGACAAGGGCCGCGTGGCCGGGCCTTGGGACAGCTTTCGGGTGATCCGCCCTGCTGAAGGAGATGCTTTGTTCTGACCAGTCGATGAAATCAGGCGTATCAACCATGGCGACTTCCGCATACTTTACTTCTCGGGATAACTTCTTGATTTCTCTCTTTGAAAAGCTGGTTTTATGGATCATGTTGATTTGTCCGCGTTGCTCTGGGAATACTTCGGCTGGTACATATTCGTCTTTCTCCATTGGTTCGTATGGTTCTGGTACATACGGTTCTGGCGGATGGTCGTAGGACCTTGCCCTCTTCTCCATCATGTGAACTCTTGATATAGCTTCTGCTCTAAGATCATCACAGAACTGCCGAATCTCTAGGAAGTGTCGACGGTTCCTCAACAAATGACTGGACTTCTCCCGACCATCTTTTGGATCAATGTAGGAGTGGAGGTAACATGGCGCCTCGAGTTGCTCTGTAGCCGAAAGAGAACGGGTGCGGCCCCTGACTGATGATGTGTCGTGGCATCCTTGCTCGAACTGTCGAGGGTGAACTGCTGTTCTGCCTTCCTCCTCACGGTGTGAGCCTCTTCGTCTCTTCCTTTGTCCAGTCGTGGTGTCAAGTCCCCCTCGGTTGCTCTCTTGTATGCTCCTGGGCGGAATTTTTGGGGTTGTCGCTGAGGGGACACCCTCCGGAGGTACGGCCTTTGAGTCGGACGCGCCGGCCCTAGGGAGGCGAAGGAAACCTCCGGAGTCGATGACGAAGTGGACGCCACCGAAAACAGCCTCCGTGTCGTGAGATGGTGCCATAGAGTTTGGGTGAAGTGCTTTGCGGCGCGGCACGAACTCGAAGGACCCGCGGCGGATCGGATCTCTTGACTCTGCCGGCGTCGGTGATTCGAGTAAGAACGCCGTGGACGTGACTGGTACTGCCGATGACTTGCCTTGTGCCGACAGGCTTCCCACAGACGGCACCAATTGTCGAGGGTACTCCTCGTCAATGCCCTCCGATAGGGGCTTAGGGTTGATGGAATCCTGCAAGCTGACACGAGACATCGGTTCACAGACAAGCGGGGAGAGCAATTTACCCAGGTTCGGGGCCCTCGATGAGGTAAAACCCTTACGTCCTGCCTGTCTTTTCTTGATTATGATGATAATGGGTAACAATGGGGTGCCGAATAGTTCGGCTGAGATCTCGTCGAGATGGCTAATCGCTAAGGTGACCTAGCTCTAAGCTTCTGCTGGCTAAGATTGCTAAGATTGATCATGTCCCTCGGCAGCCCCTCTCCTGGCCTTTATATAGGAGGCCAGGTCTCAAGAGGTCTAACCGAATACAACTAGATTTACAGTAGTTTAGATCCGATCTTTCCTTGTTTGACTGCTTCCTTGTCTTGCCTGTCAAGGAACCTTCTGGTGCACCCTTCTAGCGGCCCGCCTTGCTTCCGAGTGTCTTCATGGGCCTCCAACTAGATGGTACAGGATAGGGCAACATCGGTTACCCGAAGGGTAGTGCCCACGTCACTCGCCGTCGCCGCAGTCGCCGCCGCCGCCGCCACCGAAACGCGTCCGTGCTGTGCTCACCGGGTTAGTTTCCTTCGCCATGTACTTTCGTTTCTTCTTCCCGGGCTCAAGATCTTTAAGAGTCTCTATGGTTATACATCTTAAAGGGTTGGAAGTTCCAACGACGCCCGTACTGCACCAACTTCCACGACCAAGGAATCATCGTCGTCCGATGATTTCAACCCGGCCCTACCCCGGCGAAATGAGGTAGCACCAAGCACTGTGTAGTTATCTTCTTCTTCTTCTTCCTTTGCGCTTACTAGCTACCGATGATTTCGCCCTGAAGGAAGCGGCGCCGACTATCGACACCACTGTCGCCATCTTGATGGAAAAAAACGATGAGCTCAGCTTAGAGTGTGATCGCCTCCGAGACGATTTGGCTGCCAAGAAGAAGAATTCGAAAACTCTTGTGGAGCTCATTTGCAGCCTTTGCAATGAGCGCGACATGTTGAAGAACGAGCTGATTAAGCAGAAAGAGAGGAACATTGCATCAGCGGAGAAAGCCAGCAGCATACTCAAGACTGTGTGCCTCCAAAAAGACAAGTCTGATATAAAGTACAAAATCCTTCTTCAGGATAAAGTAGAGCTCCAAAGGTTGAACCTTGAATATGCTGACATCGCCATCCTTGCCCTTCTCGAGAGGCAGAAGGCACAAGAAAAGTTGATGCACCTGGTGTTGGAGAGCTGCAGTGAAAGAGAAGAGACATTGAAAGAAGTGAGCAGTTTGGTGGGATACATGAGTGACGTCGGGCAAACTTCGCAGAATCCGCCCGGGCTGAGCTCAAATTCCAGCGGAACTAGCTTTCAGCAATGCATGTTATGCGCACCTACAACTTCTACTCATTGATTAGAGGTCGCACGACATGGCATTTTCCCTCGAAATAGTAGTACTGTACTAATAGTTGTACTACTTAGTATGTACCTTTTTGTAAAATAATTTCTTACATGTATTAGAAACTACCCCTCTCCTTTCTGGATGCACCCGGGACATTGTCATCCGGCCCTCTTCTGGACAAACCCCCTCGGGAAGGACAGTATATTTTGCACATTTCGCTACTAGTACTTCTAATTCCACCGCTTATTTTTCTAATCCGTTAAATCGTTAATTAGATGACCAACTGATGGAAGCTGCGATAGATTAGACCAACAAGTGGTGAATTGTGCAAAAGATATGTCCGTGTTTTATGCAAAAGAGTGATATGGGGATCTGGTGGAATCTTGGATTTCCTCTTCAGTGGTAGGCATGCTTCACTTATAGCTGGAGTACATTGCGGACCTGGTGCATTTCGTCAGTACCGATCAGCTATTTTTGCTTATCCCGGAAGAAAAGGTAGTACTAGCCTTTTCAGTGAGATGTCTTTTCAGTGCTATGGAGTTGTGCATTCCTTTGCTTGCTTTGTCTGTCGGTGACTTTGCCATGACTTTGGGTGACTGATATGTGGACCACAGTTGTAAGTGACTCAAAGTCACTGACTTTGGGGACTCCTGAATGCTTCGTATATTTCTGACGGTTTCTGAATAATGTACTCCGTACAACTTTTGTAATATTGGTCAAACTAGTTTTGACCAGGGTTTGTGTAGGGTGGTTTTTTTTTGGTTGGTCCAAATGGTGTTGTGTGGTCCAAATGTGATGTATCATCACACCACCATGTGCCCCCTCCCCCCCACCCCACCCCCAGGTTTTGGTAATGCCATTCTGATACATGCTTCTTAGAAGGAGTACATTTTTTCCGTTAGGGCATGAAAATTTTGAAAAATTCAAACAAAAATGGGAAGACAGAATGGTAACATCATTTTCCATGTGATGATGCACCCCCGTGCCAAATTTTGGTTCATTTTAAGAATGTAAGGTGACAAATTACTCGAGGAAGCTAGTTGGAGTAGACGGGCATGATCGGATTGGCATAGGGGATTTATTTTTTGAAGGATGTTATTTTTCACAGGCAATATCTAACACAAAAAATAAAATGTTAAGGTCTCATATTATTCTGAATGATTTTGAATTACTTATGACGTTTGGAAGTATTTGTATACATGAGCCCCACATGAAGTTAAATGGTCCAAGAAAAAAAAGTTTCGTACACGTTTCCCAGAAAGTGGAAAGTCGAGTACATGCACGACTTCATGCGTCCACTACTGGATACAGAGAGTCAGAGGCTATAAAATAATCAGCCTCATCATCTCTCGCGAGCTCGTCCTCTCCACTCCCCCAAGTTGCCTCCCCCACACTGTGAAAAACCCCCATCCACTCACCGCACCTCTGAGGCATCGACTTCCCCGTTTCCAACCGTAGCAGCATGAAGACAGGTATTGCATACGAGGCTGAGCAATCGGCGGCCGCCCGCACAGAGGATGCCTTTACGATAGTGGCCGTCGCGGTGGGTGAGGCTTCACCGGGAACCCAAGCCGCTCGTCTCCTCTGCTTGTCTGATTCTACGACCTCGGTCGAAATGGGTGTCCTGGCCGTCACGGCGGGTGAGGCTTCACCGGGCACCCAGGCCGCTCGTCTCCTCTGCTTGTCTGATTCTTCGACCTCGGTCGAAACGGGCATCCTGGACGTCGAGCAGAAGGTGGATACCAACGTTGTTGCTCCCGCCGAAGATGTGCACGGCGTTGCAGGCCTCCACGGCGAGGTCTTCCTAGGCCCGGTGCTGGACGCGGACCTCGACCCCTTCAACGATTTCGGCCCAAATGTTCAGTTCCAGGAGGTTGTTGAGGGTGATGACGAGGAGGTACTGCTCTTTTACCGAAACTGTCCCAATCCTCTGTGTGTCATATTACTGTTCACATGGTTTGCACGAGCCTGGTTCTTGATTGATTTGATATCCTACCTTGTTCTTGTAGATGTAATTGATTCTACGATTCGTAAGATCAGATTCTAGTTTAATTTCGACTAATCTGCCAGGTAGTCATATAATGAATTTATGTGTTCATACTTAGTGGACTTGCAATTGTTGTGGCTTATGTTCATGGTTGTTCATAGGGTTTCTCATGATTTAGTACGATTTCTTCTGCCATTTACTTGTTCTACACATTTAATTTTAGGGTTTCTAAGGTTTGATTATGTTAGTGGAGTATTTATTCGATCTGTCATTAAACACCTGATTATGTAGTACTTAATAGTTCATAGGAGTATTCTGATGACATGGACGACAACAAGGTGCGCAGGGACCGGAAAAGCCGCTATGTTCTGAAGCGGCTGAAGGGTGGTGAAATTCGTTTCTGCATGCGCGGGGAGCTATTTTGCCCATTATGTGGCAAAATTCTCCAGAAGGACATCCGCAACCTGATCCAACATGCGATGGGTGTAGGCCTAAGCACATCGGGGGAAGCACCGCCCTGCAACCAAGGCCAAGCACGCATCATATGGCCTCTTCCTCCAGAATTACGTCTTGCCTAGCTTGTTCCACGTCAACACCCCTGCTGCTGGCCCTCATGCTCCTGGTCATGTTTAAAGTTCATATGTGCAATCTTAATCCCTTTGGAAGTTCAGCATTAAACTCTACTAGTACAACCGTGGTGGTCTAGTGATGTAGTACTCTTTTGATGCATTTGTGATGTAGTAGTACTTTTTTTGAAATGATATAGTACTATCTAAGAAAAGTACTCCCTCCGATTCACATTCATTTCACATTAAGAAATATGGGTCAGAGCGAGGGAGTAAATTAAACATGGCATCTCGTGCATGAAGCTTGACAGATCGATCAGGTTGGCTAGAATAGCAATACAATGTTGCTCATTAGGCAAATGCATGCCATGTACGATAGTATACATCCAGTAAAGAAGTCTATACTGACATAAAAAAACTACTTTGGGGATGAGAGTCAATTGGGGCATCTACAATACAGAAAATCTTGCTCGTAGATGATTTTTGCTAAGAGGGTTTTACTCACATTACACGTGCAACTTTCCTTGTCTGCAAAACAAGTTCCAATAAAGGGAGAGGAAAGAAGAGGGCATTGTGGGCGAGATTGAACACCTTTTTATGTGTTAAGCTAAGGCCTCGTTTAGCTGAGGATTTCGACTTATGCCTAACAGCTCAACACACCCACAAATAATTCTCCTTGCGGCACCACCGTCAGCAAAAATAACAATATTAGCACGCAAGATTAAGAACGAAGTGAATTTAAGTAACTTGGTAAGCTTTTCAAGCAATATATTTAGAGAAAGAGCACACATGTTCGGCTCGAAATAATCATAAGAGAAGAACAATAAATCTAAGGCAGCCACTTCATCGGCAGAAGGGGCGCGACTAGAGTCGATGCTGGCTCGTAGAAGGGCGGCCGCGCCTCGAGGATGCCGGGGACGTCTCCACCTCGGTCTCACATGTGACTGCTTCTCGGCGGGTGGTGCGCCACGCCATGTAGAAGATCTATCAAGAGAGGAGAGCCCGATGACGCTACCAACGCCTCAACCTTGATAGCACTGACCTGTTGCTCCGCACCGAGATGCGCCACGTGCAAGATTTAGCGGATGCACCAATTTTAGAGATATGTCATGATCATTGTAACAAATTTCAACGTGATGATGATTTGATCTTGCACTCGGCCTTGAACATAAGAACTAGTACAATCTCACAATTTTTTATCATTATCCTTTGCGAGATTTAGAGGATGCGCCAAATTCAGAGAAATATCATGATCATGGTAACACAATTTTCAATGTAATGATGATTTGATGTTGCACTCGACCTTGAACATAAGTACTAGTACGGTCTCACAAATTTGTATCATTATACTTTGCAAGTTTTAGCGGATGCGCCCATTTTCAGAGGTAGATCATGATCATGGTAACAAATTTTCAGCGTGATGATGATTTGATGTTGCACTCGGGCTTGAACAGAAGTACTAGTACTGTCTCACAAATTCTTTATCATTATACTTTGCAACATTTATCGGATGCGCCAAATTCAGAGATAGATCATGATCATGGTAACAAATTTTCAACGTGATGATGATTTGATGTTGCACTCGGGCTTGAACAGAAGTACTAGTACGGTCACTCAAAATTTTAGCATTATACTTTGCAACAGATGCAACAATTTCAGAGATAGATCATGATCATGGTAGTAACAAATTTTCAACGTGATGATGAATTGATGTTGCACTCGGCCTAGAAGAGAAGTACTAGTACGGTCTCACAATTCTTTTTATCATTATACTTTTCAAGATCTAGCGGATAAACTAATTTCAGAGATAGATCATGATCATGGTAGTGACCGATATTCAAGGTGATGATGATTTGATTTTGCACTCGGCCTTGAACAGAGGTACTAGTACGGTCTCACAATTTTTTATCATTATAGTTGGACGGTAGCCAAATTCAAAATCTCTTAGCGGCAAAACTTCCCGCCCACAAAATACAAAAATTTCACAAGCTTCCAAATTCCCATTCTACCCCTGTGGAGATGACAGCAAAGTCGGTTGGTGGGGGGGTCTGCCCGTCATTTTTTCGATCACCACCTCCCTAGCCCGGAAACCCTCCCCAAAAAAATTCATTTCCCTCAGACCACCCACCGAAACTTCCAAGTCCCTCTCTCCCACCTCCACGACCACCGCACCGGAACATCCCCGCCGGACGTCCCTGGCCTACCCGAGGCCTCGCGATCCTCGTCATCCGGCTGCCTGTCGGAGCCGCTTCATCGACGCCGTCATCAACCGGACCGGATCATCCCCGCCGAACCTCCAAACCATATGCTCATCCAGCAGTCTACCGCAGTCGCTTCAGCTGCGGTATCGTCCACCTCACCGGAGCCGCTTCGCCGGATCCGTCGTCCACCGCATCGGATCTTGCTCACCGACACCGTTGTGCATGAACCGGATCTGCTTCACCGGCGCCGTGCATGATCTAAACTCTTCTACTGTCGCTTTTCTTTTGCTTGCCTGCAAGTTCTTGTTTAATCTTGGGGGAACCTGTTTGTGCTAACGACGCGCCGTTACGTTTTTTGCAGATGAGATGAGTAACCATGAATTGTAATGGCCGTCTCTCCAACCCCAAGTAGCACATGTAGTGTACTTCATCACCGGATCTATCAACCCCAGGAAGATCTGTTGTGACTCCCAAAGAGTGCTTCTCCTAATGTAAGTCCCTTGTTTTAGCGGCATGTTCTGGGTTCAGATGCTTGTTTGTCTGAAGCTCTTTTAGTTCATCCCTAGATATGACCGTAACACCTTGCTATTTTCTAGTTCATTGCTAACTTTAAGCGATTGAACATTTTGGTTTACATTCCCTGCTCTGTAGATCTAGCCATCATAACTTTATCTTGCTCAGTCGTTGTTACAAAAATTATGGCCTGCTACTATGTTGTTTGTGCCAATTTTTTACTCCATGAACATGTTGGCTTGCATTCCCTGTACTACAGGTGATGCCATTGTTTTGTATCTAGTTCATTGTAAGCTAACAAAGTAAGGACTTAGTTTGGCATGCTATCACTCTCCTATCTAGCCTGTAGTACAAATAAACTTGTCATACTACTAGATAATAATTTTGCATGCCATCTTGTTCTTCAAAAGCTGCATTATTGACTTGTTTCTCTGACTTGGCATGACTCTCACATATGGAATGCTGAACATATTGGTTTGCATTCCCTCTTATACAAGTTCACAGGTGATCCCACTATATTCTGTATCTGGTCCATCCTAAGCTCCAGTATTAACTATCCTCTGTGTGTTGCTCATTACAAGTTTATATCCCGAAACATCTTGATTTGCATCCCCTTCACTATAAGTTCAGGAGTATTATTTAGTTCACGGCCAAAATGATGTAATTGCACTTGGCACATGTTGGTTCACATTCCCTCCTCTTTAGCTTTTGCCATCGTAACTTCTATTTTTGGTTTACATTCCCTGCTCTGTAGATGTAGCCATCATAACTTCATCTTGCTCAGTCGTTGTTACAAAATTTATAGCCTGCTACTATGTTGTTCATGCCAATCTTGTACTCCCTGAACATGTTGGTTTGCATGGAACTCGATAGTAGTAAGTCTGCTGTTTCATTCTAACATGCTCTGTTATATTGGCTATTGGTATGCGGCATGCACTCTTTGTTTGCTTATTGTGCGCATTACAATGATCTTGTTATAACGACGAAATGATGAGTTCCAAATTCTTTGGCAAACAATATTGTAGTGTCTTTGCCTTTCCATTGTTGATGTCTTAACTTGTAATGTCTTTGTTTCAGATATAGGTGCTGCATGGACAACTTAAAAGATTGCTGGATCGCTTCATTGTATTGCTAGGTTTAATTACCATTCAATTTCTCTGGGTTCTGTAATATTTTTTCAAAGCCTTGCAGCTGATGTAATATTTAGTTAGTTTTTATATTTCTTTCGCGCATTTTTTCTTTGGTGCTTGTGGTAAGTCAGGCTATCCGACAGAAATCTTGTGCTGCGTAAATATTCTCAGTAAATCACAAATTCCCATCACTTAAACTGCCCAATTAAGCGAAATCACATATGTGCCGGCCCGCAAAATCCTAAAGCGCCTATTATGGCGGCATATAAACACTAACTAAACGGGCTGGCCCACGTACTTATTGGGCCAGCCCACTTGCTTTAAGGTGGACCCCACCCGCTACTGGGCCGGCCCAGTAACAGAAAAGTGGGCCCCACAAGCTTATTGGGCCGGCCCGCTAACTCGTCGGGCCAGCCCACCTGATTTACCGTGGACCCCACATACTAATTGGGCCAGCCCACTAACTTGTTGGGCCAACCCAAAAGCTTTTGTGGTGGTCCCCACACACTAAATGGGTCGGCCCATTAACAGGAAAGTGGGACCCACCTGCCTTTTTGGCTCGGCCTACCATTTTGTTGGGCCGGCCCACTTGCTATACGGTGGACCCCACATACTAAATGGGCCGGCCCTTTAAAAGAAAAGTGGGACCCACCTATGTTTTTGGCCCGGCCCACTTTCTTGTTGGGCCAGCCCACTTGCTATATGGTGGACCCCACATACTAAATGGGCCGGCCCTTTAAAAGGAAAGTGGGACCCACCTGTGTTTTTGGCCTGGCCCACTATCTTCTTGGGCTGGCCCACTTGCTATATGGTGGACCCCTCATACTAAATGGGCCGGCCCATTAAGAGGAAAGTGGGACCCACCTGTGTTTTTGGCCCGGCCCACTGGCTTGTTGGGCCAGCCCATTTGATCTATTGTGGACCCCACGTACTAAATGGGCTGGCCCGATAGCAGGAAAGTGGGACCCACATGCTAATTGGGCCGGCCCAATAACTTCTTAGGCCGGCCCACTTGCTTTAAGGTGGACCCCACTTTGTAAATGGGCCGGCCCGATAACAGGAAAGTGGTCCCACATGCCTTGTGGGCCGGCCCTTTTGCCTGTTGACCGGTCAAACGAGTGTGTTCGGCCCAGCCCACATGCTTAGTGGGCCGGCCCATTAAAGTTTTGACCAGTCAACCTGAGAGGTTAGGCCCGGCCCACGTAACTAATGGACCAGCCCAGCTATATAGTTGACCGGTCAAACTAAGTCAGCTGGCCCGGCCCGCAAACTTAATGGGCCGGCCCGCTTAAGACGTGGCAGGCCTCGTGTGGGCCTACCATCTACCACGGGGTTTAGCCGGTTAACGCCGTTAACTGCCAGTTAACGGCGTCTGCCATGTGGCCGTTTGCATGACGTCAGCAGTCAACGGGCTCCCGAAAACACTTCTGCAACGGTCCGATTTTCCGTGGCGGAAGGGCGCCCAAGCGCGACGGACCGAAAAAAACGTGGTAGGACTTTGCCTGACGCAGTTTCGACAACAGAACCCATATCGTCGGGTTAGGCCCATAGGCGACGAAAAATACCCCTTAGCGGACGATTTTGGGACGTTGTCTATCAGAACTTTTCTTGTAGTGTAGGCTTCGCAACCCCAAACTTTAAGAAACGACAACTTAGGTTTTTTATTAAACCATAATTCATACGGTGTCGTTTCAACGGATTTAGATGGTGCCCTATTTAAAGTGAATGCAGCTGTCTCTAATGCATAACTCCAAAATGATAACGGAAAATCAGTAAGAGACATCATAGAACGAACCATATCTAAGAGAGTTCGATTACGACGTTCGGACACACCGTTTCGTTGTGGTGTTCCCGGCGGTGTCAATTGTGAAAGTATTCTGCATTTCTTTAAATGCATGCTAAACTCATAACTCAGATATTCACCTCCGCGATCAGATCGTAAAAATTTAATCTTCTTGTTACGTTGATTTTCTACTTCACTTTGGAATTCCTTAAACTTCTCGAAAGTTTCGGATTTATGTTTCATGAAATAGATATACCCATATCTACTCAGATCATCTGTGAAGGTTAGAACATAACGATAACCACCGCGCGAGGCTACACTCATTGGTCCGCACACATCGGTATTTATGATTTCCAATAAGTCTGTAGCTCGCTCCATAATACCAGAGAATGGAGTCTTAGTCATTTTTCCCATTAGACATGCTTCGCATCTATCAAGTGACTCAAAGTCAAGTGATTCAAGTAATCCATCGGTATGGAGTTTCTTCATGCGTTTCACTCCAATATGACCAAGACGACAATGCCACATATAAGTAGTATTATCATTCAATTTAATTCGTTTAGCATCAACGTTATGAACATGTGTATCACTACTATCGAGATCTAATAGAAATAAACCATTCTTCTCAGGTGCTCGACCATAAAAGATATTATTCATAAAAATAGAACAACCATTATTCTCAGACTTGAATGAATAACCGTCTTGCATTAAACAAGATCCAGATATAATGTTCATGCTCAACGCGGGTACAAAATAACAATTATTGAGGTTTAAAACTAATCCCGAAGGTAGATGTAGAGGGAGTGTGCCGACTGCGATCATATTTACTTTGGATCCATTTCCAACGCGCATCGTCACTTCATCCTTCAATAGTCTGCGTTTATTCTATAGTTCCTGTTTCGAGTTACAAATATGAGCAACCGAACCAGTATCAAATACCCATGTACTAGTACGAGAACCAGTAAGATAAACATCTATAACATGTATATCAGATATACCTTCTTTCTTCTTCTTGACAAGGCCGCTCTTCAGATCAGCCAAATACTTGGAGCAATTACGCTTCCAGTGTCCCTTCTCCTTGCAGTAATAGCACTCAGCATCAGGCTTAGGACCAGTCTTAGGTTTCACAGGAGGCGTGGCAGCTTTCTTGCCACCCTTCTTGAATTTTCCTTTAGACTTGCCCTGTTTCTTGAAACTGGTGGTCTTGTTGACCATCAACACTTGGTGCTCTTTCTTGATCTCAATCTCAGCAGATTTCAGCATGGCGAAGAGTTCAGGTAACTCTTTGTTCATGTTCTGCACATTGTAGTTCATCACAAAGTTCTTGTAACTAGGTGGCAGTGATTGAAGGACACGATTAATCCCCAATCTGTTAGGAATCACTATTCCCAGATCACTGAGTTTCTTCGCATGCCCGGTCATGGCGAGCATGTGCTCACTAACGGAGCTGCCTTCTTCCATCATGCAACTGAAGAAGTGTTTCGATGCTTCATAGCATTCCACGGCCGCATGAGTTTCAAAGATAGCTTTCATCTCATTGACCAACTCATGAGGATCGTGGTGCTCAAAACGTTTTTGAAGACCGGCTTCCAGGATGCATAGGATGGCACACTGAACTTGAGAGTACCGAGTTTTCCGAGTCACGTAAACACTCTTTACTTCATCGGTTTCAGTTTCTGCGGGAGGGTCACCTAGCGGTGCATCTAGCACATATTGCAAGCTTCCACCAGCGAGGAAAATCCTCACATGACGGAACCAGTCGGTGAAGTTGCTACCATTGCTCTTAAGCTTTTCTTTCTCTAGGAACTGGTTAAAATTGATTGGGGATGCCATGATCAACAACATATATTTGCAATAGTTTAGACTAATATTTATGACAAATTGAGTTCAAATTTTAATTTAACAAAATAAAAAACTAGGTGAACTCCCACTCAAAACAATATCCCTCGAATTGTCTTAGTGATCACATGAACCAAATCCACCACACCAAGTCCGATCATCACGAGACAAGATGTAACTTCAATGGCGAACACTCAAAGTGTTCATTGTTGGAGATATGCCCAAGAGGCAATAATAAAATGGTTATTATAATATATCTTTGTGTTTATGATAATGTTTACATACCATGCTATAATTGTATTAACCGAAACATTGATACATGTGTGTTATGTGAACAACAATGAGTCCCTAGTAAGCCTCTTGTATAACTAGCTTGTTGATTAATAGATGATCATGGTTTCATGATCATGAACATTGGATGTTATTAATAACAAGGTTATGTCATTAATGAATGATGTAATGGACACACCAAATTAAGCGTAGCATAAGATCACGTCATTAAGTTCATTTGCTATAAGCTTTCGATACATAGTTACCTAGTCCTTCGATCATGAGATCATGTAAATCACTTATACCGGAAGGGTACTTTGATTACATCAAACGCCACTGCGTAAATGGGTGGTTATAAAGGTGGGATTAAGTATCTAGAAAGTATGAGTTTAGGCATATGGATCAACAGTGAGATTTGTCCATCCCGATGACGGATAGATATACTCTGGGCCCTCTCGGTGGAATGTCGTTTAATTAGCTTGCAAGCATATGAATGGTTCATAAGAGACCACATACCACGGTAGGAGTAAAGAGTACTTGTCAGGAGATGAGGTTGAACAAGGTATAGAGATACCGATGATCAAACCTCGGACAAGTAAAATATCGCGTGACAAAGGGAATCGGTATCGTATGTGAATGGTTCATTCGATCACTAAGTCATCATTGAATATGTGGGAGCCATTATGGATCTCCAGATCCCGCTATTGGTTATTGGTCGGAGAGAGGTCTCAACCATGTCTGCATAGTTCGCGAACCGTAGGGTGACACACTTAAGGTTTGATGTCGTTTAAGTAGATATGGAATATGGAATGGAGTTCGAAGTTTTGTTCGGAGTCTCAGATAGGATCCGGGACATCACGAGGAGTTCCAGAATGGTCCGGAGAATAAGATTCATATATAGGAAGTCATTTTATAAGTTTGAAAATGATCCGGTGCATTTATGGAAGGTTCTAGAAGGTTCTAGAAAAGTCCGGAAGAAATCACTATGGAAGGCGGAGTCCCGGAGGGACTCCACCATGCTTGGCCGGCCAACCCTAAGGGGGTGGAGTCCCAGGTGGACTCCACCATAGGTGGCCGGCCACCCCACCTAAAGGAAAGGTAGGAGTCCCACCTTGGGTAGGACTCCCCCCTTGAGTAGGTTTCTGTAACACCCCAAATTTCAATAAAAAGAAAGTTAGAGAATTCCAGAAAGCAAAATTTCAAACCAACAAAAACTTTTCTATTTGCATATAGTACCATGCATAGGACTTGTGCATTTGAGTGATATGCCATGATGATTGCTTTTACTTGTATTTGATATGCTCTAAAACCCTAGTGTGATCATATGAAGATCACCAACCAAATAAATCAAATAGGAAGAAAATCCATAAAATGCAAAACCCTAAAAACCCTCACATATGCCCTATGGCATTTTTATAAATTTTGACCCTAGACCTATGTGGTCTTCACCATTAGTTGAATAATGTTATTAAACACTTATTACAACTTTTGGAATCAAAGTGTCACAATTCAAATGAATTTCAAACACAAATCACACTCACATATGATAATGGTCAAGTTTGACAATTCTAGTCTGATCACCACTTTGAGCCCTTGCCATTCAATTTTCCCAAACCAACTCTTGCTAACTCTTTGCACCATTTCAAAGTCAACATCAAGGTGAACAACTTTGATGAAGATCACCATGCCAAATTCATCTTTGATCATGAGCAATGCTCATCCAAAGTCTTAACCTTTTTAACATATGCAACATTCTTCACTTAGCCAATTTTGGCCAAATTCTTGAATTCTAAAATTCCACCACCACCTCTACTCATCTCTGGTCAAATACAACTTATCTAAACCCACACATTTCATATAGATGCACCCTTTGAATTATTTCAAATTTAGGCATTTTTCACAATTTCCAAATATGGCACTATTTACACACTATTGCAAATAGTGATCTACTCCACCTAATCTACCTCAAACCTACCCCAAATGGTTCCCTGGTCCCCTTAAACCTTTTCAATGCCAAATAGCACACTAGGGAGAGAGAGAGCAAGGCTAGACATGGCCATGCCGGCCATGTCGCCCAACCCGACGCTCTCCCCTCCCTCTTCTCTTCCTCTGCCCTGGCTCTGGCGCCACAGCTCGCCACAGCACACTCCTACACCTTCCTAGCACCTCCACGGTCGAGCTCGACGCCGACCATCGCCGGAGATCGCGCGCCAAGATCGACTCTGGACGCCGCTCGTGTCGCGCATGCACGTGCATGGACACGCCCTGGCCGCGCGTCGCGCCACCACCTCGAGCACGCCCTGGACCCCCTGCGAGCGCCTTGAGCACGCACTCGACACCGCGACGCCGTTGGACACGCTCTCGACCACGACCCGCACCCGCCGTCACCGGAGAAGCCAACCCTGGTCCGCCGCGGACGCGACGGAGATGGAAGAAACGCGACACCGCCAGGCCCTCCCCGACCAAGCTGTCGCCACCCAGAGGACCGTGGCGACGCCACAAACACACCTGCGCCCTCGCCTAGCTCGATAGCTCGCCGGAGCAGCCGCGCCCATGTCGCCCACCTCACTGCCCCGCAACCCTCTCTCGATTCTATAAATAGGAAGTTCCCTGGACCAAACCAACGACACCAGCTCACTCCCCACCTCTCACTGCTTCGCCACCACCCCTCCACTCGCTCGATCATCGTCGGAGCCGCCCCAATTTGAAGCTCGGAGCCGCCAGTACCTGGTGGACGCCGCCGTCGATTGGAGCCACCCCAGGACGAGCCGCCGGTACCAGTCGACTCGCCGTCGTCCACACCTTCATCGCGCACCTTGCCAACCCTAGCTGGAGCCACGGTGAGCTCTCCGACCCCCTACCATCGCCGCCAGCACGTCGGATTCTCGTCGGCGACGACGATGAACCACGGCCGTTGATCTGGATTCTAATCCGACGCTCCCCTTTAAAACGTACCGCTTCGGGCGTTATGAGCCACTGACGCCTGGCCCCCACCCTGTCAGGCAGCCCGCGCGTCTGTGGACCGTGGTGAGCTGGACTGGGCCATTTTTATTCGAATCGGGCCCAGTTTCGTTTCCCGCCGGCCTTTTAATTCAAACTAGATTTAATTAATTCAAATAGTTTTGAATACTGCCTCCACTTTGAATTTCAATAGATTCAAATTGGCTAAACCAAATTTAGTGAACTTTATATGGTTGGAAAGCTACTGAAATCATCTAGCCAATGCCACTGGCCTCATGGTCAGATTCTTTGTAGAATAAATGTGATAAAAATAACAAGACAGGGACTTTTCCCTATTCAAATAATTCTTAAAAATCAACCAAAATAGATATTAAGTTAATTCCAACTCTAATAACTCACATTTGACTTACACTAATTGTTTATGCAATAAAATGGTGTGGTCACTTTGCATGATCATGCCATAGTTTAATTAATGAATGATATGGCTAGTTTAACTAGTTGATATTGTCCAAAACTATTAAAGTAAATTTTGTGAAGTCTTATACTTCATTTAAACTTGTCTCACATAAATTCATGGGATGTTTGGACCCCTGGTCCCAAACTCTCTTATATGAATTACTTGAGATTTAAATCAAATGTAGTGTTATTTAAATGGTATGAGGTGATCCACCTCATTTAAATCATTTTCCCAGATGATGATGATGAAGATTTGACTTAGGTCAATATGAGTTCATCCATGATTGTTTGAGAAATTAAATCTTAAGAAGATTTCAATGAGAGGAAATTATTTCTCAAGGACCCTATGGAAACTATCATCTATATATGAAATACAAAGAAGTGAATTCTATTTAAACCCCACAACCCATGCACCCTAGTTAATTTATTTTGTGTGCATAGACTAGCTTGTGTGTTATATGTGATGTATGGAATAGCCATTGAACTAGTGAGTAATTATACTCGTATTCAAATTTAGACGGTAGCACCGGAGAGTACGCCGAAGAAGAAGGTTGCTACCAAGGGGAGGAGGAGGAACAGTTTGAGAACTACCAAGGCAAGCTAATATTCTTGCAAAGTGCAAAGCCCCTTGGGGCAAGGCACCATGTTTCTTATCTTTTCTTATATGAACCCATCCCAAGTTTTTACTTTACAAGCTTTTACTTGTTTTCTAAATGAGTTACTTTTATAGTTAACTTTGGTCAAAGTACAAGTTGATTACTAGAGTAGTGAGTTAGTCTTCTCCAAGCAAAGCAAGTTAGCACCCCTCATGAATTAGAGCTAGTGCTAATGAATTAAAACTTGACTACTCTAGATGGGAACAATGTGAACTTGAAGGATTTTTGAAACCTTGGAATGAAGATGCATTCCATTGAATGATTTTTGAAGGTGAATGTGAACAAGAGAAGATGGTGATTTTTGATAAAACAATGATGTTGGTTTGAATGCGATACCTTTCCAATTCTTAAGTACCCCCACAATACCTGATTATGGGTAGGGCTTAACTGGAAGTTTATGCGTCTTAGTATGGGTTCTCTCTAAACAAGCGTCATCGGGGTTATGCCGAAAGCTGCCTCTACAACAAAAGAAATGATATGATATGATGCGAAATGAGGTGAATGTCCGGCCCAAGCCCTGTGCAGTTCCCAGGTTGACAGTTGGTCTTCACTGGGAGGCCAAGCTCATGGGGAGAGGTGCTCATACTAGGATTCGTAAGTGAAAGGTTATGGTTGATGATCCGCGTACTGTGTTACGATGATTCGGGGTAATCCCGACGGATGAAATCAAATGTTGTGGCACAAGTGTGCAACCTCTGCAGAGTGTAAACCTATTCGAATAGCCGCGTCCACGGTTACGGACGGTTGGAAAGGCCATACAGTTTCCGATGTCATATCTTTGAAAAAGATGTTGAAAAGGATGATGGTGAAATGACTTGTGGTAAATTGAATTGGAATCACCACTTGAATGGTGGGAATGACACTAATGTTCCCACTTGAGTTAGTTAGCACTTGAATAAGCTTTTCTCCAACTTTGTGAACTAAAACTAGCTTTATGCAAATAAACTAGAGCTTAGCAAACCATACTAGAAATGTCTAGCACTTACATTAGTATTAGTTTGCGAGTACTCAACGTACTCACGGCTTTGTCCCTGGCTATTCAAATGGCCAGAGTATGAAGATGACCAAGGAGATGACCAGCAGGACGCCTACGACAACTAAGCGCCTTCCGACGTCAAGCGTTGGCCTGTGGACTAGAGAGTCCTTGTATCTTACGCTTCCGCTATGTTGAATTATGAACTTGTGTTTGTTCGTTGATCAATAGATCAACTATTCGTGTAATATGGATCATGTGATTCCAATTTGTAAGACTTATGGTTTGTAATGAATGATGACTGTGATACTTAACTATTATGCCTCGCAACAACAATATTCCTGGGATTGCGATGTATGACATAATAGGCATTCGGACTTAAAAATCCGGGTGTTGACAAGTTGGTATCAGAGCCATTGTTTGACCTTAGAAGACCTTAGTTAGAATGGGCGTTCTGAAAATCTTAACTTTGAAATCAAATGAAAGAAACTATTTGTGAAAAGTTACTACACTCTTGTCTTTGAGACTTTGCCAAAACTTGATGAATCATGTCTATCTTATTGAATCAACTTAAAACTTTGCCACACTTTGCACTCTCTAACTTACTCATCCAATTCTCTTTCAGATGGCGCTGAATGAACCCATCAACACCAAGTTTTACCAGCTTGGGAACGGAGGAAGCTTGATCTTCGAGCACGACCTCAACGCCCTCTCTGACTTCCTTGGGCGCCCACACCCCGAGTTCCACGGGGTTCAGCTGGACGACACGCCCGGAGGAGAGTTGCAGTGGGTGATCACTGCCGACTTGAGGGGCAAGATGGAGCCTCCCACTTCGGAGAGGATCCTCTTCTCCTTCCGCGAGAGCAACTGGCTCGACGGACTCGCCCGTGGCCTACAGGAGGCACTTGCGCGCCTCTGTGGACAGAATGTGGTGAGCATCCTCGCCTCTCGCTACGCCCATCTTGTGAGGCGTGATGCCGCGGGAGTGCCCATGGAGCTGCAGCCGCACCCGGAGTTGAGGCACCATGCTGAGCACCTGGACTTCATGCTCTACCAGACTCAGAGGGACCTCGACGCCACTCGCGCTTACGCGAACCAGACCCATGCTCACATCACCGAGCAGGGTGAGGCAATCAAGCTACTCAACAACGACCGCAAGAGCCTTCGCCAGCAGCGTGCCAAGAAGGACGCTACGATTCGTCGCCTTCGCGCCCGGATCACGTCACTTGAGGCCACTGTCAAGGCCCAGGAGGTTCAGATTCGCCAGCTGGAGGATGACGATGGAGGCATCGACATTCAGGGAGGAGATGCCTTTCTGAGTGACGACAACGACTTTGAGGAGGACGAGAACACCGAGGAGGAGGACTACGAGTTCCTGGAGGCAGGACCCGATGACTACGTCCCGATCGATGTCGATGATGAGGAGTAGTTGCACTAGTTCACTTATAGTAGGTGTGAGTTGTATCCCGTCCCTTGTATCGTCGCAGGAGAATGGTTCTTAAAACCATTGGAGTATGTGTGTAGTTTGTACTGTGTGTTGCATGAATGAATGAATGTTATGTTTGTCATGAAAAGATTACAAGTTTTCCAATGGTTTTCAAACTTAACCGAAATGAACCATAGAATGTTCCCTCTTATCTCATAATCTTCTACATCTTCAGATGGCCCCTCCGAATCGCACCAACGACGCGATGCTGCAACTTCTGCAAACCATGCTTGCAGACCGGGAAACCGAAAGAGCCGAACGCCAAGCCAACCTCATCGCCTTGCAGAACATCGCCACCCAAGGCCATGGAAATCATGACCACCCCGGATCCAAGCTCAAGAACTTCCAAAACACCAACCCTCCGGTGTTTAGCAAGACCGAGGAGCCCCTCGACGCCGACGATTGGCTCCAGACTATGGAGAACAATCTGGAGGTAGCTGGAGTGGAAGCCAACGAGAAGGTCCTGTTCGCCACCCACTATCTCGCTGGACCAGCCCGCGCTTGGTGGACAAGCACCCGTGCCATGAACGGAGGTCAATTCATGACTTGGGAGGATTTCAAACTCAAGTTCAGCAAGTACCATGTACCCCCGGGTCTTATCAAGAAGATGAGGGATGAATTCCGTGAGCTGAAACAAGGTCGCATGACGGTGGTTGAATACCGCGACAAGTTTCTCACATTGTCAAGGTATGCCCCTGATGAGACCGACACCGTTGAGAAGAGGAAGGAGAGATTCCTGAACGGACTGCATGATGAGATGCAGACTGTCCTCGTCAACATCCCCTTCGCCGACCTCGAAGCCCTTGTTGACTCTGCCATCCAGATGGAGGGCAAGTTAAACCAAGCTAATGAGAACCGCAAGCGCCGCATGGCCAATCAGAGTGGATCAAGCCACCTCCAAAAGTTTCGCCCTAGCTCAAGCGGAGGTTTCACTTCGAGAAACAACAAACCCCAGATGCAGAACTCTCGCCCCGGTTATCAGAACCGGAGTGGAGGAAACTCCAAGCCAGGAGGCTACAACAACAACTACAACAACAACAACTACAACCGCGCTCCACCCCGAGCCCCTAACAACAACAACACCAACACCAACACCGCTCCCAGAACCGGAAGCAATGCCGTTCCCGTTGCGAACAAGCAGGACAAGACCACTATCACTTGTTATGAGTGTGGTGTAGTGGGGCACTACTCCAACGGGTGTCCCAAGCGTCTTGCCAAGCTCGCCGGCAACACCGCTGCACCTGCCCAGCAGCAACGCCGTGTCTCCACCGGCAAGAAGTTCGCCCCCAACAACCCCAACAACCGCAACGGCCGCCTCTATCACATGAACGCCGAAGAAGCCCAGGAAGCACCAGATGTTGTACTGGGTATGTTTTCTGTCAACCACATCCCTGCTAGAGTGTTGTTTGATTCCGGAGCATCTCATTCCTTTGTCACCGAAGACTTTGCATCAACAAGTAAAATTCAACCCCTCAGTTTGAAGCATGTTATGATAGTTCAAATCCCCGGATCAACCACCAAAGCCAGAAAATTTTGTAAAAATGTGCCAATCAAAATCCATGATGTAGATTTCTTTGCAAATCTAATCATACTTGGAACCAAAGGTCTGGAAGTTGTCCTAGGAATGGACTGGATGTCCAAGCACAATGGATTGATAGACTGTGCCAAGAAAGCCATCACCATGACTAGCAGCACCGGTATCGTAGTTGAGCACGTCTCTGAAAAACTACCCAGAAAATTCACCTGCAACCAAAGTGTATCCAAGCCAACTCTGGATCAAATCAGGGTCGTTTGTCGCTACCCTGATGTGTTTCCGGATGATCTACCCGGTATGCCCCCGGATCGGGATATCGAGTTTATCATCGAGTTAATCCCCGAAACTGGACCCATAGCCCAGAGAGCTTACAGCATGAACGCAACCGAGCTCGTGGAACTGAAGAAGCAAATAGATGACATGTTAGCCAAAGGTTTGATTAGACCAAGTGCATCCCCCTGGAGATCCCCTGTCTTGTTTGTCGACAAGAAGGATGGTGCAAATCGTTTATGCATGGACTATCGTAAGCTTAACGATGTCACCATCAAAAACAAATACCCCCTACCCAAGAT
This sequence comes from Lolium perenne, assembly GCF_019359855.2. Taxonomy (NCBI): domain Eukaryota; kingdom Viridiplantae; phylum Streptophyta; class Magnoliopsida; order Poales; family Poaceae; genus Lolium; species Lolium perenne. Next base: position 263,853,153 of record NC_067247.2, read on the forward strand.
CGAAGACTTGTTCGACCAACTCACCGGATCCCGAGTTTTCTCCAAGATTGATCTTAGAACTGGATACCACCAACTGAAGATTCGAGCCACCGACATCCCAAAAACTGCTTTCACCACCAGATATGGGTTGTATGAGTACAACGTCATGTCGTTTGGACTGACCAATGCCCCCGCTTATTTCATGAATCTAATGAATAAGATCTTCATGAACTTTTTGGACAAGTTTGTCGTTGTTTTCATCGACGACATCCTCGTCTACTCCAAGTCCGAAGAGGAACATGAACAGCATTTGGAGATTGTCCTAGAAACCCTTAGACAGCACAAGTTGTATGCCATGTTTAGCAAGTGCGAGTTTTGGCTGGAAGAAGTTGGATTCCTGGGACACATCTTGTCCGCAGGAGGAATCGCCGTAGATCCTGCCAAGATCAAAACTGTTATGGAATGGCAAGCCCCAACCACACAAACCGAGGTCCGCGCTTTTCTTGGATTAGCCGGATACTATCGCAGATTCGTAGAAGGTTTTTCGAGCATCGCTCGACCAATGACCCAACTGCTGAAAAAGGACAGAAAGTTTGAGTGGACCGACAAGTGCGAAGAGAGCTTTCAACAGCTCAAAAGTAGACTGACAACAGCCCCAATCCTGATCATGCCAGATATCGCAAAGCCCTTTGACGTATATTGCGACGCTTCCAAGACTGGACTTGGATGCGTACTTATGCAAGAAGGCAAGGTTGTATCCTACCTTTCCAGACAACTCAAGCAACATGAACAGAACTACCCAACCCATGACCTCGAGCTTGCAGCCGTGGTCTTAGCCTTGAAAGTTTGGCGTCATTACCTCATGGGTAATCGATGCGAGATCTACTCCGACCACAAAAGCCTCAAATACATTTTCACCCAGAAAGAGTTGAACATGAGACAACGCCGATGGATCGAACTGATCAAGGATTACGACATGGAGATTCACTACCATCCCGGCAAGGCCAATGTGGTAGCGGATGCTTTGAGTCGACTGCCGTGCCAGTTGAACTCCATGCTCGCAACCGAACAGCCCAGCTTGCACCAAGAGTTTGAACAGTTCAGACTTGAACTTGTTAGTGAAGGATTCCTAGCCAGCATCGAACTGCAACCCACCTTGGTTGGTCAGATCAAGGAAGCCCAGAAAGACAACGCTAGCATTGAAGGAATCAAGAAACAGATAGCCGCAGGAAAAGCCCCCGGATTCACCGTAGACGAAGCCGGAGTTCTTTGGTACAAAGAACGTCTCTGCATACCATCGGACTCTAACTTAAAACAAGTCATTCTGCAAGAAGCCCATGACACCTTTTATTCAATCCACCCCGGAGGTACCAAGATGTACCAGGACCTAAAAGAACAATTTTGGTGGCACGGAATGAAGAGAGAGATCGGTAGCTATATCGCTAAGTGTGACATCTGTTAGAGAGTCAAGGCAGAACATCAACGACCCGCCGGACTGTTACAACCCCTCCAGATTCCGGAATGGAAATGGGACTCCGTAGGAATGGACTTTATCACCGGACTGCCCAAATCCAGCAAAGGCAATGATTCAATATGGGTAGTTGTCGATAGATTGACCAAAGTCGCCCATTTTATCGCTGTCAAAACCACCTATCAAGGCCCCAAATTAGCTGAACTTTACATCTCCAGAATAGTCGCCCTGCACGGAACCCCCAAATTGATAGTGTCAGATAGAGGATCACAGTTCACCTCAAGGTTCTGGCAGAAAGTGCATGAAGGACTAGGCACCCGCCTAAATTTCAGCACCGCCTATCACCCTCAGACCGACGGACAGACAGAGAGAGTAAACCAGATACTGGAAGACATGCTTAGAGCATGCGTACTGGAATACGGATCCAAGTGGGAAGACTGCCTACCTTACGCAGAATTCTCTTACAACAATAGTTACCAAGCCAGCCTACAGATGGCCCCCTTTGAAGCCTTGTACGGAAGGAAGTGCCGTACCCCCCTGAACTGGTCGGAAGTTGGAGAGAGCCAAGTTTTCGGCCCAGACGTTCTTCGGGAAGCCGAAGAGAAAGTCCACAAGATCCGCGAGTACCTCAAGACGGCGCAATCCAGACAGAAGAGCTACGCCGACAAGAGACGTCGGGAGATGACCTTTGAGATCGGAGACTTCGTCTATCTCAAAGTATCCCCCTTGAAAGGAATGCAAAGGTTCCAACGGAAAGGAAAGCTTGCACCCCGCTATGTCGGACCTTTCCAAGTCCTTAGCCGCCGAGGTGAAGTATCTTATCAACTGGAGTTGCCTGAAGAAATGTCGGCGGTGCACGACGTGTTTCACATCTCACTTCTCCGGAAGTGCCTTGAAGTCCCGGAGAAGACGAAGTGTTCAAGAACATCGATCACCGATCGGTGGATATCAACAAGGATCTGACTTACTGCGAAGTGCCGATTCGCATCTTGGAAGAAGCTTACCGAACCACCCGCACCCGGAGTATCAAGTTTCTGAAGATCCAATGGAGCAATCCTACCGAGGATGAAGCCACATGGGAACGCGAAGACTTCATGAAGAAGGAGTACCCAGATCTCTTTAGTACCTAACTTTCTTTTTGATCTCGGGACGAGATCTTTTGTAAGGGGGAAGGGTTTGTAACACCCCAAATTTCAATAAAAAGAAAGTTAGAGAATTCCAGAAAGCAAAATTTCAAACCAACAAAAACTTTTCTATTTGCATATAGTACCATGCATAGGACTTGTGCATTTGAGTGATATGCCATGATGATTGCTTTTACTTGTATTTGATATGCTCTAAAACCCTAGTGTGATCATATGAAGATCACCAACCAAATAAATCAAACAGGAAGAAAATCCATAAAATGCAAAACCCTAAAAACCCTCACATATGCCCTATGGCATTTTTTAAATTTTGACCCTAGACCTATGTGGTCTTCACCATTAGTTGAATAATGTTATTAGACACTTATTACAACTTTTGGAATCAAAGTGTCACAATTCAAATGAATTTCAAACACAAATCACACTCACATATGATAATGGTCAAGTTTGACAATTCTAGTCTGATCACCACTTTGAGCCCTTGCCATTCAATTTTCCCAAACCAACTCTTGCTAACTCTTTGCACCATTTCAAAGTCAACATCAAGGTGAACAACTTTGATGAAGATCACCATGCCAAATTCATCTTTGATCATGAGCAATGCTCATCCAAAGTCTTAACCTTTTTAACATATGCAACATTCTTCACTTAGCCAATTTTGGCCAAATTCTTGAATTCTAAAATTCCACCACCACCTCTACTCATCTCTGGTCAAATACAACTTATCTAAACCCACACATTTCATATAGATGCACCCTTTGAATTATTTCAAATTTATACATTTTTCACAATTTCCAAATATGGCACTATTTACACACTATTGCAAATAGTGATCTACTCCACCTAATCTACCTCAAACCTACCCCAAATGGTTCCCTGGTCCCCTTAAACCTTTTCAATGCCAAATAGCACACTAGGGAGAGAGAGAGCAAGGCTAGACATGGCCATGCCGGCCATGTCGCCCAACCCGACGCTCTCCCCTCCCTCTTCTCTTCCTCTGCCCTGGCCCTGGCGCCACAGCTCGCCACAGCACACTCCTACACCTTCCTAGCACCTCCATGGTCGAGCTCGACGCCGACCATCGCCGGAGATCGCGCGCCAAGATCGGCTCTGGACGCCGCTCGTGTCGCGCATGCACGTGCATGGACACGCCCTGGCCGCGCGTCGCGCCACCACCTCGAGCACGCCCTGGACCCCCTGCGAGCGCCTTGAGCACGCACTCGACACCGCGACGCCGTTGGACACGCTCTCGACCACGACCCGCACCCGCCGTCACCGGAGAAGCCAACCCTGGTCCGCCGCGGACGCGACGGACATGGAAGAAACGCGACACCGCCAGGCCCTCCCCGACCAAGCTGTCGCCACCCAGAGGACCGTGGCGACGCCACAAACACACCTGTGCCCTCGCCTAGCTCGATAGCTCGCCGGAGCAGCCGCGCCCATGTCGCCCACCTCACTGCCCCGCAACCCTCTCTCGATTCTATAAATAGGAAGTTCCCTGGACCAAACCAACGACACCAGCTCACTCCGCACCTCTCACTGCTTCGCCACCACCCCTCCACTCGCTCGATCATCGTCGGAGCCGCCCCAATTTGAAGCTCGGAGCCGCCAGTACCTGGTGGACGCCGCCGTCGATTGGAGCCACCCCAGGACGAGCCGCCGGTACCAGTCGACTCGCCGTCGTCCACACCTTCATCGCGCACCTTGCCAACCCTAGCTGGAGCCACGGTGAGCTCTCCGACCCCCTACCATCGCCGCCAGCACGTCGGGTTCTCGTCGGCGACGACGATGAACCACGGCCGTTGATCTGGATTCTAATCCGACGCTCCCCTTTAAAACGTACCGCTTCGGGCGTTATGAGCCACTGACGCCTGGCCCCCACCCTGTCAGGCAGCCCGCGCGTCTGTGGACCGTGGTGGGCTGGACTGGGCCGTTTTTATTCGAATCGGGCCCAGTTTCGTTTCCCGCCGGCCTTTTAATTCAAACTAGATTTAATTAATTCAAATAGTTTTGAATACTGCCTCCACTTTGAATTTCAATAGATTCAAATTGGCTAAACCAAATTTAGTGAACTTTATATGGTTGGAAAGCTACTGAAATCATCTAGCCAATGCCACTGGCCTCATGGTCAGATTCTTTGTAGAATAAATGTGATAAAAATAACAATACAGGGACTTTTCCCTATTCAAATAATTCTTAAAAATCAACCAAAATAGATATTAAGTTAATTCCAACTCTAATAACTCACATTTGACTTACACTAATTGTTTATGCAATAAAATGGTGTGGTCACTTTGCATGATCATGCCATAGTTTAATTAATGAATGATATGGCTAGTTTAACTAGTTGATATTGTCCAAAACTATTAAAGTAAATTTTGTGAAGTCTTATACTTCATTTAAACTTGTCTCACATAAATTCATGGGATGTTTGGACCCCTGGTCCCAAACTCTCTTATATGAATTACTTGAGATTTAAATCAAATGTAGTGTTATTTAAATGGTATGAGGTGATCCACCTCATTTAAATCATTTTCCCAGATGATGATGATGAACATTTGACTTAGGTCAATATGAGTTCATCCATGATTGTTTGAGAAATTAAATCTTAAGAAGATTTCAATGAGAGGAAATTATTTCTCAAGGACCCTATGGAAACTATCATCTACATATGAAATACAAAGAAGTGAATTCTATTTAAACCCCACAACCCATGCACCCTAGTTAATTTATTTTGTGTGCATAGACTAGCTTGTGTGTTATATGTGATGTATGGAATAGCCATTGAACTAGTGAGTAATTATACTCGTATTCAAATTTAGACGGTAGCACCGGAGAGTACGCCGAAGAAGAAGGTTGCTACCAAGGGGAGGAGGAGGAACAGTTTGAGAACTACCAAGGCAAGCTAATATTCTTGCAAAGTGCAAAGCCCCTTGGGGCAAGGCACCATGTTTCTTATCTTTTCTTATATGAACCCATCCCAAGTTTTTACTTTACAAGCTTTTACTTGTTTTCTAAATGAGTTACTTTTATAGTTAACTTTGGTCAAAGTACAAGTTGATTACTAGAGTAGTGAGTTAGTCTTCTCCAAGCAAAGCAAGTTAGCACCCCTCATGAATTAGAGCTAGTGCTAATGAATTAAAACTTGACTACTCTAGATGGGAACAATGTGAACTTGAAGGATTTTTGAAACCTTGGAATGAAGATGCATTCCATTGAATGATTTTTGAAGGTGAATGTGAACAAGAGAAGATGGTGATTTTTGATAAAACAATGATGTTGGTTTGAATGCGATACCTTTCCAATTCTTAAGTACCCCCACAATACCTGATTATGGGTAGGGCTTAACTGGAAGTTTGTGCGTCTTAGTATGGGTTCCCTCTAAACAAGCGTCATCGGGGTTATGCCGAAAGCTGCCTCTACAACAAAAGAAATGATATGATATGATGCGAAATGAGGTGAATGTCCGGCCCAAGCCCTGTGCAGTTCCCAGGTTGACAGTTGGTCTTCACTGGGAGGCCAAGCTCATGGGGAGAGGTGCTCATACTAGGATTCGTAAGTGAAAGGTTATGGTTGATGATCCGCGTACTGTGTTACGATGATTCGGGGTAATCCCGACGGATGAAATCAAATGTTGTGGCACAAGTGTGCAACCTCTGCAGAGTGTAAACCTATTCGAATAGCCGCGTCCACGGTTACGGACGGTTGGAAAGGCCATACAGTTTCCGATGTCATATCTTTGAAAAAGATGTTGAAAAGGATGATGGTGAAATGACTTGTGGTAAATTGAATTGGAATCACCACTTGAATGGTGGGAATGACACTAATGGTCCCACTTGAGTTAGTTAGCACTTGAATAAGCTTTTCTCCAACTTTGTGAACTAAAACTAGCTTTATGCAAATAAACTAGAGCTTAGCAAACCATACTAGAAATGTCTAGCACTTACATTAGTATTAGTTTGCGAGTACTCAACGTACTCACGGCTTTGTCCCTGGCTATTCAAATGGCCAGAGTATGAAGATGACCAAGGAGATGACCAGCAGGACGCCTACGACAACTAAGCGCCTTCCGACGTCAAGCGTTGGCCTGTGGACTAGAGAGTCCTTGTATCTTACGCTTCCGCTATGTTGAATTATGAACTTGTGTTTGTTCGTTGATCAATAGATCAACTATTCGTGTAATATGGATCATGTGATTCCAATTTGTAAGACTTATGGTTTGTAATGAATGATGACTGTGATACTTAACTATTATGCCTCGCAACAACAATATTCCTGGGATTGCGATGTATGACATAATAGGCATTCGGACTTAAAAATCCGGGTGTTGACAGTTTCCCACCTATGGGAGGTTTTGTTGTTGGGGTCTTATTCGAAGACTTGGACTACAACTCTTGGGGATTTCCACCTATATAATGAGGAGGAGAGGGAGGGGGCAGCCCACTCTTGGCCGCACCACCTAAGGCCCCCATGGCCATCGCCCTACCCTCTCTCTCTCCCCAAACCCTAGCGCCCCTCCTCCACATACTACTCCCGCAGCGCATAGGCGAAGCCCTGCCGGAGTTCTCCACCACCACGCCGTCGTGCTGCCGGGATTCCGAGGAGGATCTACTACTTTCGCTGCCCGCTGGAACGGGGAGAAGGACGTCGTCTTCATCAACACCGAACGTGTGACCGAGTACGGAGGTGCTGCCCGATTGTGGCACCGTCAAGATCTTCTACGCGCTTTTGAAAGCGGCAAGTGATCATCTTCTGCAAAAACGAGATATAATCTTGTAGGCTTTGGAAATCTTCAAGGGTTAGTCTCGTTCATCCCCTCGTTGCTACCATCTTCTAGATTGCATCTTGGCTTGGATTGCGTTCTCGCGGTAGGAAATTTTTTGTTTTCTATGCTACGAATCCCATCAGTGGTATCAGAGCCGTGTCTATACATAGATTGGTTGCACGAGTAGAACACAATGGTTTTGAGGGAGTTGATGCTTTGTTGTCTTTAGTTCGTGTATTTTGCATCTTGCGGCATGGTGGGATGAAGCGGCTCAGGCTAACTTTACATGACCGCGTTCATGAGACTTGCTCCACGTTCGACATGCAACTTGTATTGCATAAGTGGCTTTGCGGTTGTCTGTCTCTCCCACCATAGTGAAGATTCAATTTACTCTTTCTATTGACAACATTAGTATCACCGTTGTGGTTCATGTTTGTAGGTAGATTGGATCTTACTCGAAAACCCTAAACCATGTAAAATATGCAAACCAAATTAGAGACGTCTAACTTGTTTTTGCAGGGTTTGGTGATGTGATATGGCCATGATGTGATGATGAATATGTATGAGATGATCATTATTGTATTGTGGCAACCGGCAGGAGCCTTATGGTTGTCTTTATATTTCATGTTGAGTAGTATTTCAAAGTAGTTGTAATAGTTGCTACATGAGGTGAACAACCATGAAGACGGCTACATGGACCTTGACGCTGCGCCGGCGATGATGGAGATCATGGCCGTTGATGATGGAGATCATGTCCGTGCTTTGGAGATGAAGATCAAAGGCGCAAAGACTAAAGGGCCATATCATATCACATATGAATTGCATGTGATGTTAATCCTTTATGCATCTTATTTTGCTTAGAACACGACGGTAGCATTATAAGATGATCCCGCACATTAATATCAAGATAATAAAGTGTTCTCCCCTCGTATGCACCGTTGCAACAAGTTTGTCGTTTCGAAGCATCTCGTGATGATCAGATGTGATAGACTCTACGTTCATATACAACGAGTGTAAGCCATGTTGCACACGCGGAATACTTGGGTTTGCTTGACGAGCCTAGCATGCACAGACATGGCCTCGGGACAACGGAAACCGAAAGGTTGAACACGAGTAATATGGATGATATGATCAACATGTTGATGTTCACCATTGAAGCTACATCATCTCACGTGATGATCGGTATTGGTGTAGTGGATTTGGATCGTGTACCACTTAACAACTATGAGGGATGTTGTATTAAGTGGGAGTTCATTAGTAATTAGATTAAAACATGAACTAATTATCATGAACATAGTCTGAGTAGTATTTTGAATTTATTTTGTAGTATTGGCATCCGTTTTCTACCATGCGCTAGTTTTGTAATTGAGATAGAAATACTGTTAAGTCTGACAAGAAACTTTACGGACTGGTACCGTATTGTTAAAGAATCAAGAAATGATTAAGTCCTATTGCAAACTTTTAGTAAACCTCACATTGTTGATTCAAAGAGATATGGTTTCAATTAGTACCTAAAGTCATCTTGTCTCCGTGAAACTTGAAGTTCAAATCTGTTTGAAAAGCAAGGAGCTGAAAATTTGGTTTTCAGAAATAATCAAGGTATGAGATATATGTGATATCTAAGACCATATTGCAAGATGATAGAATATAATTTGGTGAGACTACATAAACTCATAAGTTTTATGGGAATGTATGAAGGTTGAAGACGCCAGGCGTCCCAATCCTCCAACTATTGGGGCACTAACGATATTCGTATATCCATGAAGTGATCGTCCTTAGTATGCACCGTTGCTAAGACTCGTCGTTTCGAAGCATCACGTGATGATCGGGTGTGATAGATTATACGTGTGCATACAACGGGTGCAAGCCAGATTTGCACATGCGAATACTAAGGTTAAACTTTACGAGCCTAGCATGTACAGACATGGTCTCGGAAAGTCGTCATGATATGATGGATAAAATTATGAGTGAAATTGTTCATCATAATACAAAGTTACTAATAGTGAAATCTGGAACACTTGTCATATGATGATCAACTTAAAAGTAAGAACCTCGAGGTTATTGGTATTTGACCAACAAACCTAGAAGTTAATGATGTTGAAGTGTTTTTCTGAATAATGAGAAAAGCTAAAAGAGAAACTGCAAAAGATATTTTGGCAGAAAGAAAAGAAAAGACTAGAAAGTCCAGCTCAGGTGTATATAAATGATATACATGTTATGGTTGTATTCCTAGTTTGGTCACACAATGAAATTCTTGGGTATTTGTACCATATTGGTTGGTATGAAGTGTCATAAAAAAAACAACGCAATACAAGAATACAATCGCCTAAGTGACTGATAAGGAATATGGTAATAATGCACGTCTGGAACATAATAAAGTGTTATTATGTTTGTCGTTAGCATTCTACCTAGCCCTTAGAATTTATAATAAAGAACTTAATCATTGTTATTTTGCTCTGGTCAAATAAAAACAATGAGTTGTTCAAATTATGACATTACTCCATGTACGATGGATAAGTTATTATAAATCTTAATGGTGAATCACACATACATAATACTGACGCTAAAATGCCATAAGGCAAATGATTAAGAATTCCACTTATTTGTGGAACCGCCATTTAGGTCATGTTAGAAAGGAACGCATGAAGGAACTCCATGCAAATGGATTTTTGGAGTCATTTGATTTTTGAATCATTTGGCGCTTGCAAATCTTTTATAAAGAGAATGACTAAAATACCGTTCATAGGCCAAGAGTTGAACGGGCAACTAACTTAGTGGAAAAATACATGATGATGTATGTGGTTCACTGGGCATAGTTGTGTGCGGGAGATTCTTCTACTTCATGAAAACTTCCAACAATGAATTGAGTTTATATGTGTGGATATATTCAATAAGGAAGAAGTTTGAAACATTTGAATGGATTCAAATAAATTTCAGCATGAAGTGGAAATCATCGTAATAGAAATATCAAATATCTATGATTGGATCATGGTGGAAATGTTTGAATTACGAGTTTTAGCGAACATCTAAGAGAGTTATCAAATTGTTCTACAACTCACATTTCTTGGAGTATCATAGTGACGATGGAGTATCCGAGAGATGTATCCAAACCTTGTTGGATCAATGATGAGATAAAATATTGATGCCATTATATTTTTGTGGATTATGCTTTAGAGACTACCGCTTTTACACTAAATAGAGCATCATCATGATCCGTTGAAATGACATCATACGAGTTATGGCATGGGTATGAACCCTAATAGTCTTTTCTTAAATTTTGGTATGCATAGCATAAATAAATAAATTTACAACCAAAATCGGATGAATGTCTTTGTTGGTTATCCCAAAGAATTAATTGGGAATTCTTTCCATTATGGAGACAAAGTCAAAAGTGTTTGTAAATGTTTCTTATTTCCGAGAAATTGTTTCTAGCGAAGTATTTGAGTGGGAGGACAATATAACTTTATAAGGTTTATGAAACCTGAGCATAATGATCAGAGTAGCGCAGCATCGGAATTGGTTCTAGAAGCGGACACGACGATCATGGCTCCCATGACTACAAAGTGTTTTAGCCATGGAGATCGAAGTACTTATTGAACCTTGTAGGTATGGTTTACTTTGTGATCAAATAAATGATTTGTGGACAAAGTATTGATTTTGAACAATGATAAACCAATTACAAACAAAGAAGTTATGATGGGCCCTGACTCCGTTAAAATGGCTATGCGCCATGAAATCCAAGATAGATGAATACTTCTTGAAAGTAAATGGATCTATGAAATTGATGGACTTGGATGAAATATCCTTGAAGAAGCTCAACTTGTCGAAAATTTGTTTATGACAAAGTTCAAAGAGTTGACTACGATAAGATTAGATCTTCCGTAGCAATGCTTATAGTCTATATGGATTATTCTAGTAATCGCTACATATTTCTTTTATGAGATATGCTAGTAGGATGGCAAAATACATTACTTAAAAGAAGTGTGTATTAAAGGTGTATACAAGATACAACCAAGAGTTTTGCTAGTCCGTGGAATACTAGATAGGTATACGAACTTCAATTAGATGAAGTGAGTATCGCGGAGTTGGAAATCTTCACCGGATGAAATAGTCAAAGAGTTTTTGATTTCATCAAAAACGATGAAGATACTTGCATTTGCAAGAAATTAAGTGGGAGCGCTGAGACATATTTATAATACTTATGTAGATGACATATAGTTGGTTATAAATGATGTAATTATATACTTGATTATAAAAGGTTTCATTGAGAATTAACTTCAATGAAAGAATATGGACTGAAACATATTTAATGTCAAGATCTATGAAGATAGATTGGAACACATAATAAGTTTAAGTCAAAGTACATAGAATGGATATTGAAGTAGTTCAATATAGAAATATTAAGAAGGTGTTCTTTTCATGTGAAAGTTTTAACAAGACTTGAGTGTATTTGACACTCAATGAGTAAAAACACATGAGAGATTTTAGATCATAAAGAATATGTACAAAATCAGATGTCCTGTGCTCTAAAGAGTTAGGAGCATATACCAGAATGATTAATGTGATGATTATTGGACAAACAGTAAGAATATCCTTGAGTACTTTAGAAGAACCAAGGATATATATATATATATATATTTGTATGGTGTAACGACAAACAAATCGCTGTAATGTGTTGCACCGATATTAGTTTAGTCGCATATAAAAATAAATTTCAATCTCAATTAGGCTAAGTGTTGTTTAAAAGGTAGCACAATGAGCTAGAATAAGTCTATGCTAGATTTAGATGTGTACTAAATATTGTGAAGGATTCTACAAAAGAAGGCAGAGTATGTCATTGCTTTGACAATGATTGAGGATGTTAAAGTCGAGAAGTTCTTTGAGAACTTGGTGTAGTTCCGATAGTGTCAGAACTTTGAAGCTATATTCTGTGTGACAATATTAGTGACATATTTCAGACCGCGGGATTAAGGTCCCACCAGAAGACCAAAGATATTTAATGCCGCCTCATTTGGAAAATGAGCAATGCGTCAAGATGCAAATGAATTGCAAAATACATACATTTCTGAGCATGTCAGATCCGTTGACTAAAACCTCTCCTGTGAGCAAAACATGATAAAGCACCGGAAGGCCAAGGTGTTATATCTTTACAAATGTAAACTAGATTATTGACTCTAGTGCAAGTGGGCGACTGTTGGAGATATGCCCAAGAGGCAATAATAAAATGGTTATTATAATATATCTTTGTGTTTATGATAATGTTTACATACCATGCTATAATTGTATTAACCGAAACATTGATACATGTGTGTTATGTGAACAACAAGGAGTCCCTAGTAAGCCTCTTGTATAACTAGCTTGTTGATTAATAGATGATCATGGTTTCGTGATCATGAACATTGGATGTTATTAATAACAAGGTTATGTCATTAATGAATGATGTAATGGACACCAAATTAAGCGTAGCATAAGATCACGTCATTAAGTTCATTTGCTATAAGCTTTCGATACATAGTTACCTAGTCCTTCGATCATGAGATCATATAAATCACTTATACCGGTAGGGAACTTTGATTACATCAAACGCCACTGCGTAAATGGGTGGTTATAAAGGTGGGATTAAGTATCTAGAAAGTATGAGTTGAGGCATATGGATCAACAGTGAGATTTGTCCATCCCGATGACGGATAGATATACTCTGGGCCCTCTCGGTGGAATGTCGTCTAATTAGCTTGCAAGCATATGAATGGTTCATAAGATACCACATACCACGGTAGGAGTAAAGAGTACTTGTCAGGAGATGAGGTTGAACAAGGTATAGAGATACCGATGATCAAACCTCGGACAAGTAAAATATCGCGTGACAAAGGGAATCGGTATCATATGTGAATGGTTCATTCGATCACTAAGTCATCGTTGAATATGTGGGAGCCATTATGGATCTCCAGATCCCGCTATTGGTTATTGGTCGGAGAGAGGTCTCAACCATGTCTGCATAGTTCGCGAACCGTAGGGTGACACACTTAAGGTTTGATGTCGTTTAAGTAGATATGGAATATGGAATGGACTTCGAAGTTTTGTTCGGAGTCTCGGATAGGATCCAGGACATCACGAGGAGTTCCGGAATGGTCCGGAGAATAAGATTCATATATAGGAAGTCATTTTATAAGTTTGAAAATGATCTGGTGCATTTATGGAAGGTTCTAGAAGGTTCTAGAAAAGTCCGGAAGAAATCACTATGGAAGGTGGAGTCCCGGAGGGACTCCACCAAGCTTGGCCGGCCAACCCTAAGGGGGTGGAGTCCCAGGTGGACTCCACCATAGGTGGCCGGCCACCCCACCTAAAGGAAAGGTGGGAGTCCCGCCTTGGGTAGGACTCCCCCCTTGAGTAGGTTTCCCACCTATGGGAGGTTTTGTTGTTGGGGTCTTATTTGAAGACTTGGACTACAACTCTTGGGGATTTCCACCTATATAATGAGGAGGATTGGGAGGGGGCAGCCCACTCTTGGCCGCACCACCTAAGGCCCCCATGGCCGGCGCCCTACCCTCTATCTCTCCCCAAACCCTAGCGCCCCTCCTCCACATACTACTCCCGCAACGCATAGGCGAAGCCCTGCCGGAGTTCTCCACCACCACCGCCACCACGCCGTCGTGCTGCCGGGATTCCGAGGAGGATCTACTACTTCCGCTGCCCGCTGGAACGGGGAGAAGGACGTCGTCTTCGTCAACACCGAATGTGTGACCGAGTATGGAGGTGCTGCCCGATTGTGGCACCGTCAAGATCTTCTACGCGCTTTTGAAAGTGGCAAGTGATCATCTTCTGCAACAACGAGATCTAATCTCGTAGGCTTTGGAAATCTTCAAGGGTTAGTCTCATTCATCCCCTCGTTGCTACCATCTTCTAGATTGCATCTTGGCATGGATTGCGTTCTCGCAGTAGGAAATTTTTTGTTTTCTATGCTACGAATCGCATCATTCATCATATCAATCATATGATTCATGCTCTACCTTTCGGTATCACGTGTTCCGAGACCATGTCTGTACATGCTAGTCTCGTCAAGGCAACCTTAGTATCCGCGTGTGCAAAACTGGCTTGCACCCGTTGTATACACTTGTTGAATCTATCATACCCGATCATCACGAGATGCTTCGAAACGACAAGTATTAGTAACGGTGCTACTAAGGATGAACACTTTATTATCTTGATATTTTAGTGAGAGGGATCATCTTATAATGCTACCGTCGTGATCTAAGCAAAATAAGATGCATAAAAAGGATTAACATCACATGCAATTCATATGTGATATGATATGGCCCCTTTGTCTTTGCGCCTTTGATCTTCATCTCCAAAGCACGGACATGATCTCCATCATCAACGGGCATGATCTCCATCATCGTCGGCGTAGCGTCAAGGTCAATGGCGCCGTCTTCATGATTGTTCTCCCATGTAGCAATTGTTACAACTTCTTTGAAATACTACTCAACATGAAATTTAAAGACAACCATAAGGCTCCTGCCGGTTGCCACAATACAATAATGATCATCTCATACATATTCATCATCACATTATGGCCATATCACATCACCAAACCCTGCAAAAACAAGTTAGACGTCTCTAATTTGGTTTGCATATTTTACGTGGTTTAGGGTTTTCGAGTAAGATCTAATCTACCTACGAACATGAACCACAACGGTGATACTAGTGTTGTCAATAGAAGAGTAAATTGAATCTTAACTATAGTAGGAGGGACAGACACCCGCAAAGCCACTTATGAAATACAAGTTGCATGTCGAGCGTGGAGCAAATCTCATGAACGCGGTCATGTAAAGTTAGCCCGAGACGCTTCATCCCACTATGCCACAAAGATGCAAAGTATTCAAACTAAAGACAACAAAGCATCAACGCCCACAAAACAATTGTGTTCTACTCATGCAACCATCTATGCATAGATACGGCTCTGATACCACTGTAGGGATTCGTAGCATAGAAAACAAAAAAATTCCTACCGCGAGAACGCAATCCAAGCCAAGATGCAATCTAGAAGACGGTAGCAACGAGGGGATGAACGAGACTAACCCTTGAAGATTTCGAAAGCCTACGAGATTAGATCTCGTTGTTGCAGAAGATGATCACTTGCCGCTTTCAAAAGCGCGTAGAAGATCTTGACGGTGCCACAATCGGGCAGCACCTCCGTACTCGGTCACACGTTCGGTGTTGATGAAGACGACGTCCTTCTCCCTGTTCCAGCGGGCAGCGGAAGTAGTAGATCCTCCTTGAATCCCGGCAGCACGACGGCGTGGTGGCGGTGTCGATGGAGATCTCCGGCGGAGCTTCGCTAAGCGTTTGCGGGAGAGGTGTAAGAGGAGGCGCGGCTAGGGTTTGGGGAGAGGGGTGGCCGACCACTATGGGGTGCGGCCAAGGCTATGGCTTGAGGTGGTCGGGCCCCTCCCCGTGTCCCTCTTTTTATAGGTGGAACCCCCAAGAGTTGGTCTACAAGTCTTCGAATAAGACCCCAAACCAAAACCTTCCATATGACATGAAACCTACCCAAGGTGGGATTCCCACTTGAGGTGGGACTCCCACCTTTCCATGAGGGGGGTGGCCGGCCCCCTTTGGTGGAGTCCACCTGGGACTCCACCCCCTAGGGTTGGCCGGCCATGCTAGGTGGAGTCCCTCCGGGACTCCGCCTCCATAGTGATTTCTTCCGGACTTTTCTAGAACCTTCTAGAACCTTCTATAAATGCACCGGATCATTTTCAAACTTATAAAATGACTTCCTATATATGAATCTTATTCTTCGGACCATTCCGGAACTCCTCGTGATGTCCTGGATCCCATCCGAGACTCTGAACAAAACTTCGAACTCCATTCCATATTCAATATCTACTAATACGACATCAAACCTTAAGTGTGTCACCCTACGGTTCGCGAACTATGTAGACATGGTTGAGACCTCTCTCCGACCAATAACCAATAGCGGGATCTGGAGATCCATAATGGCTCCCACATATTCAACGACACGCTATATTTTACTTGTCCGAGGTTTGATCATCGGTATCTCTATACCTTGTTCAACCTCGTCTCCTGACAAGTACTCTTTACTCGTACCATGGTATGTGGTCTCTTATGAACCATTCATATGCTTGCAAGCTAATATAGACAACATTCCACAGAGAGGGCCAGAGTATATCTATCCGTCATCGGGATGGACAAATCCCACTGTTGATCCATATGCCTCAACTCATACTTTCCGGATACTTAATCCCACCTTTATAACCACCCATTTACACAGTGGCATTTGATGTAATCAAAGTACCTTTCCGGTATAAGTGATTTACATGATCTCATGGTCGAAAGGACTAGGTAACTATGTATCGAAAGCTTATAGAAAATAACTTAATGACGTGATCTTATGCTACGCTTAATTGGGTGTGTCCATTACATCATTCACATAATGATATAACCTTGTTATTAATAACATCCAATGTTCATGATCATGAAACTATGATCATCTATCAATCAACAAGCTAGTTATATAAGAGGCTTACTAGGGACTCATTGTTGTTTACATAACACACATGTATCAATGTTTCGGTTAATACAATTATAGCATGGTATATAAACATTTATCATAAACACAAAGATATATAATAACCACTTTTATTATTGCCTTTTGGGCATATCTCCAACAACAACGTCATAAAGGAATCACACACGATGCACACACTATCACCATCACACCGTGGAGAGCGACTCCGGAGTTCATATTAAAGTAACCTCTAGAGTGCATTATAGACAAGAGTTACATCTACATATTCAACTAGATTACAAAGCTCATGATCACATAAAGATCACACCATGGGAGAGAGAGATGAACCACATAGCTACCGGCAGAGCCCTCAGCCTCGGTGGAGAACTACTCCCTCCTCATCATGGGAGACAGCAACGGCGATGAAGATGGCGATGGAGTCGATAGAGGTGGCTCCGGTGGCAATTCCCCGTCTCGGCAGGGTGTCAAAACAGAGACTTCTGTCCCCCGAATTAAGGTTTTTGGTGGTGGCGGAGCTACGGAACTCTTCTGGAGAAATCGTCGATCAGTTTAGGGTTTTCAGGGTAGGAGCTTAATATAGGCGAAAGGGCGGCGCGAGGGGTGCCCGAGGGGCCCACCCCATAGGGCGGCGCCGCCCCCTCCTGGTCGCGCCAGTGGATGGGGAGGAGGCCGTGGGCCTCCTCTGGCCTGGCCCTTCTGGCTCCGTGGGTCTTCTGGCGAAATAGAATTTCTGTAATTTTTCTGGATTTTTCTGAGCACTTTGGTTTTTGGTCCTTTTCTGCAATAAACAGACATAATAAATAGAAACTGGCACTGTGGCATCTTGTTAGTAGGTTAGTCCCAGAAAATGCATAAAAATATTATAAAGTGTGAATAAAACACTAGCATGGAACATAAGAAATTATAGATACGTTGGGGACGTATCAACCATACAATTTATATGTTTGTCCTAGACCACTTCGGGCGGAGGAGGATGGGGCGGCAACCTAACGGTGAAGGACAGGTGTAAGAGCAAAGTTTACACCCAGAGTTTTGTGTGTTTGATGACAACACTTGAGTAATCTCACCGTGTGCCTTGAGTATCATTGTTAGATTTGCAAGTGCACGGTGACCTCGCTGGACACGTCACGATCGGAAGACTGAAGCGTAGTTGATAGGCTTTCTGGTTTTGTGTGTGTATCGCGAGGTGACATGGCTGGAGAGAAAAAGGGGAGAAAACCAGTTTTAGCCAGGCCGGTACTACCGGTACCTGTAGCGGTAGTACCGCTACCCCTATAGGTACCGCCCACGGTACCGCTCTGAGTTCTGCGCTGAAATCGACCCACAGTACGAGTTGCGGTACCTCTGCAGTACCTGGAGCGGTAGTACCGCTCACGAGCGGTAGTACCACCCACGGTACCGCCCAGGTACCGTAACTAGTTACGGCAGTACCGCTCTGGTACCGCTCCGGTACCGCTTTGAGTCCAGTAAGGTTTGGACCCTGTTGCGGTACCTCGAGCGGTACCGCGAGCGGTAGTACCGCTCTGCGTCCACGTGGACCAGATCTGGGGGAATTCGAACTCAGAGCGGTAGTACCGCTTCCAGAAGCGGTAGTACCTCTTAGGCAAAAACTGGCCATAACGGTTGGATTTGGAGGAGCCTATTTAAGGGCTCCTTCTTCCCCAACACGATTTTATCTCTTCCCTCTCTCTCTCCTCCATTGTTGCTGAGCTTAATCCTTGAGGATCTACTTCACCATCCAACCAATCTTGCCCAAACTTTGAGGAGTGGTAGAGGAGACCCCGATCTATAGTTCTACCAAGAGAGATTTCACCAATACTAGCTATTCCTTAGTGGATCTTGGTTGTAGGGTTCCTGTGGTGGAGCATTGGAGAAGGGTTCCTATGGTGGAGCATTGGAGATGTGCAGCTATGGAGGCTAGCTTGGTGATGTACTAGCTCCATAGGGTGTTGGGAGCATCCTTGTGTGTGGAGCTCGCCCAAACCTTGTGAAGGAATCACCGCCTCGACCGGTGCCTTAGTGGAAGAGGGAGAGCACCTTCGTGGAGCTCTCTCGAGGAAGAAGGTGAGGCCTTCCTTCATGGTGTGGCCGTCTAGTCTCTTGTGTGAGACTAGCACCTCCTCAACGCAGACGTACTTCCTATTGTGGAAGGAACTGCGGGAAACAAACCTCGCCTCGCCTCCGTGCCCCCGGTTGTCTCGCTCCTTACTCTTGCTATCTTGTTGATTTCTTTACTTGTTGCACTTGTCCTAGAATCATTGTAGGATCACCCCTACCGCTAAAGTTCTCACCTTTACCTTCCGTTGCATAAAAATTGAAAAAGACTAAAACTTTCCGTAGCGCCATTCACCCCCCTCTTGTTCGCTACGATCCATTCAAGTGGTATCAGAGCAAGGTTTTGTTGCTCGGGCTTTACCGCCTAAGAAATGGCCGAACAAGAGGAGGATAAGAATGGGTCACCTTCCCTTGTGCCACCCGCTCCATCATCTCCCATCGATTCCACAATGACTACATTGGATGACCTCAAGAAATTGGAGTCATCCATCGTTGCCCAAATGAAGGCGATGATGATGGAGTTGGTTGCACAAAAACCAAACCCCATCGCTAATCCTAATGCAAGTGCCGAGGATCCCCCACCAAAAGCTAACCCCCTTCCTCTTGTTGATTTTGTCGCGCAAGCGACAAAAGATCCACAAAAGGAAGGGCTTGGGGAGACCGGCACTTCAACAAATGGGAAGAATGATGAGACACCGGTTGCGGAACGTCTAGGGGGTTATCATGCGGTGCCACCACCAAATGATTACACCATAAACGTTCCAATACCTATTCCGCATATCTTGTCGCATGGTTCACCACCGTTACTTGAGTCAAACAACTTTGAGAATTGGCAATTCTTAATGCGTTCTCATGTGCGCAGCGCTTCTACCGAGCTTTGGCGTATCATCGAGGAGGGCTATTCACCACGAGATCCAAAGAGCTTGACAAGAAGAGATGTGGTGGATGACCAACTCAACGCCACCGCCATCAACATGATTCACATGGCCATCACGCCCAAGGACCGTGCTCATATCCGCTCGCTCAAGACCGCCAAGGAAGCATGGGATAAACTTGAGAAGCTTTTTCTCGGAAATGCAAGCATCCAAAGCTCTCGTTTTGATGAAGTGAACAACATGGCCGACAACTTCGTCATG
Source organism: Lolium perenne (assembly GCF_019359855.2). Lineage (NCBI taxonomy): Eukaryota > Viridiplantae > Streptophyta > Magnoliopsida > Poales > Poaceae > Lolium > Lolium perenne. The sequence continues at coordinate 263,873,254 of NC_067247.2, forward strand.
ATTGAAGGAGAGTCCCCCGAAGAAATGTATCGGCGCCTCATCGCTCTTGCCGTACAAATGCAAGATCTTGGAGCAACGTTTGTGGATGACCATTGGATCAAGCGCAAGTTCTACAACGCTCTCCTCCCTTATGAGGAAGTGAAGTTGACGGCCATCCGCCAAAACGCCTCCTTCCGTGCTATGACATCCGATGAAGTTCTTAGTGAAGTCGTCGCTTTGGATATCTCCAAGAAGAATGCGGAGGATCTTGTTGCTCGTGCCCACAACTCCCGCAAGCCCAACCTTGCATTGAAGATGAAGGTACATGAAGCTAGTGAAAGCGATGAGGATCCCATTGAGTGGGGACCGGATGATCTCAAGGCCAACTATCATGAGCATATGGCTCTCGCTGCCAAGAAATTTTGGGATGGAAACATGTCCCGAAGCACAAGACCAAGAAGATCACGTGATTCTCCAAGAGCCCAAAGGAGGGGCAAAGGGGAAGAACATGCTACAATTGCGGCGACAAGAATCATTTTGTCGCGGATTGTATGTTTGAGAGAAGAGAAGATCATGGTGGAAGACTTATCCGCAAGGAAAAGTTCAAGTCACTCTCCAAAGGATTCTCCAAGTTCTCCCCCAAGTCCGATGACGACAAGGTCTCCTACACCAAGAAGCCTAGAGCCTTCATCATTTGAGAAGAGTACTCCTCCGATGAGGACGAAGAACATGATGACAAGTGCTCCAACAAGGAAGGAGAGGGAGTGGCCGCCATCGCCATTTCCACTCCCTATATCTCCCTCTTCGACTCTCCTAATGAGAACCTCGTCACCAACAATGCTCATTGCCTTATGGCAAAGGTATCCACGGAGGTAAAATCCCCTTCCAAACCATCATCTTCGACTAATGCCTTATATATTGATGATGCCACTAGTCTCACCGTTAAACGTGAGATTATGGGTTTGGATTCTTTGGATTCTTTTCTCACTAACATGAAAGGGGACACCAAGACTCATGTTGGGGCTCTCTTAGCCCAACTTGGTGCGGCACAAGATCTTATTGAGGAGAGGGAGAGGTTGGAAAGGGAAGCGGCGAATGAGATTGCCTCTCTCAAAGAGGAGCTTGATGATGAACGAAATCTACGCATGTCTCTTGAAGCTAGTGTCATCGTCCTTGAAGACACCAACGAAGCTATTGTTTCTCGACTCACCAAGGATCGAGACCATACTCTTGATTTGATGGGTGAGCTCAAAAAGAAGATGCTCTCTCTCGAGGAAGCCAACAAGGAGAAAATGATGAAGACCCCAACTCTTGCCATGATGAGCTTGTTGATAAAGTTACTTCCTTGAGGAGGCACAATGCTCTTCTCTTGGAAGTCAATGCTCTTCAAGAAGAAGCCTTGGATGAATATTACCGCTTGTTCAAAGAGAAGACCTCATGTTGCAACCATGAAGAAGAAATTGCCGTTCTTGAGACCACCAAGGCCAAGCTATTAAGTTTGAGTAGCAAGCAAGAGGAGTCCTTGGTGGAATGTCTCCGCATGAGCAAGGAGAGGACACTTGTTGTGATCATGAGGAAGAAATAGCCGCCTTGAAGAGAAGGGAAGCCAAGCTCATGGAGGTCAATTCATGCAAGAGGAAGCATTGAAGGTGCATTTCCCTTTGAGCAAGGACCGTGCGTGTTGCACTCATGAAAGTGACATTGCCAAGATGGAGAGTGACAAGCGCATGTTCATGAAGATGAATGCTCTCCAAGAAGAAGCTTTGATGGAACATTTCCGGGTGAACAAGGCGAAGGAAGTTCAAATGTTTGATATTTGCCATCCTCACCCGGAGCATGAAGATGAAGTCAATCCTTTGAAGGCCAAAGTTGATAGACTCCAAGTTCAAGCCAAGTACTTGGAAGGAGTCATTGAAGCTAAAGATGGAGCCAAAGAGGGCTCTTGCAATGAAGGAGGAGTCGCTACCAAGCCAAAGAGGAAGAGGAATAAGACGACCAAGAAGAAGAAGAACAAGGAGAACATGGAGATCAACCTTGAAGAGAGCAATGCTAGCTCAAGGGATGGAGTACCCAACTCCGCCTCGACGGGTTTCGCCGGCTCTAACAACCCTTCTCATGTTCTTTTTGTTGATTACTATGGACATATTCGTGCTCGCTTTATTGGTCCTCAAAAGGATAATGTTGATTGGAATATTTGGGTTCCCAAACCCCTTGTTACTAACATGCTAGGACCCATTGAAAAATGGGTACCTAAATCCAAGACTTGATTCCTTGTAGGACTATGCTTCCGGTGGCTCTAAATGGGTGGTTGATAGTGGAGCCACAAGTCATATGACCAGAAGCAAGAATATTGTTGTCGACCTCGAGCCTTCTCACTCTACCGTATCATATGGCGACAACACGTGCTCTAAGGTATTGGGTCTTGGCAAGGTGGTGGTAACACTCGACATCTCACTTGTGAATGTCCTCCTTGTCGAGACCCTTGGTTACAATTTACTCTCCGTTCATCAAATTGCTCGCATGGGTCTATGTACTTTCTTTGATGAACATATGGTGGTCCTCTTGTGGAGCAAGACACTCAATGTAGCTTTTGTTGGATATGTAGAGAACGGATTGTATGTTGTCGATTTCTCCAGAAAGACAACATCTTCTACTCTTTGCCTATTCGCCAAAGGTGACAATGGTTGGTTATGGCATCGCTGACTAGCCCATGTCAACATGAGGACTTTGCAAAGTCTCCACAAGGGTGGCCACATTCTCGGACTAAAAGAAGATGTCTCTTTTTGTAAGGATCGTGTTTGTAGGGCTTGCGTACAAGGAAAAATGCATGGAGCTCCTCACAAGGCCAAGACTATCATCTCTACCACAAGATGCTTGGAGCTCTTACATGTTGATCTCTTCGGTCCACCGTCTCATGAAAGTCTTGGAGGAAAGAAGTATTGCCTCGTCATTGTTGATGACTATTCACGCTATTGTTGGGTATTCTTCTTCAAGTACAAGAGTGAGACTCAACGGACCATGATGGAGTTTGCCAACCAAGTTCAACGCAAGTACGACAACAAGATCCTCGCAATAAGGAGCGACAATGGAACGGAGTTCAAGAACTACACCTTGGATGACTTCCTCGGCGAAGAAGGAATCCAACACCAATACTCCACGCCATATACTCCCCAACAAAATGGGGTCGCCGAAAGGAAGAATCGAACCTTGATCGAAGCCGCTCGAACCATGATGATGGAATACAAGTCTAACTACAATTTTTAGGCGAAAGCTATCTCTACCGCATGCCACGCTACTAATCGTCTCTACTTTCGCAAAGGTCTTGAGAAGACACCATATGAGATTCTCACCGGCAACAAGCCAAATGTGTCACACTTCAAGGTCTTCGGATGCAAATGCTATGTGTTTGTCAAAGACACATGCCTATCTAAGTTTGATTCAAGAGCTCAAGAAGGAGTTTTCGTTGGCTATGCTACGGATTCTCACGCCTATAGAGTCTTCAACAAGTCAAGTGGGCGTGTTGTAGAATCTTGTGATGTGACATTCGATGAAGATGATAGATCTTTGGAGGAGCGAAGTGCTTCTTGTGAGAAAGGAGATGCAATTCCCCCGGATACCATAGGAAGGATGGGTGTTGGCATTCGCCGACCTCAAGAGCTACCTTCTATGAGTACCGGGGAAGGACCAAGTTCCACCCAAGTGGAGCCATCTACGCCACAAGGCCAAGCTTCTTCCGTTGATCTTACAAATGCAAGTCAACCTCTACAACAACCTCTAGTTCAACCGCAACCTCTACAACAACCTCAAGTTCAACCTCGACAACTACAACAACAATCAAGTCCAAGTTCACCTCAACAAGCTCAAGAACATCATTCACCGGAAGCTCATCTAACACAACAACCAACATCAAGTGACCAAGGCCAAGCTTCAAGTTCTTCTCCGAGTGGTTCGGGGATAATATTTATGGACAATACTATTCCTAATACCCCCGAGCCATCCGGCTCTCATGATAATGATGCCCCTTTCAACAACAATGGGGGTCAAGACGAGGACCTAAATCGTGATGAAGGCCAAGAGGACTCACAACAATCATCTCCTTTAGCCGACACTCGCCGTGAAGACCCTACTACAAGACACTTGCGTCTCAAGTCTCATTCCTTGCATAGTATCATTGGTGATCTAAAGAGCAAAGTAAGCACCCGAAGGCAACTAGCAAACTTTTGTGAGCATCACGCCTTTGTCTCTATGGCGGAACCACTCAAAGTTAATGAAGCTCTCAAAGATCCCGATTGGTTGAATGCAATGCAAGAGGAACTCAACAACTTCAAGAGGAATGATGTGTGGACTCTCATGAAGCGACCCGATCATTGCCGCAATGTTATCGGCACCAAATGGGTCTTCAAGAACAAGCAAGATGAAAGTGGCATGGTCATCCGCAACAAAGCAAGATTGGTGGCACAAGGCTATTCTCAAGCCGAAGGCGTGGACTTTGGTGAAACCTTTGCACCCGTTGCAAGGCTTGAGTCCATCCGTATCCTTTTGGCCTTTGCCTCTCATCATGGCTTTAAGTTGCAACAAATGGATGTTAAGAGTGCTTTTCTTAATGGTCCTTTACATGAGGAAGTATATGTGAAGCAACCCCCGGGGTTCGAGGACCCCCATTTCCCGGACCATGTCTTCAAGCTAAAAAAAGGCCCTATATGGACTCAAACAAGCTCCTAGAGCTTGGTATGAGCATCTAAAGGAGTTGCTTGAGGACCGTGGTTTCAAAGTGGGGAAAATCGATCCCACTCTTTTTACTAAGAAAGTCAATGGGGAGCTTTTCGTATGCCAACTCTATGTAGATGACATCATATTTGGCTCGACTAACACAAAATTCAATGATGAGTTTGCTATGTTGATGACAAATAGGTTTGAGATGTCAATGATGGGTGAACTCAAGTACTTTCTTGGGTTCGAGATCAAACAAATGCGACAAGGCACCTTCATCAATCAAGCAAAGTACCTCCAAGACATGCTCAAGCGCTTTGATATGAAGGACGCCAAAGGCATTGGGACTCCGATGCATCTCAAGTGTCAACTCTCTCTTGACGAGACCGGCAAGGCGGTGGATCCCAAGCTCTACCGTTCGATGATAGGTTCGCTTCTTTACCTTTGTGCCTCTCGCCCGGATATAATGTTAAGCATTGGTATGTGTGCACGGTTTCAAGCAAGCCCGAAGGAAAGCCACCTTGTGGCGGTCAAAAGGATCTTTCGATATTTAGTTGATACCCCACACTTCGTACTATGGTACCCAAGGGACACGGACTTTGCTTTGATTGGTTTCACCGACTCCGATTGGGCGGGCGACAAAGTTGATAGGAAGTCTACATCCGGAGCGTGTCACTTCATTGGAAGATCTTTGGTGTGTTGGTCCTCGAAGAAGAAAAATTGTGTCTCCGTCTCCACCGCGGAAGCCGAGTATATTGCTGCGGCGAGTAGTTGTGCTCAAATCTTGTGGATGAGGCAAACCTTGCGGGATTATGGACTCGAGTATAGCAAGGTGCCTCTTTTGTGTGACAATGAGAGCGCAATCAAGATCGCCTACAATCCGGTTCTCCATGGCAAGACGAAGCACATTGAAATACGGAACCACTTCATCCGAGATCACATTGCTCGCGGAGATATTGTACTATCCTACATTGGCACCAAGGAGCAATTGGCGGACATCTTCACGAAGCCCTTGGATGAGAAGCGTTTCATTGAGTTGAGGCATGAGCTAAATATCATTGATCCATCGAACTCTGCTTGACCGTCGTGCGCACATACCACTCCTAACCTTTATATCTAGATGAAAGGCACGCATGAACATAGGGGGAGTGCGGTTTAAATCCATTGAGCTATCCCTCCCCCATAATGCATAAAGAAATCCAAAACATATGCTATTTGTCAATTAAGTGACTTATGAGCTTCATGTTGAGTTGTAGTCCGTGAGTCCTAGATACATCTACGCGACCTCACACTACTACACTCTTACATGGTGGCTTCGGCCACCAACCCCCCTCTTTGAGGGGTTTTCCGGTTCTTTGTGTCTCTTTGTGACCTTTCTTTTTTGTCTTTCTTCTTTGTTTTCTTTTTTTAAGAACCTCCTTCAAGCTCGTTTTCTCGTGATTTTTGCAAGCTTGGTGGTATGTTCTTTTTCTCCATCCTTCTAGTTTCTTTACCCTCCTTTTTGGTGTTCCGATGCCAAAGGGGGAGAAGTTCCTATGTGGATGGGAACCTTTGTTGTTTGTGGTCTTTTGGTTCTAGTTGCTTATCTTTTCTTATGGCTACATCAACAAACCTATGGAGGCATCTTATGGTGAGTTTGGGTATTCTCAAGGCTATGGTATGATAACTTCACCCAAATCTCCTTGCATGATCTTATGTTGCCTCCATATGCTACTTGAACATGTCATCTATCCATGTTGCATATGTGCTTGGTTTGTAAAAACTAGGGGGAGTGATGTCTCTAGAACATGTGTATTTGTATTCAAATACATATTCATGATATGCACATGTGTAGGGGGAGCTCCGTCGAGTTTTTGCAAATCTAAGTATCTCATCATAATATCATATGTTATTGTAAAGTCTTGTGTTGTCATCAAACACCAAAAAGGGGGAGATTGTAAGAGCAAAGTTTACACCCCAAGTTTTGTGTGTTTGATGAAAACATTTGAGTAATCTCACCGTGTGCCTTGAGTATCATTGTTAGATTTGCAAGTGCACGGTGACCTCGCTGGACACGTCAAGATCGGAAGACTGAAGCGTAAATGATAGGTTTTCTGGTTTTGTGTGTGTATCGCGACGTGACATGGCTGGAGAAAAAAAGGGGAGAAAACCAGTACGTTTTAGCCAGGCCGGTACTACCGGTACCTATAGCGGTAGTACCGCTACCCCTATAGGTACCGCCCACAGTACCGCTCTGAGTTCTGCGCTGAAATCGACCCACAGTACGAGTTGCGGTACCTCTGCAGTACCTGGAGCGATAGTACCGCTCACGAGCGGTAGTACCGCCCACGGTACCGCCCAGGTACCGTAACTAGTTACGGCAGTACCGCTCTGGTACCGCTCCGGTACCGCTTCGAGTCCAGTAAGGTTTGGACCCTGTTGTGGTACCTCGAGCGGTAGTACCGCTCTGCATCCACGTGGACCAGATCTGGGGGAATTCGAACTCAGAGCGGTAGTACCGCTTCCAGAAGCGGTAGTACCGCTTAGGCAAAAACTGGACATAACGGTTGGATTTGGAGGAGCCTATTTAAGGGCTCATTATTCCCCAACACGATTTTATCTCTTCCCTCTCTCTCTCTCCTCCATTGTTGCTGAGCTTAATCCTTGAGGATCTCCTTCACCATTGTCAACACCCGGATTTTTAAGTCCAGATGCCTATTATGCCATTCCTCGCAATCCCAGGAATATTGTTTTTGCGAGACATAATAGATTGATATCACAACACATCATTCATTACAACACATAATCGTCTTACAAATAAAGGATCACATGATCCAGTCTCATTACAATAATAGAAGTTCTATTTATTCATTACATAACACATAGCGGAAGCGAAAGTAGCGTAGTAGTAGTCCATCTATTCCACAGGCAACTGTTGACGTCAGGAGAGATCCTAGTTGTCTTAGACGTCCTGGTGTCCTTCTTCCGGGTTCTGGTACTCCTCTTCATAGTCTGGCCATTTGAATAGCCAGGGACACAGCCATGAGTACTTTAAAGTACTCGCAAACTAATACTAAGGTAAATACTATCAACTATAGTAAGGGGGTTCTAAGCTCTAGTTTCATTTGCATAAAGCCAGTTTTATTTCATAAACACTTTAATAATCAAAGCCTCTTCATTTAACTAACTCAAGTGGGAACATTAGTGTCATTCCCACAACTCAGTTGTGATTCAAAGTCAAAGTCACCTTTCAATTCAAGTCACAAGTCACCATTCATATTTTTAGAAAAGTTCTGATGACGGAACAGTATGGCCTTTCCAACTGTCCATAACCGCGGACGCGGCTATTCGAATAGGTTTAACTCTGCAGAGGTTGTACACTTGTGCCACAACAATTGCAATAGTTCGTCAGGGGTAACTGGCCCTGATTTATCGTACGCAGTACGCGAACTACCAATCCTAACCTTTCATTTACAAACTCTAGTATAGGCACCTCTCCCCATGAGCTTGGCCTCCCAGTGAAGACACGCGGTCAGCCTGGGAACTGCACAGGGCTTGGGCCGGACATTCACCTCATTTCACGTCACTTCACATTACTTCACCAGTACGGAGGCAGCCTCGGCATAACCCCTATGACGCTTGTTTAGAGGGAACCCATACTAAAATACATAAGTTTCCAGCTAAGCCTTACCCAGATTCAGGTATTGTGGGGGTACTTGTAAAATTGGAATGGTATCGCATCCGAACCCAACCATCAGTTTTTTAGTAAAATTCACCAAGTCATTCACCAGTCATATTCACCTTCAAAATCTTTCAATAGAATGACTCATCATTCCAAGGTTTTCAAAGTCATTTCAATTCACAAATTCCCAACTAGAGTAGTCACTTTTAATATTGAGCACTAGCCACTAGTTATGAGGGGTGCTAAGTATCTTGGAGCTTGCTAGGCTAAGTGTGATTCTCTTGTACTACTCTATAACTCAACTAAGTGAATCATAAATCAAAAAGTAACTTTGATAAATAAAATCAAATAAAGCTTGTAAGGTAAAAACTTGGGATAGGTTCATAAGGTAAAAATGTAATGGTGCCTTGCTCTTGTAGAGCTTTGCACTTTGCAAGAATATAAACTTGCAACCAAAATGGTTTGCATTAGTCTAGCTTGCATTGGTAATAGCTTGCCTTGGTTGGTGATGTGATCAAAGTTCTCTTGCTCTTCCTCTTGGTAGAAGACCTCTTCCTCTTGATAGTCCTCGGTACTAGCGTCTATAAACGAATACGAGGATACAATCACCAAACAACACTTAAGTAGTCTTAATTAGCCTTATTGGCTAACACAAAGGATCTAGCATCACTACTTAACATTTATTCTCAAATTATGCTAGGGTTTCTTTATTTAACATTAGGAAAATAATTTCCTCTCATTGAAAAATTGGAATTAGGGTTTATCTTTGGTTTGGAGAAATAATTTCCTCTCATTGAATCTTCTTAAGATTTAATCTTCTCAAATAACCAGGGATGCTCCCATGTTGACCAAGGTCAACACTTCACACTTAGTATTTGAGAAAAGTGATTTAAATGAGATTCCTCATCTCATGTGTTTTAAATAACCTTTGTAATTTAAATACTATGTTGATTTAAATTCTACAAGTGAGCAAGTATGAGCCTAAGCATTTAAAGGTCAACACATTACTTCATATCACTTGTGAGAATGATTTAAATGAGGTGCTACACCTCACAGATTTAAATTCCTAAAATTTGAAATAGTTTAAATGGGCTAGTATTGACTACATAGCCAATATTTTGATTCTAGCCCATGATCATGTACAGAACATATATCATATTTTTACATAGTAAATTAGAGTTTGTTAAATGTGAATTATTGCAATTGGATTCACTTCAAAATTCAAATTGGTTGATTTTTAAGATTTATTTGAATACTGAAAAGTATCTGTTTTGTTATTTTTGCTATTCAAAAACTGCACAAGGTATGGGGTTGAATCCAGTGGGGTTAGCTAGATAAATTCATAAGCTTTCCAGAACAATTTGATTCACTAAATTTAGATTTGTAGATTTTGAACTATTCAATTTATAGCACAGACCAGAATTGAATAACTGCTAAAATGAATTAATACAAGATTTAAAGTGTTGGGCTGCGCGGGAAACAGATGGGCCGAAATGGTTTGAAATAAAGGAACTGGCCCAGTAACGGTTCGGGCCTGCTGACATAAGGTCCCACCTGTCAGCGACTTTACTTCACCGAAGCGGTACCTGTCAATGTTGGCCGTCGGATTAGAGGATGATCGCACGGCTGGGGTTCGTCTTCTTCTCTGGTGAGAGGAGGGTGTACTGGCGGCGGAGTAGGGGGTCGGGGAGCGCTGTAGGCCGCCGGCGGTCGATGGAGAGGTTCGAGGCGACGTTGGCGAGGTTGAAGAGGCTCCTGGTACCGTGGCGGAGCTTGAGGAGGCGTGGATCACTGGCGATGATCTGCGAGCTCCGGCGGCTCTGATCTTCCAATTGGGGCGGCTCCGGCGAGGTGGGGTTCGATTGAGTGGTCAGGCAGAGGCAGTGATGAGAGGGGAGGAGCTTGGTGTGAAGGGAGTGTGCTCTGGGTGCCTCTATTTATAGATGGCGAGGTGACCGGCGGGTGCTGTGAGAGGTCATCGACGGCGAGGGCGCTCCAGGGCGCGAAGGGGCAAGCTAGGGGGTGCACTAGGGAGCTGCGATCATGGCGAGGACGATGCGCGTGAAGGGGCAGCGAGGGGAGGACGATGGCATGCGGGAGTCGTTCGAGTGCTCGCAGTACGGGCGCGGCAGAAGTTTGATAATGGCGACGGCGACGGTTCCTCCGCAGGCTAGCGATCGTGTCTACGGGGTAGAGGAGATGGTGGCCAAGCTCGATGCAGAGGTAGGCGTGTAGGGATGTACTGAGGCGACGGCACGCGTGCGTGCTCTGGCGCGTCTAGGACAGTGTCCGTGCGCGCTCACCGCGTGCCTGGCACGGTTCTGGGCGGGTCTGGGCGCGTCTGTCTCGGCCAATGCCGTGCTCGCGTGAGCCAGGGCCGTGATGCGTGATGATCAGGGAGGTCAGGAGAGTGTACTGGACATGGTGATCAAGAGAGGGGAGGGCCAGAGAGAAAGTGAGGAGAGTGGCCGGCATGGTACTTGACATGGATGAGATTTGATCATGGCACCACTTTACCCAGTGCCAAAAGGCTTTGTTTGATGCAGAGGAGGTACAGGAGTGATGATCATGCATGATCATGCAAGGTTTAGGCCAAAATCTGTTGTGTAAAAGCATGTCTCTCATTTGCCAATTGATGCCTGCAAGGTGTTCGATCATATGGCCGCATGAACATTTAATTTGCATTTCGAAATTCTTTTTGGTGGGACTCAAACATATTAACTATAGGTTAGTTTGGTGGTGGTGGGGTTCAATTTGGAAAAGAATTGCAAATTTTCAAAAGTGAGGTGATCTTATTCTCTCTCTCGGGTTCCATCTTTGCGCAATAATTCTGGTCAACCTAGTCAACTCTGACTATGGTGGTCAACATGAAAGTTGTAGACTTTGACATGGTCTTGGATGACATGGCATTGGTTGGCTAAGTTTAGTTTAGGATTTGAGAGATAAAGAGGTGCAAAGTGGTGAAGAAAATAAAAAGGGGACATATGACCATTATCACATGTATGTAAGTTTTGAATTTTGCTTTGATTTGATTTTGGTTTCTTTGATGCAATTGTGTTGGTTTATCATATATAAGAGTTTTACAAACAATAGATCAAGCAATGGTGGCCTTTGATGAAGATTTGCAAATTTGGCTAAGTGTGTATGTGAGTGAAAATGGAATTATCTCACCATTTGATTTCTCTCCATTTGGTTTGACTTTTCTTGACTCTAATGTGGTTCTTATTAATTTAGAAACATTTTAAGACCATTGAAACCAATTCAAATGGTCTTGCTCAAAGATTTGTAAAAATGGCCATAACACATAAGAGGTGATGTGTCACTTTTCATAATTCTTATAAATTGTTCCCCTTGCTTTACTTGGGCATGGGTTAGGGTCAATTTAGTGTTAGATTAGGTTTAGAGATGGTTTCACACCATTTGGTCAAGGTTTAAAGTCATAGGTCAAGGTTTGGTGAAATGGGTATGTGTCACATATGTCTCTATGCATATGTTGCATTTGAGTTTTAATTTGACTTGGCTTGACCCAATTGGTGTTGTTGAGTGTTGAAATGGTATATAGGAGTGATCCCACCATTCACAACAAGTCTTAGGGTCAAGATCCTTAAATTCACATATTTGCTATTTTAATCTCATATGCCTCTATGGCATTTTTAGTTTCTTTTTATTTTCTTTTGTTTCACTTTGGATTTGGTTTGATAAGTGCTAGATAGGGTGTATGAAGGTTTTCCAAACCTCTAAACAAAGTAGAAAGGTCTAGGGTAAAGATTTGTAAAAATAGCCATAGGCACATATGCCTTTTTCTTATTTAAATTTCCTTTATTTTATTTTAACTAGGATGGTGAAAAGAGGGGTGAGGTTTAGGGTTTAAGATTATTTCAAACTACTATAACAAGCAATCATGGCAATAGCACAAGAATTAAGCAAGATCACTATGTATCCCACTCTATTTAATAAAAGTTTTTGTTGGTTCCAAAATTTGGAACTAGGGAAATTCATTTGTTTTGTTTTGAATTTTTGGGATGTTACAAACCCTTCCCCCTTAAACAAATCTCGTCCCGAGATTTTAAGAAAAGTTAGGTTCCTAAGAGAGATTGAGCATTTTATTAACATAAAGACATACTTGGCATGGTCTGGGGTGCTTCCTGAGCTTCAGTGGTAGTCATGTGGTAGAGACGGCCGTTGTTGTTGTTCTGGTTCCTTCTACCTGCGAAGCGACGCTGTTGCTGAGCAGGTGATGCGGTATTGGCGGCAATCCTGGCAAGCTTTTTCGGGCACTCATTGGAGAAGTGACCCACAACTCCACATTCGTAGCAGTTGACGGTGGACTTGTCTTTGGGGATTACGGGGGTAGCATTGCTTCCAGTCCTTGGGGCAGTATTGGTGTTGTTGTTGTTTCCATTGTTGTTGCTATTGTTGGGGTGGTTGTTGTTGTTGTTCCCATTGTTTTTGTTGCCTCCGGGCTTCGGGGGTCCTCCGTTGTGGTTGGTGTAGTTGGGGCGATAATTCTGGGCAGGGGGCCTGTTGTATCTTGGGGTAAATCCTCCAAAAGAGTTATTGCGGTACTTCTGGGTATGGTGGGGTCCATTCTGGTTCATCATTCTGCGCTTGCGGTTCTCGTTGGCCTGATGCAGCTTTCCTTCCATTTGTATGGCTGAGTCTACGAGGGCTTCCAAGTCAGCGAACGGAATGTTCACCAACACAGTTTGCATCTCGTCGTGCAGTCCGTTCAGAAATCTTTCCTTTCTCTTCTCATTGGTGTCGGTCTCATCCGGGGCGTACCTTGACAGAGTGAGAAACCTGTCGCGGTATTCCACCACAGACATTCTTCCTTGCTTGAGTTCACGGAACTCGTCTCTCATCTTCTTGATCAGTCCTTGGGGCACATGGTATTTGCTAAACTTCAGCTTGAAGTCTTCCCATGTCATCATCTGTCCCGCATTCATTGCACGGGCACTTGTCCACCAGGCTCTGGCAGGTCCTGACAGGTAGTGGGTGGCGAACAGCACTTTTTCTGCGGCTTCTACTCCTGCAACTTCGAGGTTGTTCTCCATGGTCTGGAGCCAGTCATCAGCATCGAGGGGCTCTTCAGTCTTGTTGAATACCGGAGGGTTGGTGTGCTGAAAGTTCTTCAGCTTCGATCCAGGGTGATCGTTGTTTCCGTGGCCTTGATTGTTCTGAGCTATCTGTTGCAGTGCGGTAATGTTGGCTTGGCGTTCAGCTCTCTCGACTTCTCGGTCTGCCATCATCGTCTGCAGTAGTTGCATCATGGCATCCTGGGTGGCGTTGCGGGTTGGTGGGGGCCATCTAAACATTGATGTAGATGATAAGATAAGAGGGAAATTTCTATGGTTTGTTTTGTTAAAGTTTAAAAGTTCATAAATTGAAAACTTGAGTAGTGTTGCGGGGGTAAAAACCAACAACACTTTTTCATTCATACCAAGCATCACACATTACAAAGCTAACACACCGTTGGTTTGAAGAACCATTCATTCGTTCTACGATACAAGGGGATCCTGATACAACTCACACATACGAAAGTGCTTTCAAAGATACTACTCTTCAGGGGGGGGGATTCTTCATATTCACGGGTAATGTGCTTGGCGAAAGGCGAGGGCGTTGTCCAACTCCTTGCGGGTCTTGTACAGCATGTAGTCGAGGTAGGCAACATAGTGGTTCATCTCCGGGTGCGGGGGCATGATTATTGGTCTTCCCATGGGGTCATGTCTTGGGTAGTAAATGAAGCGGGTATTCTTGAGCTTGTTCACATTCTGTCCGCACAGACGGGCAATTGCTTCTTGCATAGCTCTGACTAGTCCTTCCTTCCAAGTGCTTCCCGTTACAGAAAACCAGATGGTTTCCCATATTGGGGCTCCAAGCTTTCCTCTCAGATCTGCAGTAACTTCCCACCGAGATTGTCCTCCCGATGGATTGTTGAGGGGTATTCCGAAGAACTCGGGATACGGGCGTCCTAAATACTCAACCAGTTGTTTCAAATCCTTCTCGAACATGAGGTTTCCTCCGTGGCCAAGTTGATAAAACTCCCATTTGTACTCCATCTGTGAAGAATTATGATGAGTAAGTTAGAGAAGTGTGTCAAAATTTTAGGTAAGAGTATAAGAAGAATAGAGCATAACTTTCTTATTTTGAAAAAGATCTCAATGATAAGAGGGAGAATAAGTTTTCTTAAATAGTCACTTCATTTGTTTTGAAACTAAATTTTTCAGACGTCCATTCTAACTAGGGTCTCCTAAGGTCAACAATGGCTCTGATACCAACTTGTCAACACCCGGATTTTTAAGTCCAGATGCCTATTATGCCATTCCTCGCAATCCCAGGAATATTGTTTTTGCGAGACATAATAGATTGATATCACAACACATCATTCATTACAACACATAATCGTCTTACAAATAAAGGATCACATGATCCAGTCTCATTACAATAATAGAAGTTCTATTTATTCATTACATAACACATAGCGGAAGCGAAAGTAGCGTAGTAGTAGTCCATCTATTCCACAGCAATCAGCTGACGCCGTGAGTGATCCTAGTTGTCTTAGACGTCCTGGTGTCCTTCTTCCGGGTTCTGGTACTCCTCTTCATAGTCTGGCCATTTGAATAGCCAGGGACACAGCCATGAGTACTTTAAAGTACTCGTAAACTAATACTAAGGTAAATACTATCAACTATAGTAAGGGGGTTCTAAGCTCTAGTTTCATTTGCATAAAGCCAGTTTTATTTCATAAACACTTTAATAATCAAAGCCTCTTCATTTAACTAACTCAAGTGGGAACATTAGTGTCATTCCCACAACTCAGTTGTGATTCAAAGTCAAAGTCACCTTTCAATTCAAGTCACAAGTCACCATTCATATTTTTAGAAAAGTTCTGATGACGGAACAGTATGGCCTTTCCAACTGTCCATAACCGCGGACGCGGCTATTCGAATAGGTTTAACTCTGCAGAGGTTGTACACTTGTGCCACAACAATTGCAATAGTTCGTCAGGGGTAACTGGCCCCGATTTATCGTACGCAGTACGCGAACTACCAATCCTAACCTTTCATTTACATACTCTAGTATAGGCACCTCTCCCCATGAGCTTGGCCTCCCAGTGAAGACACGCGGTCAGCCTGGGAACTGCACAGGGCTTGGGCCGGACATTCACCTCATTTCACGTCACTTCACATCACTTCACCAGTACGGAGGCAGCCTCGGCATAACCCCTATGACGCTTGTTTAGAGGGAACCCATACTAAAATACATAAGTTTCCAGCTAAGCCTTACCCAGATTCAGGTATTGTCGGGGTACTTGTAAAATTGGAATGGTATCGCATCCGAACCCAACCATCAGTGTTTTAGTAAAATTCACCAAGTCATTCACCAGTCATATTCACCTTCAAAATCTTTCAATAGAATGACTCATCATTCCAAGGTTTTCAAAGTCATTTCAATTCACAAATTCCCAACTAGAGTAGTCACTTTTAATATTGAGCACTAGCCACTAGTTATGAGGGGTGCTAAGTATCTTGGAGCTTGCTAGGCTAAGTGTGATTCTCTTGTACTACTCTATAACTCAACTAAGTGAATCATAAATCAAAAAGTAACTGTCAATGTTGGCCGTCGGATTAGAGGATGATCGCACGGCTGGGGTTCGTCTTCTTCTCCGGCGAGAGGAGGGTGTACTGGCAGCGGAGTAGGGGGTCGGGGAGCGCTGTAGGCCGCCGGCGGTCGATGGAGAGGTTCGAGGCGACGTTGGCGAGGTTGAAGAGGCTCCTAGTACCGTGGCGGAGCTTGAGGAGGCGTGGATCACTGGCGATGATCTGCGAGCTCCGGCGGCTCTGATCTTCCAATTGGGGCGGCTCCGGCGAGGTGGGGTTCGATTGAGTGGTCAGGCAGAGGCAGTGATGAGAGGGGAGGAGATTGGTGTGAAGGGAGTGTGCTCTGGGTGCCTCTATTTATAGATGGCGAGGTGACCGGCGGGTGCTGTGAGAGGTCATCGACGGCGAGGGCGCTCCAGGGCGCGAAGGGGCAAGCTAGGGGGTGCGCTAGGGAGCTGCGATCATGGCGAGGACGATGCGCGTGAAGGGGCAGCGAGGGGAGGACGATGGCATGTGGGAGTCGTTCGAGTGCTCGCAGTACGGGCGCGGCAGAAGTTTGATAATGGCGACGGCGACGGTTCCTCCGCAGGCCAGCGATCGTGTCTACGGGGTAGAGGAGATGGTGGCCAAGCTCGATGCGGAGGTAGGCGTGTAGGGATGTACTGAGGCGACGGCACGCGTGCGTGCTCTGGCGCGTCCAGGACAGTGTCCGTGCGCGCTCACCGCGTGCCTGGCACGGTTCTGGGCGGGTCTGGGCGCGTCTGTCTCGGCCAATGCCGTGCTCGCGCGAGCCAGGGCCGTGATGCGTGATGATCAGGGAGGTTAGGAGAGTGTACTGGACATGGTGATCGAGAGAGGGGAGGGCCAGAGAGAAAGTGAGGAGAGTGGCCGGCATGGTACTTGACATGGATGAGATTTGATCATGGCACCACTTTACCCAGTGCCAAAAGGCTTTGTTTGATGCAGAGGAGGTACAGGAGTGATGATCATGCATGATCATGCAAGGTTTAGGCCAAAATCTGTTGTGTAAAAGCATGTCTCTCATTTGCCAATTGATGCCTGCAAGGTGTTCGATCATATGGCCGCATGAACATTTAATTTGCATTTCGAAATTCTTTTTGGTGGAACTCAAACATATTAACTATAGGTTAGTTTGGTGGTGGTGGGGTTCAATTTGGAAAAGAATTGCAAATTTTCAAAAGTGAGGTGATCTTATTCTCTCTCTCGGGTTCCATCTTTGCACAATAATTCTGGTCAACCTAGTCAACTCTGACTATGGTGGTCAACATGAAAGTTGTAGACTTTGACATGGTCTTGGATGACATGGCATTGGTTGGCTAAGTTTAGTTTAGGATTTGAGAGATAAAGAGGTGCAAAGTGGTGAAGAAAATAAAAAGGGGACATATGACCATTATCACATGTATGTAAGTTTTGAATTTTGCTTTGATTTGATTTTGGTTTCTTTGATGCAATTGTGTTGGTTTATCATATATAAGAGTTTTACAAACAATAGATCAAGCAATGGTGGCCTTTGATGAAGATTTGCAAATTTGGCTAAGTGTGTATGTGAGTGAAAATGGAATTATCTCACCATTTGATTTCTCTCCATTTGGTTTGACTTTTCTAGAATCTAATGTGGTTCTTATTAATTTAGAAACATTTTAAGACCATTGAAACCAATTCAAATGGTCTTGCTCAAAGATTTGTAAAAATGGCCATAACACATAAGAGGTGATGTGTCACTTTTCATAATTCTTGTAAATTGTTCCCCTTGCTTTACTTGGGCATGGGTTAGGGTCAATTTAGTGTTAGATTAGGTTTAGAGATGGTTTCACACCATTTGGTCAAGGTTTAAAGTCATAGGTCAAGGTTTGGTGAAATGGGTATGTGTCACATATGTCTCTATGCATATGTTGCATTTGAGTTTTAATTTGACTTGGCTTGACCCAATTGGTGTTGTTGAGTGTTGAAATGGTATATAGGAGTGATCCCACCATTCACAACAAGTCTTAGGGTCAAGATCCTTAAATTCACATATTTGCTATTTTACTCTCATATGCCTCTATGGCATTTTTAGTTTCTTTTTATTTTCTTTTGTTTCACTTTGGATTTGGTTTGATAAGTGCTAGATAGGGTGTATGAAGGTTTTCCAAACCTCTAAACAAAGTAGAAAGGTCTAGGGTAAAGATTTGTAAAAATAGCCATAGGCACATATGCCTTTTTCTTATTTAAATTTCCTTTATTTTATTTTAACTAGGATGGTGAAAAGAGGGGTGAGGTTTAGGGTTTAAGATTATTTCAAACTACTATAACAAGCAATCATGGCAATAGCACAAGAATTAAGCAAGATCACTATGTATCCCACTCTATTTAATAAAAGTTTTTGTTGGTTCCAAAATTTGGAACTAGGGAAATTCATTTGTTTTGTTTTGAATTTTTGGGATGTTACAACCATCCAACCAATCTTGCCCAAACTTTGAGGAGTGGTGGAGGAGACCCCGATCTATATTTCTACCAAGAGAGATTTCACCAATACTAGCTATTCCTTAGTGGATCTTGGTGGTAGGGTTCCTATGGTGGAGCATTGGAGAAGGGTTCCTATGGTGGAGCATTGGAGATGTGCAGCTATGGAGGCTAGCTTGATGATGTACTAGCTCCATAGGGTGTTGGGAGCATCCTTGTGTGTGGAGCTCACCCCAACCTTGTGAAGGAATCATCGCCTCGACCGGTGCCTTAGTGGAAGAGGGAGAGCACCTTCGTGGAGCTCTCTCGAGGAAGAAGGTGAGCCCTTCCTTCGTGGTGTGGCCGTCTAGTCTCTTGTGTGAGACTAGCACCTCCTCAATGCAGACGTACTTCCTATTGTGGAAGGAACTGCGGGAAACAAACCTCGCCTCGCCTCCGCGCCCCCGGTTGTCTCGCTCCTTACTCTTGCTATCTTGTTGATTCCTTTACTTGTTGCACTTGTCCTAGAATCATTGTAGGATCACCCCTATCGCTAAAGTTCTCACCTTTACCTTCCGTTGCATAAAAATTGAAAAAGACTAAAACTTTCTGTAGCGCCATTTACCCCCCTCTTGTTCGCTACGATCCATTCAACAGGTGGATTTGTTCTAGGGTAAGGAAAGGAGATAATACCGAGAAAACTTATTTAATTATGGTAAAAGAAAGCTGATATTCCGGGCATTTTTTAAGGGCTCGTAGATCTGGACTTCAAAATAATAAAGCCTACAAGTTCGGATTACAGTAACGATAGATGCTAGGATACGAGCTTGCAATAAAAGCACGAAGTAGAGAAACATCATCCAGTTATAAGAAGAGCATGGCTACAATTAGGTAAGATATGGTAGCTCGATGATTTAGGTCTTCGTCTCGGTCAACTAGACAACATCCTATAGGATGTTGTCAAAAGTCCAAGCTATAGATGTTGGGGATAGACCAAAAGATATATATGTGGCATTGGATAATAATGACATGCTAGAGAGGTCTATTGGTTGTATGACTTAAAGGCCTACCATGCGGCCTAGTTGCCTAGGACCAAGGTGGAGGCCCAGCCGAATAGGAGCGATCCAAGACAACATCCAGCTGAGAGCCGAAGACAGAGACTTGACGTAGAAGACTTGATATAGATTGTTTATTTAGGACTATGCATATTAATTAGTTTAGAACTTTCTGTTTAATCCTAGGTTTGGTATCATTTATAAGCTAGCCTACAAGTAACCTTTGAGGCTACGCACAATCTCACCATTGTAACCCTAGCTATTGTACTGCATCCATATTAAATTATTGCAAGAGTAGAGATCTGCCAATGTTGTGGATTTTGAACTTGGGTAAGACGTGTATATTACCAACCTAGAATTTCACCCGCCTTACGCCCTCACTATCCCCTCGTCTTAAGGTACCCTCCATGGCATACTTGTCTGATGCATGTAAAAAGCATACATGAACTTTGCACTTTATTACACATATTATCACCTATTTGCATCTTATATAATGTTATTTTTTATGTTTTATATTGTTTTTGGAGATTTTCTAAACAATCCCCTTTCCTCTGGTTCTAACTATGTCTGGCAGAAAACGCCTCTTTTTAGTGTTTTTGACTTTCCAGGAGCTACGAGTCTGGAAAAAGGGCAAGTTCTGAGGCCACACTTCGGAAATTTTGAGATGAACAAAATGAGCTAAAGTGGGAAACCGGGAGGTCATGGGGCTGGGAAATAGACCCAGTGGCGCCCCCTGGGCGTGCCACCCGGTGTCGTTTCCCCCTCGACCATCCGAATCGCCTCCATCCACTTTGTTTGACCTAAAAAAACCTATATATACGACCCCCAGGGTTTCGTGGAGGCTACAGTCGCGGAGATCAAAAAACATAAGCAGAGAGTCTACAGGCCGCCTCCGGTGGAGATCAAGGGGGGAAACGCAGCCGGAATCGCCTCCGGTTGACTGCACCCCCCTCTGGTGTGGTCATCATCTTCTTCTTCATAAACATCATCAACACCATCTTCATCTACCCCTTTGTAATCTGTTGGCAAACATGATATGTATTTCAATGTATCAATTTCCCATGGTATTTTATGTCTCCATGTCTATGTTTGAGTGGTGACTTGTTCATGGCAACTGTGAGATAATTTGTGATGGTTGCATATAATTTGTTATCATCTATGATGATCTCTTGTACTGATATATGAGTGCACACATATGTTGGAAAATGCATGAGGTTGTCACCATTGCATGATGATAGGAGGAGGGACATCTGGAGCTTGACAGAAACCATGTCTCAATTCTTAGATTCATGTTGTATTAATTCATGGTTAATCAACAGGGGGCATAACTATGGTGTCCTTTAAACTTACAACAGTGGTTGGACTTTATTTCTTAATAATTCTCTTATTTTATCTTAATTGGCCTTGGGATCAATCACTAGTGGTGTATTTTCTCAGGTTTATGGCTGCACCAATCTATGGCTCCTCTCTAGATGAAACACTAAAAAGACTATACTAAACTTCACTAATTGTGACAACCACATAAATGAAATAGAAATTTTATTGAACAATTACTCCCTTGAGTTACTTCATTTTACTCCACTTCACATAACTTAATTTTCTTGCATTAATTTTACTCGTTACATTTTAATTTCACCACATATTGTTTATAGTAGAAACCTCTTGACACACACAAACACACTATAGATCCTAGCTTTGCATAGAAGGCCATATAAGTGGGTTATAGGACTTTAGAGAATAGATAGTTTACTTTCAACTCCTTGTGGGTTCGACACTCAAATAGTTATCGAATTGTACTAAGGTGATCCCTGCACTTGGGGGTTATCAAGATACTCTTCTGGTGCCGTTGCCGAGGAGCATAGCGCTAGCCTTCTATTCTTGCTTGCATTGCTAGTTTACTTTCAGTACCTTTTCACAAAACTAAAACACAAAAAATAGAAAATGGAAATGTCAAAAATACTCCTATTATGAGCACAAGTATGAATATCAATGACATCTTTTTTATGTACTTGAATGCCGCTGAGATTTCTAAGAAACATAGAGAATCAGAAAAAGGGATGAGATTAGAATGTTGCATAAGAGTTCTAAATTCTATTTCTATTGAATTGCTTGACTGCTATGATGATAAAACTGTTTCCCTGGACAAAATTTTAGACACTTTGAATTTTAATGTAGATCCCATGAAGAGTATGTTATTGCATCTTATCATAGGTGTCATTATGCTCATTTAGGGATGAAACAAGTCGAGCAATTTATTATTTTTGTGGCAGCCTCTAAATTATACACCTTCATTTGTGAACATGAAACTTGCCATGTAGCTTCTGAATCTAAAAGCGCTTATAACCAACTTCATTGAATATATATATGTTGTTGACTTCAATAAGAGGGTCAAGGTTGCCCAAGAGACTCTAATATTTTACAAGGATAATATGATGAAAGCATAAGCTTGGGGATGCCCATGAAGACCCAAGAAAAAGACAAAGAACAACAATAGGAGGATGACAAAAGCATAAGCTTGGGGATGCCCATGCAACCCCAATATGCTAGGATGAAGAAGAATAAGTGTAGGAAGAATGGAGTAGCTACCCATCTCCAATTCCTAACAATTGTAACACACAAATTCGTATGAACACCCCTTCTTATAATATTGATGATATATGATGATCATCTATCTGATATAAATTTATCTAATTTATGGGATGATCATGATGATGTAGAAGAAATAGATAATACCATATGCTCATTAGCTGATTTTTCTTTATGTGGTGATTATATTAACAACTATGTTATTGAGTCTACTTTTCGTGCTTGCAAATATTATGAAAGAGAAAGAGATAAAAGCCCTCTTTATGTTTCCATGCTATTTAAATGCAAGCTATTGATCTTTATATGCATTGTCTACCACTAAGTTGATGTTATTTATTCATATATAAAATGTGAATGCATAGGAAGAGAGTGAGACTTAAAGGTTGATGGTTTCAAATCTTGTGATGTGCTCGTATGCTTTCAAATAAAATTTAATTTAAGCACACATTTATGTCCTTGTGAAATTCTAAAATAACTTTACTTATTATTACATAGAAATTAGTTTATAAGTCCTAATAAAAATAAAAATAAACTACGGAATAGTAAATGCGAAGGATGAGCAATGGAGAAGTTGGGCTCGACCTTGAGCATGTGTTGTTCATGCCAAAGGAACCATTGCAAAGTCTATCTCATTAAAATTCTTCCTACACTAAAACAAAATGAAAATAGTGTTTTCTTTTTATATATGTTAGGCTTCTTGTATAAAATGGTTTGACAATAATTAATTTAGCTTCCATCTTGGTAGAAATTATCATATCATTTGTTTTGGAGAACTAACCATTTGGTAGTCATTGGAGTATCATGGAGATGAAAATATTTCATTCTTTGAGATGATTAACATGATATGATGAGAAAGAAGTAGAGTACCAGAAGTATCAATATCATAATATTGGGGATGTTCTGTGCATCCCCTCTTCTTTGAAATATCTCGAGTAAATCCTTTCAAACTCATGTTCTAGTTTTATCTTCATGATTCCTTTTTGAATGTTGTGCGGAGACCATGATTTTTGTTTACCTTTGGTTGTTTTAGTTTTTCATATGCATACTCGCTGTTGCAAGATAGTTTCATTTTAGTTTACTCTCTGGTTTCTAAAATAAAATACCAAGTTTTGCCCATTTGGATGTTAAAAGTTGTGAAAACAATTGAGGTTGCTGATTTCTACGTTGCACTTTTTAGTGCACGATTTTATATATTATTTGGTAACTCCTAAAATCGTGATAAATCCATAGTATCTTAAACTTTTCATCCTATATATTCAAAAAAAATTGTCTAAAATTCCTTACATGTCGTCTAAGTGGTCGAAAATAAATTCAGTTCTGGTGCTGCTAAAATTTTGGACAGATTCTGCATCTTAATGTTAGAACCTTTCTTTTAAGTATCAAAATGATTTTTTCTTAAAAATTTTATATACAGAATTAGTAGGGCAATATGTGCTCTATGGTTCTTGAAGAAATAATTTTATTCATGAAGAACACATGCTCAAGGTCGTGGCACGACCGTGACGAATCAACTGAATCATCTAAACTTTGTTCAATTTTGCGTACTTACTTTCACTCATATTAAATTTTTTTCATATCTTAAGGATGTGCTAAGAATATTTCGGGGCCAAAACTGCGATAAGGAATTCTCCATGATGGATTGGTTTATGAAGATCCAAACTTGCACAAAATGAATAGCTATTCGGCTAAGTCTGAACGTCGGTAAAACTAATGTTGATTTAGATGGACCATCAATCTCCCCGGTGGCCTCGGCGGCACCCTACCGGTAAAAAGAAGGCGAAGAATGAGAGTAATACGGCAACGGCATCATCGGCCATGGTGGAAGCATCGATTGATAAGACCATCATCGAGATCTCATCGAAGTCGAGAGACAGAGATCAAAAGAATGGTGCAAGGTGGGTTGTCTTGTTGGAGATGTGGCTCTGAAGACTGCAAGAGTTGAAGCCTCCAGGATGGAAGACCATGCCACCATGATCAAGGCGATAAAAGCATCGCGACTTGCAGTCACAAAGATGATAGTGGTATCAAAGATCTTGATTGCCTACACGACAACCATAACCCGTTGCCAAGGTTTGGTATAACATATATCGTCAATGCATCATGCATGAAATGAGGGTACAAACACCTACGGCAACAGAGGAACCAAAACAAGCGGTGACAAAGGATCCAACACCGGCGGAGCCGTCACTCTCCATTTGATCTCTATCCATGTCATTTGTGATGACCGGACTGTGATTGCGTTTGATGGATGGACAATGATAGTGTTTTATTTGCCAAACTTGGATGGGAATTTAAACTGTTTACATGTTTGAGACTTTAAATTTATTTCGGGCCAAAAATATATTTGAACAAACATTGGATGGGTGCTGCTATGAGGAGCCACTACCAATAGAGAGACAACATGTGTCAGCGCTCGCAAATGCGTTTGTCCGATGCTAGGGCTAAGCCGCAAGATGAAGGGCATGTGCAAAACTCAAAATTAGGACCCTATGTCATAAAAAAGAAGAAGACCTAACTCTCTTTGTAATTAAATATATATATATATATATATATAATGAAAAAAATCACATCGCAGGGGCTTTCCCTACGGATTCACCTAAAAAAGAAGTAAAAGAAGTAGAGCTAATGAACAAATACTCCCTCCAATCCGTAAAATGTGTCATTTTTTTAGTTCAAATATACTTATTATGGAGTAAAAATTGAAGTAAAAAACAACAACAGTTATTATTGATTGGAGGGAGTATAATGTATAGATATGCCTTAGACATACCTTCAAACCAAAGAACAACTCTTATCGCATGTAGATTCCAAATATGTGGTAAAATTGTCTTAAAAACTGTTTGAGTGGAAACGTACTGTATAAAAATTGACTGGACCGGCAGTCCGACCGACAAAACATAATGCTAATAGATTGATACATTTGAATTGGTGGGTCCTAAAAACTAGGATTTTTTTCTTTTTGAAAATATCAAAGGCCCATAGCATCTACATATATCCCAACAAGTATAAATACATAGGTAAATAGACAATCCGAAACTATCCATATGAGAGAAATACAATAACAATATTTCAAATTTAAGTCACATTTATAAACTAGAATCATGGTGATTAATTATTTAATTTAAATTTGGAAACTCGGTGAAAAAATTCAACATGTCTAAGAATTGCAACTACCGTTGTCTTCAAGAATATATATAACGTGCTTTTACACATGTTAAACAGTTTCGTGATAACCTGTCAAGGCTCTATTCAATTCTAATGGCCCTCCGTTCAAAATTAAGTCTGCCGGTTTATGTTTTTTTTTTGCAACAAACGAACCTACACAGTAAAACGCTGGACCAAATCTACGATAATTTAGAAGGGGGAAAGTATTACATCTCAATTGGTATGGCAATTTTTTTTGTTTTGGCACTTAATTTGGAACATCAGAAGTATTTGCATCATAGCATAGATTGGCAAAGCAAAAAAAAAAGGAAAAAAAAAACGAGCTGCTGTGTTCCGTAGGGAATAGAAACCACGCCTCATCCAAAAAAAAAAAAAAAAAAACCACGATTGAAGCCAGAACCAATTGGGCTAAAAGGTTTTCTATATAACTAGAACTTGGATATTTTGGGTCCTGTGCGGCCATGCGGGCTGCGCACCCATTGGCATGGGCTTGTCCGGCACTGTTGCTGGGTGGGATTTTTTTTGTAGCTCGTTTCTTTAAAAAAAATAAAAACCTGTATTTTAAATATTTAAAAAAACTGAAAAAAATTAAGATATAGAGGATGGTGTATTCTACCAAAGTGGAAAATTTGAACTCGATATACCTTATATTCGGGGCTGTACAAAACTAACAAAATTTTGACCGATTTTTAGGTTTTAAAAGTTTACACTATTCACTACTACAGATGTCGAATTTGTCATTTTTGCATGCTGGTTGTTATTGTGCGAGAGACAAGATGAGAGGCGCATGCAGGGTTCGGCCGTTTGGGCTCGAGCGAGATGTGCGTTGCGGGCTTGTGGGCTTGTTGCTCCATGCTGCTATGATTCTCGCAACCTTGTGCCGTCTTGCCTGTCCTGGACTCCTGGCCGCATCTTTCCGTGGCCAAATCGAGCAAAGCCGATCATGATCGCCGAACAGTCTCATATTTGAAGTTCGAATGATGGAGGGTCATCATTTTTTTTTTGAAACGGATCACCATTCTTTTGACATGGAACGTTTTTTCAGAGAAAAACGCATTGAGGATTTGAGGGTGGCTTTTGGTCGGACCAAACACTTTCCCAGTTGGGCTGCACGGTTCAACGGGAACTGATAGTAATGCGCGCACTCACTCTTGGGCTGGACCGTGACGGCCTTTTTTAACTACTAGCAAAAATGCCCGTGCGTTGCACCGGGTGAAACAAATAATCAAACGCTGTAAAAGGATTATCAATGTTGACACTTCTTCTCTTTGTCACAGTTGACGCTGGTCACGTTTTCTCCTGCACTGATTTGTAATACCTTAAACTGGTTATATTGGTGTGCCCCATTTAGAAATTTTTTTAAGATATGAATTTAGATGAATTTATAATTAGTACACCATAATATTTTGGTAATGGCTCCAAAATTTAGTAAAAAAAAGAACCTATAAAACTTAAAATTTACATGAATGTATGCCTTGTGCGTAGCACCGGGTTAGCTGATATGGGACATAATGATAAAGTGTTAATTTATCGTACATTTACTTTTTTTTGTCTTACTTCGTACACTCATTTTAAGTATATCGCTATAATAATTCGGTTAATACCCTAATTAGATTTGGCTGTGATTTTATTTTTTCATCATTATGAAGTCTTCCCATCATTGCATTGCGTGATTTTACATGCTTTTCCAATTCCTAATAAAATTTGCAAACCCTATTTTGTTATACTGGGTTTTATAAACCCGGTTTGTATAATCTCTCGTCGAGACCGAGCCATGTACATCTCCCGGTTAAATAATAGTCAGCCAAATTTCTATAAACTCGGCCAACCTCGATATGTGTCAAGAAACCATGGCTACGCCGACCGCAACTTTGTACCTCACATGGTGTTTAATCAGCGTTCATCCTGGCTGGCCAATCCGGCCGCGCACTGTGCCTAGCTGACTTTGTCACGCCACCATGGTTCCCCGCTCGCTGCGGGATGTGTCGCTAGAGATTGTTTTTTATGAAATACTTTAAAACATTATTACAGGTTATTTTTCCTAGATAATATAAAATCTCATGTTCCAAATTAATGTACAAAAAAGTGTATTTAAAAATTAGGATCCAAAATAGAAGTGGCTGCACCGGAAGATCCACCATGAAACTGCATCATCCCAAGTTATACACCATGGGCGGTGCGAGGCAATCAACATATTTTGATTATGTGACGCCGTAGTGCCAGGAGTTGCCGGTCCTGTAACCGCCAGAGACTCAGTTAACTACTTCCGCGACGTTCATCTGGATTTGATTGCTCTCAGCTTCCGTCGTGGCCACCACCCAACATATACAGAGCAATTTCCGATTCAGCCAGCCGGATCAATTCTTTCCTTTCATTCATTCATGCACGCAGGCACATCCCAACAGATACACGGGCCCGTTCGATCCATCCTTGCCCATCATCAGCACACGTCGGCATTTTTATTCGCTCCTTCATTATTAGATTTCCAAGCATCAACATTGCTGCTGCTTTATTCCGGAGGCAGCTTGCTGATAACCCAACTTTCTGAGCGTATATAAATCGGTGAGACTTGGTGCGAGGTACCGAGGTGGTACTATTCAACTGAATCGTGCTGTTTATGGGAGTTTAAGCTGGTGCACAGCGAAGTTGTCCTCTCGTAGGAATATACCAGGTGTACTCGGCCGTCCGGCAGCGCGGAATCAATTGGGCCGGCCCACGCGTCGTGATCCATCCGGGAAAAGGTAGCAGCCCCACATCCGGTGAGGATCGCGACATAGGTTGTTTCATGTGTGGAGAAGAAAAAGAAACATACCTGTACTCCGTATTATGTGATTTAGTGGAAGGGCAAAACGGTCCCAAAAAATGCGTTGACGAAACTTTTTGGCAGAAACCTTAGCTCCTTTATTATTAGGTATAGATACGTGTTGATGGACTAATGAATCCCGTGGTGCTAGTTTGGGTACGACTACCTAAAGACCGACCTTTGAGAAGGAAAAAAACCCATCCCGCGCGCGCGCTCTCGCGACTACACGTGTCGCGCGCGGAGCGTGTCCCCAGAAAAAGACGCGAACCGTTTTCCGGGTTTGGTTTTTTCCCTTTACGTTCTGGTAAACCCGTTAACACTATGCGGACCCGTTACGCATCTTTTTCCCTTTACGCGCGCTGTTAGTTTTCAAAAAATTGGGCGGGACTTCCTTTTTGGCTTTTTCCCTTTGTATTTCCGGGCTGTGAGTTTTCTGGGGAATTAATGGGAGGGAGGTAGCACTTTCAACTTACATTTTTTTAAATTCCAACAGAGTGCTACAAGAAGACAGCTACAAGAAGATATATGTCGAAGCGATTGCTACGGCTCGACTTCGCCTCGTATCAAGGCGCCTTCGGCGCATCAAACATTTATAAACATAATGAATGGATGACATATGTCGTTGTCCCCGTTTGTCGTTACCCCCATATGTCGAAGCGATTGCTACGGCTCGGCTTCGCCTCGTATCAAGGCGCCTTCGGCGCATCAAACATTTATAAACATAATGAATGGATGACATATGTCGTTGTCCCTGTTTGTCGTTACCCCCATATGTCGAAGCGATTGCTACGGCTCGGCTTCGCCTCGTATCAAGGCGCCTTCGGCGCATCAAACATTTATGAACATAATGAATGGATGACATGTCGTTGTCCCCGTTTGTCGTTACCCCCATATGTCGAAGCGATTGCTACGGCTCGGCTTCGCCTCGTATCAAGACGCCTTCGGCGCATCAAACATTTATAAACATAATGAATGGATGACATATGTCGTTGTCCCCGTTTGTCGTTACCCCCATATGTCGAAGCGATTGCAACGGCTCGGCTTCGCCTCGTATCAAGGCGCCTTCGGCGCATCAATCTGTTGTTCTTTTTTTCTATTTTTGTATTTTTATCCTTTGGAAAGATTTCTGTTTGATTTTCTCTTTTAATCTCTGAAAATATTTCCGTTTTCTCTTTCGATTTGTCTGGAGAGATTTCCGTTTCGTCTAGCGCAGGTACAGGTGAAAGGCTTGTGAAGTACATCCGCGACGTGGAGACGAGTACATCGTCGGAACCAAGAGGAGTACTTGTTTGTTTCTCTGGAAAGATTTCCGTTTGATTTTCTCTTTTATTTCTCTGGAAAAAAATTCCGTTTTCTCTTTAATTGTCTGGAAATATTTCGGTTTTCTCTTTTAATCTCTGGAAATATTTCCGTTTTCTCTATCGCAGGTACAGATGCAAGGCTTTTGAAGTACATCCGCGACGTAGAGACGAGTACAGCCTAGGTAGGAAGGAAGAATTCCGTTTTCTCTAGCGCAAGTACATGTTCGAAATGGTGTCGAGTACGGCGATGACGGCTAGTCGAGTACAGGTCTGTTATTCTCTGGAAATATTTCAGTTTGATTTTCTCTTTTATTGTCTGGAAAGATTTCCGTTTCGTTTAACGCAGGTACAGGTTAAAGGCTCGTGAAGTACATCCGCGACGTGGAGACGAGTACATCGTCGGAACCAAGAGGAGTACGAGGTCGTTTCTCTGTTTGTTTCTCTGGAAAGATTTCCGTTTTCTCTAGCGTAGGTACATGTTCGAAGGGCTGTGAGGTACATCCAGGACGTAGGGACGAGTACAGATTAGGTATAAAGAGGAGTACGGTACTGTGTTTCTCTTTCGATTTATCTGGAGAGATTTCCGTTTCGTCTAGCGCAGCTACAGGTGAAATGCTCGTGAAGTACATCCGCGACGTGGAGACGAGTACATCGTCGGAACCAAGAGGAGTACGAGGTCGTTTCGCTGTTTGTTTGTCTGGAAAGATTTCCGTTTCTCTAGCGTAGGTACATGTTCGAAGGGCTGTGAGGTACATCCAGGACATAGGGACGAGTACAGATTAGGTATGAAGAGGAGTACGGTACTGTGTTTCTCTTTCGATTTATCTGGAGAGATTTCCTTTTCCTCTAGCGCAAGTACAGGTGAAATGCTCGTGAAGTACATCCGCGACGTGGAGACGAGTACATCGTCGGAACCAAGAGGAGTACGAGGTCGTTTCTCTATTTGTTTCTCTGGAAAGATTTCCGTTTTCTCTAGCGCAGGTACATGTTCGAAGGGCTGTGAGGTACATCCAGGACGTAGGGACGAGTACAGATTAGGTATGAAGAGGAGTACGGTACTGTGTTTCTCTTTCGATTTATCTGGAGAGATTTCCGTTTCGTCTAGCGCAGGTACAGGTGAAATGCTCGTGAAGTACATCCGCGACGTGGAGACGAGTACATCGTCGGAACCAAGAGGAGTACGAGGTCGTTTCTCCGTTTGTTTCTCTGGAAAGATTTCCGTTTTCTCTAGCGCAGGTACATGTTCGAAGGGCTGTGAGGTACATCCAGGACGTAGGGACGGGTACAGATTAGGTATGAAGAGGAGTACGGTACTGTGTTTCTCTTTCGATTTATCTGGAGAGATTTCTGTTTCGTCTAGCGCAGGTACAGGTGAAATGCTCGTGAAGTACATCCGCGACGTGGAGACGGGTACATCGTCGGAACCAAGAGGAGTACGAGGTCGTTTCTCTGTTTATTTCTCTGGAAAGATTTCCGTTTTCTCTAGCGCAGGTACATGTTCGAAGGGCTGTGAGGTACATCCAGGACGTAGGGACGAGTACATATTAGGTATGAAGAGGAGTACGGTACTGTGTTTCTCTTTCAATTTATCTGAAGAGATTTCCTTTTCCTCTAGCGCAGGTACAGGTGAAATGCTCGTGAAGTACATCCGCGACGTGGAGACGAGTACATCGTCGGAACCAAGAGGAGTACGAGGTCGTTTCTCTGTATGTTTCTCTGGAAAGATTTCCGTTTTCTCTAGCGTAGGTACATGTTCGAAGGGCTGTGAGGTACATCCAGGACGTAAGGACGAGTACAGATTAGGTATGAAGAGGAGTACGGTACTGTGTTTCTCTTTCGATTTATCTGGAGAGATTTCCTTTTCCTCTAGCGCAGGTACAGGTGAAATGCTCGTGAAGTACATCCGCGACGTGGAGACGAGTACATCGTCGGAACCAAGAGGAGTACGAGGTCGTTTCTCTGTTTGTTTCTCTGGAAAGATTTCCGTTTTCTCTAGCGTAGGTACATGTTCGAAGGGCTGTCAGGTACATCCAGGACGTAGGGACGAGTACAGATTAAGTATGAAGAGGAGTACGGTACTGTGTTTCTCTTTCGATTTATCTGGAGAGATTTCCGTTTCCTCTAGCGCAGGTACAGGTGAAATGCTCGTGAAGTACATCCGCGACGTGGAGACGAGTACATCGTCGGAACCAAGAGGAGTACGAGGTCGTTTCTCTGTTTGTTTCTCTGGAAAGATTTCCGTTTTCTCTAGCGTAGGTACATGTTCGAAGGGTTGTGAGGTACATCCAGGACGTAGGGACGAGTACAGATTAGGTATGAAGAGGAGTACGGTACTGTGTTTCTCTTTCGATTTATCTGGAGAGATTTCCGTTTCCTCTAGCGCAGGTACATGTTCGAAAGGGTGTTGAGTACGGCGATGACGGCTAATCGAGTACAGGTTTCGCATTAAAATGAGTACAAGTCTGTGTTTCTTAATCGCAGGTACATGTTCATATGCGTGTCAAGTACAGCGGTGATGGCGAACCGAGCTATCGCAGGTTAGGTGTAAAAGCGTGTCGAGTACAGCGGTGACGGAGAGTCGAGTACAACTTAGGTAGGAAGAGGAGTACAGGATTGTGTCTCTTTCCTTTTTCTCTAGTGTAGTTACAGGTGCAAAGGCTTGTCGAGTACAGCGGTGATGACGAGTCGAGTACAGTTCGAAACAATAGAATTTCAGACATATGACACTAGCTCTAACATTACAGTGTGAATAAATTCGATGAGTGTCTCAAATATTACTTATAAAATATTGTAATGTACACATGACAGTAGAATTAACTAATAACCAAATAGAAATACTTGTACGTAATTTGTTGCGTGGTTCACAATGTTTCAGTACTGACACATTGTACTTATTTTAACTTATGCCTCACTTTTTATCTTTGTTGTGACAAGCTTGAGCCAGGCACTACCATGTAAGAATGGAAATCATCTTTCATCTTTGAAGGTAAATGAGCAAATGTCTCCTTCTTTCAGGTAAAATTCTTGAACTATATCTGGGAAACCTTTCTTTATCATAGCTTTCCCATTCTTATCCATCTTCATGGTAGCATACATTGTAATGTGACTCGATGTGCAGCTGACAGCAACTTTTACAGGTTCTTGTATGAATCCCCAAATGTGTTCAGTAGTGAATTCTTCTGAAAATTCCTAAAAAGATATTAACGAACCATTATTAGTTTTGTGGTACATTACGTTAGAAGTTTTCTTGTTATGTAGACAGTAAGTATTTAAAATAATTGTCGAGATAAACTTACCATCTTACATATGCCTCTTGTAACAAATGATTTAGTCATGGTGCAAATATAATGTTTAATAGCTGGTGTCTGGTCCGTGATGATTTCATTTTTTAGGTCGAGTACTTGATTGTAATTCATCTCCACGTGGTTTCCAAAGACGCATGATTCGTCAAAATTTTCGTCTCCATACAGTCCAGGTCCTACAATCAAGAGTTATTATTTTTAAGAAACTATATATTGACTGTAATGTTTACTTTTTTAGTTGCTAGTATCTGTACCTCTAACAGTTATTTTGCCCATATTTGAGAGAAACTTTGCATAACTTTCATCAATATCTCTGTCAACACCTTTGTCTGTGCTGTTGTCACTTTCATCACTGCTTTGGCTCTTTTCAATGGCAGTGTTGGTTGTACCCTGATTACCTGTTGCCTGAATTTCCTAAATATGACGATTCATTGTTTGTAGATCATATAGTTTAGATGCATTAAGATTTAGATAAATTTAAATCAACTTTCATTGCACGGCATGAAATAACATGGTTTCTACGCAACTAAGCATTAAATTATGATTATTTGAAAACCTGGTCTTGAGGATCGACGCTGTATGTTGGATAGTTGTTGCACGAGTATCCGTACTCCTCGGCTCTTGATTGCGCAGTCTCCTGAATTTTTGCAAGCAGTGTTTCCTAGAGATGACATTTCAATTATTAATTCATTCATTGTAAATTATATTTAAATTGAATTTAGGTCAACTTTCATTGTACTTGATCAGTAAAATATTTTTTGTGGAACAAAGCATTAAATTTGATTATTTGAAACCCGGTAGTGAGGGTCGGACTCACATATTGGACAGCTTCTGCAAAAGTATCCGTACTTATTTGCCCTGTTGTGTGCAGCCTCTTGCAGTCTTGAAAGCATTTTCTGTTTAGAACAAGAAGGTAACCATCAAATTGCATATGCTTGCAATATATTTTGGAGACCAAAGAACTACAGACTATTCACGAATGCAAACAAATACATTTTGGATATAAATAGTTTATTTCTCTTTTAATTTAGTTCGAAGCGATGATGTAATTCATGTGATTTATAGTTATATCTTTTCTTATTTGTCATTTAAACATCATAGTGTGGAGTATTAGAATATTTTAGCTTTTTTTTTGGTTGACCTGGAATACGATGTATGTTTGTAATGTTTGTTGCTACCAGATCCATGAGCGGAACTTCAAGTTGGTGCTTGATTCGCGAGGTGTAAAAAAAAAAGCGTAGTGAGACTGTTTTCCACTAGACCCTAGATCTGTTTTCTGCATTATTGTGGTATTCGACTGATCTATTTGGAACATGGATTTTTCACCGGATCTAGAAGTTTTGGAGATATACATACCAAGGATCCGAAACCTGGGATAGTTTTCCCAATTGCAGCTGGTGTGCTGTGATGGAAATGCCGGCGATGCTCCCTTGCTGTTGTTGCTTTCTTTTCCTGTTTTGGATAAGGAGGAGGATTCTTGCAAAGCGGTTGGTGTGGAACTGTTGATTTTAGAAACCAATAAGAGTATTTTTGGTGTGGTTTCTACCCTATGACATTTCTGACCTACTTCGGGATGTTATTGTCCATTCACTTTTATATTTGTTCTATTATGCCTCTATGCATTTGGGACCTACTTGGGGGCATTGTCGTCTACTCTCTTTTATGTTTATTCTATTCTGCCACTATTACATCCGGGAGCTACTGTGGGTCCTTGTCGTCCACTCTCTTTTACACTTATCCTATTCTGCCTCTATGACATACGGGACCTACTGCGGGGCTTTGTCGTGCACTGCCTTTTACATATATTATAATATTCCAGTATGCTGTGGATGTTGTGGTTCATTAGTTTCAGATGTGTGGATGGGATTGTTGTCGAAAAGACAAGAATAAGAAAGACAACGGCGCGGGTATGAAGGGGAATAAGAAAAAATTCCTTCTTTTCCAGCGCAGGTACAAGTGCAAGTCTTATAGAGTGTAGCGGTGTCGGAAATACGAGTACAGTGTCTTCACTAAGATGAGCACTTAACCTTGTTTCTCTTTGTTTATCTGGATCATTCTCTGGAGTATAGATGTGACGTAGAGACGAGTACAGCGTCCGTACCAAGGGGAACACGCAATCGTGTTTCTTTTTCTTTCTCTACAACAATTTCTGTTTTGTCTGGCGGAGGTACATGTGCAAGGATTGTGGAGTACAGAGGTGACGGAGAGACTAGTACAGCGTTCGTACCAGTAGAAGTATGGACCGTGTTTCTTTTTGTTTCTCTGCAGCAATTTGTGTTTTGTCTGGCGGAGTTACATGTGCAAGTATTGTGGAGTACAGATGTGACGGAGAGACGAGTACAGCGTCCGCACCAAGAGGATCAAAAACTTGTGCTGCAATAGGTGCAGGTGTAAGGCTTGTGGAGTACAGGAGTGAGTAATAGACGAGTACAGCGTTTTCACCAAGAGAGTTGTATAGCGCAGGTACATGATCAAGGATTGTGGAGTGCAGAGTTGAGGGAGAGACAGAGCTTGGTGTTGGAGTTGGAATTGCACTTGATACTGGTGTTTCTTCATTGGCGTACATTATGTAAGCAAAAGGTACAATAATATGGGTACAAAAGGTAAAGCACGTTTCAGCAAATAAACAGGTA
This sequence comes from Lolium perenne, assembly GCF_019359855.2. NCBI lineage: Eukaryota > Viridiplantae > Streptophyta > Magnoliopsida > Poales > Poaceae > Lolium > Lolium perenne. The sequence continues at coordinate 263,908,492 of NC_067247.2, forward strand.
CACCAAGTTTCAGCAATATATCATAGAGCTGATAAACATCAAGTTTCAATAATTTACCAACACAAGTGTGACCAAACAATAGAAGAAGTTTCAGCAACACATTGCAAGATAGAAAGTTTCAATCCTTATCACTAAACAAAAGCAAGCATGCTACACAAAAGCACACAACATCAGATCTCCAACTTCTAGACTTCAATTCTTCATTCTTCATTCTTCATTCTTCATTCTTCACTTCTTGTTTTTTCTGCAGTGCATCCTTGAGTTGGAGATGCAGCTTCGTTGCCAACTTGCTTTTTTGTATTTAAATTTTATTATGATTCATATGTAGCTCAATTTGTTAAATTTGAAGACATACAACAAAAAATTGCCAGTGTGATTATGTCCTTTCTCGTACCTCATTATTTGCTATCCTTTCATCTTGCTGAATTTGCTTGCAACGTTCATCCTGTGCTTTCTTGAACAATGTGAAAGTTTGTCTGAGATGAAATGTTGTCTTCTGTAAACTTTCTATAACTTTAGCTTCGTTGTCAGAAATTTGTTTGACGGTAGTTGCTTGGTTTTCAGCAGCTGTTCCAGTTTTGAGGCAGTCAAATGTAGTTGGTACTTTGTGTGACAGGTCGTATGCGCTAGTCAGCAAGTTGTCAATCTGTTCGAATGTTTCTTCTGATACACTGGTGTTTTCTTCTTCAGTGGAACCACCAGCTGGAATGCTTGTGCCTCTGAAAGTACGCTTTGCTGACATCATTTGGTCTTCATGATGCGGATACATCCTTTTCAGTGGATTCCTTTTCTGGTAGTAAACTATGTCATTTGGTGCTTTCCACTGTATGAATGATAAAATGAAAACATTGTATTAGCTTGTGTAGTACGAGAAATAATGAACAAAAAGATAAAAGGGTCATTGAAATTTTCTTACAGGTAAGTTTCCAAATATCCAGGTGTTGGGGTCTTCATCGCCTTTTTTAGCACAGTCTGCTGCAACAATACTCCTTAGTTTTTCATAATCCATGAAGTGTGTACGAGGTGTTGTTTTATCAAGATCTGAAAGGTCTTGTTTCATACAACAGTCAAGATATAACAGGACTGGTGCTATGATGCAGCCAGGCAGCGCAGTCCATTTTGATTTTGATTTTCTGTACTGGATGACTGCTCTCTTGAGCTCATCTACTAGCAACTGACACAAATCCATGTCCTTCAACTTTGATATGTCCAGATTTTTTACCATTGCTGCCTCCCTTGACACACGGACAGCTGTTCCAGGGCATATGAATTTCATGTACATTATCAACACAAATACTTTCAGAGCCAAATCATCGTTCGCTTCATCTTTAACCAACAGCGTCAGAACCTTGCGAAGGTCATCAGTATTTATATCCTCATTTTTTCTAAAGCCAAGCTCAATCTTCAACTCATGCAATGTTTTGTCGTTGCCACTTTCTGATGGTCTAGGAGCTGTGTTTGAACCGTCTGGTAGCCCAAACAGCAGATGGATAGCATAAGAAGTAATTTCAATTACTTTGTTTGCTACTCCTAGATTCAGAGTCATGGTTGCTGGATCAATTCTATTCATAAGGAAGCGGGCAAGTCGGATATTAATGTTTTGCCTGATCTTGCTGTCAAGTAAGGGACCCAAACCTGCATCCCGAAGCCTTCTTATATGCCGTTCCTTCAGTATTTCAACACAGGTGAATAACTGTTTAAGTGAGCATCTAACTGTCTTGTTGATTGTTCTGGCCATAAAATTTATTTTTGCCTTTTTTGCAATCCTTCTTGCCTTTTCCTGTTTCTTGCCTTTTTTTATCTTCTGAATTTCCAGATATGTTCTGCATGATTAAAATCAATTGTGTTAGAAAAAAATGTTTAACAATATAATAAATGCATTTATTTTGTATCCAAGGTACTAATAAAATACTCATATTTACCTTGTTGTATTCATCGTTTCCTTCATCGCTGGTGTTGTTCTCTTTGTTGTTGTCATGCTCAGCGTGATGTTTGGTATTGCGAGACGAATTTCTTATTGCTGTGACGTTTTCTGATTTCTTTCCTTCTTTGGCAGTTTTTGTAGGCTGTGTTTTTTCTTCTTCATTGATATTTGGAGCACTTTGGCTAGAGCTGGTGACTACTGTCTCTTTTGTAGATGACAATCGTTTGCTTTTCCTTGGACTTTTAGAACCAATATCGGCAGTCTTCTTTAACATGTTTTCAGTCTCTTTTTCCATTATTGCTGCCTCTTTCTCTGATGATATATTCTTGTGCTTTCTTCCTGCAAGGCTATTCAAACTGTTTCTACGAGGAGGTGGTCTGACTGCTGTTGCAATATTTTTAGAGGAATCTGCGATTGTTCTTGCTTCACAATTTTTCCTTTTAGACTGTATATTTGCATTTATTGCATTTATGTTGTCTTGTTCTTCTGGGAACACAACCTCCAGTGGCTTCAAGTTTAGTGGGGCAATTGGAGCTTCCTCATGATTTATAGTGGCTGCAATAATATCGCAGAAATCATCTATCCAAAGGTTAATACATGGAAATTGTGTTTAAAATTTAATATAATTGTTTGAAGCTACTATAGTTTAATGTAGGCATATTTTAGTTGTAGACACGTTTTAGTTAATCGTAAACTCATTGTCACTGATGGTAAGCACCAGAAAAAAATTATATTAGAAATTTTGATATTTTTTGTTTTAATATGGTTTAAAATTAAACTGGTTTGACTTCAAATGAATCATAACAGTAACACGTTTCGGCATTGAGGGATGAGTTTATACATTACCTTCATTCAAAGACCGTGATTCCTGCTGACTTGTCATACCGGAGATTTGCTATTCCTTCTGAAATTGAAATGCAACAATCTGCAGGGGAGGAAAGCAACTTTCAGGCATTAGGTTGTACTTCTGTCTTAAATTAATAAGACAGTATCTGTAGGGGATGAAGGTAATTGTTTGAATTTTTATTGGTTTCTATTCATTGTTTCACAGAAAAGGCTGTAGTTCTGCCTTAGATTAATAATGTGTTTATCTGCAGATACAGAGTGCAATACAGAGGTAATATTGTTTACAACAGTCAGACTAATAAGCAAGTAAATATTTAAGAACGAAAGGTCTGCTTTAGACGCAGATGGAATTAATCCATACTGTCCCCGAGCTCACAGATCTCTAAAGGTACCAGTCGTCGCGGATTGAAGGGTTGTTGGCGGAGTCGGCGGAGTTAGTAGCTACTGTAATCCCCGCAGGATTAGCTTCCTACCATGTGGTCGTGCACGGGGCAGCAGCCGCAGCAACAACTCAGATCTCCACAGCTTCCTTCACCGCTGGTTGATGGGGAGGAGTGGAGTGTAGAGAGGATAGGTGTTTGGCGGCTCGCTAGGGTTTGTCCTCACTTTTTGCTAGATGGGTGACTGGGGAAGGAATGGGAGCTGCCGCATAGTCTATGTGTTCTAATTTGTAGAAAAGGATTACAGGTGGGTAGAAAACTAATTCATGTATCCTAGTGCAGTCTATTGCGTGATAAGAAACGAACCTCAGATGGAGCAGTAGTGGAGGTATCTTGATGCTCCGACAAGTTCTTGTACGGTGTCGGCCTGTACCTTGTCCTTGACCTGAGTTCTTCCGTGGGTGTTTGAGCAGATTGGAGTTGAGTATGTAGGTTTTTGCCATAATACGGCTATATAGATGTAGAAGATGAATTGGTTGATGTTGTGGGTCCCACGACGTCAGGGTTGTGCGCGTTTTGTTGAAATTCCGAAAACGCCACTTATACTCGAACGATTTAATTCATTATTTAAAAAATGGATATTATTACCAGGTTGTTTCTTTCGGTTTTGGTTGCAGCTGGGGAAATTACAGATGCGGCACGAAGATCAAGTACTGTATCTTTTTGGTTTTAGTTGATGGTTTCTGTTTTCTGTAATATCTAATGTTGCTGATATTATGTAGTACGGTTGTGTTGTATGCGCGAGTACAGGCGCGGCACGAACACGTGTACAGACTGTTGGTAATGGGTTGAACCAATGTTACATATGTACCTCCGGTGGCCTGTGGCAGGAAGCGTGACACGTTGGTAGTATCTTCGCCGCGAATGCGGAACGGCATTTGCTATAGTGCCGTTGGATCTGCCTCGAGAGAGGAATCGTCGAGTCTCATCTGTCGTTCCGAAAACTGTTCTGGACTGAAGACTGTGGGGAGCTCATTCATGTCCCATCCGTCTCCTCTGAATCTGCCTTCGATCTCTATATACACTGCGTGGAGCTCTCCATAACTTTCTGTGCTCCGGTGCTCCAATCCACCAAAGTCTTGTCTTGTTCATCGTTTTCAAGTTGGTTCATCTACGGTAGGTATGGCGTCCAATTCCGCGGTCATCAATCTGAAGCGGGGACGCGGTCGCCCTATTGGAAGCAAGGACAAGGTCCCCCGTGCGTCGAGGAAGTTGAAGGCTGCCGCCGCCCCGCCTACGGGTGTACCGAGGCCCAGTGGGGGCGTCACTGCCAGCGGCGAGAATTGGCTGGTGAGCGTCGCGGCCGCCGCGTCCGCCGGTGCCGTAACAACCTTTCGGGTGCCACGGGACATTCCGGCCGTCGCCGTCGTGGAGAATAAGCCGCCAGTGAAACGCTCTTGGAAGGAGGTGACGATGACCTTGTCACCGGCGCACGAGTTCTTGGTGTTCGTCACCGTGCCAGGGCTGATGAAGTTGAGGCTTCCGGACGCCTTTGCCAAGGTGTACGCGCGGTACGATCCGGGCTATGCACTCTTGCGAGAGGCGAGTCCGAAGCAGGAGCTATGGAAGGTGTGGACTCTCTGGGAGCATGGAAGCATGTACCTTGCTAGCGATTGGGGCATGTTCGCTGCTCTCTACGGTGTTCAATCTGGGAATGTCCTGTCCTTTCGCCACAGGGAGGATACTTCTAGTTTCGTTGTCAAGGTCTTCAACAACGAGGCGTGCCGCGTTTCGTTCCACCCTCTGTTGGCCTAGTATTAGCGACGTCGTCTACAACTAACCGGCTTGTGGACTCTTTTGATTCGTTTTTGTATTCTGTTCTGTATTTCCATTCGATGTAATTTTCATGGTATTGGTGAAGTTGCAAGGAAGTCTGGGTACTTGTTTTTTCGAATTCGTACTTCTTTGTTTTGTTCTTATTCAAATGGTATACATTCTTTACGAGTACTGCGGTAAAACTGTCATCAGTACAGCTGTGCAATGGAAACGAGTGGAAATTTTGTGTCTGTTGTTTTTAGTTAATAAATTAAGTACATCTGCTAAGAAGCCGGAGTACAGGAGTGAAATCGACGCGAGTACATCTGATTTACGAAGAGCAGCAGCAGATTGTTTTTGTATGTTTTGTTCATGATTCATTTTACATAAAGTATATATTGTTGATAGCCTGGAGTACTGCGTTGCAACTGAAATGAGTACAGGTGCTGCATGGAGAAGAGTACGAGATTGTTTCTGTTGGTATAGTTGGTTTCTTCGGTTCTGTTGGATAGGTACAGTTAGTAATAGCGTAGAGTACAGTGTTGGAACTATATCGAGGACAGTTTTGTCATGGAGAGGAGAACCAGATTGTTTTCGTTTGTTTCTTCTGTTCTATGTGATAGGTACAGTTCGTAATAGGGTAGAGTACAGCTGATCCCAGTTGATAGTTATGGAGTACTGTCCAATCAGAATCACGAGTACTAATACATAGTATGTATAAGTACTGAACGATGTGCTGCATAGGTACATTTATGTTGTTGACGGAGTACAGCAGGTGCACTGTAATGCTGTGCAGCATGATGCATAAGTATGGTTGCATAGCATGCTATGGATGCGTAAGTACGATTACATAGCATGAAATGGATGATTTTAATGCTCTGTATTAAACTTATTTTTGGAATTGATGGACGACCCCCTCATCCCTGTAACTGCTTTCACCCCCACTACTTTTGACGGTTTTATAGGTGTTGGCGCATAAGTGTTTTTGATGGTCTAAAATTAGCAACCGCTACTACTAACTGCCAACTCGAGTCCTTATATTCTGAACATTTCCTTGTATCTCTATCACATCATCCGGTGAGAAACAACAACATACTGCCGTACAGGAAAATACACTCTTCTTCTCTGCAATCATCATCAATGGAGCAGGGTTCTTCCTCTCTCGTTTCTGCGATCACTTCTGGTCCATTGATGCATATCAGCGCTCACTCAGACGTCATCACCGTTGCTAGAATGTCCCGAGGTATGCCAGGTATGCGCAATGCTATCCGTGAGAATGGAAGTTTCCCTTTTGGATCACCCTGTCTGCTGCATTCTGATCCTAGTTCATGGCCCGCTGATCGCACTGAACAGGTATTCATTGTTTTCCATGGATTGCACGAAAATGTTTTTGTACTGTATTTCATACTAGAAAATTCAAAAATTCGCAGGGTATTGACGCATCGCTGATGCCACTAGACGCTCCTTTCGCAAAAGCATTTGTACCTTGTACACAGGTTGGGCCAGGCGACAAGCACTGGGTTGGTTCAAATGGCGAATGGGTTGCAGTTGTTCAGGAGCAAGCACGGTGGTCTCTGCTTAATGTCTACACAGACGAGGAGATCCCTCTGCCATCCGTTCGTAACGTTGGCATCGCTCCAGATGGGCCTTTCTTGTATCGGTATGATTTGGCACACATGCAGTTGTTGAAGATTCAGATAACTGCTGAACCATACAGGGTTGGAAACAAATGGAACTACTATGTCATAGCAGTGTTTGATAAGATAATTGCAATCATGCGTGGTGGTAGTAGGGACGTACAGTGGGGGATCCTTCGCAACGATTACCTTGCACCGTCAAGGTATGTTGATGCCATTCTTACCAGTGGTAGGATCTACGCTGCTACTGCACCCAGAGGGGATGTCCTTGTTTGGGATCCTACTATTTGGGGTGAGTTTATGATTTCGGTGGTATAGTTTTTTTTTTGCACTTATTGTATACTATTTTTTGCATCACGTTTTTCTTAACTTAGTTATATAGTATCCGATCTATCTTAACCATGTTTAAGCAAAAAAAAAAAAAAAAACAGGTGCCGGTGCTGCTCCTCAGGTGATAGCTGCTCCAGAGATTATTGAGCAGCCAAATCTACATGGTGGTGTTCATGATGGCAACAACATTGCTCCCGGCACGTGGTTCCTTTCTCCAGGGCATGAAGGCACTGTTCTTTGGATTAATGTTAGAGGTCATGGTGAACCCAGTGAAGGTAATCCGATCGATCATATGGGGAGGGAGCTACTGATTTACCCGTCGATGCGTTGTCATGTCTATGCTAGAGATTCTTATGGTGATGACACTGTCACACCAAATTGGGTCAGGCTTGAAGATCTGCACGGCACATCTTTATTTCTTGGTATAAACTACCCGTTTCTGCTTGGTCCTCCCGAGGTAGCTGGTCTCAACGATGTCAATGCAGCTCCAGTTTTCACATCAGACTGTGTGTTTGCTACTCACAAGCGTTTCCACCAAGTACCACAGCCTGTTCCAGATTGGTGTAGGATGTCACTCAATGGTGGAGTTGGCATTGGCTCCTCTTTCCAATATGCTGCGGCTGGCTGGGGTGATATTGTGGAGTCTCCTATGTGGTTTGTTCCTACCGTGACAGATGGATTGTGGGGATTTGGCTTTTAGATATGAAGAATTGTCCGAAAACTTTAGAAGTGCTCCTATTGAAGTATTTTAAATCAGTTATAATGCAGTTGTTTTGTTTAAACAATGTGTTGAAATTGTATTGAAGTTTGTTTGAAGGATGTTTTATTCTTATTTGTACCTATGTCTCGGTTGTATTAAAGAATCTTATAATAAGGCACTATTGTAAGCTTTAACAGTCTATTGGTTATTCAAGATGTTGTTGTTTTTAACTGGTTATTTATTTGTTTATCTGCAATCTTTCGATTTCGCTGGGTAGGTACAGATCCCAGTATGGTGGAGTACATCTCTTACCTTAACACAAGTACAGCTGCAGCACCAAACAAAACCATATAATAATAGGAAGCATAGTAAGATCTTTTATTACAGCCACTTCTAAACAGATCCTATTAAATGACTCGCCTGTGAGAGCAGGTTCCCCACCGGCACGACGATCCTTACGGCATAATCTCGTCCAGATCCTTGAGTCCTCTAACCGCCATCTCTCGCGCTGGGTCATCCTCACCCCTGAGATCCAACATTGCCTTTGCCGTTGCATTTTGCTCCTCCAGGCCCTGCCCTGACAACTGTGGACGCCAACCCTTCGCCATCTGGGTGATCAACCACGGTGAGGCCAAGCAGATCTGGAGGAACAGTAGCTTCCGTCGCAGCTTCGTCTGTCTCCGGTCCTAAGCCATTTTCTCTTCCTCCTCATGCTTCCTATGTTCGTCAGCTATCCTACGAAGCTGGTCTAACGGGATGAGCCCTAGCGACCACTTTGGAACTGACATCTTTTACATTATATTTTTGGATTTGCTATTTTGTTGCAAATAAAGAGTAAAGATTTGTTACTTAGCCTTGATGATATCAAACAATATTGAGCTTTTCTCCAGATTAGAAACTATGTATGTTGAGCTTTCACAGTTTAGATGACTAATTGAAGATCAGAAAAGCAAAATTGATACGAAATTTCCTTTGAGGATTTTGTGCTCAGTACAGGTAGGCTTGCGGTGAGAGGACTGATAGTAGATCAGCAGTCCTTAAGATTGATTTTGTAAGTGCTCCTGATGGTTGTTGATGCTGCTATGCTGCGCGCCGTGCTGCTGCTGATTACCGCAGCTGCACGACGCCCTGGTTCGGACTTTGGAGGACTGGATAAAACTAACCCTAACCCTGTTTGGCAGTCAGTAGAATTTAATAATGGTGGAAGAGTATGTAGTACAAGTACTAGTATTTTATAAATTAGATAAGGATTGCAACACACATAATGGTGTGTCCTAGTGGTTCGAAGATATTGTGCACAGGTTGTGAGTTCAACTCCTCTCACGTGTCATTTATGTTGAGGTAAAACTATGTATGGATATAAGGTGATGTTGCACAGTTTAATAACAATGAATGTATTTGTTAGTAAATTGTGTCACATCATCTTCTATCCGACACCCGTTGTATCTTTTTTTTTCATTATAACAAGTGATATAAACATTTCATTTACCACGTAAGAGCATCTGCGCACCTCAAGTAGACGTCGAACGATGTGTTGGCACTTCGGTATGGTGGACGCCGTCCTCTATTTGGGGGAGCTGTTCCCACACTGGCGGTCCCGATGGGATTTTTTACATAAACTAAATATTTATACTTGTAGATTCATTTTAATGTCATCCAGGATCAATGAATAATATTTTCTGGCAAATCCGACTACTGCCTTCGTAGCCGGAGCTGCATCTGCGCCAAACACCGCCGCTCGTATACTTCATTCTGATGATGCGTCTCCTCCCGCTGCAACCGCCTGAGCGCAAAGTCCTCCCACCCTTGCTCTTGGCCCGCCTACCACCGGCGCTGGTTCGCCGCCTCCCGCAACCGCCATGCATCCTGGCGCTCCAGCAGCTCCTCCTCTTCCTCCCGCCGCGCGCCGCGGAACCTCCTCCTCCTCCTGTCGCCGCCGCGCGTCCCGTAGTGGCCGCCTCTCCTTGCGCTTCCATTGCCCCGCCACCTGATGTTGCCGCTCGTTCGCGACATCGGCACATACGGGTGCCGTTGGCGCCGCCATCGCCCATTCCTCGTTATTTGCGAGATGTGGGTCCGACTCCATGATTCCTACTGTTCCCTCTAGCGCCACGTCATCCCACGAATCGAATATTTTTCTATTTCTAGGTTGTTTGAACCAATGAGGCGGGGGTGGTGGGATAATATAGACTGTCGGCGTGGCGGGAAACCTCCCGTGCGTTGTTGTAGTGGTAGAATTTCATGCGCGGCATGCGGGAGAGTTTCCGGCCCGGCGTCGTCGGTGAAAATATCTCATGTGGCGCCCTAGCGTTACTGATAAGTGGCTCCGACGCCCAAAATTTCCTGTGTCGTGAGGCGCTGGCGCGCCTGATCCGCGTCTTAGGCAAAGGGGCCGGCATGTTGTTGCCGGCACTTTTTTTAGACTCAGGAAAAACGGTTTGTTGATTTAGAAAAAATGCACTTTTGATTTCCGCGCAGGTACAGAAAATGTTGTGCACATATATTTATTTGTTGATAGCCAACTGTGTATATATATTTTTTGATTATGCATAATTCACTTTATTTAACATGTCAATTACATTGTGTTGCATCAATGTGTAGTCGCACCAGGTGTATTTTTTTGTCAACTTTATAATCGATGTAACATTTGTAAAAAAAATCCAAAATATAGATTATTTACTCGGTGATTCTAAAAGTGAAAAATAACTCGTTTGATATTTATCCAATGTGACTAAAAATGCTCTATGCTACACTGAAACGGTGCTTCCTGCTAGACATGGCCTGGCCGAATCAAGTGAAGCATGTCTTAGAACTGCAGTGGTACGAACACAACGAGCGCAGAAAAATAAAAAGGCACCACTGTATCGGTCAACAGTGATAACTCAATAGTAGGATAGGCATAATTGATGATAACCCCCTCCTTGTTCGCAATTCCTTGCTCTCAAGCCCCTTTTGCGTCTGCACGTCTAACCCACAGTTATTATTGATTAATCCGCTATTAAGTTATCAGTCTGTTCACATTCCAACGAGGGAATACAATTCGGCAGTGATGTGTTCTCACTCATCGTCACCGCCTTGATCTTGTATAAATAGAACCCCAAACCAAGTGGATAGGTATCAAAACCATCACTTTAACCATTTTATTCTCCCATCCTTATGGCGCCCCAAACAAGTGACACCGTATATTCGTTCGAGCATCTCTCAATGAAATTCAAGGTCACCGTAACCACAAGGGCTGCAACAATGGAGAAGTGGATCTACCGCGTATCCGAAGATTTCCTTTGCGACTCCAGCGCAGAGATCGTTGGTCTTGATTGCGAGTTCACTGACAAAGTGAAAGGAATAAAGCAGAAATTTCTTCCAGAGGATAAACGGCAACGTGCAGCAGTTTTGCAGCTATGTGTTGCTAATGACATCATTCTTTTTCAGGTATCACAAATGACACCATACAAGTTTTTTACCAACTGTTCCGAATTATATACGTCGTTGACCTTTAGTTTGAATTTTCGCAGATATTTCAGGCAACAAAGGTTCCATGTTTGTTAAAGAAATTCTTGAGCTCGGAGAAGATCTGGTTTTTTGGTGCAGCAATTGATATGGATCGCAGGATGCTGATGCCTTACGGATTAAACATCAGGTGTGCGTTCGACTTGCAGAAGATGATCAATATTCATAAACTAGATCCTCGTGTTAAGAATAAAAGAATACCATCACTCTATGACCTGTCAAATCCTGTGTTGGGGACAAATTTGGAAAAGAAAGGTGATTCTTGCAAGAAAATAAGAGAGGAAGGATGGGCAAGACCCGAATTAAGCTTTGATCAGGTCAAATATGCAGCCTTGGATGCATGGCTAAGCTTTGAAATTCCTAAAAAAAATGGGCAATCAAGGGATACGATATTACTGGATATATGTACAATGTATGACTGATACTGTTATCATTTATATGGTTGACTGTAATGTGTTTATATACAATTATTAATCAATGTAATGTGTTTTAATGTGTAGTTTGGATATTGAAATTATCTTTTGTATAGCAGTACTGGGTTCAGCGGTGGTATTAACACGAGTATAGCTGCTGATAGAGTATGAGTACCAGTCGTAGTAGGTACATTCGTTAAGGGCCTTAAGTACACCGGCTTTTATTTGTTCACATTTAATTTTTGATTTCCGCGTACAGAATTTAATGGTCGTAAGTACAGATGTTTTTATTTGTTTTTGTTCAAATTGTAGCTTTTATTTCTGTAAGTATAGGTGATCACAAAATTTTAGTAGACGATACAGCGGTGGTATGGATATGATTACGGTGGAAACACGGATAGGGATTTCCCTTCTTTTTTATTTGCAAATTTTCGTTTCTACGGGTAGGAACTAAGATCAGTATGTTTCTAGATTTACTTTGCTTTTATTCTGGGATACAGTGCTCATGCTGTGATTATTACGGTCTGAAAGTATTGTTTTTCACTGGGACAGTACAGTGCAAGCTGCATCGAGTATAGTTGTGAAGAGAGCAGGAGTACAGATTGGGCAGCAATAGGAGTACATGAATGTATCTGTTTGTTTTCTTAGCATGATTTTTGTTCACTTGGCACACTAGTACAGGATTTTTTTTAAGATTACAGTTGTGAAGGGTGCGTGAGTACAACTATGACACCAAGAGGATTACAGGAGTGTTTCTCCATGTGTTCTGCAGGATTTGCGTTATTTGGGAAGGTACAGGTACCAATAATCTTCGAGTATAGATGTGAAGGTTGCACGAGTTCATCTTTGACACCGAATGGAATACATGAGTGTTTTTCTAGGTTTTCAGCAATGTTTAGGTTCTCTGTGAAGGATTATGAGCCAAAGCGGCTTGAGTACAGTTGTGGAGGTTGCACGAGTTCAGTTTCACATAGAGTGAAATACATAATGTTTCTTCACGTTTTATGCATGTTTTGGTTTCCCTGGAAAGATACAGGTGCCACAATTTGTCTAGAAGAGTGCTGAAGGTTGCACGAGTTCAGCTTTGACAGGAAGTGGAGTGCAGGAGTGTTTCTCCATGATTTCTGCAAGTTTTGGGTTATTTGGGAATGTACAGGTGCCACAATGGGTCGAGTACAGTTCTGAAGGTTGCACGAGTTCAACATCGGCACCAAGTTGAGTACAAGAGTGTTTATCCATGTTTTCTGCAAATTTTGGGTTCTCTGCGAAGTTACAGGTGCCAAAATGGGTCGAGTACAGATGTGAAGGTTGCACGAGTTCAACTTTGATAGCAAGTGGATTACAAGTGTGTTGCCCCATGTTTTGAGCAAGTTTTTGGTTATGTGTGGGAAGGTACAGGCGCCACAATGGATCGAGTACAGTTGTCAAGACTGAACGAGGTCAGCTTTGACACCAAGTCGAGTGCAGGAGTGTTTCTGCATGGTTTCTGCAATATTTGGGTTCTTTGTGAAGATACAGGTGCCACAAGTTGTCGAGAGAAGTTGTGAAGGTTGCACGAGTTCAGGTTTTGCAGGAACTTGAGTACAGGACTGTTTTTCTTCATGTTTTCTGCAAGATTTGCTTTCTCTTGGAATATACAGGTGTCACAATGTCTCGAGAACAGTTGTGAGGGTTTTAAGAATTCATCTTTTGACACCAAAGAGGATAAAAGGACTGTTTCTCTATGTTTTTCATCATGTTTTTTTTGTTCACTCTGAAGTGACAGGTGTGAGCTGTATCAAGTACATTGGTGATTGTTTCGCGAGTACACCCTCTGCACTAATAGGAGTACGTGAGTTTTTTTTTCATTTTTTCTGTATGTTTTGTGTTCTCTAGGAAAATACAGGTGCATGGGACGAATATAGTCGTTTAGTTTGCATGAATACAGGTTTAGCACCAAAAGGAGTACATGAATGTTTCTATATGATTTCTGCAAGTTTTGTTTTCTCTGGGAAGGGACAGGTGCTAGAAGGGTCGAGTACAGTTGTCAACGATGCACGAGTACATATTAGTCATCAACAGGAGTACATAGTGTTTATTCATGTTTTCTGAAGTTTTCGGTGCTCTGGGATACATAAGTACTGATATAAAAGTACATATTGCAGCATATTCACTAGTACGCGACTCATCAGTAAACACCAGATAAAAGGGCAAGTTCAACACAAGTAGTTGCTTGTAAAATGCATAAAAAAACTGGATTATAGTGTATACAAAGTTCTACACGATATAGGTATACAGTACACGATGAAGGTCCAACACAAGTACTAAGATCTAAGACCATCACAATGTATTCAAGTTTTTGCCACCAAAATAGCATCAAAAGGTATTCGAGGAAATGAACCGACACATACGATTCATGTGTAGTGCTCCACCATTCACCATAGGGGATGTGCTTCAAAATATAGTAGGCAACAGTGAATAACAAGTTAATAAATATATGAGAGATTTAATTGTTTTACGAAAAAACAGTATTGAACATATAAACATTCTTACTATGATTTCTCCAGTCATAAAATGAGCATGAAGGTTTTAATGCTAGGATTTCTTCTGGCAATTTGGCCTTGTTGTGCACGGTGAATATTAAGATATACAAATACTCAGCTTTAATGTTGTTTATAAAGGGTTGCAATGGATGAAGACAATAGTAGTTACTGCATATCTTATAAATAATGTATCTTACTAACAATGTGTAGTTCACTAACACTTACATGATCATTTAGAATTGGCTGATATCCTTCACTTTTACCCAACAGAACATTTCCATCGTATAGGTACGCACCCATCAGACAATAAAATGCGCACTGATTTACTCCTTGGTGTGGGCACCTGATATATATTGGCTTGTTTGCAAGGGAAACCCATCTTTTTGGTTGATTACTTGCATTGTATGCGTCTAAACCATATACTGTTTTGAGCAGAAGTTCCATCCTTGCCATCTGTAGGAATCAGGGAATAAATGATTCCAAACTAATGATCCACAACAACATATATTATTATTTTGAAAGCATGGAAAATTATTTTATACTTACTATGATATCGCATTCCGTATGGTATGTGCTCCTTGTATACAGTGGACTACATCCCTTTGTGTCAGCATAGTTTCTAGAGTCCAATATTTCGAACTCTTTTTTGTATTTGTTCATCACATACAAAGTATAGTGATAATTTTTGAAGTACGGCATCAATATCTGTTTGGAGATTGGACATATAGGAGCAAGATGAAAAATGTAGTTCTGTATGCTGTAATTGCATTGCACCTTTAGAAGTAGGGAGCTTACAAGTTTTGCGTCAAGAAGGCTCTTTTCTTTGTCAACATATGTAGGGAAAGTGTCCAGTGCAGTTTGCAGATCGAAATCTTTTGTGTAGTTAAATGTTTGATCCCTTTTTTGGGAGGCTTCTTCTATTTGTTCTTGTGTCTGATTCCAAATACCCACCTGGAGAACATGCTGCATCATTCGTTGCAAACATATATTATATCAGTAGTTAGTGTACAATATAATCACTGTTATACTGCAACATATATTGTTGACTACAATGCATACCATGATAAATCCTGGGCTTAACAACACTCATTCTCCTGTAGCGTACAAATCGGAGGTACTCCTCATCTCGGCAATGATGTAGTCCAATGTAGTACCATCCAGTAACTGACCACTACTAAATTGTCTTCCAATGTCAGCCCCATCGTTTGGTACATTGAAGTCAGGAATAGCACTGTGCATAATTGGTGCATTGAATACCTCAGTTCTGCAAGGAAATCCAAAAGGTTAAAATTAACAAGTTGAAGATATGAACATTATGCAGTGCATGATAAAGTATTTACGATGCAAATTTGTTTGATGTCACTAGGTGGTTGTACAGTCTTTTTGCTTTGCATTGGTGTTTGAACTTCTTTGGTCTATAATGTGCCACAGGCTCGCGGTGATCTCTTGCAGTATGTTTTGGTCTCTTTGTTGGCGTGGTTTCAGATGGAGAATCAAGCTTCCTCTTCTTTTTGTCTAAGTTATCAATATGCTCAACATCTGCATAATTGTACTCTGAATCCTTCGGTGGAGTCTGAAAACTTTGTGACCCGGTGGTGCTAGAGTACATATCATCATCTGAACCTTTTGCAATCACTGGAACCTGGCTTTTTTCAATCGACAGCCAATCCTCATACATTACAGATATAGGAATATCATGTACTAAGTGGTATTTTGTAGTCAGCACACCTTGCATGTCTACTGAATAAACAACAGGCACTCCTATTTCAGATATAGGAATTCGTTCTTCACATTGTTTCCTGTTTATATCTGCAGGCAGACCTGATTCACCCTTGGTTACAGAAATGGAGACACATCCGGCATCCTTATACAGTTCAAGCATTTCTTCAACGTCAATCATGTTGTTGATGAGTGCCATCCCTTCTATGCCTGCTCCCTATTGTTTTACATAGTACATGCTGTAACCTTGGCCATATCCCCGTATCTCTAACATTGCTAGCATATTGGTATAGGTAATGTAAGATTTGCCTAGTTTCCTCTCCAAATTATCTTTTCCATCTAGGTGAAACCTAACATCCCACACTTCATCCTCCAGGCTACGAAAAAACCACAGGAAAATCAAATCGAAATTCTGTATATTGCCAAACCCTAGATTTTCCTGTGTTGCGGTGCCGCAAAAATTACAGAGGAGGGAAGCAAGCTTACTCGACGCCGCCGAGTGATGAGGTCCACCGATGGCTATCAGCCGGGCGCTCCTTCCAAACTTTCGTCAATGGCGACGCAGCCGCCGGGAACAGCGACACGTCGCCCTCGACTGTGTTTGAGTTGTCGAAGGACTCCGAGACGTTATCACCATATTCGTCGCAATGCCCGCCACGTCTTCCACCATCTAACCCATCGCCGTAGTCACTGGGAGTCGCCATTGAGGAGGAACGGTGCGTCATGGACTGGTCGGTTCTTGGGGCAAATCTGTGGTTTTTCTCCATGGTATAGTGTACTGTTGCTGAGAGTATGTAGTACAGTGGTGGTACATACACGCGTACAGATGCAGCACGAACACGAGTACAGCATGATGATGAGAGTTCAACCAAGCTGCGTGTCTACCCGGTGGCACGTGGCAGGAAGCGATGTTACGATACTGCGGTTGCCATGGTGCCGCTGTTAGGGTACGCGTTGGCACTTGGCAGTACCCGGTGGCATGTCGGAGACACGTTGCTAGGATATGCTATTGTGCCGTTGGATCTGCCTCGAGATTGGAATGGTAAAGTCTCAAATCTCTGAACTTAAATCATTAATGTGTGTGGCCAAGTGTTCTCATTTATGTCACAGGTGTAAGCGTTGCGCGGGAGCACGTGTCTCACCACCCACTCCCTCTCTGTTCTGGATAAGACCCGGGACCCTCTTCCCCCTATTCAAACTGTAGTGTGGGAGACATTTTGCAAGGTAAACGAGTTCGCCTGGTGGCGGTGGAGGAGGAAGATATTTGCTTCGGTGGTTCGTCGCCGGGAGGATTCTTCGTGGTCAGAGACCTCGGAGACCCTCATTCCTCGCTTCCAGGGTCCTCGGAGACCCTCATTACTCTACCGGTGGCATTTTTTCTCCTGGTAAAAAATTCATTAACCTTCAACTGCTTGAATAGACAGATCTGACCATTGATTTTGATTTTTTCGTCCACCTAATATTGATGTTTTGTTCATATTTTTTCGCTGTCGTATTTCATTGGTAGTTTGTTGACATATGGATGTTGAGATATCTGGTACGATAGGTTGCTGCAGTTGAGAGATCTGGTACGAAAACCTCATCTGAAACTTAGAAATAGTAGATGCTGTTGTTTGTGCACATGGTTGTATTTTTTAGTATGATGCATGCTCCTGATGTGCAGACATATATGTTTTGGAAACATGTTCAGTACAGATCTGTCTATTATTGGTATAAAATATGCTAGCTTTGTGTACCATTTTTGTCATTGTGTTGTTTTCTGTACTTGTGTTTTGTTGCATTTATGGTATTTGGGTGGCTGTATGCATTTAGTTTGTTTTTTCTTTTCTGACTCTGCTTTGCAAGTAAAATGCACTATGCATGCACTGATAAACTTAAAGTTTATTGTTTGGTTTTTACGGTATAAATAAAAATAAACGTGATGGAATATAGTCTAATGAGTTTATCATCGAATGCATGTAACACATGTGAATATTTGTTTGGACAGAAATCACATTATGGCACGTGAGGAGACTAGGAGGCCCATTGTTTCACGTTTTGTTTTGGAGTACCTCGGGCTGGAACCTGGTGCAGTGAATGATGTGATGCTTGTGTGTGTTCGTTTCTGTTTTCGAACTGAGAGTTTGTTCAACGCAATACACTCAGTGCAGTCACTTTTCACTGCTCCAATAAGATACATGATCAACACATCCAACAATTCTCAACTGCTTGTTAGATGCAGTAATCCAGTTGATACGTACTTGTTGGGTTCCGATCGAATCATGTTCAAGCATGATGATAACTTGATCATATGTATTAAGGTTCAAACACTTAGTTTGATGCCACCAAGTGAAGATAGCTTTTTCTACGGCAATGTGCAACAGTTCCTTGCTGTACACGAAGGGATGGATATACTGAATTATCCGAGGGGATTTGTGTCAACACCCGGATTTTTAAGTCCGAATGCCTATTATGTCATACATCGCAATCCCAGGAATATTGTTGTTGCGAGGCATAATAGTTAAGTATCACAGTCATCATTCATTACAACCCATAAGTCTTACAAATTGGAATCACATGATCCATATTACACGAATAGTTGATCTATTGATCAACGAACAAACACAAGTTCATAGTTCAACATAGCGGAAGCGTAAGATACAAGGACTCTCTAGTCCACAGGCCAACGCTTGACGTCGGAAGGCGCTTAGTTGTCGTAGGCGTCCTGCTGGTCATCTCCTTGTTCATCTTCATACTCTGGCCATTTGAATAGCCAGGGACAAAGCCGTGAGTACGTTGAGTACTCGCAAACTAATTCAAGAAAAAGTGCTAGACATTCTAGTAGGGTTTGCTAAGCTCTAGTTTATTTGCATAAAGCTAGTTTTGGTTCATAAAGTTTTGAGAAAAACTTATTCAAGTGCTAACTAACCCAAGGGGGAACATTAGTGTCATTCCCACCATTCAAGTGGTGATTTCAATTCAATTCACCACACGTCAATTCACCATCACCTTTCAACATCATTTTCAAAGATATGACATCGGAAACTGTATGGCCTTTCCAACCGTCCGTAACCGTGGACGCGGCTATTCGAATAGGTTTACACTCTGCAGAGGTTGCACTCTTGTGCCACAACATTTGATTTCATCCGTCGGGATTTCCCGAATAATCGTAACACTGATGCGCGGATCATCAACCATAACCTTTCACTTACGAACCCTAGTATGAGCACCTCTCCCCATGAGCTTGGCCTCCCGGTGAAGACCAACCGTCAACCCGGGAACCGCACAGGCTTGGGCCGGACATTCACCTCCTTTCGCATCATATCGTATCGTTTCTTTTGTGGTAGAGGCAGCTTTCGGCATAACCCCGATGACGCTTGTTTAGAGGGAACCCATACTAAGACGCATAAACTTCCAGTTAAGCCCTACCCATAATCAGGTATTGTGGGGGTACTTGAGAATTGGAAAGGTATCGCATTCAAACCCACATCATGTTTTATCAAAAATCACCATCTTCTCTTGGTCATATTCACCTTCAAAACTCATTCAATGGAATGCATCTTCATTCCAAGGTTTAAAAATCCTTTCAACATCACAAAGTCCTCATCTAGAGTAGTTAAGGTTAGTTCATTAGCACTAGCTCTAATTCATGAGAGGTGCTACCTTGCTTTGCTTGGAAAGGCTAACTCCCTACTCTAAAAACCACTTGTATTTTGACCAAAGTTAACTATAAAAGGAAAATCATTTGGAAAACAAGTAAAACTTGGGATGGGTTCACATAAGAAAAGGTAAGACATGGTGCCTTGCCCCAAGGGGCTTTGCACTTGGCAAGAATAAAAGCTTGCATAGTAATTTAGCTTGCCTTGGTAGTTCTCAAACTGTTCCTCTTCCTCCTCCTGGTAGCAACCTTCTTCTTCGGCGTACTCTCCGGTGCTACCGTCTAAATTTGAATACGAGTATAATTACTCACTAATTCCATGGCTATTCCACACATCACAAATAAACACACAAACTACTCTATGCACACACATAAATAAACTAGGGTGCATGGGTTGTGGGATTTAAATAGGATTTGTATTCTATATGTAAATGATAGTTTCCATAGGGTTCTTGAGAAATAATTTCCTCTCATTGAAATCTTCTTAAGATTTAATTTCTCCAACAATCATGGATGAACTCATCTTGACCTAGATCAAATGTTCATCATCATCATCATTTGGGAGAATGATTTAAATGAGGTGGAACACCTCATGCCATTTAAATAACACTATATTTGATTTAAATCTCAAGAAATTCATATAAGAGGGTTTGGAACCAGGGGTCCAAACATCCCATGAATTCATGTGAGACAAGTTTAAATGAAGTGTAAGACTTCACACAATTTAACTTTAATAGTTTTGGATAATATCAACTAGTTAAACTAGTCAAAATATCCATTCATTAAACCATGGCATGATCATGCAAAGTGACCACACCATTTTATTGCATAAACAATTAGTGTAAGTCAAAAGTGAGCTATTAGAGTTGGAATTAACTTAATATCTATTTTGGTTGATTTTTAAGAATTATTTGAATAGGGAAAAGTCCCTGGCTTGTTATTTTTGTCACATTAATTCTACAAAGAATTTGACCCTGAGGCCAGTGGCATTGGATAGAGAATTTCAGTGGCTTTCCAACAATATCAAATTCACTAAATTTGGTTTAGCCAATTGGAAACTATTTAATTTCAAAGTTTGGGCAGTATTGAAAATGTTTGGAAAATGTTTAAAACGAATTTGAATTAAACAGGCCGGCGGGAAAACGAAGCTGGGCCGATTTGAAATAAAACGGCCCACCTCAGCCCACCACGCGTCTGTGCCCGCGTGGGCTGCCTGACAGGGGGGGTCCCGCATGTCAGCGGCGTTTAAAACCCGAAACGGTACGAGCGACGTGGCGCGTTGGATTAGAAGGCAATCCAACGGCGCACGGTCGTCGTCTTCTCCGGCGAGAAGCAGAGGTTCGGGCGGCGAGCCTAGGGGGTGGGAGAGCTAACCAGGGCTCCCGCGGTGGCTGGCAGTGTGCGTGATGTCGATGTGGACGACGGCGGAGCTCCTGGCACCGGCGGCGTCTCCTGGATCGGCTCCAATCGACGGCGGCGAGGTGCGGTACTAGCGGGCTCCGATCTTCAAATTGAAGCAGCTCCGGCGACAATCGAGCGAGTGGTTTGGTGGAGGAGAAGCAGTGGAGGGTGGTGAACGAGATGGTGTGCTCAACTTCGTCCAGGGAACGCGGTATTTATAGATGGCCAAGGGTGCGGCTTGGCCGTGAAGAAGTCGACCATGGCGCGGCTTCTCCGGCAAGCGATCGAGCTAGGCGAGGTGGTGGCAGTGTTCTACGGCTCCTGGCGATGCTATTGGCGGCGACAGCGGGGTCGGGCGGTGGCTAAATTGGTCGCATTGCTTCCGTGTCCGTCGCGTCCGCGGCGGACCAGGGTTCTCTTCTCCGGCGACGGCGGTGGCGGGTCGTGGTCGAGGGCGTGTCTGGGAGCGTTGCGGTGTCACGGTGATGCTCAACGTGTTGCAAGCGGGGCCAGGGCGTGCTTGTGGTGACGGCGCGGCGCGTGTCCAGTGTATGCCCGCGGCGTGCACACGCGCGACGCGAGCGGCGTCCAGGGCGCCATGGACGCGTGCTTGTCTGGCCTGTGCTGTGTTCCTCCTCGACAACGGCCGATGCTAGGCGATCCAGTAGAGTGAGGTGGAGTGCAGGGACATGGTGGCCAGGGTCGGCGATGAAGGAGAGAGGAGGTGGTGCGGCATGGCCGGCATGTGGCCGGCATGGCCATGCCATGTTTGTTCTCTCTCCCTCCCTAGGGTTTCTATGTTGAGGTTAGTGAGAGAGGGGACCAGGGGACCATTTGGGGTTGGTTAGAGTAGGTTAGTTTGAGTAGATCACTATTTGCTATAGTGTAGGAATAGTGTTCAATTTTGGAAAATACAAAAATATCCAAAATGGAAATAATTCAAATGGTGAACCTTTTTGAAAAGTGAGTGTTGAGATAAGTTGTAATTGACCAGAGATGAATGGACGTAGTGGTGGAAAAATTAGATTTCAAATTTTGGCCAAAATGGCTAAGTGGAGATTGTTGATCTTAATATAAAGTTGCAACTTTGGATGAGGATAGCTAGTGATCAAAGATGAATTTGGCAGGGTGGTCTTCATCAAAGTTGTTCACCTTGATGTTGACTTTGAAATGGTGCAAAGAGTTAGCAAGAATTGGTTTGAGAAAATTGAATTGCAGGGGCTCAAAGTGGTGATCAGACTAAAATTGGCAGATTTGGTCATCATCACATGTGAGTGGAAATTGTGTTTGAAATTTATTTGAAAAGTGAAACCTTGGTTCCAAAAGTTGTAATAAGTGTTTAATAACATTATTCAACTAATGGTGAAGACCAAATAGGTCTAGGGTCAAAATTTATAAAAATGCCATAGGGCATATGTGAGGGTTTTTAGGGTTTTTCAATTATGGGAATTTCTTCCACTTTGATTTATTTGGTTGGTGATCTTCACATGATCACTCTAGGGTGTTAGAGCATAACAAATACAAGTAATAACAATCATCATGGCATATCACTCAAATGCACAAGTCCTATGCATGGTACTATATGCAAAAGAAAAGTTTTTGTTGGTTTGAAAATTTTGTATTTCTGGAATTCTCTAACTTTCTTTTTCATGGAAATTTGGGGTGTTACAAACCCTTCCCCCTTACAAAAGATCTCGTCCCGAGATAAAAAAGAAAGTTAGGTACTAAAGAGATCTGGGTACTCCTTCTTCATGAAGTCTTCGCGTTCCCAGGTGGCTTCATCCTTGGTATGATTGCTCCATTGGATCTTTAGAAACTTGATGCTTCGGGTGCGGG
Organism: Lolium perenne; assembly: GCF_019359855.2. Lineage (NCBI taxonomy): Eukaryota > Viridiplantae > Streptophyta > Magnoliopsida > Poales > Poaceae > Lolium > Lolium perenne. Next base: position 263,931,159 of record NC_067247.2, read on the forward strand.
TGGTTCTGTATGCTTCTTCGAGGATGCGAATCGGCACTTCGCGGTAAGTCAGATCCTTGTTGATATCCACCGATCGGTGATCGATGTTCTTGAACACTTCGGTCTTCTCAGGGACTTCAAGACATTTCCGGAGAAGTGAGATGTGAAAAACGTCGTGCACAGCCGACATTTCTTCAGGCAACTCCAGTTGATAAGATACTTCACCTCGGCGGCTGAGGACTTGGAAAGGTCCCACGTAGCGAGGTGCAAGCTTTCCTTTCAGCTGAAACCTTTGCATCCCTTTCAAGGGGGATACTTTGAGATAGACAAAATCTCCGATCTCAAAGGTCATCTCCCGACGTCTCTTGTCGGCGTAGCTCTTCTGTCTGGATTGCGCAGTCTTGAGGTACTCACGGATCTTGTGAACCTTCTCTTCGGCTTCACGAAGAACGTCCGGGCCGAAAACTTGACTCTCTCCGACTTCTGACCAGTTCAGGGGGGTACGGCACTTCCTTCCGTACAAGGCTTCAAAGGGGGCCATCTGTAGGCTGGCTTGATAACTATTGTTGTATGAGAATTCTGCGTAAGGTAGGCAGTCTTCCCACTTGGATCCGTATTCCAGTACGCATGCTCTAAGCATGTCTTCCAGTATCTGGTTTACTCTCTCAGTCTGTCCGTCGGTCTGAGGGTGATAGGCGGTGCTGAAATTTAGGCGAGTGCCTAGTCCTTCATGCACCTTACGCCGTAACCTTGAGGTGAACTGTGATCCTCTATCTGACACTATCGATTTGGGGGTTCCATGCAAAGCGACTATTCTGGAGATGTAGAGTTCAGCTAACTTGGGGCCTTGATAGGTGGTTTTGACGGCGATGAAATGGGCGACTTTGGTCAATCTATCGACCACTACCCATATGGAATCATTGCCTTTGCTGGATTTGGGCAGTCCGGTGATAAAGTCCATTCCTACGGAGTCCCATTTCCATTCTGGAATCTGAAGGGGTTGCAACAGTCCGGCGGGTCTCTCGGTGTTCTGCCTTAACTCGCCGGGCAGATGTCACACTTAGCGATATAGCTACCGATCTCTCTCTTCATTCCGTGCCACCAAAATTGTTCTTTCGTGTCCTGGTACATCTTGGTACCTCCGGGGTGGATTGAGTAAAGGGTGTCATGGGCTTCTTGCAGGATGACTTGTTTCGTGTCGAGTCCGATGGTACGCAGAGGCGTTCTTTGTACCCAAGCACTCCGGCCGTCAATGGTGAATCCGGGGCTTTTCCCTGCGGCTATCTGTTTCTTGATTCCATCAATGCTAGCGTTGTCCTTACGGGCTTCCTTGATCTGACCAATCAAGGTGGGTTGCGGTTCGATGCTGGCTAGGAATCCTTCACTTACAAGTTCAAGTCTGAACTGTTCAAACTCTTGGTGCAAATCGGGCTGTTCGGTTGCGAGCATGGAGTTCAATCGGCACGGCGGTCGACTCAAAGCATCCGCTACCACATTGGCCTTGCCGGGGTGGTAGTGAATCTCCATGTCGTAATCCTTGATCAATTCGATCCATCGGCGTTGTCTCATGTTTAACTCCTTCTGGGTGAAAATGTATTTGAGGCTTTTGTGGTCGGAGTAAATCTCGCATCGATTACCCATGAGGTAATGACGCCAAACTTTCAAGGCTAAGACCACGGCTGCAAGCTCGAGGTCGTGGGTTGGGTAGTTCTGCTCATGTTGCTTGAGTTGTCTAGAAAGGTAGGATACAACCTTTCCTTCTTGCATAAGCACGCATCCAAGTCCAGTCTTGGAGGCGTCGCAATATACGTCAAAGGGCTTTGCGATATCTGGCATGATCAGGATTGGGGCTGTTGTCAGTCTACTCTTGAGCTGTTGAAAGCTCTCTTCACACTTGTCGGTCCACTCAAACTTTCTGTCCTTTTTCAGCAGTTGGGTCATTGGTCGAGCGATGCTCGAAAAACCTTCTACAAATCTGCGGTAATATCCGGCTAATCCAAGAAAAGCACGGACCTCAGTTTGTGTGGTTGGGGCTTTCCATTCCATAACAGTTTTGATCTTGGCGGGATCTACGGCAATTCCTCCTGCAGACAAGATGTGTCCGAGGAATCCAACTTCTTCCAGCCAAAACTCACACTTGCTAAACTTGGCGTACAACTGGTGCTGTCTCAGGGTTTCTAGAACAATCTCCAGATGCTGTTCATGTTCTTCTTCGGACTTGGAGTAGACCAAAATGTCGTCGATGAAAACAACGACAAATTTGTCCAAGAAGTTCATGAAGATCTTATTCATGAGATTCATGAAATAAGCGGGAGCATTGGTCAGTCCAAATGACATGACGTTGTACTCATACAACCCATATCTGGTGGTAAAGGCAGTTTTTGGAATATCGGTGGCTCGGATTTTCAGTTGGTGGTATCCAGTTCTAAGATCAATTTTCGAGAAAACTCGGGATCCGGTGAGTTGGTCGAACAAGTCTTCGATCTTGGGTAAGGGGTATTTGTTTTTGATGGTGACATCGTTAAGCTTACGATAGTCTGTGCATAAACGATTTGCACCATCCTTCTTGTCAACAAACAAGACGGGGGATCTCCAGGGGGATGCACTTGGTCTAATCAAACCTTTGGCTAACATGTCATCTATTTGCTTCTTCAGCTCCACAAGTTCGGCTGCGTTCATGCTGTAGGCTCTCTGGGCGATGGGTCCAGTTCCAGGGATTAACTCGATGATAAACTCGATATCCCGGTCCGGGGGCATACCGGGTAGATCATCCGGAAACACATCAGGGTAGCGACAAACGACCCTGATTTGATCCAGTAGGCTTGGATACACTTTGGTTGCGGGTAAATTTTCCGGGTAGTTTTTCGAGACGTGCTCAACTACGATTCCGGTGCTGCTAGTCATGGTTATGGCTTTCTTGGCGCGATCTATCAATCCATTGTGTTTGGACATCCGAGTCCATTCCTAGGACAACTTCCAAACCTTTGGTTCCAAGTATGATGAGATTTGCAAAGAAATCAACATCATGGATTTTGATTGGCACATTTTTACAAAATTTTCTGGCTTTGGTGGTTGATCCGGGGATTTGAACTATCATAACATGCTTCAAACTGAGGGGTTGAATTTTACTTGTTGATGCAAAATCTTCGGTGACAAAGGAATGCGATGCTCCGGAATCAAACAACATTCTAGCAGGGGTGTGGTTGACAGAAAACATACCCGCACCACATCCGGGGCTTCTGGGCTTCTTCGGCGTTCATGTGGTAGAGGCGGCCGTTGCGGTTGTTGGGGTTGTTGGGGGCGAACTTCTTGCCGGTGGAGACACGGCGTTGCTGCTGAGCAGGAGCAGCGGTGTTGCCGGCGAGCTTGGCAAGACGCTTGGGACACTCGTTGGAGTAGTGCCCCACTACACCACACTCATAACAAGTGATAGTGCTCTTGTCCTGCTTGTTCGCAACGGGAATGGCATTGCTCCCGGTTCTGGGGTTGGTGTTGGTGTTGGTGTTGTTGGTGTTCGGGGCTCGAGGTGGAGCGCGGTTGTAGTTGTTATTGTTGTAGTTGGGGTTGTAGCCTCCTGGCTTGGAGTTTCCTCCACTTCGGTTCTGATAACCGGGGCGAGAGTTCTGCATCGGGGGTTTGTTATGTCTCGGATTGAAACCTCCGTTTGAGCTAGGGCGAAACATTAGGGGGTGGCTAGATCCACACTGATATGCCAGGCGGCGCTTGCAGTTCTCATTGGCTGGGATCAACTTGCACTCCATCCGGATGGCGGAGTCAACAAGGGCTTCGAGGTCGGCGAAGGGGATGTTGACGAGGACAGTCTGCATCTCATCATGCAGTCCGTTCAGGAATCTCTCCTTCCTCTTCTCAACGGTGTCAGTCTCATCAGGGGCATACCTTGACAAAGTGAGAAACTTGTCGCGGTACTCAACCACCGTCATGCGACCTTGTTTCAGTTCACGGAACTCATCCCTCATCTTCTTGATAAGACCCGGGGGTACATGGTACTTGCTGAACTTGAGTTTGAAATCCTCCCAAGTCATGAATTGACCTCCGTTCATGGCACGGGTACTTGTCCACCAAGCGCGAGCTGGTCCAGCGAGGTAGTGAGTGGCGAACAACACCTTCTCGTTGGCTTCCACTCCAGCTACTTCCAGATTGTTCTCCATAGTCTGGAGCCAATCGTCGGCGTCGAGGGCCCGCTCGGTCTGGCTAAACACCGGAGGGTTGGTGTTACGGAAGTTCTTGAGCTTGGATCCGGGGTGGTCATGATTTCCATGGCCTTGGGCGATGTTACGCAAGGCGATGATGTTGGCTTGGCGCTCGGCTCTCTCGGTTTCCCGGTGCGCAAGCGGGTTTGCAGAAGCTGCATCATCGCGTCGTTGGTGCGATTCGGAGGGGCCATACGAAGGTATAGAAGATCATGAGATAAGAGGGAACATTCTATGGTTCATTTAAGTTTGAAAAACATTTGAAAACTTGTAATCTTTTCATGACAAACATAACATTCATTCATTCATGCAACACATAGTACAAACTACACACATACTCCAATGGTTTTAAGAACCATTCTCATGCTACGATACAAAGGACGGGATACAACTCACACCTACTATAAGTGAAACTAGTGCAACTACTCCTCATCGTCGATATCAATCGGGACGTAGTCATCTGTCCGGCCTCCGAGGAACTCGTAGTCCTCCTCCTCGGTGTTCTCGTCCTCCTCAAAGTCATCGTCATCGCTCGTAAAGGCGTCTCCTCCCTGAATATCGATGCCTTCATCGTCCTCCTCCATGTGACGAATCTGATCCTCCTGGGCCGTGACAGTGGCCTCAAGTGACGCGATCCGGTCGCGAAGGCGGCGAATCGTAGCGTCCTTCTTGGCACGCTGCTGGCGAAGGTTCCTGCGGTCGTTGTTGAGTAGCTTGATCGCCTCACCCTGCTCGATGATGTGAGCATGGGTCTGGTTCGCGTAAGCGCGAGAGGCGTCGAGGTCCCTCTGAGTCTGGTAGAGCATGAAGTCCAAGTGATCCACATGGTGCCTCAACTGGGGGTGGAGTGGCACATCCATGGGTCTTCCGTCAGAGTTACGCCGTGCGAGATGCGCAAAGCGTTCCCCACGAAGGGCTTCGGTATTCTGTCCGCACAGACGAGCAAGTGCTTCCTGAAGAGCACGTGCAAGCCCGTCGAGCCGCTTGCTTTCCCCGAAAGAGAAAAGGATCCTCTCCGAGGTGGGAGGCTCCAGCTTGCCCCTCAAGTCGGCGGTGATAATCCACTGCAGTTCCCCTCCGGCTGGTCGTCCACCTGAATCCCGTGAAACTCGGGGTGTGGGCGGCCAAGGTGATCCGACAGGGAGTCGAGGTCATGCTCGAAGATCAAGCTTCCTCCGTTTCCAAGCTGATAGAACTTGGTGTTGAGGGGTTCATTCGGCTCCATCTGAAAGAGAATTGGATGAGTAAGTTAGAGAGTGCAAAGTGTGGCAAGGTTTTAAGTTGATTTAAATAAGATAGACATGATCAAATTTTGGCAAAGTCTCGAAGGCAAGAGTGTAGTAAATTTTCACAAATAAGTCCTTTCATTTTATTTCAAAGTTAAATTTTTCAGAACGCCCATTCTAACTAAGGTCTTCTAAGGTCAAACAATGGCTCTGATACCAACTTGTCAACACCCGGATTTTTAAGTCCGAATGCCTATTATGTCATACATCGCAATCCCAGGAATATTGTTGTTGCGAGGCATAATAGTTAAGTATCACAGTCATCATTCATTACAACCCATAAGTCTTACAAATTGGAATCACATGATCCATATTACACGAATAGTTGATCTATTGATCAACGAACAAACACAAGTTCATAGTTCAACATAGCGGAAGCGTAAGATACAAGGACTCTCTAGTCCACAGGCCAACGCTTGACGTCGGAAGGCGCTTAGTTGTCGTAGGCGTCCTGCTGGTCATCTCCTTGTTCATCTTCATACTCTGGCCATTTGAATAGCCAGGGACAAAGCCGTGAGTACGTTGAGTACTCGCAAACTAATTCAAGAAAAAGTGCTAGACATTCTAGTAGGGTTTGCTAAGCTCTAGTTTATTTGCATAAAGCTAGTTTTGGTTCATAAAGTTTTGAGAAAAACTTATTCAAGTGCTAACTAACCCAAGGGGGAACATTAGTGTCATTCCCACCATTCAAGTGGTGATTTCAATTCAATTCACCACACGTCAATTCACCATCACCTTTCAACATCATTTTCAAAGATATGACATCGGAAACTGTATGGCCTTTCCAACCGTCCGTAACCGTGGACGCGGCTATTCGAATAGGTTTACACTCTGCAGAGGTTGCACTCTTGTGCCACAACATTTGATTTCATCCGTCGGGATTTCCCCGAATAATCGTAACACAGTACGCGGATCATCAACCATAACCTTTCACTTACGAACCCTAGTATGAGCACCTCTCCCCATGAGCTTGGCCTCCCAGTGAAGACCAACTGTCAACCCGGGAATCGCACAGGCTTGGGCCGGACATTCACCTCCTTTCGCATCATATCGTATCGTTTCTTTTGTGGTAGAGGCAGCTTTCGGCATAACCCCGATGACGCTTGTTTAGAGGGAACCCATACTAAGACGCATAAACTTCCAGTTAAGCCCTACCCATAATCAGGTATTGTGGGGGTACTTGAGAATTGGAAAGGTATCGCATTCAAACCCACATCATGTTTTATCAAAAATCACCATCTTCTCTTGGTCATATTCACCTTCAAAACTCATTCAATGGAATGCATCTTCATTCCAAGGTTTAAAAATCCTTTCAACATCACAAAGTCCCCATCTAGAGTAGTTAAGGTTAGTTCATTAGCACTAGCTCTAATTCATGAGAGGTGCTACCTTGCTTTGCTTGGAAAGGCTAACTCCCTACTCTAAAAACCACTTGTATTTTGACCAAAGTTAACTATAAAAGGAAAATCATTTGGAAAACAAGTAAAACTTGGGATGGGTTCACATAAGAAAAGGTAAGACATGGTGCCTTGCCCCAAGGGGCTTTGCACTTGGCAAGAATAAAAGCTTGCATAGTAATTTAGCTTGCCTTGGTAGTTCTCAAACTGTTCCTCTTCCTCCTCCTGGTAGCAACCTTCTTCTTCGGCGTACTCTCCGGTGCTACCGTCTAAATTTGAATACGAGTATAATTACTCACTAATTCCATGGCTATTCCACACATCACAAATAAACACACAAACTACTCTATGCACACACATAAATAAACTAGGGTGCATGGGTTGTGGGATTTAAATAGGATTTGTATTCTATATGTAAATGATAGTTTCCATAGGGTTCTTGAGAAATAATTTCCTCTCATTGAAATCTTCTTAAGATTTAATTTCTCCAACAATCATGGATGAACTCATCTTGACCTAGATCAAATGTTCATCATCATCATCATTTGGGAGAATGATTTAAATGAGGTGGAACACCTCATGCCATTTAAATAACACTATATTTGATTTAAATCTCAAGAAATTCATATAAGAGGGTTTGGAACCAGGGGTCCAAACATCCCATGAATTCATGTGAGACAAGTTTAAATGAAGTGTAAGACTTCACACAATTTAACTTTAATAGTTTTGGATAATATCAACTAGTTAAACTAGTCAAAATATCCATTCATTAAACCATGGCATGATCATGCAAAGTGACCACACCATTTTATTGCATAAACAATTAGTGTAAGTCAAAAGTGAGCTATTAGAGTTGGAATTAACTTAATATCTATTTTGGTTGATTTTTAAGAATTATTTGAATAGGGAAAAGTCCCTGGCTTGTTATTTTTGTCACATTAATTCTACAAAGAATTTGACCCTGAGGCCAGTGGCATTGGATAGAGAATTTCAGTGGCTTTCCAACAATATCAAATTCACTAAATTTGGTTTAGCCAATTGGAAACTATTTAATTTCAAAGTTTGGGCAGTATTGAAAATGTTTGGAAAATGTTTAAAACGAATTTGAATTAAACAGGCCGGCGGGAAAACGAAGCTGGGCCGATTTGAAATAAAACGGCCCACCTCAGCCCACCACGCGTCTGTGCCCGCGTGGGCTGCCTGACAGGGGGGGTCCCGCATGTCAGCGGCGTTTAAAACCCGAAACGGTACGAGCGACGTGGCGCGTTGGATTAGAAGGCAATCCAACGGCGCACGGTCGTCGTCTTCTCCGGCGAGAAGCAGAGGTTCGGGCGGCGAGCCTAGGGGGTGGGAGAGCTAACCAGGGCTCCCGCGGTGGCTGGCAGTGTGCGTGATGTCGATGTGGACGACGGCGGAGCTCCTGGCACCGGCGGCGTCTCCTGGATCGGCTCCAATCGACGGCGGCGAGGTGCGGTACTAGCGGGCTCCGATCTTCAAATTGAAGCAGCTCCGGCGACAATCGAGCGAGTGGTTTGGTGGAGGAGAAGCAGTGGAGGGTGGTGAACGAGATGGTGTGCTCAACTTCGTCCAGGGAACGCGGTATTTATAGATGGCCAAGGGTGCGGCTTGGCCGTGAAGAAGTCGACCATGGCGCGGCTTCTCCGGCAAGCGATCGAGCTAGGCGAGGTGGTGGCAGTGTTCTACGGCTCCTGGCGATGCTATTGGCGGCGACAGCGGGGTCGGGCGGTGGCTAAATTGGTCGCATTGCTTCCGTGTCCGTCGCGTCCGCGGCGGACCAGGGTTCTCTTCTCCGGCGACGGCGGTGGCGGGTCGTGGTCGAGGGCGTGTCTGGGAGCGTTGCGGTGTCACGGTGATGCTCAACGTGTTGCAAGCGGGGCCAGGGCGTGCTTGTGGTGACGGCGCGGCGCGTGTCCAGTGTATGCCCGCGGCGTGCACACGCGCGACGCGAGCGGCGTCCAGGGCGCCATGGACGCGTGCTTGTCTGGCCTGTGCTGTGTTCCTCCTCGACAACGGCCGATGCTAGGCGATCCAGTAGAGTGAGGTGGAGTGCAGGGACATGGTGGCCAGGGTCGGCGATGAAGGAGAGAGGAGGTGGTGCGGCATGGCCGGCATGTGGCCGGCATGGCCATGCCATGTTTGTTCTCTCTCCCTCCCTAGGGTTTCTATGTTGAGGTTAGTGAGAGAGGGGACCAGGGGACCATTTGGGGTTGGTTAGAGTAGGTTAGTTTGAGTAGATCACTATTTGCTATAGTGTAGGAATAGTGTTCAATTTTGGAAAATACAAAAATATCCAAAATGGAAATAATTCAAATGGTGAACCTTTTTGAAAAGTGAGTGTTGAGATAAGTTGTAATTGACCAGAGATGAATGGAGGTAGTGGTGGAAAAATTAGATTTCAAATTTTGGCCAAAATGGCTAAGTGGAGATTGTTGATCTTAATATAAAGTTGCAACTTTGGATGAGCATAGCTAGTGATCAAAGATGAATTTGGCAGGGTGGTCTTCATCAAAGTTGTTCACCTTGATGTTGACTTTGAAATGGTGCAAAGAGTTAGCAAGAATTTGTTTGAGAAAATTGAATTGCAGGGGCTCAAAGTGGTGATCAGACTAAAATTGGCAGATTTGGTCATCATCACATGTGAGTGGAAATTGTGTTTGAAATTTATTTGAAAGGTGAAACCTTGGTTCCAAAAGTTGTAATAAGTGTTTAATAACATTATTCAACTAATGGTGAAGACCAAATAGGTCTAGGGTCAAAATTTATAAAAATGCCATAGGGCATATGTGAGGGTTTTTAGGGTTTTTCAATTATGGGAATTTCTTCCACTTTGATTTATTTGGTTGGTGATCTTCACATGATCACTCTAGGGTGTTAGAGCATAACAAATACAAGTAATAACAATCATCATGGCATATCACTCAAATGCACAAGTCCTATGCATGGTACTATATGCAAAAGAAAAGTTTTTGTTGGTTTGAAAATTTTGTATTTCTGGAATTCTCTAACTTTCTTTTTCATGGAAATTTGGGGTGTTACAATTTGGTACGCCACCTGAAGATGTGGAGCTGCTTCAGAACCCAACACTGTCTGCTACAACAATGTGGATCCTTGGTGTGGAGGAAGGGCCTGCTGATTGTTTGCTCAGGGTGGAGTTGAAGTATTTTGCTGGCCCTAAGGATTTTGTTTATGCATTGCGTGTTGCAAACTTGCCAGATGTGAAGTGGGCTGTTGATGAGGAAGGCTCACTGTACTTGAAGTTCTCCAATCGTTACGCATTTGATTACACTTCCATAAATCACTTCTTCATATGTTCTCGCTTGATGTTGAAGTTTTACAAAGTTGCTACTGTAAGGAAGAAACACCATGCTTTTGATGGATCGTTCAAGCCAATTTATAGCAGGCAGAACATCAATGACAGCTGGGCTGTTGTTGAGTCAGCATAAATTTATATATATAAGTACTTGCAATGTCAGATGAACGAGGGATCAAGTGTTTGCTGAAGGACAAGTTGAAGATATCTATTGGTTATCAATGCAAGATCAGGCACACCTAAGTTGTCCAGTACTAGTTATGGCTCGTATGAACTATTAGTTTGTTTTGCTTAAGCTTTTGCTGGGAGTGTGTTCCCACCTCTTTTTTCTGTTACCCTGTCAGTAAAAGTTGTAATGCTGTTTCTTCTAAACACAAATTTGCTTGTTTATTTGAACTAGTCCTTGTTTGATATGAATGTGTCTGTTGTCTGCATTGTTTTTTCTTCTTTGTTGGTATACCCGAAATGTTTGAAATAGACATCTTTTTTATATGAATGTATCTTGTGTCCGGACGCCTTTGCCAGGGTGTACACTCGGTATGATCCGGGCTATGCCCTATTGCGAGAAGATCTGTCTTTTTCACTGTAAAGATCTCCGTTTTCTCTAGCGCAGGTACAGGTGCAATTCTTGAAGAGTACAGATATGACGAACAGACGAGTACGGCGTCCTCACCAATAGTAGTACGGGACCGTGTTTCTGTTTAATTCCGCATACAGATATCCGTTTTCTCTATTGCAAATACAGGTGCAATTCTTGAATAGTACATATATAACTAACAGACGAGAGCAGCGTCTGCACCAAGAGTAGTACGGTACCGTGTTTCTGTTTGTTTCTCCCATAAAGATATCCGTTTTCTCTAGTGCAGGTATAGGTGCAATTCTTGAAGAGTACAGCTATGAATAAGAGAAGAGTACAGCGTTCGCACCAATAGGAGTACGGGACCGTGTTTCTGTTTGTTTATCTGGAAAGATCTACGATTTATGTAGGTACAGGTGCAAAGCATGTGGAGTAGACGAGTACAGCGTCCGCACCAATAGGAGAACGAGACTGTGTTTTTGTTTGTTTCTACATAAAGATATCCGTTTTCTTTAGTGCAGGTATAGGTGCAATGCATATGAAGTGCAACGGGACTTCCTTTTTTTCTAGCGCAGATACAGGTGCATGGCTTGAAGAGTACATCAATGGATAAGAGACGAGAGCGTCCGCACCAATAGGATTACGGGCTCGTGTTTCTGTTTTTCTCTCTGGAAAGAACTTTGTTTTTTCTAGCGCAGGTACAGGTGCATGGCTTGAAGAGTACAGCTATGAATAAGAGACGAGTACAACGTCCGCACCAATAGGAGTGCGGGACAGTGTTTCTGTTTTTTTTTATTTGGAAAGAACTTCGTTTTTTCTAGAGCAGATACAGTTGCATGGCTTGAAGAGTACATATATGAATAAGAGACGAGTATAGCGTCCGCACCAATAGGAGTGCGGGACAGTGTTTCTGTTTTTTTTATCTGGAGAGAAATTCGTTTTTTATAGAGCAGATACAGGTGCATGGTTTGAAGAGTGCATCTATGAATAAGAGACGAGTGCAGTGTCCGCAGCAATAGGAGTACGGGACTGTGTTTCTGTTTGTTTCTCTGGAAAGAACTTCATTTTTTCTAGCGCAGGTACAGGTGCATGGGTTGAAGAGTACAGCTATGAATAACAGACGAGTATAGCGTCCGCACCAATAGGAGTACGGGACTGTGTTTTTGTTTGTTTCTCCATAAAGATATCTGTTTTCTCTAGTGCAGATACAGGTGCAAAGCTTGGGGAGTACAGCGGTGAAGGAGGGACGAGTACAGAGTCCGCACCAAGAGGAGTACGGGACCGTGTTTATCTGAAAAATTATCCGTTTTCTCTAGGTACTAGTGCAAAGCAGGTGGAGTACAGCGGTAAAGGATAAATTAGTAAAGTGTTCGTACCAAGAGCAGTTCGGGACTGTGTTTCTGTTTGTTTATCTGGAAAGAACTCCATTTTCTCTAGCGCAGCTACAGGTGCATGGCTTGACGATTACAGCTATGAATAACATACGAGTACAACGTCCGCACCAATAGGAGTACGGGACTGTGTTTTTGTTTGTTTCTCCATAAATATATCCGTTTTCTATAGTGCAGGTACAAGTGCATGGCTTGAGGAGTACAACAATGAAAGAGATACGAGTACAGCGTCCGTACCAGAAGGAGTACGAGAGACCGTGTTTCTACTTTTATCTACATGTCGTTCGAAATGATCCGAGTTTGGTTCACTTCATGCAGTGTGAACAAATACATCTGTTTATTTCGGTCAATGCATGCAATAAATGTTAGCATGCACGAAACTGCGCAAATTTAGGAGCCAATCACGGATTACCTACGTCCCGCTGCGTCAGGTTATGGAGGGAGCATCTGAGTCAAGAATGCTTTTACTACTGCACGAGTTAACTTATTATATTACTCCGTGTTTTTAATGCTACAGCGTTGGTGAGGTGAGACGGCTCGGCTTCAATATATAGACAACCTTATCACTTTGCAGCTATTCTCACTTTTCTTCCCTCTTCCATCTTCGCTCGTCTAGGTCTACACCCACGCCGAGAGATTCTGCCAGTGCAGCGGGTCCATCAGTCTAGATCGAAGCAATCGTCCTCTTTCTCTATCTCGGTGGGTCTTCTCCATATCTGTATCGCGTATAGATTTCTTTTCTCTTATCTCTGTTGTTTCCCGTACCCTCATGTGTTTGCACTAGGAACTCGTTGGATTCTTTTGTCTTCCTCTTCCTTTGCCTTTTTTGTCTCTTCGTTTTCTTTGCTATGTTTATCCTAAAACTGGTAAGTACCATGGACAACTACTTTTAAAAACAAATCATATTTGAAGATTTAACCATAATAGATCCGATCTACAAAAGGTACTTTCTAGATCTATTACATGTAATCTCTTTGAGCTCATCTTCTTTGCCTGTTTATACTTTACCAATCCATTTTATTCTTCTTTTGTGAGTAAGAAACTTTACTTACGGATCTCCTTTTCCATGTGCGCAGGATTTTCTTCAATATGGTCTGCAATGTTTGTGGTAATCCAGATGGACCATGCAGGGCCAAAACAAGGGATTGTTCCTTTTTCATAACAGAGCTGTTGGTTAATTCTGAAGATTCGCTGGTACATTTTGTTACTATATTTATTTATGCACCAACGTATTATTTATATTTTTATCTTGTTTTTTTAAATACTAACTTATTGTCGTTTTTTTGTTGATTTTGCATGTTTCCATTTCTTGTAGAATGTCCCATGCTATGTTAGGAACAAGATAAACATGATATGTGCAGGCAGTAGTGAAGTCTGTGTCTCTGATACTGTAGGCAAGAATTACACTTTCAATGTAGTGGAGACTGAGTCGGTAACTAGTTTTTATGGTTGGGGGTGGAAGGAATTTCTATGCAATTCCGATTCTCGTCCCGGTGATTTCATTATGTTTCAAATGACCAACAACTCCGATAGACCAATTAGAGTAGGACATTGCAATTCAGCAACAACGTCCCAGATCATCAATGGCCAGGCTGGTACTTCGAGTGTTTCTTACAGTGAATCAAGTGATGAAGAACCAGATGAAGGTTACATGATTTTTATTTTTTCATATTTTTTTACTTATGATGCAATATGTCTCCATCTTAAACAAGTGTTAGCTTATTCATACTTTCTTCGTTTTGATTTTTTGTTATCAGTGTATGATAGACACAGTGTTGTTGTTATTACAAGGCCACTTGATTGGTCTACCAACATATTGGTTAGATGGAAGGCAATTATCAATAGGAGGGGCACTGGTTTGGGACCAATGTTTATCCACAAACTCACTGCCACAAACATTAACAGATCCCTGATGGTAAGTATGTAATCCGTGACTCCTTATTCATACATGTATTTTTTTTTTTAATTTTGTTGTAGTCCAAACCATCACATGTACACACCTGCTTATATATTTACTTTGTTTCTTTTTTGTTGTGCTGTGCAGAAAATTCCAAGCACTGTTGTCCAAGGTCTTCAACTAGAACCATCGAGTCTTTGTGGTTTTATCGAGATAACACAACAGTTGTTGTTGGACAGTTCTATCCCTCCACTGATGGTAGGATGATAATAAGTCCTGATGCATGGGAAGATTTTGCTAAGAAGAATGGACTAGTAGCTGGTCAAGTGGTGATGTTTCTCTTCCATCCTTATGGTGGTATCATGGAACGGAGGCAGGGTGTTGTTATTTCTGTTGATGTCATTTGAAGATGTAGTACATTTTCTTGTTTGTGTTACTTTATCTAAGTTGGGACATGGTTTTAGCCTTTGTTGGGTGTGAACATTGCTACTATTCTCTTTTTTTTGTATTATGTTTGTACCTGAACTTCGAAATCGATGTTTCTGTGATGTGAACAATTTCTTATGTTAAGCAATATGTATGTGTGTCATCTTTGTTTTTCAGCAATCATGTCTTATGTTAAGCAATCTGTATGTTGTTTTTTGTTTATCATAGGAGTTGCCTATGCAATACCTGAATAAGCTTTCGTAGTTTTGATTTTCTTCGTACTTTCTGCGGCATTAAAGGCACAGTTACTAATAAAGTCAAGTACAGCGGTTCTACTGAGATGTGTACAAATGTGGCACGAAGAATAGAACCAGGTTTTCTTTGTTGGTTTCCTTAACATCAACAAAATCTATACATCAGCGATGCTAAATGGAATGATAATTTTACATATTTAAATACAATACATAGATTCAAGGTTCCACAAATTGAGATAGAAAGCATAGCACACAAGCATAAATCACAAGCTAGACCTAACTTTCACATATCTGGCCATGGCAGAGTTGGCACAAACCACATCGGTACCTCGTGAAACTCACCCCAGTTGAGCTTAGGCCAAACAAAAGTCGAGCCTACAGAAGCACCACCATCAACTGGTATGCGGCACCAATCTGGGAAACGTAGGATATGGTTGACGTAGTTTGGTGCAGCAAAAACACTGTCCGGCTTGAACAGCGGAAATGTGTTGCCAGCGTTGCCAGCTTCTGGTTCTGGCGCATCTAGCAAGAATGGGTAGTTTACACCGAGGAACAAAGAGTTACCTTGTAGATCCCCCTTCCTCAGCCAGGCTGTATCAACGGGATTGGTAACTTGCCCATTCCTTGCATATACTTCACAATGCAGGGAAGGACAATTCCACACATTCTTGCCCTTGTAATTGGTTGGAAGACCCACAGGCTCGCCTTGACCTCGGATACAAACCAAGATAATGTTGCCACCAAGACCAGACGCTAGGAACCAGATTCTTGAATCTTGGCCGGCTGCGTTAACATTTGCCGCGTCCTCGTTCAAGGGCGTTGAGATTACACGGGGACCTGAACTTGCACCTTTTTTGTGTTTTAGGAAAAAGAAGAAAAAAAACGGTGACCATGAGAAATAAATAAACATGATAATTATTTAACATGATAATTATTTATGTAAACAACATA
Organism: Lolium perenne; assembly: GCF_019359855.2. Taxonomy (NCBI): domain Eukaryota; kingdom Viridiplantae; phylum Streptophyta; class Magnoliopsida; order Poales; family Poaceae; genus Lolium; species Lolium perenne. The sequence goes on from NC_067247.2 coordinate 263,946,859, forward strand.
GCATTGATCATATACTTTGTGATAATTACTAAAATTTTATATGGTTGGAAGAAAAAAAACAAGTGAAATGTGAATAAATTAAAAAATGCATAGGGAATTTGAACAAATTATCTGATATTGAGATAAGTTTGATTGTATACTGCCTGATAATTAATCTAGGAAACAATTAAATATATCTGATGGCATAAGACCAAAAGTGCAAAATTGTTGTAAATTAAATAGAATACGAACTTACCATATTCCATTGGCTGCCACACAAGTACATCCCCACGGGGTTCCGTAACAGCATAGATCCTACCTTCATCATAGATGGCATCAGCATAGAATGACGGACGAAGGAAGTCATTTTTAAGGATCCTCCAGTCAGAGTCCATTCCACCCATCATGATTGCCAATGTCTTGTCAAACACTGCTATGGCACAGTAGTGCCATCTGCCTTCAAACATGAATGGTTCACCAGTAATCTGGATCTTTAGTAACACGAGACTAGCCATCTCCCAATGATACCTGGGTGGTATTTTAAAAACTTTTGGCTTAAATAAATCAAAAAAGATGGTGAAATAACTTTTGACTTATCCAGCAATACCTGAAATGGTCATCCAGATGGATCCCAACATTTCGAATCGAAGGAAGTGTTATCTCCGCCTTGGTGTAGACGTTCATCAAGGTCCATTGTGCCTGATCCTGAACAAATGCAACCCAGTCCCCATTCGCACCAACCTAATGCTTATTATTACGGCCTATCACCCTACATGGAACGAATGCCGATACCGCAGCAGAGTCTAACGGCGTCAGGGAAGCGTCAATTCCCTATAGGAGTTTTGCATCATTAATCTCACAAATTTATGTAAAAAAATAACATAAAAAAACAAAATAGTATTGAAAATAAATACATGTGTGTTCCGATCAGCAGAATACTCCTGTGGTCGTAGACTGTGTAAAATGCACGGGGACCCGAACGGGAGGCTTCGGTCTTCATTGATGGCATCGCGCATCTCCGGTATACCATATGCAATGCGAGCGGTGGTAAGAAGATCTGATCGCGTAGTGATGTTTGCCAGCGGACCAGAAGCAAGAACATACGCGTGCGTCTTCGAGTTGCTGCTGTCACCTTGCTCCATCGCTACAGATGAGCAGTGTAAGCCGCGGCGATCGATCGTTGGGCAGCAAAATAGGGGAGAAAGTGGAATGCGGGAGTTAGTGGGGATGGTGGTGATTATTTAGAGAGGAATGTAGAGCGCTATATTACAGATGTATACGATTCAATTCCGCTAACCGCAAAGCGGTTCTACTACTAGTCTAATCGCAAAGCGGTTCATTTTCTTGCGTAGTCTGTATCGTGCCTAAGCCAGTTTGGCACTTGTCCGTCTGACGTATTACTGTCATTTTATAAAAAATAAAAAAATATTTGTTAAGTGAGTGTACATAATATAACCTAGTACTTACATATAAGACTGAGCCGTACTCGGGCTCAATGCACTTTGTTACCTATTAGTGGCAAGTGTGTTATGGTACCTACTATAAATTTTATAAATATGTGCCTAATAAAGTTTTTGATCTGCCCATCAGGATTACCATGTCTCGCGCGCTGTATTGCCTGTTTACAAATTATAAACAAAATATGTCAGTACGTGTGTACTATGTTTTTTTTGGACTTACGCATCAGGCTATTCCGTACTTATTTGTATTAGCTCTAATGTAGAATCGTGTAAGTAATGCAATTAACTACTTGCACATGCATTTATCTGTATGTAGCAAATGCTGGTAATTAAGAACGACACGTTTTATTGTACCTTGGACGATATTACATAGTGGCACACGTACATACACGTACACACACTATATGGTTGCAGAGAAACAGATACACTACATGGCTGCACAGACACAAAACACTAATACTTCCTTAATTTATTTCTCACCCTGGTCAACCATCTCTTCATGGCCCTTTTGACCTTGCACAGAACAATTGAAGCAGTTACTTCTTTCTTCGTCTCAGGAGGTACCAATGCATGGAGGTATTGTACTTCAAGAGCCCTTTCCAAATGTTTCAGTGGAGGGTACTCCCCTGCACAAATATGCCGAATTCTTGCCTCCCTAGGATGCAATCCATCGACTCTTCTTGGCAACTCATACATTGATGGCATGCTAGGTGCACATGCCCTTCTAATGTTAGGTGGGGCATTTGGAGAAGGGAGTGCCATGATAGCTGTTCTCACAAGACACTCACCTAGCTGCTGCAAACCACCCACAACTTCCTACTCAAGGAATGCTCTATTCCTCTCATCCGCCAACTCTCTTTCTCTTGCACTCCTTCTGTGGTAAACTAGGAGATTGGCAGGAGCAGGTTCTTGTGTCCTGGAACCAGTGGATCTCCTAGAATACTGCATGGTTTCTATCTGTAAACCAACAATGCAGTAGCTACTATTTATATGAAAAAAAAAGTAGAAGTCACTACAAGAAGTCAGTGGAATCAGAATTACTCCATTTTTTAATTGCATTGTCAGTCAGTACGAAAATGGTCACTCAATTGCTTGTCGCTGCATGCTTTCTATGATTTTTAGACTGTATTTGTCATGTCATTCTTTGCAGAATATATTCACTCAAAACACTGACGAGGCACAGGACCCAAACCGTAATCATCAACGCAAATCAACTACTATAAGCCGAGTAAGAGAGAGAAAGATTCCAGAATTGCACAGGAACTAAATAAATGCATCATAAGTGCTGTCATAGAACGTGGGTTAATTACGTAATTTCAACAAGCACCCAAAACATGGGATAAATAAATAAGTAATACAAGAAGACGGTGTAATCAGAATAAATGCATTTTTATATTTGCATGTAACTGAGTGTCAAAGAATTGTCACTCAGTTGCTTGTCTCTGCATTCTTTATATGCTTTTTATGTTGCCATTGTCGTGTCATTATGTGCAGAATATATTCACTCGAAACCCTGACAAAGGCATCAGGTCGCACAAAAAAGAGCAAATGCAAATGAAACCCTGCCACTGTCGCATTATTTCTCTCAGCATGTTTTTTTGTTCACTGGGGAGAGACAGGTGTCAGCTGTATTGAGTACAGTGGTGAAGGGCGCGTGAGTACAACAATGACACCAGGAGGAGTACAGTAGTTTTTTCTATATGTTTTATGCAAAAATTGAGTTGTCTGGGAACGTACAGGAGCCAGCATGGCTCGAGTACAGTGGAGAAGGTTGAAAAGTTACAGATTTTTCACCAAGTAGGGTACATGACTGTTTCTCCAAGTTTTCTGCAAGTTTTGATTTATCTGGGAAGGTACAGGTGTCGGCCACGAGTACATCTTGGCCACCAAGAGGAATACACATGAGTGTTTCTTCCTCATGTTTTTTGTTCACTGTGAAGAGACATGTGCCAGCAGGGTCGAGTACAGTTGGGAATATTGCACGAGTACACAGCTTAAGCAGCAAGAAGATAATATGACTGTTTCACTATATTTGTCTTCAAATTTTGGGTTCTGCAAGAAGGTACAGGCGTATGGTGTGACGAGTACATCGGTGATGGGTGCACGAGTACGGCTTCGATGGAAAGAGGAGTACAGTAGTGTTTTCTCTATGTTCTATGCGTGTTTTTTGTTCTCTTGGAGACAGGTGCCAGCAGGATTGAGCACAGATGTGAAGGGCGTACGAGGACAACATAGGCGGCAAGAGGACTACAAGAAGTGTTTCCCTATTTTTGTCTGCAAAATTTGGGTTCTGCAGGAAGGTACCGGTGTAAGGTGTGTCGAGTACACCGCTGATGGGTGCACGAATACAGCTTCGCTAACAAGAGGTGTACAGTAGTGTTTCCCTATGTTTTCTGAATGTTTCTTGTTCTCTGTGAAGAGACAGGTGCCAGCAGTGTCGAGTACAGTGGTAAAGGGCGCAGGAGTACATCTTAGGTAGCAAGAAGAGTACAGGACTGTTAAACTATATTTGTCTGCAAAATTTGGGTTCTTCAGGAAGGTACAGGTGTAAGGTGTGTCGTGTACATATGTGATGGATACACGAGTACATCTTCGATAGAAAGAGGAGTACAGTACCGGTTCCCTATGTTTTCTGCGTGTTTTTTGTTCTCTGTAAATGGACAGGTGCCAGCATGGTCGAGTACAGCGGTGAAGGGCGCAGGAGTACATTTTAGGCAGCAAGAAAAGTACATGACTGTTTCTCTATATTTGTTTGCAAATTTTCGGTTGTGCGGGAAGACATGTCGAGTACACCGGTCATGGGTGCACGAGAACAGCTTCGTTAGCAAGAGGTGTACAGTAATGTTTCCCTATGTTGTCTGAATATTTCTTGTTCTCTGTGAAGAGACAGGTACCAGCAGTGTCGAGTACAGCGTTGAAGGGCGCAGGACTACATCTTAGGCAGCAGTAAGAGTAGATGACTGTTAAACTGTATTTGTCTGCAAAATCTCTGTTCTGCAGGAAGGTACAGTGACAGTGACAATGGCTTCTATCTCCGAACCAACAATGCAGTAGCTACTGTTTATATGAAAAAAAAGTAGAAGTCACTGCAAGAAGTCAGTGGAATCAGAATCACTCAATTGCATTGTCAGTCAGTCCGACAATGGTCACTCAATTGCTTGTCGCTGCATGCTTTATATGATTTTTAGGCTGCATTTGTCATGTCATTCTTTGCAGAATATACTCACTCGAGACACTGACGGGGCACAGGACCCAAAGCAACTACTATAAGAAGAGGAAGAGAGAGAAAGATTCCAGAATTGCACAGGAACTAAATAAATGTATCATAAGCGCTGTCATAGAACGTGTGTTAATTACATAATTTCAACAAGCACCCAGAACATGGGATAAATAAATAAGTAATATAATAAGATGGTTTAACCAGAATGACTGCATTTTATAGTTGCATTGTCACTCAATGTCAATGAGTGTCAAAAAATTGTCAGTCAGTTGCTTGTCGCTGCATGCTTTATATGCTTTTTATGCTGCCACTGTCGTGTCATTCTGTGCAGAATATATTCACTCGAAACCCTGCCAAAGGCATCAGATCGCACAAAAAGAGCAAATGCAAAGGAATACATTCACTCGAAACCCTGCCATTGTCGCAGTATTTTTCTGAGCATGTTTCTTTGTTCACTGAAGAGTGACAGGTGTCAGCTGTATCGAGTACTGTGGTGAATGGCTCGTGAGTTCAGCAACGGCATCAAGAGGAGTACAGAAGTTTTTCTATATGTTTTATGCAATAATTGAGTTACCTGGGAACGTACAGTGTGGGAGGTTGAAAAAGTAGAGATTTGTCACCAAGTAGAGCACAATAGTGTTTCTCCAAATTTTTCTGCAAGTTTTGGTTTATCTGGGAAGGTACAGGTGCCAGCGGAGTAGAGTACATTTCTGACAGTGGCACGAGTACATCTTGGGCATCAAGAGGAACACATCAGTGTATCTCTGTGTTTCCTCAGCATGTTTTTTCTTCACTATGGGGAAATGGCAGGTGCATGAGTATAGCTACAGCACCAAGGACAGCCTCTATCTGTTTTCACAAGAGGAACTCATGTCTGTTTGTCCATATATTTTTTTTCAAATGTTGGGACCTGCAGGCAGGTACAGGTGCAAGGTGTGTCATGTACAGCGGTGATGGGTGCACGAGTACAGCTTCGTTAGCAAGTGGGGTACAGTATTGTTTCCTTATGTTTTCTACATGTTTTTTGTTCTCTTGGAATGGACACGTGCCAGCAGGGTCGAGTACAGCGTCTAAGGGCGCATGAGTACAGCTTAGGAAGCAATATGAATACATGACTGTTTCTCTATAATTTATTTTTTTGCAATTTGTGGATTCTGCAAGAAGGTACAGGTGCAAGGTGTGGCGAGTACTGCGGTGATGGGTGCACGACTACAGCTTCGTTGGCAAGTGGGGTACAATATTGTTTCCTTATGTTTTCTACATGTTTTTTGTTCTCTTGGAATGGACACGTGCCAGCAGGGTCGAGTACAGCGTCTAAGGGCGCACGAGTACAGCTTAGGAAGCAAGAGGAATACATGATTGTTTCTCTATAATTTTTTTTTTATAAATTGTGGATTCTGCAAGAAGGTAGAGGTGTAAGGTTTGTCGAGTACTGCGGTGATGGGTGCACGAGTACAACTTCGTAAGAAAGAGAAGTACATAGGTGATGGGTGCACGAGTACATCTTAGGCAGCAAAAGACTGCTTCTCTATATTTTTTTGCAAATTGTGGATTCTGCAGGTAGGTACAGGTGTAAGGTGTGTCGAGTACAGCGGTGATGGGTGCACGAGTACAACTTTGTTAGCAAGAGGGTTCAGTAGTGTTTCCCTATGTTTTCTGCATGTTTTATATTCTCCGGTAAAGGACATGTGCCAGCAGGGTCGAGTACGGCGGTGAAGGGCGTACGAGTACTGCTTAGGCAGCAAGATGAATACATTATTGTTTCTCTGTATTTGTCTGCAAATTTTGTGATCTGCAGGAAGGTACATGTGTAAGGTGTATCGAGTACAGCGGTGATGGTCACACGAGTACAGCTTCGTTAGGAAGAGGTGTACAGTAGTGTTTCCCTATGTTTTCTGAATGTTTCTTGTTCTCTGTGAAGAGATGGGTGTACAGCGGTGAAAGAAGCACGAGTGCCAGCGGTGAAAGGCAGCAAGAGGAGCACATGACTGTTTCTCTATATTTTTTTTGCAAATTGTTGATTCTGCATGAAGCTACAGGTGCATGAAGGTACAGCTTCATTAGGATAGCTTCATGAGTTCGTTCTGTCTCCTAGTTCGAAAGCTTTTCCTTCTGCTTAGAAATAGGAGTACAGTTGGGAATGTTGCACGAGTACAGCATAGGCAGCAAGAAGAGTATATTATTGCTTCTCTCGGATTAATAAGTACTGATACAAAAGTACACCTGCAGCATATTCACAAGTACTAACAAATCACAATGTAGTGAAGTTTACTATTCGACGGTTCACGGTGCGGTTGTATTAACCAAGATGTTTGACAGGTACTAGTTGTATGTGAGCTGTCCACCATCCACCATTCATTGTTGTACATGTGAACATGCTTACTATGACAGCATCATCCGTAGAGTGGGCATGCTGGTTGTAACTCTAGGATTCCGGTTGGGAAATTCACCATGTTGCGGAAGCTGAATATTAAAGTGTACAGATACTCAGCTTTTCTGGCGTTTATAGTGGGCTGCAATGAATGGAGACAACAATGGTTACAAGTACTGCATACCATATAAACACTGTATCTTATTTAAAGAATATGTATTTCAGTAACACTTACATGATCCTTTTTAATTGTCTCATATCCTTCCTTTTCACCCAATAGACTAATCCCATCATATAGGTAAGCACCCATCAGAACGTAAAATGCGCACTGGTTTACTCCTTGGTGTGGGCAAGGAATATATCTTGGCTTGTTTGCACAGGCAACCCAGCTGTTTGGTTGATTACTTTTATTGTATCTGTCTGCACCGTATACTTTCTTGAGTACAAGTTCCATCCTTGCCATCTGTAGGAATCAGGGAATAAATGATCGTAAAAATGATGATTGACAACAATAAATAGTATTGTGTGAAAAAGCATGCATGTGGATTTTTACTATACTTACTATTTTCCCGCATTCTGTGTGGAATCTGCTCCTTGTATAATGCTGGACATCACTTTTTTGACATTATAGTTTCTAGAGTCCAGTATTTCGAACTTTTGTGTATATTTGTTCATCACATACAAAGTATGGTGAGAACTTTTGAAGTACGTCATCATTATCTGTTTGGAGACTTGACATGTAAGAACAAGATGGAAATAGTAGATATGTACGCTGGAATGATGTTGCACCTATAGAGGAACGGAGCTTACAAGTTTTGAGTCGAGAAGGCACTTTGTTTTGTCAACATACTTATGGAAAAGTTCCGATGCAATATCCACGTCGAAACCTGCTGTGTAGCTAGTTGAAACATTCATTTTTTGAACGGATTCTTCTACTTCCTCTTCTGTCTGTTCCCAAACAACCACCTGGAGAACATGATGCACCATACATTGCAAACATAGATTATATCAGTAGTTAGTGTACAATATAATCACTATTATGGTGCAACATACATTGTTGACTGCAAGGCATACCATGATAAATCCTTGGCTTAACAACACTCGTTCTCCACTAGCGTACAAATCGGACGTGCTCCTCATCTCATCAATGATGTGGTCCATGCTATTACCATCCAGTAACTCATTAAGTCCAAATTGTTTTTTAATCTCAAGGCCCGTGTAAGAGGTATTCATGTCAGGAACATAACTGTGCATAACCGGTGCTTTGAATACCTCAGTTCTGCATGAAAATCCAAAGGTTAAAAAATATAAAATTGAAGAGATGAACATTATGCAGTGCAAGATGAAATACTTACACATCAAATTTCTTTTTTTTTCAGAAGGAGGTCATATAGGGTGTTTGCAAATTTCTTTTGCTTGAACTTCCTTGGTCTATGGTTCGGCACAGGCTGGCATAACCTTTTTGCAGTAGCTCTTGGTCTCTTTGTTGTCGTGACATTAGACAGAGTAACAATGTCCCTCTTCAGTTTGACCAACTTAGTTCTGTGCTCAACATGGTTGGACTTTGAAACCTTCGGTGGAGTCTCAAGACTTTGTGACCTGGTGAGGCTACAGTGCAAATCTTTACCAATTTTATAACCAGGCGATGAAGAAGAGGTCATGTTTATTGGAGTAAACAAAACTTGGTGCAATCTTGAGGGATCGTCAACTCTTGCTTCTCTAGTCCTCAAGTATTCAGTGCTGTTGTCTTCATAGTTTATAGCGACAACAGATTTCTGTTGCTTCTGATTCCTGTCTTCTTCACCGCTCTTTGTTGTTTCTTTGTCTTCTTTTTCGTCCTTTGATGTTTCTTCCGTTCTACGTCTTTCCTTGAAGCATTCCATGCTGTAGTCTTCCTGGCTACCGATGAGTATGTATTCTTGTTCTTCAGTATAGTTTTCTTTTCCATCATCAACAACCCTAGGTTCTGGTATATTGACATCAGGTAGGTCCATGATAACAAGAATGTTTGGATTCACAGGTGATTTCATCCTGATTAAATTGTACTCTCCCGAAACGACCTTTTTAAGCTCACCTACACCAAACAATAAAACAATAATATAAATATGCCGTGAAATCTCTATATGCGCAGTAAATCTTTAGTAAGAAATGTGAAGTACTAACTACCTTTGTCGATTGTTTCAATCAGACCAATATTAACCTCCAATCTTTCCCACATAAGAATCAAGTATAATAATCTTTTTCTGATGTACAATACATCGTTCTGTCGAATGAACATCATATACTTTCCATTCCAGAACATGAGGAAAATCATCATGTAGACTCCACAGTTTAACCTGCGTCGATCACCATGTAAATCATTAGCATATCTTTTTATATAAATAAAGGTTCAACAATACTTATTTAATAAATGTCCAACAATTCTTACGTTTCTCCCTGAAGTGGAATAACTTTAGGCTTCTGGTACGAAAATTCATCGAGGTTTTCAGGTGATAGATTTCCGTTAGTTTGTTTGTACGCTTCCTTCCAAATTTCCTTGAACACGTCAGCCGTGTTAACAAAGTGCTGTTCAGCTCCTCCCCCTCCAAGTGAGTCTAGAAGTTCGAACCGCTTTTTCTTTAAATTCACGCACATGACGAAATAGTGGCCCACAGGACACTTTTTATCTCCTTCTTCGAAACATGGAACTTTTATCTGCGTAAACAAAAAATGCAATCCAGCTATTTGTCTTAAGGCACACTTTTTATTTTAAGATAATTATGGACACCACACTGAAACTTACAATATCGTATCTGTCCAACTGGAAACAATCTTCAGCCGGATTAATTGCCCTGATGAGATTTGCCAATTTCCTCGTATTCATTTTGCCATCATTGTTCCTTTTAATCATGTTGCACCTTAACTGTTTGGGTGTTATATTTTTATGTTAGCGCTGCCTCAAACTTCCGCATACAAACGTGCATGAAGAAAAAAATAATAATAATATTTCTTACCACTGCCATGAATGGCACTATTAGACGTTTTTTTCCAGGGCTTCGAAAAATATCCCGCGCTAAATCTACCATGATTATCATTATACTGGTTTTAATAGGAGCACCATCTTCAAAGGAGTCAGCAACATCACCAATTGTAACATCCATCTCACCATATCCAATAAACTTCTGATTTCTGGGAAAATTTAATAAATTATTTGTCAGGCAGTGTTTCTACATTGAATGTAATTACATATGCCAAAACACGATACCTAAATTTTTCCATGCGTTCCCTGCTGGATGGATCCTGATTATCAGTAATAGATGATCTGGTACTGTACTTGCATACTTCTTTATAGACAAATTCAGTAATGGTATCATACCCATCATCAGGAGTTTCGCCATCATCTGCAACGAATGATCATACTTTTTTCACACCGTATATTTTAACATATGTTTTCTTTATGGAAAAAAATAGATTACGAACTTTGCAAAATTTTAAAAATGAAACAGGGGTTTTTCGTCTCTTGCCTTCAATCATGGAACTATCGATGATGATTTTCAATTCGTCCTGAATGGTCATGGTTGGATCTGATGCAGTTTCAGGGCTGCGGTTGTCGCAATTGTTATCTTCTGTTGCAATGTTGCTATTTTCCTTCGATTCGGGTTGCACCCGCAACGTCTCCTTGATAACCTGCTCTTGTCCATCACGGTGACATGACACGACGTTGGTTTTATCTTCCCCATCAACTGTGTTGCCACCCGTTTTGGCTAACTCATTCTTTTCCCTTCTGTTACCTTCATCGGAGGCATCTTTCACAGAAAAAGTAAAATACATGAGCTGCCATAAATGTAATAAAATATGGTTGCACATCTTATGGATAGACCACTGTACTACTTTTAAAGTATTTATCCCATGATTGGGTGTGCACCTTTGATAAGAGCATCATCTGCATTCTGGTCAGCGGTAGCGCATGGACCCTCCATGATTTCATCAGGTGTTGCATCTCCTGACTGATCAAACATAAGTTCGCTTGGCACAGATTGAGTAGTTTTTTCTGCTGCGGAAACATGGATTGGTGGGCATTTCAGTGTACAGATTACAAAATAGATAAGAAAATATTTTCGGTACTTGCCTATGTGCTGGCCATCCTCAAGCGTTTGTCCATCCTCGGGTACTATAGCAGTTGAGGGCTCCCCCACAATGGTTGCAACTACAGATATGTCACAGCCATCGCCATCTGAGCCCGTCGAGGTTTTAGAATCCTGGTTTGAAGCATTAGGAGATGCACTAACATCAAATTCACCCGTTTTGGCTAACTCGTTCTCTTCCCTTCTGTTACCTTCATCGGAGACTTCTTTCACAGAAAAAGCAAAATAAATGAGCTGCCATAAATGTAATAAAATTGGGTTGCACATCTTATGGATAGACCACTATACTACTTTTAAAGTATTTATCCCATGATTGGGTGTGCACCTTTGCTAAGAGCATCATCTGCATTCTGGTCAGTGGTAGCACATGGACCCTCCATGATTTCATCAGGTGTTGCATCTCCTGACTGATCAAACATAAATTCGCTTGGCATAGATTGAGTAGTTTCTTCTGCTGCGGAAATCATGAATTGGTGGGCATTTCAGTGTACAGATTGGAAAATAGATAAGAAAATATTTTTGGTACTTGCCTATGTGCTGGCCATCCTTAAGCGTTTGTCCATCCTCGGGTATTATAGCAGTTGAGGGCTCCCCCACAATGGTTGCGACTACAGATATGTCACAGCCATCGCCATCTGAGCCCATCGAGGTTTTAGAATCCTGGTTGGCAGCATCAGGAGATGCACTAACATCAAATTCCATACAATTTTGGTAGATCGATGGAGTTGTATTACATTGCGACAAGTTACCGATAAGGAAGCTCCTCTGGCTTCTTCGTCAATTTGTTCAGTCGTTGGTGGAGACATTTTGAGCTGATCATAATTGCCTGAAAGAAAAGAAAAAGAAATTGTATTATATAAATTACCAAATAGCACTGTTTTTTTTAAAAAAAGTCCCATCCATGAACTTGCCTGTGCACGCAAGATCCACTTGGTGGGTAACTTGCACATCATCGTCTGCGCGTGTATTCTCAACGACCTTATTGCATAGCTCCTCTGCAGCTGAGTTTTCATCCTCTAATCGTGCTTTTGAGCCCTCCACGCAACCTTCCAACAAATTGTCTGAAGTGCACTGGTCTGCATGTGCTACGTCAGGCACAATATCATGTTCCGCCTGTTCTCCTTGCATGTAATCCTCTGGGTTCTGAACTTCTTCACTATTGGTTGCACTTGCAGATTTTATGTTTTGATCCTGCTTTTCAATGGAATTCTGTTGGCTAAAGTTAATGAGCTGTATAGTAAGTTATCTAACTATGATGATACAAAGTTCGATGCTTTATGTTTTGATCAGATGACTCCGCTATAATATCAGCACTTTTCTGACTAACAGTAGCAGCACTTGTTTCAACGTATGGCGCATCAGCCTCGGCATTAGAATTTGAAGTTCCCGCATCCTGTACAAGAATTTAGAAACATTTACATCTGAGAAACAAAAAATAGTGCTAAATTTGAAATTTATAAATTAGTACCTCTTTACCACACGTTTCAGTGGCTGGTTCCTTGATGGATTCTTCTGTACGTAGATGAGGTACAATAGTTTGCTCTGGAGCAAGAGGGGGTTCTCTCAGCTGCTGTTCTCCGATGCGTGCATGTTGTTCGTCAGTCGCCTGAAGTTACGTATAATAGAGATGGCAAAAATAAAGTTAATACATGAAGCACATTCATTAATACAGCTAATACATGGATGTGCGGATGCTTATATTTATATTTTTTTCCAACTAGCCTGGATTGCACCGATGATATTAAACTTCACCTTAAGGTTATACAGAAAATTATATATATCCATAATTTATAACAAAGCCACCGTGTACATGTATTGCAATTGTGTCTCCATATTGAACAAACACAGTGACATATAAAAACATGTAATAGTGTACCTGGATTCCTTCCTGCAAGTTATCCGATGGGTTATGAACTTCTTCAATCGTGGTTTCGCTTGTACATGTTTTTTCTTGATACTGTTAATGAGTGGTTGGCCAAAATTAATGAGTTGTATAATAATTTATTTCATAGTACAATGATTAAAAAATTATGGTTCACTTTTGTATCGAGTGATTCCGCTAGCTTGTCGGTACTCATTCCAGTGATTGTAGCAGCACTTGCTACAATCTCTGGCCTGTGAGCTTCAGCATCCTGTTTTGGGAATTTAAAAATTAACACTGAATTGGTTATTTAGTTAGTACCTTTTCACAGGACACTTGGATGGCTAGATCCTTATTGGATTCTTGGATGTTCTCGGAGATATCTGGGAGAGAACCAGCCTGATGCTCTCTGGGATCAGGATGGGTTTCTTCTAGCAGCTTGTCTCCAATGCTGCCTGTTTTACTCGAGACTTTACGTTTTTGCTTATTCCTCTTTTGTTTGATTACTGGTTTAACCTTGCAGCCTTCTTCTAGTATTTTTTCCTGCTGCTCGCAAGTCGCCTGACAACACATGGAGTACAGTTAGCAATGAATAATAAGTACAAATACTGAATTCCACACATGTTTATGCTTTTACCAAGTAGCCTATTTCTCATAGGGAAGGTACATCATATCTTGTGAAAACATACAAATCTATACAAAAATGTGCGAGTGTAATAAAGGAATACCTTCCCTACATCAACCTCCACAGTTTGATGTGCCTTTTTCTCATCAGGAATTGATGTCAATTTGTTGGTTTCACTGCCACGTCCATCTGTACGGTGTACATCAAGAGAATATCTCTGCTCATCTCCAAATAAATCAAACATTGTCGTCGTGGCGAACGAGCAGATGCCATGGGATGGCTTAAGTTGGGGCCGAATGGGCGCAAGAGGATTCGGGGGAGGGTTTGCGACTAGGTAGGACGAACTTCCGGATGCTTTCCTCAAGAGCACAACCAAAGGCCGGTATGCAAGAAGAAAGACAAGAGGAAGAACTCTTCTCTAGATCGCTAGCTTCATTGATCTCAACATGGTTACAGGCTTCTGGGCATACATGAGCGTCTCTGGATTGACCATCCCGAATACGGGTGTGCCCCCTCTCCTTATATAGGGGAGAGGGTGGCTTACAGAGCAAGAAACCCTAATGGCATCTTTGACTGGACAAACTACTTTACAAAGCTACTTTAATCATGGATGACGCCGGGGTCTTCTTTAATCAGGGACGCTGACGTCCTCCGGCTTCTTTCAGCGTCACCCCTCTCTTTGGCGCCAAGGCTCCGATTAAAGTCACTTTGCTTAGCTCATCCTTGTCTTCTAGCTCTGAAGAGAATCTTTGACCAGTCTTGCCGACATGCCCTTCCTTCCGGTATCTTCTTCATCCGGTTCCGGTATACCCCTCTGGGGATACCGGTCTGCCTTTACTTAGCCAAACTCTTATCTTTGTGCTCCGGCAAGAATATTAAACCGGTATCTTGATGGCTCAAACCATCCGGTTTGGCATGCCTTTGGCATACCGGGGGTCATCCCCCCAACAAACATCGATATGAGGCTGGCTGTTTGGATCTTGAGGGTTTCAATCTTCCTGTGAGAGATATCCCAGGGTATATCTCTATCTAGTAGCTGTGACGTAGTCTGCAGACCGCATATCAAATATAAAGCCTGTTGCATCAGGTTCTTTATGCTGTTAATCGTATCGCTCTGGACAACATTGTTGTTTCCTATCATCAGGGCTCCTTGGTGCTCAGATGCGGTTCCCGCAGGCATGTCATCGCCACCGTGAAATGACCTTCCTGCAACGGGAAAGCAAATGGATCTGTGTCTATTTGCCATTGTTTCCTTTGCTTTTTCTTCTGATACTGTCCGGTAAACTCTATCATCTTGTGCCTTCCAAGTCTGATAAAAAGATTTAACTTACATTACAATGGCAAATAGATAGATCGAAACAAAATTTTAATTGCAAAAAAGGACGTTACGCAAAACAAAGAAACAAAATATGAATTTTTTTTGTTTCAAGAGCATGCTTACAATTATATTTCCAAAAACCCAGTCTTCGCTCCCTTTTTGCACTCCCATGTTCCTGTCAGCTCTTGATATTGCTGTTAATTTTTGTTCATCAAGAACCAACACCCGAGGTGTCTCCTTTCCCATATGAGCTAAGTCTTTGTAAATAAGAGAATCCAGGTACATTATTAGCGGTGCTACAGCTAATCCTTCCATGTGCTTATTTTCTAACACCTTGTGTTTCTGCCAGTGAGACACTGAAATCTGCAGCTCATCCACCACTAGCTGACAGAAATCCATATATTTTATTTTGCCATAATCAAGCCCCTTAACCATGCTTGCTTCCTTTGCAGTGATGCGTGATCCAACTCCAACGCATAAACCTTTATTAAACAATATGAGATAGAAGATCTTCAGTGCAAGGTCTGTATTGATTTCCACTGAATTCTTAGGACTACAATGATCATCGACCATAGATCTTAGCTTATCAAGAAGTTTCCTTGCATTGATATTTTCACCTGATTTGAACCCAAGTTCTTGCTTGAGTTCTGCAAGGGCTTCTTTGGTGAGATTCGGCCTTGGAGCTGACACATTTCCATTTGGTATGCCATATAAATGATGGATAGCGTAGCGATTTATCTCTATCTTCTTCTCTTCAGAAAATGTCACCGTCATTGTAGGAATATCTATATTCTTTAGAATGAAGGAAATGCACTTACGGTTGACTGATCCCTTTATTTTAGTGTCTATGAAAGGACCAAACCCTGCATCTCTAACACTCTCTATAAGTTTAGGGATCCTCGCCAGTTCGTTTGCAGCAGCAATAATTGTTTGGATTGACATCTGACTAATAAGATGGTCCTTGTCCGAAGGATCTTCACTGTCTTTGCTAGACAACAGATCCTTGTTTACCTTTATCCTTTTTGCAGGCAAAACTTTCTTTCCACTGTCTTTGCTTGGTAAGGACCTTTTGGTCCTTTTTTAGCCGTTTCCTTTATTGAAGCGTCTACTTCACACCTTTCAACACGAGGATCATATAATACAACCTGGGATGAAGATGCCGGATTAGCTCCGTCGTTTGTTCCTTCATCTCCTCTAACCTCTGTATGAAGAACTGCAGAATCTCTAGAATGCTTGGCCCTTTTAATTCCCTTCTTCTTACTACCACTTGCCTTCTTCTCACAAGCAACTGATATGTCTCTTTTTTTTTGTGCTAAACGGCTTGGGCAGCTGACTGCCCTTCTTGATATCAGTAGCAGTCAGTGAAGTGGCACACTCCTCTGCATTTCCAACAGGCCATGCAGCTGCTTCATCATCTGTACACTTGGTGTTGCTATAATGCATATTGTCGTCGTGTCCAGCCTTCCTTTTCGGCCTCCTTGAGAAAACAGAGGTGAAAGTTTTTTCCTTCCTCTTCCGGTTCACACCTGGAATATCTGCAGGACCAGCTCTATCTTCATATGGAAGACTGTCTGCGAGTGGGTATTTCGTGTCTGCCTCTGGCGTGCTTAAAAGAAGCAATGTGTCACCAATGGTCCTGCTTGTTGGAGATCTTGAGAAATTATCTGCGTAACAAAAATAAAATATCCACAAAAAATTGTGTTAGGTTCTTGCATCGAAGCATATATACACTACAGCATGAAGAAACCAATGATTTATCATAAACAGATTACAAGCAAGCACTGACTAAAGTAGCCTTAACTATTAATTCTAAATATTTGACGAGTACAGGCACAAACGCAATCAATCCGCTACACTGCAAAAAGTAATGAAAACACAACAACAGAAGAATGAACAGGAACAAATTAACTACTACCAGACTGTTTTGTCCCAGGACTAAAGTTTGAATACGGGGATAAGCACAAGTACAGAGGCAAAGGAGGCTGAAGTACAAATCAAGGCGGGCCTCAAGTATTAACAAACCAGAACACAACATACAGCCAAAATCAAATTGCCGATCACGCGAATCTGAAGCACCGTAGTACTAAGGAAACAATAAAGAAGAATTTGGAATATTCAACAATCCAAAAACTATTACGCCCTAGGGTTTCTTAAAATTATACAACGGAGCAGTGTACCGGGATTTAACGGCAGGGATGATCGCGAAAATGACGACATCTCGTTGCAGGTGCAGACCTTGGGCTCAGGCGGCGACTGTGAAACCCTAGACCAGCAGCGGCGAGACTGACAAAACAATTCCAGCATGATAAGGGCCGACGCGAACGGAGCAGAGCAGCAGAGTAGGTACGGGCAATTCAGCTAATACCCTGCGCAACAGTTATGGGAGGCAAAGGATCCTCCTCCTCGGGGCGGCGGCTTCTCCGGCGATGCTCTTGCGGTTTTCCCCAATTCTAATCTGCTTTCAAAACTGGGAAGTTTTGCGGGTGCGGGAGGAAGACGGTGGGCGTAAAGACGGAGGCGACGAAACAACAGAGTAAGGCTGACACGTGGGTCTGGATAAGAAACAGATTTTATTAACCATGTTTTAGTTAATTAAACAAAATAGTTAATTAAACAGAATGTGCGTTATTTATTTTTTGCAATAAAAGAACACCATAGTTACAACACTATACAGTTATTATAGTAGTATAATGTTTCCTAATATACGATCATTCACAAAATCTATCTCATCGGACTGCCCATCTTGGTCGTCCATTTCTTCCAGTAACTACGCTAGAGAAAAAGGAGAGACACAGTCCTGTACTCCTCTTCCTACCTAGATTGTACTCGACTCCCCGTCACTGCTGTATTCGACACGCTTTTACACTTGTACCTGCGCTAGAGAAAACGGAAAGATACAAAATCAACTACTCCACTCGGTGCGAAACATGTACTCGGTTCTGTTGACTGCCAAAACCCACCGGCGGGCAGCGACTGTCAACACGGTAGAGCCGGGAAGAGCCTAGAGCTGCGGCTGGCTGAGACCCCTCCGAGCGACGGCCCGCAAAGCTCTTCTGGTCACACGTCCGATGCGAAGTGCAAGGGCGTGCCACCTGACCTATACCTGGTCAGGAAGGTGATGGAGATGCCTCGCTTAATTTCCTGCATGGCATACACGTAAACATTAAATACGAGCCTCGATCGGCTCTCAGGTTATCCTGTGAATCGGCCCAAGGAGCCGATCCACCCATGATTCGTACGGGGTGCACGAATATATGGTGGTCCTGCTTGATCAAGATAAAGCTAATGAGATCTACGACGATTTAGGGTTTTCACCGCATAATCGGATCATCCTACTCCAGGTTGGGCCTCGCGGCCGCGCACGGTGATCGTAAGCCGATCCTAAACAAGGCCTAAAAACCAACATGAAGTTGATCCCCGGAACATCCTGTTTAGGACTTGCGAACGACACCCTACGTGCCGCTGGATCCTCCACCCCTTCGTAAGGCCTAACTATTGCAGATATTAAACTAATCCTTGCAGAGCAAGGAGCAATCGTAACGGATCAGATCTACTAAATAATGATCAAGCGGGGTGCCGCCCCCACACCTGAGATAGGTGTGAGGGCGGCTAGACATGCAAGGGTTGCACTACGCTAGCATGTTACGCGAAGAACTATGCTAACCCTAACACATCTATGATAACTACGTTGCTCGCCATCAACAAGGCTTGTAATCGAGCAACGCATGAACAACGTGGAGCTTGTGCTGCCTAGATCGCAAGATGCGATCTAGGCAGCATGTCGCTTACCGGATAGAAACCCTCGAGACGAAGGAGTTGGCGATGCGCCGAGATTGGTTTGTTTGGTTGAACGTGAGTTGTTGTTTATTCCATAAACCCTAGATACATATTTATAGTCCAAGGGACTTTCTAACGTGGGAATATCCCCACCGTGTACGAGACAAACTCTAACTTTTAATCTATGATGCAATCTACTATAATTAAAGATACACGGACAATCTAGCCCAAATTCTCCGTGCAAGGCCGCTTCAGAGATCTTCCACGTGTAATCTTCCAAGCCCATCTCTCTTACGGCCCACCTCCTGATTTGGCCAAAATCTGGTGATAACACATGCCCCCCTGGTTTTGGCAATGATAATTCCAAAACCACTCTGTTTTTCCTCTGAAGGGTCATGTCGTGGCAGAGCAGAGCCGTTTGCAGCGTCCATCATCATTATGCCCTGTCTTCTCAGCTTCTCTGTAAAATTCGATAGCTCTGGCATCACTTCCTCGGAAACTGTAATGGCATTAATTCCCACCAGGCTTCTCATTATTTAACCGTGCCGACTGATTCACTCTTTATCCCCTTCCTCTGTTCCAGCCATCGGCACCCAAAAAACCCTCTCCCCCTGTAGCAATGTCTTCCTCTTCCTCTTCCCTCTCAGGCCTCCCCCTCCAATCCTTGCCGAAGAGGAAGAACGAGGACAAACTTCACTCCGAGGTGAACCCCCTCTCCTCCGACAATGAGAAGAAAGAAGGAGAAGTAGCGAAGGCCAAGGCCTACCCCTCCGCCAAGCTCCCGCCGAAACGCTCCCGTATGTGGGCGGACAGCGAGGACGAAGATGATGACGGGGAGGAAGAGGAGGAGGAGGATGAATCCTCCTCCTCCATCGGGTATCCGCCGACCAAGCGCTTCCGCTCCTGGGCGGACAGCGAGGATGATGATGATGACGAGGAGGACGAGGCTCCGGCCAAAGGCTGGGGCAGCAGCGACGAGGAGCTCCCTGGGAGCAGCGCCGACGACATCGACGGCGGTGATGACGAGGACAGCGACGACTAGTAGAATAGGACTAGTAGTAGCAGTGCACTAGGCACCAGATCCCTCTTTTGAGAGCCATCGGCTCTTTCTTGTAAAGCCGCTCCTTTGAATTAATGAAATTGTTCTTTCAATTCATCCTTCAATTACTCCAATTTCATTCCTTCCGCCTGTCATGCCAAGACCGATAGCAACGTATCGGATTTCTTTTCTTTTGGACGCTCGTGAAGTCGGACTCACATGCTGATTAGTCCGTCGGCCAAGCACTTCTCAATTTCAAACTGCGATTTGATATCTGACCATAATTTTCGCAACCCCTTAGCCGATGAACTACTCATCGGCTATTTTGAGAATCCAGTCCCTTTCCTTCTCTTGCAGCGACTGGGCGGTCCAAAACCTGTAAAAGCCGACAGCCTCCTATCCCGATTCCTCTCCATAGCTTTAGTAGTCTTCTTTTGCAACACCTTACTATTTCAGAGGAGATCACAATGCAGGGCCAGTCGATGCGACTCCAATCGGCTTTCAAAAACAGAGCATTTACCAGGCCAGCTGCCCCCCGAGTCTCAGTCGAGGCGAGAACGGCAATGGATCAGCCAAATGTGCCGCCTATGCAGAGTTAGCCGATTTCAACAAAATCGGCTCCCCAAAGCAGAGAACCTTCAGGGCGAGCTGCCCCCCGAGCTTCTCCAGTCCACTTTTCGCGCCTTGCGAGTCAGATCGGCTCCTTTCCTTTGGTGGATCCGATGCAACCCATCCTTAACCTGATCTGTACATCCATGCTGCGCTTGGTATTGATCAGGGTCATGATCCCTCAAACCTGCCCCAGCTGATACTGCGAACTCGAATGCTCGCAAAAAGAATCCAGAGGTCCTTGAAGAGAAGATCTGAGTCATCAAACCACTCCATTGAGGAGCTCTTCCATTAGAATCTCTCTTCGTGGCTCACTTCCCGCTTCATTGACCCTCTGCTTATAACTGGAGTCGATGGTCATGCATCAGCTTTCTACTCTTAAGTCGATGTCGGCTGCATCGGCTGTGCTTCTTGCGCAAATTTTTTTTTTATTTGGCCGATTTTTCTTAATCGGCCCCCAATGTTTCACTGCACGCATGTTTACACATGTTTATCTGCACATGTTCATCTGACTATATGCCCCCCGAGCCGAATCTGTCAGGGAATGGCAGATATCGGCTCTGTAATTCGTACGTCGGCTCCGGTAGGAACTAGGACGAACACAAGCAGAACATGTGGTGAGGATAATTTTGGCCGATTGCTGGAATCGGCCTCCATATCTATTGGAGCGCTGACTGAAGGTTCTGTAATGTTCCTTCATAATTCTTGGGGCCGATCACAAGGATCAGCCTCGCCCGATTTGCTCATTGGTTTAATTCTGCTACTCGGTCAGGCTGGATAAAACCAACCCAACTTCTGACTTTATGCGCTTGCTGTCGTCCACCTTGAGTGCATCGTAGAGTCGTGGAGCACTAAGCTCTGTCGGAAGGACGAGCACCATGTTCGTGCCAGCCGATGTTTCATCATCGGCTTTCCTTTGTTTGGGGCGCCATTCCATTTTCCGTGGACGACCCTCTTCATCCAGGGTTCGCTGAACTTTCGCAGCCAGATCAGGCCGTGCCTTCCTTAGCGTATGCAAGTACAACCTTTCGGCTTCCTCCAGGCCGCGCAACCGCTGAACCCTGCGCTTTTGGGAACGGCTGAGTCCGTCAGGGCACCACCTTGGCCGGTGGCACCTGTCTTCTTCTTCTTCTCCCTCATCTTCCGAATCCTCGAGATCTGCCCAACGAGGTGACTCAGCGCGTTTACTTTGTGGCGGGAGAGGCCCTAGGCGCTTGAACACAGACACGTTGGCTGCCTCCTTCTTCTTCTGGTTGCATTCTGGGCAATTGCCGATTGTGGGCAATCGGCTCATTCCTGAATCCCAGCAGTGTCTGAAGAAGGGGCAGTCCCAATGCCTGGCGTTGTCATCTTGCTCCCTTGATTTTTCCGTGGCACGGCGCTCGTGCTCCTCCTCATCGCGATCCTGCCGACGATGTCTTCTGGCTTCTCTAGCCAGACGATCCCTCTCATCATCATAGCTGGACTGTCGGCGTTGGTCATACTGCCTTACATACTTGTTGAGGAGGTGATCAGAGAGAGGTCGCTGATATCTTATGTTCTTCACCTCTCCCTCTGTGACGTAGCGCCTGCCATCATGATGGAGCCGATCGCGTGGAGCGGCCTCCTCTGTGTCCTTGCTATGAGAGCAGCTGCCCTCATCTCCATCTTTGCCAGAGTGATTCCCAGGTCCTACCATGTTGATGCTGAACGAGGATCCTGGCTGGCAACCTTCAGGGTAGGTGAACTCTACCATGTTAACGGCGGGGAAGGGCTGGGTATCGACCTTCATGGCGTACTGGTTGAAAATTAGATGCCCCTTCTCTATCGCCGCTTGGATGTGCTGACGCCACACCCTGCAGTCGTTGGTGGCATGGGAGAGCGAGTTGTGCCATTTGCAGTATGGCTTTCCGTTCAGCTCTTGCGCCGTGGGGAATTTGAGACCTTCAGGAATCGTCAACTGCTTCTCCTTGAGCAGGAGGTCGAAGATTTGCTCAGTCTTGGTCACGTCAAAATCAAATCCCCTGGGTGGGCCTGGTGGCTTTACCCATTTGCAGGGCACGGGGGTTCCTCCCCGAGTCCATTCAGCCACTGCTACCTCTTGGTCTCCCGCAGGAACTTCGTCTTCCTCTGCATCGACCAGGACTACTGCACGTTTGAACTTGTCTTGGTACAGGTCCGGGTGGCGCTGTTCATATGCTGACAGCTTCTGAACCATGTGCGCCAGCGAGGGATAATCTGCTTGGGAGGCCATGTCCTTGAGCTGTGTTGCAAGGCCTGCTACTGCCAACTCGACTGCTTCCTTTTCAGTTATACGAACCGAATAACATCGGTTCCTAAGATTCCTGAAGCGCTGGATGTATTCTGTCACAGTTTCTCCGCGCTTCTGACGTAGTTGTGCTAGATCGGCAATGCCAGACTCGGAAGCTTCTGAATGGTATTGCATATGGAACTGCTCTTCCAACTGCTTCCAAGTCCGGATGGAGTCTGGTGGCAATGAGGTATACCATCCGAAAGCCGATCCCGTGAGGGACTGTGAGAAGAGCCTCACGCGTAGCTGATCCGACACTGAAGCCGGTCCTAGTTGTGCCAAATATCGGCCGACGTGTTCGATGGAGCTGGAGCCATCTGATCCACTGAATTTGGAGAAATCAGGGAGCCGATATTTAGGTGGCAGCGGGATCATCTCGTACTCGTCGGGGTACGGCTTGGAATAGCCGATTGCCCTTCTCTTCGGCACCATGCCGAACTGGTCTCTCAGTATGGTACTGATCTGATCCGCTGTGCTGGCTGCAGGAGTTGAACTCTGAAGATTCGCCGGGGTGGCGTACTTAGCCAGCCATGTTTGCTTTTCCAGCTCTGAGCCAACTGCAGGAGCTGAGCTCTGGAGGTTCGTCGGGGTGGCGTACTTAGCTAGCCACGTCTGCTTCTCAAGCTCTGTCGCTGACGTTCCTCCTGTTTTCGCCGGAGTCCCTGATGTTGTGGCCTGGTTCGTGAGTGCCCAGTTGCCACAATCTGGCACATACGTGCACGCGTATCCGTGAGGGATCTCCTTAGGCGCCTCGGGCAAGAACTGGTAGTCACTAGGGTCACCACCAATCTTGTAGACGACGAATGCCGGTGTAGCCGGCACTTCTGGTGCTGCCAACGCATATGGCAGCGGTGGACGGGACTGGAGTGGCAACTCTCCTTGATGCGTCCCGAGAGCTGGTCCTGACGGCGAGTACTGGTGCATCATGATCTCCTGGATCACGCGAAGAGCGACACGCTCCAACGTGTTGACCAGGTTCTCAGAGTGGCGGTGTAGCGAATGAGCCACCAAGTAGTTGATCTCCTGCCGTAGGCCCCTGGTGCGTTCCTCCGACGGGGCAGAGAGGTCTATCCCATCGAGTGCACCTTCCGGTGAGAACCCCTTCCATCTGATGCCATGGGAACGGGTTCTCTGAAAAGAGCCGATGAGGTCGGCTTCGAGGGTGACTTTGATCTCGTCATACCTCTTCTTGAGCTCGTCGGGCAGCTCCTCGTAGGTGACTGGCGTGCCGTCCGCCATCTCAGATGTAGATGGCGATGTGGTTGATGTAGACGATGGTCCCACCGGGCGTGCCAGAATGTGTTGACTGCCAAAACCCACCGGCGGGCAGCGACTGTCAACACGGTAGAGCCGGGAAGAGCCTAGAGCTGCGGCTGGCTGAGACCCCTCCGAGCGACGGCCCGCAAAGCTCTTCTGGTCACACGTCCGATGCGAAGTGCAAGGGCGTGCCACCTGACCTATACCTGGTCAGGAAGGTGATGGAGATGCCTCGCTTAATTTCCTGCATGGCATACACGTAAACATTAAATACGAGCCTCGATCGGCTCTCAGGTTATCCTGTGAATCGGCCCAAGGAGCCGATCCACCCATGATTCGTACGGGGTGCACGAATATATGGTGGTCCTGCTTGATCAAGATAAAGCTAATGAGATCTACGACGATTTAGGGTTTTCACCGCATAATCGGATCATCCTACTCCAGGTTGGGCCTCGCGGCCATGCACGGTGATCGTAAGCCGATCCTAAACAAGGCCTAAAAACCAACATGAAGTTGATCCCCGGAACATCCTGTTTAGGACTTGCGAACGACACCCTACGTGCCGCTAGATCCTCCACCCCTTCGTAAGGCCTAACTATTGCAGATATTAAACTAATCCTTGCAGAGCAAGGAGCAATCGTAACGGATCAGATCTACTAAATAATGATCAAGCGGGGTGCCGCCCCCACACCTGAGATAGGTGTGAGGGCGGCTAGACATGCAAGGGTTGCACTACGCTAGCATGTTACGCGAAGAACTATGCTAACCCTAACACATCTATGATAACTACGTTGCTCGCCATCAACAAGGCTTCAGTACGAGCAACGCATGAACAACGTGGAGCTTGTGCTGCCTAGATCGCAAGATGCGATCTAGGCAGCATGTCGCTTACCGGATAGAAACCCTCGAGACGAAGGAGTTGGCGATGCGCCGAGATTGGTTTGTTTGGTTGAACGTGAGTTGTTGTTTATTCCATAAACCCTAGATACATATTTATAGTCCAAGGGACTTTCTAACGTGGGAATATCCCCACCGTGTACGAGACAAACTCTAACTTTTAATCTATGATGCAATCTACTATAATTAAAGATACACGGGCAATCTAGCCCAAATTCTCCGTGCAAGGCCGCTTCAGAGATCTTCCACGTGTAATCTTCCAAGCCCATCTCTCTTACGGCCCACCTCCTGATTTGGCCAAAATCTGGTGATAACAGGTTCTACATCATCAGTGTACTTGACACGCATATGAACCTGTACCTGCGATAGAGAAACACTGACCTTTACTCCTCTTGGTGCGGAACCTGTACTCGACTAGCCGTCACCGCCGTACTCAACACCACACCGAACATGTACCTGCGTTGGAGAAAACGGAAATCTTTTAGATAAATCAAAAAAAAACACAATACCGTGCCCCTATTGGTGCGGATATTGTAGTCGTTTCTACGCCAAGCCTGTACTTCACAAACGTTGCACCTATACCTGCGCTAGAAAAAAACAGAAATATTTCCAGAGAAACAACTCTTACCAAACCAAGTCCTAGTTTCAACTGTACTCGACTAGCCGTCATCGCCGTACTCGTCACCCTTTTGAAAATGTACCTACGCTAGATAAAACGGAAAACAACTCCAGGATGCGGGATCTACATCCCATTATTCATTGGCGGGAAAAAGGAGAGTCCACTAATATTTTCCCGCCAAACGCTGTGGACTTCTATTTATGCCACATGTCGCTACGACACACGCCCAAGCGTGAAGGAAGACAACTCTTACCAAACCCTAGTTTCATCTCCATATTCGACACAAAACTCATCATATCATCGCAAATCCGTGAGCAAAATCGATGTCGTGGGTAGCTATGGATGGCCGATGGAGGAGGCGATCTACCACACCGATCCCTCCGCGCCATATTCCATACCTCCCATCAATCATACATATCCCTCGCCGAATGAATCCATGCCCCCGCTCCCGCGTGCAAATCTCCACCCATGTCTTGCCATACCGCCGCTCAAGAACGGGAGTCTCCACACGAGCATACCCTGACCCCCCAGAACAATCAAAGTAAGATCTGCATTATTCATCGGCTTTTCTCCCTTCCTAAGGATGGCATCCCTCTCCTCCTGTTCGCCAATTAGAAGAACTTCCAGACGCGTTCCTACTGTGGTTCTTCCCAAACAGTCATGTGCCCAGGAGACAGCTCATGAGGTAAATCGAAAACGACGGCTCAGTATTATATGTTCTTGTTGACCTTTTAAAACAAAAACTTCTATGTTGATTAGTTATAATTTCAGATAATATTGTTACATTTACACATGATAAATTTATGAGTAAGTGATTTTATTGTACGTCTAGAGCATATATTATGAGTTGTTTTCTCCAAAAAATAAAATGCTATGTATAATTGTTCTGTCATGATAAATATACTAGGAAAAATACCCGTGCGTTGCACTGGGGGAAGAAAAAATTTGTATCGTGAAAATCACGCATTTTTATCGAATGTTTTCCACATGCATCAAAACATATAAAATCAATTTTTGTTAGCGGGGCAAAGCCATCTTCCCATAGCTATTTGGGCTTAGTTGATCATGATTTATGTTTTCTCTTTCTTTTGCTTTTTCTTTGTTTCGAGAAAAATATTGTCCGATTCTCCTTCTATTGATTCTTTTCTAAAACTCTAGAACAATAGAAGATTGAAATTGTTTAGATGGGAAATTCGTTGAGAGCACCTCGAGTAAAAGTAGGATTAAGCCTACTACTCCCTCCGTTCCTAAAAAAGATTCTCAACTTTATCTAGATACGGAGGTATTTAGACATGTTTTAGCTATATATTCATCCGTATCTAGAAAAAGTTGCGAAGCTTTTTTTTGGAACGGAGGGAGTACCAAAGTTTGAAAATCGATTTTATTAATGGGACAAAAGCGAAGTTATCATCCAAATTTGCTCATGAAACGCGAACATACACACTTATGCACGCACACATATTATTTGTCTCCTTATGCATACGAGCGGTGTGCAAACTCGATAAGAAACTGTGGAAGTTGGTTCAAAACTTGTCATATATATGAAACGACAACAAAGACACAGCTCTCAACGTAGCAACTTCAGTGCAACTTCAGTGTGCAGCTGTCAACTCACATCTCTACGGCCTTAATCTGAAGTCCTGAGGGATAAATGGTGTGAGATTCAAGTAGCATGTGTATACTTTGTGAGATAGATGCCTGCATATTAGGGTCTGAGATTAGACTACACATGTTTTTCGTTTTCTAGAAAAATAATATATTCGTAAGTACCAGTACTAATATGCTTAGTCAATTCAATAACCATTAAGGGAAAAAAAAATCATGGAAGCATATACTTGGTTACTCAGCAACCCAAAACAACATCCCAGTCTTTAAGCGGTTGTGGGATTTAATAGCATAATATTGTCCCGAGTCTAATTAAGTGGTTAACGCACCTGGTATTCCAGACTGCATCAGACTCGGCTCGGCCAGGTACACTGGGATGTGAGATGACTGTCGTACGTGCAACTGGCTCCGGCACCGAGATGAGCAGGAGGTAGGCCACTTCCGGTCGTGGCGGCTTGGCAAAGTCTGGACCCCATCTCCGATGATTGTGCAGACTCGTCTCTGCAGAGGTACATTATGGTGGCGAGATGACTCCCGCTCAAACGTGCATCCTGGCTCCGGCAAACGACAAGGATGAGGTAGGCATAGAGGAAATTGGCGTCGGGCCGCAGTTAGTGTTGCTCCGACGGTTGATTGTGGCGCTGCATCAGTCTAACACGATGGTGTGGGCGGTGGAGCGAGGCGAACTCGGCCATTGAGGAAATTGGCGGCGGGGACCGGGGAGTGTTAGTGACGACCGGTTATCCGTGCGCATCGCCCTGCAGCGAAGCTCTACGCATCGGCTCTGCGCTTGATAATTGTTTTCTGCCGAAATCTGCAGGAGGTAGAACAGTCGAACGTTGCAGGAGATCCCCGGTCGATTTGCCTTCACGGCGGCGAGTTATATGTGCGTGGGCATACGTGCAGCCGATGATCGCGCTCGAACTAACGTCGTGTCATGGGACTGCTAGCGGAAGGCAACCATCGCCGCCAGTACCGCAGCCACCTGTTTCTCCACTTGCCGGTGCCGTCTAGAGCAGATTGATCGATTCTCTTCCAAAATTAGATGTGAGAAGTTGATCGGAGCCAGCACATATATATTTAGAAACACGGCTTAGGTTCCGACTACTTTAATTGGGATTGGACTCTCTTATATAAGGTGGGTTACTACGGAAGGGATCGTATCTGAAACAAACTAAGGCAGGATCGTAGAGCTACCATATCGGACCGCACCGATCAGTTTTCTTTACGAACATGAACAAGCGGACGAGGGTGACACAAAAACGTATTGTAGGGCGGACGAAAGCGTACTTTGACGGACCAAACCACGGAACCCGTGCGTTGCACCGGAAGAGAACAACTCCATAGCTGCCATCACAAGCACACCAGCAGGTCAACTACAGAATACACAATTCAATAAAAATGTAATTTGTATACTCAGTTGATCAGAAAATGAAGAGACTTATGAATACTTAATATTCTAATCTCAACGGTGATATGCGTTGGCTTTTATGGAATATTGTTTAGACCCATGAGAAATTCACTCCTCCAAATCAGTTTCTGTTGACGGGACAAATTGGATTTCTCATCTAATACAACATAAGATAGAAAATGTTAGGTGGTAAATTCGTTGAGAACCTAGGAAACAATGAGAGTAAACCTGATATTTGACTTCTTCTGTGAAGGTTTAACTTGTCGGGTCTAGGGTGGTTGCGCCAGGTCGCCGTCGCACTAAGCTGGCTAGCTGCTAGTTGATGGATTGATTGATTATGCTCCTGGATGAGTACTTTTGTAAAACCTGCATGTCTTAGTACAGGATCTTACTCATGTTGAGGTTAAGTCGCTATTCAGAAACATCTGGATCGGATATCCCAAAATTCCTAAATCATCGTGTTAATTTTGAAACCTATGCGGACAGCTTTGTTGCACAATGATCTGAATTCCTTGTGTTAGCTTGCTTGACCTTTCAGCTTTGTCCTCTTTGGCTGCTCCCAAGTCCCAACTTCCCTGGCTTCTTTGTACCCATTTTATGTAGATCGAGGTGGATGCTCCCCTCGTGCATATGTACGACGTCCCTGCTCCGTGCTCACGGTGTTGAGGAAGTGCCGGCCATGGCCCGTGGGACACACGACGACCATCGTGTTCTACCACATAATGCTCCAGCCAGGGCACGACGCCGAGGTCCAGATGGTTGCTCGGCTCGCCTGATCGAATCATAACCCCACGAGGATCTTGGACGAGCGTGCACATGCGTTGTCTGCATGGCTGTGGCGATTGAGCCTCTGAAAATATGAACGAGCTAGCTTCTACTTTGTCATTGTCAATCAGAGGCAACCTCAAAGCTTCCCGGTTCAACTTTCAGGATGCCGTGCTTTACGTCCGCGGGAACCACGACCTCGATCGCCGAAGACATGCTCCACGGGCAGGGTGTCACCAGGTCTTCCTCCGCTGCCAACTCGACAATGCTCTTGGACAATGGGATATGCGGCTGGCTAGGCGACAAGCTTCGGCAGGATGGACTTGGCTGGGTCCAATAACGCCGTAGCACTGGCCGCGGGGGATCTAGAGCAGCCTCCAGCGAACGGAGACGCCGCTACAGGAGAGGATGATGGCAGCTTTGATTTTAGCAATGGCGGTTGCGACGCTGGTGGCTGTTTAGCGACCTCGAGGATGGCCGGTGGTCGCCGTTTTCGATGGCCGGATCACTTTCGACTAATCGTCTCTAGTGAGATCAAAAACAGTTGTGGGATTGGGTTTGACCCTACGCGTGCCTGCCTGGCTGCCTGCCTTTTATGCCCTTGACGTACGTGAAGTATGTTGGATGGATTCGATCGGGACCGTGCGTCCGTGCCTGCAGGCGTCGATGCACGTCGTGCTCGAGGGTAGCCGCCGCTACACCGTCGCCTTGAAGAGCGTCCGCGATCGACGCGGACAGGCGCGCGGCCGGTCCTGCATGGTCATGCGAAGGCAAAAAAGGACCACGACCAGCTGGTCGCCGTCGCTGACGTACGTGCTCTCCCACCTGGCAGTGCGCCGCGTCGAGGAGGAGGTCTGCTCGTATCAGCTACGGATGTAGCTGCTTCGCCTCGGGTACCTTCCATCCGAGATCCTCCGCGTCCTGGAGCTCACCGACTGCAACCGCGACGCTGTGAGGTCGGCCTCTTGCCACCGGACATCCCAGGTCTCCGTCACGTGACAGTACCACGCCGGAGGGAGAAGGACGGGCGTGCTACTGGCGGTTACCGGCGCCGAGGCGCAACGAGCAGCAGAAATTGTTGCTATTGATCTGGGATTCCTGTCAAGGGTCTCAAGTCATATTTATTGCCTTCCGTTTGGCAAAAGAGCTAAGCAAGGATTCCCCATCGAATAAAACGATGTTCATGTCAAACACGATGCATAGCTCTTTTACTTTAACCTCCCAAGCGTCTTTGCGTGCGGCCACAAAAATTTTGAGTAGCCTCTTTGGTAAGTCCTTTGTTGGGCAACCAGGACGTACCACGGATGATGATGCCGCGCCAAGCAATCGTGACGGACTCCAACTCTAACTGAACACACGTATGTATATATCCGAAGCAAAACCAACAGAACGCATGAAGGCGTACTTTTCGACGGACGAAAGCGTAAAGCGACGGACCAAACCAAGGAAGTTAAACAGCCGATCAAAATTTTCAAATAATAATTTGGAAACGAAAGCTAAATTGTGACATGGATAGCATATTAAAACCTCGGAGAAGCTATGGAAAATTTACCTCGTTATCGATAGAAACAGATGGTTTGGCTTTCCTGCGACCTCCCATCTTCTGCCTACTCACAATGTTTGTTTCAACATTGTGATTCATTTTCTGCAAACAAATGCAGAAATTAAAAATAAACACCCCATACTCAAACTATTGAAATAATAATTTTGAAAGATTGCATATAGTGTGACACTGCTAGCATATTATGACCTGGCAGAAGCTATGAAAATTTACCTCCTCATCAATTGGAACAGATGTTTTGGCTTTCCTGCGGCCTCCCATCCCTGCCTTCTCCTCCCTCACTTTTCCTGCAATAATAAAACAATGCAAGATTTAGTGTCTGGCTGAAAGCAAATAAACATTGAGATATTGGTAAGAAAATAGCATGAAAAGTGTGTAAAATACTGCTTTCACGTGGTAACCATAAAGACTTGGTGCACAACAAACATCACTAACACGTCTACTGCATATTACTGAGTAGATAGATACTTCACTTTAAACCTGGAACTAACTTTTTATGACCATCCGAATAGATGCTGCAGTAGAGTGCTTACTTCTATGTGCTCATTTATAAACATATGCAATCTAAGGCTGTATATTCAACAGCGTGATGTGATCAGAACCTAGAAGAGTATATTTAAGATAAACAAAAACTAATGTTTTTCTTAGGAGTGAAGTTTCTAGTGAATCTGATACTATCTTGATACTGAAATCAAATGTAACGTTGCTAATGCAGAAATCCAAAAATTATGAACATGCATTATGTATATATCAAGGACTGATACATAAAGGATTTCTGAAGAAACTCTGATACATAATGGAATTTGGCAGAGCAACACCAACAGAAACGTATAGTGAATTCGTTACTATCTGAATCTTCCTTTTTTCTGCTAACTGATTAGGGAACTGAAGGACGAATAAGAAGCACTGATATCTAACCTTGTTTAGTGGAGAACGATGGCAATGTGTAGGACAGGCTTTGGTCGAGGGACGCCGAAACTTTCGTGGACGGATTTACGGCTTGAAGGACCGATTTCCGGCGAAGTCTTCAGACAATGGCAATGTCGAGGGTTGCTGGAACTTGCAATTGATTTGTTTTTTTGGTCGAGAGTGTCCTTGCTTTATATAGGCTCGCCGAACAGGCAAAGCGGAGTTCTTGTCGGAGCAGAGTTTGTGTCGGAGTTCCTCTTCAGCACCATCCCGTTGGAGCTCGAGTAGAGTTCGTCTTCGAAGTCCCTTTGCGATTCAGCGAAGGGGAAGAAGAGCTCTCTGCCTATGCGTGGAGGTGCAGCTGCAGGCCAGGATCTTGGGCCGTGAGAATTGGCAGGCCTAGATCTTGGGCCATGAGAATTGGCTGGGATATAGGTAATTTACGGATCGATGCGATCGATGGGATTCCTGAGTTAGGTTCGTTCGTTTTTGTCCCATATCGCGAAGCAAGACTTCTGTAACACGTGCGGGCGGACGTACGAGCGAAGGAGACGGACGGACATGATTTTATGAGCGGACGACTGCGATTTTGCGACGACCAAACCAAACCAAACCACGGAAACACTTTTCCCTTTATTATTAGGTATAGACTAGCAAAAATGTCCATGCGTTGCATCGGAAGGAAAAGCTCAAAGACTCAACAAATAAAAGGAGTAATCTCCCCACAAAATATTCCCTCCGATCCAAATTGATTGAATCCACTAAATTGCAAGAGGGGATAACATGGCTTAAAATTGAATAAAATAATGCACGAGATTATATTACATCAACAAAAGCAACTCTATGTTATGGGATTTAATTAATATTATCAAAGAAACCACTTTATTCTGAAGTGTAATTTTTTAACTGTTTAATATACTCCTTCCGATCCATATTACTTGATGATAAAATGGATGTATCTACAACTAAAATGTATCTAGATATATCTATATTAGTGTCAAGTAATATGAATCGGAGAAATTATTTATTTTTTGTCAGCTCAATACATCAAGAATTTTCAAGATTAACTTAAGTCTCATTGGGATATGGCTTAGAAGCATCAGAAAAACCTACCCACATACGTGGTGATTGTGTTTTGCAGCAGAACGTATGTTGCGCAAGCCGACAGGTCATGGGGACTCGTAAAAGTTTTAGTGGCTGGAGACTTCACCTGATTCAATCATAGACTTTGCAACTTAAATATGTCATTAAGGATTTACCTTAGACGGAAGCACATCAAAGAAGATGAATCTCGATCATGCCGAACAACGGAAGAAGCTAAGTTGAAGGACCTAAGTACATCATAGAAGATCGATCGTATGCAGGAGAGGACCAATTGACCAGTGCACAAATTGGTAGTCGGTACCCACGGGCTATGAATCTTTGCATATATCCGTCCACCGCCGCTTGTATCGCTGCCCACAGCTGCTCATATTGCGTCTACGTTGTCGGGCGAGTTCATCTGGCCGTCCGCTGCGTGTATCATCGACTCAGGTGGCGTCATCTTGACGACTGGCGTCGTGGCTCTGGGACACAAAACATAAGACGAAAACCTCAGACAAACAAACCTGGACTGTGGTGACTGACGATGTGCATGCTTTCACACCTCCAAAACTTTCGACTTCAGGTCCCTACCAACGATCAGGTCATTGAGGAGGCTATGTAAGAGACCGATGAATATTGTGTGGCGACGTGCGAGAGTTTGAGGCCCTATGCAAGCGTATCCCTGCGGCGCTGCCATCCCCTCCATGGGCGCGGGCGCTGCCGCTGCCGCCAACCAGTACGTGCCTACAACGACATCACCCAGTCCCACCGTCTTGTATCGACCCCAGCAGCAGTGTTGACCCGCTCGACTCCCACCGACCCCGATCAGCCGAGATGCCCGACTCACCAGACACCGACGGCAACTGCCGGCGTTGGGCTCGCGGCTCGCCGATATTGGCTTCTTCTTTTGCCGTCACGGAAGCCTGATGCGATGCCATACGCTCCTTGCTGGTTCATACTGATCCTCGTTTTGAGCAACCCATATTGATCCTCGTGTGCGTGGCCTAAATATATAGTGCAGAGACCCGTCCGTAGAATCATGTTCAAGTCAGAGTCGTAATATACAATGATCTCAAAGCCAGAGTCCGTGTTTGGAAATTGATGGCTTAGGCCCAGTTCTTTTGGCGGCTTCTCTGAGAAGCTGCCCTCCCCCCAGCTTCCTGGGGAAGCCGATGACAAAGTTTTGTGAGGCTTCCAAATTTGTTTAGCCTTAACTATTCTAGAAGCCTCGGAAAATTTTAGAACCGGCTTCCCCAGGAAGCTGGGGGGAGGGCAGCTTCTCGGAGAAGCCGCCAAAAGAACTGGGCCTTAGGTTTCCAGCTCGGTCATAAGCCTTTGCTTGCTGGAGGCCCACTTATGCTTCTGACGTGCTGGAGGCCCACTTGCTAGACGGTACTGTGTGGATATTTTTGAATAGACAAACGAGCGAAACGATAGCAATAGACTGCGGGTTTATTTACCAGAATTGGAGGGGCTAACTGAAAAACGCCCGACGGACGACGGAAACCTTTTTGCTTTATTATTAGGGAGAGATTACATTGTGTTGTTTTGAATTTAATCTACCTGTCTTGAAATCAATGTACATCACCACGCAGTTAAATCAGATGTGTGGGTTCACTATCTACAGTAGTACAAGTGCCTACTAAGACAAACTCAAATAATTTATATAAACTACGATTGTTATTCAATAAATGCAGGCAATTGAATCAAGCTTCAACAAGGATCCGTACGCCATGGATAAAAAGAAAGAGGTTGATAAAGATGAGGAAATCATGAGCACCCATCATGAACATGAGGAGCTTGAACTGATTGTCATAAGTGATGAAGAACAGGAATATCACTCAGATAATATTGTGCAAGGAGGCAATGCTGATGACGATGATGATGGTGATGATGGTGATGATGGTGATGATGATGATGGTGATGAAGCAATGCTACCAAGGGACAGTGAATCAGAATCTGACGATGATGAAAAATACAGAGACTTCATGCACATGGAGGATCTAATTCCAGTGGACGAGGATGAGAGGAACCTCTACTATGCCAGCCTAGAGTCATTGGACAGCCTAAAATACCCTGAAGCAACTCCCGGTGCAATACAACAGAGGAAAGATGATGTTGTCTTCACCATTGATATGTTGATGGGAGTTGCACAATCCAAAAAGCAAGCAATCAATGATCAAATCAACAGGGACAGTGGATGTGCAAGGAGATGCATGTGTGACACGCCAGGTGAAGGCTGCAAAGAAGTGATTGTAGTTTCCGACGATGAATGAGGAAGATTACAGAAGGAAGGAGCTTTATTTATAACCTGGTAGATTAAGTTATGTGCTTATTATATTTGCCTAATATGTTGGACATATTTACTTGTGTTCACCGATTGCCTTAAATTATGCAGCTATTATGTGTGTTTGTGTGTGCAATACAATTTTTCTCTCTCATCTATAGCTACTGTGCGGGTTGCATAAATTAACCTAGAACCAAGCTAACAGGTACTAAACCAAAATGAGAAGCGGGAATATTAATGGAAATCAACATATACATTCTAGTAATCCTCCTTGTGCCAAAGGTGTAATCGTCTCCATATAACCACTGTATTCTGCAACCTTAGCACCTTTTTCGTTTACCTACCATCAGACAAGACTTGACACTCATGCCGCAGATATAATCTGTTACTCCTACCCGTCCTTCAGATGTACTCGTCTGAGTGGAACAACTGTACTCTATACCATTAGCATCTGTACCTACGACATGGAAGAGAAAACCTAACAAGAAAATAACAGAAATTATCTGGCACTCTTATTAATGGTACAAATGTATTTGTATATACTTCAGAAATGTACTCGATACACTTAACACCAGTACCTACACCGCAGGATGGAAAATAATAACGAAAACCACCACATATAATCTGGTACTACTACTCGTGCCGCAAATGTACTCGTCTCAATAGAATTACTGTATTCTACACCATTAGCATCCGTACCTACAACAGAAAAGAGAAAACACCACAAAAAAACAAAACATAAATTATCTGCCACTCCTGTTCATGGTACAGATGCACTCGTCTCTGCTGCAAAGATGTACTCGACACACTTAGAAAATATACCTCCCTAGTATATAGTCTGGTACTCCTATTCGTGCTGCAGATGTACTCGACCCACTAGAACAACTGTAATCTAAACCATATGCATCTGTACCTACGACACACAACAGAAATCCTGACAGGAAAACAAGAGAAATTATCTGGCACTCCTATTCATGGTACAGCTGCACTCGTCTCTGCTGCAAAGATGTACTCGACACTCATAGCACCAGTACCTACCCCGCAAAATGTAAAATAATAACGAAAACCACCACTTATAATCTGGTACTCCTACTCGTGCTGCAGATGTACTCATCTCATTGAAACAACTGTACTCTATAATATAAGCACCTGTACCTACGACATACTGAAGAGAACTTGATAATAAAACAACAGAAATTATCTGGCACTCCTATTAATGGTACTGCTGCACCCGTCTATGCTGCAAAAATGTACTCGACACTCTTGGAACCAGTACATGCCCCGCAGAATCGAAAGTATTAACGAAAACAACCAGGGATAATCCAGTACTCCTACTCGTGCTGGAGACGTACTCGTCTCATTAAAACAACTGTACTCTGTAACATAAGCATCTTTACCTATGACATACAGCAGAAAACATGACAAGAAAACAACAAACAGAAGATAATTAAAGTCAAGTACCACGTACATGGTACATTAGACTGTACTCAACAAAATAAAGTCTTACAACATAACCATAATCAACACGACACAATAGAGTCTTTATAAGATAACGATAACCAACACGACACGTTATAACAGTTTCCCACACACAACTTCAGAGGCTGGAATTGGATACAAAAGCATCTAACATCTCTGCATAATCGGTAGGCTGAGCTTCAACATAGTAAACTTGTCTCACATGGAAGGGTCCAAAATAGTCGTATTTGAATACGTGGCCAATAACTTTCTGCAAGTCGTTAGGATCTTGAAACTTGACAAGAACACTTCCATGATAGTAGTTCTCCATGGCAAGGAACTTTGTGTGACCAAGAAACCTGTTCAAACCATGAGCGACAATGAATGTGTTGGTAAAAAACTTGCGTCTAGTAAACGTAGCTTCTCCAATTGTATCGACAGGACCAACATCAATTCCAAGCATATCCATTGTAATCCTTGGAATTTCCGTAACTCGTTCTTGAAGATACTTGAAAATTGAAAATTACAAACAAGATAAATCAAAGTTAGTAAGAGTGTATATTCCTATGCAAGATGATTAAAAGAATAAGGACTAAACAAATACCTTGGGGATATCAATTGCATCTTCGACCTTAGGGGTCTTTAAACCTTCTCCGACATCAACTGCACCTTCGACCTTAGGGATTTTTGAAGCTTCTCCAACATGAACTGCATCTTCAACCTTAGGCTTTTTTGAAGCTTCTCCGAAACCAACAGCATCTTCAATATTAGGCCTTTTTGAAGCTTCACCAGAATCCATCACAAAACAGTGCTTTGTATCTTCCAGCTTCTACAACACCACAAGAAAGAATAATGAAAATAAAGATCAAATATCATTTGGACCCATATAATAAACCGAACAAACTAATGTTTTGGGAGAGCAGGAAATGATGCCTCCAACTAACTTGAAAAAAAAATAGTGCAACAAACGAGCATGCTATTAATATAAAAAAGATAAATCTAGGGTTCGTAAACTCCTCATCTACAAAAAATCGCGGTTTAGAAATAAGAAAGAGATACAGATCTGGAAGAAATAGATGAAAAGGAGTCAGTTAACTAACTTGAAAAAGGAATAGTGCAACAAACGAGCATGCTATTAATATAAAAAAGATAAATCTAGGGTTCGTAAACTCCTCATCTACAAAAAATCGCAGTTTAGAAATAAGAAATAGATACAGATCTGGAATAAATAGATCAAAAGGAGGCAGTTAGAAACCGAGAGAGATAGAGGATGTCCGAGAAAAAGTTTAAGAGGAATAAAGAGGAAACGAAAATAAGGACTACATCAGAAAGAGAAACAATATATCTATAAAATTATAGAATGAATTTATGAGGCAGAATAAGAAACAAATAAATGAACATATTACAGAAACCCTAACCAGGAAGGGAAGATGGTGACCACAGAGCGGAGCGGAGACGAGAAGGATGAGCGGAGCGAAGATGGAAACCCTAACCTGGAAGGGAAGATGGTGACCAGAGAGCAGTGCGGAGGCGAGGAAGATGAGCGGAGCGAAGACGGAAACCCTAACCAGGGAGGAACATAACAGAATATATAACCGGCAGAGTCGGAGAGCAAAACACCAGATGCTTCTAGTACGACGACTCAACGGCGCAATTTTACATATCATATAGTGGCTTCGAGTCACTAACCCGTGGGACCCATTTTATGCTGGCTTTATGTTGACCCACTCATCAGTGAATAAAAGTAAAAGAAAAGTCGGGAATGCGGAAGGAAAGAATCTAACTCGCAGGACTCTTCCACACTCCACGGCACCAGTCACGAGTGCAAATTCAATGAGGAGTAAGTAGATTATTGACTAATCATTTCCAGTTCCCCATGAAACATGCGCATTACTCGCTCATTATTTTATTAATTAATTCAATCACCGCCACATGCAACAAAGTGGTACCAAAGAACTGTGAATGTTCCCCGTCATACAAAAACAAGGCGTAAGTACAACGACAGAAGAGTCCCAAGTATGCCACATATCAAGGCGTAAGTACAACGAGAAAAAGGCATAAGCACAGCACCTAACAAGAATAAAGTACATTTCTATCACGGAACAAGTACACAAAAAAGGTACAGGTGCAAGGTGTGTCGAATACAGCGGTGATGGGTTCACGAGTACATATTCGCTAGCAAGAGAAGTACAGGAGTGTTTCCCTGTGTTTTCTGCACGTTGTTTCTTTTCTTTGGCAAAGGACATGCGCCAGCAGGGTCGAGTACAGCAGTTAAAGGCGTACGAGTACATCTTAGGCAGCAAGAGGAGTACATGACTGTTTATCCATATTTACCTGCGAACTATCGGTTATGCATGTAGGTACAAGTGTAAGATCTGTCGAGTACAGAGTGATGGATGCGCAAGTACAGCTTAGTTAGCAAGAGAAGTACAGTAGTGTTTCCATATGTTCTCCGCATGTTTTATGTTATTTGGGAATGGACATATGCCAACAGGGTCGAGAACAGAGGTGAAAGGCGCACGAGGACAGCTTAGGCAGCAAGAGGAATAAATGTCTGTTTATCTATTTATGTCTGCAAATTGTGGGTTCTGCAAAAAGGTAAAGGTGCAAGGTGTGTCGAGTACAGCGGTGATGGGTGCACGAGTACATCTTCGCTAGTAAGAGAAGTAGAATAGTGTTTCCTTGTGTTTTCTGCACGTTGCTTGTTATCTGGGAATGGACATGTGTCAGCAGGGTGAAGTACAGCGGTGAAGGGCGCACGAGTACTGCTTAGGCAACAAGAGGAACTCATGATTGATTCTCTATATTTCTATTGTAAATTATGGATTCTGCAGGTAGGTACAGGTGCAAGGTTTGTCGAGTACAGCGGTTATGGGTGCACGAGTACAGTTCCGTTAGCAAGAGGAGTACAGTAGTGTTTCCCTATGTTTTATGCGTGTTTTTTGGTTCTCTGGGAATGGACATGTGCCAACAGGGTCGACTACAACGGTGAAAGGCGCACGAGTACAGATAGGCAGCAAGAGGGATAAACGACTGTTTCTCTTTTTATGTCTGTAAATTGTGGGTTTCTGCAAAAAGGTACAGGTGCAAGGCGTGTCGAATACAGCAGTGATGGGTTCACGAGTACATCTTCGCAGGCAGGAGAAGTACAGTTGTGTTTCCCTGTATTTTCTGCATGTTGTTTGTTCTTTGGGAAAGGACATGTGCCAGCAGGGTCGAGTACAGCAGTTAAAGGCGCACGAGTACATCTTAGGCAGAAAGAGGAGTACATGACTGTTTCTCTATATTTACCTGCGAACTATCGGTTATGCAGGTAGGTACAAGTGTAAGATCTGTCGAGTACAGAGTGATGGATGCGCAAGTACAGCTTAGTTAGCAAGGGAAGTACAGGAGTGTTTCCATATGTTCTCCGCATGTTTTCTGTTATTTGGGAATG
Source organism: Lolium perenne (assembly GCF_019359855.2). Classification (NCBI taxonomy): domain Eukaryota; kingdom Viridiplantae; phylum Streptophyta; class Magnoliopsida; order Poales; family Poaceae; genus Lolium; species Lolium perenne. The sequence goes on from NC_067247.2 coordinate 263,986,820, forward strand.
GACATATGCCAACACAGTCAAGAACAGAGGTGAAAGGCGCACGAGTACAGCTTAGGCAGCAAGAGCAGTACATGACTATTTTTCTATATTTTTTTTGTAAATTGTGAATTCTACAGGTAGGTACAGGTGCAAGGTTTGTCGAGTACAGCGGTGATGGGTGCACGAGTATAGTTACGTTAGCAAGTAGTGTTTCCATATGTTTTATGCGTGTTTTCTTTTCTATGTGAATGGACATATACCGGCTGGGTCGACTACAGTGGTGAAAGGCGCACGAGTACAGCTTAGGCAGCAAGTGCAGTACATGACTGTTTCTCTATTTTTATCTGCAAACGGTGGGTTCTGCAAGAAGGCAGAGGTGCAAGGCGTGTCGCGTACAGCGGTGATGGGTGCATGAAGGTACAGGCGTAAGTACAACAACACGAAGGTCCTAAGTACATATTATTCAAGAGTACAAATACAACCAAAATAAAAGCAAGAAAAGGAAACCATGCATGGTCCAAGGATTCCAGCTGCAAACACGAGACAAGAACATCTACATAAATTGAGGTTACATAGAAAGGAATAGTGACTGTCTCACATACACAATAAACGTATAAGTACATCAGGACTAAAATATCAAGTACGTAAGGCATAAGAGTACGAGTACATACAAATATATGCCAGAAAAGGGAAGCCACGGGTATTCAATACAAGTCGACAGTACAAAACACGAGATTCTTGGGTTCAGTTACAAATAGTTAAAGCACCAACTAAAATATAGATACAACCATAATGGAGAATCAATGGTAATATCGGTATACAAACAGAGAGACATGTTTTTTTCCGAACGGTTTTGTACCTCCCTTTCAAACAACATTCACCGTCTCGAATGCTTTCTCATGATATCAACGACTGCAGGCATTTTCTTTGTATTACCTTGGAAAGCTAGCATATAGAACGTCAGTTGCTCACGCAGCTTGATAACATCATTCTGCATTTAACAAATGAAAATTATATACTAACCTACAATTACATATGCCAGCAAAAACATAGACAAAGACTTACTTCTCTTATTTTATGCTGGAAACCACCGCAATGCTGAAGAATTATTTTCATGGCTTGAGGTCCAGAGTCATTCCTAAAAATAGTATGAGTAATAACAAGAAAATGTGACTATATGAATTACCAGAAAACAAAACAAACACACACTGAAACACACTAATAAATGTAATCTATTAAAAATTTACTCACTCATTGAGGTTTTCAGAAACGATTTGGGCAGGCACCACCTCAAAGTTATAAATATCATAACGCTCAGAGTAGTATGCTGCTCTATAAGCCTTCCTGAAGTTATCAATAACAGTATTTGCAATACTTTCTGCTACAGTAGCATCATAATAAGGACAATATGTCTCAAACCGCTGTCGGATGAAATTAGTGACAACCACAATCCAAAAGTGATGGTCTCTAACAGGAAGAATTACCTGAAAAACAACCAAATCTTAAAAGTAGACCCAAAATAAAACTTGAAAACACAAAGGTAATTTTAAAAATACCAAGAAAGTAAAATAGTTGCAAAAGAGTTGAAATAGCAGTCGAACACAAATTCAATTATAAAACATCAAAGGAAAACTTTGGCATACTTGACAATGTATATCTTAAAGAAACAAATATCATACAAAACAAAATACTCACAACATCAAAGTTATATATCCTGCAGGGTAAATTAGGCTCCATAATGTAATTCTTCAGTGCATTTGGATCAGCACCCAATTCCCTGAAAGCCCTCTAGCAAAGTAGAGAGGAAAAAAATCACATTTTATCATTCTGCCAAACAATTACCAATGAAAAAAAAATAGAAAAAAATTCCATATTTAATAAGCAAAAAAGAAATAGAAAAAACTTACTACACTCTCACTGTACATTATGTACTTTAGGCACTGGGGACGCCGTTGATTAAGGAAGACACTGTTCTCATACTGCTCTTCCATTACAGTGGCAGCAAATACATTCATAACATAGTCATGAACGTAACCACCAGGTTGCATTGATAAACCAAAATTTCTGTGAGTAGCCCATCTTCCCCTTGTTTCAACAATCCTTGGGCTGCACAACGAAACAAAACCACAACACAACAAAAGTTTATTTAAAATGATAAAATAAAATGGAAAAACAAGTAACATAAAATAGTAGGATACCTTCTTCCGAATTGCGCTGATAAATACTTTCGAACCCACTCCATCATATCAATCTCAGCCTGTGTGGAATCTCTAATTGACAGAAAGGGGCGATGATTTCCATGATGCAAAGTTTGACTTTGTGAAAGCCCTGTTGTTGATCCTCTATTATCTGTGCCTTGTGACAGGCTCGTGTTAAATCGTACCTGCTGTTGACTATAATTGCTTTGATGATACTGCGGTGTAGCACGAACATGTGGGGATCGAATCATGAATTCCGGAAAGGGAGGAGCCACATAATCAGTGTTCCCACCCACGTCTTCATCATCATGTTGGCTACTATTATATAGTCCTGCACTTTGAGAGCTCTGAAAAGTTTGCTGCCCAAGCATGTTGTAAGAGCTGTTATGACCAGTGATGTAAGAGCTCTGAAGAGAAGACCCTTCATAAGGAATAGATCTCCCATGTCTATAACCAGCAAACCCAGTGTTTACTCCTTGCATAGAAGAATAATTTGACAGGTGCAAACCATCAATGTTAATAACTTGGGAGGCAGGAGGGTCTGCGAAATTAACAGTCCTTGGCCCTTCATGGAATGTTTTTGCATTTCGATCACGGAGAATGCCCTGATAACCTGATGACAATCCTGGTTGACAGGGCTGCGACATACCAGGCCTCCGTCTAGATACTGGCGTTGAGTACTGGATGGCACACAAACACTTCCAACAGGTACCAAATGTTCAGGCAACAAGACATCTGAGGACGAGGAATATGAAAATTTCTTCATTGAAAGCTTTTTCGCCGTCTCAATCTTTTCTATTTCTTCCCAAGCTGAAGGTTCATCCAACGGGTCACATGGAACCCTATAACTTGTCTGGTCTGCTTCACTTGCCACCTTTGAGCTACTTTCCTCCAGCACAGACATCTTTTGTTTCTTCGCAGACGACTCATGCTGGAAGCCAAGGGACTGAGAAGAATTTCTCTTCGAAGAAGGGAGTGGAAGAGAATCTTCACGACCAGTAACTGTATTATTAGAAGTGGAAACCTTAGCATGCTCATCAGCAAAAGCAGTGGGATTGATTGGAGGTTTTGCACCTGTGGTGCAATGAGAATGAGTTCCGACTCCCAGCTTGCCAGTTTCTTTAACTTCAACTGTTGGATCGCTAGAATTACCAGATGAGCCATCTTTGCATTCTACTCGATCCGCTGTAACACAAGCCAAAGAGTCTACCTTGCAGGGTTTCGTAGTAGAACCTGAACAACACGCAGCTGAGCCACTTCCTTTGCTAGTGGATTCAGGAAAAGCAACCTCAATCTTACCAAGGGACAGCTTCATCAGCTTGACTAACATTGTCATTCACCTTCATCGTGGTCCCAGATGGCATGTTTAACCTCTCACCAGGTGCGCTCTTATCAGTATCTCCGGCAACTGAGCAGTTACAAGTTTCACAAGCAAGAGGACTATTCAAAAGTCCACAACAGCTGCAAACAACTCCTTTCTGGACAAGCAAGTCCAATGCTCCTTCGGATGGGAGTATTGATGGAAGATCCTCCACGACGCGATCAAGATACGCTTCGAGATTCAACAGATACTTCTTATACAATGCATTAGGTGTGTATTTGCAATTAATAGGTATAAGCTATTGAAGCAACCTAATTTGTTTATAAACATTCTGACTAATCGGCATAATTTGCTCACGCAACATGTCATCGCACATACCAGCATTAGTAGCAATACCCTGATTCCTGTTCTGGCTTTCTGGCAAGCTGTACGTTTGGTCCTTCAATACGGAGCCTTCCTGTTTTGATTCAGATCTAACAACAGATGGGCTATCACCAATTCCGTTCGACCGGTATATATGGTCAAAATCATTGAGTATACCCAGACAATTGGCCATATTACTGAACCATGGCCTTGAAGAAGAACCACCCTGTTTATCTTCAGATGCGCAAAATCTCCGTTCATTATAGTGGCTTGCAAGCTGCAAAACATTAGCAATCTTATTGTTGATGATTGGCTGGATTGCAGAAAATATTTCATTGTACAAGCCCTGCTGAATTTCTTTCAGGTCATCAACAGCCTGTTGCAAAATCAAAATCAAAATCATATAACAAGAAGATAGTAATTGCAGACAGCTGGTTCAAACTATAAAACATTGCACTACAGTGCACATAAATGTCAATTAAAACAAAACATCACAATAAACGTACCAACGGATGCAATGCAGGCTTCACAAAGGAGCAAAGAAACGTCTCAAGACCGGGATGCAGATCTCCAATACAGAAAGCTGAAGAAACACTCTGATGAAACGGAGTTCGTCTCACATCCTTCAACTAATTATAACACACACAAAGAAAAATAAAAAAACACAGTTTAGAGACAACACATAAACATAAAATTTTAAATCAGGTATTGCTCATCATAATATAAAGAAACACACTAACCGGTATATTGCCATAGGTTCCATCCTCCGCACAAACCAAGTCAAGCTTTTCAAATTGACTAACCGTTTCTGAACCCCACACACTAATTCTTGGAACAACACTAGCAAGCTCCTTGACTTGTATATCAAGATATTCTAAGTAAGTCATCTACAGAGAACAACAATAAAAAAAATTCAGGCACTCAAATAAAATTAATCAATAATATAACAACAGCAGCTGATGAGAAACTAAAGGCGTTACCGACCAAAGGAACTACCAAGCAACCACAAAGGGCACCCTGTAGACCACAATCAACGAATGTTTTCATCGAAACTGAAAGTTTATGAAACACTGCTGAAGACCAATCATACGAGCGGATTTCCTCAGACGGACCCTCAAGTGCTAAAAGATAGTCAGGACTGGCACACTCATACGTCGTTGGACAGAGGAATGCACTAACATTGAACATCATCCAATATGTTTTGAACTCATTCTCTTCCAAGTCAGAAGACAACAAATTCATCAGCTCATTTATAGTTGGGGTAGTGCCTTCACAACATGACCGACTCCTGACAACATTCCTGAATTCATCACTACACTTGATAGGGATGCACCGTCCACCAATAGGTATTCCTAACACTTTATGGACACACAATGCATTGAAAGGAAACTCAAACCCACTTTTGAACACAAACATCCTCTGTGATGCATTGTAGTTGCTGACAATCCAGGCAACAAATGCCCTTGGTAACTCTTCAAGACGAAGGTCAAGGAGAGATTCTTGACCTATATCAGCAACATAACCCCTCTGTTTGGGGCTAAGGGGCTTGCAAACAACATTGAATTTTGGAAGGCTAAATTTTGTACTGAATTCCGATGAACCAACAAGCATAGATCGAGAACTGGAAAACAGAAAACAATAACACATAAACACATGATCATGACATAAAAAAAAACTATAGCAAGAACAAACAAATAGGAATAAAAAAAAACTAAACTAACCAAGATTTCCTCAATCTGTACTCTTCAATTTTTTCATTAGCTGCAGATACTTTATTCTCCGTCCTTATCCTCTCCTGCTCAAGCTGTTCACGCACCATGAATTCCTGAGTCACTAATTCAGTACCATCAACTGAAACAGATTGTGTCTCAGACAATTCAGGGGTGTCCCCATCTTCACCATCACGAGGAACATCAACTTCGTCACTCATTGAAGAACGTAACTAGGAGAAAACAACGAGAACACAAAGAACAAGCCGAAAAATCAACGGGGCACTTTATTGAGAACCCGCCGCCCACACTCAACAATTGAAGGAAAAAATCATACGATAACAGATCTGGAGAAAATCAGACGAAAGGTTTCAGAAAACAGATATGGAGATGTTGGCGCAAGCGTACGAGTAGGGCAAGAGAGAGAAAGAAGATAACTCACGGATCAGTGAGTGCCGGATCGCAGCAAGAATTACGAGGACGACACAGAAGAAAAATTGGGAAAAGTGAAATAGAATCAGTCCTCCCATCCACAGTCCCACATGTCATCCACGCAGAAAAGGAATCACCAGACAGAAGGAGGACCCACATGTCATACTGAAACATCAAATCCCATTTAATGACATAAGCTGGCCCACGCATACAAGTGAAGAAAATATATCGGAGGTAGATATCTTAACTAATCCTCCACTTTTGGTGGACCCATCAGGATCACGCTTTCCATCCCTTTCTCTCTCTCCAACAGATTCAAAATTCAAATCAAGATCCAGACGAGAGGAACGACGCAGCCACCAAGGAAGACGAAGGAAGACGAATGATCACAAGCTCAAGGTAAACATCTAGATTCCAGATTCGAAGATTTCAAACGTAGTATTCCCTACCCCGATTTTTCTCGTTCGACATCTGAAACCCCATCAACGACTAACATGTACTTCAGTCAATCGCAATTTTCGATCTATTTTTTTCCAACGATTCAAAATTCGAACGTGCAGGACGAACAACAACAACACAAGGGAACAAACAAGGGGTGAGAGAATTAGGCAACGTGCACAGTACATCAGAAAGGAATATCCACATAGGTAAATTCACCAGGTTTCCTTTTCATTGGTTCTGGAATCTAAAGAGTCACAGACTAACCACTCAAACATGTGGCACTAAATAAGTTCAAATACTGGGTACTCATCAAAAGTAGTCGTAAATTCAAGCTTGCACATTTGCTTCTGAATACTTTTTCAAAAGTAGCAGTCAAACTTCTCAACCTTCCACGCGTGCTCTTCATAGTTATGGACTTCAACACTTCATACTCGTGCAGAGCTGGAGAAAAAAAAAGAGAGAGACATCAGAGAAGATGGACGAAGCATGGGCACAACAGAACAAGGATGAAGAACAACCAATAATGTGGTTGAACAAGCTGTCACCTGGAGTAAAGATACCACTAACTGCAGAACAGATGGCAAAAGTTGCAAAAATTGTAAAACTTACCGAAATCTACTCTACTTACAAGCACCTCCCCGTTACGCTATAGTGCTAAACTTTGTGATATCAGGAAGTACTAAATCACCATACTAACAAGTACTAGTAACAATGCATGGTGAAAACAGACTAACGAGTCTAGCAAGTACAGAACTACCAGTCTTGTGCCTATAATGATCAGGAAACACTAACTATTCATATCAAAGAAGTACTAGTAACAATTGCGAGGAAAAACAATTTCCATGCTGTCAAACAAAAGCAGCAGTATTAGCATGCCTACGTTGTTCAAGAAGTAATAACCCATAGTACTAGGAAGCATTAGAAACAGTTCCAGGCAATAACAGCTTCCTCATGTCAACAGGTACATAACTACTAGTACTGTGCCTATAATATGACTTTTTTGTGGTTTATTTTGTAATGTTATCATACATCTTTATTTAAAATGTACACAACATAAACTATTTTTCTTTGTTTTTGACATGCATGTACAAAAAAAATTATATTCATTGTTTTTTCAGGCAAGAATACACACGTGGAGGAATAAAAGGGAGAAAATGCAACAAAATAAACTTAAACAAGCTGAGTCACAGTAAAGAGTGCAGTGTGCTCACCTCAAACGATCTCTAATAGAAGTAAAGAAGGAAGAAGCTTCCAGCAACAGCTCAACAATGGAATTGGATAGAGAGACGAAGGAAAAAAATCTGCTAACCTCCGAGAAAATCAATCAGTATGCGCCCTCCTACGCTTGTCCAAGAGAGCATCCTTCCCTGCTTGCAAGCAACATCAAATCAAATCAATCGCAAAAGTTCACAACGAAGGTTGGTAAAATTAATTACTAGACATGGCAATGAAAATTCACAACTAGATTTTATTGAATCAATTTAACAAATATACTTAAAATTGATTATTTTCTGAGATAGTAGTATTATTGACTGTCAATCTTCTTACAGGATGTTGATGGCAACAATGTGAAACAAAAGCATCACGAAGAATCAGGAAAGCATAATTATGTGTCAGCAACAAGCAGCCAGAGCAGCTCAGCTGCACTAGCGGAAAAATACATGCAAAGAAACTCATCAAGTTATGAGGTAAGTAACAAAGCTTATAGAAGCAAAGTACAAAATCAAAAAAACTTTTAGGATAAATCCAGGTAATTATTTATCCATTTCTCAGGGTTTATTCAAAGAAATCGAGGACGATGATATGTCTGACGACAACAACCACACACAGATCAAGCTAGTAGACAAGCACAAAGCCTCCCGACAACAATCTCAACAAAACAAAGAAGACATCAAGAAGGCATGTAGATTACAGTTAATCAACAATTCTCGCAATGGCCAGAAAAGTATCTGTGATTAAAAAATAGCCTGACAAAATTAAATTTATATCCAATTTACAGGAGGTATACAGCGACCAGGCAAGAATGAAACAACATACAGGACCAAGCAGCAGCTATGGTATACCAGACAAACAGAATGACAGGAAAACAAACATGCAACCATTACCAGAAAAAATTATCAAGGTACAATTCAAGAATTATATACAAGATAAATGATGATTATGCATTTTGGAGAGACATCAGTAAACCAGGAATCTAACACAAAGTTTACTTGGTTTACTTATTTGCAGGAAATGAAGTTTGCTACAGCCAACAACAACTCCAGTGATAGCACAACAAGCAATACAAAGGTAGTAGCTACATGTATGTATTATAATTACCAATTACATTTAAAATAATGAATTAAAAAATTAATTGTATGCCTTTAATTTACAGGAAACATATGAAGCATACACATGTACAGAAACATCGGGAAAAAAAATCATCGATCATCAGGTAATTACTTTCGATTTCAAAAACAGTGCACACTTTGTTATATGTGGAAATAAACATTAAAATATCTAAACATCTGGAACACCATCTTCCAAAACTGATGCACAATATGAATGTTATGATTTCAGGAATCCAGAGGAATGGGAAGTACCGACAAAGAAACAAGTGCCTCAAAGGAAACAAATCAAAAGGAAGCTTATTCATCATCGCAGAAACACAGCACAGGAGAATCAAACTCGCCCTCGGAGGAACAAGCTTCTAAGCAAGAAACTAAAGAAGAACTGAAGGATGATGATCCAGAAATAAATCCAGATCCTCCAACAAGATGGAAGAGGAAATGGACAATATGTTCAGCACAGATGACTACCCAGCAGTTGAAGAGATTATGAGTGCAGCTATACCAAAGGAAGGTGCCCGTTTCAAAACAAGAGACGATGCATTCTATAGATACGCTCTGTATGCAAGAAAGGAAGGATTTGAAGTGAAGAAGTTCAGCAGCAAGAGATCAGGAAAAAACGGAGAAATCTACATGCAAATATTCGCATGTAACAAGGAAGGATGCACAAACACAGATGCCGAACCATCGTCGCAGAGCAGAACAAATATACTACTGAAGACTGGATGTAAAGCACACATAATTGTAAGACAATTTGATGGATACTGGTACATCAAGAAGATTCACTTAGAACACAACCACCCGCTGGAACCAACAGACTATCTAATTAGGTTTGCACACTGTCACAAAAGGATGACTGATCTCGACAGGAGATTAATTCAACTACTACAGATGGGACGTCTGCCACCAAGGAAGATGATGTTAATCTTTCGGTCGATCAGAGGGAAATTCTGTGGAATACCCTTCGATGCTGTTGATCTAAGCAACATAAAGAGTCAACAACAACAAATAGAGAAGGACCATGACATCCAGAAGTGCCTGGAAAGCTTCAAGACACTCCAGAAAACAGTACCTGGCTTCTATCATGCCATGGAAATAGACAGCGAAAAAAGAGTTCGCAGCCTGTTTTGGATGGACGCAATGTGCGTAATGAACTACAAGCTGTTCGGTGACTATATATCTTTCGACACAACTTTCAGCACAAATAAGTATGGATTACCATTTGTTCCTATAGTTGGGGTGAATAATCACGGCTCCACAGTACTGTTTGCCATTGCTCTGCTGAAGGATCAAACAACAGAAACATTTATATGGGTTCTGGAAACATTTGTTCAGGCCATGGGTGGAAAAGAACCAAAGACAATAATAGCAGACCAGGACAAAGCAATGAAGAAAGCAATACAAACAGTTCTAAAGTCAACAACCCACAGGAACTGCTACTACCACATCGTGACCAAGATGAGTCAGAAAGAGAGCACCTTCTTTGCAAAAAACTCAGGACTGTCGGAACTGCTAATGTACATTGCGAAGAACGCATTCACACCAGATGAGTTCGAAATGGGATGGAATAAAGTGATAAAGGATTACAATGCTGGCGGAGAAAAACACCTAAGCAAGTTATTCAGGATAAGACACAGGTGGGTACCAGCGTACTTCATGGATAAATTTTACCCATTCTCATCAAGCACAGGAAGGAGCGAGAGCACAAATAACATGTGGAAATGCTATAGCCAGCACACAGACACAATAACAATGTTCCTTGAGCAATATGAGGTCATACAAGACAAGTGCTTATCTGAAGGAAAACGTTGCATAGAAAACAAAAAATTTCCTACCGCGAACACGCAATCCAAGCCAAGATGCAATCTAGAAGACGGTAGCAACGAGGGGGTATCGAGTCTCACCCTTGAAGAGATTCCAAAGCCTACAAGAGGAGGCTCTTGTTGCTGCGGTAGACGATCACTTGCCGCTTGCAAAAGCGCGTAGAAGATCTTGATCACGATCGGTTCCGGCGCCACGAACGGGCAGCACCTCCGTACTCGGTCACACGTTCGGTTGTTGATGAAGACGACGTCCACCTCCCCGTTCCAGCGGGCAGCGGAAGTAGTAGCTCCTCTTGAATCCGACAGCACGACGGCGTGGTGTCGGTGGTGGTGTAGAAGTCCGGCGGAGCTTCGCTAAGCTACGCGGGCAATATGGAGTGGAGGAGCTTGGCTAGGGTTTGGGAGGGGTGGCCGGCCACTCTATGGGGGCGGCCAGCTTGTGGTCTTGGGGTGGCCGGCCCCCTCCCTTGGCCCCTCATTATATAGGTGGATCCCAAGTGTTGGTGTCCAAGTCTTCGAATAAGACCCGAAACCAAAACCTTCCATAGGAGGGGGAAACCTAGCCCAACTAGGACTCCCACCCAAAGGTGGGATTCCCACCTCCCATGTGGGGGGTGGCCGGCCCCCTATGGTGGAGTCCACTTGGGACTCCACCCCATCTAGGGCTGGCCGGCCATGGAGGTGGAGTCCCTTGTGGACTCCACCTTCCTTGGTGGTTTCTTCCGGACTTTTCTAGAACCTTCTAGAACCTTCCATAGAACCTTCCGCGACATTTTATTTCACATAAAATGACATCCTATATATGAATCTTATTCTCCGGACCATTCTGGAACTCCTCGTGATGTCCGGGATCTCATCCGGGACTCCGAACAAATATTCGAACTCCATTCCATAATTCAAGTGCTACCATTTCAACATCCAACTTTAAGTGTGTCACCCTACGGTTCGAGAACTATGCGGACATGGTTGAGTACTCACTCCGACCAATAACCAATAGCGGGATCTGGAGATCCATAATGGCTCCCACATATTCAACGATGACTTTAGTGATCGAATGAACCATTCACATACATTACCAATTCCCTTTGTCTCGCGATATTTTACTTGTCCGAGGTTTGATCTTCGGTATCACTCTATACCTTGTTCAACCTCGTCTCCTGACAAGTACTCTTTACTCGTACCGTGGTATGTGGTCTCTTATGAACTCATTCATATGCTTGCAAGACATTAGACGACATTCCACCGAGAGGGCCCAGAGTATATCTATCCGTCATCGGGATGGACAAATCCCACTGTTGATCCATATGCCTCAACTCATACTTTCCGGATACTTAATCCAACCTTTATAGCCACCCATTTACGCAGTGGTGTTTGGTGTAATCAAAGTACCTTTCCGGTATAAGTGATTTACATGATCTCATGGTCATAAGGACTAGGTAACTATGTATCGAAAGCTTATAGCAAATAACTTAATGACGAGATCTTATGCTACGCTTAATTGGGTGTGTCCATTATATCATTCACACAATGACATAACCTTGTTATTAATAACATCCAATGTTCATGATTATGAAACTAATCATCCATTAATCAACAAGCTAGTTTAAGAGGCATACTAGGGACTTCTTGTTTGTCTACATATCACACATGTACTAATGTTTCGGTTAATACAATTCTAGCATGATATATAAACATTTATCATAAACATAAAGATATAAATAATAACCACTTTATTATTGCCTCTAGGGCATATCTCCTTCAGCCTCCCACTTGCACTAGAGTCAATAATCTAGATTACATTGTAATATACCTAACACCCCTGGCATTCGGGTGGTGGTCATGCTTTGCCCTAGGGAGAGCTTTAGTCAACGGATCTGCTACATTCAGATCAGTGTGTACTTTGCAAATCTTTACTTCTCCATCTTCGATGTACTCGCGAATCGAGTGGTAACACAGCTTGATATGCTTCAGCCTCTTGTGTGACCTTGGCTCTTGTGCATTGGCGATGGCACCCATGTTATCACAGTAAATGATTAATGGGTCCAATGCACTAGGAACCACACCGAGCTCTACAATGAACCTCTTCATCCATACTGCTTGATGAAGCCTCCGAAGCCGCTTATGTACTCTGATTCTGTTGAAGACTTCGCCACCGTGCAATCGCCGAGCTTGCCCAGCTCATCGTAGCACCATTCAATATAAACACGTACCCAGATTGTGACTTAGAGTCATCAGGATCAGTGTTCCAACTTGCATCGGTGTAACCGTTTACAACGAGCTCTTGGTCACCTCCATAACAAAGAAACATATCCTTAGTTCTTTTCAAGTACTTCAGGATATTCTTGACCGCTGTCCGAGTGTTCCATTCCCCGGATCACTTTGATATCTGCTAGTCAAACTAACAAAGATGTGCTATATCCGGTCTAGTACATAGCATGGCATACATGATAGATCCTACTGCCGAGGCATAGGGGATATTACTCATCCTTTCTCTTTCTTCTGCCGTAGCCGGTCCTTGAGTCTTACTCAATACCTTGCCTGGTAACATAGGTAAGAACCCTTTCTTACTTTCGTCCATTCTAAACTTCTTTAGAATCTTGTCCAGATATGTACTCTGTGATAGCCCTATTAGGCGTCTTGATCTATCTCTATAAATCTTGATGCCTAATATATACGATGCTTCACCAAGGTCTTTCATTGAAAAACTATTATTCAAATAACCTTTAACACTGCTTAATAGTTCTATATCATTCCCGATCAATAATATGTCATCTACATATAATATCAGGAATGCTACAGAGCTCCCACTCACTTTCTTGTAAATACAGGCCTCTCCATGACACTGTATAAACCCGAAGTCTTTGATCACCTTATCAAAGCGTCGGTTCCAACTTCTCGATGCTTGCTTCAGTCCATAGATTGAACGCTGAAGTTTGCATACTTTGTCAGCATTTTTAGGATCGACAAAACCTTTGGGTTGTACCATATACAACTCTTCCTCAATGTCTCCATTAAGGAACGCCGTTTTGACATCCATCTGCCAAATCTCATAATCGAAAAATGCAGCTATTGCTAACAAAATCCTCACAGATTTTAGCTTCGCTACAGGTGAGAAAGTCTCATCGTAGTCAACTCCTTGAATTTGTCGGAAACCCTTTGCGACAAGTCGAGCTTTATAGACAGTAATATTACCATCAAGATCTGTTTTCTCTTGAAGATCCATTTATTCTCAACAGCCTTTCGGCTATCAGTTAAGTCTACCAAAGTCCATACTTTGTTATCATACATGGATCCCATTTCGGATTTCATGGCTTCTTGCCATTTGTTGGAATCTTGGCTCATCATCGCTTCTTCATACGTCGCAGGGTCCTCATCATTGTTATCTACAATCATGACATTTAGACAAGGATCATACCAATCAGGAGTGGCACGTTCCCTTGTCGATCTGCGAGGTTCAGTAGTTTCCTTGTTCGAAGTTTCATGATCATTATCATTAGCTTCCTCTGTTGCCGGTGTAGGCGGTACAGGTACAACTTCCGGTACTGCGCTACTCTGATTAACGAGTATAGATTCATCAATCTCATCGAGTTCTACTTTTCTTCCAGTCACTTCTTTAGTGAGAAATTCTTTCTCAAGAAAGGTTCCGTTCTTAGCAACAAAGATTTTGCCTTCGGATCTGTGATAGAAAGTGTACCCTATAGTTTCCTTAGGGTATCCTATGAAGACGCATTTCTCCGCTTTGGGTTCTAGCTTGTCCGGTTGTAACTTCTTTACATAGGCTTCGCAACCCCAAACTTTCAGGAACGACAGCTTAGGTTTCTTATTAAACCATAATTCATACGGTGTCGTTTCTACGGATTTTGATGGTGCTCTATTTAAAGTGAATGCGGCTGTCTCTAATGCATAACTCCAAAATGATAAAGGCAAATCAGTAAGAGACATCATAGAACGAACCATATCTAAGAGAGTTCGACATGACGTTCGGACACACCGTTACGTTGAGGTGTTCCCGGCGGTGTCAATTGTGAAAGTATTCCGCATTTCTTTAAATGCATGCCAAACTCATAACTCAGATATTCACCTCCACGATCAGATCGTAGAAATTTGATCTTCTTGTTACGTTGATTTTCTACTTCACTTTGAAATTCCTTAAACTTCTCGAAAGTTTTGGATTTATGTTTCATGAAATAGATATACCCATATCTACTCAGATCATCTGTGAAGGTTAGAACATAACGATAACCACCGCGCGATGCTACGCTCATTGGTCCACATACATCGGTATGTATGATTTCCAATAAGTCAGTAGCTCGCTCCATCATACCAGAAAATGGAGTCTTTGTCATTTTTCCCATTAGACATGCTTCGCATCTATCAAGTGACTCAAAGTCAAGTGATTCAAGTAATCCATCAGTATGGAGTTTCTTCATGCGTTTCACTCCAATATGACCAAGACGACAGTGCCACATATAAGTAGAATTATCATTAAGTTTAATTCGTTTAGCATCAATGTTATGTATATGCGTATCACTACTATCGAGATCTAACAGAAATAAGCCATTCTTTTGTGGTGCTCGACCATAAAAGATATTATTCATAAAAATAGAACAACCATTATTCTCAGACTTGAATGAATAACCGTCTTGCATTAAACAAGTTCCAGATATAATGTTCATGCTCAACGCAGGTACATAATAGCAATTATTTAGGCTTAAAACTAATCCCGAAGGTAGATGTAGAGGAAGTGTGCCGACTGCGATCACATTGACCTTGGATCCGTTTCCAACGCGCATCGTCACTTCATCTTTCAGCAGTTGTCGTTTATTCTTTAGTTCCTGTTTCGAGTTACAAATATGAGCAACCGAACCAGTATCAAATACCCAGGTACTAGAACGAGAACTAGTGAAATGAACATCTATAACATGTATATCAAATATACCTTCTTTCTTCTTCTTGACAAGGCCGCTCTTGGATCAGCCGGATACTTGGAGCAATTACGCTTCCGGTGTCCCTTCTCCTTGCGATAATAGCACTCAGCATCAGGCTTAGGGCCGTTCTTAGGTTTCATAGGAGGCGTGGCAGCTTTCTTGCCACCCTTCTTGAATTTTCCCTTAGACTTGCCCTGTTTCTTGAAACTGGTGGTCTTGTTGACCATCAACACTTGGTGCTCTTTCTTGATCTCAATCTCAGCAGCTTTTAGCATGCCAAAAAGTTCAGGTAACTCCTTGTTCATGTTCTGCATATTGTAGTTCATCACAAAGTTCTTGTAACTTGGTGGCAGTGATTGAAGTACACGATTAATCCCCAGTCTGTTAGGAATCACTATTCCCAAGTCACTGAGTTTCTTCGCATGCCCGGTCATGGCGAGCATGTGCTCACTAACGGAGCTGCCTTCTTCCATCATACAGCTGAAGAAATGTTTCGATGCTTCATAGCATTCCACTGCCGCATGAGTCTCGAATATAGCTTTCAGCTCATTCATCAACTCATGAGGATCATGGTGCTCAAAACGTTTTTGAAGATCGGATTCCAGACTGCACAGGATGGCACACTGAACTTGAGAGTACCGAGTTTTCCGAGTCGCGTAAACAGCTTTTACTTCATCGGATTCATTTTCTGCAGGAGGGTCACCTAGCGGTGCATCAAGCACAAATTGCAGATTTCCGCCAGAGAGGAAGATCCTCACATGACGGAACCAGTCGGTGAAGTTGCTACCGTTGCTCTTAAGTTTCTCTTTCTCTAGGAACTGATTAAAATTGATTGGGGACGCCATCTCTACAACATATATTTGCAATAGTTTAGACTAAGTTTATGACAAATTGAGTTCAAATTTTAATTCAATATAATTAAAAACCTAAGTGAACTCCCACTCAAAACAATATCCCTCGCATTGTCTTAGTGATCACACGAACCAAATCCACCGCACCTAAACCCGATCATCACGAGAAAAGGTGTGATTTCAATGGCGAACACTCATAGTGTTCATCATATCAACCATATGATTCATGCTCTACCTTTCGGTATCACGTGTTCCGATACCATGTCTGTACATGCTAGGCTCGTCAAGGCCACCTTAGTATCCGCATGTGCAAAACTGTCTTGCACCCGTCATATGTACTTATTGAATCTATCACACCCGATCATCACGAGGTGCTTCGAAACGACAAGACTTGGCAACGGTGCTACTAAGGATGAACACTTTATTATCTTGAGATTTTAGTGAGGGATCATCTTATAATGCTACCGTCGCGATCTAAGCAAAATAAGATGCATAAAAAGGATTAACATCACATGCAGTTCATATGTGATATGATATGGCCCTTTTGTTCTTGCGCCTTTGATCTTCATCTCCAAAGCACGGATATGATCTCTATCATCTTCGGGCATGATCTCCATCATCGTCGGCGTAGCGTCAAGGTCAATGGCGCCGTCTTCATGATTGTCCTCCATGTAGCAACTATTACAACTACTTTGAAATACTACTCAACATGAAATTTAAAGACAACCATAAGGCTCCTGCCGGTTGCCACAATACAATAATGATCATCTCATACATATTCACCATCATATTATGGCCATATCACATCACCAAACCCTGCAAAAACAAGTTAGACGTCTCTAATTTGGTTTGCATATTTTACGTGGTTTAGGGTTTTCGAGAGAGATCTAATCTACCTACGAACATGAACCACAACGTTGATACTAATGTTTTCAATAGAAGAGTAAATTGAATCTCTACTATAGTAGGAGAGACAGACACCCGCAAAGCCTCTTATGCAATACAAGTTGCATGTCGAACGAGGAACAAGTCTCATGAACGCGGTCATGTAAAGTTAGTCCGAGCCGATTCATCCCACTATGCCATAAAGATGCAAAGTACTCAAACTAAAGATAACAAGAGCATCAACGCCCACAAACCATTGTGTTCTACTCGTGCAACCATCTATGCATAGACACGGCTCTGATACCACTGTAGGAAAACGTTGCATAGAAAACAAAAAATTTCCTACCGCGAACACGCAATCCAAGCCAAGATGCAATCTAGAAGACGGTAGCAACGAGGGGGTATCGTGTCTCACCCTTGAAGAGATTCCAAAGCCTACAAGAGGAGGCTCTTGTTGCTGCGGTAGACGATCACTTGCCGCTTGCAAAAGCGCGTAGAAGATCTTGATCACGATCGGTTCCGGCGCCACGAACGGGCAGCACCTCCGTACTCGGTCACACGTTCGGTTGTTGATGAAGACGACGTCCACCTCCCCGTTCCAGCGGGCAGCGGAAGTAGTAGCTCCTCTTGAATCCGACAGCACGACGGCGTGGTGTCGGTGGTGGTGTAGAAGTCCGGCGGAGCTTCGCTAAGCTACGCGGGCAATATGGAGTGGAGGAGCTTGGCTAGGGTTTGGGAGGGGTGGCCGGCCACTCTATGGGGGCGGCCAGCTTGTGGTCTTGGGGTGGCCGGCCCCCTCCCTTGGCCCCTCATTATATAGGTGGATCCCAAGTGTTGGTGTCCAAGTCTTCGAATAAGACCCGAAACCAAAACCTTCCATAGGAGGGGGAAACCTAGCCCAACTAGGACTCCCACCCAAAGGTGGGATTCCCACCTCCCATGTGGGGGGTGGCCGGCCCCCTATGGTGGAGTCCACTTGGGACTCCACCCCATCTAGGGCTGGCCGGCCATGGAGGTGGAGTCCCTTGTGGACTCCACCTTCCTTGGTGGTTTCTTCCGGACTTTTCTAGAACCTTCTAGAACCTTCCATAGAACCTTCCGCGACATTTTATTTCACATAAAATGACATCCTATATATGAATCTTATTCTCCGGACCATTCCGGAACTCCTCGTGAT
Organism: Lolium perenne; assembly: GCF_019359855.2. Taxonomy (NCBI): domain Eukaryota; kingdom Viridiplantae; phylum Streptophyta; class Magnoliopsida; order Poales; family Poaceae; genus Lolium; species Lolium perenne. The sequence goes on from NC_067247.2 coordinate 264,005,254, forward strand.
GTCCGGGATCTCATCCGGGACTCCGAACAAATATTCGAACTCCATTCCATAATTCAAGTGCTACCATTTCAACATCCAACTTTAAGTGTGTCACCCTACGGTTCGAGAACTATGCGGACATGGTTGAGTACTCACTCCGACCAATAACCAATAGCGGGATCTGGAGATCCATAATGGCTCCCACATATTCAACGATGACTTTAGTGATCGAATGAACCATTCACATACATTACCAATTCCCTTTGTCTCGCGATATTTTACTTGTCCGAGGTTTGATCTTCGGTATCACTCTATACCTTGTTCAACCTCGTCTCCTGACAAGTACTCTTTACTCGTACCGTGGTATGTGGTCTCTTATGAACTCATTCATATGCTTGCAAGACATTAGACGACATTTCACCGAGAGGGCCCAGAGTATATCTATCCGTCATCGGGATGGACAAATCCCACTGTTGATCCATATGCCTCAACTCATACTTTCCGGATACTTAATCCCACCTTTATAGCCACCCATTTACGCAGTGGTGTTTGGTGCAATCAAAGTACCTTTCCGGTATAAGTGATTTACATGATCTCATGGTCATAAGGACTAGGTAACTATGTATCGAAAGCTTATAGCAAATAACTTAATGACGAGATCTTATGCTACGCTTAATTGGGTGTGTCCATTATATCATTCACACAATGACATAACCTTGTTATTAATAACATCCAATGTTCATGATTATGAAACTAATCATCCATTAATCAACAAGCTAGTTTAAGAGGCATACTAGGGACTTCTTGTTTGTCTACATATCACACATGTACTAATGTTTCGGTTAATACAATTCTAGCATGATATATAAACATTTATCATAAACATAAAGATATAAATAATAACCACTTTATTATTGCCTCTAGGGCATATCTCCTTCATTATCTGCCCTGGACAAGAAGAAGCTCACATCAACACTGAAAACAACAAAACTAGTAACAAGACATCCGTTTGAGAAGCAAGCTCTTGAACAATTCACACATGAAATATTCGAGAAGTTCCAGATCGAGATCACAAACAACATGGCATTCAAGGTAGATGGATCACTTGAACCTGGTCGCCACCTGCGGCTGAAAAGAATAGTGAAATTCTACAACCACATGGAATTCAAAAGGGAGTTGTTTGACGTCACATTTGACGATGAAAAAAAGAACTTCATGTGTTCCTGCAAAAAGATGCAGAGGGATGGTATACATTGCTGCCATGTAATAAAAGCAATGGTTCACATGGAGATCAATGATTTGCTAGAGAGTTTTGTGATTAAAAGATGGAGAAAAGACTTAGACATGGAACTCGCAACATTAGGAAATGTCGCAGATGCTTCTTGCGGAGACGAAACACTAAAGTTTGCCGGTGTGATGAGCCATATGGCAGAACTTTGCAACAAAGCGTGCCCAAATGACAAAGCATATAATGTCATGATTCAGTGTATGCGTTATATGGAAACAAAAGTGCTGGCAGCAATAAGAGAAGATGAAGGAGCTAAAAAACTACACGATGAAGAAACAGGTAGCAACGAAACATTACGTGACCCACCAATGTCCGACAGAAGAGGAACAAAAAGAGGAGACAGAATGATGCCAGGTTCAGAAAAAAGACAGAAAACTAGACAAATAAAATGCGGACACTGCAAAACATCAGGACACAACAGAACAGGATGTGAAGCACTGAAAGCACAAATTGCAGCAGAGGCAAAGACAGTAACAAGACAAGCAAAGAAAGAAAGCAGACAGAAGCAAAGATCATAGCAGAGATATACAAGCAATACAGCACATGATCAATCAAGCAACACACACAGAAATAACGATAGTAACACAACAGAAAGAACAACACAACCAGGAAACACGTACGGTATGTACTACCACAACGGAAGAATAAGATGCAACATGGAATATCTAGTATTTGGTACAAGAAACATATTAACAAGGTAAGTGTGCCCATGAAGTTACTTTGTCAGTGATGAAAACCTACTGATGCAAATAATCTGCTTTTTCCGACAGGCTAAACATAAATTTGAAATCTATTTATTTTGCAGAGGTCGACAATGAACAAAGGATATCAAAAGGAGAGCAACAAAAGTAGGAATCAATCAAGGAGGAGGAAACAGGAATATTTAGAATATATGATACCGAAAATGGAAATGGATATGTAATGTTCTTATCTACTTATTTTTGTAAAATCAAGTTCACTTCATTGACTTCACTGGTGAATAAAGGTTAACCATTAAAAAACAGTACTTACTTTTGAATTCTTCGATCTGTTCGCGTACGAAACTTGCCAAATAATCAGGAGAATCATAAGTGAGCATCATTCCGGTGAAGAACTGTCGAAAACTTTCGATGTCAGCCTGAAAAACACGAAACAACACAATGATTAGTTATCTTAAACGAAAAATGCACAAAAATTCAGAATGCACAAGCGTCGAACGAAAAAGTTCACAACTACTAAAAAAAAGGATGCACAAGTACTAAAAAGAACCATTGACATGTACTATTATACAGTGAACAATAACTAAAAACCTGCCTTATATACTATTGAATAAAAGTATGAACACAACACATTACCTACCTTGAATACATTTGGGTAAAAATTAGCCTTGAATATCCAAATGAACCTCATTGCATAGATACCACAGTCACGCCTCGCGCTTTTCCTAATGGTCAGAAAGAAAGAAACAACTAAATCCAAACACAGTAAACAATATAAAATCATAGTTCACATTAAAAAAAGATGATTACTCTGAACAAGAAGGGGTGCGGCAAACTTTTATCTTGAACGATGAGATATTTAATCCCTCGACACCATGAAGATGAATGTAAAGTTTCTTGAATGATTTGCACTGAAAGAATAAAAAATAAAAGTTATTGTTGTCATGTGCAAATAATTATTTAATTAGCTAGAATGCAACGAAAACCATACAATTCTTTCAGTAGAAGCCATCTGAGATTCAGTCAATTTCAGTGAGCTAGACACTCTAAATTTCCTGAAATGGATGTCGACAAAGATAACCCACCAATGGCTGTAATCGCAACAAGCAATGTAGACCTGTTTGAAAATAAACAATCACACGAGAAATAAGAAAGCATCCACAATACTTGTAATAGAAAAAATATAAGCGCCAAACAAAACATGACAAACATGCCTCTTCCCTATCCAAAACATAGTACTTCAGATCATGTCCAGCAAAACTTGCAGCAAGATGAATAGGGTCCGCCTCGTCCACATCAAGAATATGCTGGAAGAAACAACAAGAAAATGTTTAAAAAACTAAATGCTAAAAACATTTAATTAAAAAATAGATAAATCTAAAACATATACACATGACGTACCGTCAAAGAGCTTGGAATAAATAAGAAATCAAGACCATCGTCAATGCACTTAAGAAATACATCCATAACAGAAGGATCCATGAAACCACCACCCTTCATAGCAACGTAGAAATTATGCCAGCTGACAGACTTTCCACCAACTTCAAGTATTTTCTCGCTACTGCAATTGTTTAAAACAACAGGAATAAACATCCGTCTATACAAAAAAAAAGATGAAAAAAAGATGGAAAATTGAATTCCAACGGTTACCCTTCAATGTAATTCCTAGGAGCCTGAAGTACATCAGCAAACAACATTCTATGCAAAGCAGTTACAGGAACATCCTCTTCCCCAGTTAGCTCCTTAAGCTCAAGACAATCATCAGAATCGGTGTCTGCATAGGCATCATCCTCCTGTGCCATAGAACTACTTCCAACAACATTTTCAGTTCCAGGCTCCTTTCGCTTGCGAGTACATGGCCCCCCACGCTCAAGACAACATTCCTCAATACAATAATCATCAGGTTCAGGATCTTCGTCCATGAAAGGCTCGTTAGTACCATCAACAGGTGCATCAGGGCTGGGTGGTCTTGAGACTACCCGGACGCCCCTGATGATTTCTGGGCGTGCATCCACTCCAACATCATTTTTAGTGTCAGGCTCCTTTCCCTTGCAGGTACATGGCTGCTTCTTCAACTCAATTGACAAAAGAGAAACTATATCACGCATCTGATCAACAAGAACACGTCCCGTTCTTATCATCGAGGAAGTGAAGAAAGTCTTCCACATTTCTCTTAGCTTACAACGTAACTGTAAATAAAAAACACAATTAAGAATGCAATTTACAATAACACAATAATTAAAAATCAAAATACATAATAAAAAACCTTACATCATTATGCATTTCACCAGGAAACATATCTGAGATGTGACGATCGACTGCTTCACGAAGATGGTCAGGAATATCCGCACGAGAGTGAAAACCTGGATCTGCCATCTGTTCCAACCTGAACAAGCACTGGTGAATACTAAAATTAGTTCAGGTACGATGTATGCAGCTTATCACTTTCGAAACTATAAAAAACAGGACAACAAAAAAAGATTACAAGAGAAACCACACAAACCACCTACGTCGTAGCAATTGCATATCCTCACTACACATCTAAAACGATACGCGCCTCTGGAGCAGATACATTGACAACCAAACAAACCAAAAGAGACCAACATAATTTACACGCATGCACTGGCAAAGACGTGTAACCGAGCAGCAACTTTGGTGCCGCTAAACTATACAACAAATAGACCAAGGGAAACTAGACAAAAAAACAACCAGATAAACACTAGCACAAACGAAAACTCTAGAAAAGAAACAAATTGTACAAGTCTATACACAAATACCGACCAATTTGAATTTATCAGTGCACAATTACAATACAAGTCGGTGCTCAAGTACAAGTACAAATTATATAGGTGCACAAGTTCAAGAGATATAGGTGCACAAGTACAAGTTATATAGGAGCACAAGTACAAGAGATATAGGTGCACAAGTACAAGTTATATAGGTGCACAAGTACAAGAGATATAGGTGCACAAGTACAAGAGTTATAGGTGCACAACTACAAGAGATACAGGTGCACAAGTACAAGAGATATAGGTGCACAAGTACAAGAGATATAGGTGCACAAGTACAAGAGTTATAGGTGCACAACTACAAGAGATACAGGTGCACAAGTACAAGAGATATAAGTGCACAAGTACAGAACAAATTGTCACACGAGTACCAAGGACAAACACGAACAAGTACCATACACAAAGGACAGCAAGTACCCGACAGAAATGGCTGGACACACAGGAGTACAAAACCATCTTATGAACAAGCACTAGACAAACCCTAGAACTAGTTCAGGTACGATGTGTGATAAAACTAGACCAAACAATACAACAGAATACACAGATAGAAACCACAAGAACCACCAGAGTCGTCGCATCTGCATGTCAACACGACACGGGAAACTCAGCGGCTCCTCCAGGGCGGGTAAATCGACAAGAAGAAACACCAAGAAACCCTAAATAATAACATGCATGTCATCACGAATTGTGGAATTATGCGCCTACTACGACAAAGGGAAACCCTAACTAATGTTCCTCACAAGGTGTGTAACCAAGAAGCAGCGGAAGAAATCGATGAAACAAGCACGACTTTACTGAGGGAAAACACATATGCATCCGCCTTCCGCATATTTTCCATTTGAAAGTGCTACCTCCCTCCCATTAATTCCCCAGAAAACTCACTGCCCGGAAATACAAAGGGAAAAAACTGATTCGATCTAATCGAATCAAAGGGAAAAACCAAGATCTTAGAAACCCTAAGCAGCCAGAAAAACGCGACGGCGCTTACCTCTGGAGCAGGAAAAACGTCCGCCGACGATGAGTTGCGAGAGGTTCTCGACAGCAACGGAGGAGAAGGGAAAATAGCAGCGCCGCCGACGAGACGACGAGCCGAAAGAACCAGAACCCACGAACCTCCCAGACGACAGAAGAAGAATAAGGGAAAAAACGGAGATAAAACCACAGCGAAACGGGTCTCCGTAAACCCGATAAGTGCGAAGCGGACCCATTACGAGAAGTGGACGGTTCGCAAAATCACCAGAAAGCAACACGTGTCAAACGCGGAGGCAGTCCACCGGCAAATTCCGCGTCCCACGTTCAACCACGTGTCGCGCGCGGACCGAGTCTCTTCCCTTCCCAGAGGTCGGCCTTTTTCTAGAGTTTTCGTGCTAGTTTCGGAAGTTTAACAGGCTGTTGGTTAACAAGCCGAAACAAATTGTACTTCATTCACTAAGCAGCCGCCGCCCACTAGGGCGTTTCCTATACGCCGACCAGGTCGGCACCTGCACCGCGCCGCACACCCCCGCGCGCGGTGTGGGCCGGCCCGGTTAGGCGATTTTTTCTTGTTTTTTCTTCTTTTCCTTTTTTTTTCGTTTTTTGTTTTCTTTTCTGTTTTCTTTTCCATTGTTTCGTTTTTTTTCTCTCGTTTTATTTTTCTGTTTAAAAGTAATTTTCGAAAATTTTCAAATTTTAAAATGTTCAAGTTTAACAAAATTTGAACAAATTTTGAATCTTGAACGAATTTTCAAATTTAAACGAATTTTGAAGTTTGAACAAATTTAAATATTGAACGATTTTAAATTTGAATGAATTTCAAAATTGGAACAAATTTTAATCTTGAACGAATATTGAAATCTGAACAAATTTAAATTTTGAACTTTTTTTTGAAATTTGAACAATTTTTTTGATTTTGAACAAATTTTATATTTTGGACGATTTTCAAATTTTGAACGAATTTAAAATCGAAAATTTTAAAACCTGTAGTCAGAAATTTTGAACAAATTTTTAAAATATAAAAAAGCCTGTAAAGTGTTAGTTTTTTATAACAAAACTGTAAACAGGAAAATAAAAAAACGAAAAAGGAAAAGTGTTCACCTGATGGGCTGCAGCCTACTTAACAGCCGAACCGAACCAACGAAATCAGCGATAATGGGCCAAGCCCACAGATAACCGGGGGTGTGCGGGACGTGGTCAGTGCCGACCAGGTCGGCACATAGCACCACCCGCCCACTAGCGACATAATTGAGCCAGCCCAGTAAGCGTTAGAGCGTTTGATATCCTGGCAACGCGTACACTATGCTCGCTAGTCGCTATTCACGCTTGCCATCAACTTGTGCCCGGGGAAGTCCTTGCCACGACGCATATCCAATGTTCGAATTTCGTTGTTTGGGAAGCTTTCGGTTGTTTTCCTTTTTTATTCTTCCATGTTTTACTACTTTTCATCCGGTCACATAACCCGATCGAAACCCCATCTAGCCATTCTTGCTTACACCTTTTCTGATTGGCTTTTTTTTAGAAATTTTCTGTTCAGTTTTGGAAAGCTCCCGGACGGTTCTTTACTCCTCACTTGTTTTACTCTGTACTTGTTTTCTTTTGGTTTTCCTATTCTTTTTTCATGTTTTTTTTTCTTTTTTTTTTGTTTTCTTCGGTTCTTTATAAGGTCTTGAGCATTATTTGATTTTGTGAACAATTTAAATTTGCGAATATTTTCAAAACCTTCAACTTTTTAACACTTCGCGAACATCTAGATCATGAACATTTTTAAATTTGACAACATTTTCTTCGAATTCGTGAAATTATTCAAAATCAGTGATTAATTTTTGAAACCATTAAATTTTTTAAAATCATGATATTTTGTAATCCACGTACTTTTTAAAAAACTTCATGAACATATTTCAAATTCGGGAATATTTTGACACCCGCTGACTTTTTTGAAAGTCATGGTTATTTTTTAAAACCATTAACATTTCTAAAATTCGAGAACATTTTACAAATACATGAACATATTTCAAAATTTTCTTAATATTTTAGAAATCACGAACATTATTTCAAAGTCGTGAATATTTTCAAATCCGTGAAGCATTTTTCAATTCTTAAAACATTTTTTTAAAATTCCCTAATGTTATTACATTCTAAAATCCTTGAACATTTTTACAAATTACCTTCACATTTTAAAATTTTCCTATAGTTTACTTTTCATTCATTTTGTAATTTCTTCAACTTTGTTCATCTTTTTCGTGCTTTTATTTTATTTTTTAATAATAATTTAATTTTTGGCGTTATGAGTTAACAATTTGTTGTAAACTTGGAAGAATTATTTAGAACTACGCAAATATTTTTTCTCTCGTATGAATATTTTTTTAATCTCACTAACATTTGTTTTGAACTGTAGAATATTTGACGAATCCCGTGAATTTTTTTATTTTCGTGAGGAATTTGTTTGAACCATACAAACATCTTTGAATCCACAAACAATTTTTCAAATAGTACGAACAATTTTGGAACCCCGCCAATATGTTGAAGAATCTCGCGGACAAATTTCTATCATTGTGCAAACAACTTTTGACTCTCGTGAATATGTTTGAGAACCTAGCGGACACTTTTTAAACTCTGCGAACAAGTTTTGAACCAGGCCAATAGTTTCTTAAACCTCATGAACCATATTTTTAAACTACGCGAAAAAATTTCAAACCTCGGAAATATTTTTTGAACCTCATGAACAACTATTGAAAAAACTTTGCGAACAAATTCTGAAACTGGCCAATATTTTCTTAAACCTCACGACCATTTTTTTTAACTGTAAAAATAATTTTTAAACCTCCCAAATATTTTTTGAACCTCGCGAAGATTTTTTGTTTTAAATCGACAAGCAAGTTTTGAACCTCACCAATATTTTCTCAAACCTTGTGAACCCTTTTTTTAAAACTGTATGAACAATTTCCAAACCTTTGCCCATATTTTTTGAACCTTGCGAACAATTCTAAAAATTCACCATACAAGTTTTGAACCTCGCCAATATTTTCTTAAACCTTGTGAAAAATTATTGTGAACATCTAGTTTTGAACCTCGTACAATTTTCAAGCCTCACCAATATAGTTTGAAAGTCATGAAAAATTATTTTGATTTGTACAAACATTTTTTAAACCTCGCAAAAAATTAGAGTTTCATGAATACTTTTGGTGAGCTATAAATATTTTGTTAACCTCGCGAACATTTTTTGAATCTGAGGAACATTTCTTTTTGTTGAAACAGATATCTATTTTTTCGTGTCGAAAGTTGCTTGACATTGAAAATTGTTACTCCAATTGCTGTCTATTTTTCTGTTTATCTGTTTTTAAAACTAATGTAATGCATGTAGACAACAAAAATTAGAAGCAAGCGCGCAAATATGAAACGCATGGACTTGAATCTATTTTTCTCCAATTGCTGTCTATTTTTCATAAGTGATTGGGCCTATCAGGGTTACATACTGAAGTTTTTTATGTTGTAAATCACTTGATGTAATGAGAGAATTTATTGAAGTATGTTTCGGCAATTGTTTGGGTTCATCGGAGGAGTTTCGGTGAAACATGCCAATGTTGGGGGTGCCAAATCGATCAACGGCTACATCTGCGAAGCTTGCTTTAGGGGTACTCCTCCGCAAGTATTATCATGATAGTATTGACGACAAGCCCGGCACATCAGATATACAACGCCACGCCGGTCCAACTCCCCTGCCACGGGCATCTAATCATCCTGAAAATCAGTCTTGTGTTTTAATCTAGCTTTCCCTTGTTTTATTTCAGCTTGTGTTGATAATTTTATTTATTAGATCAGGTTATAAAGTTCAACTACAATACGTTTCCTATCACTAATTAATTATAATTTTAACTGTAACACTATTAGCGTACAAATATTGGCTGCGGTGCTAAGGGACGGAGCCCGAAATTCTTAAGCCTTTAGAGCATCTCCAACAATGTCCCCCAAAGCTTCCTCCAAACAACGCCGGATCGAGCGTTTAGGTGACGTGTTTCCTTCGTGCCGCGTTTGGGGGATGTCGCTCCCAAACCGCGTCCCTCAAACGCGCCCGTAAAACTTTAAAATAACATTCTATTTTTTATTTTAATAGATAGAAGAAATTTGTAGGTACGGTGAAGAAATAACGGTGTACTAATTTTCAAGGCGGTGCAACATAAACAAATTACGTATTAAAACTTTGAAAAAACATAAAAAAATTACATATAAAAATTTTGAAAAAAATTAAACTACTACTTCTTTGATGGTCCCGTCTCGTCGTCCTCACGGTGGCGCTTGCTGCTCGTCACCTCTTCCAAAGAACTGGTGTCATTCGACACTGAAAGATCGAGATGTCGCCTAGAGGGGGGGGGGGGTGAATAGGCAATTAAAAACTCTTGCAGATTTGTCTTGTAAGAATGCGGAATTAAACTATCGTTTAGTTTAGAAGCACAAACCCTAAATATGCTAAGCTCAACTAAGTGTAATAATATCAACTAGAGCTAAGTAAGATATGCACAAGATATATGTAGCACAAGTGATAGCAAGATATATGTACTTCAAGCACGATGGCTATCACAAGGAAAGAGAGCTCGGGTATAGAAATAACCGAGACACGCGGAGACGAGGATGTATTCCCGTGTTCCCTTCCTTTGCAAGAAGGTACGTCACGTTTGGAGGAGTGGAGGTCCCACGAAGGATTCTCCGCGCCACGAAGACTCACCCTATTCTCCGAACCACACCCACGAAGGATAATGGCCCTTTCCTTATGGTTAGCTTTTCCTCCGCTCCGGAGATGGCAAGCTCCACAACCACTTCACAAGCTCCACGAAGGAGAAGCCCGGGCCCCTTCACAATCTTCCACGAAGAGATCACCGGGGCACCAACCAAGCCAACTAGGAGGTCTCCCTCCAAGAGTAACAAGCTCACGGTCTCTCACTCGAACTAATCGTGGTGGAGAGCTCAACGCTATGCAATGATGCAAAGCAAGAACACTAGAGGTGTTCAAGTCCTTCACACTCAAATCCCACCCAAACAACAAATGCTTGGATGAGATTGGAGAGGAAGAAGAATGGGGAAAGTCAACAAAAGACTCCAAGATCTAGATCCCAAGAGTTCCGCTCACTTAGAGGAGAAATGGATTGGTGAGGATTGTAGATCTAGATCTCCTCTCTCAAATCCTCAAGAATGGGCAAGAATCATGGGAGGAATCAAAGGGGAGAGCAAGTTCTTCCAAGAGCAACAATGGAGGTGAAGAAAGGGGAAGAACTAACTCAGCTCAAGGTGGAAGAAGCCTATTTATAGCTAAGGGGGAAATAGAACCGTTGGGGGGGTAAACAGAAAAACTGCACAGTGAAAAGAGCAGAAAAAACGGCCCAGCCGGCTGCCAGGCCGGCCGACCGGATTTGGCGCTGAGGAGCCCGGTCGGCTGACCGGTCGGGCCGGCCCAGCAGCCGGGCGGGGCGGCACGCCGCACAGGCGGCAGCTAGCCCAGGCCAGCGCGGGAGGTGGGCCGCAGCGGGGTGAGGCCCAGCCGGGTGGGTGGCCAGTCGGTGGCGCCTGCTCCGGCGGGCCGGTCGGTGGCCGGGCACTGGGTCGGACCAGGCCGCGAGGCCCACGGGACGCCGCCCGGATGGCACGAGCGTCCGGGCCAGTTTCGGCCGGGTGGGACGGCGCTTGGCCCGGCAGGCCGGTCGGCCGACCGGCTGCCCCTCCCCTTTTTTTTCTTTTTTTATTCTTTTCTTCCTTTTCCTTTTTCCTTAATAACTAATGCTCCCGAACTCCGATTCGCATGAAACCAATTTTGTTGGAAATATGGAGACTCATCACAGAACATTTTAGATGATTTTAGAGAGGGAGTCTCCCACCGTCAAGAAACAGTGAAGATGTCCAAACTCGAAAACGCAATAGAAGATGCATGCGGATTCCGTTTTCGATGAACTTGGGCTTGTTGTAAAGCTAGCAACAAGCTCAAGAACCTCACACAGAGAAACACCAAGAAGCAATAAGGATATGCAAATTATGCAAAGGATTGAGCTCCCTAAGACGATGTGATCAAGTTACTCAACCGAATGCCCCTCTTAATAGTGCGGCTATCAATCCTATAATCCGGTCTCCCATCAACCACCTTGAGACCGATAAAAGGAAAACCTATCAAGGTCATACCTTTGCCTTGCGCATCCCGCTTGATCTTGATGATAACTCTTCAAGCTCTACACAAGCCGGAATGCCACAACTTGATCATTGTTGCTTTGTGAAGACTCACAAATGCTCCCCCATACACTATGATGGGAAAGCTTCATTGATGCACATCTTCACAATTCCATTATCACCAAATGGACGGCAAGCTTCAAGCATGTGATCCACTTGAGATGCTCATCTTGAACTTGCCCAACTCAACCTTGTATCTTCTCATACTCACATAAGATAGAGCATGGCTAATATTGAGTTCCACATAAGAACTCCATCTTCATTTGTTCTTCTTGATCATATCACATATATGTCTTCAAATCGATGATCTTGATGCCAATACACAAGATGTATCTTTATTTACATGGCATCCATACTTGAATCCAACACATGGAATACAAGTAGAACCTATGGAATATTCCTTCATATAAACTCAATGAAAACATTAGTCCATAGGGGTTGTCATTAATTACCAAAACCACACATAGGGGCAATGTACCCTTACAATCTCCCCCATTTTTGTAATTGATGACAATCACAATAAGAGGGTTTATATAATGAATATTAGAAACAAGTACGCAACTTATCCGAGAATAAGTTGTATACAAGAGGTTGTATTTGATATGGTCAAGTAACACAAAGCTACTAGCCCATATCAAAACCGGCTCTACTCAAACAACTACAACAAATGCAAGGGATGTGAGTAGAACTAATATATATAGAGAAAACTCCCCCACAATGTATGCACGTGTGATGAACATGAATTCATTGCATACATTGTCAAGATTAACCTTTGGGATAGTTTCCACTATATATATACAACCATGCAAGACATATAAATACGGAATGCATGAGAGGCAAAACACTTAAGCACAAACCAAAATTAAGTATAAAACCGTTCCCTTAAACCCTCTAAACTTCTCCCCCATTGGCAACAAGTGCCAAAATGGGTGAAAATTTTAGAAAGCCAATATAATGTGAGTTCCTCCCCAAGGTGTGCACTTCTCATAGTTTGAGTGGAATCAAGTGCACATATCCAATGATGAATACTTGAAGGAAGTAAAACTATATTGAGGATCAAAGATTGCATAAAGATAACATGGTGAAGTGAGATTCAACAAATAAAGCAAGCAATCAAAGATCCAATTGGACAAACAAAGATATCATGATAAGAGAGATATAGTGCTCTAAATAAAATAAGAAAGCTCCCCAAGGTTCGTGCACAATTTATAATGTTTGCATTTGAATACAATATGCACAAACATGGAATCCTCACTCCCTATATATCATTTAGAGCACAACTAAGATAAAAAGAATATGCTTATCAAGAACAACTTGAGTCCAACAATTATGAGATATGAGTGCATGAAGAAAAACAAATAAACCAAGCACTCATAAATCTTCTTTACCAACAACACTAAAATCAAAAGGATAAGAAGATGGTTGGCAAAGAACAAGGATATCAAGGTGACGGATTAACGCTCTCATGTATATGAGTTTCTAAAGTGGACAAGATGATCCATAAATAAACATGCACACACAAGAGATTAATAAAATAAATAAGACAAGATATCCAAGACGAAGTCATAAAATATACCAAAGGATATTTGCTTAAAAAGCATATATAGCCTATGGCTCCAATTTTCACTAGTGGTATATGAATGAGCTTCAACTAAGAAAATCTCAAAAACATCACAACTAACAATAAGGGAAGTAAAGCTAGTTGGAATGTTTTTCTAAAGGCAACAAGTATCATAAATACGGATTTATTTCGCAGTTTCATCAATATTGCACATAAGAGATCTTTGAGGAATTGATATGCAATAAATTGCTAGAGGGCATATTTGAGATAGGTGAATCATAAACATGATATATATATATATATATATATATATATATATATATATATATAGAGCCCAACTATTCTCGAACCCCCCTTAAGAGTGGTTCTAGAATAGTTATTCTCGAACCCCCTCTAACCACCATCTTATCCCGACCCGACCCGCCCGGAAAAACCAGTAGCCTCGAAGTGAACCCCAACTCCGCGCAAGTGAACCCCTCGTTCACATCCTCTAGCCGAGACAACACTCCCCAATCCGACCGTGCCTCCTACCAGGTCGGCGCCGGCGAGCGAGCGGCGGCGGTAGCCGACGTGAGGGAGCCGGCGACGGAGTCCGGCGAACTTCCCAGCCAGAAGACCTTCTTTCGCGTCGGCATGGGAAAGCGAGAGCAGGTTCGAGGAAGCTCAACACGTAGCCTGACGAGATTCCCCAGCAGGAAGATCTCTCTTCCATGCCTGCTTCCCACCGCCGTGTGCTCCAGCCGGGCGCCTCCGACCGAGATCTCCTCCGCGCAGCTCTGATCCGGGCGCTCCCCAACTCCACCGAGCAGCTCCGATCTGGGCGCGCCCCAACCCTACCGCTCGGCTGCAACCCCTACGCGCGGCCCATCTCCACCTCTTGCTTCACCGGCTGGCACCTGCTCGGATCCCTGCGGGTGGGCTGGCGAAGACACCTATTGGACTGCTGCCGATCTCTCCAGCACAGCTTCAGCCACGTCCTGCTCGCCTCAGGTGAGAATCTCCGATTCTGAAGATGGGCGAACCTCTTCCTAGTATGACGTGAACATCTTATTCTGCAACTCGTGTCATCTAGCTAAAAGCATGCGCTATGTCAACTGTGTGCCGAACTTCCACATCTTACCACAAGAAGAAGAGCAAATATCAGTGCATACTGCTATGCATTTTCTTGTACTGATTGATTTGCTAGTTGGTTAGTAGCTGTTCTTCACGATCAAACTTTGTTTGATAAGTAGGGAGATACTTCAGTGGTTCAGAACTTTAAAAAAGCGAAAGTTCGGTCATGTCATGGTACAAGTTCGCCTTTCCTTTACAGGAATTCATCGATAAAGTCATTGAGCCAAGGGCCACCACTAGTGCAAACACTCTGCCCAACTGCTGACGGCACTGAATTGCTGCTTGTTCAGTATGAAACGGCCTACAACCTACTGATGTTTACTTGCTGATGTATATTCCTTAGCTTTTCTAATTGATGTGCCGGTAGCAGTTCAATAGTTCAGAATTTCTTGTTAGGATGTTCAATTTGTACACACGTGGAGACGACTTTTAACCAAACATGCTACTACTTTTTATTCATTGCTATCCATGGTGTCGTCTGCGACGGCGACAAGAGTTGCTGTCCATGTTTTACCCTGCGGCCCTTCCCTGCATCCACGAGGTGATCACCTACTGCTAGTTCTGAACATCTGGTACGTATTTTCAGTTTAGAAGTGCTACTAGTTCAGAGCTGAACTTCTACTGTTGATGCTCTCATGTGCAATGCATTCCACCTTTATATTGTTTCATCATCAACGTGTGGAAAAAGGATTAAAAATAGCAGAAAATGTTCTGTTGTATAAAAAGTTCAACTTGTTAAGTTAGGGCAGTTCGTTACTGAAAAACTAAAGCCCACTCCATAAAATATTTTGAATTTTATGTATAAAACAATTGAAGTTTGCTTGCTCAAGAAAGCTACAAAAAAATATGTAACAGGCAAGCAGCTGCAGCCATTCTTCTGGCGCTATTTGTCTTTTTTATACATAGACAGGGGTGATTGAAGAAACCATTCAGCTTTAAAAATACAGGAAGTTCATCTCGAATTCACCAAAAGGTTCACCTTCTCTTTGTCGCGCAATTCACTCTGTCAATCATTTTTGCCTGCAAGTTCACATCATTTTCCTTTCGAGGTTCACTTTATCTCAATGTGAAAATTCGGTTTTATTTTGTGTGGAAGTTCATTATTCCTATTAACTTAGAAAATCTAAACAATAGGAAGTCCACTTATTAAGCGACATATGATTATTTACCCAAGTCCACTATAAAAAAACTTTTGAGTTTGATGTGTAAAACAATTAAAGTTAACTTTTCGTTTTGTAGAGTTTGATGTGTTAAACCAAAGTAGGAGTTCACTTCAGTTTCTGAAGTTCCTTTTAGTTCTAAACTTTTATCTTATGTCATCAGGTAACTGTATAGAGTGTTTCATTTTCGTACCAGGTCTTACATTTTGTTTTCAGTACGTCGACAGTTCCGATTTGTGCTTGATTGATATTCTCATTGCTACATGGTTCATATTAACTGAGATAAACTCCAGATTTGTAGAAAGTGAAAGTTCACTTGTTGTCATTGTTAAGTTCGATTCGTCTCCAATAGGAAGTTCACCCAATGAGTTTTGAGAAATTCACACCACTTGAAGATCAGTTTTTCTTGGTCGTACACTTCTCCAAAAATAATGCAAGTTCATTTTTCATGGAAGTCCAGTTCGACCATGACAGAAAATTATCTAAATATGCCGTATGAAGTTTATTTATTTTCATATTTCACTCTGAAGCAATTGAAGTGAGCACATAGTGACTGCAAGTAGAAACTTGGGGTGGTCTTTGTATTCAGTTTTCTGTTCTTCTGTTCATATTCTCAGTCTTTATATTATGTATACATGGCACTATATTGATACAAGCATGCTCTGCATCTTATTCCATGGAGTGATGACAACACTTGGAGCTCCATTTGGATTGATGAATTGAAAAAGAAACGAAACAGAAGGTATGGCTTACTACTGCATATGAAATATATGCATTTGCAGTATATGAAAAAGTCCACCTGCAGTACATGTTCATTTTAGGCTGTTCACTCGGAGAGGCTCACTTTTTTAATCTTGAAGTTCGAATCATGGGAGGAGGATGTTCACTTTTTTTGGTAGCAAAATGTGGCAAGAAGTTCACTTTTAAAATGTGGGAAACAGAAGTTCAATAAGTGAACTACAATAAGTCCACTTTAACCAC
The DNA here is from genome assembly GCF_019359855.2 of Lolium perenne. Lineage (NCBI taxonomy): Eukaryota > Viridiplantae > Streptophyta > Magnoliopsida > Poales > Poaceae > Lolium > Lolium perenne. Next base: position 264,022,005 of record NC_067247.2, read on the forward strand.
AATTTGTGAACTGAAGTATTTTTAAATCAAGGAGTTCACTTCTACCTGAAGTTTGCCTTTTTTATCGGGGAGTTCGTCTTTTTAATTGTGTTCGCAAGTTACAATCTTCCTCACATAGAAGTTCGCCTTTTGTGATTTTATTCATAAAGATTGTTGCTAGCTTAACTGCTGCCTTTTGTGATTTTATTCATAAAGATTGTTGATAGCTTTGTATTTTAGCAAATGTTGGACGCTCGCAGCACATAAAAAACAAATATATACTATTTACTTAATCTGATGCCATTTTTTTAGCATAAAAAGGTTGAAATAATGATTTACTATGTTGCGAAATCGGTGTGCATATACACAAGGAAGCATGGCCTTGGATCTTTATAGATCCAGAACATATAAACATATAAAGAACATATAAATATTTCTTTATCTTCTAAAATTCACTATTTTATCGGGTAAAAGTTCACTTCGCCTATGAGGGGAAGTTCACCTATCAGTTCACTTATGTATTTAGGGCAGGTCAAAAGTCTGATCGATGTGCCGGTACATGCTGATTGATCTTGCTGTTGTTTAGCCCTTAGCTTTTTTGATTGATGTGCCGGTACTTCACAATTTCTAGTTAGTACGTTCAGTTTGTACACATGTGAAGTTCACTTTTGTCCAACAAAAATAGTAATACTTTTATTCTTAATTATCAGGACTGTACTTTGTTTGTCGTAGAAGTTCATTTTCTATTTTTCGTGTAGTTCAGTTTTTGCTTCTCCAAAAGTACTGCAGATTCAGTTTGTTGTTGTTTGTAACTAGTATGCTGCCTCCTCTGAACTCCGATATCGTTGCAACAATTTTTTTTTACGAAACCAAGTGCAGCATTTCAGTGATTCTCACTTACTTATCTATGATGTATGTTTCACTGGGAAAATTAGTTTTACTTTTTTTCCAGGGGAGTTCACTTGGTACGAAGGCGAGTTCAGTTTTTGTAGCGCAACAATTCATTTCATAATCAGCAAGCTATTTAGTAATGAGGTAGTTATTCATTTATTGGAACAGAAGATTCATGGAGCCAAGGTAATATTTTTCGTGAGTGCAGTATGTGAAGTTCATTTCTTCTAATCCTTGTAGTTCACTTCCCCTAATTCATGAAGTTTACATCTCTTGCTACTTGCTATTTAGTTCATCCATTAGGTTTAGATATGCACTTGTTTATTTAATTCCTTGTGAAAGTCAATTTTTTGTCGAAGTTCAGTTTTATCTACGGGAGAGTTCACTTTATTTTTTAGAAGTTCAATTGGTATAGTGCGGATATTCATTTCTTTCAGCAAAAAGGGTCTAATTTACCCACGAGGGAAAGGTTCACATTTTGTTGTCACGAAGTTCACTATTTTCAAATCTGGAAGTTTGCATCTGTTGCTAATTTTTATTGTACTTCTTCATGGTGTATGGTACTAACTAAATTGCCCTCAGTTCATGTCACTTGTGTTTTTCTTTGATTTCTCAAACCGTATGCCCAGAAGTTCAATATGAACGCGTCGGTATTTCACTTTGTCTCGCTGAAAAATCATCTTATTGTCGGGTAATTCATTTTAAATATGCAGAAAGTTCAGTTGTGTCACGCATGAAAATTCATTTCATTTTGATTTGGAAAACAAATTGAATGGTGGGAGGAAGTTATTATTTTTAGAGATTGTTCTATGAGCTATTTCTTGTAGTTTGTTGTGAATTGCTAATGCTAACAGAGGGTGCCCCTTTCTTATTGTGTAATGTTCTAGCTTTGCTCTCTCTAACACTTTTAAAGAATTGTACAGAGGTTCATTACTATAAAAGAATTCACTTTGTATAAAGAGAGAGAAAACAAATACTGAATTCCGTTCCACACCCGAACTTTGCCATATATAAATACTGAAGTCCTTTCATATTTTTTGTGTACAAAAATGATTGCTGAGCACAATATCTTATATTTGTAAAAGTACTATGATTTATGATGTAGAAAGAAAAAGAAGCTCATATTGTTCACATGGCAAGTTCGTATTTTATTTTCAGGAGTTCTTTTTGTTTGCTTTGTAGTTTAAACAAAAAAGAAGGCGAGAAAGTTTACTTTTATTTGCCTGAGAAGTTCAGTTTGTCTGCCATGCTTGTGAATGTGAGTTGATGTTGCACTCCAATGATATGATCAATAAACGTAAATTCTTAATGAGATGCCAACATCTGTACTATTTGGGAGGTTTATTCTCTGTCTATGAGAATTACATTCTTGGCATATTGGGAGTGTGTGTGTGTCGCTCCATCCTGAGACTCCATTTTATTTTTTCGCGATTTTCTTTTCTGTTTTCTTGCAAAAAAAAAACATGTGTGACTGCAGTTCCAGAATAATGTTTTCTAGATTTGGTCATCGAGAAGTTCAGATATTAACTAGAGGAAGTGAACTCTACTATTTTGAGACGTAATTATGCTTTTATTTTAATTTTGGTTGCAGACATTTCTTTGGGTTTGACGAAAGATGCTTAAATTGTGCCTTCTGTTTGAATTTTGTAGCTTGAAAGCCTTCCTGCTATGGTTTCTGGGCTTTATTCAGAGGATAACAAGATGCATCTTGTGGCAACGACACTGTTCTGCAAGTAGCTATGTGTAGGTACTTACTTTTCAGTTTTTGTTAGATTTCTTATTGGCGGCCAGTTCACTTTGAGCAGATGGGAAGTCCGTCTTTCTTAATACAAAGATGGTGCTCTCATGTTTTATCTGATCTTTTTCTCAGGTTGTGCCGAGAAACCGGTGCCATGCTTCGCTGTGCTGCTGGCATCCGTGATCTGCTCTTAGTTGGTGTGCCCCAGACCGAACCAAATGACCCTAGTTACCACCTTCAGGACCTGTGCATGTGCGCCTTCTGTAAGGCATGCGATCTGTCTGTTTAGCATCGATGGTGGCATGCGCAAGTAAGTGCCTGCCCACAATGTGGCAGCGATTTCGAAGACGTTTCCAGTGTTCACCATCTCAGTAGCGGAGACAATTTTTTTTCCATGTTACCTGTTGAACAAATGGTTGTCAGAGCTGAAACTCTTTTTCTGTAAAATGGGGACACTCCTTTTTCCCCATGTCGGCCCGCGAACTGAGAACTTCAGAGAGCACGCGATGTGAAGTTCAGCAAAAGAGAACGTCAAAGTTCAGATATCCCATTTTATGTGAAGTTCAGAGGCAGATGGTTTGTTTAAATTGTAGGTGCTTTTGGCTGAAGTCATCGAACCATACTGTACTTGTTTCTATTCTGTATTTTCTATCAAAGCCTGGAGAAAAAAAAAAGTATTTATGTGTAGTGTTGGAGGAATTTAAAACATATTTTGGATTCTTGTGTGGGAAATTCGTTGGACATGCAGAGATTTGAAAACTTGGACATTGCAGATATCGGCTGTGATTGGGGAATGTAAAACGTTGCTGTCTTAACATGAAGATCACTGAGAATTCACAGTTCACATTAACTTTGCAGCAATTATAAGGTTCACATTTCTTTTCGTTAGGCACATAAAGTTCACTTTCGTGGGGACGTTCGTCCAAACCCTTTCTTCTGAATACCCTGGTGCAGGTTGGATGTTTAGTTTCATTTGACAGGGAGTTCCGATTCTACAAGCGGGGAATTTACTATTTTGTTAGAAAAAACACTCCTGCCAATCCAAAAACATACTTGTACTTTGGGTGTGTATTTTGTAATCATGTACTATGAAGTTCAGTTCTTATTTATTTACTCGTAGTTAGCGTCGTCCATTTCCTCTATCGGAGTTCGTTTTTATATTAACAGAAAGTTCACCTACACTGACTAAATGAATTTTTAATCAGAACAAATCAGTTGACCCACAAATCACTTCCTGGTAATTCGGAAGAAAAATGTACCTTTTCCCAACAAAGGAACAAGATTCAGGGGAGAAGAAGTTCACATCCACAGAAGTTCGCTATAATTTTATTACATGCCTGAAACTTTTATACCGCGATCGGAAGTTCACTAACAGATATAAAGGAAGTTCACTTCTATATTCGAGCACCTCATACACTCTGTTTTTCTGGACGGAAATCATACGCATAGAAATCGTCCGTACAACCACCGATTGCGCAAATCGATCAACTCAACGTACAATTAGCACTAATATAACTCTACTAATACTCCAACATATCGCAATGCCACACCTACTCAATCTAGATGAGCCAATTTCGAAATGTTCTTGTGTCGGCGTTATCTTCACTTTTATGTATTTCTGAAATTAAACTAAAACCATTTAGAATTTGGAAAAACATTCAACATGAAAAAGATTCGCCTAATCAATATCTTTTCAACGCAATATCATTTGGAAAATTCCGATAAGTGGTTCGGAAATTAGCCCCAAAAAACAGTTCGAAAAATCGAGAAGTTCGAAAAACGTAATCACGTATTTTCAAATCTGCTCTTAAACTGTAAAGAATTTAGAAAAGTGTTCTTCATGAAAAAGGTGCGCCTAGTCAGCACCTTTCCAACGGCATATCATACGCATCATTCCGATAAACGGTTTGAAAACTGGAACCCCAAAACTGTACAAAAATAGAGAAATCCGAGAAAACGTCGTTTTGTATATTTCAAATTAATTTAAATCAATAAAGAATTTGGGAAAACAATGAACACGAAAAAGTTGCGAAATTTCATTGCGAATCCAACGGTATATTATACGCATCAATCCGATAAGCGGTTTGAAAATCATCATGGAAACACTGTCCGCACGAACATGCAATTCTGGTATTCCGTCGAGAAGTTCACTAGGAAAACACGCGGAAGTTCAGAAAGGGTTCGAGAATAGTTATTCTCGAACCGGTTCGAGAATAGCAGACCTATATATATATATATATATATATATATATTCCTATCATATGCATCTTCTCAAATTACTCAAATGTACATCTTCTCAAATTACTCAAATGTACAATAAGAAGTTTTCTTTTAAAAAGGATTTTTCAAGAACCTCAATATTTTCGAAATAAAGAATTTCATGCCAAGATGCAACCTACAAGAGGATGGATGCTATATGAGTATGCATGAATAAGATACTTGTTACCGAGATAGCAATGGCTTGATGTAGTAGATAAGAGTTCATCGATCATCCTAGCTTGACTCCAATTCTCATATGGTGACAACTCCTTCCTTATATATGAGACAAGCCTCCATTGCATCTCCAATGTACCTAAAACATCATTCAAGTACATCTTGGTCCCCAAACTTATTGGGTCCAACATGGTTAGACTAACCACAATATATAGGACACACTCCATATAAATATGTGCATATTTAGATGAAATTTGAATTTCATGCACATCTTAGCCATTTAGGATTTGATGGAGTATATCCTATATAATGGATCAAAGAAAGCGAACATGCTATAAATATAAACAAATTACATATAAGCACACATAAAGACTTTAAAGATCCAAGAAAGATATACTTTGGACAAAACACCAAATGAATTGAAGAAGGCATAAAGATGTGACCAAACAAATTTGTTGTCCAAAATATATCAAGACGCAAATCACAAAAGATTTGTTCAACAAAGTTCAACAAATAAACTAAGAAGAAACCATTGAGCATAAAAGATGAAATAAAGAAAACATGCTCAAAGATTTATCTCATTCAACAAATAAGGAATAGAAGAAGGAATGAGATAGCAAACTCCCCAAAAGAGCAAGGTTCGAACAAATAAACCAAACCCTCTACACTTTTCACAATGGCACAATGTACCGTAAGGAAAAAGGTATGTGTTCCAAAACAAACACTTGATATGAATCAAGAGGATTTATCAAAAGGTTTTTCAAAGTGACAAGGAAGACATATGGGAGCAACAAGGATTTGTTGGAAATAAAATAAGGCAATAAGAAGCAATTCCAAGGTGAAGGTGATCCATAGATTCAACCACATACAAGGTTATCAATTGTCAAAGACAATGAGTATATTGGAAATAATTTTCGGTGGTGTATTGACAATGATAGTAAGGATCATCTTCACAATAAAAGGCATAGGATTAGTGTATATAGGATTAAGCACTATGCATGGATGAAGATTCTTGATGGCTTCAACTAGTCAACCAATCACGCATAGCAATGATTAGAATGACTTGAAGCAAACGGTGTCCCAAATAAGATATAGAGATATGTATTTGAGGAATAACCGCACCAAGAATTTCTTACTCAAACAAGAACTCATAAGATGAGCAATACAAGTTTTTTAATAAAAGAGGAGTTTGTTTGAGCAAACATGCCACTTAGGAACAAGATAATTAAGAGTATAAACTCTAAGTGGCATAACCTCATATGTTCACATTTTCTAGGCTTGTGATATGTACAAAACATATTACTCCCCCATAATGTGATAAAACATTTCTTCTAAACAAGAGGCAACTAAAATTCAACTAGAGATGATTAATGGACATTTAGAATTTGAATTCCTCATGAGTATGACACACCGCATAGTGACTAGATAATCTTGCAATATCAATACTAAGTGGTGGTACCCATATACCCACATTTTATAGAAGGAGAGATGCACAAAGCATATCACTCCCCCAAAATGGGATGTTCCATTAATCACTCAAAGAGAGCCAAATAAGATATCATCAAGATGCATTAGGCTCCAGAACAATACACAAGTATATGATGAGTCAAACAAACATACTTGAATACACAAGATAGGTAAGTAAGACACAACACATACACACAAATATTTGGTACAAAACCAAACATGCAAAGGGGCAAGTAACTTACAATAAACTTGAGGAGTTGAAGTATAAGTTACCGCAAGGAGGAACATTGGATATAAGATATAGATGATAATCCATATGACTTGGCTTGGTAAAAATATAATATATGAAGATCCCTTAATTCTTCATGAGGTAGCCAAGTCTCCAATGACCTCCACATGCACCTATTGATCAAGTTTGAGCTTGTTGGTCCCCAACCAAGTTGGGTCCTAAGAGGTTAGTCACAATAGGCTTGGCAACCCAAATGGTCCTTTTCTTGAGACCACTTTGAGTTCCAACAAACTTAGCAAACACATTGCCATCCTTATCCTTCCCTAGAGAATAATCATCAACAACAATTATAGGGTTAGATAAGGTACCACCTAAGCAAGAAGAAGCAAAGTGCCCCTTCTCACGACATAAGTAGCAAGTGTTCCCCTTTCTCTTCTTTATTGATTTCTTCTCTTGGGGAACAATATCCTGATTCTTCTTGGGAAGTGGCCTATCTTCAACTTGAGGTCGAGCATGAGCTTGACCTTGTGGCCGTTTCCCTTGTTGTTTCTCACTCAAGTGCTTCTTCTTCTTCAATGGGCATGACCTAACATGATGCCCTTCAACCTTGCACTTGAAGCAAACCAACTTGGCCGGATCCTTGACTTTGTCTTGGCCCTTCTTCTTGTTGCTCTTTCTCTTGGACTTGTTCTTGTTATTGGAGTTGAATCCAAGTCCACTCTTGTCATTGGGGGATTGTTGCACACTTAGCATCTTGTCAAGTGCGGATTTCCCTTCATGACGCTTTTCCAAGTCTTTCTTCAAAGAAAGGACTTGGGCCTCGAGCTCTTTAATTTCCTCTACGTGGTTAGTAGAAATACAAGTACTAGAGGAAGTAGAAGCTTCATTGTTAGAGCAACGAGGCAAAACAAGTAATCCAACACAAGGTGTGTCAATAGTTTGACTAGATGGATTACAAGGACTAGCACATGGCAATATAGCATTTGTAGTAGAGATTGTGCTAATGTCCACATGAGGCTCACAAGATGTTACCCTAGTGATGCTAGCCTCATGAGCTAACTTTAGCCCATCATAGGAAATTAGAAGGTCATCATGAGAGACCGAGAGCTTTTTATTACTTTCTTCCAATTCCCTATAATTGCTAGTTAGCAACTCAAGTTGAGCCCTTAACTCAACATTCTCCTTTAAGATAGATGCTTCACAAGAAGTTGAGTTAGTAGCACAAGCATCAACAATAGTTTTCTCATTTTCATGCATATAGGATTCAATTTTTTTTGTAAGCATAAAATTAGTATGCTTCTCATCTTTTAGCTCATGCTTGTGGATAGTGAATCTCATTTCCCCATTTCCAACATGGGACTCCAACTCCACTATGGTTTCCCTATATTTATTCAAGGTTTCCATAGAGTGTTCGAGATTAGCACGAGCTTCTTTATTACCATGAAGAGAAGCATATACCATTGTCATATTATGCACCAAGGTATTATATTCTTCATCATTATCATCATCAACGCTCTCATCATTAGAGGAAGTGTTAGGAGTCAAAGTAGGAGATACCTTTGATCCATTTGCCATAAGGCACATGTGCATACCGGAGGATGAAGATGAAGAAATCCTTGAATCCTCATTTGAAAACATGTCTTGATCCATTAAGTGTTCGGTTTCCTCTACATTGTTAGTCAACAAACAACTAGAGGAAATAGAAGCATTTTGATTATGGGAGCAAGACAAGGCAAGCATATCATCATGGGATTTATGTAAGGAGTTTGTACATGATATGCAAGGACTATCAACACAAGCATGTAGATTATTTTCAATGCTAGATGTGTTTAAGTCCATAGAGGAAAAATTGCAATGAGATAGAGATGAAGAGTCATCACTATTGAGCACAATATCAACATTGCAATTTCCCTCACCACTCAGCATAACATTACCTTGTGTCTTGCAACACGTTGGTGAAGTGGAAGTAGATGATAACTCATCACGACCGGAGGTGGAAGCAACTTGGAGCTCTTCATGATGTGAAGGGGAAGAGAGCTCCTCGGAGTCACCACCGACCAATTGAGAAGTGGATCCACCAAACATTTCCTTAAGCTTGATCCACATCTCATGAGACGATTTTCGCTTTATATATATCAAGAACCTATGAAAATCTGGTCTCAAGAAGAATACAAGCTCATTAGATACTTGAGCTTCAAGATGTAAGTTTTTCTCATCCTCTAAAGATAGATTTTGAGAATCCATCGGAGGAGAAAAACCTATATCTAGAAATTGCTCTATATTTTGACACAAGGTCCGAAGTTTATGAAGCAAGCAATTTCTCCATAAAAGATAATTTGTGCCATCAAAGACAATTGTGTCATTGTGCACTAAATTACTAGCAGACATCTTTACTCTCAAGGCGGTGAAGCCTTAAACAAGGAGAGACCTTGCTATGATACCAATTGAAAGATCGAGATGTCGCCTAGAGAGGGAGGGGGGTGAATAGGCAATTAAAAACTCTTGCGGATTTGTCTTGTAAGAATGCGGAATTAAACTATCGTTTAGTTTACAAGCACAAACCCTAAATATGCTAAGCTCAACTAAGTGTAACAATATCAACTAGAGCTAAGCAAGATAGGCACAAGATATATGTAGCACAAGTGATAGCAAGATATATGTACTTCAAGCACGATGGCTATCACAAGGAAAGAGAGCTCGGGTATAGAAATAACCGAGGCACGCGGAGACGAGGATGTATTCTCGTGTTCCCTTCCTTTGCAAGAAGGTACGTCACGTTTGGAGGAGTGGAGGTCCCACGAAGGATTCCCCGCGCCACGAAGACTCACCCTATTCTCCGAACCACACCCACGAAGGATAATGGCCCTTTCCTTATGGTTAGCTTTTCCTCCGCTCCGGAGATGGCAAGATCATCAACCACTTCACAAGCTCCACGAAGGAGAAGCCCGGGCCCCTTCACAATCTTCCACAAAGAGATCACCGGGGCACCAACCAAGCCAACTAGGAGGTCTCCCTCCAAGAGTAACAAGCTCATGGTCTCTCACTCGAACTAATCGTGGTGGAGAGCTCAACACTATGCAATGATGCAAAGCAAGAACACTAGAGGTGTTCAAGTCCTTCACACTCAAATCCCACCCAAACAACAAATGCTTGGATGAGATTGGAGAGGAAGAAGAATGGGGAAAGTCAACAAAAGACTCCAAGATCTAGATCCCAAGAGTTCCGCTCACTTATAGGAGAAATGGATTGGTGGGGATTGTAGATCTAGATCTCCTCTCTCAAATCCTCAAGAATGGGCAAGAATCATGGGAGGAATCAAAGGGGAGAGCAAGTTCTTCCAAGAGCAACAATGGAGGTGAAGAAAGGGGAAGAACTAACTCAGCTCAAGGTGGAAGAAGCCTATTTATAGCTAAGGGGGAAATAGAACCGTTGGGGGGAAAAACAGAAAAACTGCACAGTGAAAAGAGCAGAAAAAATGGCCCAGCCGGCTGCCAGGCCGGCCGACCGGATTTGGCGCTGAGGAGCCTGGTCGGCTGACCGGTCGGGCCGGCCCAGCAGCCGGGCGGGGCAGCGCGCCGCACAGGGCGGCAGCTAGCCCAGGCTAGGCGCGGGAGGTGGGCCGCAGCGGGGGGGGGGGGGGTGAGGCCCAGCCGGCTGGGTGGCCGGGCGGGTGATGACCCACAAGTATAGGGGATCGCAACAGTCTTCGAGGGAAGTAAAACCCAATTTATTGATTCGACACAAGGGGAGCCAAAGAATATTTGTAAGCCTTAACAGCGGAGTTGTCAATTCAGCTGCACCTGGAAACAGACTTGCTCGCAAGAGTTTATCAGCAGTAACAGTTTTATAGCAGTAGTAGTAGTGAAATATCAGCAGCAGTGTAACAAAGACAGCAGTAGTGATTATAGTAAACAGCAGGATTAAAATACTGTAGGCACAGGGATGGATGAACGGGCGTTGCATTGATGAGAGAAACTCATGTAACAATCAAAGTAGGGCATTTGCAGATAGTAATAAAACAGTATCCAAGTACTAAACAATCCATAGGCATGTGTTCCATATTTAGTCGTACGTGCTCGCAATGAGAAACTTGCACAACATCTTTTGTCCTACTAGCCGCTGGCAGCCGGGCCTCTAGGAATCTACTGGAAATTAAGGTACTCCTTTTAATAGAGCACCGGAGCAAAGCATTAATACTCCCTGAACACATGTGATCCTCACATCACCGCCTTCCCCTCCGGTTGTCCCAATTTCTGTCACTTTGGGGCCTCGGGTTCCGGACAGCAATATGTGTATACAACTTGCAGGAAAGATCATAAAACAATTAATATCATCATGAAACAATAACATGTTCAGATCTGAGATCATGGCACTCGGGCCCTAGTGACAAGCATTAATCATAACAAGTTGCAACAATATCATAAAAGTACCAATTATGGACACTAGGCACTATGCCCTAACAATCTTATGCTATTACATGACCAATCTCATCCAATCCCTACCATCCCCTTCAGCCTACAGCGGGGGAATTACTCACACATGGATGGGGGGAACATGGTTGGTCGATGGAGAGGCGTCGGTGGTGATGATGGCGATGATCTCCTCCAATTCCCCGTCCCGGCGGAGTGCCAGAACGGAGTTTCTGGTCCCGAGACGGAGTTTCGCGACGGCGGCGGTGTTCTGGATGGCTTCTGGCGATTTCGTCTAACCCCCGTGCGTTTTTAGGTCGAAGCCTTTAAGTAGTCCAGAGGGGGGCACCTGGGGCTGCCCGAAGCGCCGCCACCATAGGCCGGCGTGGCCCAGGGGCCTGCCGCGCCGCCTGGTGGGGTGGCCGCCTCGTGGCCCCCCTCCTTCTGGTCTTCTGGCTCCGTCCCTCTTCTATAAAAATAGGCCCATTGGAATAAATCCCGGGGATTTTCCTGAAAGTTGAGTTTCTGCACAAAAACGAGACACCAGGGCAATTCTGCTGAAAACAGCTTTAGTCCGCGTTAGTTGTATCCAAAATACACAAATTAGAGGGAAAACAATAGCAAAAGTGTTCGGGAAAGTAGATACGTTTTGGACGTATCAACTCCCCCCAAGCTTAGCTTATTGCTTGTCCTCAAGCATTTCAGTTAACAACTGAGTGCGATAAAAGAACTTTCACGAACACATTTGTTCATATGATGTAAATATTCTCATGATATGGACAAGTACTTAGGCAATTCATAATAAGATACATGCAAATAAAATCATCTAATAGCTATGTCAATCATGGAAAAGGTACCAACGAATTAATAATAGGCATCATGAATCATGTCTATCAGCAAGATTGCAATGTTCATAAAAGGATATGATAAAGTGGTATCTCGCTTGCCCGTATTTGTACAGCAAAACATAAATGCTCGGGCACCTTTGAAGTTCATGGAAAGACTGGAAGTAGAGATTATCAAAGATAAAAGCATCAAAGTTATACCACAGTTAATCACATTTTAGGACAAGCATATTATACTAAGAATGACAGTTGTGCTCTCAAGAAAGTGCTCAAAGAAAGGATGGTGACTCAATGTAAAAGTAAAAGATTGACCCTTCGCAGAGGGAAGCAGGGATTAACATGCGCTAGAGCTTTTCATTTTTTAAACAGGAGTAAAATTATTTTGAGAGGTGTTTGTTGTTGTCAACGAATGGTAGTGGGTACTCCAACTACCTCGTCAACCAGACTTTCAAGAGCGGCTCCCATGAAGGACGTTATCTCTACCAGCAAGGTAAATCATCCCTCTTCTCTTTTGTTTACACACGTACTTTAGTTTTATTATGGATGACACTCCCCCCCAACCTTTGCTTACACAAGCCATGGCTAACCGAATCCTCGGGTGCCTTCCAACATTCTCATACCATGGAGGAGTGTCTATTTGCAAATTAAGTTTCTTACTGATGAATCAGAGCAAAACATGTGAAGAGAATTATTAATGAAAGTTAATTAATTGGGGCTGGGAACCCCGTTGCCAGCTCTTTTTGCAAAATTATTGCATAAGCGGATGTGCCACTAGTCCATTGATGAAAGTCTGTCAAAAGTAAATGACAAGGTTGAAAGATAAACACCACATACTTCCTCATGAGCTATAAAACATCGACACAAATTGAGAAGCATTTTGAAGGTTTAAAGGTAGCGCATGAGAATTTACTTGGAATGGTTTGAAATGCCATGCATAGGTATTTATGGTGGACACTCTGGAATAACTTGGTTTTAGGGGGTTGGAAGCACGAGCAGCGTTCCCGCTCAGTACAAGTGAAGGCTAGCAATAGACTGGGAAGCGACAATCAAGAGAGCAATAACTGTCATAATCATGCTTGCGGCAAAATAAATTAACAGAGGCATAAAAGTGATACAAGAGCTCTGAGGCAAAGTAAATCATCGAGGCTTAATTGACTTTTGTTCAGTCATATGCATGTGTGAGCATGTGCCAAGTCGATTCAAGTGAATTATTCAGAGGAGGATACCACAATGTCATACCTATTTATGAATAAAACAATGCAAGCAAATATCTATGACATGCTACTCATATTAATAAACTGGAGCTAAACATGAGAGATCATGAACTACTAGACTTTCTTAAATGACATATACCTCACATGAACCAACTAAGCATGCTCACATGGATGAGTATATGTACAAAAATGAAAACAAATAGAGTTTATACCAGCCTCTCACCACAGTCGAGTTGTCGTAGATCGTCATTATTGCCTTTCACTCGTGTAGCTTGAATAATATGGAATGAAAACCAAGCTCCAGCCACCGAAGACCGCTGAACTCCATAATAAACTTTACAAAACCAAAGAAGAACAAGAAATATTTTTGGTGTTTTCGAATTGGAAACAAGAACAAAAGAAAACAAGCAAACAAAGCAAAATCTTTTTGGATTTTCTTATGGCAAACCAACGATAGCAAATAAAGCAAAATAAGAGCAAGAAACCAAAATAAACAAATGGTAAAGAGAAACAACAGAAATATTTTTGGTCTTTTTGTGTTTTAGGAAAGAAACAAAGCAAAAACAAGAAAATGAAAACTAAAAGAGTCACATAAACACAAAGCAGCAGAAATTCATCAAACTTGACAGCAGTACAGTAATCGATTTTTAAGAAATTCTTCTGCTGCTTAGCTCGAAAAGTGTTCAACTAATGAAAGTTAGATAATAACCTGGGGAACATGCACAAAAATTGGCTTCGCAAAATAACGTTCTGGCTGTTTTTGAGAATTTTTTTGGTATTAGTCCAGAATCTGTTTTCAATCAACACTTCCCCAAATATCATCTCCCTCTTATTAGAAAACCGCTTTAAGAAGCTAAACAAGTATGTACAATTATCCAGCAACTATAATATGCAATGAATGAGTGATGCCGGTATACCTCCCCCCAAGCTTAGGCTTTTGGCCTAAGTGGGGATCAATCCCATGGTGCCCATGAAGTGGCACCTCCGTAGTACGACGAAGATGGATCCTGTTCTGGGTATGTGCTGGAAGATGCACCAGGATACGTGACCGTGTACCCGTAGGAGGGCTCGGCGTCCTCAGAGTCATGCTGCTGGTGGAAGCCATGTATCCTCAGCTGCTCATCCACCTCCTCCTTAGAGCGCGACCACAGTCTCCTGTGAATATCGAACAAAACTGTTTGCGGCAAAGGGATTTCCCTCTCATCCCCGTCAATAAACAACATTTTATAGATAATATTATCTAAACTAGAGTCAGTTGTAACAAATTGGTGCCCTTCATAGCAGCAATATCAAGCCTTATAGGAGTTAATTTCACATCAGTAGGGTCAAGAGGAAGATATAGATATGCCAAAATACGTGAGGCAACAATTCCTCCAAAAATAGGCCCCTTAGTGGACAAACGACGGGCAACAAGAGCACAAAGATGATAAGGTGTTTTTCCAGTAAGTGCAACAACTAAGAAAGCAAGATGGTAGCTAGAAATGTTGCTAGTGTTCTCCCTACCAAGAATGCTAGTAGCAAGATAGTAAGCGAAATATCTAATGGCAGGGAGTTGAATGTTTCTTATCTTGCCGCGCTGAATGGTGCGGCTGTCATCATTGGTGACTTCTCGATAGAGCTCCGTCAAAGCCTTGGGACTCTTCTCAATCTTCTTCGCTGTACCTACAGGGGCAATATCCAATGTAGTACAAAAATCCTTCAACTTCATAGTAATAGGACTATCATAAATCCTGAATGTAACTGATTGTTGGTGATACGCGTACAACACGCGTCCGTTGGGAACCCCAAGAGGAAGGTGTGATGCGTACAGCGGAAAGTTTTCCCTCAGTAAGAAACCAAGGTTTATCGAACCAGTAGGAGCCAAGAAGCACGTTGAAGGTTGATGGCGGCGGAGTGTAGTGCGGCGCAACACCAGGGATTCCGGTGCCAACGTGGAACCTGCACAACACAACCAAATTACTTTGCCCCAACGTGACAGTGAGGTTGTCAATCTCACCGGCTTGCTGTAACAAAGGATTAGATGTATAGTGTGGATGATGATGTTTGCAGAGAACAATAGAACGAGTATTGCAGTAGATTGTATTCGATGTAAAGAATGGACTGGGGTCCACAGTTCACTAGTGGTGTCTCTCCCATAAGATAAATAGCATGTTGGGTGAAAAAATTACAGTTGGGCAATTGACAAATAAAGATGGCATGACAATGCACATACATGTTATGATGAGTAGTGTGAGATTTAATTGGGCATTACGACAAAGTACATAGACCGCTATCCAGCATGCATCTATGCCTAAAAAGTCCACCTTCAGGTTATCATCCGAACCCCCTCCAGTATTAAGTTGCAAACAACAGACAATTGCATTAAGTATGGTGCGTAATGTAATCAACAAATACATCCTTAGACATAGCATTGATGTTTTATCCCTAGTGGCAACAGCACATCCACAACCTTAGAACTTTCTGTCACTATCCCAGATTTAATGGAGGCATGAACCCACTATCGAGCATAAATACTCCCTCTTGGAGTTACAAGTTCCGACTTGGCCAGAGCCTCTACTAATAACGGAGAGCATGCAAGATCATAAACAACACATAGATGATAGATTGATAATCAACATAACATAGCATTCATTATTCATCGGATCCCAACAAACGCAACATGTAGCATTACAGATAGATGATCTTGATCATGTTAGGCAGCTCACAAGATCCAACAATGATAGCACAATTAGGAGAAGATGACCATCTAGCTACTGCTATGGACCCATAGTCCAGGGGTGAACTACTCACACATCACTCCGGAGGCGACCATGGCGGTGAAGAGTCATCCGGGAGATGATTCCCCTCTCCGGCAGGGTGCCGGAGGCGATCTCCTGAATCCCCCGAGATGGGATTGGCGGCGGCGGCGTCTCTGGAAGGTTTTCCGTATCGTGGCTCTCGGTACTGGAACTATTATTGACGAAGGCTTCTTATAGGCGAAGAGGTAGGTTTAGGGGCGACGCGAGGGGCTCACACAACAGGGCCGCGCGGCCAGGGGGTGGGCCGCGCCGCCCTGGCGTGTCGCCGCCTCGTCGCCCCACTTCATTTCCCTTTCGATGTTCTGGAAGCTTAGTGGAAAAATAAGATCCTGGGCGTTGATTTCGTCCAATTCCGAGAATATTTCCTTACTAGGATTTCTGAAACCAAAAACAGCAGAAAATGGCAACTGGCTCTTCGGCATCTTGTTAATAGGTTAGTGCCGGAAAATGCATAAATATGACATAAAGTATGTATAAAACATGTAGGTATTGTCATAAAACAAGCATGGAACATAAGAAATTATCGATACGTTGGAGACGTATCAGCATCCCCAAGCTTAATTCCTACTCGTCCCGAGTAGGTAAACGATAACAAAGATAATTTCTGAAGTGACATGCTATCATAATCTTGATCAATACTATTGTAAGCACATGTAATGAATGCAGCGATCCAAAGCAATGGTAAAGACAATGAGTAAACAACTGAATCATATAGCAAAGACTTTTCATGAATAGTACTTTCAAGACAAGCATCAATAAGTTTTGCATAAGAGTTAACTCATAAAGCAATAAATTCATAGTAAAGGCATTGAAGCAACACAAAGGAAGATTAAGTTTCAGCGGTTGCTTTCAACTTGTAACATGTATATCTCATGGATAGTTGTCAATACAGAGTAATATGATGAATGCAAATATGCGAGTATGTAAGAATCAATGCACAGTTAACACAAGTGTTTGCTTCTTGAGATGGAAGGAAGTGGGTAAACTGACTCAACATAAAAGTAGAAGAATGGCCCTTCGAAGAGGGAAGCATTGATTGCTATATTTGTGCTAGAGCTTTTATTTTGAGAAGAAGAAATAATTTTGGCAACGGTAGTAATAAATCATATGTATTATGTATAAGATATCCTACAAGTTGCAAGCCTCATGCATAGTATACCAATAGTGCCCGCACCTTGTCCTAATTAGCTCGGATTACCTGGATTATCACTGCAATACATATGTTTTAATCAAGTATCACAAAGGGGTACCTCTATGCCGCCTGTACAAAGGTCTAAGGAGAAAACTCGCATTGGATTTCTCGCTTTTGATTATTCTCAACTTAGACATCCATACCGGGACAACATAGACAATAGATAATGGACTCCTCTTTAATGCATAAGCATTCAACAACAGATAATATTCTCATAAGAGATTGAAGATTGTTGTCCAAAACTGAAACTTCCACCATGGATCATGGCTTTAGTTAGCGGCCCAATGTTCTTCTTAAGCAATATGCATGCTCAAACCATCCAACTCATGGTAAATCGCCCTTACTTCAGACAAGACGAACATGCATAGCAACTCACATGATATTCAACAAAGGGTAGTTGATGGCGTCCCCAGGAACATGGTTATCGCACAATAAGCAACTTAATAAGAAATAAGATACATAAGTACATATTCAATACCACAATAGTTTTTAGGCTATTCGTCCCATGAGCTATATATTGCAAAGACAAAGGATAGAAATTTAAAGGTAGCACTCAAGCAATTTACTTTGGAATGGCGGAGAAATACCATGTAGTAGGTAGGTATGGTGGACACAAGTGGCATAGTTATTGGCTCAAGGATTTGGATGCACGAGAAGTAATCCCTCTCAATACAAGGATTAGGCTAGCAAGGTTATTTGAAGCAAACACAAGTATGAACCGGTACCGCAAAACTCACATAAAAACATATTGCAAGCATTATAAGACTCTACACTGTCTTCCTTGTTGTTCAAACCCTTACTAGAAAATATCTAGACCTTAGAGAGACCAATCATGCAAACCAAATTTTAGCAAGCTCTAGTATTTCTTCACTAATGGGTGAAAAGTATATGATGCAAGAGCTTAAACATGATCCTTATGAGCACAACAATTGCCAAGTATCAAATTATTCAAGACATTCTACCAATTACCACATGTAGCATTTCCCGTTTCCAACCATATAACAATTTACAAAGCAGTTTCAACCTTCGCCATGAACATTATGAGTAAAGCCTAAGGACATATTTGTCCATATGCAACAGCGGAGCGTGTCTCTCTCCCACACAATGAATGCTAGGATCCAACTTTATTCAAACAAAACAAAAACAAACAGACGCTCCAAGTAAAGCACATAAGATGTGATGGAATAAAAATATAGTTTCACTAGAGGAACCTGATAATGTTGTCGATGAAGAAGGGATGCCTTGGGCATCCCCAAGCTTAGATGCTTGAATCTTCTTGAAATATGCAGGGATGAACCACCGGGGGAATCCCCAAGCTTAGAGCTTTCACTCTCCTTGATCATATTGTATCATCCTCCTCTCTTGATCCTTGAAAACTTCCTCCACACCAAACTCAAAACAACTGATTAGAGGGTTAGTGCATAATCAAAATTCACATGTTCAGAGGTGACATAATCATTCTTAACACTTCTAGACATTGCACAAAGCTACTCAAAGTTAATGGAATAAAGAAATCCATCAAGCATAGCAAAACAGGCAATGCGAAATAAAAGGCAGAATCTGTCAAAACAGAACAGTCCGTAAAGACGAATTTTTAAGGTGCACCAGACTTGCTCAAATGAAAATGCTCAAATTGAATGAAAGTTACGTACATATCTGATGATCACTCATGTAAATTGAAAGATTTTTCTGAGTTACCTACAGAGACTACTGCTCAAATTCGTGACAGCAAGAAATCTGTTTCTGCGCAATAATCCAAATCTAGTATGAATCTTACTATCAAAGACTTTACTTGGCACAACAATGCAACAAAATAAAGATAAGGAGAGGTTGCTACAGTAGTAACAACTTCCAAGACTCAAATATAAAATAAAAGTGCAGAATTAAAATCATGGGTTGTCTCCCATAAGCGCTTTTCTTTATAGCCATTAAGATGGGCTCAGTAATTTTAATGATGCACTCGCAAGAAATAAGAGTTGAAGCAAAAGAGAGCATCAAAAAGCAAATATGAAACACTTTTAAGTCTAACCCACTTCCTATGAAAAGGAATCTTGTAGATAAACAAGTCATGTAAGCATAACGCAACAAGCATGGGAAGGCAACACAAGCGCGACTTCAAGATTCTCAACATAAAGAGGGGAAACTTAATTTATTAAGATGCATATAACCATGTTTCCCTCTCTCATAATAACCTTCAGTAGCATCATGAACAAACTCAACAATATAACTATCACATAAAACATTCTTATCATGAGTCTCATGCATAAAATAATTACTACTCCCAACATAAGCATAGTCATTCTTATTAATTGTAGTGGGAGCAAATTCAACAAAGTAGCTATCATTATTATTCTCATCACCATAATCATCAAATGTAGGAGGCATATTGTAATTATAATAAACTTTATCCTCCATAGTAGGTGGCACAAAAATACCACTATCATCATAAATGGGAGGCAAAGTATCATCAAAGTAAATTTTCTCCTCCATGCTTGGGGGACTAAAAATATCATGCTCATCAAAACCATCTTCCCCAAGCTTAAATTTTTCCATAGCATTAGCGATAATAGTGTTCAAAGAGTTCATGCTAATAACATTGCTACAACTATTTTGCAAACAAAGTTCCATGGGTTTTTTAATTTTCTCTTCAAACACCTCATGTCCTAACTCAAGATAAATACTATAAAGATCTCTAATATTTTTGTTGTTTTCCATTAAGCCTAACTAGTGAAATCACACAACTTAGTGTTCTCAGGAGTATTCATTTTAACAGTAGTAAATAAAGCAAACTAAATAAAGTAAATGCAAGTAACTAATTTTTTGTGTTTTTAATATGGCAAACAAGACAGTAAATAAAGTAAAGCTAGCAACTATTTTTTGTGTGTTTTGTTTTAGTGCAGCAAACAAAATAGTAAATAAAAATAAAGCAAGACAAAAACAAAGTAAAGAGATTGGAAGTGGAGACTCCCCTTGCAGCGTGTCTTGATCTCCCCGGCAACGACGCCAGAAAAAGAGCTTGATACGCGTACACCACGCGTCCGTTGGGAACCCCAAGAGGAAGATGTGATGCATACAGCGGCAAGTTTTCCCTCAGTAAGAAACCAAGGTTTATCGAACCAGTAGGAGCCAAGAAGCACGTTGAAGGTTGATGGCGGCGGAGTGTAGTGCGGCGCAACACCAGGGATTCCGGTGCCAACGTGGAACCTGCACAACACAACCAAATTACTTTGCCCCAACGTGACAGTGAGGTTGTCAATCTCACCGGCTTGCTGTAACAAAGGATTAGATGTATAGTGTGGATGATGATGTTTGCAGAGAACAGTAGAACGAGTATTGCAGTAGATTGTATTCGATGTAAAGAATGGACCGGGGTCCACAGTTCACTAGTGGTGTCTCTCCCATAAGATAAATAGCATGTTGGGTGAAAAAATTACAGTTGGGCAATTCACAAATAAAGATGGCATGACAATGCACATACATGTTATGATGAGTAGTGTGAGATTTAATTGGGCATTACGACAAAGTACATAGACCGCTATCCAGCATGCATCTATGCCTAAAAAGTCCACCTTCAGGTTATCATCCGAACCCCCTCCAGTATTAAGTTGCAAACAACAGACAATTGCATTAAGTATGGTGCGTAATGTAATCAACAAATACATCCTTAGACATAGCATTGATGTTTTATCCCTAGTGGCAACAGCACATCCACAACCTTAGAACTTTCTGTCACTGTCCCAGATTTAATGGAGGCATGAACCCACTATCGAGCATAAATACTCCCTCTTGGAGTTACAAGTTCCGACTTGGCCAGAGCCTCTACTAATAACGGAGAGCATGCAAGATCATAAACAACACATAGATGATAGATTGATAATCAACATAACATAGCATTCATTATTCATCGGATCCCAACAAACGCAACATGTAGCATTACAGATAGATGATCTTGATCATGTTAGGCAGCTCACAAGATCCAACAATGATAGCACAATTAGGAGAAGATGACCATCTAGCTACTGCTATGGACCCATAGTCCAGGGGTGAACTACTCACACATCACTCCGGAGGCGACCATGGCGGTGAAGAGTCATCCGGGAGATGATTCCCCTCTCCGGCAGGGTGACGGAGGCGATCTCCTGAATCCCCCGAGATGGGATTGGCGGCGGCGGCGTCTCTGGAAGGTTTTCCATATCGTGGCTCTCGGTACTGGAACTATTATTGACGAAGGCTTCTTATAGGCGAAGAGGTAGGTTTAGGGGCGACGCGAGGGGCCCACACAACAGGGCCGCGCGGCCAGGGGTGGGCCGCGCCGCCCTGGCGTGTCGCCGCCTCGTCGCCCCACTTCGTTTCCCATTCGGTGTTCTGGAAGCTTCGTGGAAAAATAAGATCCTGGGCGTTGATTTCGTCCAATTCTGAGAATATTTCCTTACTAGGATTTCTGAAACCAAAAACAGCAGAAAACATCAACTGGCTCTTCGGCATCTTGTTAATAGGTTAGTGCCGGAAAATGCATAAATATGACATAAAGTATGTATAAAACATGTAGGTATTGTCATAAAACAAGCATGGAACATAAGAAATTATCGATACGTTGGAGACGTATCAGTTGGTAGTGTTTGTTGTTGAACTGAAAGCTCTCAACAAAGATTTTAGTTAGCATGTAGTATTGATCCCTCTCATCTTCCATATAGGTGGATAAGCCCACATTATTGATGAGGACCAAGAAGTCATCGAGCAGCCCTGCATTGCGCAAAAAGTTATAACATGGAAAAGATGAAGCATTAGGGACTCCATTATCCTCTTCTACTTCGAAGCTCGGTGCGATGATATCCTCATTATAGGATCGTCTAATTCTGGTGGATGCCCTTGAGGGCCTCCCCGTGCTTGTCGTCTCTCTTTCGAACATCTCTCCAAAGGTATGGTTTTCCATCTTCCTTTTCTGAAATTTTTCAACAAACATTATAAAATTTGATTCGGAGACATATAATTGAGGGAAACTACTATAGGAACTTGGTAGAGTACTAAACATGCATCAAAACTAATTTTTACAACTTAGAACAAGAATGCAAGCTCACTTAACATGTTACCTACAGCAGCAAAATATTCAAGATATACTCAACCAAACAAAATTCTAATTGGATAATCAAAGGAGTCACATACCGGAGAGCAAATGTGCCGAATTTCAGACAGAAATCTGGGCTGAGCAAAGAGATCGAGAAATCCTGAGCTCTTGAGCAAAAACGCGAGTGAGAGAAAGTTGTTACGAGTTTTTTTGGGAGAGAGAGTGGAATAGGAGGAAGAGATGAATTAGTGGGGCAAGGAGGGGCCCACACCACAGGGTGGCGCGCCCACCTCCTTGGCCGCGCCGACACATGGGGGGCAGCCCTGGGGTGCCCCACTGGTCAGCCCCAGGTGCTCCCAGATAGCTCTTCGAAAAATAAGACCAACGGTATAATTTTTGTAAATTTTTGAAAACTTTGAAAAATGCAAATTTCTGGGTATTAAAATTATTATTACTAAGCAGAAAAAGATTTTCAAACCTCTGAACAACTAAAGAATCTTGCAAAACAATTAGTGCTACAGCAAGTAGAACAAGTGGAGGGAAGAAAGAAATGTTGTTTAGCTCCTCTATGCATATAAAATGTATTTGTTAACAAGGTTGATCAAGTCTTGCCACCAAATAAATTTTACATGGCATAAGATGAAATAAAACTCAATTCAATCATGTTACGTTGTACTGTATTGATATGGATCCAATCATAATATTTTGATATCCTTGTTTAGGCTCATATATAGGACAATCAATAACTCCCACTTTGATAGTTCTCACATTAGAAATTGTATTAACTCCACATACTTTATCAATCCTCTTGGGGAAATAAATGGTATGCTCCTTGTCATCAACATTGAAAGTAACTTTTCCTTTATTGCAATCAATAACAGCCCCTGCGGTGTTAAGAAAAGGTCTCCCAAGAATAATAGACATATTATCATCTTCAGGCATTTCCAACACAACAAAATCAGTTAATATCAATAAGTTATTAGTAACTTGAACAGGAACATCCTCACATATACCAATAGGAATAGCAGTAGATTTATCAGCCATTTGCAAAGATATATCAGTTGGTATCAACTTATCTAAATAAAGTCTCTTGTAAAGAGAAAAAGGCATAACACTAACACCTGCTCCCAAATCACATAGAGCGATTCTAACATAATTATTCTTAATGGAACAAGGAATAGTCGGTATACCTGGGTCGCCCAGCTTCTTTGGAACTTTGCCATTGAAAGAGTAATTAGCTAGCATAGTGGAAATCTCCTCATTAGGAATTTTCCTTTTGTTAGAGACAATATCTTTCCTATACTTTGAATAAGGAGGCAATTTAATAGCATCAGTCAAAGGGATTTGCAGGAACAAAGGTTTCATCCAATCACAAAATTTATTATAGTGTTCTTCTTCCTTTGATTTTAGTTTCTTAGCAGGAAAATGCATTTGCTTTTGAACCCAAGGTTCTCTTTCATTACCATGTTTCTTAGCAATAAAATCTTCTTTAGTATACTTTTTATTTTTAGCTTGCTTTTCAGGTTCATCTTCAACTTCTTCTTTATCAGAAGCATCATTCTTATCATTATCTTTATCATGTTCATTACCACTTTCAGTTTCAGCATCAGAAATAGAAATACTATTAGGATCATTAACAGGCTCAGAGGATTCTACAACATTTTTATGTTTCTTCTTCTTTTTCTTAGAAGGAGCACTAGGTTCATTTCATTGAGAATCTTGTTCAACTCTTTTGGGATGCCCCTCAGGATATAGAGGATCCTGAGTAGAAACACCGCCTCTAGTTGTTTCTTCATAAGCATGTTTTTCTTTAGAACTATTTTTTAACAAGTCATTTTGCACTTTAGTGAGTTGATCAATTTGAGTTTGAATCATATGAAAATGTTTAACAAGCATATTAACATCATTGGAGGTTCTCTCCACAATATCATGCAAATTGCTAATAGCTTGAGAATTTTCCATTAAATGATTCTCTACTCTCATATTAAAATTTTCTTGCTTAACAATATAATTATCAAACTCATCTAAGCATTGAGCCGGAGGTTTTGAATACGGAATATCTTCCCTAGTAAAGCGTTGAAGAGAATTTACCTCAATCATGGATGAAGGGGGAATTATCTTGCATAAATCTTCTATGGGAGGTAAATTCTTCACATCTTCAGATTTAATACCTTTCCCCTTAAGAGATTTCTTGGCTTCCCTCATATCTTCATCATTTAATTTAATCAAACCCCTCTTCTTCAATATTGGCGTCGGGGCTGGTTCAGGTGTAGTCCAATCATCATGATTCCGGCCTATTTTAGCCAATAATTCTTCAGCTTCGTCTGGAATTCTTTTCCTGAAAACACAACCAGCACAACTATCCAAATATGTCCTAGACTCAATGGTTAGTCCACTATAAAATATATCAAGTAAATCATGCTTTTCTGGATCATGTCCAGGCCGAGCTCTGATAAGAGAACAAAATCTTGCCCAAGCTTCAGGCAATTTCTCTCCATCTTCCTGGTCAAAACTATAAATTTTCTGTAAAGCAATATGTTGAGCACTAGCAGGAAAGTATTTCCGAAAGAAAACATCAAGCAAACCACTTGGACTATCAATAGAATCAGGAGGCAAACTATTATACCAAGTTTTAGCATCATCCTTTAATGAGAAAGGAAAAATTTTAGCAACAAAATAAGTACGCTTCTTAACATCATCAGAAAACAAGCTACTCAAAGTAGAAAGTTCATTCATGTGTTCTACAACACTTTCTTTTACAGTACCATAAAAGGGTGTTTTCTCAACAACAGCTATATGAGATAAATCAAGAGAAAAATCATAATCCTTATCCTTAATGTTTATAGGAGATGTGGAAAATTTAGGATCAGGAGACAGTTTATATCTAACAGTATGTTGTGCAAGAAGTTTTTTAATTTTACTTGCATCAGTAGCAGCATTGCATTTAACAATAAAATCAACATCAAGTTCCACATAATCTTCATCAGGATCATCACTAGAGTATTCAACAGACTCAGGTGAATTAACAAGTGTAGCAGTATTTTCATTAGGAGTTTCAGTATTTTCAATTTGCCTAGATCTAGCAATTGTAGCATCTAGAAAAGATCCTAACGAACCACTATCATCAAGCACAGCAGAAGCATCATCAAAATTATAAGAAATTTCAGATTCAGCAAAAGTACCAGCATGTGAAGCTTGTGGTGGTGAAACAAGTTGACTTATCACAGATGGTGAATCAAGAGAAGCAGAGGTACTCAGAGTTGTACCTTTTCTTGTAGTGGATGGTAATATGGTGACTTTAGTATCGCGAGGTTTACCCATGATGGAGAATTTGCAGCGAACAATATAAATCCAAGTGAACTTCCAAATAAAGCTATGCTCCCCGGCAACGGCGCCAGAAATTAGTCTTGATGACCCACAAGTATAGGGGATCGCAACAGTCTTCGAGGGAAGTAAAACCAAATTTATTGATTCGACACAAGGGGAGCCAGAGAATATTTGTAAGCCTTAACAGCAGAGTTGTCAATTCAGCTGCACCTGGAAACAGACTTGCTCGCAAGAGTTTATCAGCAGTAACAGTTTTATAGCAGTAGAAGTAGTGAAATATCAGCAGCAGTGTAACAAAGACATCAATAGTGATTATAGTAAACAGTAGGATTAAAATACTGTAGGCATAGGGATGGATGTACGGGCGTTGCATGGATGAGAGAAACTCATGTAACAATCAAAGTAGGGCATTTGCAGATAGTAATAAAACAGTATCCAAGTACTAAACAATCCATAGGCATGTGTTCCATATTTAGTCGTACGTGCTCGCAATGAGAAACTTGCACAACATCTTTTGTCCTACCAGCCGGTGGCAGCCGGGCCTCTAGGGAATCTACTGGAAATTAAGGTACTCCTTTTAATAGAGCACCGGAGCAAAGCATTAACACTCCCTGAACACATGTGATCCTCACATCACCGCCTTCCCCTCCGGTTGTCCCAATTTCTGTCACTTTGGGGCCTCGGGTTCCGCACAGCAATATGTGTATACAACTTGCAGGTAAGATCGTAAAACAATGAATATCATCATGAAACAGTAACATGTTCAGATCTGAGATCATGGCACTCGGGCCCTAGTGACAAGCATTAAGCATAAAAAGTTGCAACAATATCATAAAATTACCAATTACGGACACTAGGCACTATGCCCTAACAATCTTATGCTATTACATGACCAATCTCATCCAATCCCTACCATCCCCTTCAGCCTACAGCGGGGGAATTACTCACACATGGATGGGGGAAACATGGCTGGTCGATGGAGAGGCGTCGGTGGTGATGATGGCGATGATCTCCTCCAATTCCCCGTCCCAGCGGAGTGCCAGAACGGAGTTTCTGGTCCCGAGACGGAGTTGCGCGATGGCGGCGGTGTTCTGGATGGCTTCTGGTGATTTCGTCTAACCCCCATGCGTTTTTAGGTCGAAGCTCTTAAGTAGTCCAGAGGGGGGCACCTGGGGCTGCCCGAGGCGCCGAAACCATAGGCCGGCGCGGCCAAGGGGCCTGCCGCGCCGCCTGGTGGGGTGGCCGCCTCATGGCCCCCCTCCTTCTGGTCTTCTGGCTCCGTCCCTCTTCTATAAAAATAGGCCCATTGGAATAAATCCCGGGGATTTTCTTGAAAGTTGAGTTTTTGCACAAAAACGAGACACCAGGGCAATTCTGCTGAAAACAGTGTTAGTCCGCGTTTGTTGTATCCAAAATACACAAATGAGAGGCAAAACAATAGCAAAAGTGTTCAGGAAAGTAGATACGTTTTGGACGTATCAGCGGGCCGGTCGGTGGCAGGGCACTGGGCCGGACCAGGCCGCGAGGCCCACGGGACGCCGCCCGGATGGCACGAGCGCCCGGGCCGGTTTCGGCCGGGTGGGCCGGTGCTTGGCCCGGCAGGCCGGTCGGCCGGCTGCCCCTCCCCTTTTTTTTCTTTTCTTTTTATTCTTTTCTTCCTTTTCCTTTTTCCTTAATAACTAATGCTCCCGAACTCCGATTCGCATGAAACCAATTTTGTTGGAAATATGGAGACTCCTCACAGAACATTTTATATGATTTTACAGAGGGAGTCTCCCACCGTCAAGACACAGTGAAGATGTCCAAACTCGAAAACGCAATAGAAGATGCATGCGGATTCCGTTTTCGATGAACTTGGGCTTGTTGTAAAGCTAGCAACAAGCTCAAGAACCTCACACAGAGAAACACCAAGAAGCAATAAGGATATGCATAGTATGCAAAGGATTGAGCTCCCTAAGACGATGTGATCAAGTTACTCAACCGAAAGCCCCTCTTAATAGTGCGGCTATCAATCCTATAATCCGGTCTCCCATCAACCACCTTGAGACCGGTAAAAGGAAAACCTATCAAGGTCATACCTTTGCCTTGCGCATCCCGCTTGATCTTGATGATAACTCTTCAAGCTCTACACAAGCCGGAATGCCACAACTTGATCATTGTTTCTTTGTGAAGACTCACAAATGCTCCCCCATACACTATGATGGGAAAGCTTCATTGATGCACATCTTCACAATTCCATTATCACCAAATGGACGGCAAGCTTCAAGCATGTGATCCACTTGAGATGCTCATCTTGAACTTGCCCAACTCAACCTTGTATCTTCTCATACTCACATAAGATAGAGCATGGCTAATATTGAGTTCCACATAAGAACTCCATCTTCATTTGTTCTTCTTGATCATATCACATATATGTCTTCAAATCGATGATCTTGATGCCAATACACAAGATGTATCTTTATTTACATGGCATCCATACTTGAATCCAACACATGGAATACAAGTAGAATCTATGGAATATTCCTTCATATAAACTCAATGAAAACATTAGTCCATAGGGGTTGTCATTAATTACCAAAACCACCCATAGGGGCAATGTACCCTTACCGACACGTTGGAGGAACTTGTGTCCCCCTCGTCGTCGATGGTGCTCGCCAGCTGCGCCTTCGCTTTCGCCTTCACCCGGGCCCTTGCCGCCGCCGCCTCCTTAGCCTCTTCCTCCTCCTCCTCGTCGGCCTCCCAATCCTCCTGGCTGTCCGGCGGTGGGTAACCATTGCTGCTAGGCGTTGCAACTCTGTCCCACCAATGGCACCATCCCGGTGGCTTCCCCTCGCTGTTGGTGTCTGATGGCAGAGAGAGGTTGCTCATTGTGAGAGGAGAGGAGAGATGAATGGCGCCGGCCGGTTGTAGATCGGAAATCGCATACGTAGGTGTCTTATTGAGCGCAGATGAATGGCGACGCAAATATCGAAGAGAGTGGTGGTTGCTCTTCCGCGGAGTTCGCGCTCTATTCCGGCGGTTCGCGCGTCGATCGACGTGGTTTCCACTGCGATGGTTCCCCTTCCCGGCAACTGCACCACTGCTAGGTACGCGGCAGTTGAGCGTCCGTTCGTCAGTGACTAATGCGTCGGGTCCTCGTCTCCTAGCCTCGCTTTTCGTTGTGTCCGGCGCGCCCGTAACATCTCCTGTGTAGCGGGGACGGTCTTGGGACGCCGGACACCGTATTGGGCCACACCGGACGGAAATGGCCTTTGGGGTGCGCGTCTGGGAACAACATTTTGTTCTGCGCGCCCAAATCCTTTTGGGGGCCGCTTTGGGGGACGCAGCTGGAGATGATCTTAGGTTGTGCCGATACCCAAAACATTGCTACTAAGAGCATCTCCAGTCGCGTTCCCCAAACCGTCCCCCAAATGGCGCCAGATTGAGCGTTTGGGGACGTGTTTTGTTCGTGCCATGTTTGGGGGACATCGCTCCCAAGCCACGTCCCCCAAACGCCACCCCCAAACTTTTTAAAGGGTTTTTGAAAACACAACCATTTATTAAATATAGCATACAAATAAATATGTTTGTGGTGATTGTTTTCAAATTAAAATACAACAAACAATAAAACAAATAAACAAATGTAATAAATAGGGCTAGATCAAGGTGCCGTGGCATTTGCTAATAATCCTTTGATCCTCCAAAAATACTCAACGAGATCAGCTTGAAGTTGATCATGAACATTGCTATCACGGATCTCTGTGTGCATGGCGAGGAAATCAGCAAAATCAGCAGGCAACTCATGATCAACCTCCGCAAGAGGATCCTGACACTCATAGGGACCAACATGTGTCCTGGCATGATTCTTGCGGTCATCCTCGATGATCATGTTGTGCATGATCAGACAAGAATGCATCACCTCCCACATTTGGTCATGAGACCAGCTTAGAGAAGGGTACCGGATAATTGCAAATTGAGCTTGAAGCACACCAAATGCCCGCTCGACATCCTTCCTGCAAAGCCTCCTGTCGCACAACAAAGTGGGAATTCTTCTGACCTGATGGAGCCAAGATTGTTTTGACAAAAGTGGCCCATTTTGGATATATACCATCGGCTAGATAATAGCCTTTGGTATATTGGTGGCCATTGATCTCATAGTTGCATGGTGGAGCATGCTCTTCCACTAGTCTGCTGAACACCGGAGACTGCTGCAACACGTTGATGTCATTGTGTGATCCCGTCATGCCAAAGAAAGAATGCCAAATCCACAGGTCATAATCTGCCACAGCTTCAAGCACCACACTGCAATATCCATGACGCCCTTTGTATATACCTTGCCAAGTAAACATGCTGTTCTTCCATGACTAGTGTATGCAATCGATGCTTCCAAGCATTTCAGAGAATCCTCTGGCAGCATTTTGTGCCATGATCCTTGCAGTCTCTTCCTCAGTTGGCCCTCTCAAGTAGTATTTACCAAAATTTTCCACCATAGCTCAGCAAAACTTGTACATGCACTCAATGGCAGTAAACTCACTCATGCGAAGGTAGTCGTCCTGTGTATCGGCAGGTGCTCCATATGCAAGCATCCTCATGGCGGCGGTGCACTTTTGAATCGACAAGAACCCGACAACGCCTACAACGTCGTGCTTGAGCGTGAAGTAGGGGTCGAACTCTCGAACGATGTGGAGGATATTCATGAACAGACCCTTGCTCATCCTATACCGGCACCAAAAATTGTCGGCATGTGTTGCGTCATCTACGAAGTAGTCATTGTGCAGCATGGTATGCCCCTCCATCCTCTGCCGGGGCTTTGACTTCTTTCTTGCCGGCCTTGATCCTCCACGGCGCGGCCTCTTCCTCTTCTTCGCCTCGGCGTCAAGCATGTCCTGGAGGGACGTGATGATCAGAAAATGCTCCTGGAGGTCGTCGTCGAAGGCTTGCTCGTCCTCCAGCAGTAGGGCAAGCATCTCCTCGTCGCTATCCATGTCCGAATCAAAATCAATGGTTAAAAATGCACCGCGGCAGATGAGGCAACGAACAGTGGCCAATCGCGCCTACCTGGCAAGTTGTCGAGCACCTTGTGTGCGTGGAGGTGGGACGAATTTGACACCGCGTTCTGGGATGCGCTGGCAAAGCGGTGGCGGCGGAACGTCCGGCGAGAGTGCCAGCGGCGATGACGGTGCCGACTCTCAGAAGATATCAGCCATCGAAACGACCGGCAAATCCAATGGCGGTGGAGGGGTGGGAGGCGCGGGAGGGAAGGAGCGACGAGAAAAAAGGCGCGAACCAACGGTTTATGAAAATAGTCGCTGACAGGTGGGAGCTCGCCTCGCTTTTCGTTGTGTCCGGCGTGCCCGGAGTGTCCCCTGTGGGGCGGGGACGGGCTCGGGGCGCGGGACACCGTATCGGGCCACGTCGGACAAAAAGAGGCTTTGGGGGAAGCGGCTAGGAACGTTTTTTTGTCCGGTGCGCCCCAAATCCCTTTGGTGGACGGTTTGGGGGACGCGACTGGAGATGCTCTAAGACTACTCATAGTGGGAGTAACATAGCTAGAAACATCACACATCTCAAGATGTTTTAGTGAAGAAAGAGAGTGAAGTGGTAACTAGCTACGTTATCATAACATCACACAACCCAATGCAAGATGAGTCTACAACATACTAATGACACAATGCATGGCACCACATATAAGTTACTACTATGAAGGTAGTAACTTAGACTAGTAACATGACATATGTTACTAGTCTAAGTTACTCCCCACTATGACCAGCCTAACAGGTCTGAAGCGCATTATTTATGAGCTGATGCCATAAGAGCATCTCCAGCCGCGTCCCCTAAAGCGTCCTCCAAACAACGCTAGATCGAGCATTTGGGGGACGTGTTTCCTTGGTGCCGCGTTTGAGGGACGTCGTTCCCCAGCCGCGTCCCCCAAAAACGCACCCCAAATAAATAAAAGTGCACAAAAATAAAGGTTTCTTCGAATTTGATTATATATTACAAGTTCAAATGAAAACAGCGAGATTTTATCTAACCCTAGCCTACTGGCCACCAAGCGGTGCGTTCGATGGCCCCGCCTCGTTGTCGCCTCCCCTCCGCCCCAGCTCCTGTTGTGCGCGCCGCCTCTCTATTCATAGGGCGGAGGCCAGACGCCGCTGCTCCAGCAGCGCGTCGTCGCCTGCCCTCCCCTACTGCGCCGCCTGGAGGGAGAGCTCGACGGCGCGGCGAATCTGCGCATCTTCGCGGGGACGGGCATCGTCCTAATGCTTCTTCTTCGACTCGAAGGACTCGACGAGCGCTTGTTGCTGATCCGCCGCCTCGTCCGGGTGCGGCCTGTCATCGTCGGACCACTCGAAGTCGTCGTTGTCGTCTTCCTCCTCCGCCTTGTCCTCCTCCTCCGCCTTGTCCTCCTCCTCCTCCGCCTCGTCGTCCTCCTCCTCCTCCATCTGCGCCGCAAACGCATCCGCCTGCGCCTGATGGCGCGTGATGCACACGTCCGTTGGGAACCCCAAGAGGAAGGTGTGATGCGCACAGCAGCAAGTGTTTCCTCAGAAAGAAACCAAGGTTATCGAACCAGTAGGAGATGAAGGCCACATGAAGGTTGTTGGTGAAGGAGTGTAGTGTGGCGCAACACCAGGGATTCCGGCGCCAACGTGGAACCTGCACAACACAATCAAAATACTTTGCCCCAACTTAACAGCGAGGTTGTCAATCTCACCGGCTTGCTGTAAACAAAGGATTAAACGTATGGTGTGGAGAATGATGTTTCTTTGGAAAGAACAGCAGAGAACAATAATTGCAGTAGATTGTATTTCAGATGTAAAAGAATGGACCGGGGTCCACAGTTCACTAGTGGTGTCTCTCCAATAAGATAAATAGCATGTTGGGTGAAAAAATTACAGTTGGGCAATTGACAAATAAAGAGGGCATAGCAATGCACATACATATCATGATGACTAATTTGAGATTTACTTAGGGCATTACGACAAAGAACATAGACCGCTATCCAGCATGCATCTATGCCTAAAAAGTCCACCTTCGGGTTAGCATCCGCACCCCTTCCAGTATTAAGTTGCAAATAACAGACAATTGCGTTAAGTACTGTGCGTAATGTAAACAATACAAATATCCTTAGACAAAGCATTGTTGTTTTATCCCTAGTGGCAACAACACATCCATAACCTTAGAACTTTCTGTCACTGTCCCAGATTCAATGGAGGCATGAACCCACTATCGAGCATAAATACTCCCTCTTGGAGTCACAAGTATCAACTTGGCCAGATCCTCTACTAGCAACGGAGAGCATGCAAGATCATAAACAACACATATATGATAGATCAATAATCAACTTGACATAGTATTCCATATTCATCGGATCCCAATAAACACAACATATAGCATTACAAATAGATGATCTTGATCATGATAGGCAGGTCACAAGATCTAAACATGATAGCACAAGAGGAGAAGACATCCATCTAGCTACTGCTATGGACCCATAGTCCAAGGATGAACTACTCACGCATCAGTCCGGAGGCGGGCATGGTGATGTAGAGTCCTCCGGGTGATGATTCCCCTCTCCGGCAGGGTGCCTGAGGCGATCTCCTAAATCCCCCGAGATGGGATTGGCGGCGGCGGCGTCTCTGGAACTTTTCTCGTATCGTGGCTCGCTGTAATAGGGTTTTCGCGATGGAGAGAATATATAGGCGAAGGGGCAGAGTCGGGGGACGCTCGAGGGGCCCACCCCATAGGGTGGCACGGCCAGGGGTGGGGCCGCTCCCCCCCTAGGGTGTGGCCGCCTCGACGCCCCTCTTTGTATCCTCTTCGGACTTCTGGAAGGCTCCATGGAAAATAAGACCGTGGGCTTTTGTTTCATCCAATTCCGAGAATATTTCCTGTGTAGGATTTCTAAA
Organism: Lolium perenne; assembly: GCF_019359855.2. Classification (NCBI taxonomy): domain Eukaryota; kingdom Viridiplantae; phylum Streptophyta; class Magnoliopsida; order Poales; family Poaceae; genus Lolium; species Lolium perenne. Next base: position 264,055,481 of record NC_067247.2, read on the forward strand.
ACCAAAAACAGCAGAAAACAGGAACTGGCGCTTCGGCATCTTGTTAATAGGTTAGTGCCGGAAAATGCATAAAAATGATATAAAGTGTATATAAAACATGTGAGTATTGTCATAAAACTAGCATGGAACATAAGAAATTATAGATACGTTTGAGACGTATCAAGCATCCCCAAGCTTAGTTCCTACTCGCCCTCGAGTAGGTAAACGATAACAATGTTAATTTCTGGAGTGACATGCTACTATCATAATCTTGATCAATACTATTGTAAAGCATATGAGATGAATGAAGTGATTCAAAGCAATGGTAAAGATAATGACTAAACAACTGAATCATATAGCAAAGACTTTTCATGAATAGTACTTTCAAGACAAGCATCAATAAGTCTTGCATAAGAGCTAACTCATAAAGAAATAGATTCTTAATAGAAGGTTTTGAAGCAACACAAAGGAAGATATAAGTTTCAGCAGTTGCTTTCAACTTCAACATGTATATCTCATGGATAATTGTCAACACAAAGTAATATGATGAGTGCAAATAAGCAAGTATGTAGGAATCAATGCACACAGTTGACACAAGTGTTTGCTTCTAAGATAGAAAGAAGTATGTAAACTGACTCAACATAAAGTAAAAGAAAGGCACTTCGCAGAGGGAAGCAGGGTTTACTCATGTGCTAGAGCTTTTTATTTTGAAAACATGGAAACAATTTTGTCAACGGTAGTAATAATTCATATGTGTTATGCATAAAACATCCTATAAGTTTCAAGCCTCATGCATCGAATACCAATATTGCTCGCACCTTGTCCTAATTAGCACGGATTTCCATGGATTATCATTGCATTACATATGTTTCAACCAAGTGTCACAAAGGGGTACCTCTATGCCACCTGTACAAAGGTCCAAGGAGATAGATCGCATTTGATTTCTCGTTTTTGATAGATCTCAACTTGAGGACATCCATACCGGGACAGCATAGAAAACAGATAATGGACTCCTCTTTAATGCTTAAGCATTCAACAACAAATAATATTCTCATAAGAGATTGAGGATTAATGTCCAAGCTGAAACTTCCACCATGATACATGGATTTGGTTAGCGGCCCAATGTTCTTCTCTAACAATATGCATACTCAAACCATTTAATCATGACAAATCACCCTTACTTCAGACAAGACGAACATGCATAGCAACTCACATGATATTCAACAAAAGTGTAATAGTTGATGGCATCCCCAGTAACATGGTTACCGCTCAACATGTAACTTATAGGAAATAAGATACATAAGCGACATATTCTTTACCACAATAGTTTTTAAGCTACTTTCCCATGAGCTATATATTGCAAAGATAAGGAATGAAATTTTAAAGGTAGCACGCAAGCAATTTACTTTGGAGTGGCAGAGAAATACCACATAGTAGGTAGTTATGGTGGACACAAATGGCATAGGTTTTGGCTCAAGGTTTTGGATGCACGAGAAGCATTCCCTCTCAGTACAAGGATTTGGCTAGCAATGTTGTTTGAAGCAAACACAAGTATGAACCGGTACAGGAAAACTTACATAAGAACATATTGCAAGCATTATAAGACTCTACACTGTCTTCCTTGTTGTTCAAACACTTTTACCAGAAAATATCTAGACTTTAGAGAGACCAACCATCCAAACCAAATTTCAACAAGCTCTACAGTAATTCTCCACTAATAGGTTCAAACAACATGATGCAAGAGCTTAAACATGATCTATTTGAGAGCTCAAAACAATTGCCAAGTATCAAATTATTCAAGATAATATACCAATTACCACATGAAGCATTTTCTGTTTCCAACCAAATAGCAATGAACGAAGCGGTTTTCAACCTTCGCCATGAACATTAAAAGTAAAACTAAGAACACCAGTGTTCATATGAACAAGCGGAGCGTGTCTTTCTCCCACACAAGGAATGCTAGGATCCGAATTTATTCAAACAAAACAAAAATAAAAACATACAGAAGCTCCAAGTAAAGCACATAAGATGTGATGGAATAAAAATATAGTTTCACTAGAGGTGACCTGATAAGTTGTTGATGAAGAAGGGGATGCCTTGGGCATCCCCAAGCTTAGATGCTTGAGTCTTCTTGAAATATGCAGGGATGATCCGCGGGGGCATCCCCAAGCTTAGACTTTTCACTCTTCTTGATCGTATTATATCATCCTCCTCTCTTGACCCTTGAAAACTTCCTCCACACCAAACTCAAAACAATCTCATTAGAGGGTTAGTGCATAATCAAAAATTCACATGTTCAGAGAGGACAAATCATTTCTAACACTTCTGGACATTACCCAAAGCTACTGAAAGTTAATGGAGCAAAGAAATCCACTCAACACAGTAAAAGAGGCAATGTGAAATAAAAGGCAGAATCTGTCAAAACAGAACAGTCCGTAAAGATGAATTTTTTAGAGGCACTTAACATGCTCAGATGAAGAAGCTCAAATTGAATGAAAGTTGTGTACATATCTGAGGATCACTCATGAATTTTCGCATATTTTTCTGAGTTACCTACAGAGAGATCTACTCAAATTCGTGACAGCTAGAAATCTGTTTCTGCGCAGAAATCCAAATCTATCAACCTTACTATCAAAGACTTTACTTGGCACAACAATGCAATGAAGTAAAGATAAGGAGAGGTTGCTACAGTAGTAACAACTTCCAAGACACAAATATAAAACAAAAATTGCAGAAATAAAATAATGGGTTGTCTCCCATAAGCGCTTTTCTTTAACGCCTTTCAGCTAGGCGCAGAAAGTGTAAATCAAGTATTATCTAGAGATGAAGCATCAACATTACTAGTGGTGGTAATTGTCCAAACTTTAACTACATTATTTTCTTTAGCAAGTTTTTCTTCTCTTTCCCACCTAGCATGCAATTCAGCCATCATTCTAATATTGTCATTAATTCGAACTTGGATAGCGTTTGCTGTAGCAAATGACTTAATATCTTTATCTTCATTTGGCATAACTTTCAATTTTAAAAGATCAACATCAGCAGCAAGACTATCAACCTTAGAAGCAAGAACATCAATTTTACCAAGCTTTTCTTCAACAGATTTGTTAAAAGCAGTTTGTGTACTAATAAATTCTTTAAGCATGACTTCAAGACCAGAGGGTACACTCCTACTATTGTTGTAAGAATTACCATAAGAATTACCATAACCATTACCATTATTAGAAGGATATGGCCTATAGTTGTTGTTACCAAAATTATTCCTATAAGCATTGTTGTTGCAATTATTACTTTTCATGAAGTTCACATCAACATGCTCTTCTTGAGCAACCAATGAAGCTAAAGGAACATTATTAGGATCAACATTAGATCTACCATTAACAAGCATAGACATGATTACATCGATCTTATCACTCAAGGAGGAGGTTTCTTCAACAGAATTTACCTTCTTACCTTGTGGAGTCCTTTCAGTGTGCCATTCAGAGTAGTTGATCATCATATCATCAAGAAGCTTTGTTGCGGCACCCAAAGTGATGGACATAAAAGTACCTCCAGCAGCTGAATCCAATAGGTTCCTTGAAGAAAAATTCAATCATGCATAAAAGGTTTGGATGATCATCCAAGTAGTCATTCCATGGGTAGGGCAATTCTTTACCAAAGATTTCATTCTTTCCCATGCTTGGGCAACATGTTCATTATCCAATTGCTAAAAATTCATAATGCTACTTCTCAAAGATATAATTTTAGCAGGGGGATAATATCTACCAATGAAAGCATCTTTACATTTAGTCCATGAATCAATATTATTCTTAGGCAAAGATAGCAAACAATCTTTAGCTCTTCCTATTAAGGAGAAAGGAAACAATTTCAGTTTTATAATGTCCCCATCTACATCCTTATACTTTTGCATTTCACAAAGTTCAACAAAATTATTAAGATGGGCAGCAGCATCATCAGTACTAACACCAGAAAATTGCTCTCTCATAACAAGATTTCGTAAAGCAGGTTTAATTTCATAAAATTCTGCTGTAGTAGAAGGTGGAGCAATAGGAGTGCATATAAATTCATTATTAATTGTGCTAGTGAAGTCACACAACTTAGTGTTCTCAGGAGTATTCATTTTAACAGTAGTAAAAATTAGTAAAGCAAACTGAATTAAATAGTAAATGCAAGTAACTAATATTTTGTGTTTTTGATATGAAGAAAGCAAACAAGACAGAAAATAGAATAAAGTAAAGCAAGACAATAAACAAAGTAAAGAGATTGGATGTGAGAGACTCCCCTTGCAGCGTGTCTTGATCTCCCCGGCAACGGCGCCAGAAAACAGTCTTGATGGCGCGTGATGCACATGTCCGTTGGGAACCCCAAGAGGAAGGTGTGATGCGCACAACAACAAGTTTTCCCTTAGAAAGAAACCAACGTTATCGAACCAGTAGGAGATGAAGGCCACATGAAGGTTGTTGGTGAAGGAGTGTAGTGCGGCGCAACACCAGGGATTCCGGCGCCAACGTGGAACCTGCACAACACAATCAAAATACTTTGCCCCAACTTAACAGTGAGGTTGCCAATCTCACCGGCTTGCTGTAAACAAAGGATTAAACGTATGGTGTGGAGAATGATGTTTGTTTGCAAAGAACAGCAGAGAACAATGATTGCAGTAGATTGTATTTCAGATGTAAAAGAATGGACCGGGGTCCACAGTTCACTAGTGGTGTCTCTCCAATAAGATAAATAACATGTTGGGTGAACAAATTACAGTTGGGCAATTGACAAATAAAGAGGGCATAGCAATGCACATACATATCATGATGACTAATATGAGATTTACTTAGGGCATTACGACAAAGAACATAGACCGCTATCCAGCATGCATCTATGCCTAAAAAGTCCACCTTCGGGTTAGCATCCGCACCTCTTCCAGTATTAAGTTGCAAACAACAGACAATTGCATTAAGTATTGTGTGTAATGTAAACAATACAAATATCCTTAGACAAAGCATTGTTGTTTTATCCCTAGTGGCAACATCACATCCATAACCTTAGAACTTTCTGTCACTGTCCCAGATTCAATGGAGGCATGAACCCACTATCGAGCATAAATACTCCCTCTTGGAGTCAAAAGTATCAACTTGGCCAGAGCCTCTACTAGCAACGGAGAGCATGCAAGATCATAAACAACACATATATGATAGATCAATAATCAACTTGACATAGTATTCCATATTAATCGGATCCCAACAAACACAACATGTAGCATTACAAATAGATGATCTTGATCATGATAGGCAGCTCACAAGATCTAAACATGATAGCACAAGAGGAGAAGACAACCATCTAGCTACTGCTATGGACCCATAGTCCAAGGATGAACTACTCACGCATCAGTCCGGAGGCGGGCATGGTGATGTAGAGTCCTCCGGGTGATGATTCCCCTCTCCGGCAGGGTGCCGGAGGCGATCTCCTGAATCCCCGGAGATGGGATTGGCGGCGGCGGCGTCTCTGGAACTTTTCTCGTATCGTGGCTCTCTGTAATAGGGTTTTCACGACGGAGAGAATATATAGGCGAAGGGACAGAGTTGGGGATGCTCGAGGGGCCCACCCCATAGGGCAGCGCGGCCAGGGGTGGGGCCGCGCCCCCCTAGGGTGTGGCCGCCTTGACGCCCCTCTTCGTCTCCTCTTCGGAATTCTGGAAGGCTCCGTGGAAAATAAGACCGTGGGCTTTTGTTTCGTCCAATTCCGAAAATATTTCCAGTGTAGGATTTCTGAAACCAAAAACAGCAGAAAACAGGAACTGGCGCTTCGGCATCTTATTAATAGGTTAGTGCCGGAAAATGCATAAAAATGATATAAAGTGTATATAAAATATGTGAGTATTGTCATAAAACTAGCATGGAACATAAGGAATTATAGATACGTTTGCGACATTTCAGCACCCTCTAGGCCGCCTCCGTTACCGCTAGCGCCGACTCCCGCTGCTGACGCTCCTCCGCCGCCTGCCACTGCTGACGCTCAACCGCCTCCCATCGCTGCTCGCCGTTCATGGTACTGGAAATCTTGCTCCATGTGCAGGCGCTGCTGCTCTACATGCCACCGCTTAGCCATCTCCTCTGTCCGGTGCCGCCGTGTCTCTTTGATACGTCTCCGACGTATCGATAATTTCTTATGTTCCATGCCACATTATTGATGATATCTACATGTTTTATGCATACTTTATGTCATATTTATGTATTTTCCGGCACTAACCTATTAACGAGATGCCGAAGAGCCAGTTGTTGTTTTCTGCTGTTTTTGGTTTCAGAAATCCTAGTAAGGAAATATTCTCGGAATCGGACGAAATCAACGCCCAGGGGCCTATTTTTCCACGAATCTTCCAGAAGACCGAAGAGGATACGAAGTGGGGCCACGAGGTGGCCAGACACCAGGGCGGCGCGGCCTGGCACTTGGCCGCGCCGGCCTATCGTGTGGGGCCCTCGTGTGACCCCATGACCTATCTCCTCCGCCTAATTAAAGCCTTCATCGCGAAACCCCCAGTACCGAGAGCCACGATACGGAAAACCTTCTAGAGACGCCGCCGCCGCCAATCCCATCTCGGGGGATTCAGGAGATCGCCTCCGGCACCCTGCTGGAGAGGGGAATCATCTCCCGGAGGACTCTTCACCACCATGGTCGCCTCCGGAGTGATGTGTGAGTAGTTCACCCCTGGACTATGGGTCCATAGCAGTAGCTAGATGGTCGTCTTCTCCTAATTGTGCTTCATTGTCGGGTCTTGTGAGCTGCCTAACATGATCAAGATCATCTATCTGTAATGCTACATGTTGTGTTTGTTGGGATCCGATGGACAGAGAATACTATGCTATGTTGATTATCAATCTATTATCTATGTGTTGTTTATGATCTTGCATGCTCTCCGTTATTAGTAGAGGCTCTGGCCAAGTTTTTGCTAGTAACTCCAAGAGGGAGTATTTATGCTCGATAGTGGGTTCATGCCTCCATTAAATCTGGGACAATGATGAAAAGTTCTAAGGTTGTGGATGTGCTGTTGCCACTAGGGATAAAACATCGATGCTATGTCTAAGGATGTAGTTGTTGATTACATTACGCACCATACTTAATGCAATTGTCTGTTGTTTGCAACTTAATACTGGAAGGGGTTCGGATGATAACCTGAAGGTGGACTTTTTAGGCATAGATGCATGCTGGATAGCGGTCTATGTACTTTGTCGTAATGCCCAATTAAATCTCACAATACTCATCATATCATGTATGTGCATGGTCATGCCCTCTTTATTTGTCAATTGCCCAACTGTAATTTGTTCACCCAACATGCTTATTCTTATCGGAGAGACGCCTCTAGTGAACTGTGGACCCCGGTCCATTCTTTTAATCGAATACAATCTACTGCAATACTTGTTCTACTGTTTTCTGCAAACAATCATCATCCACACTATACATCTAATCCTTTGTTACAGCAAGCCGGTGAGATTGACAACCTCACTGTCACGTTGGGGCAAAGTAATTTGGTTGTGTTGTGCAGGTTCCACGTTGGTGCCGGAATCCCTGGTGTTGCGCCGCACTACACTTCGCCGCCATCAACCTTCAATGTGCTTCTTGGCTCCTACTGGTTCAATAAACCTTGGTTTCTTACTGAGGGAAAACTTGCCGCTGTACGCATCACACCTTGCTCTTGGGGTTCCCAACGGTCGCGTGCTGTACGCGTATCAAGACTGTTTTCTGGCGCAGTTGCCAGGGAGATCAAGACACGCTGCAAGGGGAGTCTCCACCTCCAATCTCTTTACTTTGTTTTTGTCTTGCTTTACTTTTATTTACTATTTTGTTTGCTGCACTAAATCAAAATACAAAAAAATTAGTTGCTAGTTTTACTTTACTTGCTATCTTGTTTGCTATATCAAAAACACACAAAAATTAGTTACTTGCATTTACTTTATCTAGTTTGCTTTATTTACTATTGCTAAAATGGGTACTCCTGAAAATACTAAGTTGTGTGACTTCACAACCACAAATAATAATGATTTCTTATGCACACCTATTGCTCCACCTGCTACTACAGCGGAATTCTTTGAAATTAAACCTGCTTTACTAAATCTTGTTATGCGAGAGCAATTTTCTGGTGTTAGTTCTGATGATGCTGCTGGCCATCTCAATAATTTTGTTGAATTATGTGAAATGCAAAAGTATAAGGATGTAGATGGTGACATTATAAAATTAAAATTGTTTCCTTTCTCACTAAGAGGAAGAGCTAAAGATTGGTTGCTATCTCTGCCTAAGAATAGTATTGATTCATGGACTAAATGCAAGGATGCTTTTATTGGTAGATATTATCCCCCTGCTAAAATTATATCTTTGAGAAGTAGCATAATGAATTTTAAACAATTGGATAATGAGCATGTTGCCCAAGCTTGGGAAAGAATGAAATCTTTGGTTAAAAATTGCCCAACCCATGGACTGACTACTTGGATGATCATCCTAACCTTTTATGCAGGACTGAATTTTTCTTCGCGGAACCTATTGGATTCAGCTGCTGGAGGTACCTTTATGTCCATCACTCTTGGCGATGCAACAAAGCTTCTTGATAATATGATGATTAATTACTCTGAATGGCACACGGAAAGAGCTCCACAAGGTAAGAAGGTAAATTCTGTCGAAGAAACCTCTTCCTTGAGTGATAAGATTGATGCTATTATGTCTATGCTTGTGAATGGTAGGACTAATGTTGATCCTAATAATGTTCCGTTAGCTTCATTGGTTGCTCAAGAAGAACATGTTGATGTGAACTTCATTAAAAATAATAATTTCAACAACAATGCTTACCGGAACAATTCTAGTAACAACTATAGGCCATATCCTTATAATAATGGTAACGGTTATGGTAATTCTTATGGAAATTATTACAACAATAATAGGAACACACCCCCTGGACTTGAAGCTATGCTTAAAGAATTTATTAGTACACAAACTGCTTTTAACAAATCTGTTGAAGAAAAGCTTGGGAAAATTGATATACTTGCTTCTAAAGTCGATAGTCTTGCTGCTGATGTTGATATCTTGAAATCTAAAGTTATGCCTAATGAAAATCATAATAATAAGATTGTTACTACAGCAAATGCCATCCAAGTTAGAATTAATGAGAATATAAGATTGATGGCCGAATTGCGTGCTAGGTGGGAAAGAGATGAAAATGCTAAAGAAGATAAAATAGCTAAAGTTTGGACTATTACCACCACTAGTAATGCTAATGCTCTACATGTTGCTGCACCTCCTACTATTAATGGTAAAATAATTGGTGTTGGCAATGTTTCCACTTCTAATGCAAAGCGTGAGAAACTGCCTGAAGCTGCTAAAACTGCTAAAACTGCCTGTGATAAAACTGCTGAAAATTTTTCCAACATAGGGGACAATGATCCCATTGCTTTAGATTATAATGGTTTGGATTTTGATGATTGCCACATCTCTGAAGTTATAAAGTTCTTACAAAAACTTGCTAAAAGTCCTAATGCTAGTGCTATAAATTTGGCTTTCACGAAACATATTACAAATGCTCTCATAAAAGCTAGAGAAGAGAAATTAAATCGCGAAGCTTCTATTCCTAGGAAGCTAGAGGATGGTTGGGAGCCCATCATTAAGATGAAGGTCAATGACTTTGATTGTAATGCTTTATGTGATCTTGGTGCAAGTATTTCCGTTATGCCTAGAAAGATCTATAATATGCTTGACTTGCCACCATTGAAAAATTGTTATTTGGATGTTAATCTTGCTGATAGTTCTACAAAGAAACCCTTGGGGAGAGTTGATAATGTTCGCATTACCGTTAACAATAACCTTGTCCCCGTTGATTTTGTTGTCTTGGATATTGAATGCAATGCATCTTGTCCCATTTTATTGGGAAGACCTTTTCTTCGAACTGTTGGTGCTATCATTGATATGAAGGAAGGTAATATTAAATATCAATTTCCTCTCAAGAAAGGTATGGAACACTTCCCTAGAAAGAGAATGAAGTTACCTTTTGATTCTATCATTAGAACAAATTATGATGTTGATGCTTTGTCTCTTGATAATACTTGATACACACTTTCTGCGCCTAGCTGAAAGGCGTTAAAGAAAAGCGCTTATGGGAGACAACCCATGATTTTACTACTACACCTTTATTTTATATTTGAGTCTTGGAAGTTGTTACTACTGTAGCAACCTCTCCTTATCTTATTTTGTTGCATTGTTGTGCCAAGTAAAGTCATTGATAGTAAGGTTCATACTAGATTTGGATTACTGTGCAGAAACAGATTTCTTGCTGTCACGAATCTGGGCCTAATTATCTGTAGCTAACTCAGAAAATTATGCCAATTTACGTGAGTGATCATCAGATATGTACGCAACTTTCATTAAATTTTAGCATTTTCATTTGAGCAAGTCTGGTGCCTCAATTAAATTCGTCTTTACAGACTGTTCTGTTTTTGACAGATTCTGCCTTTTATTTCACATTGCCTGTTTTGCTATGTTTGATGGATTTTTCGATTCCATTAACTTTCAGTAGCTTTGTGCAATGTCCAGAAGTGTTAAGAATGATTATGTCACCTCTGAACATGTGAATTTTGATTGTGCACTAACCCTCTAATGAGTTGTTTTGAGTTTGGTGTGGAGGAAGTTTTCAAGGATCAAGAGAGGAGGATGATACAATATGATCAAGGAGAGTGAAAGCTCTAAGCTTGGGGATGCCCCGGTGGTTCACCCCGGCATATTTCAAGAAGACTCAAGCGTCTAAGCTTGGGGATGCCCAAGGCATCCCTTCTTCATCGACAACATTATCAGGTTCCTCTAGTGAAACTATATTTTTATTCCATCACATCTTATGTACTTTGCTTGGAGCGTATGTTTGTTTTTGTTTGTGTTTAAATAAAATGGATCCTAGCATTCATTGTGTGGGAGAGAGACACGCTCCGCTGTTGCATATGGACAAATATGTCCTTAGGCTTTACTCATAATGTTCATGGCGAAGGTTGAATCTACTTCGTTAAATTGTTATATGGTTGGAAACGGAAAATGCTACATGTAGTAATTGGTAAAATATCTTGGATAATGTGATACTTGGCAATTGTTGTGCTCATGTTTAAGCTCTTGCATCATATACTTTGCACCTATTAATGAAGAAATACATAGAGCTTGCTAAAATTTGGTTTGCATAATTGGTCTCTCTAAGGTCTAGATAATTTCTAGTAAGAGTTTGAACAACAAGGAAGACGGTGTAGAGTCTTATAATGTTTACAATATGTCTTTTATGTGAGTTTTGCTGCACCGCTTCATACTTGTGTTTGTTTCAAATAGCCTTGCTAGCCTAAGCCTTGTATCGAGAGGGAATACTTCTCATGCATCCAAAATCCTTGAGCCAACCACTATGCCATTTGTGTCCACCATACCTACCTACTACATGGTATTTCTCCGCCATTCCAAAGTAAATTGCTTGAGTGCTACCTTTAAATTTCTATCCTTTACCTTTGCAATATATAGCTCATGGGACAAATAGCCTAAAAACTATTGTGGTATTGAATATGTACTTATGCACTTTATCTCTTATTAAGTTGCTTGTTGTGCGATAACCATGTTCCTGGGGACACCATAAACTACTCTTTGTTGAATATCATGTGAGTTGCTATGCATGTCTGTCTTGTCTGAAGTAAGGGTGATTTACCATGAGTTGAATGGTTTGATCATGCATACTGTTAGAGAAGAACATTGGGCCGCTAACTAAAGCCATGATCCATGGTGGAAGTTTCAGTTTTGGACAAATATCCTCAATCTCATTTGAGAAATTAATTGTTGTTGAATGCTTAAGCATTAAAGAGGAGTCCATTATCTGTTGTCTATGTTGTCCCGGTATGGATGTCTAAGTTGAGAATAATCAAAAGCGAGAAATCCAATGCGAGCTTTCTCCTTAGACCTTTGTACATGCGGCATAGAGGTACCCCTTTGTGACACTTGGTTAAAACATATGCATTGCGGTGATAATCCAGGTAATCCAAGCTAATTAGGACAAGGTGCGGGCACTATTAGTATACTATGCATGAGGCTTGCAACTTGTAGGATATAATTTACATGATACATATGCTTTATTAATACCGTTGACAAAATTGTTTCTTGTTTTCAAAATCAAAGCTCTAGCACAAATATAGCAATCAATGCTTCCCTCTGCGAAGGGCCTTTCTTCTACTTTTATGTTGAGTCAGTTCACCTATTTCTCTCCATCTCAAGAAGCAAACACTTGTGTGAACTGTGCATTGATTCCTACATACTTGCATATTGCACTTATTATATTACTTTATGTTGACAATATTCATGAGATATACATGTTACAAGTTGAAAGCAACCGCTGAAACTTAATCTTCCTTTGTGTTGCTTCAATACCTTTACTTTGAATTATTGCTTTATGAGTTAACTCTTATGCAAGACTTATTGATGCTTGTCTTGAAGTACTATTCATGAAAAGTCTTTGCTATATGATTCATTTGTTTACTCATTGCATTACCATTGTTTTGATCGCTGCATTCATTATATGTGCTTACAATAGTATGATCAAGATTATGATGGCATGTCACTCCAGAAATTATCTTTGTTATCGTTTACCTGCTCAGGATGAGCAGGAACTAAGCTTGGGGATGCTGATACGTCTCCGACGTATCGATAATTTCTTATGTTCCATGCCACATTATTGATGATATCTACATGTTTTATGCATACTTTATGTCATATTTATGCATTTTCCGGCACTAACCTATTAACGAGATGCCGAAGAGCCAGTTGCTGTTTTCTGCTGTTTTTGGTTTCAGAAATCCTAGTAAGGAAATATTCTCGGAATCAGACGAAATCAACGCCCAGGGGCCTATTTTTCCACAAAGCTTCCAGAAGACCGAAGAGGATACGAAGTGGGGCCACGAGGTGGCCAGACACCAGGGCGGCGCGGCCTGGCCCTTGGCCGCGCCGGCCTGTCGTGTGGGGCCCTCGTGTGGCCCCCTGACCTATCTCCTCCGCCTACTTAAAGCCTTCGTCGCGAAACCCCCAGTACCGAGAGCCACGATACGGAAAACCTTCCAGAGACGCCGCCACCGCCAATCCCATCTCGGGGGATTCAGGAGATCGCCTCCGGCACCCTGCCGGAGAGGGGAATCATCTCCCGGGGGACTCTTCACCGCCATGGTCGCCTCCGGAGTGATGTGTGAGTAGTTCACACCTGGACTATGGGTCCATAGCAGTAGCTAGATGGTCGTCTTCTCCTAATTGTGCTTCATTGTCGGGTCTTGTGAGCTGCCTAACATGATCAAGATCATCTATATGTAATGCTACATGTTGTGTTTGTTGGGATCCGATGGATAGAGAATACTATGCTATGTTGATTATCAATCTTTTATTTATGTGTTGTTTATGATCTTGCATGCTCTCCGTTATTAGTAGAGGCTCTGGCCAAGTTTTTGCTAGTAACTCCAAGAGGGAGTATTTATGCTCGATAGTGGGTTCATGCCTCCATTAAATCTAGGACAGTGATAGAAAGTTCTAAGGTTGTGGATGTGCTGTTGCCACTAGGGATAAAACATCGATGCTATGTCTAAGGATGTAGTTGTTGATTACATTACGCACCATACTTAATGCAATTGTCTGTTGTTTGCAACTTAATACTGGAAGGGGTTGGTGGACTTTTTAGGCATAGATGCATGCTGGATAGCGGTCTATGTACTTTGTCGTAATGCCCAATTAAATCTCACAATACTCATCATATCATGTATGTGCATGGTCATGCCCTCTTTATTTGTCAATTGCCCAACTGTAATTTGTTCACCCAACATGCTTATTCTTATCGGAGAGACGCCTCTAGTGAACTGTGGACCCCGGTCCATTCTTTTAATCGAATACAATCTACTGCAATACTTGTTCTACTGTTTTCTGCAAACAATCATCATCCACACTATACATCTAATCCTTTGTTACAGCAAGCCGATGAGATTGACAACCTCACTATCACGTTGGGGCAAAGTAATTTGGTTGTGTTGTGCAGGTTCCACGTTGGCGCCGGAATCCCTGGTGTTGCGCCGCACTACACTTCGCCGCCATCAACCTTCAACGTGCTTCTTGGCTCCTACTGGTTCGATAAACCTTGGTTTCTTACTGAGGGAAAACTTGCCGCTGTACGCATCACACCTTCCTCTTGGGGTTCCCAACGGTCGCGTGCTGTACGCGTATCACTCTTCCACCGTGGCGGCGTCGAATCGCTGCCTCCTCCCACGCCTCGTTCTCCACAGCTTCCGGGTCTATGTCGAACTGCGGTGCTTCAGGTGGTGGAGGTGGTGGTTGATACGTCTCCGACGTATCGATAATTTCTTATGTTCCATGCCACATTATTGATGTTATCTACATGTTTTATGCACACTTTATGTCATATTCGTGCATTTTCTGGAACTAACCTATTAACAAGATGCCGAAGTGCCAGTTCCTGTTTTCTGCTGTTTTTGGTTTCAGAAATCCTAGTAACGAAATATTCTCGGAATCGGACGAAATCAACGCCCAAGTTCCTATTTTCACCGGAAGCATCCAGAACACCCGGGAAGGACCAGAGGGGGGGCACTGGGCCCCCAGACCATAGGCCGGCGCGGCCCAGGCCCTGGCCGCGCCGCCCTATGGTGTCGTCGCCCCTTCGACCCTCCTGCGCCGCCTCTTCGCCTATTTAAAGCCCCTGGATCGAAAACCCTGATAAGTTGGACGAAACCCACAGAAACCTTCCAGAGCCGCCGCCATCGCGACGCCAAGATCTGGGGGACAGGAGTCTCTGTTCCGGCACGCCGCCGGAACGGGGAAGTGCCCCCGGAAGGCTTCTCCATCGACACCGCTGCCATCTCCACCGCCATCTTCATCACCGCTGCTGCTCCCATGAGGAGGGAGTAGTTCTCCATCGAGGCTCGGGGCTGTACCGGTAGCTATGTGGTTCATCTCTCTCCTATGTGCTTCAATACAATAATCTCATGAGCTGCCTTACATGATTGAGATTCATATGATGATGCTTGTAATCTAGATGTCATTATGCTAGTCAAGTGAGTTTTACTTATGTGATCTCCGGAGACTCCTTGTCCCACGTGTGTAAAGGTGACAGTGTGTGCACCGTGTGGGTCTCTTAGGCTATATTTCACAGAATACTTATTCACTGATGAATGGCATAGTGAGGTGCTTATTTATATCTCTTTATGATTGCAATGTGTTTGTATCACAATTTATCTATGTGCTACTCTAGCAATGTTATTAAAGTAGTTCTATTCCTCCTGCACGATGTAATGGTGACAGTGTGTGCATCCGTGTTAGTACTTGGTTTATGCTATGATCATGATCTCTTGTAGATTATGAAGTTAATTATTGCTATGATAATATTGATGTGATCTATTCCTCCTACATATGCATGAAGGTGACAGTGTGCATGCTATGTTAGTACTTGGTTTAGTCTTTTGATCTATCTTACACTATAATGTTACTTAAACATGAACATTATTGTGGAGCTTGTTAACTCCGGCATTGAGGGTTCGTGTAATCCTACGCAATGTGTTCATCATCCAACAAAAGTGTAGAGTATGCATTTATCTATTCTGTTATGTGATCAATGTTGAGAGTGTCCACTAGTGAAAGTGTAATCCCTAGGCCTTGTTCCTAAATACTGCTATCGCTGCTTGTTTACTGTTTTACTGCGTTACTACTGCTGCAATACTACCACCATCAACTACACGCCAGCAAGCTATTTTCTGGCACCGTTGCTACTGCTCATACTTATTCATACCACCTGTATTTCACTATCTCTTCGCCGAACTAGTGCACCTATTAGGTGTGTTGGGGACACAAGAGACTTCTTGCTTTGTGGTCGCAGGGTTGCATGAGAGGGATATCTTTGACCTCTTCCTCCCTGAGTTCGATAAACCTTGGGTGATCCACTTAAGGGAAAACTTGCTGCTGTTCTACAAACCTCTGCTCTTGGAGGCCCAACACTGTCTACAGGAAAAGGAGGGGGAAGTAGACATCAAGCTATTTTCTGGCGCCGTTGCCGGGGAGGAAAGGTAAAAGGTACTCACACTCCGGACCTCGGCTACTAAGCTATTTCCCGGCGCCGTAAGTACTCGAAGCTATTTCCTTTAGATCCTGCAATTGCAACTTTTTGTTTCTTGTTTACACTAGTTTGGCATAATGGACAAGAATGAGCTTCTATTTCTATTTCCTGATTTAAAACATGGATTGTTTGATGCGAAAATTAAAAAACCTATGGAATCTTATTTGCATGCTGGTAGTAATATTAGTATGAACGCTTTGAACACCATTGTTGATAATAATATAGAAAGTTCTAAGCTTGGGGAAGCTGGTTTTCATGATCTTTTTAGTCCCCCAAGCATTGAGGAGAAAATTTTCTTTGATGATACTTTGCCTCCTATTTATGATGATTATAATGATAGTGGTCTTTTGGTGCCACCTACTATGGAGAGTAAATTTTGTTGTGATTATACTATGCCTCCTACACTTGATGAGAATAATAATGATAGCTACTTTGTTGAATTTGCTCCCACTACAACTAATAAAATTGATTACGCTTATGTGGAGAGTAATAATTTTATGCATGAGACTCATGATAAGAATGCTTTATGTGATAGTTATATTGTTGAGTTTGCTCATGTTGCTACTGAAAGTTATTATGAGAGAGGGAAATATGGTTGTAGAAGTTTTCATGTTACTAAAACACCTCTTTATGTGCTGAAATTTTTGAAGCTATGCTTGTTTTATCTTCCTATGCTTGTTACTTTGCTCTTCATGAACTTGTTTATTTACAAGATTCCTATGCATAGGAAGCATGTTAGACTTAAATGTGTTTTGTATTTGCTTCTTGATGCTCTCTTTTTGCTTCAACTACTATTTCTTGCGAGTGCATCATTAAAACTGCTGAGCCCATCTTAATGGCTATAAAGAAAAGAACTTCTTGGGAGATAACCCATGTGTTATTTTGCTACAGTACTTTGTTTTATATTCGTGTCTTGGAAGTTGTTTACTACTGTAGCAACCTCTCCTTATCTTAGTTTAGTGTTTTGTTGTGCCAAGTAAAGCCGTTGATAGAAAAGTTCATACTAGATTTGGATTACTGCGCAGAAACAGATTTCTTTGCTGTCACGAATCTGGGCTGTTTTCCCCTGTAGGTAACTCAGAAAATTATGCCAATTTACGTGAGTGATCCTCAGATATGTACGCAACTTTCATTCAATTTGAGCATTTTCATTTGAGCAAGTCTGGTGCCATTTTAAAATTCGTCAATACGAACTGTTCTGTTTTGACAGATTCTGCCTTTTATTTCGCATTGCCTCTTTTGCTATGTTGGATGAATTTCTTTGATCCATTAATGTCCAGTAGCATTATGCAATGTCCAGAAGTGTTAAGAATGATTGTGTCACCTCTGAATATGTTAATTTTTATTGTGCACTAACCCTCTAATGAGTTGTTCTAAGTTTGGTGTGGAGGAAGTTTTCAAGGATCAAGAGAGGAGTATGATGCAACATGATCAAGGAGAGTGAAAGCTCTAAGCTTGGGGATGCCCCGGTGGTTCACCCCTGCATATTCTAAGAAGACTCAAGCGTCTAAGCTTGGGGATGCCTTGGGCATCCCCTTCTTCATCGACAAATTATCAGGTTCCTCCCCTGAAACTATATTTTTATTCCATCACATCTTATGTGTTTTTCTTGGAGCGTCGGTTTGTTTTTGTTTTTTGTTTTGTTTGAATAAAATGGATCCTAGCATTCACTTTATGGGAGAGAGACACGCTCCGCTGTAGCATATGGACAAGTATGTCCTTGGTTTCTACTCATAGTATTCATGGCGAAGTTTCTTCTTCGTTAAATTGTTATATGGTTGGAATTGGAAAATGATACATGTAGTAATTGCTATTAATGTCTTGGGTAATGTGATACTTGGCAATTGTTGTGCTCATGATTAAGCTCTTGCATCATATGCTTTGCACCCATTAATGAAGAAATACATAGAGCATGCTAAAATTTGGTTTGTATATTTGGTTTCTCTAAGGTCTAGATAATTTCTAGTATTGAGTTTGAACAACAAGGAAGACGGTGTAGAGTCTTATAATGTTTTCAATATGTCTTTTATGTGAGTTTTGCTGCACCGGTTCATCCTTGTGTTTGTTTCAAATAAGCCTTGCTAGCCTAAACCTTGTATCGAGAGGGAATACTTCTCATGCATCCAAAATACTTGAGCCAACCACTATGCCATTTGTGTCCACCATACCTACCTACTACATGGTATTTTTCGCCATTCCAAAGTAAATTGCTTGAGTGCTACCTTTAAAATTCCATCATTCACCTTTGCAATATATAGCTCATGGGACAAATAGCTTAAAAACTATTGTGGTATTGAATATGTAATTATGCACTTTATCTCTTAATAAGTTGCTTGTTGTGCGATAACCATGTTCACTGGGGACGCCATCAACTACTCTTTGTTGAATTTCATGTGAGTTGCTATGCATGTCCGTCTTGTCTGAAGTAAGAGCGATCTACCACCTTATGGTTAAGCATGCATATTGTTAGAGAAGAACATTGGGCCGCTAACTAAAGCCATGATCCATGGTGGAAGTTTCAGTTTTGGACATATATCCTCAATCTCAAATGAGAAAATTATTAATTGTTGTTACATGCTTATGCATAAAAGAGGAGTCCATTATCTGTTGTCTATGTTGTCCCGGTATGGATGTCTAAGTTGAAGAATAATCAATAGCGAGAAATCCAATGCGAGCTTTCTCCTTAGACCTTTGTACAGGCGGCATAGAGGTACCCCTTTGTGACACTTGGTCAAAACATGTGCATTGTGATGATCCGGTAGTCCAAGCTAATTAGGACAAGGTGCGGGCACTATTAGTACACTATGCATGAGGCTTGCAACTTGTAAGATATAATTTACATGATACATATGCTTTATTACTACCGTTGACAAAATTGTTTCATGTTTTCAAAATCAAAGCTCTAGCACAAATATAGCAATCGATGTTTTTCCTCTATGGAGGACAATTCTTTTACTTTCAATGTTGAGTCAGTTCACCTATTTCTTTCCACCTCAAGAAGCAAACACTTGTGTGAACTGTGCATTGATTCCTACATACTTGCTTATTGCACTTATTATATTACTCTATGTTGACAATATCCATGAGATATACATGTTACAAGTTGAAAGCAACCGCTGAAACTTAATCTTCTTTTGTGTTGCTTCAATGCCTTTACTTTGAATTATTGCTTTATGAGTTAACTCTTATGCAAGACTTATTGATGCTTGTCTTGAAGTGCTATTCATGAAAAGCCTTTGCTATATGATTCACTTGTTTACTCATGTCATATACATTGTTTTGATCGCTGCATTCACTACATATGCTTTACAAATAGTATGATCAAGGTTATGATGGCATGTCACTCCAGAAATTATCTGTGTTATCGTTTTACCTGCTCGGGACGAGCAGAACTAAGCTTGGGGATGCTGATACATCTCCGACGTATCGATAATTTCTTATGTTCCATGCCACATTATTGATGTTATCTACATATTTTATGCACACTTTATGTCATATTCGTGCATTTTCTGGAACTAACCTATTAACAAGATGCCGAAGTGCCAGTTCCTGTTTTCTGCTGTTTTTGGTTTCAGAAATCCTAGTAACGAAATATTCTCGGAATCGGACGAAATCAACGCCCAAGTTCCTATTTTCACCGGAAGCATCCAGAACACCCGGGAAGGACCAGAGGGGGGGCACTGGGCCCCCAGACCATAGGCCGGCGCGGCCAGGCCCTGGCCGCGCCGCCCTATGGTGTCGTCGCCCCTTCGACCCTCCTGCGCCGCCTCTTCGCCTATTTAAAGCCCCTGGATCGAAAACCCTGATAAGTTGGACGAAACCCACAGAAACCTTTCAGAGCCGCCGCCATCGCGACGCCAAGATCTGGGGGACAGGAGTCTCTGTTCCGGCACGCCGCCGGAACGGGGAAGTGCCCCCGGAAGGCTTCTCCATCGACACCGCTGCCATCTCCACCGCCATCTTCATCACCGCTGCTGCTCCCATGAGGAGGGAGTAGTTCTCCATTGAGGCTCGGGGCTGTACCGGTAGCTATGTGGTTCATCTCTCTCCTATGTGCTTCAATACAATAATCTCATGAGCTGCCTTACATGATTGAGATTCATATGATGATGCTTGTAATCTAGATGTCATTATGCTAGTCAAGTTAGTTTTACTTATGTGATCTCCGGAGACTCCTTGTCCCACGTGTGTAAAGGTGACAGTGTGTGCACCGTGTGGGTCTCTTAGGCTATATTTCACAGAATACTTATTCACTGATGAATGGCATAGTGAGGTGCTTATTTATATCTCTTTATGATTGCAATGTGTTTGTATCACAATTTATCTATGTGCTACTCTAGCAATGTTATTAAAGTAGTTCTATTCCTCCTGCACGATGTAATGGTGACAGTGTGTGCATCCGTGTTAGTACTTGGTTTATGCTATGATCATGATCTCTTGTAGATTATGAAGTTAATTATTGCTATGATAATATTGATGTGATCTATTCCTCCTACATATGCATGAAGGTGACAGTGTGCATGCTATGTTAGTACTTGGTTTAGTCTTTTGATCTATCTTACACTATAAGGTTACTTAAACATGAACATTATTGTGGAGCTTGTTAACTCCGGCATTGAGGGTTCGTGTAATCCTACGCAATGTGTTCATCATCCAACAAAAGTGTAGAGTATGCATTTATCTATTCTGTTATGTGATCAATGTTGAGAGTGTCCACTAGTGAAAGTGTAATCCCTAGGCCTTGTTCCTAAATACTGCTATCGCTGCTTGTTTACTGTTTTACTGCGTTACTACTGCTGCAATACTACCACCATCAACTACACGCCAGCAAGCTATTTTCTGGCACCGTTGCTACTGCTCATACTTATTCATACCACCTGTATTTCACTATCTCTTCGCCGAACTAGTGCACCTATTAGGTGTGTTGGGGACACAAGAGACTTCTTGCTTTGTGGTCGCAGGGTTGCATGAGAGGGATATCTTTGACCTCTTCCTCCCTGAGTTCGATAAACCTTGGGTGATCCAATTAAGGGAAAACTTGCTGCTGTTCTACAAACCTCTGCTCTTGGAGACCCAACACTGTCTACAGGAAAAGGAGGGGGAAGTAGACATCAGTGGTGGAGACGGTGGTGGAGGGAACTGGTCGGCGTCGGGGCGGTTCATAATTGCGCACTGGTGTTTATGCGATGAGGTCTATGCTTGCGGCGGAGAAAGGGGTGCCGACGGCTGTGGTGACTGCCATTGAGCCGGGGGGGGGGGGGGGGCTTTATAGACGCCGACATGGCCAGAAGAGGAGTGAAGATAGCGCGGGAAGAGGCCAGAAGCGGCGGGAAGAGAGCGCGGGATCGCGCGGTGGCGTGCGAACGATGGCAACACGTGGGGGCTGCGCAGCACCGACGAGATGGCTCACCTGCCCCTCCTTCGCCATTAAGACAAAGCTGCGACGCCTTATTCGTGTGTCACTGCGTGCCAATAACTTTCGTCGCGTGGTAGGGGACGATTAGGTTTAGACTTGAATGTGCCGCTGACGCGTTGAGCCTGCGTCTCCTCGCCTCGCTTTTCGTTGTGTTCGGCGTACCCGGAGTGTTCCCTGTTTAGCGGGAACAGGCTCAGGGCACCGGACACCGTACTGGGCCGCGTCGGACAAAATGAGCCTTTGGGGCACGCGGCTAGAAACTTTTTTTGGTACGACGAATCTCAATTCCTTTGTAAAACTCTTTGGAGACGCTGCTGAAGATGCTATAAACAAACAGACATTGAACTACTTTATTAACTATAAAGTTGCGTCACGAAAACAGTGATGAACCGGTTGCGGTTGGGATAAGCATCTACGTTTTGTCATCCCCCTGATAATGAAAATCACACCTGATGAGATATGAGGCGACTGGGATAAGACGGGGAAGACTTAGGTAGGATCACCCTTTAGATAGGATCTATGAGAATAATTTTTTTGAAGCACAAAACATGTTCAAAATATTATGAAAAAAAATGATAACGCACATATATGTTACATATGCAAGACCAAAAAATTGCAGCTTCAAATTCGACATATACTTAGAGAACCAAAAAAGACAAATTTAGGTGTGAATAGTGTGAACTAGAATTCAATCAGATCTGACACTATTCATAGTCAGAATCGTCTTTTTTTATTTCTTCAAGTGTAGATCAAATTTTGAGCTGAATTTTTCTGGAGTTGTACATACAATCCATATGTATGTTGTATATTATTTTCAGATTTTTTTGCATGATAAAAATATGTTTTATGTGAGTTGATCCTATGATCTCACCTAATAGATAGATCCTATACAAGTCTCCCCCGGGATAAGACACATATACCATCTGGATCAAGAAAAAGAGCCATACAAACAGTGGGCTAACAAGCTACTCCCACAGGCTAGCAAACTGTATGCCATCAACTCAGTCAGGTGTGCAGATATATAAATTTACCTGCCGGAGCTACAGAGCTGGGGATCTTCAGAGATCACGACTCGATCGGAGCTGATCCCTGATATCTGAACCCATCTATCCCAATATATTTATTTAGCATGTCAAACCCTAGCTAGGCTAGGCTAGGCTTATCAGGGAGGGCATTGCAATTAATTAGACGACGAGACCGGTAAGATACATGTGTCGCAAAAGCGGCCGGCAGAGACAGATGGGAATGTCAAATCCCGATATTGTATCGAATTTTTGGCAAAAGAGACCACCCTGCCCAATTTATTGACAAAAAGAATCACTTGTGAGTGCAATTGACAAAAAAGACCACCTTCTCAGTGGCGGCAGCGCCCCCAGGCGACACGTGGCACATGCCGCCGCAGGCTGTGGCGGCAGGAGCTTGCCGTCCCCGCACCGTCCGTCGCCGTCAGCTGTGGCGGGCCATGCCGCCAGATGCAACGGAGGCAGGGTGACGTGGAGAATGCCTCCACTGAGTGTGGCGGCAGGCCCCGCCCCTTGCCAAAAAATCCCATCACGCGATCGCCGCATCGTCATCTTCATCCACGCGGCCGCCGGTCATAGATTAGTTTAGCAAATTGTTATAGCTCATATCAATTTTTGAAAATTCATATCCTTTGATCCGGAGCTCGCTTTTAGATGAGACTTCTTGCGTTAAGTTTGTAATTAGATTCTGTATAACTTCCTTGTAGAAAGTTTTTCCATCCGAGAAACTTTTTCTGACAACTTTTCGAGCGAAATTATTAAAAAACCGCGAAACGTTTAATCTTGTAACAATTATAGAAAAACCATTACACATACAAAATTAGGAAATACTATACCCCTGGATTCATAAAAATGAATAGAACACAATTATGAAATAAAAATTGACTTTGATAAAGTTTCAAAATATTGAAATTTGATTATGAGAATTTGAGTATTTGAGTATTTTTTACCTAATCCAAATTCTAGAAATCTAAATGAAATGATTCTTTTTGCAAATGGATCATATCGATGTCCTACACCCAATAACATCACTGCCCAAAAATATTTGAAGGACACCGACGCCAAGGCTGTCAGTAAGTTTTCCGCTCTCTTGCTTATAAGCTTTTGAGTTTTCACCGATTTGTTTCCAAGTTTCCACCGTCTTGTTCTTACCGGTTTGTTCTCACACTTATTTTCTTAAACCTTTGCCTAGGGCTCTTTCCGGAGTCGCAGATACGCACCGAGGCCGCTGTCAACAAGCTTCGGGTCGAGCAGGTGGTGGATACCAATCTCCCCTGGACCGCCAAGGACTATCTCACCCCTGGACCCGCCAAGGACTATCTCACCGCGCTATTCTGCATGATTACCCATATGCGCGCGGTTGACCGGACCCTTGGCTTGTTGCCGAGCGTTGCCACTGCCGTTTTCAAGTGCCTCTGGCCCGGCGAAACTGTTCCGGAAAGCATTGACCTCGTCGCTGAGCGCCTCCTGCATGAAACAAGCCGGCGGCTAAGCGAGTGGCGCCACTCTTCTGCCCGTGCCGGAGCTGACATTGCATTTCGCTTTGTGTGCTCTTGGTACGAGGGCCTGGATATGGATGACGCCGCTCCCACCAATAAAGATCCAGCGAAGGGTGCCGCTCGCCGCGCCAGGGCTTACGAGATCGCCAGCTACGCCACCACCAGCGACTTCATTCCTCCTCCGGCTAACCTCAACGATGTCTTTACCGATGATGAAGAGGAGGAGGATGAAGAAGCCGGAGAAGGCGACCGCCGAGGCTGAAGCAGAAGTGAATTTTTATTTCATAATTGTGTTCTACTCATTTTTATGAATTCAGGGGTATAGTATTTCCTAATTTTGTACGTGTAATTGTTTTTCTATAATTGTTACAAGATTAAACGTTTCGCGATCTTTTAATAATTTCGCTCGAACAGTTGTCTGAAAAAGTTTCTCGGATGGAAAAACTTTCTACAAGAAAGTTATACAGAATCTAATTACAAACTTAACGCAAGAAGTCTCATCTAAAAGCGAGCTCCAAATCTAAGGATATGAATTTTCAAAATTTGACATGAGCTAGAACAATTTGCAAAACTAATCGATTCATAGAAGACTGGCGGGCGTGTGGATGAAGATGGATGCGGCGATCGCGGGACGGGATTTTTTGGCATGGCCTGCCGCCACACTCAGTGGAGGCATCCTCCACGTCACCTTGCCGCCGTTGCCCCTGGCGGCATGGCCCGCCACAGCTGACGGCGACGGACGGCGCGGGACGGCAAGCTCCTGCCGCCACAGCCTTCGGTGGCATGTGCCACCTGTCGCCTGGGGGTGCTGCCGCCACTAAGAAAGTGGTCTTTTTTGTCAATTGCACTCACAAGTGGTCCTTTTTGTCAATAAATTGGGTAGGGTGGTCTCTTTTGACAAAATTTCTATTGTATCATCCTAGTCAACGGGGCGATCTTTTGGCCAAACTCGCTGAAATACCGGCTCGATGGATCAAAATGCGATATCCAATATGGGCAAATAGTAGCACTATCAGGTTAGAAATGATGTTATTAGCCAACCATTGGCCGGGCAGTCTAGGAAAAGACGAGGTTATGTAGGTAGACCTTGGCTAAATCTATACCTAATAATAAAGAAAATAAGGCTTCTTGTTCGTCCGTCATTATTTGCCCTTGGAGTTGGTGGAAATTACTTCCGATGCCACCGACAAGTGGGAATAACGTTTCGCTCCGTCTATCCCAGCCTGAACGTCTTGTTCGGCCCAGAGTTTGGTCAACGCCCGAGTTCTTCCGTCCCGACCGGGAAAGTTATACTAGCTCAATCCGATCGGGCTCCAATTCTGGCACAAAAAAGAATTGAATCCCGTGCTTAAAAGTCTAACCCTCCTAGCGATTCCTCGATCCATCGAGGCGTTCGGTCGATTTGGCGATTCCCTCACCTACCAGACAAGAAGTCGTCTCCGCTGATGTACTTCCTAGACGACGCCGCTGTCTTGGCCGTCTTTGGTATCTTGCGCTTGGAAGGAGGGCTGAAGGGGCCGCTGCTCGATTCGAGCTGCTAGCTCCACCATCCGGCAGCAGCGGCCGCCCACCTATCACCGAGGGGGAGCTTCCCACAGCGCCGCAGCCGACGTACAAAAGGAACCTCTTCCTCTGTCTCACCGGCAGCCCCGCTCTCCTCTCAGGCAAGCTTGTGGTGCGTATAGAGGTGAGCCCTGTGGCGGTAAACTAGAGCTTCAGCTTGTTCTATGGCACGGTGAGTGGTGACATGGTGTACTTCCTGACGAACTCTCAGCCACAGTATTCCGTCCACTTCCTTAAGCCGGTGCCCACAGCCGGACCGAGCAGCAATATGGTGGCGAACCAGATGAAGGCATACTCGCCGACGCACTTGGGTTCACGCCCACATAGCTGACGAGGAATGTCAAGTACGTAACTATGTACCCACACATCTCTTCTGTTAAATACTGCTCAAGACCTTTGTTCTTTCACAGGTAGTAGCAATGTTCAGAAAGTATCAGACGTCTGATTGAAAGAGTTCCATAATGTTTTCGTACGGTGTCTGAGAAAAGAGAGTCATTTCCTTCACGTAATCACGTTTCAGTTTACTGAGGATTCCTGCACTTACAACTTGGGAGGTTATTACTGATATAGGCCGAACTTCAAATTTTATGATGGCCATGTGGCTGGACAAGGAAATCTGGGCCAAGTGCTACATGCTGTCGGCGAGGAAGTTGTTTATCGTATGACGGTATGAGGCGTCACACCACAGTACTGGAGCCGGTCCCCTCTCACGGACTCTATCTCTCTTGCATTTCTAATGCAGATCCTATGAATTATTATCTAGCGTTGAGTATATAACTTGTTATCAAATGCTTCTGCCTTGTCATCTTGTTCTCCTCAAATTCTATATTGCTCTTGATTCCCGAGAAAGAGACAGTGCAGTTTATGAGCATGAGATTGTATCCAAGTGATTGGACTGGAGTGCGTCCTCCATCTTTAGTTCTTTACAAAGACGTAGTGAACCAACATATGCTGGGTTCAGAAACTTTGGAAGTTATGCGATCTTGATGGACTGATCAACTAAACCGTTGACTGCAATTTGGAGACAGAGCCGAACACATTGGTTTTGTTGAGATGGCACTCACTGGCAAGCATGGCGTCTGAAGCAGCTGTCATGCCGCCCTGCTTATCAACTATGCCGTGCCGCGATGCCCTCCTCAAGCAGAAACATGGAGCATGCATCTATGTGTACACACGAGAAAAGGTCAACGCTTTGTGTGTTGATTAGATAAAATAAAAACTAAATAATTAACTTGGATTTATCTAGATTTGCATATATCTACACACTAAAATATGTCTACATACATGCGAATTTAGAAAACTCTCAGTCACTTATTTCGGGTCGGAGTGAGTAGGAGGTCAAGTTAACAAATATTTGAAATGTTAATGATTTAATTTTATCTATGTTTTATTTTTTATTATATGAATTATTTTGTGTGTATTGTTGTGTTATATATATGTAGTTACAAGACATTTTAAAAAAATCATGGATCCACTACGATCGGAATTTTGTTTACTTTTATAGTTAAATTCTTGAAATAATTAGGGTTGTGTTATACCTATCTACATATTATCAAATATTCTCGATGGAAATTATATTTCTGTAAAATAATAATTAGTACAAATCAATCCGCCGCAACGCGCGGGCATATTTACTAGTCTACTCCTAGGTACTATGATCAGTGGGGAACTGCCCTCGCTGACCCTCTGTTTGTGGTGTGGCTACTGTTTTTAAAGCTGCGTAACAGCTACGGACCCCATGATCTTGATTTCTTGTGTTCACTGAAAATCAAGATCGTGGGGGCATTGCCAACGTCTCTTCAGTCTTCCCGCCTTTCAAGAGCACCGATGACCAAAAGGAGCACTATAGATTTTGGCCGTCCGGTATCTCCAGCGGCGCGACGCAAACGGATGCTGAGCGACCGTTTTCGTTCGCCGTCCGGAAATGCGTCTGGCACCACCTCCAGTGGGGCGACGCAAAGTGACCGGGCCGTTCGCGGAGACGCAAACCTGGCCTAAATATGTGCCTCGGATGCGTCTCTGCGGACGCTGCGCGGACGCGCAAAGTAACCGCTCGCGTCTGGCGGACGTTTCGTCGGGCCCGCCTGGCAGCGACCCTGCGTCGATGCGTCTTCTCAAACGCGCCAGCGACTGGCGTCGCTGCGTCGCTTCGGCGGTCTGCACCACGTTAATGGCGATGCCTCGGCTGCCGAGCGGCCGCAGCCCACCTCCGCCAACCACGTTAATGGCGACGCCACGCGTCCCGCGGCCACCGCATGCCTCCGTCCTATATAAAGGGGGCACGCGTTCTTCTTCCTCATCCACTCCTCCAAAGAAACCCTAGCCGCCACAAAGCTCCACCGTAGCGTCGCCTAGGTGTTCCTGCGACGCAGCCAGGCCCGCGAGGAAGTCCATGGCCGGTCCTGGTGGCCGGCGAGGCGGTCGAGGCTGCGGCCCTGGGCGCCCTCGGGGCCGAGTGTCAACACCCAGATTTTTAAATCCAGATGCCTATTATGCCATTCATCGCAATCCCAGGAATATTGTTTTTGCGAGACATAATAGATTGATATCACAGAACATCATTCATTACAACATCATAATTGTCTTACAACAAAGGATCACATGATCCAGTCTCATTACAATAATAGTTGATCTATCGATCAATTACAAAACACATAGCGGAAGCGAAGTAGCGGTTGTGGTCCATCTGTTCCACATGCAACTGTTGACGTCATAAGTGGTCTTAGTTGTCGTAGACGTCCTGCTGTCATTCTTCCTGGTTCTGATACTCCTCTTCATAGTCTGGCCATTTGAATAGCCAGGGAAACAGCCGTGAGTACTTTAAAGTACTCGCAAACTAAAACTAGTGTAAGCATTATCAACTATAGTAAGGGGGTTCTCTCTAGTTTCATTTGCATAAAGCCAGTTTTATTTCATAAGCACTTCAGTAAACAAAACCTCTTCATTTGCCTAACTTACTCATGTGGGAACATTAGTGTCATTCCCACAACTCTGTTGTGATTCAAAGTCAAAGTCACCTTTCAATTCAAGTCACCATTCCTATTTTTAGAAAAGTTCAGATGACGGCACAGTGTGGCCTCCCCAACTGTCCATGACCGCAGACGCGGCTATTCGAATAGTTTAAACTCTGCAGAGGTTGTACACTTGTGCCACAACAATTGCAATAGTTCATCAGGGGTAACTGGCCCTGATTTATCGTACGCATTACGCGAACTACCAATCCTAACCTTTCATTTACATACCCTAGTATAGGCACCTCCCCCCATGAGCTTGGCCTCCCGGCGAGAGCAAACGGCCAACCCGAGAACTGCACAGGGCTTGGGTAGGACATTCACCTCATTTTCACGTCATTCACTTTCAACGGAGGCAGCCTCGGCATAACCCCTATGACGCTTGTTCAGAGGGAACCCATACTAAAATACATAAGTTTCTAGCTAAGCCTTACCCAGATTCAGGTATTGTGGGGGTACTTAAGAATTGGAATGGTATCGCATCCGAACCCAACCATCAGTTTTGTAAAATTCACCAAGTCATTCACCAGTCATATTCACCTTCAAAATCTTTCAATAGAATGACCCATCCAGTATCATTACAATAATAGTTGATCTATTGATCAATTACAATACATATAGCGGAAGCGAAGTAGCGGTTGTGGTCCATCTGTTCCACATGCAATTGTTGACGTCATAAGTGGTCCTAGTTGTCGTAGACGTCCTGCTGTCCTTCTTCCTGGTTCTGATACTCCTCTTCATAGTCTGGCCATTTAAATAGCCAGGGACACAGCCGTGAGTACTTTAAAGTACTCGCAAACTAAAACTAGTGTAAGCATTATCAACTATAGTAAGGGGGTTCTATACTCTAGTTTCATTTGCATAAAGCCAGTTTTATTTCATAAGCACTTTAGTAAACAAAACCTCTTCATTTGCCTAACTTACTCACGTGGGAACATTAGTATCATTCCCACAACTTTGTTGTGATTCAAAGTCAAAGTCACCTTTCAATTCAAGTCACCATTCCTATTTTTAGAAAAGTTCCGATGACGGAATAGTATGGCCTCCCCAACTGTCCATGACCGCGGACGCGGCTATTCGAATAGTTTAAACTCTGCAGAGGTTGTACACTTGTGCCACAACAATTGCAATAGTTCATCAGGGATAACTGGCCCTGATTTATCGTACGCAGTACGCGAACTACCAATCCTAACCTTTCATTTACATACCTTAGTATAGGCACCTCTCCCCATGAGCTTGGCCTCCCGGCGAGAGCAAACGGCCAACCCGAGAACTGCACAGGGCTTGGGTAGGACATTCACCTCATTTTCACGTCATTCACTTTCAACAGAGGCAGCCTCGGCATAACCCCTATGACGCTTGTTCAGAGGGAACCCATACTAAAATACATAAGTTTCCACCTAAGCCTTACCCAGATTCAGGTATTGTGGGGGTACTTAAGAATTGGAATGGTATCGCATCCGAACCCAACCATCAGTTTTGTAAAATTCACTAAGTCATTCACCAGTCATATTCACCTTCAAAATCTTTCAATAGAATGACTCATCATTCCCAGGTTTTCAAAGTTATTTCATTTCACAAGTTCCCAACTAAAGTAGTCACTTTTAATATTTAGCACTAGCAACTAGTTATGAGGGGTGCTAAATAACTTATAGCTCTCTAGGCTAAGTGTGATGCTCTTGTACTTACTCCATAACTAAACCAAGTGAATCATAAATCAAATTGTAACTTTGATAAATAAAATTTAATAAAGCTTGCAAAGTAAAAACTTGGGATAGGACCATTAGGCATAAAGTAAAATGTAATGGTGCCTTGCTCTTGGAGAGCTTTGCACTTTGCAAGAAGATTAGCTTGCAACAAAAAAAGCTTGCATTAGTCTAGCTTGCCTTGATTGGGGTAGTGATCAAAGTTCTCTTCTTCTTCTTGGTAGAAATCCTCCTCCTCTTGATAGTCTCCGGTACTAGCGTATATAAACGAATACAAGGATTCAAACACCAATCAATACTTAATGAACCTAAATAGCCTTAATGGCTCACTCTAGATGATCTAGCATCATCCTCTACCTTACTCAACATTTGACTAGGGTTTCTTCTTTAGTGTTTAGAAAACAACACCTCTTATTGAATTAGGGTTTTCTCTTTAGTTCTTTGGAGAAATAATTTCCTCTCATTGAATCTTGTTAAGATTTAATCTCCTCAAATAGCAAGGTATGATCACATGTTGACCAAGGTCAACACTTCACACTTACCTTTTGAGAAACATGATTTAAATGAGGTTCCATACCTCATACAATTTAAATCCTATTTGATTTAATATCCTCAAGTGAGAAAACATGAGACCAAGCATCAAGTGTCATCACATCACTTCATAACACTTGAGAAGATGATTTAAATGAGGTGCTACACCTCATAGATTTAAATTCCTAAATTTGAAAATAATTGAAATGGGCTAGTATTGACTACATAGCTAATTTTTGATTCTAGCCCATGATCATATGAAGCAACTATAGTATTTTATTACATAATAAATTAGACCACATAAAATGAGATTTATGAGAGTTGGAATCACTTCAAAATAGTTTATGGTTGATTTTAGATATTTATTTGAAGTTTGAAAGTTACAGATTTGTCATTTTTATTGTTGAGGATCTAGAATGAATCTTTAATTGAAACCAGCAGGATTAGTTAGATCATTTTATAAGCTTTCTAGAAAATTTTGAATCACTAAATTCGGATTTGTATATTTGAAAATATTTAAATTCTAGCAATGCATCAGTATGTGAATTCAGCTAAATTGAATAGTTCGAGTTTGAATTAAACGGGCTAGGCGGGAAACGGAAAATGGGCCAGGAGGGGCTAAACGGGCCAGCCCAGTGAGCTGCCACGCTGGACGAGAGGGGACTGACGGCGGGGTCCACTGTCAGCCAGTGTTTCCCCAGCCCGAAGCGGTACGCGATGAGGGTCGTCGGATTAAAAGGAGGATCGACGGCTGAGGGTCGTCCCCTTCCTCAATAGGGCTCGCCGGAGATCTAACCCTACCGGTGGCCAGGGGGGGTTGCGATAGGAGGCTCACCGGTGTCCAGCGAGGTCGGCGAGGCGGGCAATCGACGTGGTCGACGAAGGCGAGTCGAAGGAGGGTTGTGGCGGCTCCAGGGGTGCTCAGGATCGTCGGCTTCGTCGAGCTGCTACAGCGGCGGGCTCCGGCCAAATTGCGGTGACGTGGTGGCTAATGTGGTGTAGCAAGAGGTCAAGGAGAGCGAGTGAGAAGAGGGGAGGCCGATGGTGTGCTCGGATAGCTCGGGGAGGGGCTCTTTTTATAGTGGCGAGATGGACCGAGGCAGAGCGGGGCAGGTCGTCATCGACGGTGAGGCTACAGCGTCTCAGTGATGTTGGCGAGGGTGTGGCCCTATTCCTGGTGTCATGGTGATCACGACGCGCATCCGGGCGAGGACAGGGGTGGACGGGAGCAGGCGGCAACGTCATCGTGTACTGGCGGACCGTGGCGGCGGACGTCGACCGTGTCGTTGTCTACAGGGCGCCGGCGAGCCAATGGCGATGTCCAGGGGCTAGCTGGGGTCATGCTGAGTAGGTGGGTGAAAGGAGAGGTCGTGAGGTGGTCAGATGCGACGAGGCAAGGCGACACACTGACTCGCCCGTGGCCATGCCTGTGCGCGCGCTCGCGCGTCTGGCCAGGGTGATCACGTCGGGGCTAGGGCTCTGGCTGCTTCTCCTTGGCTAGGGACTGTGTCTGGCGTCATCAGCAGGATATGAGAGGTCTCCAAGACATGCTGAGGCATAGCTGAGGTGAGACGAGGAGAGTATGGCATGGTGATGTCAAAGGTGGCCGGCATGGTCATGTCTTTGCATTTCTTGTGCAATATCTTTGTCTCTGGGTTCATGGCTTGGTCAAGTGGGGTGAGTCCAGGTGATTTGACAAGGTTCTCTTAGTTGGAGAGGTCTAGAGCTTGCACAAATAATATTTGTCAAAGTGTATGTGACACATGACATAGTTTTGGGCATGGTGGTGATGTGAGGTGACCATGCAACACTAGGTGAGGTCATGTTAGATGGTTTTGGGCACCAGGTATTGTCGATAAGCACAAGGGAGAGAGAAGTGAGGTAGGCAATAGTGGTTGGAATAGTGGTTGTACCTCTATGTACTTCATTTGATTATTTGCTAAGGTCTCATGTGTGATGAATTTTGATCAATTTTTGTGATGGATGTGTTCTAAGTGATGTTGGGCAGCAATGTGTGGCATTGGTTTGAGGTTTGGAAAGGATTTGTGAAAATTCTAAATTTTAAGGGAGTCTAGAATCTGATTCAACATAGCATCTTGGCTTGACTATTTTGAGCAATGGTCAATGATCTGGTCAAAGTGGTCAACACCAAAGTTGCTCATCTTGATGAGGTCTTGGATGAGGTGCAAAGAGTTGTTAGGGTTTGGTTTAAGAATCTCTTAATAAAAGGGCTCAAAGTGGGTATGTTGTTAAAATGGCACAAGTGACCATTATCACATGCCACATGGTTTTTTATTTTTCTTTGATTTCATTTGATTTCTCTTGACCCAAATGATGTTGTTGATTGTTGAAATGGTATAGAGGAGTGATCCAACCATTCACAACAAGTCTTAGGGTCAAGATTCTTAATTTCACAATTTGGCTATTTACTCTTATATGCCTCTATGGCATTTTTATTTTCTTTTTAATTTATTTTGTTTTCACCTTGGATTTGATTTATTGAGCACTAGGTAGGGTTGATTTAACGTTTTCAAAACATCTACACAAGGTAGAAAGGTCTAGGTAAAAGTTTTACCAAAATAGCCATAGGCACATAGGCCCTTTTCTTATTTTATTTCTTTTATTTTTTTTATCTTAGATGGTGAAAAGAGGGGTGAGGTTTAGGGTTTATTGGGGTTTAGCAATGGTTCCCCATCATTTAGAAAGGTAAAAAGGGTATTAGTCAAGGTTTGCATATTAGGGCTATATGCCCACTTAGGTCTTTTTGTTTTCTTTTAGTTTCTTCACATTGGATCTTATTTGGTTTTGAGAAAGTTAGGGTTTAGGGTTTTAGGTCATTTCAAAATAATTTAACAATCAATTAATGGCAAAAACACAACATGTAAGCATGATCACTATGCCTCAAACTTAATTTAA
Source organism: Lolium perenne (assembly GCF_019359855.2). Lineage (NCBI taxonomy): Eukaryota > Viridiplantae > Streptophyta > Magnoliopsida > Poales > Poaceae > Lolium > Lolium perenne. The sequence goes on from NC_067247.2 coordinate 264,089,259, forward strand.
TAAAAGTTTTTGTTGGTTCCAAAATTTGGAAAAAAATGGAAATTTAATTTCTTCTTTGGTTTGAAAATTTGGGATGTTACAAACCGTTCCCCCTTAAACAAATCTCGTCCCGAGATTTTAAGAAAATTTAGGTTCCTAAGAGAGATTGAGAAATTGGATTAACATGAAAACATAATTGGCATGGCCTGAGGTGCTTCCTGGGCTTCAGTCGCATTCATGTGGTAGAGACGGCCATTGTTGTTGTTCTGGTTCCTTCTTCCTGCAAAGCGGCGCTGTTGTTGAGCAGGTGCTGCGGTATTGGCGGCAATCTTGGCAAGCTTCTTGGGGCACTCGTTGAAGTAGTGACCCACAACTCCACATTCATAGCAGTTTACAGTTGATTTGTCTTTGGGAGTGACGGGAACAGCGTTGCTTCCAGTCCTCGGGGCAGTATTGGGGTTGTTATTGTTACCATTCTGGTTGTTATTGCTGTTATTGTTGTTGGGGTGGTTGTTGTGGCCTCCGGGCTTCGGGGGTCCTCCGTTGTTGTTGGTGTAGTTGGGGCGATAAGTCTGAGTAGTTGGCTTGTTGTGTCTTGGGGTGAATCCTCCAGAGGAGTTGTTGCGGTACTTCTGGGTATGGTGGGGTGCATTCTGGTTCATCATTCTTCTCTTGCGGTTCTCGTTGGCTTGATGCAGCTTCCCCTCCATTTGGATGGCTGAGTCTACCAGGGCTTCCAAGTCAGCGAACGGAATGTTCACTAACACTGTTTGCATCTCGTCGTGCAGTCCGTTCAGAAATCTCTCCTCCCTTTTCTCGTTGGTGTCGGTCTCATCCGGGGCGTACCTTGACAGAGTAAGAAACCTGTCGCGGTATTCCACTACGGACATCCTTCCTTGTTTGAGTTCGCGGAACTCGTCTCTCATCTTTTTGATCAGTCCTTGGGGCACATGGTACTTGCTAAACTTCAGCTTGAAGTCTTCCCAGGTCATCATTTGTCCGGCATTCATTGCGCGGGCACTTGTCCACCAGGCTCTGGCAGGTCCTGACAGGTAGTGGGTGGCAAACTGTACTTTTTCTGCGGCTTCTACTCCCGCAACTTCCAGGTTGTTCTCCATGGTTTGGAGCCAGTCATCAGCATCTAGGGGTTCCTCAGTCTCGTTGAACATTGGAGGGTTGGTGTTCTGAAAATTCTTCAGCTTCGATCCAGGGTGATCGTGGTTTCCATGGCCTTGATTGTTCTGAGCTATTTGTTGCAGTGCAGCTATGTTGGCTTGTCATTCAGCTCTCTCAGCTTCTCAGTCTGCCATCATCATCTGCAGCATCTGCATCATTGCGTCTTGGTTTGTGCTGCGGGTTGGTGGGGCCATCTGAACAGTGAGGTAGATGGTAAGATAAGAGGGAAATTTCTATGGTTTGTTTTGTTAAAGTTTTAAAAAATTCATAACTTGAAAATTTGAGTAGTGTTGCGGGGGTAAAAACCATCAACACTATTTCATTCATACCAAGCATCACACATTACAAAGCTAACACATCGTTAGTTTGAAGAACCATTCATTCGTTCTACGATACAAGGGGATCCTGATACAAACTCACACCTACGAAAATGCTTTAATGATACTACTCTTCAGGGGGGATTCTTCATCTTCACGGGTAATGTGCTTGGCGAAAGGAGAGGGCGTTGTCCAACTCCTTGCGGGTGTTGTACATCATGAAGTCGAGGTAGGCAACATAGTGGTTCATCTCCGGGTGCGGGGGCATGGTTATTGGTCTTCTCATGGGATCATGTCTTGGGTAGTAAATGAAGCGGGTATTCTTGAGCTTGTTCACATTCTGTCCGCACAGACGGGCAATTGCTTCCTGCATGGCTCGAGCTATTCCATCCTTCCAAGTATTCCCTGTTACAGAAAACCAGATGGTTTCCCAAATTGGGGCTCCAAGGCTTCCTCTCAAATCTGTAGTAACTTCCCACCAAGGTTGTCCTCCCGATGGATTGTTGAGGGGTATTCCGAAGAACTCGGGATACGGGCGTCCTAGATATTCCAACAGTTGTTTTAACTCCTTCTCAAACATTAGGTTTCCTCCGTGGCCAAGCTGATAGGACTTGCAGGTGTACTCCATCTGTGAAGAATTACGATGAGTAAGTTAGAGAAGTGAGTCGTGTGTCAAACTTTTATGTAGTAGTATAAGAAGAATAGAGCATAACTTTCTTATTTTGAAGAAGATCTCAAGGATAAGAGTGAGAATAATTTTTCATAAATAATCACATCATTTGTTTTGAAACTAAGTTTTGCAGACGTCCATTCTAACTAGGGTCTCCTAAGGTCAACAATGGCTCTGATACCAACTTGTCAACACCCGGATTTTTAAATCCAGATGCCTATTATGCCATTCATCGCAATCCCAGGAATATTGTTTTTGCGAGACATAATAGATTGATATCACAGAACATCATTCATTACAACATCATAATTGTTTTACAACAAAGGATCACATGATCCAGTCTCATTACAATAATAGTTGATCTATTGATCAATTACAAAACACATAGCGGAAGCGAAGTAGCGGTTGTGGTCCATCTGTTCCATAGGAAACAGTTGACGTCAGGAGTGGTCCTAGTTGTCGTAGACGTCCTGCTGTCCTTCTTCCTGGTTCTGATACTCCTATTCATAGTCTGGCCATTTGAATAGCCAGGGACACAGCCGTGAGTACTTTAAAGTACTCGCAAACTAAAACTAGTGTAAGCATTATCAACTATAGTAAGGGGGTTCTATACTCTAGTTTCATTTGCATAAAGCCAGTTTTATTTCATAAGCACTTTAGTAAACAAAACCTCTTCATTTGCCTAACTTACTCACGTGGGAACATTAGTGTCATTCCCACAACTCTTTTGTGATTCAAAGTCAAAGTCACCTTTCAATTCAAGTCACCATTCCTATTTTTAGAAAAGTTCTGATGACGGAACAGTATGGCCTCCCCAACTGTCCATGACCGCGGACGCGGCTATTCGAATAGTTTAAACTCTGCATTGGTTGTACACTTGTGCCACAACAATTGCAATAGTTCATCAGGGGTAACTGGCCCTGATTTATCGTACGCAGTACGCGAACTACCAATCCTAACCTTTCATTTACATACCCTAGTATAGGCACCTCTCCCCATGAGCTTGGCCTCCCGGTGAGAGCAAACGGCCAACCCGAGAACTGCAGAGGGCTTGGGTAGGACATTCACCTCATTTTTCACGTCATTTCACTTTCAACGGAGGCAGCCTCGTCATAACCCCTATGACGCTTGTTCAGAGGGAACCCATACTAAAATACATAAGTTTCCAGCTAAGCCTTACCCAGATACAGGTATTGTGGGGGTACTTAAGAATTGGAATGGTATCGCATCCGAACCCAACCATCAGTTTTGTAAAATTCACCAAGTCATTCACGAGTCATATTCACCTTCAAAATCTTTCAATAGAATGACTCATCATTCCAAGGTTTTCAAAGTCATTTCATTTCACAAGTTCCCAACTAAAGTAGTCACTTTTAATATTTAGCACTAGCAACTAGTTATGAGGGGTGCTAAATAACTTATAGCTCTCTAGGCTAAGTGGGATGCTCTTGTACTTACTCCATAACTAAGCCAAGTGAATCATAAATCAAATAGTAACTTTGATAAATAAAATTTAATAAAGCTTGCAAAGTAAAAACTTGGGATAGGACCATTAGGCATAAAGTAAAATGTAATGGTGCCTTGCTCTTGGAGAGCTTTGCACTTTGCAAGAAGATTAGCTTGCAACAAAAAAAGCTTGCATTAGTCTATCTTGCCTTGATTGGGGTAGTGATCAAAGTTCTCTTCTTCTTCTTGGTAGAAATCCTCCTCCTCTTGATAGTCTCCGGTACTAGCATCAATAAACGAATACGAGGATTCAAACACCAATCAATACTTAATGAACCTAAATAGCCTTAATGGCTCACTCCAGATGATCTAGCATCATCCTCTACCTTACTCAACATTTGACTAGGGTTTCTTCTTTAGTGTTTAGAAAACAACTCCTCTTATTGAATTAGGGTTTTCTCTTTAGTTCTTTGGAGAAATAATTTCCTCTCATTGAATCTTGTTAAGATTTAATCTCCTCAAATAGCAAGGTATGATCACATGTTGACCAAGGTCAACACTTCACACTTACCCTTTGAGAAACATGATTTAGATGAGGTTCCATACCTCATACAATTTAAATCCTATTTGATTTAATATCCTCAAGTGAGAAAACATGAGACCAAGCATCAAGTGTCATCACATCACTTCATAACACTTGAGAAGATGATTTAAATGAGGTGCTACACCTCATAGATTTAAATTCCTAAATTTGAAAATAATTGAAATGGGCTAGTATTGACTACATAGCCAATTTTTGATTCTAGCCCATGATCATATGAAGCAACTATAGTATTTTATTACATAATAAATTAGACCACATCGAATGTGATTTATGAGAGTTGGAATCACTTCAAAATAGTTTATGGTTGATTTTAGATATTTATTTGAAGTTTTAAAAGTTACTGATTTGTCATTTTTATTGCAGAAGATCTAAAATGAATCTTTAATTGAAACTAGTGGGATTAGTTAGATCATTTCATAAGCTTTCTAGGACATTTTGAATCACTAAATTCGGATTTGTATATTTGAAAATATTTAAATTCTAGCAATGCATCAGTATGTGAATTCAGCTAAATTGAATAATTCGAGTTTGAATTAAACGGGCTAGGCGGGAAACGGAAAATGGGCCAGGAGGGGCTAAACGGGCCAGCCCAGTGAGTTGCCACGCTGGACGAGAGGGGACTGACGGCGGGGTCCACTGTCAGCCAGTGTTTACCCAGCCCGAAGCGGTACGCGATGAGGGCCGTCAGATTAAAAGGAGGATCGACGGCTGAGGGTCGTCCCCTTCCTCAACAGGGCTCGCCGGAGACCTAACCCTACCGGCGGCCAAGAGTTTCCAATAGGAGGCTCACCAGCGTCCAGCGAGGTCGGCGAGGCGGGCAATCGACGTGGTCGACGAAGGCGAGTCGAAGGAGGGTTGCGGCGGCTCCAGGGGTGCTTAGGATCGTCGGCTTCGTCGAGCTGCTGCAGCGGCGGGCTCCGGCCAAATTGCGGCGACGTGGTGGCTAATGTGATGTAGCAAGAGATCGAGGAGAGCGAGTGAGAAGAGGGGAGGCCGATGGTGTGCTCGGATAGCTCGGGGAGGGGCTCTATTTATAGGGGCGAGATGGACCGAGGCGGAGCGGGGCAGGTCGTCGTCGACGGTGAGGCTACAGCGTCTCAGTGACGTTGGCGAGGGTGTGGCCCTATTCCTGGTGTCATGGTGATCACGACGCGCATCCGGGCGAGGACAGGGGTGGACGGGAGCAGGCGGCGACGTCATCGTGTACTGGCGGACCATGGCGGCAGACGTCGACCGTATCATCGTCTACAGGGCGCCGGCGAGCCAATGGCGATGTCCAGGGGCTAGCTGGGGTCATGGTGAGCAGGTGGGTGAAAGGAGAGGTCGCGAGGTGGTCAGATGCGACGAGGAGAGGCGACGCACTGACGCGCCCGTGGCCATGCCTGTGCGCGCGCTGGCGCGTCTGGCCAGGGTGATCACGTCGGGGCTAGGGCGCTAGCTGCTTCTCCTTGGCTAGGGACTGTGTCTGGCGTCATCAGCAGGATATGAGAGGTCTCCAGGACATGCTGAGGCATAGCTGAGGTGAGAGGAGGAGAGTATGTCATGGTGATGTCAAAGGTGGTCGGCATGGTCATGTCTTTGCATTTCTTGTGCAATATCTTTGTCTCTGGGTTCATGGCTTGGTCAAGTGGGGTGAGTCCAGGTGATTTGACAAGGTTCTCTTAGTTGGAGAGGTCTAGAGCTTGCACAAATAATATTTGTCAAAGTGTATGTGACACATGACATAGTTTTGGGCATGGTGGTGATGTGAGGTGACCATGCAACACTAGGTGAGGTCATGTTAGATGGTTTTGGGCACCAGGTATTGTAGATGAGCACAAGGGAGAGAGAAGTGAGGTAGGCAATAGTGGTTGGAATAGTGGTTGTACCTCTATGTACTTCATTTGATTATTTGCTAAGGTCTCATGTGTGATGAACTTTGATCAATTTTTGTGATGGATGTGTTCTAAATGATGTTGAGCAGCAATGTGTGGCATTGGTTTGAGATTTGGAAAGGATTTGTGAAAATTCTAAATTATAAGGGAGTCTAGAATCTGATTCAACATAGCATCTTGGCTTTACTATTTTGAGCAATGGTCAATGATCTGGTCAAAGTGGTCAACACCAAAGTTGCTCATCTTGATGAGGTGCAAAGAGTTGTGAGGGTTTGGTTTAAGAATCTCTTAATAAAAGGGCTCAAAGTGGGTATGTTGTTAAAAATGGCACAAGTGACCATTATCACATGCCACATGGTTTTTGATTTTTCTTTGATTTGATTTGATTTCTCTTGACCCAAATGATGTTGTTGATTTTTGAAATGGTATAGAGGAGTGATCCAACCATTCACAACAAGTATTAGGGTCAAGTTTCTTAATTTCACAATTTGGCTATTTACTCTTATATGCCTCTATGGCATTTTTATTTTCTTTTTAATTTATTTTGTTTTCACCTTGGATTTGATTTGTTGAGCACTAGGTAGGGTTGATTTAATGTTTTCAAAACATCTACACAAGGTAGAAAGGTCTAGGTAAAAGTTTTACCAAAACAGCCATAGGCACGTAGGCCCTTTTCTTATTTTATTTCTTTTTATTTTGTTTTATCTTAGATGGTGAAAAGAGGGGCGAGGTTTAGGGTTTAGTGGGGTTTAGCAATGGTTCCCCATCATTTAGAAAGGTAAAAAGGGTATTAGTCAAGGTTTGCATATTAGGGCTATATGCCCACTTAGGTCTTTTTGTTTTCTTTTATTTTCTTCATATTGGATCTTATTTGGTTTTGAGAAAGTTAGGGTTTAGGGTTTTAGGTCATTTCAAAATACTTTAACAATCAATTAATGGCAAAAACACAACATATAAGCATGATCACTATGCCTCAAACTTAATTTAATATAAGTTTTTGTTGCTTCCAAAATATGGAAAAAAAAATGGAAATTTAATTTCTTCTTTGGTTTGAAATTTGGGATGTTACACCGGGGAAGGGGCTCCCGTGGTGGAGCAGCTACGGCCCCACGTTCGCCGTCGCCTGCGCCCTCCTCGTCTTCGCAGGAGGACCGCTGCTTCGAGTTCCTCCTGCGCATCAACGATGACCCACTCGGCATCAAGCGGCTCCCGGACAAGTTTGCCAAGTGCGTCGATGGCGTCGAGCCGGCGCATTTGCAGCTATGGGAGGCCAGTTGCAACTTCTGCCGCTGGACCGTGGAGGTCCTGTTCGACGGGCAGGGCAAGATGTACCTGCACATGGGGTGGGACAAGTTCGCCCGTGACCTCGCGCTCGAGCCCGGCTGCCAGCTCACCTTCCTCTACGAGGGGGGCGGCGAGATGATCGTCAAGGTGTTCGACGACACAGCCTGCCGCAGGCACTACCACACCGGCGAATCCGGCTCGGACACCGATTGTTAGAACTTCGAGTGTTCTTTCTTGCAGCGAATCTGGCTATGGGCCAGACGAAGCCAGTAGTGGAGGTCTCTGTCTGTTCTTCCTCGGTAGAACCAACAAAGGCACCGTCACCTCCCGCTGGCTTTTCTAGTTTGGGTGATTGGGTGTGCCCTCGAATGTTCTTTCTTGGCAGCGAACATACGGAAATCAACATAACTGGTTTTTTTAAAAAAATGTTATATTTGTGTCAACCATGGTTAAAACTATGTGTTAGTTTGTTTAAACCATGTTTCAAACTATGTATTAGTTTGTGTAAAATCATGTTTCAATATGTAATATTTGAAACTATGTTTAAATGGAGAAGAGAAAAAAAAACAAAACAAAAAATACGTCGCCCCGCTGGAGCCAACCCCAAACGCAACGGACGCGCGATGACATTTTACCATCCGCGGCGCGACGTAAACGGATACGCGTGAATAATAAAATGCGTCGCGGCGCTGGAGATGCCCACAAACTCCCGTGTCCAGACGATATGTAGTTAGGGGAATGATGGAAGCTGCGGTTGCTAGCCAACGACTTCCAGAGACTGCTAGCTAGCAAGCCGCAATCTCTGCGGCGAGCGATCTTCTTTTTTCCTTTTTTCTCGTATAGCCTGTAGGGTGTAGCTGCGCCTGCTAGCGGCCGCGCGCACTACGGAAGGCGCAGCGCGTGTTACATGTTGCCATCGTCTCGTCGTCTTGGTTTGTCTCGGCTACAATAACGGTATCATAAGCTGATCAATTTTTTGCGTTGGCGCAATACGTTTAGGATCGGGCCTAACGGTCCGATACATAATATCCGGCCGAGCTGTTTGCGGAGACGTAAATCTGGACCAAATATGCGTCTCTATGGACGCAGCGCGAACGCGTCGAGTGTCTGCTTGCGTCTGGCGGACGTTTCGAGATCGGGCCCGTCTAGCTAGGGCATTGTTTCGGCAGTCTACGGCCACGTTAATGGCGATGCCTCGCGTGCCGAGGAGCCGTTGCCTAGCATTATACACGTAATGGCGATGCCACGCATGCCGCGCCTGTCGGCTGCCTCCGGCTATATAAACAGGGGCGCGCGCATCTCATCTCCTCCCACACAAAACACTAGCCGCTGCACAACCTCCACGGTAGCGCCGCCACTGCACAACCTCTATCTTTGCCATGAGCAGCGCCGGCCACGGCCAGGCTATCGCGCCTCCACCTCCGACTCCACCTCCCCCGGTCGAGAGCTCCAACGAAGAGTTGGAGGACGACGAAAGGAACAACAACGTCCTCGAGGCGGTCGGGAACGCGATGTTCATTGCTAACCGGAGCAGCAGGCAGAGGAGGAGCGAACGGCCCACGCGACATTCGACGCTGAGATGGAACGCCACAGGAAACCGGCCGCCGCAGAGGACAACTCTTCTGACATCGATTGGTCATCTGATGACCTTGATTTACACATGTCAGGAAATGTGCAATGTGCCTTTTCAAAATCTGCTCCAATGGCGTCTCATGTTCCACGTGTGCCTGTGTGCCTAGATCATCAGCCCTAGCTTTATGATCCCCGTTTTCAAAACACACAACATCAACTAAAACAAAGTTTTAGTACCAAAGATGAAATAAGGTCCACAAATGCAAGGTGACATATACCCCCCTCCCCTGCTCTCGCTCATCTACAGTACTCTTGAGAGGAGCTCTCCCTTGACCGGGCCGCCGACGGCCGCGCCGCCAGATTAGTTGGCCGGTGCGTGTCTTGGCTAGCGCCGGAGTAGTTTAGGAGTAGTCTAGGGTTGTTTTGTTGCTGTGTTTCGGCTTGCTGCCGCGTTGTCGAGGGTAATCTCCGGCAATGCCCTCTGTTTGGGGCTTAGGGTAGATGAAATCCTGTAGGCTGACACGAGACATTGATTATCAAACAAACGGGGAGAGCAATTTACCCAGGTTCGGGGCCCTCGATGAGGTAAAACTCTTACGTCCGGCCTGTCTGATCTTGATTATGAAAATATCGGGTTACAATGGGGTGCCGAAGGTTTCGGCTATGATCTCGTCGAGAGAATAAGTTCTATGATGACCTATTCTAGACTTGCGGTGGCTATGATTACTAAGATTGCGTGTGTCTCGGCAGATCCTCTTCTGGCCCTTATATAGTGAGCCAGGTCTCGAGAGATCTGTCTGGGTACGACTAGGTTACAAAGAGTCCTATGTCTAAACTTTCCTTATTTCTTCGTCTTCTTGCCTTGCTTGTCAAGAATCCTCCTTTGGAATTGACATAGCGGTCCACCTTGGTCGATGGATATTCTTCATGGCCCCCTGGTTGGGCTGCAAGAGGTAGCACAATACCAGTTACCCGAAGGGTAATGCTCACATCAGTAGCCCCGAGTGACTGGCCGAAGAAGCTTCGGGCAGGGACTAAAATATGTCTTTTGTCGAATGCTGACTCCTTGGTAATAGCAATCATCTTTGTTATCGGGTGCGCGCTCAGCGCTCCCGATGGGAGTAGCCCCCGAGTCTAGACACGGATGCTTGCAACCATGTGTAGACTCAAGTTGTACTACTCGAATATTTTTCTTCTGCTAATGTTTTCTGCAAAGCTGTCATGATCATCCGATACATCTTCCTATATCGGATCTTTGATACTTCCAAGCAAGGTTGCGCTTTTTGGTAGTACGTAAAGGATATTGAGTAACGTGTCTAGCTTTACTCGATATATCGACGCTGGTTAACTGTCGATGGCAAAACAACGTTACCCTACTCAGAATCAAGTCCCCGGGCATGATCTTGAGCCGTGCAAAAAATCTTCGAGTCCATAACTTTTATCGGGTGTGCACTCAGCGCTCCCGATGGGAGTAGCCCCCGAGTCTGGGCGCGTATGCTTGCAACCGAGTGCAGACTCAGTCCAAACCACTCAAACATTCCAGCTTTCTTCGGATGCCTCTGGTGCAGTCGACACTTTTTATGACATCATTGATGACGTAACCACTGTCGGGGTCTGATTGATAGGACACGACCTAACGGGCCCACCCTACTTCTGCGCGGTTAGTTTAGGAAATGACCAGCACTTGCGCAGTAACCAAGGCGTCTCCTCGATTTCCGCACATAGTGGTGTAAAAGATTCTTTGGTAAAATAAAGGTAACAACACGTGGTGACCTAATTCCAAGTCTTCTTGAATTTATAACCGCAGAGGACAAATTTTATACTTTCCATTCTCTCTTTTCATAACCCTTCTTTCTTGCTCATCCTTCTTCCTCAAAACCGCTGCGCCGCCGCCGTTCTTAGATCTTCCTCCGATTCTCTTGAAAATGGTGAAGAAGAGGAACCTCACCCTCGCCGCCAGCGCCACGACCAGTGGCGCCGCTGCTAAAGCCACATCCAACACGCCGAAAAGGAATGCATCGGAAGCTTCCGCTCCAGCTCCTGCGCCGCCCGCGCCGGAGGCTTCCGTAGCTGGACCTGCGCCTGGTGATTGGCCAGCTTCCACGGCAACCAAGCGCGACGAGAAGAAAGCTCGGAGCCTTGGCATAATTTCGGCCGAGGAAGGGAACATCATTCTTCCAGGTTTGGTTTCACGCCCCGATCCTCCTGCCGGTTTTACTGTAATGTTCATGTCTTTCCTATACCGCGGACTTTCTCTTCCTGCTCATGAATTCCTCCGGCGTCTCCTTCATGTGTATGAGATCCAATCGTGGCAGTTAACCCCCAACTCGATTCTTCATCTTGCTTTTTTTATCACCTTATGTGAGGCTTTCCTGGGCATCGAGCCTCACTTTGGTTTGTGGAAAAAGATTTTCTTCGTGAAACGTTACAACTGCAGTAGCGGGTCCTTTGTCACCGGCGGAGTTGGATTCGTTGTCCACAAGGAAGTTAACTACTTCAATTTTCCAATGAGAGAATCTGTTCAAGGGTGGAGGTGGAAGTGGTTCTATAACAAGGACTCATCAACAACTAACATGAAACTGCCACGATTTGCCGATGTCCTCGAGGTTGTGCCCAAAAGATCTTGGAAGAACATTCTGTCACCCGAAGGGAAACCGGCAGTCGATAGGTTATTTGACAGAGTTCTTCGAATCAAGGAATTTGATGGCCAAACTATGATGGGTACTGAGATAGCTGTCGTTTTCCTGAAACGTCGAATCCAGCCAGTTATGTCCAGAGCCCACGCGATGTGGTTATATTCAGGCCTCAAGGACGAGACCAGATGAACATCGCCGAACAGTCTGTAAAGGAATTGCTTGACGAAGTTAGGCGCTTGACTCATTACAGTCAAGAAGATTCGATTCCACTTCTATCTTCCCAATCGCCCTTTGATGCCGACCACCCGCGGAACGAGGTAATTTATCCCTTATATTTGCATTAACTATCGCACTCAAACTATACTTTGCATATTCCTTTCTTCTTAATTAATGCTCCTATTTTTTTAATTCCTTCGACAGGTCCTATTAGAATCCGAACATTCTCAAGATATGTCGGATGATGTCGTGGTATCGTCACGGCATATGCCATAGGGTGGCTAACGAAGGTGGTTCCTAAGAGATCTCACGGCGGTATCCGGATGCGGGTATGGGGACGAGCGACACGGCGACGTACCCAGGTTCGAGGCCCTCCAATGGAGGTAACACCTCTACTCCTGCTAGAATGTATATGATGATCACACAATACAAGGTTGCTCCTTGAGCTGTGTCCGGCTGCCCCTGGGAGGCTAAGGAAGACAAGAGTTTCTCTCACAGGGCAGCGCTAGGGGTGGAAGTGAGGTGAGAATGATCGATCCCCTGCACGAGAGGGGGTAGTGCGGCTTATATAGGCACCGGCACTTTACATATAAGACCCTATAGTTTACTGGCCGGCTTGGCCGGCTCCGGCTTCCGCTCCTTCCCGAGGCAGTGACGTCAGGAGCCGTTGAGGCCTCATGGCCTGTCCCATCCGGCTGCCAAGGTCAGCGGTATGGATAGGAGGTGTCCCTGTCGCCATCAGCCACTGTAGCCAGTACAGATCGACGTAGACCATGATGGCCTGTCCGGCGCGTGGCACTATTGCTCCACAGTGCTCCGCGCTTTACGGAGGATGAAGTCAGCGTGGACTTTGGGAACCCGGACCACCAACCCGGTTCCTTCTAGTGCAAGACTCGCCAGCCTCGAGTCGGTCTGAGGTACAAACCCCCAGTCGGATATGGCTTGTAGAAGCCAGCCCAGCTACAGCATTGGCAGCCGTAGCTAAGCCGACTAGGACCTAGAGCCAGCCGGCTTCCGGACCAGCCGGCCACGGCGCCAGCCGGCTATCCTCAGCCGGCCTTTGCCGCGAGCCGGCCAGTGGCCAGCCGGCTGCTCCGCGTCCATTGCCCTACCCGGGGTCTTCCCCCCGACATTAGCCCCCGAAGCTGGCAAGGTCCTGCGTTTAGAAGGACCTAGGCAGGTTTTCCTGGTTTCTTGAACATACTTGACGACACTTGGAGGGGCCGACTGAGAATTTCTATTCAGCCGGCTGCGCCCTCATCCGGCTCGTTCCGGCCGGCTGCTCCTAGCCGGCCACTATTTACACTTATGCAGCTTTTGCTTTCTCGCAAGTTTTGGTGATGTCTCTGCCTTGCTGGATAAATCCTGGGCCGAGGTGAGCTTAATGTCCGGCTCCAACTTGCGACGCGCCGGAGTCTCCGCCGCCTCGGGTCCTGCGCCCGACTTGACCGGTCTGAAGTCTGGGCTCTGCCGCCGGTTCGTCTGGTCACATCAATGTCTCCTCCGGATCCGGTGCGGTCGTGGGCGACGTGATGTGGCAGTTTCCGGTAACTGCAGCGATCGTGGGGGGAGTTAATGCGCAGAAGATCCGGGCGACGTGGCCACGTATGCTACTTGGAGCCCAACCGTCCGCCCCGGGCGGCTATAAATGCCGCGCGGGGGGGGAGGGGGGGGGGGTCGAGGCGGCACTCCCGCACTTCTTCTTCTTCCTCGCGCCCGCGCCCTGCTCCGCTGCGCTCGAGCTCTTCGTTGTTTTCTTCGTGCCCTCGCTCCTTGCGGTTCCGGCGAAGGTTCTCACTGGCGAGCTCCGGCGAACGCGTCTCCGTCAAGCCGCCGCCGCCACTCCGTCGAGCCGGCGCCACGGGGCCCCGAGTTTCAACCGTGCGCCCTCCGCCGCCGTCGTTGCCGCCGCCGTCGCGAGGTTCCTCCTCTCCGTTCCGTCTCTCGTGGTCCTCTTCTTCTTCTTCTTCTTCTTCTTCGTCGATGGCCTCCGCCAGCGGATCTTGGAGGGGGTCGTACATGAGGGACGACGACATTGAGCGGTTGGTGCGCCTTCGCCGGATCCCGTCGACGGTGGTCACGAGGACGCCCGGCGCGGAGACAGAGCCCGAGCCGGAGCCCGGCGAGCGCGTCGTCTTCGGCGCGCACCTCGACCGCGGGTTGGGCCTGCCGGCGTCCAACTTCTTCCGCCAATTCCTCGACTACTTCGGCTTGCAGCCGCACCACCTGCCGGCCAACGCCTGCGTCCTCCTCAGCTGCTACGTGGCCTTCATGGAGGCTTACGCCGGCTTGTGGCCAGACATAGATTTTTGGAGCCGGCTCTTCTACCTCAAGGCGCAGACCACTGACGGCCACCTGCGGACCTGCGGTGCCGCCTCGATCTACACTCGGCCGGGTACGCCCTTCCCCAAGATTCCAACCGTTGACTCGGTGAAGAATTGGCAGATGTCATTCTTCTACGTGCGCAACGAGGGCCAGCTCGTCGACCGGATCAATCTGCCGGAGTTCAACCCGGCTCCTCCAGTCGGCCGGATCAACTGGAGCTACAACGCCCGCACGACGGACCCGGACGCTGAGGTGAATCAGCTCTGGGACTTCCTGGGGGCGGCCGTCGAGAACGGGCTGACCGCCGAGGACCTCCTCTGCACCATCGCCGAGCGCCGGGTGCTGCCGCTCCAAATGCGCACCCACAAGATCGGGCACATGTCCGGCCGGTTCAACCCGAACCGGACGTCCAAGGCGCTGCTCTCCAAGGCCCAGGTGGCCCGCCGGGTGAACAACATCACCAAGGCGAACATGCCGGACGAGTGGAACTACGAGCTGGCGCCCCGCAACAGGGACCACCAACCCGAGCTGGTAAGCTTTATGTTCTGGCCGACTTCCGGCTTGCGGCTGCGAGGCCGACTTCCCTTTCTTTCTGCCGACTTCCGGCTTGCTGTTTGCTCATGTCTTCTGTTTTTCTAGCTCTTCGACCGCGAGAACGTCGAGGACGGCGACCTGGCGACAAGGAGGTGGACGCCGGATCACGCCGATCCGGCTGACCAAGCCGGCGACCAGGCCGGCGACGACGACCTGCTGCAGGCGCCTGACCTAGGCGGCCAGGGGGAGCACAATCCGCCCCCTTCACCGGAGCGGCAGGAGGACGAGGAGCCGGCGACGTCCGCCACGGGGCCAACCCCCGCCGTGCCCCTGCGCGCGAGGCCGCCAAGCACCACGGCGACTTCGGCGCCCAAGTGGAAGAAGCGGGTCGGCGACCCCCGCTCCACCGTCGCCTTGGAGGCGAAGGCGAAGAAGCTCCGCCGGCAGCAGCCGAAGAAGGTTCCGGAGCAGGCCGGGTGAGTTCTCTTTTTCTCTTGTTTGATTCCTTTTCTTTCCTTACTCTTTATGCTTATCTTTTCCTTATTTGTCCGGCTAGGGCCCCCATCAAGTTCGCTCAGGGCGGCGGCTCCCGGCAAGCCCCGCGTGTCGTGTCGCCGCTTCCGCGACAAAGGAGGGAGTCGACGCCACAGCCTCCATCGCGCGCGCCTACGCCGCCGCCGCCTGCGGGTACTCCGCCTCCCGCAGGGGCGTCTTCCTTCGCCGTGCCACTGGCTTCAGCGCCTGGCCGCGGCACGCGGGCCGAGCCGACGCGCCAGCCGACGCTGGACGACATGTTCCCGCGCCGTGCTCGTCTTCTGGACCCAGCCGCTGGGGCCGGCCGGGGCATGCAGCCTTCGACCGGAGCTGGAGCCAGCAGGGCTGTGATGTCTACTTCCCCCTCCTTTTCCTGTAGACAGTGTTGGGCCTCCAAGAGCAGAGGTTTGTAGAACAGCAGCAAGTTTTCCCTTAAGTGGATCACCCAAGGTTTATCGAACTCAGGGAGGAAGAGGTCAAAGATATCCCTCTCATGCAACCCTGCAACCACAAAGTAAGAAGTCTCTTGTGTCCCCAACACACCAAATAGGTGCACTAGTTCGGCGAAGAGATAGTGAAATACAGGTGGTATGAATATATAGGAGCAGTAGCAACGATGCCAGAAAATAGCTTGCTGGCGTGTAGTTGATGGTGGTAGTATTGCAGCAGTAGTAACGCAAAGAAACAAGAAACAAGCAGCGATAGCAGTATTTAGGAACAAGGCCTAGGGATTACACTTTCACTAGTGGACACTCAACATTGATCACATAACAGAATAGATAAATGCATACTCTACACTCTTGTTGGATGATGAACACATTGCGTAGGATTACACGAACCCTCAATGCCGGAGTTAACAAGCTCCACAATTAATGTTCATATTTTAGTAACCTTATAGTGTAAGATAGATCAAAAGACTAAACCAAGTACTAACATAACATGCACACTGTCACCTTCATGCATATGTAGGAGGAATAGATCACATCAATATTATCATAGCAATAGTTAACTTCACAATCTACAAGAGATCATGATCATAGCATAAACCAAGTACTAACACGGTGCACACACTGTCACCTTTACACACGTGCAGGAGGAATAAAACTACTTTAATAACATTGCTAGAGTAGCACATAGATAGTAGTGATACAAAACTCATATGAATCTCAATCATGTAAAGCAGCTCATGAGATTATTGTATTGAGGTACATAGGAGAGAGATGAACCACATAGCTACCGGTACAGCCCCGAGCCTCGATGGAGAACTACTCCCTCCTCATGGGATCAGCAGCGGTGATGAAGATGGCGATGGAGATGGCAGCGGTGTCGATGGAGAAGCCTTCCGGGGGCACTTCCCCGCTCCGGCAGCGTGCCGGAACAGAGACTCCTGTCCCCCAGATCTTGGCCTCGCGATGGCGGCGGCTCTGGAAGGTTTTTGTGGTTTTCGTCGAACGTATCAGGGTTTTCGATCCAGGGGCTTTAAATAGGCGAAGAGGCGGCGCAGGAGGGTCGAAGGGACGACGACACCATAGGGCGGCGCGGCCAGGGCCTGGGCCGCGCCGGCCTATGGTCTGGGGGCCCAGTGCCCCCCCTCTGGTCCTTCCCGGGTGTTCTGGATGCTTCTGGTGAAAATAGGAACCTGGGCGTTGATTTCGTCCGATTCCGAGAATATTTCGTTACTAGGATTTCTGAAACCAAAAACAGCAGAAAACAGGAACTGGCACTTCGGCATCTTGTTAATAGGTTAGTTCCAGAAAATGCACGAATATGACATAAAGTGTGCATAAAACATGTAGATAACATCAATAATGTGGCATGGAACATAAGAAATTATCGATACGTCGGAGACGTATCAGCATCCCCAAGCTTAGTTCTGCTCGTCCCGAGCAGGTAAAACGATAACACAGATAATTTCTGGAGTGACATGCCATCATAACCTTGATCATACTATTTGTAAAGCATATGTAGTGAATGCAGCGATCAAAACAATGTATATGACATGAGTAAACAAGTGAATCATAAAGCAAAGACTTTTCATGAATAGCACTTCAAGACAAGCATCAATTAAGTCTTGCATAAGAGTTAACTTCATAAAGCAATAAATCAAAGTAAAGGTATTGAAGCAACACAAAGGAAGATTAAGTTTCAGCGGTTGCTTTCAACTTATAACATGTATATCTCATGGATAGTTGTCAATGTAGAGTAATATAACAAGTGCAATATGCAAGTATGTAGGAATCAATGCACAGTTCACACAAGTGTTTGCTTCTTGAGTTGGAGAGAAATAGGTGAACTGACTCAACATTGAAAGTAAAAGAATGGTCCTCCATAGAGGAAAAGCATCGATTGCTATATTTGTGCTAGAGCTTTGATTTTGAAAACATGAAACAATTTTGTCAACGGTAGTAATAAAGCATATGTATCATGTAAATTATATCTTACAAGTTGCAAGCCTCATGCATAGTGTACTAATAGTGCCCGCACCTTGTCCTAATTAGCTTGGACTACCGGATCATCACAATGCACATGTTTTAACCAAGTGTCACAAAGGGGTACCTCTATGCCGCCTGTACAAAGGTCTAAGGAGAAAGCTCGCATTGGATTTCTCGCTATTGATTATTCTTCAACTTAGACATCCATACCGGGACAACATAGACAACAGATAATGGACTCCCCTTTTATGCATAAGCATGTAACAACAATTAATAATTTTCTCATTTGAGATTGAGGATATATGTCCAAAACTGAAACTTCCACCATGGATCATGGCTTTAGTTAGCGGCCCAATGTTCTTCTCTAACAATATGCATGCTTAACCATAAGGTGGTAGATCGCTCTTACTTCATACAAGACGGACATGCATAGCAACTCACATGAAATTCAACGAAGAGTAGTTGATGGCGTCCCCAGTGAACATGGTTATCGCACAACAAGCAACTTAATAAGAGATAAAGTGCATAATTACATATTCAATACCACAATAGTTTTTAAGCTATTTGTCCCATGAGCTATATATTGCAAAGGTGAATGATGAATTTTAAAGGTAGCACTCAAGCAATTTACTTTGGAATGGCGGAAAATACCATGTAGTAGGTAGGTATGGTGGACACAAATGGCATAGTGGTTGGCTCAAGTATTTTGGATGCATGAGAAGTATTCCCTCTCGATACAAGGTTTAGGCTAGCAAGGCTTATTTGAAACAAACACAAGGATGAACCGGTGCAGCAAAACTCACATAAAAGACATATTGAAAACATTATAAGACTCTACACCGTCTTCCTTGTTGTTCAAACTCAATACTAGAAATTATCTAGACCTTAGAGAAACAAAATATGCAAACCAAATTTTAGCATGCTCTATGTATTTGTTCATTAATGGGTGCAAAGCATATGATGCAAGAGCTTAAACATGAGCACAACAATTGCCAAGTATCACATTACCAAAGACATTTATAGCAATTACTACATGTATCATTTTCCAATTCCAACCATATAACAATTTAACGAAGAAGAAACTTCGCCATGAATACTAAAAGCTAAGAACACATGTGTTCATATGCAATAGCGGAGCGTGTCTCTCTCCCACACAAGCATGATGTAATCCAATTTATTCAAACACAAACAAAAATAAAAGCATACAGACGCTCCAAGTAAAGCACATAAGATGTGACCGAATAAAAATATAGTTTCAAGAGAAGGAACCTGATAATTTGTCGATGAAGAAGGGGATGCCTTGGGCATCCCCAAGCTTAGATGCTTGAGTCTTCTTGATATATGCAGGGGTGAACCACCGGGGCATCCCCAAGCTTAGAGCTTTCACTCTTCTTGATCATAGTATATCATCCTCCTCTCTTGACTCTTGAAAACTTCTTTCACACCAAACTTCTCATAAACTTCATTAGAGGGGTTAGTACATAATCAAAAACTCACATGTTCAGAGGTGACACAATCATTCTTAACACTTCTGGACATTGCTCAAAGCTACTGGAAGGTAATGGAACAAAGAAATCCACCCAACACAGCGAAAGAAGCAATGCGAAATAAAAGGCAGAATCTGTCAAAACAGAACAGTCCGTAAAGACGAATTTTTAATAAATACTTCCGTTGCTCAGATCAGAAAACTCAAAACTAATGAAAGTTGCGTACATATCTGAGGAACACGCACGTAAATTGGCATATTTTTCTGATTTTTCTACAGAGAAAACAGCCCAGATTCGTGACAGATAGAAATCTGTTTCTGCGCAGAAATCCAAATCTAGTATCAACCTTCGATTAGAGGCTTCACTTGGCACAACAAAACACAAAACTAAGATAAGGAGAGGTTGCTACAGTAGTAAACAACTTCCAAGACACAAAATAAAAACAAGGTACTGTAGCAAAATAACACATGGGTTATCTCCCAAGAAGTTCTTTTCTTTATAGCCATTAAGATGGGCTCAGCAGTTTTGATGACGCACTCGCAAGAAATAGTATTTGAAGCAAAAGAGAGCATCAAGAGGCAAATTCAAAACACATTTAAGTCTAACATGCTTCCTATGCATAGGAATCTTGTAAATAAACAAGTTCATGAAGAGCAAAGTAGCAAGCATAGGAAGATAAAACAAGCATAGCTTCAAAAATTTCAGCACATAGAGAGGTGTTTTAGTAACATGAAAATTTCTACAACCATATTTTCCTCTCTCATAATAATGTCCAGTAGCATCATGAGCAAACTCAACAATATAACTATCACATAAAGCATTCTTATCATGAGTCTCATGCATAAAATAATTACTCTCCACATAAGCATAATCAATTTTATTAGTTGTAGTGGGAGCAAATTCAATAAAGTAGCTATCATTATTATTCTCATCAAGTGTAGGAGGCATAGTATAATCACAACAAAATTTACTCTCCATAGTAGGTGGCACCAAAAGACCACTATCATTATAATCATCATATATGGGAGGCAAAGTATCATCAAAGAAAATTTTCTCCTCAATGCTTGGGGGACTAAAAAGATCATGAAAACCAGCTTCCCCAAGCTTAGAACTTTCTATATTATTATCAACAATGGTGTTCAAAGCGTTCATACTAATATTACTACCAGCATGCAAATAAGATTCCATAGGTTAGGTTTTTTAATTTTCGCATCAAACAATCCATGTTTTAAATCAGGAAATAGAATAAGAAGCTCATTCTTGTCCATTATGCCAAACTAGTGTAAACAAGAAACAAAAAGATGCAATTGCAGGATCTAAAGGAAATTGCTTCGAGTACTTACAATGCGCCGGAAAATAGCTTAGTAGCCGAGGTCCGGAGTGTGAGTACCTTTTACCTTTCCTCCCCGGCAACGGCGCCAGAAAATAGCTTGATGTCTACTTCCCCCTCCTTTTCCTGTAGACAGTGTTGGGCCTCCAAGAGCAGAGGTTTGTAGAACAGCAGCAAGTTTTCCCTTAAGTGGATCACCCAAGGTTTATCGAACTCAGGGAGGAAGAGGTCAAAGATATCCCTCTCATGCAACCCTGCAACCACAAAGCAAGAAGTCTCTTGTGTCCCCAACACACCAAATAGGTGCACTAGTTCGGCGAAGAGATAGTGAAATACAGGTGGTATGAATATATAGGAGCAGTAGCAACGATGCCAGAAAATAGCTTGCTGGCGTGTAGTTGATGGTGGTAGTATTGCAGCAGTAGTAACGTAAAGAAACAAGAAACAAGCAGCGATAGCAGTATTTAGGAACAAGGCCTAGGGATTACACTTTCACTAGTGGACACTCTCAACATTGATCACATAACAGAATAGATAAATGCATACTCTACACTCTTGTTGGATGATGAACACATTGCGTAGGATTACACGAACCCTCAATGCCGGAGTTAACAAGCTCCACAATTAATGTTCATATTTTAGTAACCTTATAGTGTAAGATAGATCAAAAGACTAAACCAAGTACTAACATAGCATGCACACTGTCACCTTCATGCATATGTAGGAGGAATAGATCACATCAATATTATCATAGCAATAGTTAACTTTGCAATCTACAAGAGATCATGATCATAGCATAAACCAAGTACTAACACGGTGCACACACTGTCACCTTTACACACGTGCAGGAGGAATAAAACTACTTTAATAACATTGCTAGAGTAGCACATAGATAGTAGTGATACAAAACTCATATGAATCTCAATCATGTAAAGCAGCTCATGAGATTATTGTATTGAGGTACATAGGAGAGAGATGAACCACATAGCTACCGGTACAGCCCCGAGCCTCGATGGAGAACTACTCCCTCCTCATGGGAGCAGCAGCGGTGATGAAGATGGCGATGGAGATGGCAGCGGTGTCGATGGAGAAGCCTTCCGGGGGCACTTCCCCGCTCCGGCAGCGTGCTGGAACAGAGACTCCTGTCCCCCAGATCTTGGCCTCGCGATGGCGGCGGCTCTGGAAGGTTTTTGTGGTTTTCGTCGAACGTATCAGGGTTTTCGATCCAGGGGCTTTAAATAGGCGAAGAGGCGGCGCAGGAGGGTCGAAGGGGCGACGACACCATAGGGTGGCGCGGCCAGGGCCTGGGCCGCGCCGGCCTATGGTCTGGGGGCCCAGTGCCCCCCCTCTGGTCCTTCCCGGGTGTTCTGGATGCTTCTGGTGAAAATAGGAACCTAGGCGTTGATTTCGTCCGATTCCGAGAATATTTCGTTACTAGGATTTCTGAAACCAAAAACAGCAGAAAATAGGAACTGGCACTTCGGCATCTTGTTAATAGGTTAGTTCCAGAAAATGCACGAATATGACATAAAGTGTGCATAAAACATGTAGATAACATCAATAATGTGGCATGGAACATAAGAAATTATCGATACGTCGGAGACGTATCAGGCTGCGCCACCTGCGACCGGAGCCGGAGCCGGGCCAAACGTGGTGGTGTTGGTGGAGAGCCCGAAGGGGGCACCTCAGGCGCCGGAGGTGGCTGCGCCGACTGGGCCAGCTGCTTCGCCCGGAGCGCCGCCACCGCCGGAGCTGACAAGGGAGGGGCCGGCCAGGCGGGAGCCGGCAAGGGATGAGCCGGCGCGCATGGAGGACGCCGACTCGCGCGCGCTGGTGAGGACGGAAGCCCCGTCGGCGCCGCAGCAGGGCCTGCACGTGGCCAAGGGCGCTCGGCTTCTGCATGTGCCGTCCGCCTCCGACTCCAGCCTTGGCTCGGCTGGCACTATGGAGCAGGCGTGGCTCCGCGCCGACTCCTGCGAGGTGACCAGCCGGGAGGGGAACCCAGGCCAAGCGTCGGTGGAGATGTTCTTCTCCGGCTTGCAAGCCAACCTCAAGGCCAGGGCTGCCGAGACCGCGGCCAACGTCGCCAAGGTGGAGGAAGCCAGCAAGGTAAGCGCTTCATCCGTTTTTCAATTTGGTTATTATCCTGGTAGCCCTCCAAGGCATGGGCCGGCTGCTCGGAGCCGGTCCAGGTTTCGTCTAGTTGACTGATTTTCTTTTCCCTTAGGCTGTGGCGGATCGGCGCACCAACTTGTACAACCGCGCCGTGACCCACTACCACAAGGCCAAGCTGGACCGGGCCGACTTGGCTCGCGAGCTGGAGGCCGTCAAGGGTAAGATCTTTCTCCTTTCGACTTGATGTCTTCTTTCTTTAGTCCTAGTTGGCTGACGCTTCTCTCTGGCTGCCTTGCAGCTGAAGCCGCCAAGGTCCCGCGGCTGGAGGCGGATCTTCGGGCTGCTCGCGCTCAGTGCGCCGAGAGCGAGGAGGCGGGCCGATCTGCAGCCGCCAAGCTCAAGGTGGCTGAGCTGGAGCTAACGTGGCTGCGCCGGCTTGAGGAGAACCACCTCAAGGAGCTTGCCCTCCTCAGGACGGCTGAGAAGGAGAAGGTGGAGGATCTGAGCCGGCGGCTGACCGAGGTGGAGAAGCAGCGGCTTGCGCTTCAGGAGGAGGTCACCACCAAGACCACGGAGCTGTCGGCCACTGCCAAGCGCTGGGTGGACGAGATTGGCGCGCTCGACCGCGGCTTGTCGGGTGAGTGCATTTTTCTTTTTCTTCCTTTCCCTTTGCCGGCTTTCGGCCGTCGGCTGCCGGCTTAGGTTGGCAGCCGGCGGCAGAAATTGATTTTTCGCTATCTCCATCTTCGGGCTGGGGGCAGTCGGTTGTTGCCGGCTGCCGCCAGGCTTTTCCTTTCTTCGGGATTTCCATCTTTGGACTGGGGGCAGTTGGTTGTTGCCGGCTGCCGCCAGGCCTACTTTAGGACTTCGAAAATTCGCATTTTTCAGCTTATTTCGGCTTTGACGATTTCTGACGTGCTTCTTCTTGCAGCGGCCTTCCCGGAAACGCAGGATGCGGCATTAGCAGCCGTTGGCGTTGCGCGCGAGACTAGGAGGCGGGCGACTGGCGAGGGCAGCTCGGAGTACTTCACCATGGAGGATTATATGGCATCCATGGCTGCCCGCGTCGAGCCCATCACCAAGCTTGGCTGGGAGCTCCGGAAGGCGGCTGAGGAGCTGGTCCCGATGCTGTGGCCCGCGGAGGCGGTGCCGCAAGATATCTCCAACCTCATCTCCTTGATGGAGCGGGCGCCGGATCGCTTCCTCGACTGGAAGGAGTCTGCCACGCGCGCTGGAGCCGACATGGCGCTGTCCTTTGTCCTCTCCTGGTACAACGAGGTGGACCTGGGGCAGCTCGAGTACCGGCGAGCCAGCGTGGAGGACAAGCTCCCGGCCGAACACAAGACTGCCCGGCTTGCCCGAGCCAGCGCCATCGCCGACTTCGTCGACAAGGGCCTCTTCATCGCGGACCCGAACCCTCAGTCTGAGGATGAGTACGAGATGGAAGATGAGGAGGCGGAAGACGCGCCTGAAGACGACCCGGCAGCCGGCTCCGCTGACGCTCCTCCGGCTGGTCCTTCTCCAGCCGCTGCTTAGTTTACCTGTCTTTGTCGTTGCTTTTGCCAAGACAATTTGTTAAATCCCCGGGATGCCGGGTGCATATGTATGAATATTATCGTCCTTTCATTATGTCACACTTTAATGTGTTTGTTAATCATTTATGTGCCGAGTTGCTTTCTTTCGACTTGTTCGCTTTTCCCCATCCGCCCCACTCTTTGGCTGTGCTCTTGTCGGTCGTACGTCCGACTTGCGATCCGTCGCCGGATCAAGAGCGGGCCGCTAAGTGAGGCCGACAGTATTTCAGTCGAACGAGCCGAGTTCGGCAATCCGGCACTTTTATGAAAAGTTGCAAGTCAACTCGCTTTTACTCTTTCCCTTAGTCGTCTTTCGCGTGCCGGCTCCCTAGGCCTTACTCCCGCCAGCCGGACAGCCGGGTTGCGGTCTGTAGCTGGATCGGAAGCCGGCTGTCGGAAACCGGATCACGTTACTGAGCCGGCCACGAGAGAGGGTTTAAGCCAATTGGCGAAACGAAGTAGAGTACGCGAAAAACTTGTCGGAAACGGCGCTCTTGGCGTACACTTTTTCATAGCTTACAAAAGGGATACAAGGGATACATACATTCCTGATCTCAAGTGTAAAATGGGCGGAGCAAGTTGACATTCCAGGGACGTTTAGTCTCCTCGTCAGCCTTGTCCGGCTTGTTTTCTCTAGCCTCTTGGGCATCTATGAGATAGTTGGAATCATTGCCTACTGCCTTGCTCACGATGAAGGGACCCTCCCATGGGGATGACAGTTTATGCTGTCCGGCTGTCCGCTGGTTCAGCCGGAGCACTAGGTCTCCTTCTTGGAATGCTAAGGGCTGGACCTTCCGGCTTTGATAGCGTCGGAGGCTCTGCTGGTAGATAGTGGACCTGGACGTGGCCAGCAGCCGGGCCTCTTCGACCAGGTCGACTCCATCTTCGCGAGCTTCTTTGGCTTCGGCTTCTGTGTACAGCTTGATCCTTGGCGCGTCGTGCTCGATATCGGTCGACAGGACGGCTTCGGCCCCGTATACGAGGAAGAATGGTGTGAAGCCGACTGAGCGGTTTATCGTTGTGCGCAGGCTCCACAGCACATTGGGCAGCTCTTCAATCCAGCAGCCGGCTGCTCGCTCGAGCGGCTCCACCAGCCGGGGCCGGATGCCGGCTAGGACCAAGCCGTTAGCCTTCTCCACTTGTCTGTTGGACTCCGGGTGCGCCACAGAGGCTAGGGCCATCCGGATCCCCATTTCCCCGCAGTAGCGAGAGAAGATGCCTTGGGAGAAGTTGCTGCCGTTGTCGGTGATGATGCTGTGAGGGTAGCCGAACCTCACGATGATTTCCTTGAGGAATGTGACGGTTGTGGAGCCGTCCAGCTTCTTGATTGGCTTGGCTTCGATCCACTTGGTGAATTTGTCAATCATCACCAAGAGATGTGTCATGCCGCCTCGCGCTGTTCTGAACGGGCCCACCATATCCAAACCCCATACGGCGAACGGCCATGTGATGGGGATGGTTTTCAAGGCGGAAGCCGGCTGGTGTCTCTTCTTCGCGAAGCGCTGACAACCGTTGCACTTCTTCACCAACTCTTCTGCGTCTCTGAGCGCAGTCGGCCAGTAAAAACCGTGCCGGAAAGCTTTGGCCACTATGGCTCTGGATGAGGCGTGATGTCCGCACTCTCCTTGATGGATTTCCCGTAGGAGTTCAATCCCTTCAGCCGGCTCGACGCACCGCTGGAACACCCCACTTACGCTGCGTTTGTACAACTGGTGGTTGATGATTGTATAGGCCTTGGCCCTTCTCTCAATCTTCCTGGCCTGGACTCTATCATCAGGCAACACACCGTCGGTGAGGTAGGAGAGGAATTCTTGTGCCCATGAAGGTACGCATCTTATCTCGAATACGCTGACCAACAGGGCCTCCTGCGTGGGAGCTTCCGGATTCGACTGCATGGTCGCCGGGTTCGGCTTGCTAGCCGGCGGGTTCGGCTTGCTAGCCCCCGAGTTTGGCGATGAAGCCCCCGGGTTGGACTGAGAAGTCCCCGGGTTCGGCATGGTAGCCGGCAGGTTTGGCTTTGAAGCCCCCGACTTGGGCGATGAAGCCCCCGGGTTCGGCTGAGCAGCCCCCGAGTCAGCCGGCACGAATATTGAATCCGAGTCCGGTGACGGTATGATGGACGGCTTCTTGAGAACCGCCAAGGCGATGCCCGGCGGAATGGCTTGCCGGGTTGAGCCAATCTTGGACAAGGCGTCAGCCGCCTCGTTGTTTGCTCGTGGCACATGGTGGAATTCGCAGCCGTCGAAGAAGCCGAATAGCTGCTGGACATGGAAGCGGTATGAGGCCATGTTGGCGTCCTTCGCGTCCCAGTCGCCAGATGCTTGTTGTATGACCAAGTCGGAGTCGCCGAAGCAGAGTATGCGACGCACGCCAATCTCCTTGGCCAGCTTCAGCCCATGAATGAGCGCTTCATACTCCGCCACATTGTTTGATGCGGCGAAGTGGATCTGCAGGACGTAGTCCAGCCGGTCTCCCTTGGGAGAGGTGATGACGATGCCGGCTCCCAAGCCGTTGCGCATCTTTGAGCCGTCAAAGTGCATCTTCCAATGTGTGGAATCCGGCACAGGTGGCAGGTACTGCATCTCGGCCCAGTCGACGAAGAAATCCGCGAGGATCTGCGACTTGATGGCTGTGCGCGGCTCGTAGAGGATGGTGTGGGCGGCTAGCTCCAGAGCCCACTTGGCAACCCGGCCGTTGGCGTCCTTGCTGCCAATGATTTCCGCCAAGGGTGCTGTAGCGACCACCTTGATGGGGTGCTCTTGGAAGTAGTGCTTGAGCTTCTTGGCCGCCATGTACACGCCGTAGGTGACCTTCTGGTAGTGGGGGTAGTTTTGCTTCGACTGGGAGAGCACTTCGCTGAGGTAGTAGACTGGGCGCTGGACCAGCTGCTCCCTGCCGGCTTCTTTGCGCTCCACCACCAGGACAACGCTAACCACTCGATTGGTGGCTGCGATGTACAACAGCATCGGCTCCATTGAAGCCGGCATTGCAAGGATTGGCGCGGTTGAGAGCACGCGCTTCAAGTCACGGAAGGCTTCATCCGCCTGCGGTGACCAGACGAACTTGTCCGCCTTCTTCATCAATTGGTACAGGGGCAGTGCCTTCTCCCCCAGCCGGCTGACGAAGCGGCTCTAGGAGGCCAGGCAGCCAGCGAACTTCTGGACGTCCTTGAGGCACTGCGGCAGTTCCATCTTCTCCAGGGCACTGATCTTCTCCGGGTTGGCTTCGATCCCTCGCTGAGAGACGAGGTAGCCAAGGAGCTGGCCCGACGGCACGCCGAATGTGCACTTGGCCGGGTTGAGCTTCATCCGGAATCTTCGCAGATTGGTGAAGGTTTCTCTCAGGTCATCAAGGAGGGTAGTCGTCTCCTTGGTCTTTACAACGACATCATCTACGTATGCGTGAACGTTTCTGCCGATTTGATCCTGCAAGCATTTTTGCATGCACCTTTGGTAGGTGGCGCCTGCATTTTTCAAGCCGAACGGCATAGTCGTGTAGCAATAAGCCCCGTACGGGGTAATGAATGAAGTCTTTATTTGATCATCCGGATTCAAAGGAATCTGGTGGTAGCCTGAATAGGCATCTAGAAAAGACAACAGTTCACAGCCGGTGGTAGAGTCTATGACTTGATCTATGCGCGGCAGGGGGAAGGGGTCCTTCGGGCACGCCTTGTTCAGGCTGGTGTAGTCGATACACATGCGCCAGGAGCCGTTCTTCTTCAAAACCAGGACCGGGTTCGCCAACCAGTCCGGGTGCAGCACTTCCAGGATGAAGCCGGCTGCCAGCAGCCGGGCAATTTCTTCACCGATGGCCTTCCTTCTTTCCTCGGCGAAGCGCCTGAGAGGCTGCTTCACCGGCTTGGCTTCAGGCCGGACGTGGAGGTGGTGCTCAGCCAACTCCCTCGGCACACCCGGCATGTCTCTTGGAGTCCATGCGAAGATGTCCCGATTCTCACGGAGGAAGCTGGTGAGCTCGCTTTCCTATTTCCTGCTCAAGCCGGCACCGATGGTGACGTACTTGTCTGGCTGCGCCGGGTCCAGCAGGATCTTCTTGGTGTTGTCGGCCGGCTGGAAGTGAGTCGTCCCAGCCGGGTTGCCTGCAGCCGGCATGTCTGTCTGCGCGGCCTTGGCGAGGGCGACGGCGTCGTGGATGAGCTGCTTCTCGGTGGCGATGACCAGCGTCTGGGCCATCTTGGAGCTCTGCGTGGCGCAGTCCATGGAGCGACGATAGTCGCCGGCTATGGTGATGACCCCCTTGGGGCCAGGCAGCTTCATCTTCAGGTACCCATAGTGGGGCACTGCCATGAACTTGGTCAGGGCCGGCCTTCCTAGGAGCGCGTGGTAGGGACTCACGAGGTCCACCACCTCGAACTCGATCTTCTCGGTGCGGAAGTGATCCGGCTTCCCGAACATCACCTCCAGCGTGATCCGGCCAATCGGCTGGCAGCAGTGGCCCGGCACGATGCCATGGAAGACGGTGGGGGTGGGGCGCAGCTCGGCTTCCTGGATGACTAGCTTGCGGGCGGTGTCGCGGTAGAGGATGTTGATGCTGCTGCCGCCGTCAATGAGGACGCGCGAAAAACGCACGCTGCTCCGAGTCGTGCCAATGGTGGGGTCGAGGACCATGGCGTAGCTGCCTGGCTTCGGCAGAACAGCCGGTGTGTCGCGGCGATCAAAGGTGATGGCCTGCTCTGACCAGTTTAGGTACTGGGGGACCGGCGGTATGACCGCGTTGACCTCGAGGGAACGGCTCTGCTAGCTCGTCTTGTCCTCGGGCTCGGAGGTGAAGATGATGTAGGTAGCATCTTCGGCCAGATATCGGCCATGGTGCACTTGGTTAGCCTCGTGGTGCTCGAGGTTGGCGTTCTCCGCGCCGGCTGCGCCACCCGGCCCGCCGGCTGGAGGTGGCGGGGGTGGAGGCGGGAGAGGTTCACCGCTTGTCAGCCGCTTCATGAAGTGGCAGTTGCGGGTGGTGTGGTTGGAGGGGTTCTTGCCGCTGTGGTACTTGCACGGCGAGTCGAGCATCTGCTCGAAGGTGTACTTCGGCTTCCATTGCTGGTCTTGCTTCTGGCGGCGGCTGCCGCCTGCCGCGTTGTCTGCCACGGCGGCTACGTGGGCGGAGCCGTACCGGCGGTCCGGCTGGTCGCTGTAACGCTTGCCGCGGTAGTTGTCCCGCCGGCTGCCATGAGAGGCGCCGTCTGCCGGCTTGTGCTCAGCCGACTTGTGGTGGTCCCGTCTGGAGGGAGCCGGCGCTGGGTCAGCCGTCGCCTTGCCGGCTTCTTCAGCCAGCGCGTACTTGTCGGCAATGGCCATGAGGGCGGCCATGGACTTGGGCTCGCTGCGGCGCAGCTTGTGCCACAGCATGGTGTTGGGCCGGCAGCCGCCCATGAAGAAGCTGATGGCCTGGATCTCGTGGACACCCTCGCAGGAGTTGCGCATCTCGCACCAGCGCGTCAGGTACGCGCGATCCGTCTCGTCCGGGCCCTGCTTGCACATCTCGAGCTGTTGGGGGCGACCCGGCTGGCGATAGGTGCCGGTGAAGTTGCTGATGAAAGCCTCCTCGAAATCAAGCCAGCCGTTGATGCTACCGGCTGGCAAGTTGTTGAGCCAGGTGCGGGCGGAGCCGACCAGCATCAGGGGGGAGTAGCGCACCGCCCAGCGCTTGTTGCCTCTGGAGATGCCGACTGCGGTAGAGTAGTCCTGCAGCCAGTCCTCCGGCTTGGCGGTGCCGTCGTACTTGGGCGTGTCGCGGGGGAGCTGGAAGCTGTCGAGCATGGGCTCGTTGGCGATGCGGGGCCCGAAGCACTTGGGGCAAGCCGGTGCCTCCTCTTCCGCGATGCGGGATTCGACCAGCCGGTCGAGGCGGTCTCTGGCGTCGATGGGCTCGATGCGGGGGCCCAGCCGAGAACGTGCCGGCTGCCGGGTGCCGGTTCGCTCTGGAGCCGGCCTGTGTTGGCGCCTTGGCGCCGCCAGCTCGGAGTCATGCTCCTCGTTCCGGTTTGGTGGCGGGCGGCTGCGGCCGCTGTGGCCGCCGTCCAGCCGGCTTGTCCGGCTTGAACCTGCGCGGGTGTCGCGGGAGTCTCTGTGCCGGCTTGGTGTGGGCGAGGCGGACTCGGCCGTGTCTCTGTGGGGGTCCTTGCTGGTGCCTGCAGCAGCGCGGACGGGAGGAGCTTTCGAAGCACCATACCTGGGGTCCTTGGTCTGCTCAGCTGCAGCCCGGCACAGGTCAGCTACGCGCTGCGTTTGGCGGCGCAGCTCTTCTCCTTCGAGGAGGGCTAGCTCCTTCGAAGCCTCTTCGGCTGCGAGGATGTTCTTGTCGGGGGTGTTGTAGACGGGCAGCTCCGCGGACGGAGCCGGCGATTCCGCGCCGTCGCGGTCGATCTCAGCGCCTAAGGCGCCCCCGCGCTTGCGGATCATGCCGGCTCGGCTGGGGTTGTTGCCGCCTGGCGTGAAGCCATGGGCGTGCTTGAACTCACGCTGGGTGATGGCCAGCTGGCGCTTGGCTGCAGCTAGCTCTTCGGCCTGCTGGAGGAGGAGCTGGCGATGTGCTTCCAGGTCCGCCTCGACGGTGGCGGCATCGCCGCCTGCGGTGAGCGGGGAGCTCAGCTTCGTCCGGACTTCGTCCAGCCGGGATGGAGGTGGAGGCACCTTTGGGCCCGAGCCGGAGGTGTTGGGGTCGACGTTGCGCTCCAGGTTGGGGCCGCGGGTGCGCGGGTTCTTGGTGGGGAGCTCCTCGCCAGCCATCATGACTTGCACAACGGCGGGGCTAGCGGGAGCACTGCTGCCGGCTCGCGGAGAAGGGCTTGCGCAGCGCAGCACCTGCCGCGGGTAGCGCGGCGGTGCGACGGTGGCGACGTAGACGTCGTGGCCGCCGAAGGAGATGACGCTGCCGCCGGCTGGGAAGGGCCGGTCGGCGAAGCAGCCAGTGTTGTCGCTGACGCAGTCGAGGGAGCTGAATCTCCAGATCAAGCCTGAAGCGATTCGCTCGCCGGTGGTGATGGTGAGGCCCGTCCGGATGAAGACACCGGCCGAGGATGCTGAAGGCCCCACGGTGGGCGCCAAATGTCGTGGTATCGTCACGGCATATGCCATAGGGTGGCTAACGAAGGTGGTTCCTAAGAGATCTCACGGCGGTATCCGGATGCGGGTATGGGGACGAGCGACACGGCGACGTACCCAGGTTCGAGGCCCTCCAATGGAGGTAACACCTCTACTCCTGCTAGAATGTATATGATGATCACACAATACAAGGTTGCTCCTTGAGCTGTGTCCGGCTGCCCCTGGGAGGCTAAGGAAGACAAGAGTTTCTCTCACAGGGCAGCGCTAGGGGTGGAAGTGAGGTGAGAATGATCGATCCCCTGCACGAGAGGGGGTAGTGCGGCTTATATAGGCACCGGCACTTTACATATAAGACCCTATAGTTTACTGGCCGGCTTGGCCGGCTCCGGCTTCCGCTCCTTCCCGAGGCAGTGATGTCAGGAGCCGTTGAGGCCTCATGGCCTGTCCCATCCGGCTGCCAAGGTCAGCGGTATGGAGAGGAGGTGTCCCTGTCGCCATCAGCCACTGTAGCCAGTACGGATCGACGTAGACCATGATGGCCTGTCCGGCGCGTGGCACTATTGCTCCACAGTGCTCCGCGCTTTACGGAGGATGAAGTCAGCGTGGACTTTGGGAACCCGGACCACCAACCCGGTTCCTTCTAGTGCAAGACTCGCCAGCCTCGAGTCGGTCTGAGGTACAAACCCCCAGTCGGATATGGCTTGTAGAAGCCGGCCCAGCTACAGCATTGGCGGCCGTAGCTAAGCCGACTAGGACCTAGAGCCAGCCGGCTTCCGGACCAGCCGGCCACGGCGCCAGCCGGCTGTCCCTCAGCCGGCCTTTGCCGCGAGCCGGCCAGTGGCCAGCCGGCTGCTCCGCGTCCATTTCCCTACCCGGGGTCTTCCCCCCGACAGATGACAATCTTGAGGAGAGAAATTCTTCCATTCCCGTAGAACCTCCTGCTTAAGAGAACGTAGATCCAGAAGATGAAGATCCAGAAGATGAAGACAATGATCCTATGAATCCCGAAGCTTTTTCTATAGATCCTAGATCTTTTGATGATGATACAAGTGATACGCTGGAGTCAAACACGACGATGATGTTGATCGTGCTGCCTTTGTTGATGCAGCTGCGGAGAAGGCCATTGCACAGCCCTTAAAGAGATCGTCTGGCGGGTTTGCTGATGAAGATGATCTATTCGACCTGTAAGTCTTTTCCATTGCTCTAAGATTTTCTCTCGTATCTAGTTCTCATTTCGCCTGTTTTACACGCTCACAGTAACGAGGGCTTCATAGAGCCCCCTCCAAAGAATGCCAAGTCAAGTTCCAGCAAGCCATCTCCTGCAGCTTCGGAAGCTTCAGCTCCAGCAACAGCCCCAGCGGCTCAAGTTTCGATAGCTTCTTCCCTCTCTAAACGGAAGGAAATCCCTTCGACTGCTGTTATTACAGCTTCTCCTCCTGAAAAACCTGTAAGTATTTCTATTTCGATAATTCGTCTATCTTTAACATCCCCCGAATCTTTATTGAATTATAAACTTTTTGTCGAGAATTCAACTACAGTTTATAACTACTTCTTTTCACTCCATTAGGATTTCCGAACCATTATTTCTACTTTGGAAGCTTTTGCCACTCAATTCACTTCACTCAAAGCTGACAAGGCTCGGCTTCAGAAAGAAGTCGAGTCTACATCCTCAAAGCTTGATAATGCAGTTAAAATGGCTGCCGAAGCTTGCCAGAATGTTGATTCTCTGAAAGAAGAACTTGAACATCTGAGGAAGAAGCTTAAGGATGAAGAAGCTTCGAAAGCCGCTGCCTAAGCTGAGAGGAGTGAGAAGGACAATCTTCTTCGCCAATCTGTTTTGTCCTTGCTCAGTAATTCTCATTGATTTAACTTTTAACCTCTTCACAACTTCCTCTTCCTTGGTTTTAATTTGCAACTAACTAAATTTTCTTTTCGTTCTTCCTAGAAGCTGCTGATATTCCTGCTGATGCCTTAGACAAGCTTCCAGATAATTCTCCTGTCGATGCTTTGTCATTGACTCTTGAGTCTAGCAAGGTCATCCAAGCTCTTCTCCAGAGAATAAAGGAGTTATGATGAGGATGCACTCGATGATTTTCCCCAAGGCTGACCAAAACAAAACTCTGGAACAACTGTCAGATGCTTTTGTTGTCGACATTAAGGAAATGATCGAGGTATTCAAACGCCCCTCACGCACCTACGACGCTCTTCTAGCTCTCCAACTTATGATGGGTCACGGTTTCGAATCCGATATGGAGCGAATGTCCAAAGAGCTGCCAACGAGACAAGATGGGC
Source organism: Lolium perenne (assembly GCF_019359855.2). Taxonomy (NCBI): domain Eukaryota; kingdom Viridiplantae; phylum Streptophyta; class Magnoliopsida; order Poales; family Poaceae; genus Lolium; species Lolium perenne. Next base: position 264,122,714 of record NC_067247.2, read on the forward strand.
AACTTATCAACTTGAGTCTTCATAAATCTTCAGCGCTCAAATGTGCTCATCAGCTTCTTGAGTTGATTTCAGCAAACAAATCAGCCGCTGGCCCAAGCTTGTCAACTCAAACCCAAGCTCCCTAACTTCTTTTCATTGGATTGTAATCTTGTCCTTTTAAAACAATTCCTTGTCATAAGACCATTTTTTGTTTAGGGATTTCTATTTTCGTGCCCCTGCTTCGTTAGTTGTACTCAGTTTTCCCCAGCTCGTTAGTTTTTCCTCAGCTTTCCCCTCCCTCTAGTTTGAAACCCCTCGAAGACGCGGGTTGCCGTCAGGTCAGAGGCCTTACCGTTACCGTTAATCTGACGGGTGGGGCTGCACAGAGGTGGGGCTGCATAGAGGGCAGTTCCTCTCTGACCGTCACGTGCTGACGGGTAGCCATCCATCTACCGCTGATGCGTGGGCCGTTTTATTTCCTGATTGTATACGCGGTGCTGCCAATGACAAATGGGGCTGCTCTATGGGGCTGCCGCAGCCAATGACCAGTGGGTCGTCTATTTATTTATAGAAAATTATATTGCCGCTCTGTGGGGCCTCCGCAGCCAATGACCGCTGTGGCAGGTGACTATTTTCGCAGCTTAATCTAAAGTGACTCTTATGCTAAACATTGTGCATCCCGACGTTGACCTAGCAGTGGCAGCGAGCATAGCCGTTCTGACCATGCCGATATCGGCATCGGCATCGGCATCGTTTGGAGGATGTGGTGCTCGAATAATAGTGGAAATGCGATATTATCTTTTACATGCATAATATATAGAAAATAGTTAGATCTCTAAATCGATGCATATGAAGCTACATATATATTCTTGGTCATAATCCCCTTATCTAAAGGGGATGGATGCATGGCTTCACGTCGTCGTCACTTTCATCGTCAGTATCTTCGTCGTCCGAGTAGTAGTACTTCCTGCACATTGTTCCGTCGAACACCTTCACTGTGAGCACATCATCGCCTTCATATTTGAAGTGTACGAAGCAGCCGAAATCCACACCGTGCGCGATGGCGAAATTCTCCCAGCCCTTGTCGAGGTAGATCCGGCCTTGACTGTCAAATAGGTCAGCTGCTCGCAGATACACCTTAGCTGGCTCCTGGCCGTCAAGATAGTCCGCAAACTTTTTTTGGGAGAGCCTGCAAAGAGATCGAGCGCCGATCGTTTGAAATTAAAGGTTTTTTAGAACATGCCCATAATTAATCACATGCATCATATATGTGGGAACGCGTATGTACCTTCTTGACCAAAGGGTCTTCATAGACGACGATGAAGAACTCCTCTATGATCAATGGCAGTGTTGACGGTGGTGGTGGCAATGATGATGATCCACTTCCCCTTCCCCTTCCCCTTCCCCTTCCCCTTCCGGTCCGCGTCCGAGACGTGGAAGCCATGGCAATGGATCGAGTGTATGTGAACGAAGAAGAGAGAGGCAGAACCTATTGACACAAGGGATGGCCGTGTGGGTGTATATAAGGGAGAGATGACCGTTGTAAGGGTTTACACAATAAAATAAGGAGGAGGTGAACGTTGGTGGGGGTTTACACAATAAATTAAGGAGGAGATGACCGTTGTGGGGGTTTACACAATAAATTAAGGAGGAGACGGCCGTTGTGGGGGTATATATCTCAACAAAAAAGTAATGCAGACTATCTTGACAGAAATGGAACTTCGTGATATAGTTTATCATTTTACCGTGAAAAGTAATGCCTAAAAGAAATGGTAATTCGTGATAGTTTATCATTAACCGTAATGGCTACAACAAATCGTTGATGGTTTATCATTTTTTGCGTGAAAAGTAATGGCTACAAGAAATGGGTGATGGTGTATCATTTTTTTGCGTGAAAAGTAATGGCTACAACAAAATCGGTGATGGTTTATCGTTTTTTGCGTGAAAAGTAATGTCTACAAGAAATGGGTGATGGTGTATCATTTTTGCGTGAAAAGTAATGGCTACAACAAAATCGG